>NC_082342.1:74278091-75747258 GCF_027477595.1 Haemorhous mexicanus | reverse complement strand
GGTCTCAGTTCAGCTGCTGTGTATGTATTGTTTTAATGTCATTTCAAACAGCCTCAGCTGTCATGAGTATCTGCTAACATCACAGTTATCAACAACGCATTCTAAATATTACTAGATGCCTTTGCAAATGACAATTGAAGAGTTTCAAATATCCAGAGGAATGTTTATATATATGCATGTATATATATGTGCGTATGTTCACCCACAACCCCATATTTAGTCAGCTATATTTGCATATCTAAGTTTAGAAATTGACCATCTGGAACTGCATTTTACCCAAGGAAATAATAACTGTGTTTTATAATAACTAAGACTCTTTTCCAAACTGCTGACTCCTAAGGCAAGGAACAGATTCTGAGAGTCAAGTGCTGATATGCTAATTTGGATAACATCACTTCCTTTGGTTACAGATTTTCATTGATGGTACTACAACATGAAATAGATAAGAGATAAGATTTGAACTGGAATTTCATTTTAGTTGAGGGGTGGCTCACTCTTCAGTTTCAATTTACTAACTAAAAGTTTTCTCATTGAGACAATGCTATTGGCCACATATCTGGGGAACTGTTCAAAAGTTATTATTGAAATTACCTAAACACTAGATTATTAATAAGAAAACTGATCTAGTAAAGAAGGAGAAAACAAACTCTCAATATTCTTCTTTGTTGGCTAGTACCCGAGCTGCAATTCAAGCCTTGATACATTCACATTCATACCACCATTATAAATAGATAATAAATATAAATAAAACACAGTTTTTTTATTCATTCATTTAAAATATCTATTCATAAAAGGTTTATTTAAATTTTCTTAATCAAAGTTATTTTTAACTTAAAAAAATAGAATTAAAACTTTGCTGGCAGTTACATTCAGACAGAAATCTGCAGACCATCTGTGATTTGAAACCACAGCACACAGCCAGGCCATCCCTGCTCTCAGAAAATACTAGCCCACTTGACTCTTTAATGTTTGCCTAGAAGGCACATTTCCTTCTGGGACAATTAAATTGGCAGCTCTGGCACATTCTTCTTCGCACAAACGATGTTGCACCCTTGTTTTAATTACCATCAGAAGAAAATCTCAGGAACACTATGAGGCTTATTTCATGCATTTTCTTTTTCCTAATTTATTTTTCTTCTTTTTTTTAAACTTTTGGTCTGGAAAAGTTTGAGTTTACTTGCTCTCTTTCTAACAATGCTAGAAACTTCTGAAATATCTGCTCATTCATGAACTACCACAGCAAAAATGATTCTAAATAACTACAGAAGATTCTACCATGAATCATGGTACAATTTTGCAAGGAAATTAAAAAAGACCATCAGTAAGAATAATCAAAGTATGATAAAAATTCAACTTTAGCAGCCAGGATGAGTAGGAAAAATTATTTTTAAAATATCATAAAAATATTTTCATCTAGAGTGATGCAATAAATATAGTTTTGCTTCAAATGAAAAAGGGAGAAGAAACACAAGAATCAAAATAAGGAAATAAAAATATGGCAAACATGATCTTAACACTTAATGCTATTTAAATTCCAGAAAAAATGAGAATTACATATGATCTATTCAGTTGATGTGAAATATAAATATAGCAACATTTTATAGGTGTAACGAATTTTTATTCTTTTTTTTTCCCATCCTGTTATTAGCTTTATTAAAAGTCTTAGTAAATACAAGCACTGTTTTTTCTGGGAAAAGATTTTTTTCCTAAGGAACATAAATTTGCCAGTTTACAAAATCAGCACCTTACAGCTTCATCTGAAAAGCATATTCACGTAATCTTTGTAGTCCTTAGAGACAGGGAATTTAAAAGCAACTAAATTGTGCCTATAATTTAGGTCATATTATAGCTTCCAAATGAGTAACAAATTGTTGGTATTAATTATGCATTAGCTTTAAATAGGTCTTGCCTTTTAATATAAAACCAATTTCCTAACAGCTATGGATTTTTTTCATCTTCCTCTTTTGGCTTGTAAAACCATTTGTTTACACTATGCACATGTGCTAAAATAATTAATTCCTGATGAAATCTGGTGCAAACGAATGTTCTGTTCTTTCACTTCAAAGCTGAGTGACTTTTGGACTGATGACAGAATTGGTTTGAGACACATATATTTAAAGGAGACGTTGTAATAGGTACATGTAGACCTAAGATATAGCAGGTCCCACACCTCCAACAAGGATTATTTTCTCATTAAATTCTTTTATAATTACTTTACGATGTCCAAAAAGATATTTTGCACTGATAAAAAATCTAGAAATTTAAAAAAAATAGTTTATATTTTCACATGGATTGGAGACTCAGTGCTGAATATAGAAGTTTCCTGCAGGGAAAATAGAACTAAGGAGTTCTATGAGCTATCATGTTTTCTTCTTGGAGGTCTTGCAAGTAGATGTCTGTGTTTTAAAAACGTGTCTTTCTACTTTTTGTTTAAAACGTCACTCAGGGCATGTGACATGATATTTAACTTTACATTGCTGATATGCACAAAACCAGCAAGAGATCTTTGGATCTGTGAAAAACATGACATTCCTAGGACTGAGAGAGCTTTTATAATCAATGCTGTAATACCTCAGACACAACTGTGTGCACAGGCAGCTGGCAGTTTTTCCAGTAAGTGGCAGCCCATGCTATGGTCCATTGCCTCTAATGCTCACCAGATACTCAGATGATGTATCTATTTACTCCTCCGTGTTTGATGGAATACCTGCACTGCAGTGACTGATAGCTCACTTGAGACTGTTTGGCTCGGAGAAAGAGAATGACACTTTTAAATTCTGGATTTTGACAATTTTTATTGTACATTTTTATAATGGCCCAATGGGAAGTCTAGCTGCCAAGTAGTTCTGTCTTTTCTTCTGATCTGGTGTAGCAGGTTTTTTGCACAAATATTCCTGTTGTAATTTATATAGCTTCCAAGAGACACCAAAGCATGGAACGCATTTTTTGTTTTTCTTTTTTCGTTTTTCCTTTAAGCTGTTCTTGTTGTGGTTTTCATAGACATGCATGGCTTGCATTAACAGAAAATTTAAGCTCCTGATATTCCAATCAAAACACTTGCTAATATATTCCAAGACAAATAAAATAACATAAAGATTAATTTGAAAAGATTTTAGTACTGTGAGAATTTCCAAAGATGTGCAGCAATTGATAAAAGAGAGATTGAAAGGAGCATTAAAATAACTGATTTTGAGATAAATTAATTTTATTTATTTATTTATTTATTTATTTATTTATTTACAGAATAAATCACTAAGAGACTGCTCAAGTATATTATATTTGTATCAGTGAAGAAGCCATATGCCCTCTGCATGGAAAAAAATCAAAATACTAAATCAGATTAAAAAAAAAAAAAGAGAGAGAAGAAATAGTGACATAGGGTAGAAAAACAGGCTGAAAATGTAGTCTGAAGAATATCTACATATAGATATTTGCCCATCTCATGAAGCATGTATCTCCAGATTGGCATTAGATGCAAACAGGAGGATCTCTTGGCAGAGAAGCTGATTGTTGAAGTGTATTTCAGTCTGTCCTATCTGGATTGAGCTAATGCCCTGTAAATAGTGGTCTTATGTCTTCTGAACAGGCGAAACGCCATACTGACAGACAGATATGAATATTAGCATGAAAAATATCATTATATACTTCCCATTTGAGTTTTACAGTCTCTAGTCTGACAAACTACAGAAAAACACAGAAATAATGCTCCAGCAAGTTGTAGGCAGTTTTTGAAAAACTACATGCTATTAGTCAATTTAAATAATTAAGGTTTAGAAAGTACAATCCCATTGAGAGCTGTCTGTTTCTGGAGCTTGTAAATTAAGCTTACTGATTTAGAATTATCATAAGAAAATAAACATGATGTTTTAAGGATTTTAAATCTCAAGACACTTCAAAGGCAATTGAAGTCACATTATTATATGAATCTTAAAAACTGAAATTTTTCTCTTACACTTTCCTTATTTAGCTGATTACCAAAAATTCTAAAGCTCAGTCACAACTAGCTACCCTTAAAAAAAAAAACAAAAAACTTTCCACTAGCACACATAAAAATTTAATGAAAATAAATAAGTGGCTCAAAAAAAAATCAGATATTAAAGCTTCTAATATTTTCCCAGCACCCACTTTTAGTTTAATATTTTCATTTTCATAAGTAAATAAATAAAATGAGGGTATAGTATGGTTCAGATCATGTAGGTCACATTATCATGAAACTAATGCATAGTGACATTGTGCCACCTGAAATATTCAACCAACAAAGACCCTTGTCTCTCAGCCTCAGTGTCATTTTTAACTTTGATTTAGTCTTTCATTTTTCCTTGAAGTTAGAACTCAAAAGAGTTCTAGGAAAAATTGTTATAATAACAATTGATACAGGAAAAATCTGTGTGAAGTTGTCCAGATAATCTAAGGTCAATAAACTGCTCTTTGAAGTTCAACATATTATGGGAGTAAGAAGGATTTCATGATCCAGTCTCATGATCTCATATGAGTCTTGTCTATTTTCCTGTGTCAGGTAATTTGGAATAGAGTTGTTCATGACTTAATCTGAAAATTTTGGTATTTCTGATTGTGTAGAGAGAGTTGATCCTAAATTCCAGCATAATGCATAAAAACTTGTAAATTTAGTGAAGGTAACTATTTCTAGGTGTCAATTTTGTTCAGCCAATAACTCACTGCCTACTATGACCTGCTGTAAGGGAAGTATTTCCCTTCTCAAAAACCTTGCTCAGAGCTAAGTGAATTATAGAAAAAAAAGTTCTAGGGGACTAGATACATACAGTCTCTCCAAATTCTATCCTAGATTACTCCAGTAACTGAAAACACAAACCTATTCCTAGAGTAACATGCTGCTCCCTAAAGCTTGAATTTCAAAGACAGCATGCACATGCTTCATTACTACTCACACAGGGGAAAATAGACTGAAATAGTGCAATAAGATACTCATTTATCACCCCTTATTTTAGCTAATCAAAATGTGGCACCCATTTGCTGTGTAACATGATAGTCAAGAAGGGAAATTGTGTACCAAAGCGGGATAATGCGTGTCAGCACCCTCATTAAGGATGATACAAATTCAGTTAAGCAAGCAAATTGAAAGCATAAGTTAATAGCAGACCTCCTGAGGTTGAGGAGGACTTTCTTCACTTGATTAGGTAAGCAATCCTAATGAGGATGCAGAGTAAGAAGATGCAACAGCTTCCCAAGCAAAAATATTTGTTGTCCATAATTAGAAGTTTCCAGTTCTATGCTCAAAAGTGACATGGTTTCATAGCAATATAGGACAAAACATTTATAGAGTATATGTAAAGATGTTTTAATTGACTATGCAGAACCAAAACAAGGCTTACATAATTTTGTTTCATTGAGAGTTTTTATATGTGCTCAGTAGGAAGCAGAGTGTTGGCTTGATTTTTTAAATTTTTTTTTCATTTGCTTTTAACTTTTTGTCAGTTCACAAGAAAAAACGGTGTTGGTAGATTGCATGGAGCACATAACACAAAACACACCATATTTATGGCCTACACATCCTTGTTTTTCTAATTATATACTCTTTTTGTTTTTGTCAGAAAGACAATATTCCAGCTAACTTTACAAGCACTGTTGTTTAATATCCAGATCATTGCTTATAATGTACATATAAATTTGTTTCTGCACACTTTGCAACATATAGCTTATTCCCACTGCTAATGCCAGCATTTTTTACTGCATTGATACTTGGATTATTTTATAGTGATTAGTTCTATAATTCTATATTCCTACTGGCTAGTCTAAACATATCTTATACCCTTTAAACAAATAGCACATTCATTCTCCCTCCTACTGACACTTGTGCTGGGAAGTTCAGTAGGTGTAAAAGGTTGCTTTATCATGTTCCGAGGAAATAGGTGAAATGTGTATATTTCCTGGTGTATTGTGTAAAGAAAAAAAAGATCTTTACATCTATAATATCATGCTAAGTTTCAGTGCTGCAACAGAAACTACAAGGTTTCCTGCTGTCCCTGTTTTTCTCTTCCCCATCACTCAGCCTTTTCACTTACTGACTGCTCTCTCTCTTTCTCTCTCCATTTTTTATTTCAAAATATCTGCCCCCCCCCCCCCACCAATTTTTATTTTAAACTGCTTAACCTCATTTCAGTTAGGAGCTGCCTAATTCAGTTGT
Organism: Haemorhous mexicanus; assembly: GCF_027477595.1. Classification (NCBI taxonomy): domain Eukaryota; kingdom Metazoa; phylum Chordata; class Aves; order Passeriformes; family Fringillidae; genus Haemorhous; species Haemorhous mexicanus. The sequence continues at coordinate 75,741,095 of NC_082342.1, read as the reverse complement.
CTGAAAGAAATAAGGCAATCACAATTCTCTGTCCACAGGTACAACCAGAGGTGAGCACATATTACCAGGAGGCAGGAAAACCCGTGCACATACTACATGAACACATACATTCACAGACAGACACAAAGCTCAGTACAGACACTCCTGACACTCAGCACTCACAAGGACACAGACAACACCTTTATGGGCTTTTCCCATATTTCTTCTGCCACATTTTCTGTCTGCCAGTTCCCCTCTCTGATCAGGATGGGAGTTGATTAGTGGAAAGCATATATGAGCCATGCTCCGCTGACTGGCAGTCAAATTCCCATACAAGCCCATGCGTATGGAATATATTTATTTGCCCTGAGAGAGAGAGAGGGGTGGATTTTAATGACAAAATAGGAGAGACTGAAGTGATCAGGTGCAAAGAATGGCCATGAGTATAATTAGCAACCGGTTTGTAACTGACCAACAATTTTTTATGCCTTTCTTCTCTCTACATCCCTGTATTTACTCTAACTCAAACTTCCTTCGTCTGTGTATTTCTCTGTCTTTGACTCCTCCATTAAATAGCCAATAACATGTCTTGCACAACCTCCCAAATTGTTTGTGGTGCCTTATAGTGTCTCTTGTATATTCCCATAATCTTCTTAGTTCGCCAGATAACAAATTCTGTTTCGTTCCTGAATTCTTTCCACTTCATTCTGTAATACAGATGATAAGTTGTTTCCCTTTGTTTGCAAGGCCTCCTGGTGTATGTCACCCTGGTTTTTGTTGCAGATTACCATTGCACTGATTGCTCTTTCTGGGCAGACCTCTGAAGCAGACAATTCTGTGAGGTACCTGTTCAGTGAATTGCATGGTATCTTCCTCCACCAGTCATACTTCTCATCTTTGCAAGGTTCCTTTCATTCATGTTACTAAACTTTAAATAAATAACTTACCAATTTTCTTGTTTCTCTTTTTCCATCTGAAGTCCGCTTTTCTAAACGCTTTCTATTTCCACATCTGTTACTTTCTGCTGCTTTCTAGCACATAATTTTATACTTTTATTGTTCACTTCTGCCACATTTTCTCTATTTTACAATTTAATAAGTACATGGAAATGAAAAATCTCATTTACATTTGGATTTAATCAGACATTTTATTTTAGAAGAATGGGAGAATCCATGCTGAGCACTGGCACAGAAGCAGTAGTTATTATGTTTTCTTATTGAAGAGCAAACATATTAGATAGTTTCATGCATCCACCACAACATTCTAATTACAAAAGCCTATTACATGATCATTTCTGTCCAGTAAGCCTTAGCTCCCACTAATATCACTTGTCAGACACCCGAATCTTCTCCAAATTCTGCTTCTGGTCTGGCACTACTTAACACATATATTGCCCATTTGTTACTAAATCTGCCTCTCTGATCTGTTCTGTGTATGAGACAGGAGGATCACACAAGATGCAGCAGAAGGATTACTCGCAGGCAGCCAAGCGACATCAGAGAAAGACTGAACAGACTATCAAGGTATCCAGCTGTCAAGCCTATCCAGGATGAAGTCACTGAAATTGAGAAAAAGTTCTGGAAACCAAGGAACAGATGATCCATACAAAAAATGCACTGAATAAAAAATCACTCACTGACGTTGCTTCCAATGAAATATCATTCTAGCAGAGTAAAACATTGTCTTATTGCATTCTCTTCCCTATTTATGTTCATTCTGTAACTGAAATATGTAAATAATATTCTCTTAATAATATGATCTATGTTTTGGCAGCCAGGTTTCCCTCTGGTTCTCATCCACATGCTGCCTATGCTCACATGGAACACACACAGGCTAGATCCCAGTAGAAGAATGTCCCTTTCCCAGAAAATAGCAATACTTAATAATCAGCATAATCTGAATAACTCAATTTGAAATTTATCAGACTGATCATACTGATTTGTCATAATATTTCACCAAAATCATGGAATAAGACATATTTGAAAATCCATGGATGACTAATAAGTTAATTCTCTAATTCATTTTGGCCATATGCTGCTTTTCCAGTATTAACAGAAACACAGTCTTCTATAGTGAGTTATGAAATAGGTTGGTTTTTTTCCCTCTTTGAAAATGAGAGAAAACACTTCTCTCACTTTAAAATAAAGTTAAAATATATTCTAAACCGACACAGCAAGCACTGACTACCTATTCTCCCTTAAATCATGAACACAGAGCAGATACATAATTTTTCTAACAGCTGTTCCGGTTGTGGTTGATAGGAAATGAAAAGAAGTTCCAAATTCATTTGAAAATTAAAAAAAAAAGTAGCTGTTCTTTACTGCTATATCTATTGATGATATTAATAATAATTTCATAAAATCTATCTACTTAGAAAGGCATGATACACAAATCAATGTGGCTTCTTTGACTTAATGGGAAAAAACATTTATGAAGTCTGAGAATTGTGCAAAAAATATATAAAGTATCATTACGTCAGAGGAAAACACACTATGGGGTGAAAGAATTACAGATATTTTAATTTTCTCTAGAATAATAAAAAGCATGTGAATCTAGAACAGGTAAAGTTAAAATTGCATTTTAATTTTTTAATTTCATTAAACACTACTGAGCATAATTAAAGCAAGTGAAATACAGAAAAGTCAGTTTTTCAAAGCTGAAGAACAGCATAGTTTATGCTATAAAAATGTATTTAAATTAAGATTGTAAAGATTGGAGCAAAAAATTTGACCAAGACTTCCGAAATAAGGGAGGGTGGGATATTGAAGAGGAAATTAAATTTCATTTTATTTTCCAAAAGTATTGCTTTCTTTGCATTGTGTATTGTGCCTTGAAATAGAACATACATGTTTTTTTTCCATCCTTCAAAATAATACTGGCAGGACTTCAGGCCTGTCTTTTTTTTGTTGTTGTTGTTTTTTTCCCTAAAAGCAGTGTTTCTCAGTATAAATAGATTGAAATTTTTTCCACTTTTTTTTTTCTTTTTTTTAAGTGGTTGTTTGTATATTCCCATATGTACTATTTGCAAGAATTTATACTCAGGCTTAAGAGAAATGACAGTCTGTTATGATCCATGTGAACATATAGCTCAGCATGACATTTGGAATGCCCCTAGGGGGGAAAAACATCAAACAAAACCAAATTATTTTATTATTCAATATAGAATTATCTTCAGAAACAGAATGTCACTTATATTTGGTTATCTCATCCTCTAAAATAAAATGGAATGAAATTTTGTGTTAGATTTTCTGATGAAAATCTTTCTGTAGATATAATTGCAGTTTAAATAGTAGGACTCACAATATCTCTCCTAAAAAATCTAGCCACATCTACTGTAGAAGCTTAATTTAAGATAATGCACTGCCTTATCTAACCTGCTAAATTTTATACCTCATATATGTATTTCTGAAAATTTTCAGTGTCCATAAATATGAATAGATACCTGTGGATATGACTATTATACTTATTATATTGACATCTTGCATATTATTTTTGGTCTTTAAAGTCCCTTCCAACCCAAATCGTTCTATTATATGAATCTATGATCTACAACCATATGCCATGAATATTAAAATATACATTTTTCTTTATTGTGCTCATGTTTTTTAAATGAAGCTATTATTTTTCCTATTGCTTACAAAAAACTATGGCCATAAGAGCTCTCTTAAACCCTCTGAAAGGGCTTTGTATGTTTCGAAATTAAATCTAATTTATTTGAATTCTTATTCTAACATTCATGAAAAGCCAAGCTATTATAACCACAGAAGTCTTTAATCAGTTAATCCTGGTGCTAGAAGAAAATCTAAGCCAAAAATGTCCTGTCTCAAGTTTTCAGGCCAGCTCCATTCCTTAAAATTAAATCTTCCATGAACAAGCACTGGCATCTGGCACACCACAAGCACATCTCCTTTGACATTCAAAGCTTATTTAAAAGTACTGTCTTTCAAATGTCTCCCACCCGTACACCACATTTCTTTTGTTGCAGGCATTTCAAAAAACACTTGAAAAGATGGAGGAGGAAGGGAAATGAAGTTGCAACATATGAAGTGCAAGTATTGCATGCATGCATAACCATCTGTAGGCCAAACTTTGAAGTCCCTGTTTGGCAAAACTCAAGCTTCTTATCCTTATTTCTTCAAATACTCAAGAGAAAAACCACTTCTTTCAAGTCATTCCTGGCAACAAAGACATTTTGTCCAAAACAACCATACAGCAAGCAATTTAACATATGCCAGGAAGAATTTGAAAAGGGGGAAGCATGGTTTAAGATATATTTTGCAGTTGGGGAGCACTTGTCAAATTATTGGTGCACTCTTTTTTTCAAATATTTTTTTAGCTTGGTAATCCCACTTTATCATGAAGGTAGATTTTTTTTTCAATACAGTACCCTTTGTACACTTTTCACAGCACAAAGACAGCAGTATCAATGTGAATTAAATTACTTATTTAAAGATATAAATACTCTTTGAAAATGAATACTTTTTCTCCCTAGCCATATTTTGGGGATTGCCAGTTCTGTTCTGTTTTGCTTTGCTTTGCTGCCTTTTGCTTTCAAGATAATTAGCAGACTCTTAATATTAGTAGATAAGGAAAAGCATGATATATTAAATGAAACATTTCACAACTGGCAGATAAAAAATGAAATCAACTACCATATGCACATACATAAATGTAGCTTCTTTCCAGCTTGTTTTCTTCACTGAAGTAATGCTGTTTGCTTTTTTCCCCTTTTCGAGTTTCCTGAAATGAGTGTTGTACCAGAAAAAATCAGGCATGTCTACATCCTGAGTGACTGCCAGTGAGAGACTGACCAAAGTCTGTTCAGGGAACATCCTCCATTGGGTTCAGCTGTCAGATTAAAAAAGAGAAATATACTTGGAGCATGTATGTCTGTATAAATATGTATAAAGCCATATGCTACAACCTAGTCAAACAAAACAGTGAGTTATATCAGATCTGTACTGATGCATTTAGAACTCTTCCTCTGTATAACACACATCTTCTACTATTGCCACTACCAAAATGGTGAAATTCGGTGAAGAGGGTGTACATTAGAAACTTTCAGTAACACACTGTAGCATAAATTACTGCAAATGTAAGTGATTTTGTTGTAAATTTATATAAGGTTTAATAACCAGAAACTCAGGATGAAGGCAAGAAAGGTAAATTTTGAGAGCACTTCATGCCATTTTTCTTTTTCACTCTTGATCTTTTGATTATTACATTTTTTCCTGTTATTTGAAAGTGACAGTTAATATCTCAAATTTGATCTATATTTCTTAGAGAGAAATGCATGTTTTTCACAGCAATGAAATTCTGATCCTCACCCCATAATAAACTTTGCAGAACTTCATAAAAACTGTATTCAATTAGCTCATTCTCTGAAGAAACCATTGCTTTATGAGAAAATGAAACACTCCCTAACTTTTTGGTGCTTTAGGCCATCCATAGTTTATAAGCTCAGTACAAATATTTTTTGCTCTGATCATCCAGAATTGTACATGACTGGTCTTTTTGATCTTCACTGAATCATGCATTTACACCTCCCATGAACTTCTGGGAAACAGAACATTTTAAATTTTGCAAACTAAAGTCTATTCGTTTATTATGCTCCTTTTTTCCCCCATGATGGGTTTTCTTCAGAACAAAGAATGAGCTTTAAGGGTCTGTCTTGATGCAAACCAACCAACACTGAATCACAGCTGCTGGGAATCAACACAATGGGAGAAAAAATTTTTGTGAACACTCTTTTGTCTTACTTAACACTGAAGTCTATATTAAAATTAGATAAATAAAATAGATGTGGGACAATTGTGGCAAATCAAGGTGAGAAGTAAAAAAGAGACATTAAGTGGAATGCAGTGCAGTATTTCTATCTTTCTGATACATCCTTAAAGAACATGAAGTTATTCCACCAACGTTTAGTGGAAAATTTTTATATTAACACTTGACAGTTATGGGGAAAAATAAAAGGCACCAATTTTTCTATCTCTACCCTAAGTCTATTTTTTTTTTTTTAAGGTGATATGTTTAAAGAATTTGAAGGAGAAATTTATATAAAGGCAGAAACCAAACTAGCTCAGAATTTTCTAGAATCCATCCCCCTTTCTTCCCTTATTTTGCTGCTCCTTACATGAAGTTATTTAAATCTATATGACAACATATAATTTCCTGTCTTCCGAAAGACTTGTACTACAGTCACTTTGGTTCTTGCATTTCAGAGTTATGAATAAGGTAATTTTATACTTCAGCATTCTGAGTAAGGAAAAAAAAAAAAATCCAATAACATATTAGGATTATAAACTTGCCATTTCATGTCATAGCAATGACAGACCCATGCTTGTGATAATCACGCTTAACTGTAATCTTTCAAGAGAGCATATTATTTATTTTAGAAAATATATTTCTTCTGACATAAGAAGTTATTTGGGTTTCTTTCCTACTCTGTTCCTTTTCACAGAAAATGGAAATCTAATGTTCACAAGGCGTCACTGTACTAGTGCTAACAGCATTATTTCAGTTATGAACCTCTTTTCACAAGTCATAGGGCCTTAGTCACAAGGGTATCATTAGGACAACTATTTTCTCTCTGAAAACCCAGTGCAAAGTTTGGACCATTTGTATAGGACTAGAAACAGTCCTTTCCTCACTGTTTCTGGTAAAACATAATGCAGTCAACATATTTTCTTCCATGTTCCACTGTTTGCTCCCTGAGAAATTCCTAGGTGTAAAAAACATGTCAAATGGCATCTGCTAAATTAATTTTGTTGTTAATTTAGAATTGGAATGTTTTACTGAGATGAGCAAGTCTAAAGGCTTTAGGAGAACTTAGACTAAGAATTACTAGGGGACTTTGGCTATGCACCATCTGTCTTTCCATCCTAAATTCTCTTCTACTTCAGGCCTCATCACAAGTTTCTTCACATTTCAATTGCTTTTCATGAATTGGTTCTACAGGTTTACAGGGAAGCATTCATCCAGAATACATTCATTTGCATAGGAGAAAATAAAATCCAATTCCACCACCTGGAAAACTATATTCTTGCTCATTTCTATAATTTCTTATTTAATTTTCTTCCTAAGTTAAAACTTGAATAAGTGGAAAAAGGTCAATAAAGGAAGAAAGAAATGAATTAAATCCTTTAACAGTGAAAAATTGAGCTTCGGTCAAGGTGAGAGACTGATATAATTGTAATTTTTTAATTATTTTATTTTGTCACATTATTATAATGAGTTCTGCCTTCTAAACTCTCAAAATAGCCTTATATTTGGTAAGAAAGATCAGGGTCAATTCCGTGCTTCACCAATAATCCTCAGTGAAATATTCTGGGTGCAACTGTTCTATTATCAGCACTGTCAAATGTCCCTTGAGTCATCACAATTAAATATCAGTTTTACAAATGACTGTAGATCTTCCAACAAGAAAGTGCAAATTTTTAATATAATGATAAAAAAAGAAAAAAAACAAACCAAAACAAAACCAAAAAACACCCTAAAAATCTACCACAAAAAGTACTACACAAAAAAAATTATTGCAGAAACTTCTTGAGGAATTAGTCTGGTTCAAGTCACAAAATTATAAATGTCAAATGGTTTTGTGACTTTTTCACATATGTTCCCTATAATGATATACTCATTAATTCCCCCCATTTTGCTGTCACTCTAAAATTACTTTTACATCTGTTTTTGACAAATGCAACTGTGCTTTTACATTCGGCAGACAGAACTAGAGTCAGATCCAAGAAAGAAATTGAAGCACAGCATAGGTTTCTCATATATCTGATGAATTCAATATTTACTAACTGGATACAAATGGCAGAAGACTGCATAGCAGGTAAATGTGAAATCATGCTTAGCTAGATTAAATCTTCTTACAAAGTCTCTTTTTGATAGGTTACTTCTTCTCAAAGATATGCTTAATGAGAGAAGCTTATCTAGACTGGTAGAGTTAACTCTTCTGTTTTATTAGATTAAATGTTTTGGATAAAGTGGGAAAATCCTTCAGTTCCCAGATCCAGTCACTAAAACCACTGTAATGACTTCAATTATTTCAACTAGGAGTGAGGTTGCCTCTGTTTTGCATTTCTTTTGCTTTGACTTTTTGATTTGCCAAATTGATTTTAAAGTGAATTACATGTTAGATGTCTTTCTCGATGCAGTGAATAAATAGGAGAAAAAAATAAATAAGAATTTAATTAAATATAATTAAAAAGGAAAGTTATGTGGGATAGCCTTAAAGCTGTTCCTCACGAGCAGCCCAATGCAGACATGGTCTTATAAGAAACAATTTAAGCAACAAGTTGCATTTGTCTAGCTGAAGAGGTGTTAGTCCAGTCCTAATAGCGCTAACCCTTAGAGTCTAAATTAGCTAGAAAAAACCTTCACTTATAAGTAAGTTTTAAGTTGTTATAAAGTCACATGCAGACTCATACACACATAATCTCTCCTAACCTCCTCACCTTTTCTTCAGTGTAAGGTCATGGTTTTTTCACCTTCTGAGTCTTAGGGTCAAATGAATATTCACTAAGAGGGAAGTGTGGAGTATGAGTTTGAAAGGGCCATCAGCACCCCAGCTCCACCACAGGGAAAATGATAAGGTTAAGTTTATTCCTCTTTATTCTAAGGCCTAATTTTATGTATTTTCTGAACTGTTTTTAGCTTTTTTCATTACTTACTAGTCTTCATTTCCATATAATATCCATATTTAAAACCCCTAAAATCGGTTTGCCTTTTGCCCCGTGTTTTATCCCTTTAGTTACTAATAATTGATCATTGGTAAGTTGCTTACACGTAGCATCTGTCATCATCACATCTACATCTACAAACTTTCAAGGCCTTTCTTATAATGCTGCCAGTTCTCTATACTGAGATTTTTTTTTTCCTAGGCTTACAGTTTATTCTACCTACATGTACTCATTTGGGTTTGGCATTTACTAGTTACAGACATCTATCACAATTATTGAAGAATAGCTGCAATGTCATAATGTCATACAGAAGTAAGCTAAATACAAAACAAATTAAGTAATAATCCCTTGGATATCTGAGATTTTTTGTATGCTGCTGCTGCATCTAAGTCAGATAAATCTCCAGAGAAGTCAACACAAGTGTAGATACAGGAGTTCTGCAAAATCAGGAAACTTCTTTTCTGAGGCCTTGGAGATTTTGAACAAAGCCTTTTCCTTTATAATAGCAGTGGCAGTACCATATTTGATCAGCTACAGGGCTATACAAATAGATATTAAGTCTGTTAATGTCTAAAATTCATATTTCTTAGGAAGGAAAGGACAATGTAATAGGTTTTATTTGCCTTTCTAAGAATTATTTGTATGCTTTAGTCAATACATAAGTAATGCTAATTCACTGAAAATTTATTCAGTGCATGCAAACTACAGTTCCTAACAAATGCAAAAAAATTTTGCCTATAGAATCACACTATCAGTTGTTGATCTAGTCAAGACTCACATTTTCAATGGACAAAAAATAAAGGAGAAATACACAGCTGCAAAATAAGAACAGAAGCTGCTAGGACTGTCTATAGCTGTTTAATTTTTATTTTATTCTGGGCAGGAGTATGTGCTGAGAGGAAAATGAATTTAGGCACATGCTTTATCTCCTAATTTCTGTTTAATCAGGGTGCAGAATAACCCAGTTGGAAATAAATTTTTGTCTTTGTGACGGAAAAGACATTGGAGAATGTCTTCAGGACAGGTATAAAATGCTCAAGTGGCGTTCCTAAGAAGATGCTATAGGTCTATATGCTCTTCTTTTATTTTTCTCCTCAAACTTCCTGTGTAGTTAACACCGAGTAACTTCTCACACTGTGCCTACGATTTGCTTGAGATCTACATGCGCAAGAAGAGCACGTGCATGGCCCAGGGCTCTGGAAACAGAGGTTCCTAAAGGTTCCTCATCACAAAACTTAGCATTGTGTCACCTACATCCTCTTGGCTCTTTTCCCAAATTCCTCACAGGGCATGGAAAACTGAGGGAGGTAAAAGATTGTCTTTATACTTTAAGTCAGAGAGAGAAATGTAATTTTGAGCTCTGTTTCATTACACCTGAGCCAGCCTTAATCCTTAAGATGTGAGACCTGTGGAACTGTCTTTCTTCTAGTTTGATCTCTTTTCTTTATCAGTAGGTTTACTACAGTCAATAAGATTGTCATTGTATAGGACAGTCCATCAGGTGTGTAGTGGATGTCATCTCTTAGAGTGTCATCACTAAGAATCTATGACAGGATTGCAGATTTAAATTCAGATTTTTATTTCAGGTAATATTTCCCATCGTGTGGGTTGGCAAAAATCCCAACAAACAAACACACTGGTGATCCACGCTGTAATTTGACAGAAATAAAGAATGCTATACTATGAAAAATGCTATACCAGGAAATAGCATGTTAAATATAATTAAAAACATGAAAAAACACTTCTGTCAATGGGAAAATATTTTGGTTTTCTTTGTGATTTTTAAAGTCTTTTTAATTTTATATACTAAAAGGAAATATTTACTTAAATAATCTGTGAAAAGTTTTAATGAAATTTTATAAGATAATTCTTTATAAGACTGAAGATTAAAAAAATCACACAAAAAACTCCTGTGAACTACACATAGAAGGCCTAGAGAAAGGCCAAATTCAAATATACATGCAAAACTACATATTCATTTCATTCATATTTTCATGCATGGCCTGATCCAAGGCCATCTGAAGTTTGGCCATGCTTTCCATTGACTTCAGCAAGCCTCAAAATGTGGTTCTTACTTTGTAACCTCACTGTGTTTTGGTTGAAATGCATTAAATTATGCATTGCTTAAGTGTTTTCAAACTGAAGTCCAAGGTTTTACAACAGCTACTCTGCAGTCCATGATGTGAAAATCTGAGATTTGTATTAATATTGATTCAAATCTGGAATTTTGTTTTCTATGGAAGTATAATCTGTAGCTTTCTCTTCATGTTATTGAACATTGTGTAAAATTGTCTCAGCTAAAGTTTGTTATTCAAAGTAGAGAAGGACAGTATCAGCATTATCTCTAAAAAAAATCCTCAGTTCAATGAAAGATTCTTGTCTTCTATCCAAATATACATTCAGACTCAAGTATCCCTTCTATAAAAAGAGCTTTCTATTTATGATAACTCAAACATTCCCAGACAATTTTGTGCTATGTATTCTTATAGAAAAAAAAAAAAAGTTTGTGGTAGAAAAGAGATAAGAATCATCTGGATTTGGTTTATAATGGTGGGATAGTAATTTATGCTAACAACAAGAATGCCTTTAATTTAGCTAAATCTAAATTGTTTATCCTTCCACTAGATGTCTTGAATTACTGCATATTCATTTCAATGTTTCAATTTTTTTATGTCAAATACAGTAGTTAAGGCTAACAGTTTGTTTCAGTGCTTTAAACTTAGAACAGTTTTAAAAGTACAAATTCCATCTTAAAGTCAGGCTTCTATTCAATATTTTACTATTTTCACTATTTGTGAGAAAATAATCAAATACCATCTTATTTAATAAAAAAAGTAACAGAATAAAGTGAGCTTAAAATTAAAAGATGCTTACTAGTAAAAAAAGAATCAAGATTTCTAAAAGCCATTTATGCTTTATTCTTAAAACATGCTGCCTCATAAGAACAGAAAAGAAGCAGAAAATTAACCAAGTCCTGTTTTCATGAAAAACTTATTTATTAAAAAAAATACCTCGATGAAATATTTTTAGAAATAGCAATGCATGCCGCACGAGCTATCTAGGGACTGTCAGGCTGAATCCCAACTCATTCCTTTTTCAGTCTTCTTGAGTCTCACAATGGTAAAACACTGGAAAATAAATAGGAAGTGTTCATCCTTACTTTTTGTCCTTAGGTTTATTTATAGGGCACATCTGCCACTGGTGTTATGACTGATATAAGAAGTGCTGCCCATTTCACTCTCTGTTCTGTGAAACCTTCAAAGAGAGTACTCAGAGTGGTTCCATGATGCAGGCACAGCCGTGATGGTCACTTCTGGAGTCATGGAGGTGTTGGTCCCTGCTGTGGTGGTCCCTGCTTTTTCCTTTTGTGGGCAAGGGCTCAGGAATGGCTTTAAGAGAATGAATGTCTGTATTTGCTACTGCTGAAGCCAGCAATTCTTCTCTGTAGAGCAGGAAATGGGTGAGTTGACCTGTTTTCTTCTGGCTCCTCTTCCTGTAGGTTTTCCCCTTATAAATTAGTGTAAACCATCTCTACAGTAACCTGGAGAGAACACAAATTGTAATGGGAGTCAACACTTGGAAAACAGGGTGGAGGGGAAGGTGTTAGCAGGAGACAAATGTAAAAATGAGGAACAATAGGTTGACACTGAGCAAAGAACCTTTGATGGGCCAAATGGTGGTCTACCCAGAGATGTGGCCAAAAGAAAAGCAAGTCTCCCAGTTAGCAGGATCCCTTTCTTTCATCTCTTCTTCCAGATGGAACATGGTGGTTGTATAGGACTAGAATGCAGTTGGTGAAAAATTATTGAAACAATATTGATTAAAACTGCAGAATGTCTTTCCACTTTTCCATCAGAATACAGAATGAAATATGATTTTTCTGAAATAAGGAAACACTCAAATCAGTTGAGTCAGTGAAATTTGAAAGCAAACCTTTTGTTGCACAAGTAGGGGTTCATCCATTATCAATTAATTTCTTGACTGTAACACAATATGGTGTCCTTTTGGAAACTTTCTACACTTGTTCAAGATTTGTTCCAAATTTTTCATTTCAAAGGAGACTTTCTTCCTGTCTTTATCTACATTGTAGGCTCCCTACTTTTTACGCCTTGTTGTGTACCTGCCCCACTTGGCACTCCAGGATATGCCAGCAGCAGAGTTTCCTTAGTCACTCCAGAAAAAAAGAACAACCTTTTATTTTGCCTTACCTAGTCACAACTCAGAGGCAGGATAAGCAGATGGTTTTCATTTCTGGTTCACAAACTTATTTAAAAAACACAAAAAGGTGACAGTCATTGCACATGTAGCAAACAGTGCAAAAACAAATGGGTGCTATACTATCTATACTGGAAAAGTCTGCAGTGAAAACTGAGAATTACCCTGCAGAAGACTACAAAACCCCACAAAATATGCTTTATATGAAATAAAAATGGATGTGAGTCATCCTGAGAACTTCTAAAGGAAAGTGCAGAATGATACAGTGGGGTCTTGCAGCCAAAGACAAGAAGAGTTGCTAAGAAAGACAAATGAAGTATATAAAACTGTGAAATTTTTTCTTGCAAGCCATACTCTTTCAATGAGCATCTATTTTCTCTTTAGATACAACAGATCTTGAACTACTCAAAATAATATTAGACTGTAATGATTTTTTGAAGAGATGTAAAGAAATAAGGACATCTACTGTGAATTCTTATTCTTAAGAGTCTGAAAGGGACAATTATGAGTAGATTCACTGCAGAAAATTGTTATCTAGTCTTGTTAGTTTTGTTCATTGCTTTGTTTAACAACATTATAGAACCACAGACTCTTAGAATCATTTGAGTTGGAAAAGACTTAAAAGATCACACAGTTCCAATCCCTCTGCCATGGGCAAGGATACCTTTCACTAGATCAGGTATAGTGTTGTCCTCTTCAAGAAGAATCATTATTTAATGTGAATGTGACAGCTCCTTTTTCTGTAAGAGTTAATATTATCCTTTCCACAATATAGCACCAAACTAAATTCAGAAATTTTTCACCAAACCACATTATTTCTCAAAACAGGATGCCTCCTCAAAAGTAAAATAAATATTATATCATGAATAATAAATCTAATCTTACGGTTAGAAAAGTGAAATTATTGGCCAGTATGAAACCTTATGTACAGCCTTGTTTGCTGAAGGGATATTTTAAGAACTTCTGGGGTGTATGTGAAGTTTCATTTTTTAAAACTTTGGAACCAACCTTGACTTGAAATTAAATCACTTAAGACAAACTTCTTTGCATGGAAAAGTTCTGGCTGTCCTTTACAACTTTCAGTATTCACAGTACAGAAGACTAAAAGAAACATTTTATGCTTGGGAATCAAATTAATCTTGTCTTTATAAATAAATCTTCCTTCCTTTCTCAGCTCCACATCTTTTTCTCCAGGGGTTTTTGTGTCACTTTTGTTCCAAGATTTAAGTTTACAACTTCTCTAGTTCCTCTCTGATCCAGGAAATCTCACAAAAGTTTTCCTCCCAACCTCACAGAAGCTCTAACAGCTCTTATTTTCCCAAAGCTTTCATTCTGTTCTAGTCACAGAAAGCTGAGGGCTGGAAGGGACCTCCTTAATTCATCTAGGCCAACCCCCCTACTAAAGCATACTCACTTAGAGCAAGTTGTACAGGATTGCATCTCAGAGGGTTTTGAATATTTCCAGAGAAGGAGACTACACAACCTCTCTGGGAAGCCTGTTCCAGTGCTCTGTCACCCTCACAGTATAGTTTTTCCTCTTAATCACAGGGAACTTCCTCTGTTTCTGTTTGTGCCCATTGCCCTTTGTCTTGTCACTGAAAAGAACCTGTCCTGGTCCTCTTGACACACACCCTAAAAATATTTGTAGACATTTGTAGATAGGATCCCCTTTTTACTGTCCATTTGTTAGCCTGAAAAGGCTCAGCTTCTTCAGCCTTATATCCACAAGAGATCTTCCATTAGAATAATCTTTATAATCCTCTACAGAACCTTCTCCAGTAGTTGCTTGTCTTAAGCTGTGTCCATATTAGTAAGTAAAATGGACCAGGGACCACCTACTGATCCTGAGGTAATTTATATAGCACAGTCAATGCCAAGACTCTTATCTTTGCTCACTCTTTACCTCTGAAAAGAGGTATGCATATATATATATATATTTATATATATGTATGTATATGTATACACACACACATTTATATAAAAACTGACACTGTCCTTGTCCAAAATCACACCTGAGAACATCCTGACAAAGTCTGGCTGAATAATGGTAAGACTATAACTTGTGCTTGTAACTTAGCTGAGTTTCCACCTTGCTCTCTTGACCTTTCTATTAGACATGCATGTGGATTGAGGCTAGTCTTTTTTGTTCTTACTGTCCTGGAGAGTATCTCTTGCTCAGTAGTGCAAAAGTTGCATTTCCTTCATCTTTCAAGCTATCACGTTCTGAAAAAAATCTACCTGATTGCTACTTGCTGCTGGTTTCATAGCATGGCTCACCAATTTTGCAGCAATAAAGAACTGAGGAAAAAATTTCTTTACTCTGTGGGTGACCACAGACTGGAACAGGTTGCCCAAAGAATTGGGGAACCTCCCTCACTGGAGATAGTCAAGAAATGTCTGGACACAGTCTTGTGCAGTGTGTTCTAGGGTAACCCTGGATGAGCACAAGACTCTAAAAGGATGTTGTCTTTACTTTGGCAAAAGACATTGCATTAAATGTAATGGTATGCTCAGTGCAGTGCTATCAAGCTTACCATTTTGAAACTCAAAAGACAGGAAGTATCCATTACTCCTCAATAATATAATTAAAAATAAGGAGAAGAAAATGTAGTCAATCAATATGATCCAGTGTGTAGCACTGCATGTGGTTTCAGAAGGAAAATTGATGAGATCTTATTGAAATGAGTTACCGTACTCTTTGTCAGTGTGCACACAGAATGAAATGAACAGTTTGACCTGTAATTTGGTGTGATGTTTGAAAAAAAGCTTGCGTTATTTGTGTTGCAACTTTGTAAGGTGTGTGCAAACCATTAAATATCGACTATGCACTTAAAGTATCAGCAACTTTCTGATACTTAAAAAGAGCTATAAACATTCTAAGCATTAATTTAACGGAACTAGCTTCTACTTAAAAATCTATTTCTATAAGTTATTTATATGACTTCAAATAATACAGAAGAAATGTCAAAAATAATTTTTATATTAAATAACTGAAAACAGTACCTATAATCAACTGGGGAAAACCAAAAGTACCTCAAGTAACCACAGACCAGTTAAGTTTCTTGTAAGTTTAAGAAGTCATTTTATCAGAGGAGTTGGTAAAATTTTAAAAACTCTTTAAAACACATTTTTTTTTGCCAAGTAAAAAGCACAACTATATTAAGTGGAAATTATGCTTAAAAAAATCTCGTCCTTATATTGTTTGTGCTCTCTGCAGGCATAGAGGGATATTTTTTGGTTTCTTACTTTTTATGAGTATTAGTTTTTATTGTTCTGTTATGAAAAAGTCATTGAGGTCTCCTTGAAAGAAGAAAAAATTCTTTTGAAGCTTAGAAACAGGGCTGATATGCTAAATAGATGTTTATAATGTAGGCATGATTTGAGCAATATGTCATTTCAATTATCTCTTCAGAATTGTTTCCCAGTTATTATTTAAGACCTTAAGAGCAGCTGTAACAAAATGTTTCTTAACTGATTTTCTACAGTGAGGTCGGTGCTCAGATAGCAAAACACAAGTTTTGAATTAAAAGCAGTGAACCAGTAAATAACAAATTAATAAGGTTTAACTGAATTGAGTAGAGTTTAATTTATGAACTGAAGAGAAATTTTGGTAAAGGAAATCAAGTAGGGAGTATGTTCCAGTATTCCAGGGCAGAACCAACTCTTTTGCAACACTTTGTGCAATTCAGCAATGTCACTATTAATTGCAGCAGTGGTAAAAAGTATTTGCACTATTTCTCTTTAACTAACTTATGCAACAACTTGTGTTTTGAGCTGCATTTGACATTCCCTGATAATGAAGCCAGCAAGACAAACGAACAAACAAAACTCCAAGGAGGGATCCTCTCATTCAGTTTCAGTTAATTCCTCTTTTATTCCTTTTCTTCAAGTTATTAGCATAAACAGAGAAGGAAATCTAAACCTACCACAATTGTTTTCTATAAGGTAAATTCTGGATAAGTAAAAGAGAATTCACCTAGTTTATTGCATTTTAATTTATGATCACAATAAAGAAATTAATGCTTTCAGCAAAAAGACAAGATGCTCTGTTGAATGGTCTGTAATAAGAGAATATAAAGTAGCTTCAAGTAGAGGCTAAAGTAATAGAAAAATGACTTTCAATTTTTTCAATTTTTATATTTTTTTTATTTTACTGCTCACTTCTTCATAGGTATTTTAATAATTAGCAACTTTACATAAATCAATTATAGATATATAATAGCCAGATGCATTTGACGAAAGAAGTATATACTAGAAAATGCTGCTTTTCTAAAAAATCTATACATGATTTATTCTGGTCCTTTTAATAAACAAATTCAGATAGGTCAGTGGCAGTAACAATGAAGCCTGAAATGTAGGCTTATAAATATTATAATTCCAATTTATCTTTTTATGACATTTTAGTGCTACACTAGACAGCTGCTTGCAAATAGACAGACCTCTGTTTCCCCTCAGAAATTAAAAAAAGAAAAACCCTAATTATGGCTTGGGAAATAGCATAAGTAAGACATTTTAATTTTATCAATATTGTAAGGAGCTGCAGTCTCCTGAAACCTTGCTAAAAGATTAGCATGACATGGCAGGTGGGATGTTTCATTTCCATTTCTTTTTTCATTTTATAAAGTTCCTAATTACATGTCAGATTACAAGCAGGTAGCAGTTTTTTCCTTGTTAACTTTCAGTGTTGAAAGAATTGAATAAAATAGTTTTGTTATCCTGTGCAAAGCCCCAGGATTCTCTTGGATTAAGGACTGGTTCTTGAAATAGCTACTCTGTCTATACCAAACTGTCAGCACAGAAAATTGTGATTTAAGAATGAGAAGTAACACCATTCACTAGCACAGGCAGATGTCCAGAAAATCCCATGAACTATTTGAGTCAGCAAAACCATGCTCTCACTCAGGATGATAAGAAGGTGATCTGAGATACAGTATTTTCAGTGAACCGATACTCTAAGTCTCAGTGTAATCACCCAGCCAAGAGTTCTTTCACAAAGTTTCTGATTTCTTAATTTTTGAGGAGGTCTGAGAAGAAATATATCTACTGCTGGAACTGTTTCTCATTTCTTAGGAAGAACAGGATAATACAGTAATTGTCCTTCATCTGACAAGCAATTTTTGTTAATTTACAAGTAATGTTCTGTCTTTCCCCTTCACTTTATTAGAATTAAAGATTATACCGTTTCAGAGCTCCAGAGGAAGGAGTTTCTTATGTTGCAAAAAAAAGAGAGAAAAATCTGTATCTTTTATTCCTAATATCTTGGATAATAGCTATTTATTTCACTTAGTTTCATGCGCACAATAATAAGAACTTATAGAGTCTAAATAAAGGTATGAATTTTACTTTGTTTTTTTTAATGTATAATAGGAACTTTGAAAATGAATGAATGTATGAATAATTGTGGGGTTATTTGATTTTGTTTCCTTTAATGAGTCTTACATTTCCTGTCAGCTAAACTTTGTTGTATATTAATAAAATTATTACTATTAGGATTGAAGTTATTACCAAACTCCTTTCTGAAATACATAATATTTGTTTCCTGCTTTCAGTTACCAATGGTCTTCATACTACATAAGAAACTTCTTCTTTGAAAATGTATTTTTAGGCATTCTCTTATGGAAAAAAAATGAAGGTATATTACAGAAAAAGTAGGGCAATCCAAAACAATATTGAATTACTGTGTACATGCTTCAGCGTCATCATTTATATGTAAGTTTTGTATATTTTATTCATGAGACCTCTATTTCCTTCTCCATTACATTTTAATTCTGCTTCACTCTGTTTGACATCCAAGACGAGCTGTTTCAGACTCCGGCAATTTTTAAGTCAAAGGAAAATTTAAGAAACAAACTCTGGAAAAAAAGTTTAGTTTTTACTTTTACAGTTTTGTCAATATCAATTTAAAAGGGCAAGATTTTGAGTTGCTGACATGTGCTGACCCCTAGGTTTTTCATTTTGCAAACTTAGAGAAAGTTCCACACTGAGCCAGAGACTGAAAAGCTCATCAGGTTAAAACATCGTGTTTTGAGCTTCAACAGTGTTAAACTGATGGAGGCATTTAAAATAAAATCGTGCTTTGCATAGTGTTTCCAGTAATTTATTTCTATTAGATGCTGTTGTGGACTTAAAGAGAATAGGGATAGGAAACTAGGGTGAATGTGGGGGAACCCAATGGAACAAGAAAAAGGAGATTTTAGAAAACGGAGAACAAAAATAAAATTGAAAGAAATGAACTATGTTTGAATGCTCAGAGATCTGAAAATCCAAGGGAAAAATTTTACTATTTTTCAGTGTGAAGTAAACTGTGGATAAATCTTTCCTTCAAGCAAAGAAAAAGAAAAAAACTTCACTAATAAAGAAATTTGATATGTACAATAAATGTAAGACAATATAAATATGCAAACTACTTCTTTTGGGAATTTTTCCTTGATTCTATTAAAGATGTTTCACTAGTACATAATTTTGTAGACACAAGGACTTGAATATTACAACCTCCTCACTTTGATTTCCTGATTTCCTTCATGTCTTCTGGTCATGCACATTTTACTTTTAAAGTCATGTTTGTACCAAGTCATTCTTATCTCTTAAAATCTTTGCTTCACATATGGTATATCACATTTCTTAGGCTTTGTTGTGAATGGAGCTAGTTGCCAGATGTTCCAGGCAACCTTTTCATTGTCTCTATTGATGTATTCTGTGCATTCATTTCAACAGACAGCTGATGTTTGGGAGTGTATAATAGAGTCAAGAATGATTAAACATATCTTCTTACAGATTCAAAAAAACATTTGAGTATTTGATGAACTAATTAAGAAATGTAAGCAATAAATGCACTTAGAAATTCCCATTGGCAAGCTATGGTATTTAAGTAAACTTCACAAGAAATTTTCTTATGCTTATTCAACAAAGTTTGCACTACAGGTTGAAATAAAAGAATTTCAGATGTTCCTTATTTTCACATTATTTAATATATTTTAATATTGTGGGAATATTGGAGGAGTGTGGACAATCCTTTTATATGCAAGTGCTTAGGATAGGGACATTTTTGTTGTGGTTAATATTCAATACACAGACTGCAGCCTGGGAAGTATTCCATGCCTCAGCAGCTGAAGATGCCCTTAAGGAAGCTGCAACCCATAGAGATGCCTGCTGGAGCAGGCTGGAGTTGTGTCTTGCACAGAGCCTGTTTTCCATCAGGTCCTGTGAAGCTGTTGGGAGCCCAGACTGAAGCGGTCTGTTCTTAAATCCCCACACCCCATGGAAAGGGCCCATGCTGGGTCAGTTTGGGAAGAGCTGCTGCCCATGGGAAGGACACTCACTGGTGAAGTATGGAGAACTGCCTTCACAGGTGGCACTCCGTACTGGAGCTGGAGAAGAGCATGAGGGGGAAGGAACATCTGAGACAACTGGCTGTTAGCTGACCACAGCCCCCACTGCCCACCCCTGTGTGCTGCTCAGGAAGAGGAGGCAGAGAAATCGTGAGTGATTTTGATCATGGGAAGAATAGACGTGTGGGGGGATGTTGTTATTTGTTTTAGCTCTTGTTGTTTCTCATCATCTTACTCTATTTTTAATGGGCAAAAATTTAAATTATTTTAACCAAAATGTAGCCTTTTTTTTTTTTATGAATGTAGATGAAGAGTGATCTTCTTGTCTTTATCACAAGCTCACAAGTTTTTCACCTAAATTTCTCTTCCTATCCTGTTGAGGAGGGGGAGTGAGAGATGGGCAAGATAGAGGGCTTGGTAGCCAGCCAAGGTCAAACCCAGCACAAGGGATTATACCTCTCAAACTGATCTTTCTGGCTTTATTCTTTAAAAGAGTTTTAATTTCTCAGGAAAAAAAAATTATACTGAAGCTCACATGCCCCATTTCAGGCTCACTTTTCAACATTAATAACAGGACAAAATATACTGAATATACTTGCACAAAACAGGGCCAATTACAGATCCTATTTATGAGTAATTCTATAGTCTTAATTTCACAGCCTTTTGAGTTGTAACTGGCACAGGAAAAAGAGATCAGCTAAAGAGCTTCAGTAAAGGAAGTCTTGTGTTGCCAGTGCCATATTACTATCATGGTATAAGGGCAATGATGTTGCTGCCAAGACAGAGTCAATGTCATGTTGACACCATAACTGCAATTAGGCAAAGAATACTTTACATTTTTGGTCATGGGTACAAGAGAACCACCAGGCCTAAAGGAGTGATATTCTGTTTCAGTGTACTCCTGAAATATGGAACAATCTTCTACTCAGACTTTCTTTTTCCTTCACAGAGAAACACCTATTGTGCTCTGCTACAGAGGAATGTAACCCTGATAACGAAAAAATAATTAGTGATAAACTGCTTATGTGTTATTTAATCAGGTTTAAAAAGAAAATGTGCTGAAAGGACATGTATTCCATATAGAGGTAATTATTTACTGAATTGTGTGGGAATTAAATTAGGCTTTTACAGAAAATAAGCAAACAAAATCCATATTTGAAGGATATTGCAGTGCGTAGAAGTGTCATTCATTTTACAATAACTTAAATCCAAGGAACTGACAAAATGAAGATAATTTTTAGAGTACTTTTATACCCACACACCACATGTTCCCTGACAGATTGAATAATTTTCAACAGCAACTTCAGTCTGCTTCTGCCAGATAAGGAAACATTGCATGTATTTTCAGTCTCTTCCATTGTGTAAAACATTTCCTTAGTTATGCTCCCATGCTTCCTCTCCAGTCCCCAATGCATATTGCATTGTTTCCTTAAGCTATGCATATGTAATAACAATGAAGACAAATTCTTAATTGTACAGACATAGATTTGAATATTACATTTATGTTTTGTTTTGGTTGGTTGGTTGTAGATTTGTTTTGTTTTGTTTGTTGGGTTTTTCTTCCGTTGGAGTTGGGTAGAGTTTACAGTACTGCAAAAAGTTGCAAAATTAGAGTAGTTATATATTTTTATTAGTATAGCTAGTTAACCCTATAAGCCTAAAATTAGCCAGTTTAAGTAATTAAAGATAGGTCTCTGATAAAAGCACTGACATAACCTTGGCTATAGCAGATTTTAAATTACAGCATCATCCTGCATACTACCTTTCATGGCCATATGTATTTTGCTTTGGCAGTCAATGAAAAATAAAATTGTTGGTGGAACTTTAAGAACAGTAAATGAAACATAACAACTGTAAATGATACCTTTGCAAAAGAAAGATATTTGCAATTATCAATTCATACACTATTTAACTACTTATTGTTTTAAGTAATAGTAAAATGAGATTTATTCTAGTGTACACTTTGTTCCCATAAATAAAACTTTGTATTTTCTGTTTAGAAAAGCAGGTTTTTTACTGCTAGATAATCAAATTAGCTCCATAAATGTCAGCTGTTTGTGATTACCAAGTGTTTCTCAAATGCTTTAATCTGGCTTTTTAAAATCTGAGAGTGACTGTGTTGTTGTTAGATATCTTCCAAATAAAAGCCCAATTACTTAAGACAGTAGAACAAATAGAGAAAAATATGTGAAATAAAGAGTGAAGTGGCACATCCCTGCCATGACTTTTGAAATATCATAGGCAGTGGCTTGGCAACTAGATCACCCAATTCCTGCTGGGATGCAGCTCATCAGATCCCATAGACCTCTGAAGGTTCAGGTTCCTCTGGAGGTCTCAAACCTGATCTTCTGTTACATTGGGACAGACTTTGCTCCCCCACTCCCTGCCTTGCAGTCCATCCCCTTGAGAGCTGTGAGGGCAGAGATAGCCAGTGGATTGAGATGAGAAAGTTCTTGAGTACCTCATCCTTCTCCTTCTATGTTTTTATCAGTTTACCTTTATATTAATTTGGTAATTAACAGTAATTAACAATTAATCAATAGCAATTATTCGTAATATCAAGTTGCAAGAAATTACTATATATGCTTTAGAGTTTGAGTACTTGGAAGTACTATTAATTACACAGAAACTAATTGCAGGTTCAGAAACAAAAATTTGCTACTCATGCAGAAGTGGTAAGAATTAAATTGAAAAATGAAGTACTAGTTTGGAGTTATTTTCCTCTTAAGTCATTCATCACACTAATATGTGATGCAGGACTCTGACCAACATGGAATGAAACATTTTACAGTCAAAGACAGATTTTGTCCCTAATGATATTTTGTGACTTTTGCATAAGTTATTCTGAGGATAGTGAAGCTGAAAACTTCTTTATACAGATTTCATTAATAAGCAGCAACTTATTTCTATGCTTGTATTCATTTTTTTAAATTTATATTTGCTGTCAATCTCATACATAGCATTTCACTTGCGTTCATGTAGTGAACTATGCTAATAATGCAACATGTAGTCCAATTTAATTTCATATAGTTATTCTTTTCAATTTAGATTAGTAAAAATGTGCTGTTCACTTAAACACCATCCAAGCGAGGTCTATAAAGAAAATTGTTGGGAAACCAAGTGGAAAATAGAGTCTTCACTGGAATCTTAAATGTTTGTTGGTTTTTTTTTTTTTCCTAAATGAGAGCCATTAAAACACAAGTTTACGCAGGACATCACTTATTCCAATTATTTTCCATGGTTTTTGGCAGGTATCAGAAAGATAACAATCAAAACAATACTTAAAGTTTAATGGGCACAACCACTTAGTGAAAAGGTCTAATTATCTCAAAGGTAATCAAATGAAAATGAAATGAAATTTAAGGAGCAGCAAGCAGCATATTGGTTATTACAATTTCAAAAACAGGTTTGGGAAATATGAAGACACATATCACTACTATTATTTCATAGTACAGAGTTATCAGAGAAACCAGTATAGAATTCAAATGGGGATACATCTGATTTTTTGTAATATATTTCAAATCCATCTTAGGCAATTTTAACAATATCTACACTTCCAAAGGACTGTAGATATTGTCCTCTGATGTCTCTCTGCCAAAATAAACAGAATTTTAAAAGAAAATATAACTTTATGAGGTTTTTTTATTATTAATCACATGCATAAGATGGATTGGAAGTGACAGAGAAACTTGTCACATGTAGGTAAAGAAGGAATATTAAATGAGTTCTTCCAGGGGAATGACTTTACATGTGTTGTCACTCAAGAATGACTGTTATGATACAATATTTGAAACTTCTGCTTTATTCTCATAAACATGATGAAGCTAGTTAGCTGTGGATTTAACAGTTAGGGCTGTAGTGCATCACTACCATGAATGCAGTGTTAAGGCAGGAGATGTGGAATATTAGGCATGCTCACAGCTGTTTTCCCCACCCATTTAGGCTGAGGATGGCCATATTCTTACAAATCCATAGAGCAGTTAATATTTCCTGCTGACATTGACTCTTGACATGCAGGTCTACAAGCATGAAACATCCTCTTTAACACATCTTTAAATGTCTGCACCCAAATATTCTCCGTTTATCCTTTAACTTAGACCACAGCTGTAAACAAAATACATAACATATTTCTCCTAGTGCTTTAGGAGCCATTCAACATGGCTGAAAATATTGGAAGCCTTTGAAAGTGACTTGCAGTGAGCGACTGATCTTCATATTCTCCAGATTAAAGAAAGAGAAATAAGCAGAATTGTTCACTTTACAATAATATTTATCTGCTTTAAAGTTTATTCACAATAAACTGATTCAAAGTAAATATATCTATATTGTGTTGTGTCCATTTGACATCCTATCAAAAAAGCATTTTATTGCACAGAAATGCTCATTATTTTTTATCTGTTAGGCTTGAAACATTGGGATTTCTTTTTCTTATTTATTGAAATAAATTCTGAAGACCACTACAGTTCTGGAAGTTCATCTCAAATGAGAAATTTAAAGCTGGGTTTATTTCAGATAGATGAAGAACTATTATGAACTGTGTGTCTGATAGCTATAAATAGAAACAATATTGCTATAAATAGGGTATTACCACACATTTCTTTAAGAAGTAAAATATTAAAATATTAAATCTAAAATGATAAATAAATAATAGGTTATGTAGTCAAATATATTATAAGCCAGTACATTTATATCCTTTATTAACTAATTATATAACATATATTATTACTATCTATTATAAAGGTTAATATTTTAGAAAAAAAATAGGAATTTAATATAGAAATACTTATTTAAAAATACTTTATTTACATACTGATTATTCTGCATATCATAATACAATGTTATATATTTCACCCTATGTAATTGTAACATTATTTTATTTTAATTCCAGTATAATCACATAATATAATGTAATATCATAATATTAATCTATGTAATATAATAATTTAATATTAAAAAGTGATTTATTAAATGTTGACACAAAGTTAAGGATGCTTTCTGTTCCTCCTACATATACTAAAATTAACTGAGGCTTATACATATACTGCTGTTAAAGTTTTTAGTTGTTCTGCATGCATTAAGACTGGATTTTTTGTTATAATTTCAATCTCTGGTAAAATCCTTTGTCAATTATTATAAGCCTGGAGCCCTTGTTGTTAAACTTCCTTTGACTTTAAATTATGCTTGTTTCATTTTTTCTTATTTATGTTAACATTTCAGTAATTGCCATTAAATTGCAGTGAACTGCTAGTCCCCAGAGAGCAGGGAAACCCAGAGCATTAGCAAAGAATATTATGGGTTGTAGGACATGGTTCCTAAAATCAGAATGTGTCTCCACTTGAGCAAACTTCTGCTAACTGCAGCCATAGAGGGACACACATCTTGAGACAAAAAGACACCTCCTAGAAACCATATCAATCTCACAGACACACAAGAAAATGGACTTGGGAAACGAGTTAAATCATGATACAAAAGCAAGAAAAACCTTTGTGTGTGTGAGCAGCAAAGTAATAGAAAGTTTCTTACATTTATATGCATTTCACAATGTTGCCCCACGGCATTACAACTTTAAGGCACCTGGGCTAAGAGGACATTTTTCCCTCAGGGATGGTTTGCTTCATAGGTTCATGAAGGGCAGAAAAAAAAGTGTTTTTTGTAAAAATGGTGAAACAGGAAAAACATCTGGCAGATTGGCAGGCGTGGGCAAAAGCCACTACCTTTGCTACCCTTCCACTAACATACAAATTTCAGAGAAACAGAAGTCCTACATGATGGTAAGGTTTGTTACTAGGTGAGAAAGATGGAAACAGCACCTTTGCTTTCATGGGAATATTATGCATGGAACATATTAAAGCACTCCAGAGCTGTCAATAAAAACAGATGTTTTAGTGCATGTTTTAGTAAAGGAACAGCTACTACAGGACTCCTGTTTCCACATGAAAATAAAACACAGCTACATGAAAAAATGTTGGTCTCATATAATAAAAAAAATAAAATTAAAAATGCATGACTGCTCAAACTGGCTTCTTTTAGCAGCTGAACTTTTTGCCAGATGGCATTTTCTAAAGAATAATGCATCATCTATCCTCTAGAGACAGGATAAATCTGGTATAACCATACAGTCAGCAGGAGTAGATTTACAGGTTCTGCCCTGGTATCTTAACAGAAACCCATTTCTGGACATGCAGAATCAAGTAAACTGGTTCAGTTGAATAATCATGTCATGGACACATATGGCATAAATATTGTGGGATCATGGTCTGAACAGTATTTTTGAGTTTATTAGTGGAGTTGACATAGTGTAATCCTCTTTGTCATTGCCTCTCTATTGGACATAAAGCTGCAAATGACTAGGAAATCTGCTTCTGTCTCCATTTTCTTTATAAATGACAGAAGAATTTTCTTGAAGGTCCACCCCACATGTATTTTATGAGATTAGACAAGTTTCAAGAAAGCCTATGGCAAGAGAAAAATGTTTCTTACTTTATCTATTTGATGTCTTCATCACTTGAAGTACAAGTTGATCTTTTTTTCCTCGCAAAATGAGCAAATATGGAAATTCTTCACCAGTTATTTATTATTTATTCATCTGGGGTTCTAATTTCTCCTGAACTTTCTGGTCTTTCTCTTCCTGGAAGTTAAATATTAAACTAACAGAGACAGGAATATGTTGAAGTCATTTTTTCCAAGTCTTCTCTTATATTCTCTTATGTTCAGCAGTGCTCTGCTGACTGGAATAGAGATGCTTCAAATTGCCACTTGTCTTATAGCAAAATGAGAATTAGAATTATTACCCCCAGAGCAAAACTAAAGTTACTTATTAAGAAAATGAATAACTATAGGTAACATAGAAAAAATCATAGCTAGGATGGCATTAAAAGTAAAAGTCACTCACATGACATTGTCTAAAATACAGCAGATGTTTCTGGCAGTTCACTCTAAGATATATGAGGTTATAGTAGAATAAATGGATGCAAGGATTGCTAGAAAAATGAGATGAGAGGCTAATAGATCTTTGACTGTTTATGAGATATAACTGCAATCTATACATCTGCCAATGATGGAATATAGCTATCCAAACTAAGAGCAATCTTGGCACATGAGTAAATTGATATAAACTGTGTATGAATACATTCAGTCTGGAAAGGACATTTTCCATCTATCATGCAATGATATTCTATAGTAGCTTCACTCTCAGTGAACTATGAGCAAAAAATGTTGCTATATTCAAGCAAATGTTTGATATATCATGAAAATAATTACACACTGTGATTGTCTTCAAGGGCATGCAACTGACTCAGTGCTTCAAAAGTATGATTACTACTATAAATCTATATACCAATTTTAAGATTTAACTGAGATTCCTGAAGCACAGAAGAAGCATTTACCTGAAAATGGTTGGAAAAAAAAAAAAAAAGGAAGGAAAAAAGGAGAGATGTCAGTTTCATTGAGAGCAAGGTTGCATATCTGTACAAAAACACACAGGCAAAGTGATTACAAAAATAGTCTATCTCAAGCATCTGGCTGAAAATTGAATTCTTACAGTTTTCAGTGTATCATGGGAATCTGTGTGAGCTAAAAGTTTTCTCCAGCTAGGCAGACTGGAAGTTGCATTTGTACATGTATGTGTGTATGTATATAATTGCAAGCAATACAACATGCTTGACATCTCTTCATCAGAGAAGGAATTATCCACCTAAAACTACTGAAATTCTGGTTAGGCGTAATATGCTGACCTTTGTTTCATATTAATACTTACAGCAGGGTGCCATCATTGCTGACTCCACACTTTCTTCAGGTAAGCTGAGCCTCTGGTGGACAGATAGAGACAACACTCCTGTGTGGCAAGACAAGAAGTTGGGTTTTATTTGTTACACTAAATAAAGAGACACCACCATTTGAAAAGGAGTCTGAACCACTCCATGGATGACAATTCTGTGTAGTGTGCTTTGTCTGTCCACCATCTCCTGAAAGCTGCATGAAATTGAGGTTCCCAACAACTGAAGAAAGGTAAGGGTTACTCATGATCCATATTTCCTTTTCTCTTTTTATCTTATTATTAAAAGAAATTTAGTATGCTTTTGTACCTTTTTTATTGGCATCTGGAATGAAACCTGCAAACAGTCCAGTGCAAACCAGATATTTTTTCTTGCTACAGAAACTTCTCCTACATTCATATAAACTGTTTTTCCTGGATATATTTGGTTTGTTTTTTTTTTTTTTTTTCCTTCTTGCATGTGATATTGAATCAGACCCTTAAAGTTCTTTTTCTCTAATAAGTAAGTTGCTGGCACTCCACTTTATGCATGTTATCCATTATTGTAATTGGAAACCACAATAAATGAAGAATGAACTGCAGATCAAAAAATTGTTGTGAAGAAAATAATGCAAAGTTCCATGCCAGATAGGTAGATAAAATTCATAGATGTTTTGTTCCTTTATTTCTTTTGTTTGGATGCTTTTTCTTTTCCTTTTTAGCTCAAGTTTATTCTAGGCATGTACTTCCCTTATGTCCTTACATTTTTCCTTTTTTCTAATTAATCTTTCTCAATTCTCATTTTTTAGATGAGAATTTTTTTTCTGTTTTACTCCTAATCTTTTAAAACAAATAAAATCAGCATCAATTATATGTGCACCAACAGATGAGCATGAATGAATATATTTGATATCTCTGTTTTGCCATAAGGAGTTTAAGATTCCACATGCAGTTTTCTATTTTCATATTCCCAGGAAGGCAAGAAAACCAGTAAACTCAGATGTTTCAATATTAAAGCAGATGTGGTAAAAAAGAAGGATATTAGATTAGTCATTCCATAACATATGTCTTCATATATGTTAAAAAAATCAGTATATGCTGAGCCAGGAGCTCTAGGAAGGTCTCTACCTCACTTAGAAACTTGTCAAGGCATTTATTGTAAGTGTCAAGTTTTATCATCACTCTCAATAGCGTATATTTATAGAGGCTTTAATGTGGGGTTTGATTTATGAGCTCAGAGAGTACAGCACAAGCACATATTTGTAAAGCTGAGTATTGTTATCTAAAATTATTATCCTAATAATGATAGTTCATAAATTATCCAGCAGCTTAAATATTTACAATAAAGCCCATTGCAGTCCTAATTGTTGCTTGTTAGAATAATAACATGACTGTGACTGGATCAAGCACTGCTTCTTGGCATATCACCACCAAACTTGTCTGTGGGATCGGATCCAAAAGAAAACTTGAAGAGCACCTGCATTCACCAAAGAAGTTCTGTTCGAATATTCACTGGTTTACTCTCTTTTATGCTTACTCCCTTTGTGCAAAATTAAAATATTTGCTTGAGATAGAGATGATATGATTCAAAGCTCTGGCTGCTTATCTGGATCTGTTGCATGTGTCCTTCCTTTCTGATGTTGCTGAGTCTTTGTTCTGGATTAAGTATTTCATTTGCTCATATTTTTAGTGAATTACCTTCAGCTATTCTCAGCTTTACCATACTGTAACTCATTCCTTTGGTTAGTCTATCCAAATAAAGAAACATTTATTATTCTTTTTCCATTTGCTTTATTTCAGAGAACTCTACAGAAGTTATAAATGTAGATGACACACTATTCTTGATCTGGGTTTTTGGTTTTGTATTGCATTGCACTACAATGGCTTTTTCTGCAACATTTACAAGTAAGGTTTCTAGTATATATACATAGTTATAGCGGGGAAAACAGTAATCTGCTGCCTAAAAAAATGCCTTTTTTTCTATCGTTTTTTTTTTTTCTTAATTTTTTCTGAACAGAGGAATTATAATTTCTTCTAGTGTTCTTTTTTACTTCTTGAAAAGTCCACTGGACACCTTATGTAGATGATAAAATGATGAGTTAAATTATGTTTACTTTTAAAATGAAAATTGTATGTGGTTTTGAGCATAAAGAAAATATAAAACATGAGGAAAAACTTACTGCATGAAAAAAACTGGGAGAAAGGGAGGGAGTCTCTTTATGAAATCTATTCAGTTTTACAAATGTACAGCAGACACAACTGGGGTTTTAGTTGCTTCACCTCTATCTGCTTCTCAATCTCAATTCATACCTGTCTCACTTCTGGATGATTTTCTCTGCTTTTTTAACTGTAGTTTAATTTTTAACAACCAGAACCAGACATTTTAGGCAGTTTCTCCTTTTTCCTCCCTAGCATGCCAGACTATGTCACAGAGTATGAAAAAGATCCCCAAGTAAAACTCATGGTGTTCATCAGTCTGCCTCTTTGATGCCTGCTTTTATTACATTTGGTGCCTTGCCCATTCAGAAAACCAAATAGAAAATTTTCTACATATTGTTTCATATGACCTTGAGAATGTCTTATACTCATTTCCACTCTTTCTATTGACCTGCATTTGGCAATCATAACAGAACCTCACTATTACAAACCTTGGTCTGCTGCCAGAACTGGAGGGAATAAGGTACAATGCCTGTCAATTATGATTTCCTATGCATTTTGTTGATGAAACAACTCTCCAAACACTTTCTGAACCCATCAACTGAGATTTTCTTTTTTAATTCTCTTTTATCTTTTAATTCATACCTCCCTTTTGTGTAAGTTTTCAATGTTGGCAGATGGACTGGCTTTTTCTACAGTACCATTCTGTTTTATAGAGTATTCCAGATTCAGGAATCATTTACTTTTCTCCCCATTGAAAAATATGTGCAAAAAAAGTGTTTCTTCAGCATTTTTTGGTTAATACTTTAGAGATAAAATCATCCCCTCTACCCCACCAACACCCTGATCTTTTAACTTGGCAATTATCTTTGACATGCTATCTTTTAGGAAATTAAAGTTTTCCTTTTTTTTTTTTTTTTAATTGTTGCAAGGCTTAGGAAACAAGTTCTCTCTGTTCACACTAGTTTTGATTCTGTAACAACAGTGTTTTTCCATCTATAAAAGATAAATGCTTCCTGACTTAGAATGTATAAATGAACTGCATAAATATCATACACCTTTGAATAGTTGCGTAAACAGCCAACACATTTCCAAATCCTGAAGAGGGTCAAGCTAAAAAAAACACCTAATAATTACAACAGGGATGTTAGAATTTAGTAGAGCTTAGCCTGTAGGGATTGGTACATTGGTTGCTTTAAAATCATTCTTCTAGTTTGAAAAACAGATATGAACAGAAAAATAAGGGATCTGTGTTTATTTCTTCAGAACTTCAAGTATCCTGGTGAAGGAGCTGGGCCTGTTTAGCCTGGAGAAAAGGAGACTCAGGGGAGTCCTTATCATTCTCTACAGCTACCCGGAAGAAGGTTGTAGCCAGGTGGAAGTCAGTCTTTTCTCCCAGGCAAGTACTTGCAGAAAGAGGACACAGTCTTTATCAGCACCTGGAGAGGTTTATTAGGTTAGAGATCAAGGAGAATTTTTCATGGAAAGGATTGTTAAGATTGGAATGGCTGCCCAGGGAAGTGGTGCCATCATTGTCCTTATGACTGGATGTGGCACTCAGTGTAGTGGTGTAGTTTACGAGGTGGTGTTCAGTCATTGGTTAAACTTGATAGCCTTAGAAGCCTTTTCCAGCCTAAACAATTCTATGATTCTGTGTTTTTTAAAATAGTATTTCCATTTTGGTGAACTTATGAAATCTTATTTTCATCAGATTCTGTCTCTTACAGGAGATTTGATTTTATCAGCCACTCTTCAGATTTACTTTGCTACTAATATTATTCTAGTGAAATGATACTAGACCCTAGCATTTTGTGACATCCCTTTTCTGTGTGGCACATTTACTGTAATGCCTGAATAGTTATAGGTTGGAAATTATAGATTGCAATGCTAATATTTAGAAAATAATGATTATGAAAATTCTAGAGATGCTCGGCTTGACAGCAAAACTTATGCAGCTAAAACCTTTTTGTTTTAATTTATTTAAACAAGGGAAAATGTTTTCATTGAGCAGGAAGGATAAAAAATTATTTTTTGAGGAACTACTGTTTTTTCCAATATAAAGTGAATGACTGATTGTTACTCTGAATCTACTAAATTACTCTAAGTAATTTGTGGAAAACGATATGAAAGCCATGCATACATATTCACATGCTTTGGGCTGGACTGAAATGATAAGCAAGGAATCTTGTTCTGGGGTGAAAGGCACTGCACCGGTAAGTGAGATAGGAACTAAAGCTTTCCAGGTCAAAATTGTGCACTGGAAAAACAAATAATTATTATGGACAAAATCACCAAAAAACCTGGGTATATATCTGTGTACAGGAAATAAAAAATAAATTAAAAATTCAAATTAATTCTTAATGTATTTACATTCTTATAACATGTTTGGAGAGAGAGACAAAACTGCAATTGTAAAGCAGTCCAAACCAGCTAGTTTGGTTTTCTGGGGCGATGTGATCAGTAAGCCTGCTGTCAGCATATAGCTATCATCTGAGTTGGAAAGAAAAAAAAAACTAGACAAACAACAGCTCTCTGGTGGGAATAAATGTACAGACTACCAAATTCTTGAGGAAGGCTGATTTCTGAGGTTGAGCTGCTGCAGGTGATGGCCAGGCTACAGCCAAATCAGACCTACTGACGTGTTGGAATGAGTGTGCTTTTTCCTCAAACAGCTGGATCACAGTGTTTTACATGGATTTGTATTCCATGCAGAATATGGATTTGCTGTAATATAAAGATCATGGAATAGAAATCATAATTTACTCACTATACTCATATTCCATCTTAAGAAATATTTAAATAATAGAATTATAAAACCATTTGGGCTGGAAAAGACCATTGAGTTCAACACTGCCAAGTCCACACCTTAGTACCATAGTTACAGGCCTTTTATAGAACAGCAGGAAAGATGACTTAACCAGTTCCCTGGGCAGCCTATTCCAATTCTTGACAACCATTTTTGTGAAGAATTTTCTCCACATATCCAAAATAAAATTGAATGCATTTTACTGTTGGGATTCTGTCCTCATGGCTACCTCAAATTACCCTAATTTTCTCCTCATACTACCTTACATTTCTCCACGACACGTCTGATTCATGACTTTCTAGTTAAGAAAAAAGGAGCATGTGATCTGAACAGTTTGCAGTGATGTAGCACTGCAATACACATTGCCATTGCTATTGCTGGATGTCTGTAAGGCCTCAGGGCTGGGGCTTATCAGGCCTGCTCTGTCTGAACTTCTGTTGACCTGCCTGCAAATTTGTTTTGCTCGGTTTAGTAGTGACAGAAGTTTCCTCATTTGACCAGGTGACTGCAGATGATTTGCTCTACTTTTAGAACAGCAAAACCATAGTTGCAGTAAGTATTTATTCTGAAAAATGTGCACAGCTCTAATACAATGCCATAAAATGGAGAAATACATATGTGGTAGGACAGCAGTGACGCAGAGAAGTACAGAGGACAGGATGCAGAGGAGTTCATGCATGGGGTACTAAGAGATAGGGAACAGACAGGGCACTAGAGACAATGCAATGATGAGCAATTCACCCATGATCAGTTAAATTCTGACATGGAGCTGAACAACATTGATTTTAGGAGCAATAAAAAAAAAAAAAAAAAACATATCTAGAGCACGTGGATACGTAATGAATTTGGATGTAACATGAAACTTCAGACCGATGAAGGGGAAAAAAAGGCTGTTAAAGTGTGTTAGGAAATGTGTCAACATTACCTCAGCTGGTCACTCACACAGAGGCAGGGAGACCCATCAACATGAAGATCATAGTCCTTCCTGTAAAGAATTCCAGAAAGCAAAAGTCATGGCCAACCTCATCTGCAATAGACCTGTACAGAGCAGAATGGAAACACCAACTTCAAGGCCGAAAGGAGCATTGGGAGGGTGGCCATAATACTTGGAATAGGGGCTGAATCTGAAAAGTGTGTGCACAGTGATTTTGTCTGCATTCTTTTTTCTGGTAACAACTAGATCTAGACCAATGAAGATTAGACTCATTATTTCATTTCTACCACAATGGAAATCTTGGCTTTACTAACATACAAAAGTCACTTTTTGGCTTTCAGCAGAAATAAATATCATATAATGACTTCACATTGCTTGATAACCATTGTGCTATCAAGTAATTTTAGCAGTAAAATGTGCATCTTACTGCCAGCAATTTTAAAGAACTAGATTTTGCTATTTTATGTTGCTTGAGAGAAAAAAAATTAAGCCTGTAAAAATAGCTTAATCGATAACCATTTTCAACATAATTCAGCAAGAAGTTTCATTCTAAGATCTGCATAGACACTACTTGAAATGAGATAGGGAAGGAAGGAAGGAAGTGGCAGAAGGAAGTGGCAGAAGGAAGTGGCGGAAGGAGGGAAGTGGCGGAAGGAAGTGGCGGAAGGAGGTGGCGGAAGGAGGGAAGTGGCGGGAGGAGGTGGTGGAAGGAAGTGGCGGAAGGAAGGAAGGAAGGAAACCAAAACCCAGCAAAACAAACAAAAAACCCCCAAACCAACCCACATAGCCCTATATAAATATTGGATATCAACCTCTATATTAATGGTGACAATTGGGGATTGTAACAAAAATATATAAAACAATTAATACAGTCAAAATAGTAATGTCTCTGTTTTTCTTGTCTCCACACAGATGCAATCAGTCTTAATGACCAGGATGAATAGGAGGCTTAAGTGCCACAATGGAGATTTTGATTGGACTTTAGGAAAGTTGGAGCAGGTTGCCCAAAGAATATTATGAGTTTCTAAGACTGAAGGCTTTTGTGGGCAGCCTGAAAATACACTTGACAGCCATGAGCTAGGTAAGTCAGATCATGCTATGAAGTGGATGCTCTATAGTTTTTTTCCAGCTGGACTGTACAACACTGTGCCATTTACCTTTGATCTGCTGAATGCCAGTCTGGGAATGCTGGTTTCATGGGACAGCTCCAGCTTAGTCCATGAGAAATGCTATGTTTCTTTGTTTGCTTGCTACTTAATTTCAGCCCTTTTTTGGAATAAACCCAGATTTTAGAAAGCTTCCCACGAAGTTCAAAACCTATTATTGAGTCAGATTTAGTGCAGAGCTTATGTCTGACACCTTCCAGGGTAATGGCATTCCACAATCCCATTACTTTTAGTGTTCAGAAACACTTAAAAAATCTTCCCAAAGCCACAGTTGCCTTGACACTATTTTCTCAGCAGCTACACAGAAAATAGAACTCTTGTTTCTATTTAAGAACTCCAGAGATAGTGTGACAGGAAATCAAGCAGTTTATGATTAACAAAAGGTCATCTTAGCCACAGAAAAGGACAAAAAAAAAAAAAAAAAAAACAAATCAAGAGCAAAACCAATCTCTATGTATTAGAGAAGCAGTTTGCAAAGTTACATTTTAAAAAAGGAAAAGCAGTAGAAAAATGCAGGACAATGTCACTCCAAGTATAAGTTTTTCCTGTTCTTTTTTCTGTGAGTTAATGATGGCCTGAGTACTAGAACCCATGCTACAATCTTAGTTCTGGTAGTGATGATTGTATACTGAACTGCTATTTTGCTAAGAAAGTAGCATCTCCAAGTATTTTAAAGGACTGTAATCCTTGATTTTAAACATTAAAAAAAAAAAAAAAATCTTTTCAGAATTCAGCTTTAAAGGCATTATAGAATTGATCAAAATAAACATCAATTAGTTACACCAAAGACAAAATAAATAGAAAGAAAACAAAATAAATCTAAAGAAGCTGATATTAATTTTATATACAGCTCTCAGACTTCACAAAAGAGACAAAAAAGAGTTCAGAGAATAAATCTTGATATTTGCGGATATGTTACTGATCCATCTCTCTTTTTGAGAGAGGTAAAACTTGTAAACTTACATTCGTAAGCTTACATTTTGTTTCTGTATATACAGATACATGTAGACACAGTCTTGCATTTATAAGGAAACAGTGATCTAGCATCTTTCAAAAGCTGGTAAGGAATGCTAATATGCTTTATGACAGCAATGTTCACCCTGAATCAGGATGGCAGTTGTGTACTTGGCTTTTAAATTCGTCTTGTTAGTCTTATATTCCTGTTCTTATCTTGGGGGCACTAATGCAAACATGTAAATAAATATAAATTATAGTTAAATACAGGCTTCCTTTCTAGCACAGAATGTTATTTCTTAATTCAATATGCATATTTCTACTAAATATAATATAAAGCATGTGCAGAGAATATTAGGCACAGAATGTCATTAAAAGCCTGTATCAAATGATCTATCAGCAAATGTGTTTTCTCTGCTCTTTAATTTTGGCCTCTGGAAGTGCCATAAAAGCAGATATTGTTCTGATCCTGTGCATAATGATTCAAAAGGAGTAGAGGGAAAAATATTTTCCACCTTTATGGGATTTACACCTTTATTTCTTCAGTCATAACAAGCAGGGTGTTCAGGAGCCAACAAGGAAAACTGCTTCTCTAAAAGCAATTATTTTCTTAGAGGGTATGATGACATCCAACTTACAAGTTTGAATTACATACTTTTTCCTATACTGTAATACAAAAAAACATGAAGGGCTTTATCCTTTAAGAGAGACCCAACCACTCTAAAACAGGTGGACAAATCAAAGTGACCCCAGAAGTGGGCCCGGAGGGAGCCCAGGAAAATAACAGATGTCAGTTTCACTTTAAAGGTGATCCATGTCACCGAGATTTTAAATTGTTTTCTTGTTCTTGGAGCAAGAACAGCCAACAGTTGGTAGTGATCCTTACTTTACCCCGTAGTACAAATCAGTTTTTTAAAATTACTTTAAAACTATTTGTTGTCATTACAGTTCCTTGCTTTCGCAATTAGGTTGTGTCATTTTCTAGGCACTTAGCAGTACTTCAAAGATCTTGCCTTTTTGATTTAATTTTTTTTTTATATATGCTTCTGGTTCTCAGCTCCAGTTCCCATGCTCACAGTTCCCAGGCTGGAACAGGCAGGCAATTTCTCCATCAGTATTTCAGAAGGCATTTTCCTCTGGTCAGTAATCTTCCCCTTCCAACAAGGTGGCCTTTCTGTTGCTCATATCTCAGGGAAAGAAGGAAAGGAGGTGTAATTAGAAGATCCATACAATTTATCTTATTTGCGTTCTAGAATGATCTTACGCCTTTCTAGAAGTGTCTCAGTATTTATGACTCACGACACTGGGAAAAATAAATAAAAAAACACTTCACAAAATGAACAAGGAGGACCCTGGATTTTATGCATTATTGTTTCATTATGTTTGAATGTCCTCACTGGAAGAGAAGGATTTAAAATTTCAGCCTAACTGGAATTCATTATTCAATAGTCACCCTTATTACATTTATATTGTAATGGGAAGACAAAAAATTTACATTTTTTGTTAACTCAGGCTTTCTCCTGAAGTCAGAAAAATAATCATAAGGAAAGAGGGAGGTTGGATTGTGCATAACATAATACAAGGCTTCAGTTATATGCAGTGTATATCAACTGTAGAGCAAAAAATGTGAATTGGAAGGAGAGTACAGTAGCACACATGGTTTTGCATTACTGGAAGTCACCCTTTATAGCTGCCAATAACTTCCCACCAAATAGGAAAAAAAATCATATAGTTAAGCACACCATTAGTATGCTTTTAATAACATTTAGATTCTCAGTGATGTACTTACCCTCTATATATGTGAAGATTTCATTTTTTCCAAACTCTGAGTGAGAAGGCTTTTCAGAACCCTTTTCAGATTTGCTTAAAAATGTGTTTGTACCTGAAATCTCTTTGCAATGTCTTTCTCTCAAATGGAAATGCCAGGATGGTAAATTATGCAATAAAGGTTAAAAAGACTCTGTACTTCTACTGTTTGTCTTCCAAAAAAAGAAGACTACAAAAAGGAATAGCCTGTGATTAATAGTGTAGGTTTGATCTTTCAGAGAAAAAAAAATTACTTTTTTTGAAAAATATTTATCAGCAAGTCTTAGGACTGTTAGCTGTAGTAGTATTTCTTTGAAAGACAAACATATAATAAAATGAAATCTAATTAATTGTACTGGTATGTAGAAGAAGTAAGGCTTTTGCTCTCTGGAGAGTGGTAGATATTACTACTTATGATATCTGCTGGTTTGGATTGGGTTGTTATTTATATTTGGGTATTGAGGGGGGTTGTTTGGTGTTTTGTTTTTGTTTTTTCAGTTAACATTACCTGTGAAAGATTGTCTTAAACTGCATGACAATTGATAATTTGCAGATGATGTTGATGTTGTTGCAGAAGAGCTGGTCTGTTGGAAGGTAGGAAGGTTCTGCAGAGGGATATGGACAGGATAGACTGATAAAGCCAAGGCCAATTGTGAGAGGTCCAACAGTGCCAAGTGCCAGCAGAAAAGGACCTGGGTATTCAGCCACTGAATATGAGCCAGAAGAGTGCCCAGGTGGCCAAGAAGGCCAATGGTGTCTATCAGCAATAGCGTGGCCAGCAGGACCAGAGAAGTGATTGTTCCCCCTGCACTCAGCGTTGGGGAGGCCTCACCTCAAGTGCTGTGCTCTGTTTTGGCCCCTCACCTCAGGAGAGAAAAGACACCAAGGTGCTGGAGTGTATCCAGAGAAGGGTAATGGAGCTGGTGAAGGGTCTGGAGTACAACTAGTACATGTTAGATGGAGCTGGGATTATTTAGGCTGGAGAAAATAAGGCTTGAGGAACTTTATCCCTCTCTATTACTACCTGAAATGAAATTGTAGCCAGGTGGAGGTTGGTCCCTGCTCCCAAGTAACAAGTGACAAGGCAGGGAGGCAATGGCCTCAAGTTGTTCCAGGGGAAGTTTAGGTGGGATGTTAGGAATAATTTCTTCTCTGCAAGGGTTGTCTTTTTGAATGGGCAACCCAGGGAAGTAGTTGAGTCACCATCCCTGGAGGTATTTAAAATATGGGTAAAGGTGGCTCTTAGGGATGTGGTGGTGTTTGGGACGTGGTGGTGTTAGGTTAATAGTTAGACTCAATGATCTTAAATGACTTTTCCAACCTGAAGGATTCTATGATTCTTTCAGGTAATTCAAAATGTGAATATACTTGACAAATTCCCAAATTATTTTACAAACTTTGCATACATTTGAACTATTAAAAAGAACCTGCAGTAGGCGTAGGCTGCATGTTACTCTCTTTAATGCAGATCTCACCTCTCATGCATTGCTCTTTGAAGATCCACTACAAATTTATTTGTATTACTGAATCTGTGAGGACTAGAGGATATATTTTTGGCATACATATATATATATATATATATATATATATATATATATATATATATATGTAGCTTATATCAATGTTCACTGAAAGTTAATTATTTGTGGAAATAGGAATGATATAATAATTTATTCTGGGCCTGGTTCCACCACTTTTCTGCCTTCAGAGCTGAAGCCAGAGAAAACCCAAGTAAATCAGTTACGTCCCTCATAATTAACATGGTATTTATCTTGACTGAGAATGGAAAAATCAAGTTCCCTAATTTCAGATTCCCTTATGACTATTCTGATTTAACCCTTACATTTTGCCTACTTGTTTAATAGTGGCATTTCCTATTGAAGATTCTACCAATACGTTCATACATCAGATGGGATTGCTTATGAATGCTGCAGATGAGAAATGCTAAAGCTACTTCTCTTCCTTCTTATCAAAAACGGGAAATTTCTACACTACATAGGAAGATATTGTGAACTAAGTTGTTTTCAGTTCCCTTGAAATGCTTGCATCTTACTCTGAGTCTCTTTAAGAAAATCACGTCAGAAAAAGAAAGGAAAAGGCAACAACTGCTTGTTGTGTTTTATTAATGCAGCATAAATAAAAAGGACAAAACCAGTTCTAAATGGAAGTAGAGAAGATGAACAGCAAAAAATCCTGCAAGAAGAAATTACTGTAAGCCTTATGGTTTGTTTCTCGTTTGTTCTTTTTTTACAAAGCAAAGTATTTAATATTTCCTTCTCCTCTGGTTTCAACTGAAAGAATTAAAGGTATTAATAAATCCTGCAATTCCTAACTGTTATCAGGAAGCACTGGACATAATGAGGGCCAATTTTGCCTCTCAACACACTTACTGAAGCCTGTCAGCTGAAAGCTTAGGTTAGAATTTTAAGCTGCATTAACTACATTCATAATACTGATTTCATACTTTGTAAAAGAAAATGTTTATAGAACAGGAAGTAATTAATTAGAAAAATAATTTACAATGTGAATTCAAAGACGTTTACATAACTTTGAATAGCATTATATGTATGCTTTTTTTAAACATACATACCTAGACAATGACAAAATTCCTACTTCCATGCTTCAACAGTAGTCACTGAATTCAACTGTTTATATGCTGATGAAAATTTCCAGTAGACATCTTTATTATATCGTTACTATTCATATCTCTTACACCTCATCAGAATCTGCAGCTAACAGTTATCATAGTCTTAGTTTTCTCTGGTAAATCTTCCTCTAAATCACTATAAGAAACCAACTGAATGGTAAAGCTTCACCACCTCTTGAAGCTCTAATTATTTCAGCTTCACTTAACTTTTAGAAAGGCAGATAGAGAGCAAACTGATTTTTTTCATTTCCAGTCTCCAGTTTGACATAACTCTAATTCCTGCTTGCATTTGAAGTAGCTTTTTTTTTTACTAAAGAGTCACTCTCATAGCAAAAGGACATTCATGCTCAGAAATAGCAATGCTGAGAGAAAGCCCTATTGCCTGTGATAATTTTTACTTAGAAGACCTTTCTCCCAATTTCTCAGATATGTTCAACTGCTTTTAACAGGATGTGTAATGCTTAATGTCTGTGCTGGTATCATAAAGTCAACAGATAAACATTGGGCTGTAAACTTAAGCAAAAGATCTCTGTGAAATTAGAAATACTCATAGTAGAACTTCAATCACAAAAGAAAGTAGAAAGATCCTTCCTTTCCTTGAAATTTTGTCTTTTAGGAACCTTGATAAATACGAACTTCATTTGATACATTCTATTTACGTTCTCCCTCCAAATTTTGTTAACATCTGTGAATGTCGATCTACCTGTAATCGTCAGGATGTAGAATTTATATGGACAGTGAGTACTAAGAATCTAAACTGAGTGTGATGAACAGTTTTGTTTTAGGAGCAACATATTCACATCAAATGGCACATCTTCTTCTGATACAGTCACACCCACTGTGATGGAAGTCTAAACAGGTGAAAGTCCCATAGGTAGTACTAAAGGTAGAGCAGGCATAACTTGCTCAGTAAGTTAAAGAGTTCAAAATAAAAGTCCTGTCAATCACACTTTGAGATTGGATAATCTGTTTCTTGAAATGAAGAAAGATTTTTGGCTACAGAGATCACCAGAACTTGAAAAAAATATTAAGAACTTTAAATTTAAATGTCAAAATCAAATGCTTACG
Source organism: Haemorhous mexicanus (assembly GCF_027477595.1). NCBI lineage: Eukaryota > Metazoa > Chordata > Aves > Passeriformes > Fringillidae > Haemorhous > Haemorhous mexicanus. The sequence goes on along the minus strand of NC_082342.1, from coordinate 75,699,598 downwards.
CTGTAGACCCTGATAAGCAGAAAATTGTCCTAGGTGCCCATCACATTCCATGAAAAGTGTCAGACAAGTCTGTGTCAAACATGACTTCTTTTAGCAAGCTAATTCTGCTATTTCAGAATTGATGTCAGCTACCATTTGAGATCCCCTTGGAGACTTCTGACATCCACACAGGGTTTGCAGGTAAAGAAACCAAGACAAATTACTTCCTTAATTGTCAGCTAAAGCTCAGGTGGGATATCATAAAGAACATTTAATGTCATTAGACACCTATACAGAAGTAACTGAATTATCTTGAGGTGTCTACATGAGGATGAGATTAACTAAATCTTACAAAAGCTTTTCTCAGGGATTGTAAAGGGAGTATGTGGTGATTAACTCCAGTAAAGATATCTTCCATGTAGGTGTCTACATCTGATTGGCAAATTACATCCTTTTTTTACCCTGGAGGGGAAAGATAGTGATTCCTAGGAAATGAATACATAAATTGTGAAAGTAACAGAGAGTTGGGGATGTATAAATCTAAGGGAGGAATAAGTCTGAGAGTAAAAGAATTACATTTAGTTGTCTCTAGGTTAGTAGGCATGTAAGCTCCCAATATAGTTGATGAACATCTAGTTATTGAAGTAAATGCAGTCCAGACCATCAACACTATTTAGTTTGTTTTGAAGTATGCATCTAAAATACTATTCAGTTCCTGAAATATTTGCACCGGGAGCTCTCTGAGTCTCATTCTAGACATCTTCACAGGCAGATAAACCAGGTCCAACAGGAAACCACCACGCTTCTGTAACTGAAGACCAGAAATCTTATATTTACATAATTGCATTCTGCCCAAAGCTGGCTATACTGACAAGTAAAGAATTCAGTTGGGACAGACTGTTATTCTGAGTTAGTTGCAATTCGACACTTAATTATTTGCAAATTTAACTCATTTGTGTCTATATGGCACTACAAGAATGTGATATAACATTATAAAGAACTGTAGAATATATTCTGATGAGGTGAACAGCATGCTAAATTTGGTGTCGGCAATTGTAAATTTTATATTGCTGTCTGTAAACATATAAGCAATTAATTTTTAAAGAAAGTGTTGGTTAAATAAATTTCAAAAATATATTAAAGTACCTAAACCTTCAGTTAGCAAAGCCCAAAAGATGTGCTCTAAAGACTCCACATAGCTTAAGTTTGCTCCAAAGATCAGCTTTGACAATAATTGTCATTAGCATATATGTTTGTGATGAAACACTCTTTTTATCTTTCACATGTGCTCTCTTTATTACTTTAATTTTGTCAAATATTTTCACAATGTGCATACAACCTAGCTTTAAAGTTTTTTCACATTCAATAGCTAAGCCTTTTAGAAAATGGTGACACCATTAATGATGTTAGAAAACTAGCCTGGTCTTGAAGGCCAGGACCTTTTTACTTGTATTCTTTGCAGTGGATGTGTTGAGCAAATTGCTCCTCTTTTGTTAGCTTTATTGCTTTTTCTCCTTGCCTATTTCATCTGGAAATGATTTTAAGCATTGTGTGTATCTAATGAAGACTCAATATTCCTAAATCTACAGCAATTTTATCCTTTTAGGCAAGGCCTGTAGGTTTATAAACCTCTATCCTTCCTGCTTTCCAACAACTCACTTTTCATACTTAATAGTATGAAACATACTTAACATACATTAAATTTTACACAACTAAATAAAATGTTTACACTTTTAATGGAGACAGATAGAAAATCCATTTTTCAAATAACTTGTACTGCAATTGCACTGCAAAAAAAAAAATTATTAACAAGTATATTCTTTTGAGTTAAATGCAATTTTCATCTTTTTGTCTGATTTCTTTGGTTGCAAAATAGTTTACAGCCTCTTGTCTACAGATTTACTGGAGACCTGGCAGGTGATGACAGGTGAATTTCATGCCAGAATTATAAATTGCATAGACAGATAGCATAATTCTGAGAGAATCAACTAGTTTTTGTGGGCACAGTAGCTACATATTTTTCTTATTTTTATCTTTATTTATTTTATTTGGTTTTATTTGTGTTGTAGTTTTGATTTTCACTATTTATTTTTAAAATGTATTTCTGATAAAAATGGCAGATCTTTTTGCTGCCTTGTAATTAAAGTGCAGAGAGTAATTTGAAATACAGGATCTTTTAAACAGAACTCAAACATATTTTCTTTTCATTTCAGTGGTTCTGTGGTTCTTGAAGAGTCTCTTGACAGCTGTCACTGAGGGAGAGGAAGAGTGTTACTTATTTTTATTTGGTAATTATCTCAGCTGACATATCTTGTCATCTCAGGCATGGCCAGAAGTCAAAGAAAACCGGACAAAATGCACTTTTTCTTCTTAGGCAAATCCTTGTCTATGCTGGGTTTAGAGCTTCTTCAATTGTATTAGAGACTTTGGTGTAGAATGACTTTATCAAGAAAAACACTCTACTGCAAGTGCTGGAGGGAAAAAAAAATTAAGATGCTACTTGAAAGTGTATTGAGCTCAATCTTACAATGACAAATTATGTCAACCCAATATTTGCTATTATCATCTTGATTTCCCTGACTCTGTGAAACACATCAAGAAGACTTTAAAATGTGGTTAAAATGCAATGAAGAGTCAGTTTTGCCACATCCATCCAGGCACTGTCTGATGAAATGAGTTGGTCTTTGCTGCAGGACCAGAGGAGTTCTGCCAACAAATAGGAACACAAAGATAAATAGTACAATAGATAAAAAAGAAATGCATGTTTGTGACTTCAGGAGCTGTAGTTGTTATTATGAATTAAAGCAATCTTGTCTGATAGCACATATATCTGTTTAATGAAAGATAGTTTAAACAACCATATAAAATTGCCAAAAGTCTTTAAATGGAAGGGGGACTCAACTGTCCCAAATAGTGTTTATTACAATAAAATGTTTGCAAGGCTGATTCCAACCTGTTGAAACAGGACTAATTTATGTGACAGTTTTTAACTTAAGTTTTTAACTTTAGTTAGTTGCTTCTTTTCAGTATCTCTATTTTTCATAACTTTCACTTTATTACTGAAAGTATTCCCTCTCAGATACCAAATAACTACAGACAGAATACTGACTATCATCCAAATATGACATTTGTTTTAGTTAGTTGAGAAGATTCTGATTTTGATGCTACATACTCACCAAACTATTCAGTGACTGTGGGAGTAATTTAACTTCTTTCTATACATCTGAATTTGGACTGGTTGCCCAAACCAACCATGCCAGATAAGGTTAAAGAGTTGGAAAATCACAGAATTAATTAGGTTGGAAAAGATCTTTGAAATCATTGAGTCCAGCCTATGACCAAACACCACCATAACAACCAGACCATGGCACTACTTTCGGGCAATCGTAGAGAGTGACACCACCTGTGGCTGGTCTCCAGCTGGATATGGCACCATTCACCATCACTGGTTGGGCCCAGCCATCCAGTCAGTTCTTAACCCAGTGAAAAATGCACCTGTCCAAGCCGTGGGCTGCCAGCTGTTCCAGGAGTATGATGTGGGAGACAGTGTCAAAGGCTTTGCTGAAGTCACTGAGTTTGAACAGACGTAGGAATCTTCTTTAGGTGGTGATGACTTCCACTGTGAACTGAACTTTTCAAACAATGTTATTAGACTCTGCTCACTACAGAGCAACTGTAGAACTATTGGGGGATACTTCCCCATACCATAATTACTGTAGGTCCTATTCAGGTAGAATTTAATACATTTCTCTTATCTACTAGTTTCAACATCTTGGTGGTATATAGCTTTAAGAAAATAGTTTTTTAGATTGCATGTAAGCTGAGCCTGGGTATCTTCTGCTGTGTTGCTTGTGCAGTTATCAACCATATGTTACTAAATTATACATTTTCTCCTTTCAGAGCAAACTGGTCATGATGTCAAAAGCATTTGGATGCACTGAGGAGAAATACTGTTATAAAAATGTTCAAGGATTACAGCCAGTTTCTGAGAAGCAATGATATCAGAATTGCAAGATAACATTGATTTCTCACTGGTTTTCATACTAAAGTCAGGAAAAAACCTGTGCTAACCGGTATTTTAAGTGACTTACAAGAACAGAAGAAGACACATCCGTGCTTGTCCAATTAAAACTTCTGGTTGGATGGATATGAGAGGTCTTTGTGCAGCTGTACTCCCATTTTGAGTGTTATAAGCATTATTTAGATGTGTGTGTGTAACTGTCTATGTCTGTTTAGACAGAGAAATGTTCAGTACTGTTCTGCAAACTCTGTTTTGTTCAGACTTCCTAAGTTAGTGCAAAATCCATTGGAGATGGGACATGGAAACCATGCGATCTACAACCAATCCAAAATCACAGACAAAAACTGATACTATACAGTTGACTTAAATTACAGCAACAACGCCTGTTTTGCTGTCACAGAAATTATTGCAAGAATTGATTGAAAAATGCAGAGTTTTTGAGCAAAATTGTGAACATAGCAGTGTCTGTCTAAACTTGTGCCCCTTGCTTGAAGCTGCTTTAAAAGCACAAGCTGTTTTGGAACTCGTTTTATTTTTCAGTCCAATGGCCAAGAATATCTGACTAATATGATTATCACCTTTGAGTTGCACTTAACGTTGCCATTGTGTTTGGGGAACTCTTGCACATTAGCCACATCTGCCTCCCACTCTGGATCCCGGTCTTAAACAGTCACCTTATTTCAAGTGCTGTCTCACAGTAGTGTGTAAGGTGTAAGTATCCTGAATTGCAAGCTAGGTTGACACTTGGCATGAGTTCAGATCAGCAATTTATCTTTTAGCAGCCTGGAAAAGGCATTTATGCCCCAAAGCTTCCAACTTCTAATTTTTGGGCTTTTTTTTCTGTTTAATCTTTTATCTGCTGTGTAATCATTTAGCTTTTAATTACAACACAAGTTCATCATCTGTATTCAAGGAACACTAGTGTATTTTCTCCATTCCCTCTTCTACTGCATGCTGATCAGTTTCCATAGAATAGAAATGTGTCCAGAAAGCCTAATTTAGTGTCCCAAACTTCTCCTTTAAAGGAAAAATGTGTGTATATATATATATATATATATATATATACATCTAGAAACATAAAATAAATTTATAAATTACATATGGCATGTGTTTCCAAACAAATAGTGATCTAAAGTCTTGTAGAAAACATAAAGAAATTAATAAATAACACTGTTTGAAATCTCAGTTGTAAAGGGGTTACATTAGACCATAACATTGCTTTGTCTGATGCCTAATTATTTTCATTTTTCTAATGAAAACATAACAGATATTTAGGAATAGGAATAGCCAGACTCTGGTAAGGAGAAGTGGCAATGACCCTAAAGAGTATGTGTGCTGATGGGACTACAGTGAAGGCAGACAGTATGCTTGACTTGACTGTCCTCATCCACTGATGCTAGAGCTTGGTGGGTATAAACAGCCCTGAACAGAGCGGAACAATGCATTAATCATAGTCCCAGTGGCTGATCAAGGCACTGCTGACCAGACACTCTGCTTGTCACTATGCTGGAAAAATCTGAAACATGAAGTCAAATATCAGAAGAAGTATACCATAAAATATATTAAAATAAAGAGAGGTAGTGAGCCTAGGGAGCAAAGTGGGAAATTTTATGAAAACTCAAGAGAAAAGAGACAGAATAGCAAAAATTGTTGTAATTTCATTTCTAGGCCACGGTGTTTCTGAGTGCTTTTTATCAGTAAACAAAAGAATTTTAAAAATAGATGGTTCAGTGATAATCTGATATATAAGATCACTGAATGCTTTTTATATAGCCAATAAAGACAGGGAAATGCTGTCAGCCTAAGTCAGATGTAGCCCTTGAAAGATATCTGTGGTCCCTCATACACTGAACAAGAATTACTTATTACAGTAATAAGTAAACCAAAACTATTAATTACTTTCAAAAAATGCAAGAGAAACAAACTATTATTGCAAATTTTCCCCTGGAGGAAGTTGTCATTATCATTACTGTTTCATTTGACATCCTCTTTGGTCAGGTGGTGTTCTTTGGCCCCCAGTTATGACTTTTTGTGGTGGTTGGGTGTTTTGGTTTTTTGGGTTTTTTTCAGCTTGGACATCTGAAACAATTTAGAATTTTAGAGCAATTTATTCATACATTGATTTTATACCATGACATTCTGAAAATTGAATAATCCTAGCACCTTGCCTGAGTATTGTTTGGAGAAGGCTGGTTGGAGCTGCTCAAAACAGAGTCAAATTTGAGCTAAGACCTAAGATTGGGCATACAGAGAATGATTTATCTTTTTGTTCCTCTTTCATTGAGAGTACAGCTAATAGTATTCACTTTTTTGTTATAGCTTTTTTCCTTCACAAAAACAAGTACATGGAAAGAAATTCAGCTTTTAAAATAGCTGGAGTACATCCCACCCTGAAAATTTAGAAGAGAAATCTTCTGTTATCATTTGTCTTGTTTTTATAGTTTCTGAATTGATCCCTATTCTTAAAGACAACAATTTGCTGACAATTTCATGTATTTGAGACTACAGATTTAAAACAGTTGTGCAGCAAATTTTTGTTGTCCTTTGCTTGTGGTAAACTGCAGAATTTAATTTAGCTGCAAAATAACTTGACAAGATGTTTGGGGAATGAAGCTATATTAGGATAGATATGATGTTGAGGTCAATGTTCCTTAGACAGAATATTGAATAGCTGCCTAATAAAAAAAGAAATAATTAAAGGAGTACACCACACAGATACTCTTTGGTGGGGTTGATTTAGAGCTTGTGAATCTACCCAAACACTCATCCATGTGCACACAGCAAGTTTAAATGTGCATGAGAAGGTCTTCTGATGTGTATTTTATCAAGACAGATTGCTTATCCAGTAGAGAACATCTGTGATGGTGGAGGAGAAGAGGAAATTAAAGAAGTATGTCATGTACACTCTATATTCATCTACTCAGAAGTTTTTAGGAATCTTCTGCCACCAGAGAAAAGCCCAGAAGTAAAGAGTTTCTGCACTCTCCAGAACAGCCCAAGAGTGACCAATTCACATTGATGGCTGTTAAAATAATTTTTGCATGGCCTAATAAACCACATTACAATTTCTGTCCTTTGTATTCAGTGATCATTACAAGTCTACATAGTTGCTCTAACTGAAGGCTTAAAAAAAGTGTATTCATTTTCCTCTGCATTGTCCATGGACACTACAAAACCCCTAAATGCCACATAAAAGCCTTTATAGTTCAAATTTCTTCCACATTACATGTTTTAAAAATCTTGGGGTTTTGTTTGGTGTACTGTCCTTTATAGGCAGGGAATAGGGTGAATATACTGCCAATTTAGAGGTCAGTATATAAGTATGCAGAAAAAATTGAACTTTCTTCTCAGATGTTATGTTGTTGAAGTTCTCAGCAAAATATTGCCATAAGGAAAAACCCTACTTTCAAAACTATTTACGTGTTTGTTCTTGCTCCAGTGACACAAGAAATCTATTTAAATGTAAATAATGAAATGCTAGAAAGCATGGCTATTGGCATTAAACCCATGACAAATTAGGGTAATAAAATTCTGAATGCCTGCATTAAGACAAAGAAATCTGTTATAACTATATCTTATTTTCTTGCTTATATTTTATGTTATATACACAAGGGTATATAGTTTTTTTTGCATAAACACAAAACCATATATATGCATATACTTTATCTCCTTGTGATGCTTTTCGGGTTTGTCTGAGTTTCTTTAAATAATTAGTTCTATATACCCTCCTTCCAAAAATCCTCAAGAATTAGTTTCATCGCTGTCGACATTAAACTGCATCAAATCAGTAAAATTTCTTTTGCCAAATGCTTATATTTCATTGTGAACTTGAGTCAGGAAATTAGAACAGTTGTGTTTCTAAGTAACTTCAAACACTTTTAAGGCCTTTAAACAAGTCAAAGTCCAAGCACTCAGGAAGGACATTTTCCAATCTTGTAACCCTTATAAATAAGTAAATTCTCCTGTTGCCACATAATGAACTCTTACAAGTGTCAGTTGCTAGAGCATTAATTACATTAACTCTAGCTGGCATTCAGACTTAAAGCTTTACTCCCTTGTCTAAGACTCTCAGGGAGAATATTAGTGTCAGTTTATTAAACGTTTCATTTAGGCCTGTCTCTGCCATCTTCTCTCTATTCAGCAATTTCTGTTCATACCCAATAACCTTTCTGAGCTGGAGATAAGCCAGAAAAGACATTACTCATCACTGGGTTTTAAAGTACCACTGTAACTGCAGTGCAAGGACAGATTGTTGTTTCCTGTTTAATCAGTGAAGTGACCGAGACATTTTATTCCATATTGTCAATGTGGAGGAGCAAGTCGAAAAATAAAGGAAATAGCTTGTGAGGAAAGAATAGTAATAGTGTAAGAGAGATTGTCAATAAGGAGATAGGATGGGGAAAATGATGATTAAAAAACCTGATAGGAAGATAGAAAAGTAAAGTTAGAAACAGAAGATGAAAGGCTGATATACTTGATTTACATAATTAGAAAGATAGGACCCTGATAGGAAAATATTCAAGAGATATAAAGTTTAGTGAGGAGAAATAATTGTCATTAGAAGGATTTTAAATTAGGATTTCCAGAAACCAAAGAATTCAGCTCAGTAAATGTGGCCTTAACCACCATGTTTTTATTTCTAAATAAGATAGCCATGCACTTATGTCTTGTTTGAGATCAAGAGCTACCAACTGGTTCTCATGTACAGTGCTTAGGGCTAGTGTACTTTATATCAGATTTTTTCAAGGATTTTAGGACACCTTGAAAATGGAATCACTTAAGCAACATGGGCGATTAAGTCTGTATTGTCCAACCTCACTTATTATTTAACAAGATAGACTTCCCCAAAAGATGTAGAAGGAATACGGAATATACTAGAGGGAAAAAACAACCCAAAAAAGCTCAAACAACACTCCCATCAAACAAACAAATTTAAAGCAAAACAAAACAAAGAAGCAACAACAGCAAAAACCAACAAAAACAAAGGGAAAAGAAAACAGAAACTGTAAAATGAAAATCAAAATGTACAATAATAGAGCTCAAGAGAAGCAGATGAAGGCTTTCAAAACTAATTTACAAGTATACTAGAAAATTTGCTGCCATATGGTGAAACACTTTGTATGTTTGCCTCTGTTCTGACATTTGAATGTTAATTGGTAAAGGATGAAGCAGAGTTTCAGCCAGTTCAGATTATGTGACTGGTATCTCTCCACAAAATCTGACTACCAGTTGACACAACCTTATTCTGTTGTCTGCCACATCTTATCATGCAGGCAGCTAAGGAAGAATGGGATATTCTGTATTTTTCTGCATGTATGGCTCCATTTGATGCATTTTCTTCTGGAGGTGCACTTAACTCAAGTAGCTTCATATCTATAATGACTTTTTAGAAAGACACCTGAACATCAGCCCTTCTACAAATTAAGACAGTGATACCCTGAAAAGCATTGTGAGTCTGTTGTGTGCCAGCAAGGATGAGGCAGAAATAAAAGAGCAAGATATACTGACATTGAAAAAAAACCTCTCTCCACAAAAACAAGCAAAAAAAAGAAACAAAAAAAATCATGTTATCTTTCACACTTTTACTTGAATGATTTGGAAGTATAGAAATTACTCAGTATAGCTTATTTTTATATTGACCAAAACCTCTTCCTGACCATTTGTTAGGCTTTAAACACCTTACTCAAGTTCTAGAAGGATGTGATAAAGACACTAAACTCTTTATCTTCAGGTAAGATTGTTTCAAAGAATCATCCTGAGTCTGAACAAATGTTCACCTTATGAGAGTGCAGAGTAAGAAGAGAACAGGAGACTTGAATCAGAAAAAGCTACAGTCTAGCTGACTGCTCTCATTATTTTATATTTTACACTGCTGCTTCTCCTGAAGGCAAAGATACAGTCTCTCTTTCTTTGCATTGTAGAGAGATATCTAAAAGAAGCAGATGGGTCAAAATAGTTCTATCTGCTTTTTTCTGTCATAAACTGGAAAAGGTATTTGGATTCAAGTAGAATAATCACATCATTAAGTCAAGAATTAAGGAAAACTAGAAAAAATGCATTTTGTGTTTTGTATCTTGTCTCTCTCAGAGGTTGTGTACCCCCAAATGTATTGAGAAGTTTTATTTCGGTAAACAAAGTTTTCCATTTATTAAATAGGCTTGGTATAGTTATATATAGTTATGTTTTGAAGTTGAAGCATTGATATAATATATTTTGTTCCCACAAAAACCCACACAAATATGCCTCAAAAATTTGTGTAAATATGAGGAAAAAATATATTTACTATAAAATTAGGAAATGAGACTAATAAGTTGCATTTTTTTTCTTGTATCAAAGAACTGGATATGTCAAAAAAATTTGATCATTTTACACAGATATCAAAAATTAAGTATCACATGTTGTTATGGTATCTTGGTAGCTTTTAATTGTATGTACTTTCTAAGCAACAAAATCCGAAGTGATGAATCCTCAGTGAGGTCTCAGTAAAAGGCTTAGACTTTAGTTCAAGCATTTATGTAAAAGCATTATGCAAAATATGGCCCTGAGTTAGATCTACTCTTAACTAGAGGAAGAAGCTAAATAACTAAATAGGTATTTACAAAAACAAATCCCCAAAATCATCAGGAATTATTATCAGTGCAAATATGTTGGAAGTTCTACCTCTCTCACCTAGAGCAGCTGACTCAAACTGGCCAAAGCAATATTCCATACTGTGTTATGTCATACTCAGGACATGGAAAGTGGGGAAAGCTGTCTGGAGTTCTAGTGCTCAGGAACTGGCTGGGCAGGAGGTAAGCTACTGCACTGTGCACCACTTGTTTTGTGTGTTACATTCAACCCTTACCCTGCAGAATTTACATCATGCCTGGGTCCCATACTTTTCAATGTATCCCAATAAATCACCATGATTTCCCTTTGCCTATGGGCTATCCCTTTAAAATTTCTGTTGAATTCATTTAGTAAATGACTTTGGTCTCCATCTGTAACAGCAGTTTTTCAGGGAAGGAGAGATAGCATGTGGTGGTGAATTGCTTTATTCACCACTGCACTTGTCTGGTTCTACCATTACTGTGGCTGTTATATGTCCCATCAACCTTATCAAAGTAAAAAATCACCTATATTAATAAGGAAAAAATTTTCCTGAAACTACGTTTTAAAATGCCTGGCTAGCTCACTTGGTAGAGCACAAGAGTTTAATCTCAGGGACACGGTTTCATGCCCTATGTTGGGTGGCAAAAAGGGATGGTGTACTTTAGTCTATGAGGCATCTAAACAACACACAGCCATTTGCTCATTCTGCTCCAACACTGGGACAAGGGAGAGAATCAGAAAACAACTGAAATTTTTTTGGTTGAAATAAGAGCTGTTTAGCAGAATAGGAAATAAAGGATAAATAATAATAATAATAATAATAATAATAATAATAATAATAATAATAATAGTAGTAGTTAGTGTTAAATTATATTATACAAAACAATGTTGTACAAGGCAATTTCTCAAGACCTGCTGACTGATGTCCAGATGGTTCCCCAACAGTGGCCCCCAGAGAGCACTACCACTAGTTTGTGTACTGAGCATGATGTCATATGGTTTGGAATATTCCTTTGGTCAGCTGGGTTCCGTTGTCCTGACTGTGTCTCTTCCCATCTCCTTGTAGGCCCAAGCCTCCTTGCTAGCAGAGCAGTATGTGGAGCTGACAAGTCCTTGACCACTGCCTGGCCACAACTGAAACATCAGGGAGTTATCAACATTATTCTCAATCTAAATTCGAAACAGAATACTGTACCAGCCTCAGGAAATAAAGTTAACTCTTATCCCAGCTCAAAAAGGGCAAAAGTAAAAGGAGAATGTCACATACTTATTTCACACTGTGAAAATAAAAGCTCATACTGACTCCATGAAAGTAAGCTTTGGTAATAGTACAGAACAGAGCACAGTTTTAACATAGCAGGATGACCTGGAAGACTGCAAGGCTGGAACCTGAGAGCCAGTTCAGGAGCACATTTGAAGTCAGACTCCTTTTTCTTATGCATTTTCTTCTGAGCCCAAACCATATCCTTGCAAAGACTTGGAAACTTAAAAACTTTGTTAAAAGCAGCCATAATTCCCTTATTCTTCTCTGCCCCCCTCAAAAAACCCAACTCAAATGTCAGGACACTAGACTCAGGAGGCAAACTACATAAGATGAAAGAGTCCTATTCATGTGCAAGTCCTTGTCCTACTCGAGTAAAACAGAATGTCTTGACTCATTTCAGTTTAACCAAAGTTTCACCCAAGGATTGCTCCCACAGGTAGGTGTAATGTCTCTGAACTCCGTAAGAAGCTGCCAAATGCAGCTCACCTCATCTGAAGGCTCCATGCACACTTAGAACAGCACAGACGGGTCTAGTGAGAAAACTGGTGTTTGTACTAAAGCTATTTGTGTGAGAAGAAAGCTGCTGAGCTGAACTAGGTAACAAGGACATGTTTTTCTTTCTTTGCAGAATATCCATTTTACAATTTGATTTTTTTTTTCTCTGTTTTCTGGTCACATAATCTTTTTAAGATTAAGCAGACTCAGTTTAATGCAATTAAGGTAGAGAATTTAAAGATTCCTGGTAATTCTGATCTTGTAATTGCCCTTACGACAGTGTTTTAGACCTTTGCCTTTTAAAGGTTTTTTGAGTAAGATCAGAACTAAGTTGTACCAAAATGTCATGGAACAGCTGGCATCCTGAGGTTGCAATGACTGGTACTAAGGATCATCATAGATACGGGAAATGCCATTCTCCCATTAAAAATCACATTGTTCAAGATTTTATAATGCCAAATTGCAGAACATCGTTACATTTGAACAAGCAAAGTTTAATTGCTGGACCAATTTTTTTTGTTTGCATGTGTTGTGTCATGCCACTGTTTCTAAGATAAAGAGCCTTCTGCTGTGGATTGTAGATGATATTTTTAAAATCCAAGCAATTAGATCTGTCCAGATTGATACAGACAAAATATCTCTTTAATGGATATTGCAAATTTGGAAGGGGTTGTAGAGTTGCCCCAAACTCCTTTAGAAATATGAAGGCAAATGTATGGGCTTCACATCTTTTTAACAGTATTGAGAGGAAATGGCTAGATTTCTGCTGCATTAGTTCTCAAAAGAATGTCTCAGTTTTATGAGTTTGAGGTCAAAAGTGGGCAAAGTCCTGATGAGTCCCAACTCCTAATGCTAAGTAAGCCAAGGAACAGAGACCTCAACACACCAGAGGAAATATGATTCTTTTAGCTGTCAGACATAGACAGGCAATAATTTTTAACTGTGTTTATACCAGATCTTTTTTCAAGATACCACATTTTCATATGGCCACAGATCTCAAAAAGTCTTCCTTCCAGCATAAATTCTCCATTATTCAATATTTATTCTTACTGACTTTTTCCCTTCCTCCCTTCCTTCCATGGAAAGTTATGAAGCAAATAAAAACCAACCACACAAACAAAAAAAGGAAAAAAACCCACAAATCAAAACAAAACCAGAAACAAGAAAATATAATTTTTGCTTTAAAAAGGGACTAAATGCAACAGCAATAGAAATACATTCTTAGTATTTATGGATATTTTTCACATGCTAAAACAAGTTTTCCACTTTCAAAGAGTGTTTTGGATTCCTTTGACATGAAGTTATGAAACTTCATGCTTTGAAGGTTGATAAAATGTGGTAGTATTGGCATCAAATGTATTTCAGACTTTTGAATTGGCATTTTGAAGAACAATTTTCTACACCGTTTTAGACCACCTTTATGATCCCAACATCACAAAGTCATTCCAGGACAACAGGTATCTGTAGCTGTATATGGTATGAAAAGAAAAACTGAGTTATCTCAAAGGGAAAGAAATGAAGAAGAAAATCTTTCTGATCTTCTGTCAACTCTTTAAACTAAGGTTAAAACTTCCTTGCAGACCATCACATACAGAGCTGTCTGTGTCAGTTTTTATAGATTCTTCAGATAGACTGTGCAGTGATTGACCCAAACCTTGTTCCCATTCAGTTTTTGTTAAAACTAAAATCACTTGTGAGACAAGTTATTTTTATAATCCTGAAAGATCTGGATCATAAATCATGCGGCAGCCAAAGGAAGCACAAAAATTCTATAGCTTACAGCCTAACACAATTTGAATGCACAAAAAATTTTTATCAGATTTCAAGAATGAAACTGAGTCTACTTTGGGCAGCATTTTTAAAAAAACTTGATGTTCTTTTTCCAAGTTATAATCATCTTACAAAGAACTAACATCAAGGATTTGAAGATAGTTTGACACAATGAATGCTTGTACCATCATGAAAAAATGTGCAAAGGTAACTCAAGGTGAAAAAATATTGAAAAAAAAATACATTACATCTGCAAAATTTCAAAGTTACAGCTATTGTCAAGAAACCAAGCAGGAAAGAATAGACAATACCCTTAATTTTTCATGTAAAATAGCTTATGAAATACCTTCTCATCATGTTTAGGACTTACTCTTCTGCTCTTGTGTATTAATTTTGTGCTGAACTGGTGGAGTGCATCATACTAACTCATAGGACTTACGGGGAAGTCTGCTGGAGGAGACACCCATCTACAGTCCTTGGAGCACCCCATGCTGGACACAGTGGATGGCTCACGGGACACTGTGACTTCATGAGTGAAGTCCATGCTGAAGCAGGTCTGGGAAGTCTGTGGCCCCATGAAGAGGGAAGCCCACACTGGAGCAGGTTTGCTGGCAGGACTTGTGACCTCCAGGGGAGGTACCCAGGAGGTGTTCCAGAGGGACTGAGGCCTGTGGAAGGAACCCATGCTGGTGCAGTTGATAAAGAATTGTCTCCCACGGGTGGAACTCTATGCTGGAGCAGAGGAGGAGTGTGGGAAAGAAGGAGTGCCACAGACAACCTGGAATAAACGACCTCAACCTCTATTCCCTGTTCCCCTGTGACATGTGAAGGAAAAGGAGAGAAATTAGAGGTGAGGCTGAGCCCAGGAAGAAGGGAGAGAAAGGGGAAAGGTGTTTTTAAGATTTTTTTCTTATTTCTCATTATCCTACTCCAACTTGATTAGTAATGAGTTAAATTATTTTTTACCCACATGGAATCTTAGGACATAGCATAGTTCACCTTCCCCTCTTCATGTAAACTTGTGCCTTGTTAAACAAGCCTTCTTCACAACCCTATGATACTGCTGAGACACTTACACTTTTTAAATTTTTTTTTTTTTTTTTTGCATTGTTCTCCGGTGGAAACAGAGTCCTGGCAGCATGGACTATTTCAAAGTAAGTTTTGCAGATTTTTTCCCCTTTGAAGTAGTTTTATTTCTCAGTTGAGAAAAGAGTTACAAACTGTATAACAATAAAGTCTCTGTAGCCTTGCGGCTATAAGCAATTACAATCTACCCTGAAAACTGATGTACAAAAAAATCAAATTAGAATGCTCACATATAAGAAATGGGCTGTGGTTTTCTGAACATTTTTAAAATTCTGTTTGTTTTCCAATAGTAAAATAATTGGTAAAGTTTTTAATTCCAGCAGTTATTTTTACATAATGAATATTATTTTTCAGATGAATTATAAAATTTAATTTTCCTTATTTTTCTATAATTGCAATAGGAGAACCTTCAAGCACTTCAGAGGGCCATTATTTATCATAACCACTTTATGATGAAGTGGAAATTTTCCGAGATGAGAAAGCTTAAAGTATAAAAAAAACCATAACCCTACTTGTGTGTGTTTTACTTTACATGAGACAAACTGGGGGGTTTTTCTTTGGGTAATTTAGGTTATTGATCCATTCAGATTACTATTTTTATTCTATCCCTGATTAGTAGAAAAATAAAAGAAGATTCTTATTCCCATATGTATGTTAGAATAATTTTACTTATCAAGACAAGGGGGAAAAAATCATTTTTAAACATATTCACTTTGGCTTTTTACAAAATTTTAGCTGTCATAGGTAGTGATCAGCTGTTGGTGAGATTGCAGCTATCTTTGTTAGATTTAATTTCTATAAGGATATACCTTCCCCAAAATGTTTCTTAGACAGTGGCAGTAAGTGACTAAATGCAGCTGTCTTGAGTTTTGTAATTGTTAGAGGTAAATTTCCTCATACAGTATGCACATACCTGACTCAGAGTATAAACACTACCTCATACTAGTTTGGAGCATGCACAGCTCACATGCTGTGAATTTGCACTGCATTAGCACTAAATGCCACGCACAGAAGTGAAAAAAAGAAAGTATGAAGGACATAACCTACCAGTTAGTCTCTGTTGCAGCTTTAAATCACAAACTGTTCCATTGTAGTAGGACAGAACCATCCAATTCATACAATGAACAGGAGAAACTGTTGTAGCTTAATAACGCTGGATCTTCCTGTGCAGTTTTGCTATTATTTGTCAACAGAAATGGTGTTCCTAAATTGTGTAATTATTTGAAAATTCCACTCTTAGGGGACTCTCTTACTGAAGAATCTATTTTAAGATTTTCTTCTGTGTCCTAATAAAGACATTTAATTTAATAACTTGACTATGAATAACATAATAAAGCATGTAATGTTGATCTAAAGACCTTGACTATATTTAAGTCTGTGGGATACTCTCTTTGTAAAACCTCAAAGATCATAGGCGTAGCATAGTATAGAAGGTATGCCCAAGAACAACAGCATCAGCATGAAATTCCTTCTCCAGGATTGGAAGAACTGGATAAATAAACAAATCAAAATTATATAACAAGTTACTGCTTTTTAAAAAAATAACTCAAAAATAATATTTGAAGAGTGCCTCACTCAGGGATGGTCTCAGTAATGGTGAGAAGGTGGCCTAAAATCTCTCTCCATAATCCTGTTTTTAAAACTTTAATGATTGTATGTAATATTCAGAAAGTTCAAACAGATTTTTGCATTCTCAAGATATATTTTTAATCTTATCAGCAATGAGGTACCTATGCTTGACATATGGTAAGCATCTGATCGTAATAGATTTTGCTCAAAAAACACAGCATGCTAGTCCATTTACTTAAGCTAGAGTGCTGCAAGAGCTGGGAAACTGGAATAGAGATTAGTTTGGTGCATTAGCAGACAGTCTGTGAAAGGATTTGTTTTTATTATTTTCCAAAGACAGGGTAATCTAGAAGACATAAAGCCACCATAATGGAATGTGTTCAGAGTATAACAGAAAATCTGAATCTAGAGTGCTTTGATGTTTGTTTTCTTTTATTTCCCTGAATGATGCTTCACATGGCAAATTGGTATTAATATTTTCTGACTTAACACTACTTCTACTTCCTGATTTTAAACATCTGATGTAAGCTTATTTTCATTTCATTTAGTAGCCCCAGGACAAACTGGAATCTTGCTGCTGCTTATAAAGAGAGAAAGAGAAGGGAACCTGTCCAACAGACTAATGCTAACATGCTATGAAATCCATAGACACTCCTGCTCCCTGAGGAATAGGTGTGGAGTTAGTATCATGTTGCTGAAATCCTTTTTCTTGAATAAAATTGACAGATATGGTTTGAGCATTAAAAGACATTGGGAATGGACTGAGGCAATATTAGACTTGCTGACATTACGGATGATGAAACACTGGAACGTCCTTTTTTGGGCAGGTCTGTGTACTGCAGTAAAAATAAATGAATAAAGGACAAGCAGTATTCTCAATTAAAAACTCATTTTTCTTCAGAATTTGTCTCCTACCTCCTATTAATTTCCTTCATAAAATTTCCACGTAAATCATCTGGAAGACTGTTTTTCTTTGGCTCTAATTAATACATGTTTTGTTCTCTATGTTCATTCCTTGCCCAACTTGAGCAAAACTACCTTGAGCAAAATCACTTTGCGACTCCATCACACTTGATAGAAAAATCACCTCTTGAGCAAAAGTCTCGAGTAAAATCTGATGGTGTAGAATCTGCCATCCTTCTGGAATCAGTATTCCACCTAAGTTTTATTTTTCAGTAATTGCCATTTAACTATTCTTTTTATTTTTAGGGAAAATTGAATTTCCAGTCCCAGAAACTGAAGGCTTTGGTACTTCAGCATAATTCACAGAATCTGTTGCAGACTGTCTGTGAACAGTCTGTCAGCCTTTATTCAATCCTTTCAGGCAAGTCAATTTGACATCTGGGCCTTATTTTTGTCTTCTTTTTCTGCGGAGCTAAAATTCCCTGTCCACGCAAAAAAAGAATGTTGATTGATTTTAAAGGCCACTTTAATTCACTTTGTTGTGCTGCAAATTAAGACAATAATAACACCTTGGGCCTAGGTAAGGCAAGCCACACTGTGGAGTTACTGGGAGGATTATCTGCTAGAGTGTTTGGTGTGGCATTGTGTGTTTTTAGAATCAGTTATTCCTTTTGAACTCAATAATGGTTCGGTCCTCGGTTCCCCCCCATGTACTTCCCTCACAATGGTTTCTCCCTATTGGAGCTGCCCCCCCTTCCCTGCCTGTCATGGTAACCACCCCTCTTATCTCGAGAATTCTCTGTGTTAGTCATTCCTTAATTTGATGTATGATTTGCTCCTGATGTTTTTCCCCTCCCCTGTGTGATCCTCAGTGGCTTAGCTGTAACCCACGCTCCTCCCTGGGTCCTTGCTATTGGTAAGCTTTGTGTCTCCTATCACACCCACTCCATTTATCAGCGTCCCCCAGGGATCCTGTCTTGGTTGCCTGACCCTGAACCCACCAGGAAAGATTGAAAGATCCTTGTTACTTATACAGGCGTCCCTCCTCCTTCCTTTGCTTTGGTACCTCGTAGCCGAAAATCCCGCCTGCGCCACCCACGCCGCAGACGGTAACCACTACCAGGGTTCCGGAGGGGATCCGGGAGTGGCACTTCGTGTGGCCATCTTCGGCCGGGCCGCGGGCGCCATGGCCGGGCACCCGCACAGCCCCGCCGCCACGGGAGAGAGGCTGCAGTTTGGTTTAATTTGGAGTGGAGACTAGGACAGCGTTCCATTTCCATTATTTGGAAAAAGTAGGACTGAGAGCTCTGGTGAAGACATAATCTTCTTGTTGCTGAAGGGGCTCCCGTTCAAAGCCAGACCAGAGCGCTCCAATTCAAAGCATTTGGTGCATCAGTTTTGGCTTCAGCACCTTGTTTTATGAACCCAGACTTGATGTTTCTCTTTGTACATATCATGCAGAACCTTGGCATAGGCCTGGACATAAATACAGGAGGCTTGATCTGATCTGGTTTTGTTCTAACACAGTTCCCAGCACAACTAGTCGTGACAGAGTGCAGCAGCTGCATGTGGTATGGGAGAAAGTGCTGAAAGGATCTCTGTGAATGTGCAAGAAGGTTTTCTCAGGATTACCTCTGCATCTGTCAAAGGACATATGATTGTAATATTTGTATAATTTGCAAAAGGCTTCCCAAATGGACACAGGGTAGGAACCTAGCGATTTCCATGGATACTCTTTAGGGTACGGATTCTTTCTGAATTTGTATGGAGTTTAGCAACCAGCCTTCTGTGACATTTGATATTAGCATTAGGTCACTTTGCCACCTTTTTTAATAGTAACCTTGCTGAGAAAATAGTCACTTCACTTAGTTATTAGGTAGAAGATGGTAGCTACGATTTCTTAGGAATTTCATGATTAAAAACATAGACGAGATCAGTGCTGCAAACTGAGACTACAGCCTCTAATTCCATTCTGGCTTTAAATTATAGTTTATTTCTTTAATTTTAAAAGGGGGTTTGTTGTTGCTGTTGTTGTTTTGTATTTGTTTCTGTTTTCTTGTTGGCTGCTTTTCCAGAAATGGGGGCACTCAATAACTTTTACACAATGATTTGTTATATAGCGCTGGAGCTGAAATACTAACCCAGAAACTGAGAGAAACAGAGAAGAAGGAGCAGAATTTGAGACTCCTGCTCTCAAAGCAAATGGGCCACTCATTGGGCTTCAATGAATCTTCAATTCAACAGTTCAGTCAAAGTAACTGGAGGTGCACAGACAATGCCTCCAGATAGGTAATGAAGACATGCACATGGCAGATGCAGCAGAAAATGAAGGGGAAACTGAGCTTAGGTACTACATTTGGCTATCTTACTGTGTAAAACCTGTACAGCATTATCACCACTAGAAGTGGAATTGCTTGTACCTGCTATTGGCATGTATCAGGCATTTTTAAAACTGCTGTGAGAAAGAGTGAAAGAATATTTATTTAGACTTGTGATGTGCTGAATTCAGTACTGTGATCCTGCACATGCTGAGAACTAGAACCCTAGAGAGCCCCCTTCATTTTTCAGATGCTTGAATATCAAACAGGTTTCAAGAATATGATGATCCAGAACAACAGAATAACACAAATTCCACTTAAACTGTCTGCTGTATCTCAGCACAAGTCACTGTATGGGATATTTATTTACTGTTGTAGTAACTGTCACTCGGAGAAAAAATATTAATAGTTAAAACTGAATATCACCCTAAGATCCCACATGAAATAGGAGATTGCATATCTGATTTTTACATTATGGAAAGTCCTGTAAATAGTAAATGCCATTTAAATGGCACAAGATATCAAAATTTAATTATATCTTGATGTTTCTCTCATTTAATTATGCTTCATACACCTTCACAACAAGCTTGGTTTTGTGCAGAGACTTCATGTTTAGATTTTATGCTACAGAAGTTGTAATAGATTTTAGGTTAAACTTAAAGTTTTTTCCAAAAAGAGAAGTAAAAAGGGAAGAATTTTTTCACTTGAATATGCTTGTGCAAAGAAAACTTTTACAAACAAGTTTAAATTATTTGACCAAAGCTACAGTAGAGTTCCACATCTACAAAGGTATTTTTAGAAAAGGTAGCACCACTATTATTACTTTTCTCAGCAGAAGACCACCTTTTTCTGTATTTTTTGCAAACAAAATTCCCTTCAAATTCCTTCCCTTTTTGAAGACGAACTATGTCACATGAAGCCTCTTGCTCTTTTCCCTCTCAAAACATAGGGCTGTTGTTTAGTTGCTACAAGAAGCTGCTTTAATTCTTGTCTACAATTGTACCATTAGCTTGGGAACAGCTAACTGCCTTTAATTGCTGGAAACAGCTGGATAATTAATGCTAGCCAATTAGTATAAACACTTTATAATCTTCTTTAAATCCTTCTGTGACCCTCTTGGGTATCACACCTCACAATTTGAAAACAGAACTGGAGGAGAAGTTGTGAAATCTACTATTAAAGGCAGAAAATTTAATTTCTGGCTAACAAATTTATACATCCTTCATCATAGTCACTCCCAGTGCTTATTATTATGATTATTTATATAGCTGTAGATATCATCCATTGTGTCATGTTTGTACATTGGTGAGAACAAGTAGCTTGTTTCAAAAAATGCTCAGAATATAAGACTTTGATTATAGTCAATAAATCCAGTAATTAGCCCATAAATCTGTGTGCGTGTCTGTAGCAAATCTCTGTGGAGATATCTCCAGGAGACATACAGGCAGTTCAGGCTGCAGGAGGAAAGGGAACTTTATGAAGAATGCATGGCATGGGGAAGACTTGGGGAAAGCATTGTGGGTTTTTTTTTTTGGTTTTTTTTTTTTACTGTGAAGGAAAGGAACCAATAGAATACAACACTTTCCATAAAGTTAGGGTTTACTTTCCAGACTAGGTTTCTATTGATGGTCTCCCAACTTTTCCTCAGGGTTGTCTGTACTTGATAATACAGAGCAAAGTTACCTAAGTTTTTGGAAAATGAGATAGTGTCTATTGTTCAGGTGCAAGAGTAGGTCAGGCTGTGATAACCCAAGAAACTGCTCAAACTGTTTCTTTTCTAAGAAAAGCTAAATCATGAAAAGCTAAATCAGTTGTAGCTGAAATACTCTGTAGTCTGAGCTCTCTGTGTATTTGGACCACGCAGTTGTGTGCTCATGGCCAAAACACTGAACCAGAAATCAGAAAAATTGTCTTTTCCTGTATGACTTACCCTCCTTCAAAAACATAAGTAAAACACTGAATGCTTCACTGAAGTTCAGTCTAGCATTTCCTAGTGATAACAATGTGTGTACAAAATATCTGAAAATAATTTAGTTACTCTAGGACTTTTTATATCTAGTCAAATACTGGTATGTTTCTTTGTGTATGTCCAATGGGATGAAGTACACAGAAAGACTGCACTGGTAGGTTGGAATTAAAGTGATTTAAATATTGTTTGGGGGTTACATGTTAGAATGAAATTCACAATAACTCTTTAGAAAGAAAGCCAGGAAGCAAACGTAACTTCCATAATCAATAACTGGTTCAACTATTACTGACTCGCAGAATTCTTATTTGTTCAGTGCAAAATTATGTTTGAAGAGAAAACTCTTAGTAGAAAACAGAGGAATTTTCAGAGCCCACAAATTACAAAAAGCATAGAAATGTAAACAGGATGTTGCTGACTTTCAGTTTTGTTGGTTGGATTTTTAAATACATTCCTCTGAAATTCCAAACATCTATGTAACACACATTTGAAAACAAAATATCTACGACTTGTGTCAAGTTTATTTCTAAAACCTTTTGTTACCTTTTTTACAACCGGACAGTACTGTCCATTAGCTTACTTCTTTTATCTTGATTTAAACTACCTTGTGTTGTAAATCCAAGCCTACGTTAGGTGAAAGACTTAAAATACAAACACATAAAATGTTCAGAGACAACCATATAAAACTGCATTAATTTGTCAAAAATATTTTTCCTCACAAATCACGTGCACAGTTTGTGAAAAATACAGTCATTTTAACGTGTAATTTAAGTACTGAAGCAAAAAAGTAAAACCAAGGAAAAGATAAATTGTGCCTTCTACAATTAAAAAAGCAGATGAAGTGGCAGAAAGCACTTTAACAGTATAAATAGGTCTATTGAGTAACAGACAAATATAAAGTAGTTGTTTACAAACCTGTAAATTTTACTGTGTTGTAGCTTTCAGCCGTGCGAACAGGTAAGATTTATGAGCAGTCCTGATTTATTAGACTAACAAGAGTTTTCCGTAATGATATCCTAAGCCAACACAAAGAATAAAGTTATGTGGATCTACTAACTGTAAGACAAATTCTCAAGAGAATTTAGCAATAAAAAGAATAGCAAAACCTTTCCAAAATTTTCTAAATATAGTTATTTTTTCTCATATGTAAAATATACCACACAAAAATATTTTTTGTGACTCGAAACCAGTTCTTATTCTTGTGAAAATTAAAATGACCAATGTTATCTCTGAACTTAATTTCTTTAGTTTTTATTGGAAGAAAAAAATACTAAAAGAATTGCTTTTGGCTGAATTTACTGAAAGTTAAGTAACCCATCACTTCATATCACTGCTTGCCATTATACAAGAGCAAGTATTGTGATGAGCATGTCACATGTACTGAACCTTTGCAAACCTTTAAAAAAAATATTGTATATTTCCAAGGAGATAGATCACCTTTTTCTGGATTGTAATGCCGTTACACATTGCATGCTTTTGTCCTAAATGAAATTTATCAATGAGGCACTTCTATCTTTATTGATAGATGGAGAACGAATGCATAGAATGTACTGCAAAGGAAATTAAAAAAAAAAAAATAAAAGAAACAACCCTATGTGTTCAGTGAATGAACATCTAAATTTTCCCTGCAAGCTTTCTTTTTATTTTAATAACATTTTGGCCTCAATAGTTTTAGTCAGCTGATGTCTTTTAACTCTATTGAACTAATATAGTAAGACATATATAAATATTACGATGATAATTAATAAATACATAATCTTGCATTAAAGAAATAAACTTGATAATTGCCAAGACTCCAGTTTTCAGACACAGAGTCTAATCAACAGAAACAACTTTCTTATACTTGGCATAGTAAGAAATAAATTGTTTCCTTTGCTGTCTCAATTATACTGAAATGACCTTCTTTCCCTTTCCTTCAGGCCTTTCCTTGCCTATGTGTATCCTACTGTATCACTGTAGTACAGAGTATCCCATTCTTGGCTCTTGGAGATGTACAGGTAGGCCTAAACAGAGCAGAAAATTGAGAGGTACAGATATCTAGACATTGGATTAAATTCTCCATTTTCACTAATGATGATGGGAGCTTTCACATATAGACATCTAACGAAAACAACTACATTTAGTTTTTTTAGTCTGTTCTCATTTGAATCTGAAATCCATCCTCTTTATTTTTTTCCTGTTTTCCGGGCCCACTGTGGGAAATATGTGGCACTTACTGTTCCTTTCTTTCCCTTGAAATGGATAATCTGTCAAAGAAGCAGAGGCTGAGAACTGGGACTGTTGAGGCTGAGAAGAAAAGGCTCAGGGCAGGGTTTATCAAAGTGTATAAACATCTGATGTGTGGAATAAAGGTGATGCCATACTCATCTTTGTAGAATCCAGTAACAGGCAATTACTCTCTTGTGAGAGGCAATAGTCACAAACAAAAAATAAATTCGACCTTAACATAAAAAGCCCTTGTTTACTATGAGAATGATTGAAAACTGGTATAGATTTCATAGAGAGGTTATGGACTTTTCATTATTAGAATTATCCAAATCCCAACTGGACATGGCCCAGGAGAAACCTGCTCTAAGTGACCTTGCTGTGAACAGGGGGATTGAACCAGGAAACCTCCAAGGTCCCTGTGATTGAAAATGGTACACTATTTTAGCAGAAACCAAAGATGTAAGTTGCTAAGGCTCATTGATTTTCAACTGTCCTTTAGGAAGGACAAATTTCTTTAACTGCTATGAATCATAGAAAGTTAAATGAATTACTGCTTTGTGTTTTGGTTTTGGCATTTTGTGGACTCTATTCTTGATTGTTTGATTTAATTTGGTTCCAGTCTATAATGTCAGACAATCCAAAGGAATGATATGTTAGTTAACTATAGATACTTTAGAGGGGAGCGGGTAGAGAAGGAAAAATATCTATTAAAATATCAAGTCTGTGTGAATACATATTTGCTTATGCACTCAATTATTCAATTTGGAGCCTGAGAGCAATCTTTACACTTTGATTTCTTTGTGGTAGTATCTGTTTGAAACCTAACATGGGGGTTTGAAAGGTATATGAATAAACAGGAGACTTTAAGATATACCTATATATAAGAGAATATGCATAAATATATTGCCTTCTGATATACTTAGTCTGTGACCTTTCATATGTAGCTGAAAGTATTACAGAATTATAGGGTTGAAACAGAAGCCCTCCTATTCTCCTTGTATATTTGCCATTCCATTTAAAAACTGGAAAACTTCACGCCCTTAATGTTAGAACAAAATTTTTGTTTCAAACTGTTTAATTTCTAAGTTGCCCACTTCATAGTCCATCCAAAAATCATTATCTCAGTCATGAGCAGATAGCAATTCTCTCTTGTATCCAATTAATTGCTACCATTGTCCTTTGAATCAGACAAATGCTATCAGAATGCTAATCTATGTTTAGTAGCAAAGGCCTTGGGGCTGCCTCAAGCCAGACTTCTAATTTTTTATTTAGGCAGTTGACCAATCATCCCTTTAAGGAGTTCTGATCATATGTTTATTCCTGCATACCAAATACATACATTATGTATATTACATGAAAGTTCAAATCTTCAGAACATGATTTGGAAAAGCCTGACTGCATACTGCACAGATTTTCATTAATCCTGGCCCATTCAATCTGTCTGTCTCATCAGTGGTTAGTGAGAGCACATAAGAGAGAATTTCACCTTAAATCACATATGAATGATACTTTATCCTAGCCTTCCTCTGTTTGAGAATTACAGTGCTATTGAGCACCCGCAAATCACTGGCCATGCAAACTTCTATAAAGGTGGTAAAAAGTGAAATGCAGAAATTATTTCTGATTCAGATGCAAAGCTAAATTTCAGACATGCAGCTATATTCTTTCTGCCCTTAAAGTCAGAACAATAAAACTTCATCTGTGAATAGTGCAGACCTATTGCTAACTGATGGTTTAGGGTGTGTGCATACTTGTTGTTGCAGTCATTGTTCCTTTGAAGTGTCTCTATTTTCACATGATAAACAGTTACTAAATTTTGTCGGTGGTGCCAGCTTGCTTGAACTTTATTATGTGCTCAACTCATGTGATTCTGTTCCTGAAAAGACAATTTGAATTTCAACCACAGCATTGTGATTTTTGTTAGAGAGATTCTCTTACAGGATGAAGAATTTTCTGTTGAGTACTCATCAGTTTAGAGGAGATTAAGTAAAAAGAAAATCACAGCTGCTCTTGTTTTAGAAGTTTTTATCTATTGCAGATGTATTTTTTTCAAGCTATTCTTTCATGTGCTTCACCTATCCCTACTTCCTGTGATCACTTAGGTATTCAGGGCCTTTTTAGGTTTACAGTCCAAAACAGCACTTGATTTCACCCCCAAAACAGTTTAACACTTTCTTGCTTTGATTAATAGAGGGAATTGAAAAATTTCATTGTACTGTCAGTTCTCTCATCACATGTAGTGCATAATTAAAAAAAGAAGGCTTAAACCAGAGATTTCAATACATTTTTAAACACTCTTCTTAGTATATTCTTTTCAACCTAGATCTCAAAAAAAAAAAAAAAAAAAAAAAAAACAAAAAAAAACAAAGGGTGAAAGATTAATGTTCTTTTCTGCGTGAAAGTACAAGTTCAAATTCTAATCTTTTAACTTAGCACTAGGCTGTCAACTCATAGCACTCATACTTGAGAGGGTTACTTTCCACTGGTCTTGGTAAAGCTGTGATACTGCATGGAAGAAGACAAGATCCACAAAAGCAGAGAAAAAGTATGATTTCACAGTGAAGTGACTAAGATACTCACCTGAGAATAAGTACCCCCTTTTCCATTTTGTCTCTAGTATGCCTTCTGCATTTGCTGTAGATAGGTTTAGTTTTTATTGATTTCAATTTGCTCTTATTTATTTAGTCTTGGGAAGTAGTCAGCGTGAGCTATGGAGGGATGACCCCCATCCAGAACAGAACATATGAGACATATGAGTATTTAAACTTTTTTTAAAGTAAGGTTTACAATTTGAGGCATTTTGCCATCCTGTATAATTCTTTTGGGACTTAGAGTCATCTGTTATTGTTGTCCATGCTGGACTGGGAGTTTCTCCATAACTCCTGACTGTGTCAGTTTGTCCAATCACTGTGAGGGCCTGAGGGTGCAGTCTGAGCTCTGGAGTACTCAGCTATGAGGGTGAAAGCATTGTGGTACCCTATGGTGGGTATGTGGACTGACTTAAACCACAACTGAACAAACTAAAGAGCCCTGTCTCCCCTGCTTTGTTATGGCTGCTTTCTTAACATGATTGAAAAAAAAAAAAGGTATTAATGTATGAAGTACTTACAAACTTCAGCACTTGTGGTTTATTCAGTCATCAATCACATAGCATCTTCTGTGTTAATAAATGTTCAAGGAATATAGTAAAAACTTAATTATTTTTTCCAGGGCTTCATGTGGCAGAGGCACAATATGTAACAATTAGACTAAGGACTCACTAAGGACTCAATTTTACATAGTAGCAAAATAATTATTTCATAAAGCAAAGTGATGTTCATTCTTTCTCATTGCCCTCATCTCTTAGAGACAAAAAAAAAAACAGGAAGAATAAACAACAGATCCATCAAGTGTTGTTACCTAATAGCCTGACCCAAAAGTTAGAGACGTAGATTGTTTTAAGAAGCCAGATTTCAAGAATCAATGAAACAACAACATTTATAGGAGAAAATGTGAGCTGTTAGTAGTGTGAACTTGCTGATTTTTATGCACCACGAATAATACAATACTGCAGTTCACTTTCTCCCATCCTTCTCTCCTGTGGAGCAGAGTGGGTTTTCTGATTTTTTTTCAATAGTAGCTGATATCCTTGATAATTTTATTTTTCCTTGCATTGTTGTTACTGAAACCTTCCAAGAATATAATGTTTAATGTCATTCTGAAAGAAAAACAAGTCTATATCTGTGTTAACTAAGGTAAAAAAAGATACAGAATTATAAAAAAGGGTTTTTTTAATTTATTTTTGATTTTTAGGGTGTAGGAGTTCTCCATGAAAAAAAAATAGAACCCCCAAAACCCAGTTGCACCCTAAAGCCAAGAAGGTCTCCAAACTCTAAGAGAAAGTTTCTATTAAACAAAGCTTCTATTTTTTTTTTAGGCTGGAAGAGAGATTAAAAGGCAACCAATTAAAACAAACAATTGATTTGTTGATTTCTGACTATTGTTTTTGAAATTTAATTATAAAAAAATGTTGCTCTTAACAAGCTTTCCTGAAAAAACCACTGTATGCCATGGTTTATACATATATGCTTATTAAAAATTTGACATTTGCCATCCGTATTTTTTTACAGTCTCTCAGATCATAAGTTATGTACAATTAAGGCAGATCAATAATTAGAAAATGTCTTGCAGAATTGATTTTTTATGAACTTTGTGAATGATTATTTAAAAGACATCAGTTCAGAAGCACTATGGCACAGCTCATTAAAATGAGAACTATGACAAATCTGATATGTTTACATATGCCATTAAACTGCAGCAGCAGTCCTGTTAGTTTGACATCTTCTCTGATTTTGTGTTTAATCCCCTCATCATTCATGACAATTGCGTTTTTTACAGAAACAGTGAATATAAAGTGACAAAAAAAATAAAGTCAGGGCAGTTTCTGGACCTCATTTTATAACAGCAGATGTAGTGAGCTCAGGACATTAAAACAAATTCCAAAGTTACCACGGTGAAGTAGTCAAGGTAACTGCAAAGATGTTTGACCTAGAGCTCCACCTAGAGAAACATCAATGAAAAACAAGCACTGATTTACTTGTCTAAATCTTGATTTTTAAAGTTCACGGGGTTGCTGTCGGCCACAGGTGCATTTAGCTGCTCAAGCTGATGTAAAGTGGCAGCTTATTTGCATTTCAGAATGAATTTATTTTAATTATCATAGAAAATTCCTTCACTTCTTTTCCCTGATGATTTAAGAGGGTGAATAGCAATATTTAGAATGCTATAATTTTGAGACTGCTAAAGAATATGCTGCTTTCATTTTTATACAGAAATCCTGAATAAACACCTTTGTAAAAAATAGGATCTTTCCTTCTCTATTCTATCTTCATCTTTTACACTAGTAAGAGATATTTTAGATAGATTTCACATCCAACCATGTAAAAGGCTGTTCTCCAATTAATATTAGACATCAGGCTGAATCATAATGTCATGTTTTCTGGGCTCTGAGGATGAGTAAGGCAAGAATTTAAAACTGGTATTTTATTTAATGAATAATATTATGATCAGGAATGTGTCAGAACTAGTTGTGAACTTTAGTAACAGTACCAATATGTTGGGAAAGCAATCGGCAAAGAGACTAAGATGGCTAAAAGAAAAAAAATGCTTTTTTTGTTTTTCACCTCTACTCTTTTTGGTGCTGTATGGAGAGCAAGGGGCAAATACTGCATCTTATTTGCAAATACTACATCAACCAGAGGAAAATATCCTGTGACAGTGGTAGAAAGTGATTTATGCTAATTTTTAACGAGAAAAAGCTTACTGATGGGAGCATCCTCTCTTCAATATAAAGTCGCACCATAATTTTAGTAGCATTTCACCAAATACAGATTTTTTTTTCCAGGTAGGCTGCAGGTCACTGTTAAGGAAACAAATTCTAGTATAACAGTGCTTATCATTAGCTCTTACCTTTCCAGATCCAGAGATCTGATACAAAAAGAAGAAATATTTAAACTCTTAAATATCTTTCAATAATGCAGGGAATTAGCAGAATTCTGGTAGTTTGCATACTGAATGAGAAAATGTCCCTCTGAGAAGGTAGGTTAGTGAAAATAATATTTGAATATACATGGAAGGTCTTTACTTTTGTATCTATACACATGACAAAATGTGCTAAAATTTTTCAAGCTCATATAAAACTTATTTTATAGCTTTCTAGGATTTTTCACTTTTAAGAGCACAAGACAATTTTTATTTTGTGTGTATTTTCCTGTATTTTTGTTTCTTTGCCTTAATTTCTTTAAAATACAAGATCTAGCAACATGGCAACCTGTATCTTTCAATTGTCCTGAGTCATTATAGCTACAACCAAGATTGGTACAGCTTGAAAGGGCTAATAGCTGAAGAAGCTTGCTCTTATTTGAGAAAGTTTGAGGACTCAGGGCATTTAGTGCTGAAAAAAGAATGTAGGTCTGGGATTTTCTCTTACTGAGAATTTCCAAGTTTGGGAGAGAAGATGATGGTGGGTGTGTTAATACTCTGTTTTATTTTTCTGTGTCTTTCACATTGTGTAGAAGACTAATTTGTGTGGGTGGGAGTACATATATTTGGGTTATTAAGAATGTGAATACAGTTAAAGGGCTTTCTGGGACTGGGAAGCCTGAACTTCAATGACATTAAATCATATATATAATTTTCACTCACTACTGTAATGCATGGATTTTGTTTACCAGTTTCTATATTTACCAAAAATAGATTTTATTGGAGGAAGGGGGGCAATAATATTAGGTTAAAAAAGCAAAAATCCATACAGCATATCTCCCTTAGGTAAAACTTGCTAGTACATGGAATATTGTTGACCAGGGTGTATAGAGGGAATTTTTATGCATATTTACACATTTTAATCCTTGTGCCTTCCTAAGGCTAGCGTTCATAATTATCACCAAGTGGACATTGTAATCCCCAGCAGAAAATAACTGGCAGTTTTAGGGAAGGAGCACATTCAATAAAAAGACAAATTCACAACTCTAACCAAAAAAAGCTTCCTTTAAATGATAGCCTTGAGTGCTTCACATGCCCTGCCACTTGCAGCCAGGTTTTTAAGCTTTTGAATACTCTTTGCAACTCAGTTTCTCTGAAGTGGTGGCTCAGTGAATGTGATAATGTTGCATGTGTTGCAGCTGACCTGTTTGTGCTGTGGGAGTCTGATGCATTTAATTAATGTGCCCTGGGGAAAGGCAAGCTCTTTCCTGGGGGCAGTGAGGTAAGGAAAGGTAATAAATAATGGAAAATAGATTTGGAAATCACTTCAGAGGACATCTAGTTAACCCCCTTCTTCATAGTACATTGCATAAGTGTATTGTTCCTAGCTCCCACAGGAGAAAGTTCTGCTGTTATCAGAGCACAAGAATTGTAACCCCGCGTGCTGTCTCCAAATTGTATTCTGAAAAATACAGAGATTTTCACTCTAAAGGCACAGGTAGTTTTCTATAATTTAACAAGACCAAACAAAGTCCTGCACTTGAGTCAGGGCAATCCCAAGCATAAATACAGGGTAGAGGATGAAGAGGTTGAGAGCAACCATGAGGAAAAGGACTTGAGACTTCTGGTGGATGAGAGGCTGGGCATGACCCAGCCATGTGTGCTCACAGCCCAGAAAGCCAAACGTGTTCTGGGCTGCATCCAAAGCAGTGTGGGCAGCAGGGTGAGGGAGGGTATTCTGCCCCTCTGCTCAGCTCCAGTGAGAGCCCACATTGATTGCAGCTCTGGAGGCCCTAACATAGGAAGGAAGGGGAACTGTTGGAGTGAATTCAGAGAACAGCCATTAAGTTGATCAGGGGGCTGGAGCACCTCTCTCTCCTATGAAGAAGTTTGAGAGAACTGAAGGTGCTCAGCATGGAGAAGAGAATGCTTGAGGGAGAACTCACCACATGTAAAAGGGCTCTACAAAAAAGATGTAGAGGGTCGTTTTACAAGGGCATGTAGTGATAGGATGAGAGGTAATGGCTTTAAACTGAGAGTAGATTTTATATCAGGAATAAATGCTTTACTGTGAGGGTGATGAGGCGCTGGAATAGGTTGCCCAGGGAACCTGTGAATGCCCCATTCCTGGGAATGTTCAAGGCCATGCTGGATGGGACTTTGAGGAACATGATCTAGTAGAAGGTGTCCCTGCCCAGAATGGGGTGATTGGAACTTGAAAACCATTGGGGTCCCATCTAACTCAAAGTATTCCATGATTCTATGGTAACATGTTGGCATTTTACTGCAGTTTTTGTAATTGCTGTTTCTGAAATATGAATATTAAGTCTAATGTCAAAGTCAGCTGAGAGAAAAGGTTAGAGAGGAAAACAAGCAAGAGATGTAAAGATGATGGAAAATGGGCTAGGCTTGTCAATAGCAATCAAAACTGCTGCACACAAGGAGCTTTGGAACTGGAACTGCTTTTCTGGTTGAAATAACAAGGAATTCAAACTGATTTTTTTTTTTTTTTGTCTCAACTTTCTGGACCTGATTCTGTCTATACAGGGTTCTGTAAGATGACAATCAACTTGAATAATATTATCTTTGCTTTCTGAAAGTGTGAAAAGCAGTTGGTGCTGCCACTAAGTATTCTGAATATAAATGAAAATTAATGAGAAAGAAGTGTAATATTTAATTTCTGGATATGGGTGGCCCTTATGCCTTCCTGCTTTTTGAGGGAAGGAGCGTTTTTTAAGTTACTCACTTTACTAACATTGAAATAATTGATTTTTATCATTTCTTTCCGCTTTTTTTTCAGAAACAGTATATAGATTGCATTTCTGCAAATACATTGCTGTAAAAGTATTCTCTCACTATGATTGTAATTAATAGAGCTTCCGTTGGACGTATCCTAAAACGGACTTGTGCTGATATGCACTTGGAATCCAGAGTCTCTAACACCTGATCACACACTGGGTACACTCCCAGTTGTCTGGATCCTGAAATTCACAGCACTTTGCATACTCCATTGGGGTGCAAGAGAATCTACATCATGTCAGTGGTTTGCATTCAAATATCTGAAAAATTTAACCTTTTAAAATGCCTTTTAGAGGCATGGTGAATAAATACAAATGTTTGTGCCTGAGTCTCCTTCATCAAAAGTTTTTACAGTAGGTCAGACATGTAGTCTGAAAAAAAAAATCAGATTTTGACGGGGTCTTGGTACCTGTCCTCCAAATACCCCTGAGAATGATCTAGAAAAGTGATGTAGTTCTATGCCTAATTGTTCTGCATAGCTGGATCTAATAGGTAGTTTCTGCAAACAATTAGAGATTCAGGTTCTACACAAATATTGTAGCAAACAATATTGTCTCTCAAACGAACAGCTAAATGAAGATGGGAGTGTCACATCATATATGAGGAAAAAAGCATCTTGATATTTGCAGAATCACAGAACATTCTGGATTGGAAAGGTTCCACAAGGATCATTTGAGTGTAACTCAAATGAATGACATATTGATTGAACCCACAACCTTGGTGTTTTTAGTACCTTGGTCTAAACAACTCAGCTAATCTTGGTATTCTCTGAAACTAAAATTGTTAGAGTGAACTTCTGGAGTTATTTTAAAAGACATTATTTAGGTGAGAGCTACAACACTGGAAGACTTTCAAAGGGAAAACTTTCTTATTGTGCCTTGTCCTCCCTTACATAGCTTTTTTTATTCACATTACAGTAGTTACCCATAAAATAAAAAAACAGTCAATTCTAAGAAGTTTAAAGACTAGAAAAAGAAAAAAAAAGAAAAAAAAAAAAAACAAAAAACAAAAAACCTTTCCATCACCACTCTCAGTGCTGTTTCCCAAATCAATTATATCTGTGCAGGTTGCAAAGACTACCTGAGACAATGAGTATATATAGGAACACGACAGCATAATGACTTGTTCAAATATGCTGCTCAGGCCTCATGACTGAAGACATGAATTTTGTCTGCATATTAATTTTAAGCTACTCCTGTGCCTGAGATAAACTACATTATTTGGGGGTTTTTGTGAACTGTGATAAGGCAGCATATATGGTATTCTTGGGCTTTAGGAAGTGGGTGACCTTCTGCACATAATTGAAAGAGTCACACAAGATTTTGTGGCAGAGTCCTCAAAACCCCACAGGGAGGTTATAAAGGTTCTAAGTTGTTTCTGGAGACAGAAGCACATGCAGTTGAAAAAGTCACCTTCACCCAAAAAGGATGTCTAGTCCAAAAAATCTTCTTCATGGAGATTATAATTGTGCACAATATTTTTTTTTCCTAGAGAAAGTAAATCCCTTTCTTCCAAAAATTTCCTGTATTCATGGTTTATAAACAGTAGAGCAAGATTTGAGGATTAAGTTAATTAATATTATCTCTAATAATGATTTATCCAATAGCAAAAACATTTGAAGATAAGAAACCTGACAAATAGGCCTGAAAAATGTTTGAGTTTGTGGGAAGGTGAATGGGGGTAAAATTAGACTTAAGAGCAAATTATAATATGTTGTAGATTTTCTGTCAGGATTGTCCTACTCTCATGTAGGAGACACTTAACTAAGATTTCCTTCTTAACAAGAATCTCATATGTATTGCCATAACCTGTATTTTAGAAATGGTCGTACTCCCACACCACCCTCATATAAAAGTCTCTTTCATACTCAGATTATAATAATGGAATTAAACTTTTGTCTGTTTTTGTAAACACCAGATGATGATGGAATCTCAAAATGGCATAGTTTTATGTGCAAACAAATAAAATGTTTGTGTTTCTTTTTAACTATTATTGTTATAAAACCTTTTTAAACTTTTGAGTGCCAAATTGAATGTTTCCCTACACTTGAAAAAAAAATCAACCAATCACACAAAAAAATCCAAGAGATAAAACCAGAAAGCAAGATAAACCCCACTCTGATTTGTCCAAATCAGTAAAAATATTTAAGATTCACTGAATCTGTTTCAAAGTTTGCAACACTGCTGATACCTTAGGGTGAAAATGCAGGACTATAAATGGCAATGCCAGTGATAATACCAGTTACAGGAGTAATAATAACAATAGTAAAGGGAAAGAGTCTGAGTGTTAGGACTGAGCAGGTTAATGAACACAGTGTTTCTCATCTCTGTCCTTCATATTTAGTCCACCAAGTTGACACAGAATCTCTCAAGCGCTGCTGTTTTCCAGAGAGGTCTTAAGTAAGAACTGAGAAATCATCTAGGCAGAAATAATCTCAGAGGGCATTCATTTATGTAGACTTTTTGTAGGCTTGCAGTACACAAATCCTCAGAAAGGGAAAGGAAAAGAACAAAGAGGGAGTTCACCCACTAACAAAAGATAGCATGTAAAAAAATAGAAATGTGACTTTCAGAGCATGAAAAAGTCCCAAGATTTCTCCTCCTGATAGTAAGTACATACCATCTGGATAACAAAAAACATTTTATCAGATAAGAGAAATTTCTTCTATTGCCAGGTATTTCCATTGCTAAACAAAAACTAAGTTAAAAGAGTATAAATACTTGTGCTTCTTAAAATAAGAGTATTTTCAGCCTCATTCAGTGATTATTTATTACTGAGGTATTTGGAGGCTTCTGATGCATAAATTTATTAAATTAATTACCTTTAATAAAATTAAATATTACATATATATTTTTAGCTTGTTTACTATCAATAATATTACTTAACTCTATGAAAAATGCAATTTTTTATCATAAAACCGAAAAAGAAATGACAGGGAAATCAATCCTTTCCTTTTTTCTTTGTGTTAACAAGAATACTTAGGAATATTCTAAGTGATTAGGGTTTGTTACAGGTTTCTGCAGTTCTTTAAACCAAATGTTTTGTAGAGCAAAGTAATTAAAGATACTGGAGATTAGCCAACACCACTTTTTTTTTTTAAATCAAATTTAAAATATGCTCACTGCAAAACACTTCTTTTTTACAGTTCATGGATAGAAATACCAAGATAATTGTAGAGATAATTGTTTAAAAAACCTGAACTGTTAAAATTGGTTTATCCACACTTGGCTTCTAGTTCTGTCCCTGCTGCTCTGCTCACCCTCTTCTGCTCCTGGACCTTAAAGCTGGTAACTTCATTCTCATGTATGGGGGGAGGAATGGGAGAGGATAACATTGAGCACCTGCAGTTCTTCACACAGGGAGATGTGCTGGTTATGTCAAAAGCTTCTTCTTTCTCACTCTAGGATTCACTTGGGGTTATTCTCTTTAATATCCTTCTTCACCTTGGCTTCATTGGTCTGCAACTCCTTGGTAATCCTAATTGGCATTATTTTTAATGTCTTTTGCCTATGTAAGACACTTTATTTACTTTTGAACTCCTGAAACCAATTTTGACTAGGTCCTGGTCAGCACTGATTTATGAATGAGTTGCTCACACTTGTTGTGTCTTCCTCTGCTCCATCTTTTGTCACCTCCTCATGCCTGTGCTCTTGTGCACCACATTCTGAGGTAGATCTCTGATGTGCATAACTTGAAATTTGTACTTTGGTACCTGGTATACATTCTATGCTCCTCACAGACCAGAGCAAAATTGTTTCTTAAAAAAAAAAAATTGGCTTCATGAACATTACTTCTTCATTAACCAGAAAGCATGCATAAAAAATGCATGGCTTAAACACTTTCCTCTTTTTTAAAATTATAATTAGTTTCAGCTGAGTGTCCATGATTATCACAGTAAAATAAACACTTATTCATTTGGTGAAGAGACTCAAGATGTTGAACTTCTCAAAGGGTAAAGAAACGTCAATAAAGCATGTATTTCCATTCTTAAATCACACTAACACAAAAAATTCCAGCCCTCTGCTGAAAAATCAATAAATCTTACCTTATAATAAATGCAGAAATGTAAGAAATGTACATTTATACTTTTTAAGTGCCTTTCAGAAGTGTGGACCTTTCACAGGAAAGACTTCTAAGTATGACCTTGTAAAGATTTTGTTTCCAATAATTTAACCTACTTACTTATGAGGTAATCTTATATGTTGAAATGTTCAATATATATATATCAGAGGACATAAAACATATAAAAAGGACTTTATATTGACAGCACACATTTCTCAGAAAAAATTATAATGTTGAAGTTTTGGGAAAAAACTATCACTATTATTACAGAATAGGACATATGAATATTAGTTATGTTTTATTTATTACCACTTATTTTTTCTGTCCAGTCGAACTGATAAGCTTGTCATAAAGGAATGACACTTCTATTTTCAACAACTTTGAATAATATCTCTTTGCATTCTTTTGGACTTCTTTCTTCCATTTCAAATAGATTCAGTCTCTGCATAATCCCCTTGTGCTTCTACTCTCCTTTTCAACATGAAGGGTTTGTTTGTTTGTTTTCTGACAGCATCTTAATTTCTTGTGCTTGTATTCAATTAACTCTGACGTGCTTTTCAACTGCAGCATTTTCAAAACCATGCATATATTATTTATACCATCTCACCAATGTTTTTGAGATGTCTTTCTATTTTTTAAGAGTAAACACTAGTTAATGTAAGTTAAATTAGGTTAGAAGGAACAGTTAGAAGATGGAACTGAAAAGATGAACTTATCTGGTTCAGAGGAAATAAATAACCAGTAGACCAGCACATGCACTTTTTAGTCAAAAAGGAGTGTTAGAACTACTTTAAATAATATTTGGTCCAAATATTTTGAAGGACTTTTGGGATATCATTAGGAATTTGGTCTGCTGAGATAACTTGCATTAGTTTTGTACAGTCAATGTGTTCTGCAAACCATGGTCTTGTGGTCAGTACAGGTTCAAGGCGCATGGGACACACTGGTTTACTGCATATGTCCCTCTAACTAAGTGTAGGACATGAGAGAGCATTGCTTGACCTTGTTCCCTCCCTCCTCTCCCCCCAGTTTTTTTTATTTAGCAGTGTGCACATCTTGGATTCTGCATGGGCACAGGCACCCATGTTTGTGCAATTGAGACTGTAGTTATAGGAAAATGAAAGCATTCTGTTGCCAACACCTGCTATATTATTCCATGTGACTAATATTTGATTAGAGAGATTCTTTCTCCTTCCCCTTTAGTTTCAGGCTCTTTCTCTCTCTTTATTAAATTAACTGTGAAATGTTCTGATACAGTGATTAACAAGTAATCGACCAGAGGAATATGAAAATATATTTTCTTTAGCATTCCAGGAGTGCACTTCTCATCGCAAAATTTGGATTCTGACTAATCAGTCATAATGGCTAGTATCTTTAAAAATAATTATAATGGAGATTTTGATAAATTTAATTTTGAAATTTATGGGATAAACTTTCCTTTAGGGAACTCTCAGTTACATATGTAACATTTCTTTTTTTTTTTCCTTCATTCTATGGACAAAACATTAGATTAACTTTGCTTTTTCCTTCTGGTGTAAATATAGAGGTCTAAATTGAAGTGCTAGATCCAGTGCTTCATGATGACTCTGGATTAAAGCAGAGATTTATAAAATGTACACACTCTTTCCTTCAAATAAATTAGAAACTCAGAGCAGACATGCCATGCCTACTCAGACCATGTTGCAATAGTCTTCTATATAGAATTTTAAAGAGCATCTTACTGAGGGAAAAAAAAATCAACAAAATTTCATCTTCCTTATGCACCTGAATTACAGTTTGTCATCTACTCAGAATTACATAGTCTGGTTGTGAGTAGTTGTGTTTAGATGGCAAATTACAAGAAGCCTCAAAAATAGAATTGCATTAATTTGGACAGTGTGTGATAGGATCTGGTTGAACAATTTCTGCTGCTCCCTCAGCACTTTGCTGTGGGCAACTATTGGTATTTTAAAGCTTCTGGCATGAGAACAGCTGACTGAGTACAGATCTCCTTCTAGAATTATGAATCATTTTCTGAAGGATTAGAAAGGAGGAATTCCATCCATAGTATTTTCAAAAAAAAAGCCACTTCCTTTGTAAATTTGCTGCTTTACGCATTTTTGGAAGCATATAGCATAAAGTCAGAAATGCTTGTACAGTTGCTAAAAGGTTTTTGACCATCTGAATATATCAATGCTTTTATGAGAGATAACGGATCACTAGAAAAATGAACAAACTAAACAAACAGCTGGAAACAAGTACTTGAACTTTCCCAGAACAGCGCCGTTTATTCTCATTCAGTACTCCCCTGGAAATTCCTAGGAGGTAATTTTTTCATATGTCTTCTTGTTGCATTCTAGGCCATGAAATGTATCCCGTTTCCTGATAGAAACACACTTCTCTGATAAACTGAGACACTGCCTTCCACTGTTTTGGATGTTTTGAATAGAATAAATTTAACAAACTGCACCTCAGTCTCTGAAGGAGACTATGTGGACTTCAGGAGAAAAGGAAGGACAAATAACAGGGGATATTGACTTGACTGACCTGCTATGGGAATAAAATGTTGACTGACATTACAATGTTTGTTTTCAAATCAGCATAATTTGATTATGTGATATCCACATTTTGTAAAAATAAAATTTTTAAGATGTGATCAATATAACTTGACCAGTCATGAAGAATATTAATTCTGATTTTTTTTACAAACAATCAAATTCTAGGTTATTCAAATCACTCTAGTATATTAATTAAAATTTTTAAATTTCTCAGATAAGAGGAAAAATAAAAATATTAATCTGATTATACAAAACACTGTAGAAATACCTGCAAACTCTCTCACTGTTAAGCTTTATGTTTCCATTGAATGTGTTTCTTTTTATCCAAGTTTCTTCCTCAAAATTCTTACACCTTTGTTTTTCTTCTGGATAAAATATTAAAATGAGGATCTCAGTAACTGAAAAAATTTGAACAGGAGTTCAGGACAGGTATTAATCTTACTTCATATCTGCTATAACATAGCATATGTCTTACTAAATGTATATTATCATAAACTGCAACAATTTATTAAATCCCCAAATCAGTTGATATAATAAAAATGGTTGCAAATGTATATATAGAAGTATTGAAAGCAGATATGAAATTAAATAAAGAAAAATCCACAACACACCCCCAAAGGAGTATGGAGAGATTTGAATAGAATCCAAAAAGTTTGTGGTCTTTATCAGAGTGGATAAATTACTAGAAATTTGATTGTTAAATACAGTCAGTGACATAAAGGTAAGAAAAGTACACCATTACTTGCCCTTTTTTGCTTTCTTTTTTTCTTTAAAAATTATTGAAATTACCTTCAGTTTTAACAATAAGATAATATAAGTAAGTTGTTTTCCATTGAAACACCAACAAATGAAACCCATTGTTCAGGGGACCATGAGAGGATTGGTGGAGTTTTATGGTGAAAAACTATGTGATTATTTCTTTAACATGAACAAAGTGAACCGTCAAGCACTGACTACTCTAACTTTTTGCCAGCCTTTGGATTATACTCTTCTGTATTAGATAATGAAAAAACAATCTATGGAACTTCATGGTATTGCTGCTCTTGCCACAAAGCATGCTAGTTTCTTATTTTTCTGTCGCGTAAGTGTTAAGTATTCTAGACAATTTTCGTTATGCCATAAGCAAACTCTTTATATCTATGTAAGTTTTACTACCTATTATCCATCATTATCTGACTACTCTAGCTGACTACTCTAACTTTTTGCCAGCCTTTGGATTATACTCTTCTGTATTAGATAATGAAAAAACAATCTATGGAACTTCATGGTATTGCTGCTCTTGTCACAAAGCATGCTAGTTTCTTATTTTTCTGTCGCGTAAGTGTTAAGTATTCTAGACAATTTTCATTATGCCATAAGCAAACTCTTTATATCTATGTAAGTTTTACTACCTATTATCCATCATTATATTTTAGGGAGTTAAAGATATCTTGTTTACTTAATGCCACACCCTTCTGTAACATAAAATTATATCTAATTAAATCCTCAGGGAAAGTCAATATGAAACAAGCACTCATGGTGTGAGTCAATCCTATAAAGGCTAGTCTGTACAAAGAGAGTTTAACTGCACAAAGATGACAAAAAGTTACTGTATTCATATGGGAAGACTGAATATCAGTTTTTATTCCCCATGTTCCAGAATCATTATGTTTGAATCTATCATTCACAACAACAGCAACATATAGGCTCCACAGAACATTTAGCGTTAATAGGGAGCTCCTAGCACACATTTATTTTGTTTCATTTTCTAATAGTCGAGCCTTTGGATATATGTGCAGCATTTGCAAAGCAGCACAGCTGCAGACCTAGTCACATTGAAAAGAAAATTCTCCAAGTGGAAAAAAAAAATCTCAAGGAGCCTCCTAGGCATATGAATAAACGCATTTTCTTTAAAAATTTCTGTGATTTTATTGAGGAAAAAACCTAAAGATCATCATATGTAAAGCTTCTCTTGCTTCCCATTTCTGTTAGAACTGAAACCCTAGATTTTAAGGTTGCTAGAAAGCATGGTAACATTTTCTTTAAAATTTTCTTCTTATTTGATAAATATTAAAACACTGAATATGTATAAGAGCCAACTTTTAATTGTCTGAAGGCTCATACTTTTGGAAAAAACAAAAATTTGAAAGTTTTGTGTGGGTTTTGTATTTAAGTAGCTGCATTGATTTTAAATTTGACACTTGTAATGCTCTAATCTATGGCCTTTCTAAGAATCTTAACTACCTAATGGCCATATTAGTAAAATATATAGTGTCTTTCAGTTTAGGGACAGAAACTATCTTTAATCTGAACAAGCTAACCTTCTCCTCTGAGTGGCAAACACTCCTTCCTTGAATCATTTATATCAGGTAATTTATCATCTCATCAACTGATTTGTAGACAGGAATCTCCTCATAAACAACAGTGTGGTTAGGCAGAGGGTAATCCTTTGGAAGCTTGTTTTCACCTCACACACACACACACACACACACACACACACACATGCACACTCCTCTCCAAGGGCCTCAAAAACCATCGAAAAAGCTTGTTACATAAGGAAGTTTTATTGGCAAATGTAAACATTCCAGACAGCAATCTTACCAGCCTCCCTTACTGCAGTGTAAATCAGATTAGGGCAACAAAGCAAAGAATACTCACTGCTGGATTCAAATTGGAATTAGATGAGAGAGGTGTTAAGATCATCAGACTTGGCCAAACTCATGCATGGTCAAGAACTGGAATTGTCTCAAGAACTAGGGAAGCTCTAATTCAATGGGGAAAGATATAAGAAGTCTGAGCATTTCCAGGATTTGCTGGCAGCTACCCAAGGGAATTTTTTGTTTGCTTAGAATTGCAGTATTAGAATGCACAGCTGTTCAGGCAATGATGTTCAAATTCTCTGTATTCAGTTTCATTTTGCTCATTATAAGACAGTAATATATGCCAGCCATTTTTTACCCCTCTGAATTTATTATAAATAAACATTAGGAAAAAAAATATTGGGAAACATCACTAGTAATTAATTAGATGTACAGTATCACACCAGAAATAAAGAGTTTTTTAAAAGAATGCTAGAACTGAAATCAGAATCAGTGCCACATGAGAATTGTATGAACTTTTGTTTGCTTGCTACTGCAATGGAACTAGCAATATCAACTAAGGCTCAATAGACACAGTAATCAAAGGACAGGGAAAGCAGAGAATATTATGTAGATTATTATCATATGATCTGGTGGGTTTTTTTTGTGTTTTAGGTTGAATATTTTAAATATTTAATAGGAAATCAAAAACTCTGAAACAAGTGCATTAATAAAAAATGTCAGATAAAGCTATTAGCAAAGTTGACTTGAAATAACTTTTTGTACCAACAAATCAGAAGGAATAAATAGTTTTGAATGGAATGCATGAAATCAAAAGATAAACAATCTGAATACTCCTTAAAGTCTTCAATTTCACCAATCTTTATTCAATTTCATAGAATAAAGATTGCAAAATTAAAACTTTTGTAGAATCATAGAACCACAAAATGGTTTGTGTTGGAAAGAGACCTTGATGATCACTTTAGTTCCCTGTGGGCAGGGACACCTTCAATTAGACCAGGTTGCTCAGAGACCCCATCCAGCCTGGCTTTGAACACTCCCAGGGATGGGGCACTCACAGGTTCCCTGAGCAACTTGTTCCAGTGCCTGACCACCAAGTAAAGAATTCTTTCCTAGTGTCCAAACTAAACTCACTCTATTTTGGTTTGAACCCATTCCCCCTTGTCCTGGTCACTGCATGCTCTTGTAAATAGTCCACTTGTCACTGCTGTCCATCAGGACTGAGCCATTGACCAGTACCCTCTGGATGTGACCATCCAACCAATTCCTAATCCACCTAACCGTCCACCCATCAAATCCACCACTCTCCAGTTTGGAGAGAAGGATGTTGTGTGGAGGACTGTGTCAAAGGTTTACAGAAGTCTGGATAAAAAGCATTTGTAACTTTAGCTACTAAATGTAGTTACTCATCATAGAAAGCCACTAGGTTGGACAGACAGGATTTTCCCTCAGTGAATCAGTGCTGGCTGCCTCAAATTACATTTTTATTTTCCATGTTCCTTAGCATAGCTTATAGGAGGATCTATACAAGGATGCTGATACCATAAAATGATGATTCTGAATGGAAAGGGAAAAAAGGATAAATTAAAGACTTTACCATGTACATAAAGGCAATATTTCACTGTGAATTTTAGGCCAAAGACTAGCACAATTCATTATTTTGGATTTCAGTATAACAGAACTCGTTGTTTTACCTGTTTTTCATCCACAGAAATGTTTTAAACTAATATTTCTTAATATAGCTCAACTGACTGATGGGAAACTCTATAAGAATCAAGTACAAGTCGAGACTTTTTGTGCTGTGGAAGATTTTACCCCCTACAGATTTCATGTACATTTCTTCAACATTTTTGTAACAGAATGGGATCAAAGATTTCTGTTATTGTGAAAAAGCAGATGTCTGAAAACACAAGAAAGGACTTAATGCACAGAGGCCCAAAGAATAAAATAGAATAAAGCTTCCATGTCTGATTATTGATGTTCACAGAATCATAAAACAGCTCATACTGGAAGGGACCTTGAAAGAATGACTGGTCCACACTTCCACAGTAGAGATGAGATCAAAAAAACCTAATACGACTATTTAGCTCCACCATGTCCAGTTTAATTC
This sequence comes from Haemorhous mexicanus, assembly GCF_027477595.1. Classification (NCBI taxonomy): domain Eukaryota; kingdom Metazoa; phylum Chordata; class Aves; order Passeriformes; family Fringillidae; genus Haemorhous; species Haemorhous mexicanus. The sequence goes on along the minus strand of NC_082342.1, from coordinate 75,655,881 downwards.
TATTTTGTAGCAACATTTATCTCAGCAACTACAAACACGTAGCATTAACGTGCTTAGCAAGCAGATGGTGTAATGGTACATCCTACAATGCTTGCTTTATGAAGAGAAAAAAATTTCCCCTATGTATATGAAAGTACAACTTTTTAACTTCCCCCCCCCCCCCCCCAATCAGTGCAGCAGAGTAGTAAAGAGAATATTCTCAGTTGGGTGCAAGAAATTAGGGCACTTTGATTATGTGGTTAATTAATCATAATCTGCCAATCTGTAGCTAAATATTGCCAATGCAGTATCTAAATAACAGCTCTGTCATGTATTACAATGGATTATAGCATCATCAGGTCTTGGTTGCTGCTGTTGAATCACAAGGTTCAGTGAGAACCTCTTGCTTTCTTAATTTCTCTGAGCAGTCTAGGTGTAGCTTGGTCTACTTAGTCTCAGATGTGGTCAATAGTTTATGTCTCAAGGGTTAAAAAGGAAAAAAGAAAATGTACATAGTTATTGGCCTGTTCTTTAGAAATTTTACTAATATCCAACCTCCACTGAAGAAAAAGTCTTTGTCAGAGCAGAAATGTCTCAACTGATTCACAAATACATTTCTTTCCTGAAAAAGCTGTAGGATCTTTTTGTTACATTTGCATTTGGAATGGCTTTTTGACCAAGGCAAATTTACAAATATGGGAATATTATAAATAGCAGATACAAGAAATACTGGTATATGTGACGCAAGACATTTAACCAGCTGTTAAATCAGTGCTGCATTTTCAAATTCTCTCTTCAAGTAAAACAAGCAAGATCCTGCTTTTTTGAGTGCTTGGAGCTCTCCAGCTGTGGAGCTCCATCCTATATATGATGTCATATCATTTTCCTCAGGAAAACACATTAAATTAGCTAAATTAATACTTTAGGAGGCATATTTTTAATATTATCTAAGTACTTTAATAATTTTCTTAATAAAATATATGATAGTTAACTTGATCTTCCCATCGCTGTCATGTAGTAGTGTATAATGTAATGAATCTTGGGAAAACTGCTGTTCACTAGATGTTTGCTGCCATCTGCAGCCAAAATGGGAAAAACACTTTTCTAGAAATAAAATTCTGACATTTAATATTCAGTGTTCTCCCCACCCTGAGAATGTGTTTGCTATGAATATATAATTGTTAACTGAAAGATACAAGTGGCTACAACTGTCAAGAAGAATAAATTCCTGAGAAATCTGTTGAGCATTTAATATTCATTTTAGGGACATTTGGTTTTTTTTTCCCCTGTTAGTATTTTTTAAAGGAAATATTGCATAGATTCTTATAGCTTTTAATTTGATTGTGAATCTTCTTTTTTTTTTTTTTTTTCATAACAAAATGTTGTCTGAAAAATTTCTGTAACAGAAATTAGTGCTCTTTGAAGTGCAAACTTTGAATTTGGCTGGACTTGCAAATTTTAGTAACACAGGTTTCTCACAGTTTCCCAGAAGACCTGCCTCACTGTTTTATAGAGTTTTCATGGGCAAGGACTATTGACTTTTTTTTGTCTCCTATGGCTCTCAACTCTAAAGAGCTGGTTTTAGATAATCTGTTGATATCCTTTTTCTAATTCATCAAGAAATTCTTAGCTGTTGAATCCTTTATCTCAAACTCTCCTTGAAAAAGAAATTATTTATAGGGTATCTACAAGAATTTTCCTTGTAGGAAATGAAATGGAATTTTTTACAATTTTTATTCATAATACTTGAAGTTAGTAATAGAAGTTCATAAAAACAAAAAAAAAATCACAAAACACTTCAGAGAGGATGATTTGGAATGAAAAATTGAGCACAGGACCTACAAACAAAAATTACAGAGGGACATAAAGATAGGTAAATTATTTGCTGTAGCACAAATCTGGTTCAGTTAAAACACATTTAAGTAATTCTATTTTTTTTCCCCCCCGGGTTGTTCTAAGTAGCTCAGAACTTCGTTGAAGTATGTCACTGTAGATCTTCCCATCATGGATAAGAGTAAAGAGCAAATTGTTTTATATTTTGGTCACATTTTGCTTGTAAATTACGAGAGAGGCATTCAATTTTGCCCAAAAAAAGCAAAAAAAACCTCATGAGGCAAATATTTGTTGAAAGCATACATCAAAGAACTTTTTAATTTTTTACTGTCATTGTTACAGAATTTAATATAGTAATACAATTTAATATAGTAATTTAATATAGTAATTTAATCTTTTCTTCAATATAATTTTCAGATAATTATTTTACACTCTATTTCACTTTCAGAAATAGCCAATTTTTGTGAAGACGACTTTTTAGGTTGCATTTATTGAAATTAATGTTATATTGAGCCTTTCACAAAAATAAAATAAATGGTTTATAATAATACAATAAATCATGTAGGTCACATTTATAATACATGTTATTTTATTCTTTTTTCTTCTTCTTCTTTTTCTTCTATTTTTCCATGAGAGGATAAGGGTCATGGAATTATTTGTTTTGGAAAGCCCCTTTAGAGGTCATCTAGTTCCAAGTCCCCTGCTGTAAGCAGGAACACCTTTCACCAAACCATTTTGCTGGGATCAAAGCCCCATCAGTCTGGTCTTCAGCACCTCCAGGGATGGAGTGTCCATCCACAGATTCTCTAGGAAACATGTTCCACTGCCTTACCACCCTTACTGTAAAAAAAAAAAAAAAATCTTGCTTATTTTCCCCTTATAATCTCTTTTAATTATTGAAAAGGTGCAGTAATGTTTGCAAAGTAAAGGTGGAGATGGAAGCAAGAATATGTGGGTTTTTCTTTTTTTTTTATTTTACCATATTTTTGGGGCAATTCTGTTTACTGTTAAGTTGATGCAAGTAAGAAATAACTCTACTGAAGTCAGTAAGAATATTTTTCATAAAGTTGGCATACAGCTAAGTCTTAGGCTATCTTTAAGAGGATTTCATATCTAAATCACAGCAGTTTATTTACTTAGAAAAATCCTCTGATCACAGAGTTCTCTTTGGAATTAGAGTTGAGAAAATGTAAAGGTGATTGATATTTTTGTATTTAGTCCTTCTAATCACCCCCTTTCTCTTCCCAGACCACACTCCTAAAAAAAAAAAAAAAAAAAAAAACCACAAAAAAAACCCCCCACAAAAAAAAACAAAAAAACAAAAAAACAAAAAAACAAACAAAGCCCTAAAAAAGCCCCCCAGAATAACCAAGGAGAGGTGTTCCAGCCTGGGTATTGAATGTAAATCTTTGTGATTGTTTTGAATTGCTGTACTGCTGAGCTGAACATTAGTCAGCTTAATAATTCAGTTGGGTGCTCATCTCTCAGAACCATGTGATGCTACTTATTAAGCTAAAATATATTTTTAAAGTTGAAATTATGTTTGGGTGTGCAGTGAGTTCCTTTCAATTAGTTCAGCTGCAGTGTGTGCCTTACTTTCTGTCATCTGCATTACAATTGTAGTGACTTCCTTGCCTCTATGGGCAGTCAGCCAGAAAGACAGAGAAACCCCAGTGTCTCCCTGTGCTTTCACTGCCATTTCAATGCACTACTGCTGTCAGCAGCAAAAATACAATAAATCGAGGTTCTTTCTTCAGTAGAAATCCTAAGACAGAATTAAGGCATACTTCAATATTTTACAAGAGACTGAGACCATCTGTTAAGATCCAGCTGGATAGCTCTTGGTCTAATAGAGTGGAAATGGATCTTGTGACTCTCTATTTAGGTGGTTTCTTAGCTGTCTTTCCCATTGTTAATCTTTCAGTAATCACATTCTGTGTCACTGAGCGGTCAGAGCAATTTCCTCCCTCAGGTCAAACCTCAGGGGTTATGCCTTTAATTTATTTAATTAATTACCAACTTGCTGAGTTCAAGCCCTGTTAAGCTTTACACGGGGGGAAGGAAAACAGGGAAGAAAAAGAGAAGGAATATATGATGGAGAAAGCATTTCCATTTTAAAAGGTAAATTTAGGAGTCAATGCCATACCAGCTAAGAGAGCAACAGAAAGGTTAGGAGATACTGAAAGTTAATCTTCCCAGGATATTTTGTGATCCCAAAAGATGGACTGCCTATTCACTAAGCTGTAAAGAAGTGTTTTACAGTATCCATAAATCTTGAACACAGGCTTCGTAAAGGCTCATCCCACACTTATTTTTTCTTTTTTTTTTTTTTTTTTCTTTTTTTGTTTTTATTACACATCAGAAACATTGCCAAAGTTAGTAGGAAATACCTATCCACCTTCAGGTCAATGGGTTTGATATCCTGGTGGGCATTTATGATCTCATAAATTAGGTCAAGGAATTAAAGACTGAATCACATTCTGTTTTGTACTAAGAGATTTAATATGTATGAACACTGTGGTCTCTTCCAGCTTCCAACTGAACATCCTCTGACTTTTAATCAAGTTTTCACTTAAAAAATATTGCAGTAACTGCAGTTCTTGAACCACATCCTGAAGTCTATTAGAAAGCTGCATGTGAAGAAAGGCTGAGAGAGCTGGGTTTGTTCAGCCAGAGAAGAAGGCTCTGGGGAAACCTGACAGGGGCCTGCCAGTGAATAAAGCAGGCTTATGAACAAGGGGCAGAGAGACTTTTCACCAAGGCCTGTAGTGACAGGATGGCAGAGTGCTTTGAAACTGAAAGAGGATAGACTGGGACTGCACATAAATAAGACATCTTTTAGAGTGGTGAGACACTAGAACGGGTTGTCCAGAAAGGTGGAAGGTGCTCCATTCTTGGAAGTGTGCAAGACCAAGTTGGATGGGGCCCTGAAAAACCTAGTTGAGTGAAAAATGTCCCTGTCCATGTACTAGATGTTTTTTAAGCTCCCTTCCAGATCAAACTAATCTGTGACTCTACCATGCAGAATTCATTTAGAGAAGACTTAGAGGCAGAAACAGAGAAGTAGAAACAACCTTTTATTTTTTTTCTTGAAAAGACCCCAAAGCATAAAACCCGATACTTTAGATAACTTTTCTTTCTGGTACTCTTTAATCAAAACTTCTAAAATGCATTCTAATAGAATACATTAGTAACTAATTTTTCACATTTGGAAGTAAAGATAAAATTGAGGACCAAACCTTCTTTAAAGAACAGATATGAAAGTTGACAGAACTGAAGTAATACATAGCACAATATCTATATACTCATTATATCATTAACTCTTATTTCGAGTGACACAAAAGTATAATCTGTTCACTGGGGTTTTTATACTTTGAGCAAACATTTTTTGGAGAAAATTTGCAGCTAAAAATGAAAAATTGTTTGGAACTTTGTCACATTTTCAAGTTTGAGTCCCTTTTTTCACTTTCTATAAATCTATCTGACAGAAAAAATACAAATTGCTCGCAATTTTTATTTCTATTTAGCTGGAATAGAACAACATAGCTTTCAAAGAATCTACGGGTTAATGTACAGTCTCAGACAAAACATCTTGTGCAAATCAAACTAGATATTAAAGGCAATGTTAAAAGCCAGGCCATCTCAATGAGCACTTAGGAGGATGAGTAAGTAATGCCTCACTCTACCACTCTGTGTGCTTCTGAGGTAGGTAATAATGTCATGGGCACCAAGGGATTTTGTGTTCTCACAGAGAGTCATGGGCACCAAGGGATTTTGTGTTCTCACACTCACACCATACAGACTCTATATACTGTTTCAGTTTTTGGGGGGTTGTTTTGGCTTGAGGATTTGATGAGGATGATGAGGATGATGAGATGATGATTTGGAAGGTTTTGTTTGTTGTTATTTGGGGGTTTTTTGGGGGGTTTTTTTGGGTTTTTGGGTTTTTTTCTGTTTATACCTTGTTGATTTAATGGACGCAAACTGCCAAATCCACACGAACCTTCTGTAGGCAGGTTAAATCTAATTTAACTAATCTAATTAAAATCCTCTTTAACACCAGGCCTACTTATTTCTGTTGGGAGGGACAGGATATATTCTATAGCTATTAAAAGCAGAATTCAGTTCCTACATATTCAGAATTTCATAATCACGACAAAAAAATCATTCAATCTGTGACTCTTTAAATTTGAATTTTAAATTTACTGTTAGAAAATAAACTAAAAGAACTAGAAGTGTATCTTATTTTAAAAATCCATGTTTTGTTAGTGTTACTCAGGTACTTAGCAATTAATTGTATATGTAAGGAAGACATTTTAAATTATTGTGGTAAGTCTTTAGACAATACTGTCAGGTCAAAATTCATGTACAGTAAGAGACAGTTCCTGTTCAGGAAAGTTAAATTTATCAAAGGAATTTATACAGGTAGTGAGAAGAACACAGAACCCAAGCAATTTGCAGGCAGTCAGGTGACAGATGAAAAATGAATACAAGTGACTTGACTTTAGGGCCAGTGCTCTAGCCTGCTGTCCTTTGCCTCAGAGGTATTGCAAAGTCACTTACATCCCGGGGATAGTTTGACAAGTTAATGTCAAAGACTGCTTCATAAAAAGAAGTTTGATTAAATTTTATGCCTTTTTCAATTGACTGTTATGAAATGGAATTCCCCATTATCTCTTCTAATGACTTTTAATATTTCATGTGTATTGACTGGATAATGAAATCACTAAATGATTAGTTTATGTTTCTTAAATTATATATCAAAGGTTACAGAAAAAAAATATATTTTCTCTAAACCCTGTTGGAGGAAAAAATAGTTTTACAAAAATGTGTGTTCTAAATGGCAACTAAAAAGAACCATATTCCTGTTAGAATATTTCATCCAGTTACAACCAGTGATGTTGTACTCTTCAAGGCATTACTTGGGAATAAAAATATGGTTGTGTTAATATTCATATTTTCATAGGATCCTCCTGTGATCATCCTTCCTCTTTTTTTCATGCTACGCAACATTGCTTTCTCACCAATGCTCTCAAAATTAAAACTGAATTTAAAATTGAGTACATTTCTAACAAAATAATGTTTCAGCGAGGCATGTATAATAATAATATTAATAATAATAATAATAATAATAATGAACAACTAATTAATCATTGTGCAAATTTAAATTTAGAAAGCAGTGAGTTTATGGACATTCTGGATCAAAAAACTTAAACATAACCTTTGTGGAGGCACAGTTTGCTCTGTTTAACCAGTCAGAATAAAACATGCTCACCCTTGACTTTTTCCATATCAGTTAAAGTCCTTGTTAATCTTTTGACTTTGTTCAGGGATTGTTTCTTGTGTCTCATGGTACAAGCTTCAGAATGTCATGAACTTATTCCTGACACAGATCATGTTCACTTTTTTGAGTTTAAGTTTTTGTCTGCAAACACATGATGAGTACATAATCTGATTTCAAAAATCGTTTCAATTAGGATAAAATTCTAGAGTTATAATAACTCTACATAATTTTAGAGTTATTATAATTAAGTTACAATAACATGTGGGAGCCAAGGATTTCCTTTGAATTGCTGAGCTGATAAATTCTTAGGGTTGAATGCTCAGCACCTGTAATGCAGTACAGATTCATTAAAACCAACTGAAGTAGATAAATTTACATAGACTTAAGATCTGTCCCTTCATGTTTAATCTAGTTTTCATACTGGTTTTTCTAATTGCTCTTTACATTCAGCTTTAGGGGTATCTGGCAGTTACAGTGGGATGGCTTTAAAACATTTAATTAAATTGTGAAGTCATAACTATATTTTATTTCAAAATATTCCCTAATGTTTTAGACCAATTTGTTCAATATTGAAATTTTAAACACTAGCTTCTTTACATAGATCAGTATCATTCTGTGAAAGTAACTGAATTTTACTACTTCCAAGTTCGTTCCTGGTCTGAATAAAGAGAACACATAACTTCTAACATTTCTTCCTACAGGTATTGATTTTTTGTAAATATTTTTATTGTTTCCAGATGACTCTAGAGGACAAAATTCATCTTTTGTGAGCATTTTTAAAATTGCTTTTTTGTAATTGGTGGTGCTTTATGCATTTTGCCTTTATTAAGGAAAAAATTTACATTTATGATTGTTTTAATTGGACTTGAAAATAGAATTAAAGAATCTATATCATTTAAGCAAAACTCTAGGGGCAGAGCTGTTTTAATACAAACAAAAAAGCAAAGTAATAAAAATTCCTGTTAACGCATTACTCCATAACCAGAAAATGTTGTGTTTTTGGATACTGAACTGGTAAAATGATTCAACACCGTGTTTCAGTGTTACCATAGGCTTTCATTGTGCATAATGAGTACTTTTGTCCGTGTAGCAGGCTCTGATTTAGCAAAAATGACATGAAAGTAAGTTTGACCTGAAAAATGATTTTTTTTTTTTTTCTGGAAGAAAATCTCAGATAAAAATCATGTCTTTGAGAGCAGTTAGAATGCCTCTAAGAAGCTAATTAATAGTAAAGAATAATAAATTTTAATTATTAGTTAAACTCTCAATACACAGTCTGGATTTCTCAGATCAAGTTTAAATAGATTGTCTAGTCTTAGTGATGATGAAGTTCAGTAAAATAACAGATTAAATCAATGGAAATAAAATGAAGGGATGCTCTGCTGTGGATTAATTGAGAGATGAGCTAATCCTCACACAGCCACTTAACTTGCTGCCACATGGGAGAAAGGGGAAGATAAAGACAATTTAATAAGTAAAAGAAAAAGATGAAGGAGAAGAAATAAAAAAAAAAAGGGGGGGAAAAAAGCTAATGCAAATACAGTAGTTCACCACTAGCAAACTCAAACCTAGTCACTTCCTGAGCAATGGTAACCATTGGTGGCTCTACCCCCACTTTTATTTCTGAGCACATGGTGTGGTGTATCCCTTTGGTCAGGTGGGGACAGCTGCCCTGACTGTGACCTCTCCCACCCTCTCTGCACTCCCAGTCTGCTGCTCTTGGGTAGGAGGGACAGCAGCATGTAAAACTGAAAAGGCCTTGATGCTGCCTAATTGCTGCTCTGCAAGTTCTAAAACATTGGTGTCTTATCAAAACTGTTTTGATCAAGAGCAAAGCAGACTCCACTTGGGGAAACTTTTTTCTTTTCCTTTTCTAAAAGGCACTTTTAAAAGATATTTATTCAGTTATTTTGGGTTTGTTTTTTGTTTTTTTTTTTTTCCCAATGGTTCTTCTAGTCTTTACCCAGAGTCAGAATATCAAACAATCTGAAGTCTCTTAGTTTCTGGATGGATATATTAATCTCTGGTTTATGTTTCCTTTTCTATCTAGCAAATACTTAATAGTTTATACAAATTAAAACACCATTAGCAGATTATTAGAGAGGACTCCTTTCAACGTGAAGCATTCCAGTTGATGAATTTACCTGACTTGGGAACATACTTCTCTAAATCCCTAATTTAACTTGGGGATTGAGTTCTATCAGACATGCATTTTCACTGATCCTTGATGCAGATTTTTTTTCTTCCTAACAAGGGCATTTACTCAACACTGAGCTGTAGGATTCAACAACCATTTGAATTAAAGATAATTAATTTTTTCAAAATGGAAAAGAACCGATAAAAGAAGTTGTGAGAGAGCACATCAGGAACAAAAATCCTGAAATTTTGAAAGCATTCTCCTGAATATCTATTAGGCCAACATTTTAATTAGATTTGTGTTCGTTTCTAATTGTTTGAAAACTAATTCTTCATTTCCTTATAATTGACCTGCATTGAATAAAGCAAAATACCACAGCATAGATGTTCTAATGAGATGGGTCCATTCACATCAAAAAGTCTTTTTTCCATATAATCTTTTCTAACAGAAAAACTGCAAGTAAAAGAGGGGTTTCAAAGTGTCTCTATTTTCCAGGGGTAAACTTTTAAAACTTTTCAACATTTACTAGTTGATTCTGAAACAGCCTGAGAAAACAATATATGCTATCACTATATATACTATCAGTAATCTACAAGGATCACAGAAGAAAATTATTGCTGAAATTTACAGGTGGGATTGTCACATGGGGGAGAAAGGATTCTTTCATTCAAGTCTTTTTCACAATAAAGACATTTTTATGGTGGGGTTTAGCTCAGTGGTGGGTTTTTGGCGGGGTTTGGAGGTTTTTTTTGCTTTTATATCCCCACATAGTTAATCTCCTAAAACATTAATCAGTCTGTAATAGCTGCAGCATATGTACCAACTGTGTCTGACTGAACAAAATTATTGATTCTTAGGAGCCAACAATCTGTTTTCAAGTTCTTTTTTTTTTTTTCTTTTATGTTCTACAGTATTTTATTGGGGTGTTTTATTAGATATTTGTGAAGCTTTTTCTGCCCTATCTGTATCCTCAGCATGGTCGAAAGCCTGAAATCTGCTATTCATAAATTCTTTCTAGACATTGCTTAGAGTTTTCCGTATCCCCAGCAAGAGATATTCTTACTTATATATTTGTCTAGTGATTTGATTGAACTTTTAGGAGGGACATTACAAACAACAAAATACTGTCACACACAGAATAAAATATGTTGACAAAGAGGATATGAAACCAGCACGTTACTAATTTTCTGTTTGATAATAAAGCCCCACTTTTTCATGTCACAGAGTAAAAAATAAATAATTATTAATTATTTTCCTAATCTGTGAAATGGTTTAAAAAATAAGAATGGGCTTTCTAAATCTGAGTATTTCTCATCCAGAGAATGTGCTGAAAAGAATCTGTTACCATGATTTCTTGTCACTGATGGGAACATGAAGAGCTTTGTAAGGGAAAAAAAAAATCAATTTAATTTTCTTTTTTTGGGAGAGGGGAAACAACAATATATTTCTCCTATTTGATTATCCTATATCTGACCTTTCTAGCTTAACAAAGTAACATGATAAACTCAACACAAATATTAAAAATACATTCAGTCACATAGTTAGCAGGAGGGATATTTGTCAGACAAGGTCAAATACAAATGAACTGGTGAGTGGAAAATTGTACACAGCTGTTATAGTTAATTTCTTTCCTTCACAGGGAATCAAGTGCTCAAGTCCTGTTTGGCAGTCAACAGTGAATTTTAAGCTCTTTTGAAATTTTTTATGTGGCACAAAAGTGGTGAAGCCTATGCAGCTGCTTCCCACCAAAAAAAGCTACAATTACTTTCCTTCAACACAGCTCAAGGAGAGCATCCTGAGACAGATTTTCACCATTAACATTTATGTGCTGGTAATAGGCTGAGTTTGAAAGGCTGAAACCAGTGTTATAGCCTAGATACCACAGACAGAAAGTAGACTCTTGATTTCCACCCTCCTCTTTCTACCAAAATGAAAGGTGTGTTTGAAAAAGCCCAGAGATCACTGAAAGAATATGCTTTCTTCCTGTTTCCTGACATATTTACAAACCTCTAATCCCACAGTCACGCTAATCCTCAAGAACAGGTAAAGGCTATTGTAGCTGCAAGTTTTAAACTTATAGTCTGTATTTTTCACATCACTGCTGCTTCAGTAAGTGAAAGTAGATACTAAAGACCTACTGCTTGGACTTCTTGAGAAAGTTGATGATTTTCAGATTGATATCCCTTAAAATGCCGTGTTTATGAACCTATGTAGTCCTATGTCATATTTTTTCAAAAAAGCAATATAATCCCTTTACAAAGAAGCTGTTCCATATGCTCTGCTTACCTTTGGAAACTTGACTCCTGTTTTGCACCTAGGCAACATCACTGTTAAGTAAATACCACACCTCAGTTTGTGTAGTTATGTGCACAGAAAAATTATCTGTATCTGTACTTCTGAAGAGAACTAGGTATTAAAAAAATGGTTGTTAAAACTTTTCTCAGAAAAGAAAGCAATCATTAAGTAATTTTTGTATGTCTTGTATATGATAAAAATGATTGTTCTCACAAAAATAATTTGCAAGCAAACCAGAAAAAAAGGAAAGAAAGAATGAAAAGGAATTACAGAATTTGGGTGTGTTTTGATAAATTTTGATCTTATTGCCATTATTTTAATGTCTTTCAGAAAGAATCTATTTCATTTAGAGGAAATATTAATCATGTACAGAAAGGTAAAAAGGAGAGAAATGTCCTGAAGAATACTTATGAATACATTCATTTTTTTCTCCCAGATGAAAGCATGAACTCAGTCCGCACCACTCACCTCTTTTAATATTTTAAAATATGAAGTGTCAATGAGTCTTGCCATTTTAGAAAATGAAGATGAAAACAGGGCTTTCAGTTGCTAGTGGTTTTGGTTTTTTGTGGCTCTTGCTTTAAGTTTTAATTTAAACATGAAAGTGATACTCACCAATTATCCAGGAATAAAGAAATAGCAATTATATAATGGTGTTTCTGTTATTTAAGGGAAGGCTGGTAGAACAACAATAGCAACTCATTACATGACTTTATTTTTTTTGTTTCTCTTCTCTTCAGTTTCATGGCTAGTTTTGAAATTTCTCTTCGTGTGTGTGTGTGTGTGTGATATAATTTTAAGGACATATACATTCTATATAGGTCATTTTACTTTCTTTAAAAAGCTGCTGTGTATCTCAAATAAATTTCTGACACTTTTGAGTAATTTAAGATATTATTGTTAATGCAATGGATTACTTATACATTCTTATTCATACCTCACACTACAGGTTAAAACAAAGCATTATGAGATTTGGTGGGTAGAATACCTATTTGTAAATAAAACACATCTTCTGCAACTTACAGAGTTTATAACATGCTAACATAAAATGAAAAAATGGTTATGGTTGGAAGGGGACCTCATCTAGCTCTAATCCCCCTGCAATGGGCAGAGAACTTTCTACCAGACTGTGTTGCTCAGAGCCCCATCCAAACTTGTTTTGAACACCTCCAGGAACGGGGCAATGGCAACTTCTTTCAGCCACACATTTCAGTACCTCACCAACCTCACAGTAAATAATTTCTTCCTAATACCTACCCTAAATCTACCCTCGTTCATCTTAAGGCCGTAACCCCTGGTCCTATCACTACCTGTCCTTATGAAAAGTCCCTCTCCAGCCTTCTTGAAGGTGCCCTTTAAGTATTAGAAGGCTGTTGTAAGGTTTCCTTAAAGGCTTGTCTTCTCTAGGCTGAACAGCCTCAGCCTGTTTTCATAGGAGAGGTGTTCCAGCCCTGTGGTCAGCTTAGTAACTCTCCTCTGGACTCTATCCAACAGGTCCACATCTTTCTTGTGTCCAGGACCCTGAAGCTGGATGCAGCACTCCAGATGGTTTCACCCTCATTTGATGCAGCCCAGACTGCAGTTGGCCTTTTGAGCTGCAAGTGTACATTGATGAGCCATCTTGAACTTTTTCTACACAAATACTCCCAAGTCTTTCTTCCTAGGGCTGGTATGCATTCTCTGCACAGCCTGTATTTCTTGGGATTGCCCTAATCCAGGTACAGAATGTGAACACTGCCATTAGGGCTCATACTGCCCCACAAGTTTGTTAACTCAGGCATCCTTGTGGCTGAAAGTTCTCACAGGCCACAACCTGAAATATCCTTACATTCCTTCAGTTTTGTGCTGCAAAATCATCACTGCAGCAGTTCTGATTTTATTTCAAATACTCTAGGTTTCAAACAGCCCCAAAATGCAAAATAGATTATTTAAATACCACTAATTTTTTCATTGAATTTCAATGTTTATGAAAAGTACACACTGCATAAACAGGAACAAGACAAATTTATTTTGTGCCCAGTAAGCACAGATCTTGGTCTGCAGGAACTTCATGCTTATGGAAAAACAGTGAAATGGGAAGACATAGATAGTGTTAACATTATGTTTTTCCCATCACTCTTTTTTCTTTCTTTTTGCTTTTCTCTGTCTTTTTTCTGTTTTGGTTTGGTTTTTTTTTAAGAAAGCAAGGAATCTAGTAGGTTGAAGTGCTTCCATTATCACTTAGTAAACTTCACTGGGCAAGCAGTAAGAAACAAAATGAATTTAAATTGCAGGTGTAAATATGGGGGTATGCAATCCCATAAAGAATGTTTCTCTGAAATAGTTCAGCTCTAGAAATGAAGAGATCCCACGTGTCTGCCTTCTCACACTCTTCCATACTTGCCAGAGGAAGTAAAGTAGCAGAGAATAATGAGGAGAAAGAGAGCAGAGGCAGCAGAGAAACACATAACCTTGACAAGTACAAGTAGGAAGAAGACAAAATTGTAATGTCAATACCAATCACAATGACTCACGGCTTTGCAAGCAGCCTCGTGGACATTCTGCCAGCACATGCCTGCGAGCATGTTAAGGTGTATGTGGTTTGTGGACATGGTCACAACTCCAAGGCATATAGAACCCCATATATTTTAGGAATGACCTTCATCTGTATCTGCAGGCTGCTGACTGGACAAAACAAATCTACTGTCAAGGGCAGTCAAACACAGCACAGTCAGATAAAATGTCTCTCGCAGTATTTCTACAGCTGAGTAAGTTTACAAAGCATGTCCTTGCTCAGTGTCATATCTACTAGAATAGTGGATCTATAGTAGATCTACTAGAATCTACTAGTAATAATTTATACTACCTAGCAGTATAGTTAAGTGATTAAGCAGACTGGTCTCTAATTAAAGGATTAACATGTTGCATCTCAGACTATTTTGCACTGGAGCATTATATCATAGCTTCTGACTACATCTTCACAACACTAAAATTCATTGAAATTCTGGTTGAAAATTTTCCAAGGGAAAAAAAGGCTTGAAGCTTTGATTGGGAACTCAAAAAAGTAGAGTGAGGTGTGAATTTTACATGGCTTTGGAAATCTGAATAACATACTATTTCTAAATGTTTGTTAAACTTTAAAAGAAGATTTTCCACTTCCCATTCACTGATGTACTTTTTGGATCTGTTTTAGCCCTTAACATTCTCTGTAAGCCTTGAACAAATCTTGTGGCTTCAAATGGAATCAGTCTGAGTAGGGGAATCATTGGTGCTGGATCATAGATGAGCAGAAATGTACTAAAAACCACCAAAGTTAAAACTCATAAGGAAAAGAAATTATAAAAAAACCCACAAAAATTTTGAATATGGGTAATGAAAAAAAGATCCATACAGGGACATAGACTGCAAAGAAATAAAGTTAACTCTGAGGCTGTTTTCTCTATGTCCCAATACCATCAATTATTTAAACATTTTATATTTTGCTTAAAAATAAATGCCTTTTTTTTTTTTTTAGTACCTAATTTTTAATGGTGGAAATTTGTGCTTTTTTATCATTAGTCTTTTTTATCCTTATTGATTATGTTAATTTGCAATATATAGTCAGCAATTAGTAGCAACCAATACATTCTATTAATTTCTGTTTGGGGATCTATTACGTGGGAGTAATACTTTGTTGAAGTAACAGCCATGGAACTATTAAGGTCTTGCACCTCTGGAGGATAATGATTTGGGATTCACTTTAGAATTCAGTATCATTGGAAGGGTGCAAGTGTGTGAGTCTGCACCATACAGAAGTCCTGCCTATTCTTTTCTAGTCCTTGCAGAACTATTTAATGAGTGTGGATGGAAGCACACAGCAGCGTCATTTTCACTCAGCTGTACAATGGAATCGCTTCATATTTATATTAACTGTTTATGCTGATTATTTTCTTCTGAGTTCACTGGGAGAATGCATGATTTCACAACAAATTACAGGCAAAGATATCAGGGAGTATTACTTTATGCAGTCATGCATGACACCATCTGAGATGCAGTATTATAATACAATCGGATGTTTGCAGCATGTTCTGGTTATAAATTGGTTCAGTAGGTCCTTCAAAGGGCTTCTCATTTCCTTGAAATCTGTTTGAAGAGCCATCTCCTTTCCTTACATCTACCTGGGATCTGTAACAGATTCATAACCACGAGCCTCAGCCACTGCCTTATTGAGGGTAAAGACCATAAGAAAGTAGATGCCCTTGTACCATTTTAATTTTCTCTGGTGGTGATGACATCAGTTAGTTTAAACCCTCTTTAGCTATTTTATATATGACTGCATATGAGTCCATGCATAACTAAAGAGCTAACCAAGAGACTTTGAAAGAAAAATCTGATTGTGATCTACACATCAAAAACTGATTAGAAATAATATCCAAATGGAGGACAGAGAGAAAGTGGAGATCTGCCAACCACAGCTATTTGTGGAAATATGATGAAAGAGAATTTAAATGAAAAACATTCCTTCACAAAGACTGCAGCATCTTGCTTGGAGTATTTTCCCAGAAGTCATTAGGAGATTGAAAGCAGAGTTTAGAAAATTTCTGACTGGATTCAGGGTGCTGCTGCGCATCATAATTTTACTTCAATACACAGATCTGAGGCAGCAAGCAATGCCACAGGTCCTGGACTGCCTAAAACAGGCTGAACAGCTTGTGGGTCTCAGGCTTCTTCTGCAGCTTCTTCATACTGAGACCCCAGACACAAGCTTCTTACTGTAATTTTAGATTACCTGATACAGAGTCAGTTTGGGAGCATTATACTCCAGGGAAGCAATGTAGCACTTGTCCAAGAGAACATATAATTAAGTAAACATTGACATAATCATCAAAACATTTTACAAGATACAATCTTTCTAGAATAAGGTGTAGGCTGAGGTAAAACTTTGATTAATAAGCCTGCCTGCTTTCATTCTGTCTCTGTATAGCACATCAGCTATTCAGTATCAGTTTCCAAAGCTGTGAACTAAAGCAGGCAATCATGTTCGGATGTTCAGGGTTTGTCTCCACATCAGAGTGAATGGAAGTAGAAGCTTAGCTATTTAGTTGTTAGTTCCATAAACTCAATTAAAAGCTACAAGTAGTATTTTTCAAATGAATGTTAAAATGTAAGATCTGTATTTAAATGATATTAAAATACTCAGATTTTTTTAAGGCCAATATTCAGATTATAGAAAGGAAGGTGTCATAGTTATATTTCTTCTAAGACTATTCCTAATGTGAAATTTTTGTTTTTCTTCATCTGTCATGATGAATATTGAGCACTTGAATTTACTTAGGAGCAATATGTTATAACATGTATATAAACTGCAATAACTCATTAATATATGAAGCCACTAAAATCAGAAAGTTAAATTCAGAACAACTTTTTTTCCTATTTACTCTAAGTATAGTATATTCAGAATACACAAGAAATTGCACAAAATAATCCAAGTGTTTATATCTCCCAAGTACACAGAAGTTTTCCTGGAAAAAAGAGAGAAGAAAGAACATAAAAAGAATCAAAAAAACCAAGAGCAATGCAATGTATGTGTTACATGTAATAAGTCAGTAATTCATTTCCAAATAGGATTTGAAATAATCACAACGCTATTTTATAAAGACAATCAACTAACTAATTGACACATAACAATTTTTTTATAAATGTCAATCATTAGTATTTGGCCTAGCTTATTTAAACATTAGATGGGCTTCGAAAATAGGTCACTCAGCTTTAAAATATAAGTAGAAGTCTATCTAATCAGGGCAATTAAATGTGTATTATTAAGGGTTTGTTCGGTTCTTTTAATCATTATACAATTTCGAAGTCAGTTTCTTTTATCTGGAACTTGGATCCTTGAACACAGAGCACTTGAGGGATCGAGCATCATTTCCATTAACCGTACTTTCTTTGAAGTAAAATCTTCAGTCTTTTGCAATATAATTCCATGTTAATTTAAATCACTGTTCTGCTTTCCTGTAATGAGTTGTATTTTTACAGCACTTGACTGTAACAGTGAGGTACAGACAAAACAGGTCTTTAAGAAATGAATTGGCACAGGTGTAATTGGCACAGCATGTAGCTGACGTTTTAATTTTTTTTTTTTTTTTTTTAAATTAGCTTGCTTTATTAAAAATACTGCTGGTGTCTGCACTTGTTATAAAATGATACATTCTTTTCCTAGGTTAGAGCTCCACTTGGTGGTCAGTAGGACAATATGTAGGTTTGTCATTAACCTAATTTAGAAAGCAATTGCAAGTATACTTAATGTTATTTTTATTATATAAAGCAATAATTTAAAAAACACAAACCCCAGCTGTCAGTAATGTTTACCTTGATTTTATTATAAGCTAATAACAGTACTTTTACTTTACTCTTTACACTGCTCCTTAAAGCAAATTCTGACAAGACTAAACTAATTCTCACTGATTTATCAAACTGTATAGAAAAACAATATTATTTGAGCTTGGGATGTATAGAGCGGGAGCTGAAAAACATTTGCCACAGTGATAAAGAGAAGTGATTTTGATTTCTTTCTGGGAATTCAAGAGCACATTGGGAAGGGAAGAAACAAAAAAAAGCTAATGATTGGGTTTTTACGTCTCATGTGCAGTTAATTTGTTAAAAGCCTGTGTTTTCAGTGTCAGATAGCTAAAGAGTATATCAATATTTCCCCATAAAATGGAATCTGCATTAGATAAAATTTTCAGGTTCTGATTTTTACACACATAAACAAATATGGTAATACTTACTTCTGTGTTTTACAAACAAAATTTTGCTCACTGGAAAATTATCAATCGGAAAATATGCTATCTCCTTTAATTCAGTGGTTTTGGTATCAATTAATTCTTTCCACTTCATCATAAACTTTCGTGATAGCAACTTTGAACAACATAATCACACCCTTAATAGCACGTCTCCTGACACTCTTCAGTAACTTCCATGTCTGGTTATCATCTAAATGAAGAAGATGCATAGACAAATCATGTCCATAGTACTTTATTTATAAACAGTCAATGGGCACAAACTGAAGCACAGGAAGAAAAACTTTTTTTATTCTGTGCGAGACCGAGCACTGGCACACATTGTCCAGAGAGGGTGTGGAGTCTCTCTCTTTGAAGATTTTCTAAAAGCCTTCTGGATATGATCCCGAGCAAGCAAGATTTAACCAGCCCTACTTGTGCAGGGTTGTGGGGCCAGGCCATATGTTCTCAAGAGGTCTCTCCCAAAACCAGTAATTCTCTCACTATGTGTTTCTGTGATTTTGCTTAAAGGAGAATCTCTAAAAACTTGCGGTTATGAGGTTAAAAGGTATCCTAAATTGTGAAAATCCCCCTGAATCCTTGTTTCTACTACTATTTTTTAAATTTTTCTTCGCAATATTTTTCATGGCCATGAAAAATTTGACTGCTATAACTTAACTCTCTTTTGGACGTTTACTGGGTTTTTAATGAGCTTTTCAGTACAGTTCTTAGAAAAGTAGAGTATGGAAAATATTTTTCTATGAATTTTCTTAAGCAGGTTTATTCTGTGTAAGATAAACTCAGCTTGCATGATAAATCCAAAAAAGTCATTAAAAATTGAAAGGCACTGGGTTTTACTAGAAATCCTTTATGGAACGTTATGGCACAGAATTACAGGGGAGCCTAAATGTCTTAAAATGGCTTTCATCTAAAATACCACTTCCATTATTCTTGCCTGAGGATCATATAATTCTGAACACTCTTAAACTGAGCTGTCAGCAAAGATTTGCTCTCTTGTCCCCACATAGTTATTACACTAGAGAATTAAAAGGTAAAACAATAAAAGGTTACAATTAAAGGATACGTCTTAAGTATCAATTGAGGAGTAAAATATCATCAGGGTTTAAGGGTGACTTAGAACAATCGTTGGAATTAAAAACTAGTGAACCAGTAGAGTTATCTTTATATATGCACCAACAGCATTTCAAAAGGAGATTGTAGTTTGCTAATATATTAGAATTTTTTTAACCTATCTTTTTGTTTGGTTCAGAATAAAGGAGTGGATAAAAGAGAAATGAATGGCACAAGGCTTTCAAAAGACTATTGATAGAGCAACTCAGGAAAAAGATCCCTCAAAGTTAAATCATATAGTGAAAGGCTAATAATAGAGATTACAATCTAGCTAAAATATGGGAAAGAAGGAGGAAAAAAATTAATTTTCTGCACATCAAAATGCTAATCCAGAATGTTTCTGTTTGCAATGAAGAATATTTGGATTATTTTTACATTATCTAAGAATTAAAAAGTTTCTCACCACAGGCATTTCCATAACTATTTCTGCAAGCTGTGGTTTAAATAGGAAATCAAGAATACAGATGTTGCAAAAATAGCCATTGCACTTTTTCATTATTATTTTCATATAGGTTGTTCATCATCATCTCTTAGTTTCTGATAATACCAGTTAAGAATTTAAAACATAAATTTTAAAGCAATACTTACTATATTACAAATGAAATTGATTCAGTACTGGAAAAAGGGATATTGTTCAACTGCACAGGTATTGGAACACAGAAATCAAAAACACAACTATAGAAGATTATATGGAATAGATTATATTTCATAAATATTTATTTACTCTTTTTCTTTCTCTAAGTAATGTATTACTTGGCTTATATCTTTCATTTCTGGACCAAACCAATGAAACCTCTCAAATTTCAGAGGCAAAAACCCCTACAGACACACATCTTAGCTGTTTCATGAGAGATTTTGTACCAATTTTTGTTTGTCACAAGGAGATCATGCTTTTCATGTCATGTCTTGGGCTTCTTCTACTTCCCTATATAATTTTAGACTTCTTAACTTTATTTTTTTTCCTCCAGAAGACTCGATTAGTACATGTTCCACATGTTAGGCACATGTTCTAATCCATTTGGCATTTCATTGAAGAAGAGTGTAGCAACTGTCCTACTGCAAAATACTTCATTTTTTCTCTCTGAACAGGGCCAAATGGAAGGTTATAAACCAAATCCACTCATAGGACCTTGTTCTGTGCTTCACAATCTTTCTTGCTGTGCCATTGCCTGAGGTCAGATCTGAAGCAGAACAGAATTTGGTAAGCCCAGCGTTACCATGCAGCTCAGTCTGGGAGTGTGTGGATGTACATGCATCAGTAAGAACCACCAGACACAGAGAGTTGTGAAGGGCCAGATAAAGAGGTTTCACCTTTCACTAAAATCTAACAATGACATTGTTGCTCTGTTGGGTTAGGGTTTTTTTTTCCTTTCTTTTTGCATTTAAAGAGGGTCTAAAGAGGTTGCTTAGCATTAAGTTAAGGAACGAATTATTAACTCTACCCCTCTCCTCTATGGCTTCTGTATTTCTCAGTTTCTGCTAGCATGGTGTTTCTGTTGTGGTTGCAGAAATCTGAGCTTTGTTGCCTTTAGTATCAGGGATGTTCTTCCTTACAGCCGTCATGGCCAGGCAATATACTGTCTCCCCTCTGTCCCCCAATGCTCTCACAGTCTTGTCTTGAGAAAGAGACTGTCCCCTCACAGTAACTATCTTAGTTTTCTCTTTTCTATGCCCTGAAGTCTTATCATTATCTCGTCTGGAGCATCCTCCCTTGTGTTGCAAGATTAGGCATATCCTCCAGATCATAGAATCAATGAATCATAAAACATCATAAAACATGAAAAATAATCTGGTCTAAACATTTTATTGAAAAGGGAAATTAGATGAGCTTATCTAGCGCCATGTCAGGTTTATCTTGAAAACCTTCAGGAATAAACACCCCCTCATGTCCTTGGAGAAATTGTTTCAGTAACAGATTTTCCTCTCAGAGTGATTTTTATTTCTGACATGTCCATCTCACTACTCAGTTTGTTTGCATCATCAGACCTGATGAGAGTACTTTCAGTCCTATCCTCCAGAAGATATATGGAGAAGCTGAACAGTGTCAGACCTTTGGGGATCTTACCTGTAAAAGCCATAGGTTGACACCCTCTGTCTGTGATGTATAGGCCAATACTCTGTCTATCTCACAGGCCAGCTATCCAGTCTTGCCAGTTTATTTAGGAGGAGGAAATGGGCACCCGTGTCCAGGTCTTTGCTTAAATCCAGCTAAACAGAATGCACTCCTTGCATTTCTGTGGATATGCACTTCATGCATATCCACAGAAAAGCATACTTTGTTGTAAAAGGTGATCAGGTTGGTCAGGCTTCCAGATGTTTCCATAAGACACATTGCTTCTTAAGAGGGACTCACTGGGGGCGTGTCCAGATGCTTTTGTTGAAACTCTTGAACTTCTCATTGACAGGGTGTACACCAGCAACATCCTAGACATCACTAAGACATGAATAGTCCGTGATCTGTCTACCTGACTTTTCCAAACTCCAGTTTATAGGATAGAAGTAAGATGACATCACACATTGCTGCAGACAGTCTTGTGGAAGAGTACCAAACAAGATCACGGACCAGCAGTACTTAAAAAAGTTTGTAGAATTGAGTCTGAGGGAAAAAAAAAAGTGAGGAAGAACGTTTAAATGATTGAAAATATTTTTTTGTTTTGGTCAGTTTTTGTTTTGCTAGTTTGGTTTTCGGGGTTTTTTTACTTTTTTTTTCCTCAGATATTTTTAACAAAGATTTTTATCAAAATAGAAGTAAATGTATTTTGGCTACTTTGACAGAGGCTTTGAGGGCTGAAAAGAGAGGTAGTTATGTCAGAGATGTTTAGACAAAATGAGAAGAGGTAGCAAGGTGAGTGGTTTTCAATTTTTTCTTTCTCTAAGAAACAATTGAGGATGGATTTTGAAAGACGAATTCTTATTAAAAAAAAAAAAAACAAAACAAAACAAAACAGCCAAACAAACAAAAAAACAACAACAAAAACCCCACATGAAATATAATCTTTCTTAAAAAAAAAAAAATCCTGTCAGAGTTTTGAAAACCATTGTGACTGGCAAGCATTATTTCAACGCTATTTACCCAGGTAATACTTTCTATCTGAAGTTTATTACACCGTCTTTCCAAACAGGCACAGCTGTATTTTTAGACGACTCCTAAATCCTTCAGAGGAGCTGTCAATCACCCTGCCACTTCTGGCGAGAGCGATGTGTTTCCCGCTGGCAGGCTTTGCTAGGACTGCACAGAAGCGCAGCGCGGGCGGTGCCGCCGCCTCCTCTCCCCTGGGCGGCGCTGCAGCCCCAGCGCTGCAGCCCCGGCGCAGGGCACAGCCGGGCCGTGGCTTTGATTGCTGCGGCAGGGAAGGACACCGCTGGCAGCGCCTATAGAGATGAGCACCTCCTCGGACTGAGCATGGGCAATAGCTCTGCATGCCTAGGGAGGAGATGTGCAGGACCGATGGGAATATGTTGGTAGGAATGTGGCTTAAATAAACTGCAAAGTCTGTAGGATTTGATTCAGCTGCAGCAGTGATGATGCAAGCACAGCAGGCTTAAATGCTGTGCTGGTTTTGACAGTTTTCATGATACCCTTTATGGTCTTGCCTGTAGAACTTAGTATGGGACTAGATTAAAAAAAAAAAAAAAGAGTTTTAGTGCACAGAGTTGTTGTATTTATAGTAGAGGCACGGAGTTTCAAGAGTAGCATTCGTAATACAGATTTTCTAATGTCTTAGACAATGATATTCTGTGGAAGAGGAACAGACATATATGACATTCACAAAGTCAAGCCCATTCAAAGACCATAGAGACAACAGAAAATGTTTACAGAGAAAGTGTGAGTGCCACTTGTTCAGAGCTGTGGATTTTCCCTTGTCAGAAGCAGAAAGAGCTCTGAGGCCAGCAAAGCATTTAGAGTGGTGAAGGCTTTCAGTGTTGCCTTCCAAAAACAATGAGCTTTGGCTGCTTCTAATGTCTTTAATGAAACCTGCTCCTCCATGATTTCCATGAAGCATTTTAATACACTGTTGGCACTAAAGGCTCAGGAGATAGGGTGCATTAACAGGTAATCCAGGTTAAAAAACAAGAATGCCACAACAACCCACACACACAGTGTTAGGTACACTCAGGGTAAACATGCACAAACTATTTGCTTTGGTTAGGAACAATCAGCATATCATTTCTGATGTGATATGAGGATAGATGTCACCATTAACTGTGTTTTCCTTCAAAGTAATCCTAACATTTTTTTGCAGTAGCTGATTGTCTTTTGTACATTATTCTCTTGAAATGCTATTGTATGTCATTGCAGAAAGAGTTGTGCTGAAAGAAGAGTTTTGTCTGATTGAAAACAAACTTAAAAAAAAGCATGCCACTGAGACCATAAGATCAGGTGCTAAAGTACATGCTAGTATCAGCTCCTCAGGAAATATTTCAGGCTGGAAGTTGTGCCCTGCCCTTCTGTTTCAATTTCCCATATCTTCTGGCAATGTGTTGTAGATCTATTATATATTTTGCAAAAGATATTTAAAAATTATGTCTTCAATAACTCACAACCTGGATTCATTATAGCTAGCAAATGATACAAGGAAGTCTGGATTAATTGAAAAAAAAAAGAAGTGTTAAAGTTCTTTAAAGTTCTTAGTACATAAACTTATGCTCCCACCAGTTATTTCTTATGTGACATCTATCCTACTGAATATTTTTAGAGGATGAGGAGTACATGGACTGCAATCATTGTAATTCAGGCCAAAAAATGAATAATCAGACGGCAGCTGACAAGATTTAGACCATTCACAATGATTTCTCTTGCCACTCTTAAACAAGTTGTGACCTAAAATAAAACCCCTGATTAAAATATGGATATCAGTTTAAAAGAAGGAAAAAATCTATAGTTTTTTTTTAAGAACAGTACTTTCAACTTCTCCCTGATCTGTCTCACCCACTACTATCTAGGGGGGAAATTTTGCTGTTCTTTTTACTTTTGGTTTATATCAGCTGGTGTCATGCATGTTCCTAATAGTCTGTCTAGCTTCTATAAAATATAGAACAATAAAATATCTGCATCTGCTTCCATAAGAAACATCATCTTGGCAACAACAGGATTCTGTAAGGAGGGACTGACAATAAATTCTTTAAAAAAACCACATACTAGAGAAAAACAAGGGTAGTCCTATTTTTATAACTGCCTCATTTCCTTAGGAAGAAGCAAAGGATGGATGGCATATTAAGGATTTTAAAGAAAGGCTGTAAAGAGAGTAAGGGAAAATGCTTTTATCAGGAGTTTAGAACCTCATAATAAGTGACAGCTGATGCCACAAACAAACTAATTAATGATAGTCTGATGAGAGAAAATGTCCCCTGGAGAAGAAACAAAACAGAGCAGTGACAGAGAGAAAAAGCTAAGGGTAAGAAGAAGAAAATGTTATGTTATTAAAGCTCTGTATTTAAGTAAAAACAAAACTCTTGTTCATTAAAGAGCAATGCTTATGCATCTTGCAATAACTTCTACTGTTTCCATGGTACCTGTCACATTTTGGGGAGACAAAATGCACCTTTGGGGAACATGAATTTATGTGCTTCTGTGTGGCAATAATTAGTGAATTTTGGCTTTGTTTGTAAAAATAAAAGGAAAAATGTCTTTAGATTGTTTTTGTCCAAGTTGTGTTACTGTTCATAGGAAATCAAAACTCAGAGCAGATAAAATTATCAACACAGTTGTGATTACTTGAATTGAGCAGATTTTACAGAATCACAGAATCAATTGGGGAAAGACTTCTGGGATCATCAAGTCCAATCTTTGACCCAACACCACCTTGTCAGCTAGACCATGGCACTGTGTGCTACATCCAGTCTTTCCTTAAACATCTCCAGGGGTGGTGACTCCACCACCTCCCTGGGCAGCCCATTGTAATATCTAATTACACTTTCTGTGTAGAAATTCCTTCTAATGTCCAACCTGCAGTTTGAGACTGTGTCCTCTCACCCTGTTGCAGGTTGCCTGGAAGAAGAGGCTAGCCCCCACCTGGCTACAACCATTGTCCCTGTTTATGGAGCACTAACTTACATAAGTACTCTAGTAAGCTGCTTTTTCTGAGATGCTGCAGGGAAACACGTAATGATTTCCACCTCTCCCTCCATATCCCTGGACATGAGCCTTGGCGCAGATTCCTATTTTTCCTGCCTCCTGCTCACCCAAGGTTCACTATAGGTGTTTTGCAATCCCTCTCTACCATTTTAAAATGTTTTGAAATATGTCACTCCTCACTGACGTGCCCTATCAAGATTGACAGCATGGGGAAAGTTCTTAAATGTGAGGTCATTAAGTGGAATCAGGTTCAGACCTTCCACATTTCAGTCTTTTCCTGCTCTTTCTATAAGTTTTAACTGACTCTAGAGCACGCTGAAGCAGAGCTATAGAATTTTTGGGGGTTTTTCTTTTTTTTCAGAGACGTCACCTGTAGTGAACTGAAGTGTTGCTGCATAGAGAGGATTGTGGTCTGTCCTCCTCAGACTACAGGAGTGACTCAGGAAGGCATGAAGGTCCTACAGCCATAATCCCTCATGGCCCAGGCACTAAATACCCTTTCCTTTTGCAAGGTCCATAAAGATCAAAGTGATTATTGTGCAAAGAAAGGTGTTTTGTCTTTTTTCAAGAAACAAAGCACATGGTCAAATCTTGCATAAAAAATTTTCATTTTTTGAACTCCAAATCTGTCGCAGTAGAGACAGACAAAGACAGCTGTTTCTTTATCCACCATCACTGATCTTTATTCTTCACAGCTCATATATATATGGTTATCAGAAGGCATCCTGTTTAATTCTAATTGGCTAGTAACTTATTGCAACTTAGTTCATTGGTTGATAATGGCTAGTGAACGTGTCCATCAAAAACTTTCCTCTCTAGATATGTTTACATTCTTGTCTTCTGGAAAGTGGATGTTTCACATGGGTAGAATCTTTCTTCTCACAGATGAAAATTGGTGCCCACAGAAATAGCCTGATATGCAGGCTGATTCTCCCTGTTACAGTTCCTTTCTCATGAGAACTTAATCAGGCTAGCTGTTAGCTATGCCCAGCTGATGGAACAAGGCCTGAATCATGATTTTACGAAGCCTTTCTTTTGTAAGGTTTTATCCATATGCCATACAAATCTTCACTTTCAAGTTTAATTTTTTTTTTTTTTTTCCCAGGAAAGCAAAAGCAATCAGTGATCTTTCAAGGACCTGGAAAAGAAAAACAGTTCTTTCCTATGTGGTCCTTTGGATGCCACTGAATAAATTTACTGGAGAGACCATGCCTCTTGGTCTAGCTTTCTATGCACAGAAAATGGTCACTTGACAGGGGTCTAGGCTTCTCTTGCATGGGCTGCAATTGGAAGAGTTTGGTGGTAGATGAATACAGGAAACCTTTCCACTTTTTCTGACTTTCCAGAAACACTCCAGAGTTTAATGTTGCCTGTGATGACAGCAACCCGTGTTAAGTTACCATCAGACTGAAAAAATCACAGGCATTTACACCTGGGCGTGCAGGCAAGGGTCTGTCTACCTCTGCCTTCAGCCATCTGGCCTGAAAAATGCAGACTGAGAAGGCAATCTTTAATGGAATATTAGTCCAGATAGCAGCACTATATTTATGTCCTCCATCACTCCTATAAAACTGAAGCCCCAACAGAAGGTTTTTCAAACCCTCTAATCCCCAGAACATACCAAGACTGACTTTTTTACACTATTAGTTGTCAAAATCAGCAGCTCTGCTTTGAGCATCTAATCTGTTGTGCAAAGGAAAATTAAATTGTCCAATGAATTAATAAATGGTTATCCACTCTAACCTTCTACCCTGCTAGGTTTGCCACCAAAACCAGTGATGTTAAATAAAGCAACAAGGACCTCTAAGTAAGCAAATTTACTGTTCTGCAGAAATTTAGCTCAAATGTCTCTGCAGCACTTTGCAGTATCAATATATGTCAAGACTCATGATTTTTTACAGAAGTCTAGCTAAATTTATGTTGGGTTTTTTTTTCTGTAGGGATCTCAGATTTTTGAGTCCACTTCCCCTTACACAACAGTATATCACTATCCCTTATAATATTAGAAATAATTTGAAGAGATTTCATTTCTAAATTTCTAACTGTTGAGACTTCATATTGGACAACACAGCTAGAGCATTTCCTTTTTTTTTGGTTATGATATTTGCAAGTATTTATTTTATTTAGCTTTTAGGTTCTTTTCCTTTCTTCCATGCCACCCAACCCACCCAGTGGTTAAGATATTATTTGTAAGGATGAGCAGTAAAACTGATCAACTAATAATTTTACAGTATATATGTCTATACCTAGGTCTGTGTCTATGTCTATATCATCTATATTTATAGCTAATCTATATATCTCTATCTCCATCTACCTATATCATCTACATCTATATCTATATCCATATCTCATTATGGGTACACATAGTTGTGTGAATACCATTTGTATGTTGAAATTTTGTTAGAAGGAAAAACATGGTTAAGGAAGAATTCTGCCTTGTTGTCTTGCTTTGATGGCCTATTACTGAGTTGAGGTTGGGAGAAATTACACTCCGCTATGATTAAAACAATGTGCACAAGTGAGAGAATAATTGTAATAAAAGGTGGAATGGGGAATTTGTTAGAGACTTGCAGGCTTCTGTGAGGAAAAAAAATCTTAATACCAGGGAGGGATCCTGAGTCACCTTCAGAAGTAAAATAGAGGATTTTTCCCAGGGAGAAGAAGGATCCCAACAGGAATGTATTACAATACATGAAGCCAATAAAATAGCTTAAAAATAAATAAGAAAGACAAGCATGGGAAAGGAAGTAACAGTCAGACACCTTTTAATATCAAGTCTGTGTCATCCTGCAGGCACAAGTTGCTTGTTTTTAAGATTTAGTATGGTGTAATCTCATAATTTACAAAAATTTCCAGATGGGGATTAAGGCTCTGAATAATTCATCAACCTATTTCTGAAAAATGTGGTACTTAAGGAAGTGTTCTCTCATGTTGACTGCACTCATGAATGAAGAAACCAGGGAAAATTATTATAATGGTCCACCATTTTTCTTTTAATATCTAAACAAGCAGATAAATGTGGGTTTACAGGATTCAGTTAAAAATTAAAAACATTCTAATGCATGTACCTGATACTAATTCATCTACTTCATCTGCAGTTTATGTAACATGTTAACCCTTCCATTTAGAAATTGTAGTTTTCCTGACGCACCTTCATCTTATCTTCCGCATCTGTCATAGTTTAGGAATGGTACTCCCCAGTTTAGTGCTCCCACCGAGACTCTCCAAATCATGGGCTCCCCCCTTCCCCTGCAGGTGGCTGGAGAGAAGAATTGAAGGTACAAAAGGTAAGACTCATGGGTTGAGATGAGAGCAATCACTGGAAACAGTGATGAGATGAGGAAGCAATGAGTAACATCAACAATATTAAGAAAAAAGTGTACAAGATAGGCAAGCAATTCACATATTACTGCTCTGAACCAGCATTACCCAACCAGGGAAATGGAGGAGCCCCTTCACTCTGTTCCCAGCAAAGATGTGGTTTGGTACAGAATAACCTTTGTTAGGCTATTCTTTGTTAACATTTATAACTATTATAACCTTTGCATGACCCATCCTGGCTACTACAAAAATTACCCAGTCCTACCTGGAACCAAGACAACATTTCAACATTCAAATGTTTACCATTCCTGCTTTCTCAGAGCTGCAGTGAGAAAGCATTTACTGCCCAAGAAACCACCAGCAACCTTTGCTATTTCCTGCCATTCTGTTTGGATTTTTTCTTTGTTTAAAGGCACAGGAAGGCTGAGTGAGTTGCTGTTCTTAAATATTTTGTTAGTTTGAAGTTGACAAACACATCCAGTCAGATTACTACATACTTGCTGAGTCCCTTATAAAATAACATTTCACATTTTCATTTTTCTGGCAGTATTCATCTCTTTTTTCTATTCAACAGCAAAATAAATAAATCTCTGTAGAATGATAATCCACAAGGAGTTTGGTATGTGAAAATGTGACAAAGCGTCACTGCAGTTAAAGAAAATGTATCTTCAAATGTCAGTGATGTGTAAAGACTTAGATTAACTCCATAGAGGTTCATGTCCTTTCTCTGAACTTAATAAAAAATGCTAGTTTCTGGATTTGAAAATAAAAGCTTTCAAGCTAATCTTCAAAATCACTAAATTACCCTTCTTTAAATTTACCTTACAAATAAAAAAATTGTAATAGTCTTTAATATTATTTTTTTGCTTGTTTTCATTTCTTTTTCATTTAAGTAGAAATCTGTGATTGATTGCTAAAGTTTCTATATAATTGGAGTTAAGAAAGATATCATATAATCTTGTAACTACTGACATTAAGCTTGTTTCCCCATGGTACCTCAGCATAATACCTCATTGTGAAATAGGGAGGTTAAATGCAGAGCAGGAAGGGGAGGGATTTTTTAGATTGTCTCTGAAATATCCCATCAGTGCTGAGAATGGCTATTCTTTGAAGGAAATATGAATTTATTTATGAATATATTTATTTGACTTGCTCCATAAAGAAAAAAAAAAATAAAGCAAAATTTCATTTAACCAAGCCAGGAAGTCTTTTAGCAGGGAAGATCCAAAAATACTTTGAATCACTTTTCCAATTTTGAGAATCATGTGAATCATGCATAACAACTGAGTATTTTCTTCTTTTTCTCCTTACTTCAAAAAAAGATAGAGATTTACTTAAAGCATTGTGCTTTTTTCCAGATGTGATCAGATTAGTTATTTCTCTAAAATTTTTCTGGCATGTTAGAGCGATATGGATTCTGTTTATGAGGGAAGGAGAAATGTGAAAGCCACATATCTCTCTATTTCCCATCCTAAGTAGCATTTAACTTAAAGCATTAAAGGTTTTCTCCTCTTTTTCTCTGGGAGTTTGCCTATTGATTTCATAGAGGTGAAATTTAAGTTACTAACATAGGTGTTTTCTGTGTGTTTCAGTAACACATTTTGTCAGTTTTATTATCTCCTGGATCTTGTATTGTCACTTTAAATCTGAGTAATCTGTATCACAAGTGACATAAAACTTCGCTATATGAAGTCTGCCATTTTGAATTTCTCATATAAACTAATAATTCAGCTGGAACTGCTGAAGGGATGTAAAGCACATTTTGTGACCTTTGCTTCTCACCTTGGCCACTGCCCTGCATGACAGCTGCACATCCCACAGCCTGTCTAGCCAAAGCAGTTTATCTTCTGTTTGGGAGAAACTAAAATGCCACAAGGAGCCTTCCTCTGGGCATATGCAGGGCTACAACTGGATCTCTGTTTTGTCAGGCAAAGATGGAATGGCCACAGCTGCCCTGTTTTGTCTCCATACAGATATTTCTACATTTTTCCTTAACAGAAATTTACCTCACCAGAAAATAACCTTCAAGGAGTGTCACACACTGGAGCTAGATAGACTAAGTGAATTTTAATTTTTAACCTGAATACATTGTAGCACTTTACAAACTTTTATGGGTACTTAAGGGAAAGATACCTGAAAAGAAATATTTCTGTATGGATGAGAAGTTCCTGTCTTCACTTATTTCTATGTATCCTACAAGAAGTTAAAAGATAAATGGATTGCAGTTGTAGACTTGCAGGATTCAGTGATGCAATAGGATAATCTAGGACTACTTTACAAGCCAATACTACAAAACTCAAAAAACCCATATATATGTTTTATAGCTTGAAATTTTTGTACCTTTTTTTTTAAAGCCTATTTTTATATATTAAAGGTCTCCTCAATAAAATAGAAGTTTAAAAATATAATTTTTAGAAAATAAAATCTTAATTCCCTCAGGAAAGTATATCTTTCTTGTGATTTGGTTATTAATGTCTTTCTGAGAGAGCAAGCAAGGGTTAATACAGTCAATTCACTTTGGCTTTTTTTTGAAGGTTTCAGGACAAAGGCAGGGAAGTAAACTGTACTCAAAGTGGCAATGGGGATTTTAATTTCTTTGAACTATTCTGCAGTGATCATGTGTCAGGAAACAGATCCTATTCTGAAATCTGAAGGAACAGACTGAAATAGAGAGATACAGTCTTTAGGCTAAAAAGCATGGACAAGGAAGTAGATGAAGGCAGAGTCTCTGGAGGGGAGACACGAAAGCTCAATTTCACTCCCTCCTGTTCCTCCCCTCAAATTATGCACTTGGCTCTGCATTGAAGTGAAGAGTCATTTCCACAAGGGATCAAGAGATGGTCCCATCTGCACTGGTTCTTAATCTGAATGTAGCACTTTCAGTTTGTTATTTGGAAGGAATGGACACTATTTCATTAATTTTCATTTACAGATCAAATACAAAATTGAAACATTCCCACTGGTTAACAGTATTCAGTCTGTGCTCAAGATGACGTTTCACACTAGATGAATTTAGTCTTGCTGAGAAATAAATTAAAATATTCCATTAAAGGACTAATATATACACTGCAGAAATAGAACAAGAACAGTGAAGTAAAATAATACATTAGAAACCAGCAGAAATCTGTCCCTAGAATAATCAGTCGGTCTTGCATCTTAGGTCCATCCTGTGTTCTCTATTATTTCAGTGCCATTTTATTTGTATTAATTTATTATTCATTATGTTGCCCAAAGCTAACAGAAACCATACTTCATTGGTAGTACCCAATGAGGAAAAGTGTGCCTGCTATAATCTCCAGCAAGAGAAAATACAAAGGAGAATCAGAAAATTGTACTCCAAGATATAGATTAAAAAAAAGAGACTTCCTCATTGTTCCATTTCCTTATCTCCTCCTTTTCCCTTTCCCTTTAAGCTCTGTATTCTGTTTGGAATTTTTTTTTGTGAATACAGAGAAAGTCTGAAGTGAAAAAACCTATGCCATTTCAAAACATTTGTTGCCTTAAGTACTTGGAAGTTACCAAGACTTCTGTGGCGCAGATAAATACTCATTGTTTAAGGAAAGATGCATTTTATTCAGAAGGCTCAGTCAGAACCTGCTCCTCTGAGCATGTATATATTAGGGTCAAATGCTTTTAAAAGAGAAAATTATGTATTCCAAACCAATAGACTGCTACAATTTTAACAGAATTGGTGAGAATTATCTGCTACTTTACAGTTGGGATTCTCTTGCTTTTGACTTAAAAAAAAAATTCTTTAAGAAGAATCTGAGAAAAAAAAAAAAAAAAACCTTAGTACACTTTGAAAAGATATTCAAGAGTAAAGCTTGGAAAAATACATTAGCTATTACAGCTACCTAATAGCCTGAAATCTGCTCTATGATCTGCAAACACATTACACTATCATTTTGAGATCTGTTTTTCACTGAGATTTGTGTGAATTTTACTAAACACCTTTAACAGTTTAACACTGCAAAAGTGTTTTGAAAATGCTTACAGAAAAAGGGTTTTTTATTGCATTTATATTTTTTGCTGAGGACAGGTATTTTACAGTAACCTGGCAGATTTTTGGTTTCCCATAAAAAGGACAGGTATGATCCAATGGCTCTTTACTGACACTACAATGAATGGCAATAGAAATTTAATTTCTAAGAGATTATTTATTAGATTTGTGAAGGTTTTTTATTTTTTGTGTGGTGGTACTGGGCTTTTTTGTTTTTTTTATTTGTGTTTAATATCTGTGATGACAATGTCAGAAACACTTGATAGAGGTCAGGTTCAAGTGGGAATGCCAGGTACCTCCCCTGGGGCAGGGACTTTCACGCTGAGTGATGTAATGATGTGGATCCCAGAACACTTCAGGAATCTTTGATGGTTTAAAATTTTACAGCTACCTCTCATGCCAGTGCAGTTGAGTCAATTACGACCCATGAGAAGGGGTGCATAGGCTATGGTGGATGTCACAGTGTTTTCCCAGAGGGGAGTTTTCACTGCTGAGACATTTGTGCAAGAATTTAGGCATGATAGAAAGCATTATCCCACTTCCCAGGATCTGCCTCAGACTCTTCCCTTATCTTGTTCAGCACCAAGCTGTAGCCTGAGGTGGTGGCTGTGCACCTGAGAGCAGAGCACATCATCAGCTTGCACCTTGATTATTTCAGCCATCAGCATCAGGTCTCTCATCAGTCCTCTACACTTTCATAGCTTCCCCGGTATCAAAATTGGCATCACTACAATAGTAATGAAAGGAGGTGAAGAGTTTACTATTGTTTATCACTGTAACAGAAAGGTTTAGGTTTTTATTAATCTCTTGTTCCTAGAACAAGGAGCATGATGGCAAGAACTTGAGATTCGTGTGGCTCTGAATTGCTCTGTTTGCCTTGTTGACCTTTTTGAATTGAAGTTTTATGGAACTCAGCTGTTTGCCCTGTAAAGACTTGCAGAGATCTCTCAGCTTTATGTATTACTCTATTTTTTGGATAATTGTGTGACCCAGTCAGAGAAAATACTATTGCAGAAAAAAAGGTTTTAATAATCATAATGTTAAGGAGGTTTTGAAATACAGTAACAAGTTTTGAATATTTTGCCTTCACTTCATTTTGACATCTGCATTGCCATGGTACTATGGGTTGTCTTGAAAAAAAAATTCCATTTCCAAAAAGAAAATTGTTGCATTAAAAATTTTGGAGTAGTGCTACATGCGAAAGGCACTTTGCAAATCGATACCATGGACTGTTATTAACACAAAAGTTTCAGCTCTTAGCTGGCATACAGAAGACAATGAATTCTCTCTCTCTTTTTGCATGACTTGGAAGAGGCATCTTAGAGCAAACGAGGGCTTAGCAGGAGTTCCAAGAGACATTTGACTTCTTTAACCTAAACCCAACATTTATTGACTGAATATATGCAGCTTCTTTAATCTCCACTTTTGCAGCTTCTCTACTTTCTCGAGGTGCTTCTATCCCAGGTGCTTCTGGCCAGCCTGCTGAGAAACTAAATCTGATAGATGGGCTCCTAAAGTGAGAGACACTGACACAGAGACTGCGGTGCCTGTACTGAGCTGCAGGTGCAAACTCCTGCATTTGCATTGGCCTTGTTCTTGCCGTGTGTAGAGCTCAAACCATAACCATACAGATTGCAGCTGGCCCTGGTCCAGCATCACTCCCGTGAAGCCTGAATGACAGCCGACGCAAAATTTACCCAGCTGGTGTGAAATGCACCTTACCGCTGAATCAGAAAGATTTTCCTTGAGTTTTGGGTTCCTTCCTATCCTGAGTGTGGATATTAATGGATAAACCACTCTCCAGTCAAAGTACTAGTTCTCTCTGGGAAATTTCTATGAAAATACAAGAGAGAAATGTCATTTCATGAAGAAATCATGCGAATATTTGACTTCTGTTACCGAACACTGAGCTGAATACCTGAATAAAAACAACTATTTGAAGCTTTTTTTTAATGCTCTATTATATAATTTACCTAAAGTGTGGAAAACAAGGCTGTGCTTATACATTATTTTTGACAAATACATTTTTGAAAAGAAGCTTCTATATTATATGTAACAATTGCAAAATTTGTTCCTTTTTCTTGATTTGCTTTTTTTTTTTTTTTTTTTGGTTTGGGGTCAAAAATAAATAATTTCTATACAAATGAGAATTAAACTTAAAGATTGTACTTTCACTAGGGGGCAGAAAATGCCTGAGTTTTTCATCTGGAGAATGACATTTGAGTTCATTTGACATAAAGTTTCTAAAACAGCTGTACTCTGAGCTGTCTAACCTCTGAATCATCATACACTAAGCAAATCAATAATATTCTATGGTAGTCACTCTTCAAGGAGAGAACACTGTGATGGAAATGCCTTCACTTAGACAGTCATGTACTGAAGCTGTACACCAGTGAGTAATAATGCTTTCCAAGGAAGTCACCATGAAAAACTAAATCATTCCTCTTCTGTTCTACCAGGAGTGAGACAAAAAAGGGGGAGAGAGAAAGAGAAAGATGAAAATTCAAACCTTCACCTTCAAAAATGACTTTAAAATGTTATTATTTGCATTTTAATATGTGTGATCAAATCTTCAAACTTATTTGCATTTATAGATAAACAGTTTTGATGCAGTTCTACACTTCATGAAAATTATTGGCAAAATTTACATACATTTTTTATTTCTGAAATATCTGTTTCCATTAAAATCTTTCACGAAGTTTATGCTAGCTAACATATTTATAACCCTCTGTATCAATCACAAAAATGTATTGATGTTTACATACAAATTTCACTTCATGATAGAATGAAATATGCTGTATATGAAGATAATAAGATTATACTACAATCTAATGAAATACACAAAACCAAGGTGCTGCATACTGATTTTTTTTTTCTGGCTAATGGCATCTTTTATAGTTTTACTGAAGCCCTTCCGTATACAGCTTCAATTTTTTACGCCTGGAAAAGACAGAAAAATAAATCATACTCTCTTTCAATTTCCAACCAAAATGTTAAGTCACCTGCATAACCAGCAACTCTCAGTAAGTTCACCCATGTTTTGTGGAATCAGAATAAACCCAGTGCAGGATGATCTTCACTTTATAATCATTGTAGGTTTTCTGTGACATTTTGTTGAAATACATTGATCTGCTTGAAAAATTCATGAGGCATACATATGAATTTCTTGGTCCAGAACTTAAAAAAGTATTTGAAAAAGCCCTAAATACTTGTAAATGTATCAGGACAAATAGTGCACACAGGTATAGAGCTGAAGTAAAAGCTGTTCTTTTGACACCAAAATTTTAAATTGTTCCCTGTAACTGTTCATGAGGAAATAAGCAAATCTCATCTGCTACCGCTCTTCCCCACACAAACCTTAAAATAAGCTTTTGTTTAGCCTTGCAAAGAGCTTCATAGTGGGGAAGTAAGTTATAATTTTGCTCAACTTGGCATGTCTGTCAGTCTTCAATGGCAAATTATCTGCTACATGCATAAATTAAAGAATCCATGGAATTTGCAACAAGTGAGAATACAATTGAATTCTTTAATTTTTTTTTTTACGTTTATTCTCTTGAGTCACAAATTCCTGAAAATAAGGCCTGTAGCAGATGTAACAGCTATTCAGTGAAGCCCCCAAAATGAGAAATGCCAGATTAATCTTTCTGACTTTAAAAGCATGAGATGCAAATCATTTCACATAACTTGTATCTCCAAGATTTAGATGTCTGTATTTAACTAAGTCAACATAGCTCCCTTTTGAGGGAACAGAGCTATGCTGATTTGCAAGTGACAAGTATATTATTATCTTTGATCAATTTTGGTATTCAAGTTAAGTACAGGATTTGCATATGAATTTCTATATGAAGTAGGATGAGCTATAACTTATGTAAACATCAAACTTGGAACAGTTCCAAGTTGTAGTCTTAGTCACTCTACCTGGAGAAGAGCAAAGAACAATTATTATCTGTGCCTTCGGGGAGAGGTTCATTTGATACATTCTGTAGTATGCATCTAAGATTAGATGAGTTGCCCTCAGGAAGTGCCTATTTCTCTCTCTAAAAGGTAATTTCGTTTGGTTTTGATTATCTGATTTTAATGTTATGTTAAATTGATACAATCTACTGATTCTGTAGTTACTTGTGTGAAAAAGCAGTGGTGCAATGACAGTAATGTCTTGAAGGTCCTTCTAAATGTAGCTTTGTCAACAATCCTTGTGATATCCAGATACATATTTATTCAAGAAAGCAAACAGATGGTTTGAAAAAAGTAATTTAGTAAAAATTTCTCATCTGGTCTTGTCTAAATGAAACTGTTCAGAAAATCAACAACAGCATTTGCTTCTTGGAACACACAAAATAAGCACTGCTGCTATTTTTTTCCTTTTTTTCCTTCTGTGTTTTGTTTGATGAAACCAATAGTCATTGCTATATGCCCTGAATAAATATTTTACGTTCCTTTTTATAGGTTTATGTAACACACCTTCTATTAACTGCCTGTTATCAGCCAAGCTCACCAGTATTTCTCCATTTTATTTCACTTTTATGTGCTGTCAAGCTGCTCCCATTGAGTTATTCACACGAGCCTTTGTACTGGGTCTTGCTTTGAGACAACAAATTTTATTCATAAGCAGCCACATGAGTCTGTGGTTTAGATTTGTGACTACACCAGTGTTGATAAATCAGTGTTGAAATCAGTCTTCTAGTTATTAGTGAATACTGCACAACACCAAAGACTTGGTTGTTCCTCACTCTACCCACCAACAAGGAGGCCACGGGTCGGCAAGTGGCTGGGAAGGAACACAGCCAAAACGGCTGACCCAGCTGACCAAAGGCATATTCTATGTTATATGGTGTCATGGTCAGCAATAAAAATGTGGAGGGGCTGGCCAGGAGCATTTCCCAGACAGGCTTTACTCCAAGACTGGCCTAGCAATGGTCTGCTCACAGAAGGTGGTGATGGACTGATTTTGTTTTACCTGTTCAGGATTTTTCTTTTTGGTGTTTTTTTTTTCTTTCTCTCAATTTATTAAACTGAATTCATCTTGTCCTACAAGAGTTTTCTTGCTTTCATTGTTCCTATTCTGTCCAGAATCCCATTACGAGGACTGTGACTAAGTGAGCAGCTGGTGGACACTTAATTTCTAGCTAGAGTCAACCCATTTCTAGATAATATAAAAAAAAAATCAGGAAGTATAAATACTGCATGAAAGAAAATTGCATCACTCTCCTCCTCTCTTTCTCTCTCTCTCTTTTTTTTCTCTGTCCACCCCTCCCCCTAAAATGTTCTCCACCATTAGTAATTGTCCTAAAGAAAATTATTCAAGAGTTTTTAACTTTTATCAACAGCAGATAAACAAAATAACAAAGCTTAGCATAAAGTTTATGGATAGAAAGAGTTGCCTTATTAATTTTAGTTTTCTAGTTTCAACAGTGCATAAAAGTCTACAAAATATTCCGTTTCAGAGCTTGTATGTTTCACTCTATTCAGCAGCAATTTAACCAATTTACACATAATAACTGTAAGAAAATAATATGCTACCTTTTTTCTGGTTGCTATCAAGTCCTCAAAATTTTTACTAGGAAAAAAGTCTAACTAGCTCCTCAAAGTGAATTTGTTTACTTTACAGGTTTAGGTCAGCATCGTCTTCTTTAAATAATTATGATAAATATACATTGCAAGAAGCTCTGTTACATCATTTCAAACTAAAGTATGATAGTGTGTAATAATAGAAGTGATCTCTATTGTGCATTTTTTTCTGTGTAGATTTGTATAACAATACATCTCAATCATATATAATAGTATGCATATATATTTTGACAGGAACCTATGTTTGAGGGGAATCTTTCTCTAATGTACAACCTCACAAATTCTGAAAGGCTTAAAACTCAGTATGTTATGGAGGGTTTGAATGAAAGCTATGACATTTCTTTCTCTTTAGAAAAATTGAAGGTGACAGGGAAGCCTAAATAAAAATATCAGCAACAATTATAATAATTAATAGTAATAGTAACTAATAAAAACATCGTAATCACCATCTAGAGGAATTTAACTGTTAAAAATTTAATTTACATTGCCAATTCATTGTTATAATTACCATTGAGCAATTTAAGTTCTTTTTACTGTAATTACACAGTAAATTTTGGGTTAATTTTAGCTTTTGATAGATCATATTTTAACCTATGCTTACAGCTCTAAGGAGATAAGTTTAGCTCATTTATAGCAAATCAGAGTGAGATTTTTGCTGTAGCAGTATATTCAGACATGCTGTAACTAAAGTATCAAGTATTTGTCATTTTCATGTGGCCTGAGCTGAGGTGTATTGAAGATGAGCACTCTGGGTTGGCTTCAATAATTTTCTTTTTCTTTGAAATTACCACTCTTTCAATGAAGTGAGTTTCTCTGTGTTACTCTTCATCTTGTTACCATTCTTAATTCTTATCAAAGATCTCTGCCATGTCATCTCAGCAAGTATCTAAGATCTGGTTTATCCATTTGCTAGGGCCTCTTCTCCTTCAGTCTATGCATTAATCCAAAAAATTTAGATCCATACAAACCCATATGCCCTTGGGAAAAACTTAGAGATGGCAACTATACATGCTCTTTTAGCAACTCCTATTTCATTCTAAACCTGACTTTATAAACTGTAGTTTCCCAGAAGGTTGAGAATATTGTGCAGTTAAAGAAGAGATGGCCTAAATTAACTTATGTTTTGCTTCTATCTAGAATAGTCACAGCAACTCCTGAAAATAAAGCAGAAAATGGTCATAAATTTGTGTTTAGACTGAGATAATCCATGCCTAAATATCGACTTATAAAGCAGGCTAAAACAAGACTAGTTCAGCAATTAAGAATGAAAATTCAACAGAGATTATCTAATTATAACTGAAATTATCTTCCCACTGAATATAGAGAAAGGCCTAAGAAAATTCAGTATTTGTGCTAGTAAAATCCTAATGCCTTCAATTTTAGCGAAAGCAACTCTAAACTCAGATAATGAGCTAAATACATCTCAAAGTTTTTAACAACTGGAGCAGGGAAATAATAGGATTAGCATTAAAGCCTTTATAGCCGACATACTGAGCAATTTTATACTTCATTTCACTTGTTACTGAACCAACCTCCTATAATTTTCTTTATTTTTTTGCCCTAAAAAGGGCCATAGCTGAGACACAGAACTGACCAGGTATTTACACAAAAAAATGTCATTTTGTCAGTCACAGAGGACTCTCTTGTTTTTCCTCCACTGTCACGAGTTCACTGAGAAATTTCAGAGGCAAATGACCTTGTTTTGGTTTTATGTGTGTTCATTGGGTTGTATGTGTATTTTTTTCACTGCAGTATAAATAAAACCCACTGACTGCATTTGACAATGAAGTCTCCAGGTCTTTGAAAACCCTTGCAATGCACTCCTCAGTACTGGATAGTATTACAAATACATCAAATATAATGCTCTATGTTCAATTAACAGATCAAACACTACTCAAAATAGCAACCTAAGTCTCTCAAGAGATAATCAGAACAGTCAGCATTGCTCCTTGAGTCAACAGAATTTTTTTTTATCCAGAAGGGTAATTCTCTGTGCAGATAATGAAGGTAAGAGACCCTGCAGGGAGTCCAAAAGCTGGCAGAAACCTCAGCAAATATGAAGAATGCTGTTTTGGCATCTTTTCATAAAGATAACCTTTTTATGCAGTAAGAAAACAGTACATATTGAATAAACTTAATCTGCAGACCTATTTTTCTTTCTTACACAAAACAAAGAACAGTTTGTTATTTTTTATTATATATCCTTCTTAACACACGACTTGAAAAATATTCAGATAATGCAATTGTAAGCTATATTATAAGAACTTCCTGTTTCTCAGAAATTGAAATGTTTTGAATACTTTCTTGAACATTTCTAAATTTTTAAACGTCTTTTTTTTTTTGTTTATACAATAAACTTTTGAGCATCTATTTTACACCAGGAGATGCTGGGGCTTTATGACAGCACAAAGAAAGACACTTAGACTTTGCAAAGTCTCACTCCAAATGATATTTATTAGAGCTGGCATTATAAAGGAAGAGAGAATAATATAAACACTTATCTCTTTCAGTGGTGCGAACCTTGAGAAATGCATCATTGAACATCTCCAATCCACAGGCAGCACACCATGAAGACCTCATTTGTGGATAGGGTTACTTCCTTTTGGTTCTTCAAGCTGTCGCAGAATTTTCGTCCAATTCTTCTTCCCATTTTTCTTCCAGTTTTCTTCCATTTTTTCTTCAATTACTCTTCTTCCAACACTGTTTCTCATTTCTACTATCAAACAGAAAGGATGTTTTCATGAGAAATTCTTGCTGCCCTACCAGGTAAAGACAAGGCCACAGAGGTAACATAATTGTGCTGCCTGCAGCTCCTCTGTTACTGGCCAATTTTTTTGTGCCAACAAGGGATTTGCTCAGCACAGCAAGGTCCTGAAGGCCAGGCTGTACATCCAGCTCAGCACAGCAAAGGACAGCACAAGCCTGGGCCTGTCATATGGCTCATGAACACTTTGATGTAAAACCATCTTCAAGTGAGGATCATTGCAACATCTCCCTTGAACACAAGTTTTACCCCCATCTAATGGAGGAAATTCTGGGTGATCTTTGTTTTATTTTGCCTTGAAGAAAATTACACTTTTAGAGAAGAATGTGTTTTTTATTCAGCCAGCAGTGTCCTAACCTCATTACTTGATGGTGCGTGGTAAAATAAAAGGCATCTCATCTAGTCCTAATCAAAAAGCAAGTTCTGTCCTTGCCTTACCTCTAGGGACAGTAAAAAGGGATAGTCACCCCCACAGTATCCTCAGATGGCTTATGTACAGCAAGTAACCTTTGGAATCTTCTTAATTCTCACTAATTTATAAGGGTCATTAAAATAATTTAGATGATGCATTGAACTTTTAATTAGTTGAAGTTAGAGGAGATGAATACCAACACAATTCTGTAGGCTGGTTACTGCACAGAGATTTTTGTGTTTCATTTATTCAAAAATGTAAAGAGTCTTTCTCTATCCTGACTGAAGTAAGCCTTAAAAAATTGAAGGATATTCGGATTACAACAGTGGAATTGAATAATTTAAAGTGGCTGGTGAAGGGTTTTCATGTGCCATCACCTTTGTATAATTTTGAGTGTTGAAGTTAGCTGGGACAAGGAGTTATTTATATTGAGGTTTTATTATCCTTTGAATGAAAAAAAAAATCTACTTTTTCCAGGGGGAGACTGGAAAAATATGAAATCCACAGAACAGGAAGAGAACTTAGGAGCAGCGTAGCTGCCTTACTATGAGTACCCAGTAAGGGTGTGCACTTTTATGGCAAACAAAGTGGTGCATTACTCGATAGTAAAAGCAAGCTACAATTACACTTAAAAATTTGAAACTGAAATTATTGAGACTATGGAAATTAATTTCTTCTTATACAAACATTGCAAGATTTTAATTAAAACAAACACCCTTTAAAGCTTTTATTTGAAAAATAATAAATAAATATAAGCTTTATTAAAAAATTGTTTTGGTTTACACAGTTACAAAAAAGAGTGATTAACAACTGTTTGATGAATTCCACTGCCTGTTTAACTTATGTTTAGATCAAAAAACTCAGTAAACACAGTTTGTAAAAGTTTCTGGATTTTTACACATAATAGCTTCACAAAACTACCTGAGATATAGATCAGAGACTGGTGGTATAGCTCATTGATTCTGAAACTAACTCAATTTACAGCAGTCAAGAATGTGACCAAATAGAAATTTTCTCACTCTGACATATTAAGGTTTGTTTCTTTTTTTTAGTCAGTCAGTAGAGAAGGACATGTTAATCTCTTCCTTTCTGTGCAGAAAGAGCCATGACTGGACTGTTCTTACAACAGATAAAAAGCAAGATATGCTTTACTAAACCAATTTTATGGTGAAGTGTCTCTAGTTTATCACTAGAGTGCATTTCCTAGAGAAAAAAGAAAACTGCATTACTCTTATTGAATCCCTCAACTAAAAGCCTTTAATTAGCTTTTAATTTGGGTCCACTTCATTTGTAAATGAACTTTTTTTTACTGAACTAAAGCTGTCTTCTACACAATGTAGTAATAACTTTCTTATGCCTACTTGGGTACTGCCTGACTTTTACAGGTTTTTTTGTTTTTTTTTTTTTAATTTCAGAAGATATATAACAATTTAAGTCAACAAGATTACCAAGCTTCAGCAGTATGCAAAAATTGATATCTGAGAGCTGGGAGAATCACCACAGTCCTAGAAAGAAGACATAGAAAAACAGCTCCATGGAACAGAGGTAGGAAACACTCTTGAGAGTCTTCTTCATGACAAAAGGTGATACATGCTATGTATGGGGTTAAGAATTTAATTCCTGGTAATGTTTCAGAAATCTAGAAATAATGCAAGAAATAGTTACAGTTTAAATTTCAATAACAGTAAAGATCACTCAGTAAAAACTAAAATAAGAGAGAG
The DNA here is from genome assembly GCF_027477595.1 of Haemorhous mexicanus. Classification (NCBI taxonomy): domain Eukaryota; kingdom Metazoa; phylum Chordata; class Aves; order Passeriformes; family Fringillidae; genus Haemorhous; species Haemorhous mexicanus. Next base: position 75,612,623 of record NC_082342.1, on the reverse strand, counting down.
AACACTGACTCAATACAAACAGTTAATAAATATCAGCTTCTTATTATATATTCCTGTCTTCTGCTTTTATGTTAATGTTATGTATATTACCCTTTCCCCTCACTGGGTCAAGAGAATCAGTCTTAGTTTGAAGTGGGGGGGGGGGCGCTACAAAAACCCATCAGTGTCCTGAGCTTTTTGCCAAAATACATGTATTGTTAATGGTGGGGAGTTCTTCTGCCTTGGGCTTCAATTTTTCTGTTCTCTGCTCTTTCTCTGAAGTTAGTTTTAGCTGGCTCACACAGGTGCACTCCTGCATTGATCAGCTTTTGACCACTGTGTTCTGTTTTCATGAGCTGGAACTTCTGATGTCACCCTATATGCGCACCCTTCGACACCACATTTAATGCTGTTGTCACCAGCAATTCCCCTCACACAGAATGGCTATTTGCTACTGCTATATAATCTGAAGCAGATTTAGTCAATAGTTACCAGATTGTGAGACAATTACCAACACAGGGAAAGCAAGGTAACATCAGTTCAGGACAGGCAAGTGCAAGCGAGTCCTGAGAGACGGCACTGCCAGGTCACTTCCAAAGCCTGAGGCTTTTTACAAGTAATGACAAAACATCATATTTCCTGGGCTACAGAAAGGCTCCCTTAGGCAATCCTGCTGTGCTGTGTATTATCTAAGCATGAAATTGGATTCCAGGGAAACCAGAAAATTTGGCCTTGTTGACCTTTGTTGCCCTTACTTCCTTCTGCAGCTAAAAGAGTTAACAGCCTTTGTGGTAGCATAACCCAATTACATGACCTAATCCTTCACAGAAACTTATCAGCGACTGTAAATTTTATTGCAATATTCAAAAATAGTTAAGAGATATTGCATAAAAATAATAGTTGTTCAAATACTGCTATTGCAGACATGCTTAAGTAACCGGGCAACATTTGTCACTTAAAATCTTTATAACTATGAATGCAAAGCATGACAAAATGAATGATTTTTTTTCAGTTATTCATCGGTTAGACAAAATGAAAAAATATTGTCAGCATTTGTTTATCAACTGCCACAGAACACATTTCAGACTGTCTAAAGGAGTATAAGATTCATTGGACAAAGACATTGGAATATAAAACTGTTTAGGTTTTTTTTCTGTTCTGCTTTGTAAGAGGACAACTTACTGTAAAAGGGAGTTGCACATATTGAATATATATGCAGTTTTAATGAAATTTTAATGGAAATATTAGATTAATTTTGGGTTTGAGCCATTTTGATACCATGTAAAGTATTTATTTTAGCAAAATTTGTCTATCACTGAATCATTAAATAGGGTATGCCTTTATTATAATTCCCCGTTTTCTGAACCCAAAATTTACAAATACCTAAGTACAGGCTATATAACTTTCAGTCTGGGCCTAGATATAAATACTTTTATATACACCTGGCCACAGCTTTACAAACCAGTCTTTCACACATGAAACTAGCAAATATTTCAGTGACCATGGACATTCCCTTTATTGCTTCTGTTTGTTTTCTTTGGTTTGGTTTAGTTTAGTTTGGTTTAAACCAGCTTTCCATATTAAAAGTTAATTATTTTTCAGCCACTTTTAGAGGAACTGAACTTTCTGTGACCAGACAACCCAGGCAGCCCTTGGCAGTACATATATGAGATTTCTCAAATGTTCTTGAATCATTTGTAACTAATATTTCTGAGTAATTGTGAAGAATCAGCAATTGGCAGCTACTTTTATTTCAGTCATGGTGCCACACCGGCTAAGAGCTTTATTGCTTCAGAAATCTATTTATTTTTCTCATTTTTTTCTGAATAGTATTACTGTAAAACTGAAAAAATTATTCAAGAATTCATAGCTAATTATCAGTGTATATGGGCAAACATATAATCCATTACAAGTATATTTGAGATTCCTGTCCTTAAGAATTCACAGCTAATCAACCATCTTCTGATTTTTTCTCCTTTAGAAATATCTCTAGGGATTTAATTACTTACATTTGCAAAGGGATTTCTTTGGCAATAATCTCTATTGTCCTAAAGTTAATTATTCAGGAAAAAGAAATTGCTTAGAACTGCTAAGCACAGGAATAACATGCTCTAAATATTGGGAGGAAAAGAAAGAAAAGAAAATGTTTGAAAGAGAAGGTTTTGAAAATTTGGTTCAGAAAATGCATTGTTCCACTAAGATGCAGTAAGATTCTTCTAGCTACTTTTTAAAAAATTACTTCAAAAAGCTAGAGTATTTTTTTTAATCTCTGTAAAATATTTTATTTTGAGTTTTTACTGTTTCTAGTAGTACCATAGTATCACATACTTACCTCATGAGTTAACAAGGAAAGTGTAAGAATCAATCAGTTGATCATTCATATATTAGTCAAACCAGCAAAACTGGTCATAAGTGAGATAGAGGCACATAAAATCTATGTTCTTCAAAAATCCTGTGAATATACTTAATTTAAATCTTATGTTCTTTCCACGCCTTCTTCTAACAGTTACAGGAACATTTTGCTCTCACACACCCTAAGAAGTTTGATTCAGAGATAATGTTGTATCGTACTTAAACCACTGTAATGGTGAAGTGATGTTAAAACTGCAGCAATCCTTCTAGTACCACTGGTTCCAATTACCTTTCCATCCAGCCTCCATAGGCTTTTTAACTTATTTTTGTGTTTGAACATCTTACCTCTAACATCTTCAATATTCAACTGAACATATTCATAGCTGTGGAACCATTTTTCAACATCGGCATAACTGTCATTATTTGGTATGCAAGAGGTTGTTGAACCAAAAAAAAAAAAACAATTCATCCTAATATTAAAATTTATGTGCAGAACTCATTTAGAAATAAAGATATGAATAGTGTTTTGTGATATAAAAAAAAAAAATGCAATAACACCTTCATTCTATCTGAGAAAAGACCTTTGTGTGTTTGCACATGCATGCGTGTGTATCATCTTTTGTTACATAAAAAACTAATTTTCTACAAAATGAGTATAAGAATAGCTTTAAACTGGATGTGAGGACTGACAATATATGTGTCTTCTGATGTAAATTTCCTTTCAGAACTAGAGGTGAAATGCATTATTCAAAATAGTCTTATTGGTTTTGCAAAGATATTTTGAGAAAGATATTTCTACAAAGCATCTGTTTAAGGAGATAAGCTATTTGGAATCCTTTTCTAAGGATTCCAGATGTAAAGAATTACATTTGTGTTCAGCATTTAAGCTACATTTTTACTTAGAGTATCATTGATGTGTATTAAGTGTTTATGGATTTAAATTACTAACTGGATGGACAGGTTTAGAAAACACCAAAAACTTCACTATGTATTTTTCAGTATTAAAAAAATATACTTAATAAATAAGAATGGTGTTGCTGTACTTTGTGATCATACTTCTTTTTTTAGAAATGTTTCATAACAATTCAAATATAAAATAATTTTGTCATATTTCTTTGCCAATATATGACATATTTATTTCTTAAACCACTTCAGCGACATCTGCCAAAAAACTCTAGAAGGATAAAGGATAAGTTCTATAACTTTAAACCAGACAGAGACTATTGTGAAGGAAGATGTTACCAGTATTCTTTTCCTCCCCTTCAAGGGCAGTTTTTTCTGTCATATTGCCTCTGTCTTCCTTTGTACCCTTGTACAAGGCTGGGAAGATAATTCCTGCCATGTGAATCACAATTATTTATAGTATCTATGTATTTATAGTGCAATATTTACCCTTATATAATAAAGACTTTCAAATCCCATTTATATTTTTTAAATTTAACTCTCACATTGCCATAAATATTAGGTTAGTCAATGAATAAAATTAATTGATGTCACAAAGCAAGTCCAGACCAAAGGAAAATAAATGACATAATTGTTGCAAACACTATCATCTCTGTACAGCATTCAAATAGGAATAAAAATCTGATTCATAATTTTCAGGCAATGGAAATAGGTAGAGTTGTTTCACAGATTTTTTTTTTTTTATCATTGGACAGTGTATGTTAAGGACCTTACAGTTTGTTTCCTTTTCTCTCTCTCTCTATTTATATATATATAGAGACAGAGACAGAGACATATATATAACCAAGTAGGAGTGTAGAATATAGTGCCATATTGTATCAAGACTTTGCCTAATTTCTCTTTTTTTTTCTCTCAGTATTATCTTTCTAATTTGTATGTTCTTTAAAGATTATTTTTTTAATTACTTCTTTGAAATGTCTGTTTTTTCATTTGCACTTAGAACAAAACTTCAGATTCTTTTAGATAAATAATAATTTTCAATTAGACTGTATCAAATTTTTAAAAACTAATTCTGTGACGCTTATTTAATTTCATTAGTCCACACTTTTTAGCAACTTTTACTATTTGGTCTGAAATATCATCTCAGAAAAAGCTAGTAATTACCAAACATTTAATTGTGCATTTTTGCTGACATTAAATAAATGTCCAGATTTCATATTTAACAGTGGGATAGTGTCTGTTTAGCAAGCCTTGTATAAACAAAGTAAATCTCTCACCTGCAGGCATTTGTTTTCATGGGGAGAAAGAACCACTTCAGCACATCCTGCAAAGGCAATATGTCTGAATACAGTTAACCCAGGTGATTTCTGAAGAATGTAAAAGACACTTTATTGACTTACATGCTCCACAAACCAATAGGATGATGTGCGCCGCTAGATTTACAGATCCCAAACCTGGCCAGAGCTGTGAAGGTTAATGGCAGACTTGGCTGTTGTGAATGCTGGAGAATTAGAGAGAGTGTACCCTGAGTGAGAGAGAAGTAGAAGGGTAGCAGAATTAGAGACACATTTTTCAAGAGAGCAGTTTTAGGCTTGTAAAGGGATCTGCTTGGAAAGATTCAGTGCAAAATTGCTCTGAGGGGCAAAGGAGCCCTGGACAGATAATTGATCTTCAGGAAACAAGATTCTCAGAGTGCAAAAGCAACCCGTTCCTTGCAGAAGGTAAGGTAAATATGGCAGAAAGCCAGCAAGGTCTGGACAGTGATTGCCTGACTGAGCTCAAATGCAAAATGAAGCATACAGAAGTTGGAAGAAGGGATGGTGGAAATAAAGGGACATTGCCCAAGTATGCAGTGTTGGAGTTAGGAAAGGCAAAACTCAGTTGCAGATGAGATTAACAAGTAAAAAGAAAGAGCAAAGCCCACTATTTCTCTAAGTACATTGCCAAAGAAAAAAGGTTCAAGAAAACCCTTAATGTGTTTCCCAGTAAGGTAGGGCACCCAGTAGCAAAGGATTTTGAGATTAATGGCTTACTTAAAGTTTTTGTGGCCTCTTTTCAGGGGCCAGAGGGGATGTGTATTAAATTGCTGAGTGTTTGGAAACTGCAGGCACCACCAGCCCTCATTGTTCTTGTCCATCCTCCCTAAGTCTCCCCCCTCCACTGACTGATGACCAGAAACCCATTTCAGCCACTGCTTGGGCCACCAGCCTCTGCTCCAGGGACACTGCAGTGGGATCAGTCTTCAGATCATCCACAACACTGTCACTCACATCCCAGCTGTCCCTATCCCCAGCTGCCTGATGCCTGGACCTATATTCTACTTAACCTCCATGCCATTAAAGATATCTCTCACTTGCTAGTGATGGTTTAAAAATTACAGTATTTTATTCTGCATGCCCATTTCTCACATGTATTCAAAATTATGTTGAATCATTACAAGGGTAGAACTAAAACACTGATTCTTTAAAGATTTGCACACATACTTGACTGTGATCAGTTCCATTGACTTCACTATTTGACTCCAAACTGTGCTTTTCATTTTTGGTAAAGTTAATCATGTGTATCCCCATGTTGCTTTGAGCTCTACAGTCTTCTGGATTTGGGTTTTTTTCAATACTTGAACTGTATGTGGATCTGCTAAAATTAATATTGATTTAGGCTATATATATATTTAAAATACATATATATTTAGAACAATTGCAAAAATATTATCTTTATTGCTTTTTATTCACTTCAATGAAAACAACAAAGTTCCGTATTAGTAAACACTATACCTATTCTGCAAATGTAAAAGAAGACAAAATTTTCATAGAGTTGATTGAGTTTTCTGACCCAAGATTTTTATATGTAAACAAATTGTGAGGGGAACAGAAATGACTAAGGATATCCACCACAAAATCTTCCAGAGTAAGGTCAAACAGCACCATTAAATCATCAATCTTAGCCCTTTTCAGTTACAAAACTCTAAACTTTACCCAGTTTTATTGAGCTCTTCTGAGCTCAATAACTTTTATTTGAGTAGACAATAACTTATGTTTGGCTGAAGTATATCTCCTAGAAAGGCAACCATTCTTTATTTAAACGTTTCCACAGACAGAGAAATCTACTTCATCCTTCGGTAGCTTGTTTCAGTGATTAATTGCCCTTGCAGTTAAAAAGTTGTGCCTAAATTCTAATTGGAATTTATCTGGCTTCAGCTTCCAGGCACAGGTCCTTGATAGCCCTTTTTCTGGCAGATTGAAGCCCGTTAGCAATGGGCATTTTGCCCCCATATAAGTACTTATGAGTGCAATCAAATCACTTAATCTTTTTGATCAGCCAAACAGACTGTGCTCTAAATCTTCCACCATGAGCCATTTTTTACAGCTGTTAGAAATGTCTCTTCTCTATACCTTGTACAATTTTACATCTTTTAAAAATATGGATGCTAACTTTGTGTATTGGTCTCACTGAGCTGAGCAGAGATAATATCAGACCTTTTACTCTTATGATCCTTCTTTTAATGTCATTAAGTATTCTTTTCCACCAACATTGCAATAGGTACTCTCAGCAAATTGCAATAATCTTTATACCTTTTTCAGAATCATTGCTTTCCAATTTTGTCTTTTTATCCCCATTGAACAGATTTCTTTGAATTTCAGCACTTTTATTGGAGTGTGATCCTTTACTTTGAAATGCACAGTGATCCAGACTAATTTTTCTGACTCTTCTGCTAACATCCATTTTTTAATTTTTACTATAATTAACACCATTTATGATCCAAAAGTCTTTGTTTTATCCATTGTTAGATTTGCTTGACTCTCTCAATTACTGTACAATATCCAAAGCTGATTATTTCCAAATAAAACAGTGATTTTCCAACACTGGCAACTGTTCCAGGTTTCTCACTTGGTAATTTTTTTATCTACTGATCTTGTATAATTCCAGAATTCTACTACTTTTTAATGTTCTTAATTTATGAACATTTATCAAAAATTTAAATTAGAGAATGTAGGCATCTGAAGTGGAGAATTTGGACATGCTTTTCATATATATCTAAGGAAATAGTTTTATCTCCTCTATGGGTTGTTCTTGTGAGTGCTGTTAGTTTTATTCTGCTCAGAAAAAACAGGCAAAAAGAACTAAACAAGGAAAAAAAGAAAGGCACATAAGAATCAAACTAAGTATATTTTTTGTTGCAAAATGCAGAATAGCATGGTCTATTATTTACAGCTAGTATACAGAGTGAGCACTTTCGTCATTAGTTACTCAATGGGCATTTGTCCCTTGATGGACAAAGTGACCTAACTCGTTTTTTTTCAATTTCTTTGCATTCAAATACAAAGCATTATACAATTTCTTAATTGTTCTTTATTGATGCAATCATTAAGTATTCCACGTAAATATATTTCCACGAAAAAGATTATTCATGTTTAAAATTGTCATTTGATACTTTCAGAATAGAAATTCAGGGTTTTTTTATTTATAATATGATAAATATATTGAGATTCTTTTTCAGAAGATTTATTTCAAATCTCTCTCACAAAATCAGATTTCTGTCTCTGAAAACTTTTTGCTACTTTTCGATCACAAAATTGTCACTACCTTGGCAGTATGTGCCATGACATCATATTCTACTTTTACAAGGGTAAAAATGAGAAATGTGTGTAGGCAGTTCCAAAAACTGATTCTGGAACACATGAGCACTTGCAAATTAATTGGAAGTCAAGAGCTGGAGATAAACATTATATGGTTATAATGTTAGGACTACCATTAGTGAACAAATGTGTTCACAATAACAACTTCTTAGAATTGAAAGATTTGGTTTAGCTCACATGTACACCTACAGAATCCTTAGATTCAGCCAAAGTTTGAAATTGGACCATCTAAGTTTGTCCTCTGCTATGGGCACAAAAGCAGTTTAAAAATTTAGGGGTTTTAAAAGAAGCTAAACAATTGGCATACAAGACAGCTTGCCATTGATCTGTGTGCTTAATAAAGCTAAATGTTAGGAAGACTAATGTACCGTACTGATGTTTTAGGAATTTCATTAGCGCATTTGAACGACTATCATAACTCACTCACCTCTGCTGAGTTTATGAGGCATGGGTTTTCTCCAGCTCATAAAATCATCTTGCTTAGCACAATACAGTGACTGATAGCATCAGAGATGAAACTTCATGAAGCAAGGTGACTTTTTTTTCCTTCTTTTTTTTTTAATGAGTTTTGTAGGACGATGCAGAAAAAACTGCTGGATAAGAATCCAGTGAAATACTATTCTGACTTAGTGACAAGATAAATACAAATATCCTGGGTCTACTGGTCTTTGTAATGTTGATTGTATACTGTTAGCTTCTGAACTACTGAGAATTTATTTCTGTTCTTATACGTTTTTAAGTGTAGTACACATGGCATGAAAAGTCTTCACTGGAAATAGTAATGTGGCTTTCTGTCAATGGGTCTTTTTTTCATTTAAACTTTTTGAATTTTCAGTTCAAACATTTGCAATTTACCTTTATGTGGAATAAAAGAAGGTAGCTTCACATCTGTACACATTTTCTCATTACAAGCGTCAAAACCATTAATTTTTAAACAGTATTCTTACCTCTTTCTAGCCATCTTATAATGCAGATATCATCTTAAGTAATCATTCAAGTCTCTCTTTGTCCATGGTGTAAGAAAAGGATCCAAAATATGTGGTTTCTGAAGTATTGTGTTCCAATTTCCACAAAGGCCACCTTAAAGGAACAGCTCAAATGTAGATCCTTATAATGAGATAAGATTACATATATTTAGATGAAGTTGTTCTCCTTCTTATCCCTGAAGTAGAATCTACATCTTTAGCCATCACCTACAAAGTATTGCAAAAGATGTTTTAGACCTGGTTCAAAACAGTTAGCTCTATTAGTTTATGTGGATACAGGGTAAAATGAGGCTTTTGAAATAAACCTTTGGATTTTATCAATGCTCACATTTAGTTCCAGCTCAGATGCCTAAATTAAAATTTACCTTGTGAATTTGTGCCAAGTAAATGGGTTTGATGTCCAGACTGCATGTCATTTTTAAATGAATGTTACATTATTTCTGCATCTTGACTCTTCCATCAATTTAAAGAACCACTATGAAAATTTCTTTTCCATCACTCTCTTTTATTACCAGGATGAATTTATTTTCATTTTCAGTTATGCAGTTACCTAATTTAGCTCTGTAAAAATGTTCACTTTCTTTAAAATATAATTTAAGACTAGCATAAGTGTCTTTATATGCTATTCTTGAGTATATTTGGTGTTTTAGTGCATGCTTCACCACATGACAAGAAGCAAATGTCCTTAGTTCAATAGCTGTTCCTGAGACTGAGAATTTCATTTACATATAATTTTTATATTGTTTTTATAATTGCCTTTTTATCAATTTAATCTCCAAGTTTCCTCACGGTTAAACATGTTTCTCTATTTTTTTTCTGTTTCCTCTAATCAGGACATCTACATTTATCCTATTTTGAGTAAGGGCGCATGCATAGTTACATGGGATTCAGTTATGGGATTAAATTTAACTTTTCCTCCTTTTCTCTAAGATTAAAAGTAGAGAAGAATTTACTAACATCTGCTAAAGATCTAGATCCAGCTTGCCAAATTAAATGCTATGCCTCCTCTGCATATGTCATACAATTTCAGATACTAACACCTTTATCAGACCGAAGCTTCCATATTTGCAAGAATATTTCAGTTTGTTGAGAGCTACATTTTTACTAAGAGAATGTGATTATTTTGTATCTGTTGTTGGCTGAGTTCATATTGCATTCTTTATTTTCCTTGGATTCAGGCATGAATCTCAGATAAGTAGGACTGTAGTTTCTGTCCTATATTCCAATTTACTAATTCTGACTTAGTCTAATAATCCCTGAATTTATAAAATACTTGTATGTCACAAAAAAAGAATACATATTATAAAGTAATAGCGATACAGAATAATATTAGGATTCATAGTAGATTAATAAATTTGTAATTTTTATCTTTTTGTAAATTTGTAGTTAAAAATTTTTTGTATATTAGATGCTTTTCTTCCAGATACTTCTTACCCATAATGCTGGTTATTTTACTTCTCAAAAGTGCCTTCTATTAGTCTAAACTTAACTAAGTCCTTTCAAACTTAAACTTGCAAAAGATCTCTTTTTCTTGGAAGGGTAATCACATCTTTATGAAGTAACTATAAACAAGTATAAAGCCTTAATGAGAAAATATAGTCTTGGATAGAGTTTTTGGGATTTTTGACCCCTGTGTGTTAGCACTACAACAGCTGAGTTTCCCTCCATTTTAGAATAGAATCATAGAATGATTTTGGTTGGAAGTGACCTTAAAGATTATTTAGCTCCAAACCCCCTCCTGTGGGCAGGGACACCTTTCACTAGATCATGTTGCTCAGAGTTCCATCCAGTCTAGTCTGAAACGCTTCCAGGGACGGGGCATCAGTAACTTTTTTGAGCAAGCTCTTCACTGCCTTACTGTCCTCACAATGAAGAATTCTTTCCCAATATCTAATCTAAATCTACTCTCTTTTAGTTTGAACCCACTGCCCATTGTCCCACCAGTACATGTTCTTGTAAATGGCCTTTTTCCACATTTTGCATCTATGAGGGATGCAAAAGAATCTGATGGGTCTTAAAATTTCTCTTTTGCACAAAGAGCTGCAGCCATATAGAATGACTGGAACTGACAACGCTGCAAGAAGGGCTTAGAAGCCTTGTTAGTATTACAGACTAGTGCTTCAAGTAGCACAATTGCCTAGCAAAACCAGACAAATTACCCAAGGAATTGTAAAGTCAGAGATCAGTAATTCTAAGCTATCACCTAAACAAGGCTTTCATGTAATGCAAAGAAAATTTGGAAGCATTTTAAGTGGAGTTTTTCAATATCTGTATTACTAACCAAGGCTTAACTGATAGAAGAGACAGCTAGGAACAAGTTGTGTATTACTATGGTAACAGAAACACTAAAAACAATGTAATGGCAGTAGATTTAGAGTCATTGAAGAATAAAAGAGCATAATGTAATGAACAGCATATGAGTAATGCTATTGCATACAGTAGCTACAGCAAATTCTCTATTCTGCCTGAGGACAGCATGTAGCTTCACTTTGCAATTTAGCGTGAGATGTTGCTGAGTTCCTATATCTACACCAAAGATTTTGGAAAGATTTGAAACTTTTGGGAAAATTCATAAAAAAAAGAACCATGGAATCACCAGGGTTGGAAGAGACTTTTAAGACCACCAAGCCCATCCATCAACCCAGCACTACCATGTTAACCCTTAAACTACTAAACCCTGTCCCCTCCTTGGGCAACCTATTCAAATGCCTCACAACGCTCACAGTGACATTTTTTTTCTAGTATCTAATCTGAATCTCCCCTGTCTCAGTTTAAGGCCATTTCTTCTAGTTCCTCTCACTGCAGACACAGCAGGAGAGACCTCACCACACCCTCCTGTCCAGTAGTTATAGAGAGCGATGAGGTCACCTCCGAGCCTCCTCTTCCTGAGCCTAAATAAACCCAGCTCCTTCAGCCATTCCTCTTAAAACACAGCTTCTCTCTAGACCTTTCACAAGCCTTGTTGCCCTTCTTTGGACATTCTCCAGTGCCTCAAGGCCCTTTTTCAAGCGAATGGCCCAGAACTGAAAACAGCACTCAAGGCAGGCCTCACCAGGGCTGAGCACAGGGCAACATCACTTCCATAGTCCTAGTGGCCACACAATTCTTGATACAGGCCAAGACACTGCTAGACTTTATGGCCAGCTGGGCACATTACTGGCTTAAATTCAGCTGGCCCATATTCAGCTGTCAGCCAGCACTCCCAAGTCTGTTTCTTCTGAACAGCTCTCAAACCACTCTGTCCCCAGCCCACAGAGCTGCAAGGGATTGTTGTGACCCAGGGGCAGGACCTGGTGCTTGGCCTTGTTGGATCTCATTAAGCTGTCATTGGCCCATTGATCAACTCTTTCCATATACCTCTGTAGAGCCTTCCTACCTTGGAGCAGATCAACACTCCCACACAACTTGGGTGATTCCTCCTACTATAAAGAAGACATCTAAAACATGTCAGAGGCCCATTCTCGCTACATTGACTATGTCCCTGGAATGACTATAAGGGAAGCCTGGACCATTTCTGGAATGTGTGTGTCTGGAGTATGATAACTGTGAATGATACAAACTTCTTCTAAAGTAGCTATGTATGATGTTTCAAGCATTAAATGAAAGATGATCTCTCTAATTTGTTGAATAGGTTTTCATTGTTTTGTGGGTTTTTTGGTGTATTTTTTTCACTTGTTTGTTTGTTTCTTTTGTGATTTTTGGGGGTTTTTGTGTTTTGTTAGGTGGTTGTGTGGGATTTTTTTGTTTGTGAGTTTTTTGGTCTTGGTGGTGGTTGTTTTGTATTGATTAATGATCGATTCCAGGACAACTCTATTAATGACTGGTTTTCCTTACCCATCTCTTTTCTGTTAGATTTCAACTTTTGAATTCTATATATTTCAACATGTTTTAATAAATAAGATTGCAGACACTGTGTAGCAAATATAATTCTGCTAATTAACTTGTTACATACCCTTTTAAGGCTCTTTAAAGTTTCTTTTGAAGTGGCAGGAGTGCCCTAACAGCAAATTGGACTTTTGGACTTAGAGGAATAGATGTTTTGGCCAAAGACCATGTAATAAGAAGACAAAAACTCAAAGAAAAGAAATGTTTTGTTTTTCATAATAGAAGAAACTTCAGAAATTCCATGTGATTATTAAAGTTTTTTGTGATTATTATAGTTATTGTTATAAATTTACAGACATAAAATAAGCCAGAGGAAACAAACTCTTGAAGCCTCTAAAAGGCAGTCAGTAGAGGGAGCCATGTTCATATGCAGTTTATTACATGCCACTGCAAAGCTTTCTAAAATAACCCAGCTGATGAACAAATGAGATTTTTTTTTTAATTTGCTGCAGTATCCTTACATAGAAAGAGAATGTAATATGGAAAACACCAGACTCTTTCCTGACTGAATATATTAGTAAAGTGAAGACTGACAGTGATAACAACATTAAGGTGCAGCTGCAACCTTAGATTTGCTATGTTCTATGATTTTTAGATTTACCAAGGGATTCAAGTACTTATATTAACCTTACGGGTATTTAAGTGTACAGATTCCAAAAAACACAAGGAGAGGAAAAACCTGCTGTACCAATGCTATATCTGTCAATAGCTTGGCAGCTGCTTTCATGTTCAGCTTTTAAGTTTCTGAGTACTTTTATATTAAAAACTGGGTGGTTTAGGGATTGCCTTCTCAGTAATCAGTGACTGGTGGGTTTGGTGGTTTTTTTTTTTGTTTTTTTTTTTTTTTTTTTTTTAAATATAACTAGAGAACCCTTAGGTATTCTCACTGCTGAAATATTTATGCCATAGGAAGATTGAATTCCCAGTGAAATGCAGTTGCAGCCATTTTCTTTGAAAACACGGCTGGAGCCCTTTCATGGGGATAATGAAGGTGAGTTCTTCACACTGAGAGGAACATTGAAATGGGGATTTGAGACCACACAATGGGTAAAGAAGGGAGAAGGGAACACAGCAGCTATAATACATGTGGTAATAAATATCGTTCTTGCACAAACTCTTTTTCATTTTGACAGAGAGAAGTAAGGCACTGCTCATTAGCTATTACTGTGTGAAAGGACTCAGCCCACTGCCAAGAACCCCTGCCATGCCACTATACTGTGAGGCATAGTGTAAGAATTACAGCTTTCAGGTTATCTACACTGACTGAGGTATGATTTATGATGTTGAGTTGCTCTTCAACACTGAGAATAAGGAAATTGTGTATAAAAGGGTGGTGAAATTTTGAGATCTGTTGATGCTGTCACCAATACAGATGTATGAGGAAAGTGCAGCGGTGTTTAGGAGTTAGAAGAAAAGTGACTTAGAAGAAAAATTTTTCAGAAACTGAACTTTATTCCTGGGGAATAACAGTGAATTTGTGTTTTAACTATGCACATATATACACGTAGAGGTATACTTATCTGTGGGAACTATTCCATGGTTAGTTTTCTGTTCAGACCTGTGGAGATAAGGCTTCCCTAAGTTAAAGCTTTATGGGAATACTTTTAAAAAAACAAATCCTAAACATAAACAAGACTGCTCTCCCCTCTCTTCCGTAAAAGCTACGGAAATTACAGCATTAGTAAAAAGCATCACTCTCATAAAAATACCTAATATCATAGGTTAAGCAGAAGTTAAAACTATAGATATGTAAATTCTATATCACAGATTATTTCTATTTTTGTTCCAGTATTTTTCTTCTTAAAGTCATCACTATATGTCAAATCATATAACTCCAGCTCAGATTTTTTCAAAAAGATCTACCTACCCTATTTTTTTTTTTTTAAGATTCCCTTTCTTTTGCGGTTTTTAGCAGTTGTCTTGTTTTGACCCTATTTTATTGAAACTCTTAGTCTGGTATTTCTATGGCATAAACATTAATCTATTTAAAGTTCAACAATAAGGTACTTAAAGAAGAAAATTATAGCAGATTTCACATGCTCTTCCTCTTTTGTGAGGGAACTTATGGATCCAGACCTGTCAATTTCTGATTCAGCATGGATGTAAGCAGTTTCAAGGAAAGCAGCAAATTTCCTGTGGCTCATGATGTCATTGTAGGAGTGGCTGTTGTATCTATACAGATACAGAACACTCGTATAATCAGCAGGATGGAGTGATTTGTTCTAAGACAGAATACCAAGTTAATAAATGTCTTGAATAAAATGGATTTTTAAAAAAGTATAAGGCATAAATGATGAAAGATTTTTCAAATATCATGGTAACCCATTGCAGGAAATAATTTGCCTGTGTTTTTTTCATACTGCGTAACACTGGAGATCACTCTTCTAGGAACCTTGCCGTAAACTTCCATAACATTCATTTGCCCCCTCTATAATAGAGTTGTGCATTAAATTTTCATCTTAATAAAGTTACTCTTGATATTTGGAAGGTACAAGAACTCTTCCTATCTGTGCTGCAAACGTAAAGCCTATGACTAAGAAGAGCAAAAATTTTTTTAGACTAGGCTGGACAGGAGTGCTTTGATTATAAACACATTTTTAACATTTTGTTTTAGACTCATATATCATAACTGCACAATCTTCCCATTTTGAATTCTGGGACTGGAGCAGATGGCAGAGATGTATTTCAAATAATGGTGCTTGACATATAGTGTCTATAAATAGCTACATAGCTACAAGGTGTTATTTGTAATTTTTCTCTCTTGGGAAGAAACTAGAAGTTCTCTGTCACTTCATGATAATTGTTCTTGAAATTCTTCACAAATGCATAATTTTTTGAAATTTTTATCTTAAGGTAAAATGACAAATATCAAGGCAGATGTTCTTTTGCATGTTACTGGATTTCCAAATGTCTCCACAGCCTAGTCATAGAATTAATTTCTGCCACATATTATGCACACATATATAGATAGATAGTCATAGAGAAAAAATATGAGACATACATTCTCCACTTTTATAAAACATTTCTTAAATTTATTTGTCATGATAAAGGAGTCTACCAGAAAAATAAATTGGTTTTCTACCCAAGAAAAACTACATAAATGATAAAATGTATTATGTATCTTACTAAGAGTGAATTTATGTGTTAAATAATTTTGCCTTCAGCCCATTGATGCAATGATTAAAAAAACCCCAAAAGTGGTACTTAAATTATACTGAAAAGTCAGCTATGGAGGGGAGAGGGTTGTACACTGTACCAAAAATAATGTTTTAGTTTTATGTCACTGGTGGGTGCTCTTTGAGAGAACAGTTAGTTCTTGTTTCAGGCAGAAGAAAAATGAAAAATTGTCTAAGACATCTTAGTTTATGGTAATATAAAAGAAAAACTAATGCTTCAGAATCTTTAAGGCAATTTCCATATCTTGTATGCTGTTCCAGTATTGGTATTGTCATGTTTTCAATCAAGGTTAATGCAAACAAAGGAAAAAACTCAGAAAATCAGGTACAACTTATGTAAAAACTCTTGCTGAAAACAAGTTAGAATGAACAGACTGTATGATTTAAATGTTCTTTTAAATTTTTGGCAGCTGAGATTTACTTTATATCCCATATGCTCCTTATTCTTTTAGTTATAGTAAGCAGGTAATTCTTTCTTTGCTGTGAAAAATGCTGCTGTTGCCAACTTTGTCATCTAAGCTTCATTTTTACAGTTCTAGTAGCATCAGTTTGTCAACATAAAAGCTAAAATATTCTGAACTCAATCAGCTTTCTCAGGCTTGTCTCTAGAGATGGCATTAAGGGGTTTGGGTAACCTTATCTGTTCAATACTGAGGATGTTTCTAGCTTCTGCTAAGTGCTCTCCAGTGATTCCTTTCAAAACTTTTAATGGACAGCAATATGTCTGTCTGATCATATACATACTCCTTACCACATCATCCTAGAGGCTTTTTAAAACAGCCTGATAGTAGTGCTACCCTTTCAGCCAGTTTTATTTGGACCAATAACAGCAGTATGACAGGGGAAAAAAGCCTCAGATATTTAATATGACTCTTCATTTTGGTATAGTTATTATTGGACCTTTTAGGAGATGTAGGAAAGTTGTGAGGTGGACTGCCTCCAGAAAAAAAAAAAAAAAAACCAAACCAAAAAATAAACAAAAAGCCAAAACAAAACCAAGATACCATGCAAGAAATATCTTTCATACTCAGAAATTTGAAAAACATTGCATTAATAAAGAAATATGGTGTAGAACAAGATTCACATTTGAACAACATCACTTATCTTGCACAGCTTTGCAGAATACAATTTAATATTTTATGAGATTATGTATATTTGTATTGGGAAGGTTTCTTGTATTAGGAAATACTATTTCTATTGTTGGATGCATATTGAATTATTTCAGTGAAGTGGAACAGCTCTGATTGTGTTACCAAAAAATACCCCAAACAATTTTTAAATGCAAATTCCAGTTACAATACACAATTTTTTTTTTTGCTCTGCAGACAGCTTGCTATCCTTTAGGATTTTAAATTAGTGCACAGACAGATCTGAGGCTAAACTTAAAGCAATAACATTTCCATTTTTATGTTTTTTCAAAGCAAATGATAAGTTTTGCCAGTGTTAAGATTGTATTTTCTGTGATTGCACCGGTGGGACTCTCATTTAAATTAGAATGTTTTATCATCTACTTCTTCAGCAAAATCATACTCTAACATTTTGATATACATCTTTAGGAATCAAAAAGAATGGAAAAACTAGCATTCTACCTATAGCACTGTCTTTTCCTACTAATTTAATTTTATAATGGTGCCTTCTGCATGAAAAATGGGTTTTTATTTTCCTTGAGGTAATTCTTTACAGAGACAACACAACAGAAGAGTTGGCCTGCTGTGATAGAACTATTGTTACTCTTAGGTGATACAATGCCTCTGGTAGTGGCCTACTCTCTATTAGGAAAGTGTGTATTTCTGACATTAGCTCATTTGTAAGTGTAAAAACCTTGGATGGAAGTCTACACTCAAACTAATATAACTCCAGAACTTTCTTGAGGGGCAAAAAATTGCACATTTGAGCTTTAAAGCAACAATGGTGGGTTCAATCTCTGTCAGGAATGAACGCCAAGCATGCAAAAAAATTGCAGCTTTTGATTAATATGACACTGTTTGATGGTGCAGCACAGAAAGTGTGGGCACAGTCTTTCATTGGAAGGAAGATATGCAGAGAAAAATGGATTTATTTACATAGGGGGAAAAAATAAAAGTAAAATGTTTCTGTGCACAACCAGACAACTGGTTTTGATTTTGTTCCTCGGCATTGTAAAATGCTAAAAAGCATAAACAATGCAAGGAGTAGAGCCTTAGTTGAGTCTTTGTTAAGTTATACACAATAGAATTTGTTTTCCCGTTTATTTTTCTATTTAAGTATTCAAGGACTGCAAGGAGATTGATGCAGATGTTAGCTCAGAGGCATTTTGTTGGGATAAAATGAAACATGCAATGAAAGCTATGAACACTGACTTAAGATCTTGAACATGCTGATTCCACACAGCTCTTCCAAGAAACCAAATGCAGTGGCCCATCTAATATTTTATGACTCCAACTGCTATTCAAGCATTTCTATGGAAATATTTGGAAGATATTATCCTTACATCAACTGACTCAAAATTCTCATATTTGACTGGGGAGAGAATATTTTAAATAAGCTAGAAAAAGAACTAAAAACATCTCAACACCAAAATAACAACAAAACCAAAATCAAGGCAAAACAAGAAACGCACAAACCAAAAATTAAACCTAAGTGAATTTTCTAAACATGCTCTGAAAAAAAGAAAACCCAAAAACAAAACCAAAAAACCCTGTAAACATCCCTTCATTTGTGTTTGAACTGTTGTTAAATAGAGTGGGAAGGGATCTTAAGCTATCAGCTGGTTCGTTTTCTAATGAAAGCAGAATCAAGTAAGTTTAAGGCAGGCATTTTTCTATCCATTGCTTAAAATACTTCTTTGCTAGCTTTACAACATCCAAAATTATTAAAAAATTCATTAAGTGTTTTAATCACGTGACTCATTAAAACATTTTCTCAACTACTGTCTTCACTAACAAATCTTTGTCTCAGCTCAGTTCTTTACTTTTCTGTTCTGAGTGAAAGGAAAGCTTACCGCTTTGTGGCCATCTTTTTTCTTGTAACATTTTTTCATCCTATGTGTCAGTTTTCTTTTTTTTCCCAGACAAACCCACATATTCCAAGCTCTTCTTTGAAACATGGACAAGTATAATAAAGCATGGGCCTCACAGTGTGGCACTGAACTCCCTAGCCTTTAGCTGCAGTGAAAGCTGTTTCAGAGAGAGCAGTCACAGTCTTTCACTGAATGCTGACCCATTGGCTCATCTCACCTTCACACTCAGTGCATAAAAGGGATAAGGATAATTTCCTCTTCAGCGTACAAATGCTGTCTAGCAAAAGTTACTCCATAATATTAATCTTTTCTTCTTCATTAAGTCAAAATGTTATGTGATGTAGAGACTGACCCACATTGCCCAGATGAGAATTTATAAAAAACACCATAAGAATTTTTGTCCATAAAGCTGTTGTTACCACATTCAAAAAAATTACTTCTTTCTGGAGTTAGGTATT
Source organism: Haemorhous mexicanus (assembly GCF_027477595.1). Lineage (NCBI taxonomy): Eukaryota > Metazoa > Chordata > Aves > Passeriformes > Fringillidae > Haemorhous > Haemorhous mexicanus. The sequence continues at coordinate 75,593,249 of NC_082342.1, read as the reverse complement.
AAAATCTAAGGAGATTTCAATATAAGAATGGATCAATTTTTCATCTTGTTCATGTATGTGCTACCATAAAATCTGCCTCTTCATTCCTTTCTGTGGTTTTAGCAGCTCCAAAACATATATCTTTGCTTTTTCATTAAAGTAGTAGTGAAAATGGTTTTGTGAATCCCAATTATGGCAGATCAGTCAAAATAAAACTGTACTTTCACTTTTAGACTTAACAGCAAGACAAGACTTCTGAACAAAATGTGTTGTAGATGGTATCAAAACATAATCTCCACAATAGAAGCCTTAAAGATCTTTCTTCTTCAAAGAATCACAGATGAAAGTGATAAACACTTGAATGGACAAGAACATTGGGAACATGAAAGAGAAAACTAGGAGAAATTCTTTATGGGGAAAATTTGGCAAAAGAAATGAAGAATTTATGCTGACCTGGTATTTCAATAGACTTCTATCAACTGAGATATTCACCCATGAAGAGATAACCCAAGGACAGTTAGGGTCCTATTTTATAAATCATGTTTCACATAAAAGAAGGAATTTATCTGCAGAATAAGTAGAATTATCATGCAACTAAACAGCTGCAAATATAGAAAAAGTTACAAATATAGAATTACAATTATAGGGAAAGATGATTACCCATCCTTATTGTCTGAATAAGCAATATTTATGATACTTCCAGGGAGTTTCATCCATACTCAGATTGTAGGCAACTTATTGCAACTACATGGATTTTACTGTAAAGAGGAAGAAAATATGAGAACTTTAGTTTTATTCACAAGTGTAAGCTTTAAAGATTTTTTCTCCTGTGACACCACTTAAGATAAGGGGATCCATAAACTTAAGACATCTGTTTGTAGTAACATATTGAATGATGCCAAAACATCATGCTTTGCAGCATGGCTCTCTTTGCTCTTCAGCTGTTATTCTGCAGTTTCCAATCAGTGGGTCATGGCCCTGAGCCTGCTCCCTCCACACCACCAGGGTTTGCTAGTGGAGTGCAGTTGGGTCATCTGGAACGAGGCTGATGAAAAAGAGCAGGCTGAGAAAAGCCTTTCTTCTCTACTCGGGAACTCAAGCACTCCTTCCTAGCTTGCCCGAGCTGCTTGTCAGCATCATTACTCACCTTGAGGAGACCAACCTTGATTTCCCAGCTTGAATTTGGTCCTACCTGGATACTTTGGACTTATCTGTCCATTTCTAGGCTCCTGACTGGCATCTGTCACCATCCATATGCTGGACTTGTTTCCTGGTTGGGTACTGTGGGGACTGTGCCCACAGGGTCCACAGAATTACCCATAATTGTGAGGATTTGATTTGTTTTGCCTCTGCAGATTCTCTAGTCCAACACTCCTGCCAAGGCAGAATCACCCTAGAGCAGGTTGCACCTGTGGGTTTTGAATGTCTCTAGAAAGGGAGACTCCATGAACCCTGCAGGAAGCCTTTTTCAGTGCTCTGCCAAGTTCAATATGAAGAAGTTCTTCCTCATGCTGAGGTGGAGCTGCTGTTTTAGTTTATGGCCATTGCTCTTCATCCTGTCACTGGGCACTGCCAAAAAGGATGTGACACCATCCTCTTGACACTGTTATTTGAGATATTTATGTGCTTTGATGAGACCCCCTCTCAGTCTTCTAGGTTTAAGGGATTCGTCCAATTGTTGCCCAGTCACCCTCCCACAGCCTTGGCTTCTGGCTCTGTACTCTGCCCAAACTCCCTGGTCTCTGACACAGAGTGTGGGAGCTAACAGAAGACAGCTACCCCAAACAACATGGCATGTAGGTTACACATACCTTAGTGTAAGACTTAGTCTGGAGTCTAACGAATGTGATAATATGGATGAGGCCAGTCACCTGTTATGAATTTAACTAGTGTTAAATATATAAATGAACATATATATATATATATATATAAGGAGTCTAAGAGATGTCAGGTTATTTATCCTGCACTATTTGAAATTAGGAACGGCAAAAGTCTGAGTATGTTGTCAGGGCACAGAGGTTTGGGTCAGAAGGGACATTTAATTGCTGTGGGTTGTCACATAACTCTGCCAGGGGACATGGTGCAAGGGCAGGAAGAACAAACTGGGAATGTGATGTGATAGGGGCACTTGGTGTTGGAACTTAAAATGATTGTGACAGTTTGTTCATTCACGTTGTCTTCTGGAGTTCAGAAGACCAGATGAGCTCATTGGGGTTGGACAAGGATTCAGCCCTGGGCTGGAGGAAGCACTTGGAGCATGGGTAGTGCTAGTGGAACAGGAAGGGCACACCCTGACAGAAGGGCCTCTCCAAGTCACACTCTCAGCTGCCAGACAGCCAGGGACAGTGGGACAGCTCCAGGCATCAGATATGTCCCTGAGGATAGTGACAGGCTGAGGCTGCACCAGGATATAAGGGTGGGCCTGCCTCACCAGGGGGTGGCTGGATGGGACAGGGCAGTGGGAGCTGGAGGCCAGCTCTGCTGCAGCATCCATGGAGCAGGTGATGATGGCATTGGGAGGTGCCATGGGATCCTGGGCTATGGGCAGGCTGATGAGGCTGGATAGGGACTGCCAGTCCTCAGGACCCTGTCACCTATGTAAAACTTCCACACAGCTATTCATTTTTATAATATATTGTAGCTGATTCTCTAGTACACCATTTAAAAAATTTTCACGACTTTTTAATTTTCATTACACAGACCAGATTTCAGAGTAATATGGGGATTTCTAACCTCTGAATTTGTGGTGGTGATACACTGTTTATCTTTTATTGATAATCCTGAGCACCCAGTCTCGAAAATGTTTCTTAGCTCTGGTACAAATGCTGAGTCCCTGTCGGAAAGAGAATGAGCAGAAATTCATCAGGAAGCAAGTGGTTGCTGTGATAAAAGGAATGTCATCATGACAAAGAAAAATAGGAATAGACAGCTGACACTGCAGATTAATTCATAACATCACAGAATCAATCACTGAGGTATGAAAAGTACCTTAGACAGGGACAGCCATCAATACCAGATTAACATTTTTCTTAGCTACTCCTGATTTTGTCTCAAAAAATAAAACTGGTGTTAGGTAAAAAAATTACTTACTTATTCAGTATCTCAGCTCTTAAATATTCAGATCTCACTTCTGTTTTATAGGCAGTATGTATGCCTTCATTTAAATTATGCATTCTGGTTTGTCCATTTCCTTTAAAACTGATATTTAGTTTATTAAAGATTTTTAGGTATTCTATGCTTTTATTTAAAATTTTTAGGTGTTCATTTTTGGCACCTTATTGTTTTGGCTGGAAAAATAAGCAGTAACAGCACAGTTTCACACCTCAGCAAATAATCTGCAAATAAATCATCTGGACAAATGAAATGAGTTTATATTCTTAGTGAAAAAGGTGGCTTAACTTCTCTCTAATTTGTAGGTCATTTATCATTTCCCTTTTTATTTTCAGGATTTGACAAGTAGGAATTTTCTACTTTCTGCTTCACAAAAAATGTATAATTGTGTTAGAAATGCTCAAGATCACATATACTTTGAGAATCAATACGAGAGCAACTACAAACTACAGCCAATTCTTTTCATTTTAAAAATTGGTTTTTCCCCATTTTCCCTCTTTTTGTAGGCAGGAGGAAGTGGTGGGTATTTAAACAAGAAAATCCTAAAAATCTTTGAGGTTTTATTTCAGCAGTTCTTGTGCATTGTTTGAAACCTCTCACCTGCTTGACATCAGTGTCTGTAGTATTCTCTTAGTGTATTTTTACAGTCCAGAAAAACTCTCTTGTTATTGTGCATACATTGGGAAATGATAGCATGGTGATTTAGCAGCAATTTATGAACACTATTCTAAGCTTCCTGAAGTGGACTCACACCGTATACATTGAATATGGAAGATACAGCATTGAAAGTATAATTTTTCTTAAGGTAAACAGCCTTGAGTGTCATGATTAGGATGACAATGATTTTCAATTAACTGGCTTTCATTAATCCAGTGCAAACACAATGAGGCAGTTCCACAAATTACGGGAATATCGTGTGAACACTTTGAACACTACAAACTCTGTCTTCCTCTTTCCTATATTTTTTACCCCTTTGCTATTTTCTCCTGTTCTGTCACTTTAGAAGGGTATCTGTCTAGAAGACTGCCACAGATCCTGAGTTTTCCTGTGACTTCATGAGCTTAGTTTTTATGCATTTCTATTCAGACTGTGGCTACATCTGAAATTTTTTAAGGTCTCTGATGTTTTTTGAAGGTATGTGAACACTGCTTACTTTTAAATTCATACCTACACTTTCTGCCAAAAAAGTGAAAATGGCACATTGAAAGTATTTGACAGGAGCAGGTCTGAGGTTTCTTCTTGCCTGTTATAACATAATAACACATAAAAGCCACCCAGCCATCCATCAGGACATTTTTCTTTATTTGTTCAGGTAAAGACCAGAGCTTTTATTTCAGATGACTGTTGGTTATTGTAACCAAAGGAACTGTTCAAATTACTCCAAGACAGCTTTATGTTACACAGGGTAAATGATCTGCAAAGTCATGATACTGAAATCCAAATTAATCTCTGGTTTAATTTCCACAAAGCTAATCTCTTGATTGGCATAATGAAGTATTTTGAGTTATTATAATAAAATATTGTAATTATATTCTAACGTTCAAGGTTAATACTAAAAAAACCACCAAATTTTCATAGACATTTCATAGAAGCTAATATGCTTTACTTGCAATTTCACAGAGTAATACAATGGTAATAGCAGTGAAGATTAAAAATAATGGAAGTTTCTTTTGATTGCTTATTGCGAATTCTTTTCCTTTAAAGTCTTACATGTGAGGTCAAACAGGCCATCTGCAGAAAAAACTGAAAACTCATAGTTGTTTTAAATAAATTATAGGGTAACAATACCCTTTACTTTGTGTCACTGAGTAACTGGAATTATCGTGGATTTCTTATTGCTGTGTCTAAATCTTCACTGCAGTGTATGCTCATTAAATTAGGAAACTATAGGAGAAATTTTAGTTGTTAAAAGTCTGAAAAAGAGAAATTTTTCTCACTCAGAAATCCAAAAAATGTAAACAGATTCACCTCGATTTAATTAGGCATTTTACAAAATTATAAAAAATGTAGGTAATGCTTCAGATTTGCCATGTCTACACTCACTTTCTCAATTTTTAGTAACAGTTTTTAAGACTGGGAAGATTATTAGATGTTTTCATGTAGCTTCCAAATGCACTGTTGTTTCAGCCAGACCCTTTTGAATTCTCATTATGACATTCCCCAAAACTTTGTCTTGATAGAGGACAAATATTCAATAAAACATCTCAGTGAACTACTGTGTAGATTTTATGATAGTGCAGTTTTTTCCCAATCCACATGTTCACCCTGGCTATCTAGTGCAGGTAAAAAAGCAAAGTAATTCAGTTTTCTCCATTTTATATTATTCCATCCCATTCGATGCAGAGGCAGTTCCACAAGAAGGAGTGATCATCTAAGAGAGACAATACCTATTTGGCTTGGTTAGTGTTTGCTCCACATCTCAAGACCAAGCTGCTCAGAGCATGTGTGAAATTCTCTCTGCCTGCAAGTCAGTGAGAAAGCTCCCACTGATTTTACACAAGGAATTTCATGAGAGGATTCAGGCTAGCACTCGCCAGACTTATAGCAGGCTATAGCCCTAAACACTTCTCTTCCTACCATTAGTACCCCAGAAAATCTCACTGTCTCATCTAGAGCAAGAAATGTGTGTAAAATCTTTTCAGTAGTAATATTAGGTGATCCTACCCTTTATCCACAACAGGACCACCACAGCTGTCTCACCCTTTCTACTTCTTTCATGTAGTAAAATACCTGACCTTTGACTTCCACTTTCCAGAGGAACCTCCCCATTGCCCTTATATTTGGCCCAGACAAACATTCAGTGCAACAGAGCTTTCTGGAAACTAATCCAAACAAATCCATCTGGCCAAAGAACACAGGACACCTGTTTCAATTGCAGACTTTTGCTGGACTTCAATCTAATGTTTTGTTCCAAGATGGATGAAAGCAGGGTGTTCTGTCACTATCAGGCTTGCAGGTACAGTATATGGAACATGATGTTTTACTGAAGTGTATTTGCAATTTTTTCTCAACTCTCATTTTGTTGGATTTTTAAATATTTTAAAATAAGAGTGTCATGTAGGTATGAATTTGAAATTAAGCAGTGGTCACATATGTTTTAAAATGCCTATGCATCAGGAATTGTAAATAGTCCAACTGTCAGTAAAAAAAAGTTTTCTTACTTTATAGATGTGTTTATTTTTTTTTTTTTTTCAACACTTGGAATGACACAAAATGGAAGCTGCACTTGAAAAGCTTGGCTTAGTCACAGGATTCATTTGCTGCAGCCTATGACTCCTTAACCTCTAAAAACGACTGATTTGAACCCTACCCATAAGCACATTTAAATGTCATAACCTACTCATTAGTGGGAAGAACAGAAAGATTAAAAAATATCCAAAGAAACCCTAAGTGCAGATTGATTTTGTATGCACTTGCTCACACATATCTTTGAGTTACAATACAACAGCTAAGAATAATTAGTGAGGAGGAAAGAAATGGACGGAGAGCTGTGATGAACTCTGTGAAGTTCAAATGTGCAAACCCTCTCTGTTCCAGAAGTGAAGTGACATTATCTGATTTGGGTGGGAATTTGCATAATGTGGGAAAGCTTGTTTCTTATCTTCACATAGTTGTGCTTGCTCTGGAATTATCAATTTTTGAAGAGCACTTCAAAATGTATGCAAAAAAGGGCTGCTCTTGAACCTCTGTAATGTCATATCCATTTGGAACACACATCAGGGGTTTGCTAAACCTCTGACTCTCCCATGACACTGCTCACACAACAAAGATCGACTTCTTAAACAGCCACCGCAGAAAAATAATTAAGGGCAAGTTTAGAAGAAGCAGAAATTGCTACAGAAATCAATTCAATGTCTGAAAGCAAATCACGTTTTGATACAAGGTCATACTGTCCAATTATGTGTTGCCAATGTCATCTATCTCGGAATAACTATTTCAGAAAGCACAGGTGTGCATCAAGCAAACAAAGCTATTTTAAGTGTTTGCTTTTCCAGTGCAGCATATTTCTATATTGTTTTCATCTGTCCATGTGGACTCTGCTAGGAATCAGGAAGATTAAGCTGAAGATATCATCATTAACTGTAGGTACACAGAGACTTTAAAGACTTTAAAGAGTCATATTCTTTGTCTCACATTCTCTGATAACATGAACATTGTGAGTCTGAAGAATGCTTGCTAATGATGAAATTATTTTTAGAAGTTAACACAGCTGCAAAATATCATTAAGAAAAGCTTGGTTTTATTTTTGTTTCTTTTTTTAGTTTTTTCTTTTTCTTCTTTTCCTTTTCTTCTTCCCCACCTTTTCAACTGAAAAGCTGAATATTCAAAAAGGTCTAATTTTCAAAAAGGTGAGTAATCCAATTTCATTCATTCTCTGTAAGTACCACATTAAGAAAAACTGGATCTTTGGCCAAGTAAGCTTTTAGGCATTAAGAGACTTTCCAATTTTGTTCCTCAATGTCTAAATCATTTTAGGCTTCGGGCTTTGATATTTTTCTAATGCAATTTCTTAGTTGTGTACTTGGGATAATATTTTACTTCTCCAGTAATAACAGCATTAAGAGAAGAAATATGTAAGAAAGGTGTTCCCATGCTGCATTAGTGAAAGGAACATAACATTGGCACGAGTGAGTCTGAATTATGAATAATTTTAGTCGAGGTAAGGTAAAGGATTCAAAGTTATGCAGGAAGTATCAAAAAATGTCTTTAAACTGATGCTTGAAAAAATACCTTCACACAGATTCCTTTATTTATGCTACAATTCCAAAGCTTATGCAATAGCATTCAACTACTTAACATCCACTTGAATTACTGTACACTGTGACTAATGTTATTAAATAAAACCAATAGCTTTTAATGGGATTTCTCACACTTTTCCAACTCTTACTATTTCTATTGCATATTAAATTTAAAAAAAAAGTTACTGAGTTTTGGTTTGTTTCCTGAGCATTTTAATCTGCAGAATTTGGTGAAAAAAATATTAACTTTCAAGGCACCTGTGAAATGTGACAGAAAAGAAAAAGCATAGACTGCTTTATGACCCTACCTCCCCCTTCTTTGTACAGTTGTCCTTGGCAAGATGAAATAAGTGAAATGAATCATGTGCTGTCACCATTATTGAGCAAGTCCTGATGGCTTTAGCTCGAGGTTAAGGTTAGAAAATCTCTCTGAATATTACAGTTTGCTTTCTCTCTCCATATCTCAGGCTGAAATGTTCTTTTTTAAATCTCTTTCTCCCTCCCTCCAAATCGATGCAATCAGACTTTGCTGAAAAATTGAAAAATTTTGTTCTTCAGCTTTTGCATGTTTCTCTGAAAGCAAACAAAAACTCTTGACATTTTCTTGAACTCCTCAGATATGATTCCATATTATTTATCTAGAGGTCCTGTCTTGACATCTGAAAGCAGACTCTGCATGTTCTTTTCCCTGGTTGTAGACTTCTTTGCTAATTAACGTTACTGTATTATTATCATAATAATACTACTTTTTTTTTTTCCTACACACTTTCCAATTTTTGCACACATAGAAAAGCTATTCTGTTACTTCTTTTTTTTTTTTTTTTTTTTTTTTCCCCAAAGGATGACTGGATGAAATTTAAGCATTTCACAAAAATGATGCCAGAGATATTAAAAGTATTTGTAGTGTAACAATACTGGAAACAGATATGGTTGCTATTTCAACCCATTCATTGTAAAATGAAGCCAGAAACAAATTCACAGACTGTCAACAGCTGTGATAAAATCTCAGGACTGTCTCTAATCACCAAGGTCAAGAATCTATGTGTACATGTCACAGTTCTTATTTAGTTTGCTTTGACTTGTTTGATTTATATAGAAACCTAAATTCAGAGTGAGAAGAGTGATATGGTTTGAGAACGTGACAGACACATCTGGACCTGAGAACCTGTAAGTTGCTCTGTGCCCAGTAATACAATAATATGCAAAAAGCAGAGGTAAAAAAGTAAATCAACTGAGAATAGTTACATAAATTTTCTTTGTGAAGTTAATTGAAAAGGGGCTGAAAATATCCACAATTTTACAAACAGTAAAAAAATAAATAAATAGTGATAAATGTGACCTGTAGAAGTCAAGCTTTCTAGTGAAGATAAAAATAAAAAACTTTCCTTCCTAATTTATAATTAATTTTATATAAGTTTCCAGGCGACCCGCATTCTGAGGAAGAGAATGATGCAAGCATAAGTCAATGAAACATTTGTTTATGTGTCTGTAAATAACTCAGAAACATATGGTAGATGGGATAAAAGATCAGGCCATTTAACTGCAAATATGGTAAAAATATGAATCTGTACTTGTGCATTCAGATCTGCTGCCTAAACAAAAGTGTCCAGTGACATCTTTTTTTGTGACACTGTCCCAAATATACACACCATCTGGCTTCCCAGAGAGAGCAGGTTTCCTGGAGCCTTGTGCCGCATTTGACAGAATTGTGCGGATCTCAGCTGTCACTATCCACATATATGTAGACAAGTAAATAAAGTCCTTAATCAGTATAGATAATGGAGCTTTAGAGCTATTCAGCTTCCCAAATGAAAGTGCCTGGTTTAGGGTGACATGAGCAGCTTCCAAGGTAACATTGATCCTACTAATCCAAGGCTGGATGTAGATTCACTTTTACACCATCTGAGATACAGAGAATCTGAGACATTTCAAATTGTATTGCTTTTCTAACAATGGGCAAGTTTCACTGAATACAGTGATCCTGATGGGTCCTTTCCAACTTGAAATGTTCTCTGATTCTGTTACTTTATGAAACACAAGCGGGGTGAATACATATCTGCATAGAGAACTGTCAGTATGTGCCATTCTTTGACAAATGCAATTGAACTGCTGTGAATAAAACAAGCAGTCAGTAGAAGTGTGGAAAAAGTTTACATCCTTCATTATACACATTTTCCATCTAAGTTTTTTTTTTCCCCTTTAATTCCCTTAATGCACATTACAGTCAATTTTGTTTCCTGATAGTTTTAGTCAGGGCTTGATTCTGTTGTCATACCAAATTTTGTACATCATGAAGATGTTTGTAGGTAAACTGCTGGGCCTCTTGATGCTCCTCCAAAAGGCGATGGTGGTTGTGTAACCTTGCCACACTCTGTGAGCATTTCAGGTACTTTAAGAGAACTCTGATTGCAGCATATACTTTCCTTTAGGCAAGAAAATTAACCCCTAATATTTCACAATGAAAAAACAATAAAGTGTTTTGATAACTGCTCTAGCACACAAAAATAGTCATAATTATATGAAAAACACCAATTTAAACAAGGTTTATGCACTAAAAATGCAAGCAACGTTCTTAACTGGTATTTCTGGAGTAAGAAGACACAGTGAGCTAACAATCCAGTGACCTATTTCACTTACACTCATCTGACACAGAACGCCATCGTACTCATGTCAGATTCATTTAAAATGAAATGCAATATTTTCAGTGCTACTTCACACTGTAAAATGATGTAAATGAAAATTAAGCCTTGGATTTTCCCTACAGTGTATTTTGCTGAGTTCTGACTACAATTACACTCACAAAAATTTAGATGAAGTTATGAAATTGCACCCAGTAAGAATGCTACTCACTATTTGAAATCCTATTTTAAGGATCCTGTTAATTTCTTGCTGTGTAGGCTAAATCATAGAGAATGATGCAGATTGGATTTTTCACTTATCTAGTTGAATGTTTGAAGTTAAAAGTATGCTTAAGAATATTTTTTTCTTTAATTTTACTGCTTCAGACTGAAATGGTTTGATTTCTCCCTCCTGACAAGGAAGTCAAAAGAGTATTTTTGGATATTTCAAAATAATATCTTCGTAAATGATGCAAATTGTGTATCTACAAATCCAACAAAGAAATTCATGATCTAGCACCACATAAGTGATGGAAGAGATCAGAGGGAGGCTTGAAAAGTATCACTCTATCTAGCCTTTTATAAAGTAGAAGAATAATTTTGGATTGTATGTTTTATAATTTAGCATCTGACTGATTTTTTTTTTTCCTAAGGTTCTGCTGGTTTTATAAGATATTACCTAGAAAAGGAAGGCAAAAATATTCTTTGAAGTAGAAAAATTTTTAAAATAACTTTTAGAATTCTTAGTTCATTGAGAATGCATAGAGTTATTTATTGACTGTTCTGTTGCAATGAAAGGAAGGAGCAGGACAAGTATTGAGAAAGAGGCAGAGATGTTGCGGGTTTCTTTCTGTCTTTTAATAAGAAGGATCCAACAAAAAGAAAAAATCTGTCTATTAAGACAGAATTAGAACAGGAATATAGATAAGTAAATATTACACACCTTGGAAAGCTGTAGGAAGAGCCCATGCGGTGAAGATCCAGGCAGTGTCAAATGGTCACGGGATGGATATTCCAAAGTCATGCTGCCTCATATCCCTCAGTGGGATATTGCATTACTTTCTTACAAGAAAACTGATGTTTTCATGCAGAACTTCTTGCTACAATTTTAGATGAAGGCAAGGCATAAGTGATGTAATTGCCAGGACCAAGTGGGAGCTGTCTGGAGGCTCTTTGTTCCAAGTTCCTCTGTAGCCAAGAGTTTTGTGCAGCCCAACAGAGCCTTAAGACCACCTTGGACATGCAGCACAGAGCAACAGAGATTTCACCTACACAGGTTAATGGTACTGTGGATCACTAGTGCCTTTGCTTCCAGGATCTTCCTGCATAAGACCATTACAGTGACTGAAAGTATTCTGGAAAGTAAGATCATCTGAAAAACTCCAAGGTAATGCAGTGTTTATCCTTTAGGGATATTTAGCCTTTAGAGAGTCATATGAGAAAGCCATAAAAGAAGCATGTTTTAGTCAGTGTAACTGAAACTGAGTATCCCCCGAGGACAAATTCAGCACAAGAAAATAAAATGGAGAGTTGGGATCTTTCTGAAACCTTCCCTGAATAAATTCAGTTTGATTCACATGAGCTGTGAAAAGAGAACACTTTGATAAGGAAATATATTATTATAGTCTTATGAAGTCAAATATAAAATGCCTATTCTCTCCACTGCCATTCACCATAATTGGATTATTTTCTGAATAGTTTGACTGAATACTGAAAGATCAACAAAGATGGCAGAATCTCTTACAAAATTTCATTAAAAGTCCTATAATACAAGAGACATGCATGTAAGAGTCAGTTTCATAATAAAAAATCCAATAATTTATGCTTTCATCTTCAGGATAAAATTTTTTAAAAAAAGGCTAGGGTTTTACTAGATAAAAAGTGCCAGTCCAACAATCTGAGTGGGTGCATAACTGTCACTATGCTTCTTGTTATTTAGCAAGAAAACCTCAGTGACACATTAGCCATAAAATAGAGGTTGCTAAGAAATGAAGAAAATATTCTTGACAATAATGGAAGCTTACTTGTAACCACAAGAAAAGAAAGCTGAGGGGCTTAGTAAAGAATAAGGGAAGATAAAGAAAACTTATGGCATAATTTCTCCTTTTTCCTTAAAAAAATACACCTATTTAGATCTCACATATCATCTTTTAAGTCAATCCTTGGTTTATGTCTTTTCATTGCCAAAATGAGATATCATTTCTTTTTAAGTACTGCTAAACATGGACTAGACATATACTTTTCTCCATTGAAAGTATCTATTTAGAAGCAAGATTTCTATCCTCCGTATACAAATGATCACCCTCACATTTAAGTGAAGGCTTATTTTGCATCTCAGGTCTCTGGATCAAACCCTTAGTGTTAGGCTTTTCAGAGAATGAGAAAATCACTGATCAGACAGGTATTGTATCACTTTGTGATACACCTATATGCTTGAACAAACACAGCTTCCTAAACTAGCTCCTCTAAACAGAACGAGGAAAATTATGTTTAAATTTTCACTTTTCTGATATGAACTAGATTTTGCTTATAGAATTTAAGTTTTTTCCTGGAATTATGCTAGTCTAATGCTGAATGGTATATTCACATATGACTTACTAAGCCATGGTTAAGCTGGGACAAGTGATCTCAGGAGTACAAGGTTTAAAGAGGTAGAAATCTTAAATATATATAAGTTAATGTAATGCATTTTCCTTCACTGAAATTTTTTAATGGAACATAATAGGCATTAAATCATTAGGGAATTGTTGAATGTAGAATTTTAATGAAAGTGCTTTGAAACATATAGAATTGTATTAAGAATTATGCCCATAAAAACTTCTTCTGTACTTTATGATATGAAAAATTCCTTTTTGATCTATTTGCTATAGTATCCATTTAGCTTTGAGTGTAAAAATATATGGAAATAAACAAAAATAGGGTTTCAATTGAGGTATCCAAGTAAATTTATATACTTCTCTGCATCTGAGAAAAATCTAAAAAAAATTTGGTTCTAAATGGAACTAGAACATTACAATTATATGTGACTAATGCATTGTGGGTTTATTCCTCGAAGAATACATATGGATTTTTTTTTTTAAGAAAAAATCTTCAAGTTCATGCATTTGCTTATAGGTAGCTATTTATTTTCATTGTCTGAAGAGTTAGATAATTTTTTTTTATAAAAACAGAAGGGACCTTGAAGATTATCTAGCTTGAACACCTGTCATAGCCAGGGACACCATCCACTAGAAAAGGTTGCTCGAAGTCCCATCCAACATGGCCTTCAACCTACTCCAGTGCCTCCCCACCTTCTCAGTGAAGAAGTTATTTCTAATTGTAAATCTAAACCTGCTCTCTTTCAGTTTAAAACTTTTCTCTCTTATCCTGTCACTACATACCTGTGTAAAACATCCCCCTCTATCTTGCTTTCCCCTTAGAAGGCTGTTGGAGGTCTCCTTGGAACCTTCTCTGCTCCATGATGAGTAACCCTAACTCTCAGCCTGTCTTCATAGGAGAGGTGCTCCAGCCCTCTGATCATCTTCATGGTCTCCTCTGGACTTGTTCCAACAGGTCCATGTCTTTCATATGCTGACACCTCAAACAGCTTGACAAGAGTAGGGAAGAGAGAGAGAGTCACATCCTTCAGACACACAGTAGAAGCTGAAGAGCATTTTTACCTTGCTTGAATTTGGCATACAGATCTGGTCAGGAGAACAGGTCTCCACACTCCAGTGACTATATTAGCTCAAATAAATGAGGCAAGATAGCTTAGGGTGATCACAAATTGCATGGCTTCAATCCTTAGAAAATTGAAATATAACTTCCTATTTTCAGCTCAATAAGAAGTTAAAGACTATATGTTGATTCCTTTTTCTAGTGATTAAGTTATTTTGTGTAACACATTAAGTAGAAAATAGAGCCAAATTTCTGTACTTCCAATAAATGCAGTTTCCTGTTTCTAAACTGATAATGTTATACAATTTGCAAGCTGTGGGGGAAGATTGACTTTGGGTATGGTTTGTTTAGGTGGTTTTCTAAGCAATGCAACAGTGTTACTACTGCCACTGGCCTTGCAATATAAATTTTTCCTACTCTTGTGAGGAAATTAAAAAATTTGATTTCAGAAGAAGATACACGAGGTTTATACCAGGCTTCTCTCACACTCTAAAAGCACTTAAATATCAGCTTTGCTATAATGATGAGAATGTTATTGTACCATCTGGGACAATTCACATGTATAGTATTAGTCATTTTTAGATATATCATCTAAACAAAAACTCTGCCCATTCAAGTTGATTATAATAAAGATTATCAACTTTAAAAAGGTCAATTTCAACTTAGCTTAGAAGATATGTTTCATTTTTGATAGTGGTAAAATTTCTGTTCAAAGTTTTCACTTTTTTTTCACCACTTCCACAGAACTCAGATTATTTCAGGTCACTAAAGTAATTTTTAGGACTTCTTCTGGCTTGAAATAGTGGAGGATCACTACTGATATCTACTAGTGCAGTTCACATATACCTGCAGGAACCAGGGCTACCCATCCTGAATGTGAAACTTTACATAGAATTGAAAGGGGGTTAATGTGGTACAAACACTGCATCACACAGAAAGAGCATCGAATGTTGAGATTCAATTGATTTTAAAAGGTGAAGTTAGATAAACTGTAAAGTAGTATTTTATAGTACTTTACACTACTTTAAACAGAATTTGCATGTGATATTATTTCTGGAGGGCGAGCCACTTGAGCTGCCTCAAAGTTCATAGAAAAAAAAAAGGTTCTACTAAAATTGTACAAATATCTGTTGTTTTGTTTGAGATAAGATGGTTACCAGTGTAAAGAGTGTATAATAGTTCAAAATAGCTTGTCTAATATGAAGTTCTTATTCAGAAGTGCTGCAATCCTATTGTTTTGGCTTAATTTTTACCTTTTTTTGCTCGAATTGTACATTTAATCTCAAACTGAAGAAGTTACATACAAGAATCAGGTTCTTTGTTGAAGTAAAGCATGTACTAGCAAGTCTGTTTGTCTTTCTGTTGATAGCATGCATAGTCCTGCACAGTATTATGCTACTTTCTCACTACACTGAACTAAAGAGACTGAAGGTATTGTATTCAGTAGTTAGCCTACAGTAGATTATCAGAATAAGAGAACTACAAAATTATCCAAGTTGGGAAGGATGTCAAGAAGTCTCTAAAACAATTTTGCTTCAAAGAAAGGTCAACACTGATTTCATATCAAGTTTTTAAGTCTTTATTCAGCTGAGTCTTGAAGACATCAGGGCCAGCATCATAAATGCTCTTCATCCATTCAGGGAACATCAATTGTGTGAATTTGTGCACATGAACTCCAGGTAGGTCAGCTTCTAATGTTCTTTATCTTTCACAAGACCTCCCTTACACCCATCACCCTGCCCTATGTGTACCCTTGTCTTACCTTTCTTCACTTAACTGAAAGCTCTTATCACCATCTGATGATATGTATGATATATGGTCTTCATCAGCACTCTGAAAAGTCCCGTTTTCAAGAAGATTCATCCACACTTTGTGAAGCAGATCTCATCATGTCTTGGTAGCAGTCCTTATTCCTTAGAAATCTCTGCCATAAAAAAAAAATCAAAGCACTGCTGCTGACATTGCCACTAGTCTACTTGTTATTTCAGGAACCTCTGCCTGAGGCTTTCTCATCATCCATGGGAACAAGAGGAAAACCATCTTTGTCCTCATCTCTCTGTACTCCTGATTCCTCCAGGTTTCCCTTAGCAGTATTAATGGTGCACACAGGGATAAGCAAAAATCCAAAGGCCACATGAGACTCGTCATCCTCTATGCAACATTCTGGATCCAAGCCCCATCAAAGAATTAATCTCCTGGGGAAGCAGTCCTGGTTGGCAGGTGGGTGCTTTTATCTCTTGCAAAACAGAGTCTCAAAACACCATTGCCAGTTGCTTCCTCTCAGCACTAACTCTTGATTTGGGCCCAGCTGGCTCTGAAATCTATTTCCATGAAGTTCCTTCTCTTTCCTTGGCAATTTGGTGCAATGAATGAATTCTGTAAGTTCAGATCTGTAAGCCAAGGAGCCTTTCTCCTCCTGACAGAGAGCACAAGTCTCCATCCGTCTCTGTCTTGGGAGTAGCATCCACAGTTATTCATGCATAATCTTTCATTGTCCCTCTTAATTTTCATTCTGTAGCTCAGCCTCCTGTCTCTGCAGTCTCTATGGCGATCATATAAACCTCCTACTCATCCCCCCTATGTTTCAGTCTGATTGTCTTCCCTCACAAGTGGGGCCACCATTGCTGTCACTCCACTCTGCTCCAGATAAAGCAACAGATGAGCCTTGGGAGGTGGCATCCTCATTTTGAAGATGTGTGGAACCCATGACCTCCAATGTGCAAGGACACTGGACACTGACTGTGGTGAAGACACCACCATTGCTATGCAGTCCCGCTGTCTGGAGGAGAATTCCTGGACCCCCTTTGCACCCACTGCAAGAAAAGTGTCCTACAAACAGCCAAAATGCCTGTAAGCTTGCTTATCTTGCTGGACACTGTGGTCTGACTCATCAGCTGAACAGATATCCCCACTGCAGAGAAACAGGAGGTCACTCATCAGAAGACAGTTGTTTAGCAAACAAGTTAAAAACAGTTTGTTTTAGCAAAAAAACAAAACAAAACAAAACAAAAACAAAACAAAAAACACCACAGAGAGCAGTATTCTGGGATTTGCATATTTTGGAATGAAATTAACTAGGAAACTTTCTTAATTGCCTTTTTTTCTCCATTCTTTATCTTAACTTCAGAAATAGTTCAGCATTTATAACTAAAATACTATGATCATAAAAATATTAATAATTACAAATTTGATTAAAAATCAGGAGCAACATCTGCACTTCACAAAAGCAGAAGCCCTGAATATTCTAAAGGATATGGAAATGAGATTTGAGGACTTCAAGGGAATTTTTTTACTCCATCAGTTTTATAGGATTATTTTTGGCACAGTTTCAGCAGATGACTGGAGTAAATCTTCCTGCCAGCACACAATTTTCTGGAAAACTAATTATTGTTCTGGTTGATCATAGGTGAGGTGGGTAGGGACATCTTTTTTAATGTTCCTGGAATCTCAAATTTATGACCCTCTTTTTCACTGTTTACAATTTTGCCAGGTTTCAAATATTTGGAATTAAATAGCTATGTAGGATGTCTCCTGATTAAATACTCGGCAAACACTTTTTCAGAACCTGGTGGGAGAAGTGGGAGAATAGTAGGTTCCCCCCCACGGCCCCCAAGCTATCAAGAAGCTCCCACACTTTCTGTCATCTTTAGAGACAAGACTGTCTTCCTGTTTGATTTCCCAAGGTGGTCAACTTGCTTTTTATTGCTCACTTAATACCATCAAAGTATAAGAACTAGACAAATTCTTATATATTCCGACTTTTTTTTCATAATTCTATGATTCTCAGTTCTGAAAGAGTTTACTGCTTTGAACATCTGGTACTTTTCAACTGTCCTGTGAATACACCTTTCCCCGAGGACTGAGCACTTTTTAACCAATTTAAGCAGAGAGGAACATTTTCCTTAAACCATTAATTCTGACTGAAGCGTTTAAGTCAGGAAGTTCGGGAGATTTTGGAGTGCGCTTTGTGTTTTCTTTATTAACAATCAGAGCCCAAAAAGATAAGAAGAATAAAAAAAGTTTCCTAAATAAATCCAAAGAATAAGGAAGAAGTTTGACAGGTGTTACAGAATCTAGAAATTTGGCTGGAGAACTGAATTTTTTCTTTCATTGAACTTTATTTTCTATGGCATAGCTGGAATCTTTTTTATCTTAATTTTGATACAGCTGAATGTTGAAACTTGTATCTCTGAAAAGGTTGCTGAAAATACTTTACTGCTTTAAACAATACAAAGCAAATAAAAAAGCAAATTTAAAAAGTCCCTCTTCAGTGTGGTTTAGGGTATGTGTGTCTTCTATTTGCCTTTGAGAACCTAACATGAAATGCAGAATTTATGTATGTATGTATATCTATTTATATATTCATTGTTTAAATTAAAAGTTTCTACATTTCTTATATTTGATTTGGCATAAACATAGGGTTTATACACTGTAAGTACACAAATATTGGTAACTTCTTCACAAAAGGAGTGTAAACCAGAAAAATATAAGTTGTCTTTTATTTAGTGTTTCCAGTAATGCTAAGATTCTTTTAGATAAGTCAAGTAAAGTGATGTGTAGCTTCTACAACCTTCAGCATAATCTTATCAGTGTAATATTAGAAACATTAATCAAGGAGCTATCTGAAAAGAAAAAAAAAAATTTTTCCTCTTCTATACTAAGTAATGTATGGACTTCCTCCAGATGGTATCAAGCAAAGCACTTTTGGCTATCTTCTAAATTACATAATTCAAAACTACTGTTTAGTGTAGAGTAGGAATTCTGTCCTTGACAGACTATAACTCATGTACTCTTGGTTCTGAAGGAGAACAGAATGCTGCTAAGGAAATCATTATTCATTTTACCTAGGTTTTCTCAAAGGGAACGTATAGTTTAGTAAGATTTGAAATGACTGGGCCTTGATAATTGTTTGCAACTTCAAGATTTATGAGGTTAAACCATACTATCAACATTATAGTTTTAAAGGGTTAAAACTGAATGAAACATTTTTTGAGGCTATCTATCAAAAAGGGTACAGTTAGAGCACTATGACATGCTAGATACTACTACAGTACCTCAAACTTCTGTGTCAGTCAAACCAGAACAATATTTTTTCCTTTCCTTATCACACATATAGGAATATTGTATCAACTACATGTTCTTAAGTGTAAAAATGTACAAAGAACCAACAGCTTCGGAAAAGAACTAGTCTGAATATGAGCACATCTGACTGCCTTTTTTTCTGAACCCTGAGAGTACTGTCCATTCATATTGTGAAATTTAACAAGGGGCAATAAATATTAAATTTTTACTTAACAGACTGAAATAAGGTTTGTGTTTAACCTGCTGTGTTCTGTTCTTTGAACTGTAAAAGCTCATATCTGCCAGGTGAGATGTGACAGCAAAGTTCACCATGTTCAATAAAGACCAAATTGGTATGTTTTCAAGAGACAAAGTTCCAGACTGAGTGGGGTCAAAGTTTTCTGGGAGTCAGTAATATAGATTATGGTTAATGCTCTTTTGATGTCTTTGAGACCCTGCTTGTCTTCTGCTGAAATCCATGGAAAAACCCTGATTGACATGTTGAAGCCTTGAGCTCTTAGATTTTTCTCCATTTTGTGAAGCAGGCAATAGCTTAATAAAAAAGGTCAATCATGCACATTTTACTCATGCAGCCAGTGATTTTACCAGAGGATGTAATTACTTGCATAGCAAGGATTTCTCAGATGAGCAAGGCCTTGAAGATCAGATCCTACATTGTAAAATATCTAATGATTTCTAAGGATAAAACGATTGAAAAAAAAGTTTCATCAGAGCATTCTCTTTATAAACAAATGCATTTATAATTTCTATGCCTTTGAAGCAGTAGCAACTGAAAATTTGGTGTTAACAATTAATTACAAGTGCTGTTCTTTGTCTAAAAATTTGTTGAAAATAAAACCAAATTTGCTATCTTTGATTTTTATTTCTCAAGCCATTTTTTAAATTAATGATCATTCATTTGTTGTAAGTTGACTAATGAAAGAAACAATTAAATACTGCAGTAATGTATATTAATTGTAGGTAAACTGGTAATAAGTAAATGTACATCTGTTTTCTGCAACATTTATTCTCTAGTGCTGAGAAAGTAGGGATTTGTTGTGCTTTAACCCAGGTCAGCAGCTATGCCCTCTGCATGCAGCCACTCACTCCCCCACCAGCAGGACAGGGGAGAGATAAAAGGGTAAAACTGGAAGGGTAAAAACATGATTTTTTGTCTCTAGGAATGGTTGACCTTTTTGAAAAGAACATTCCAGGTTAACCAGGTAAACCCATTCAAAAAGCCTAATCATTCAAACTTAAACATATCCTGAACATAATTTTCCTCTTAATTCCAAAAGTGAAATGTGAAATACAGTATAGTATACTGTTTCTTGCTATTTCACATAAATTTTTGTAGCACAAGATAATGAGAACAAAGCAGACACAATAAAAATGAAAAACTGCACATTGATGCTCAGCATTTTCTGTTGCCTCTTTCAAGTCATTGAAATGTGATGGTGAATATTCTAGTAAGGTCATATATAAAAAAGACAAACTAAGCAGTAAACCTGTTTACTTAATGAAATAATAAATCATAAAACCAGTGTAAAAAAGATTTTTATCCACATTTTATAGGAAGACCATTAAGTCACAAATGAATGTGTTACTAGGCAAAAACAAGGGTCTTTGAAAATAAAAATAGGAAATAAATTTATGATGGATTTCCAAGGTAATTTGCATTGGAAATGTATCAGACCACTATCAGTATAAAATTAACATTAATCACATTCAAAGATAGAATCACATCTGTGCTGAAGAAACCAGAGAAAAGAATAGGTATTGTATGGACCATGATTCTTGATATGGTACAAATTTATCTTGGTATTTATAGATAGGAACTGCTCTGGCATGTTCCAGCTTGTGGTGATCCCTTTAAGGACGCAGTAAGAAATTTGAATGGACACTTGTTCTTTGTAAAATGTAGGATTTTGGTCATGTCCTAGATGAATGGCTTTATTATCTTATGTAAATTTGACTTAAAAGCTTAAGAACATAATTAAATATAAGCTGTTTAGAATGGCTTCATGAGGTATAGCCTATGAGACACAAATACTAATGACATTACTGATGTTCCCTGCCACTCCAAGTAAAAATACATTCTCTTCAGTATCTTCTTGTAATGAAAAAAACTAAACTAATTTAGATATGGAAGTTTCCTGTATTTAATTAAGTAATCATATCTCATTTTTATGACCTGATAGCATAAACAGAAAAAAAAAAAAATTGGAACATGAAAAAAAAAAGATTATATCAGGCTCACACCCTCAGAAGAAATCTCTCCCACTTCTACTCCATTCTATGTTCAAAATGCTTCAGACCTGAAGCATAATGTAAATGTTTAATTTATTTCTTTTCATAACTGAAGTAATATTAATCAGTATATTCTGATTTTTTAGGTAAAGCAGATGCTTCCTTCACTCTTAAATTAGAAGCATACCAAAGATAATCTAATAGAAGCTTCTTATGATCCTCAAAACGAGGCCTCTAATACAGTAGAACTCAAGAACCATTGTTACTGTTAGTGGTCCCATGAAAAATATGATTGCTATTGTCCATGACAGAACACAGCCCTTGTATTGGCTATGCCTAGGGTGACTGTTCAAGGCCCTAGTCCTGACCAGCTGTTACCAGTTTACCCTGGGAACTGGCTGTGTGAGCTTGGTATGCAGTTTGTCTTTTGATAATGTGCAGCTTATGTGTAGGGTAATAGAAAAGGCTTTGTAAATACACACAGATCAAAAGCAGAGGCTGCAGACGCATGAAGAGCTCAGTGACAGTCCAGTGTGGGTCACTGAAGAAGCTCAATGTAAAGAGAAGGGATAAGACAGCTTTTACTTCAAGGAAAGAAGCATCAATTAAGTAAGGGAAAAGGAAAATTAAATTGAAAAAAAAAAATACAAATATAGGAATAGGATAAGGCAGCTATTAGGAATGGTAAAGCAGCCCCCATCTCACCCCACCAAACCTGGTGCCAAAGGCTGGCATTTGCCAAGGAAATTAGCTGTCTAATAAAAGGACAAGATCCCAAATTGAGGCATGAAGTCAAAAAAAAATCACACACTGCTCCTCTGCATTCTCTCCTTGAAGGACTTTTCAGCCTGATGGGTCAATGATTAAGACCATCAAGGACCATTGCAATCAGGAAGGTGTGGCACCAGCAGTGAATACTGGATGTTCAAAGAAAGTGTAAGATAGATAAACCTCTAAAGGATTTATGACTTAAAATACAAAAATGTTCAAACTAAATTTTGGTAGTGGGTGTAGTTAGCCAATGTTAGTCTTGTAAAGGTATGTTTGGAAGTCTGAAACTGGTTTGATTTATCACTTCTTAATATTCCCTTCACAACAATCTCTGATTTATACAGATACACACTCAGTTGAAACTGTTATACCTATAATTGATCATGTTTGCAATTAACTTCTCTTTTATGCATTTTGGGTCAAGACCTACTTAGTAGTTTTGGATAGTATTTTACATTCAGGATCTTTTTACCTGTAATAAATGGGTATTCAGGTATTATCTGATTTCTGTTATCTTCCTGTTTCCTTACCCTTCTACAGCACATTTCAATTGGAGACCACACACAGATAATATCAAACTTGGTATTGTCATAAACTAGGACTATGTCAAGGCAAATTAAGGATATATTGTCTGCACTGTTAGACAATTGCTGGTACACCTTAGCCTGGCTCAAATCATGTCAGATCAAGACAAGACTAGCCAAGTCCTGATGTTGTTTTCAGTTGGTTGATGAAAACTTTGAGGTCCTTCATTAGTAATAGCAAAACTCAATTTAACCAAGATTTTACAGTTCACGTGTTTGTTTGTTTGTTTTTGTTTGTTTGTTTTTTTACTTCCTACATTGCATCTGACTATTTCGCAACAGTTCTACATTCAAGAATGTGCACAGGGATATATTAGTGGCATACAGAGGAAGGAGGTATCTACTTTGTGCTTAAATGCCCATGGGTACTTAATCTTGTTAAATCTTTGTAGAAGACAATTTTTCCACCATTTTTTGTATTTTAAGAATTATGAAAGGAATATTTGTCTCTACACTTGGAAATCATTATGAATACAGAAGTTTAAAATAAACATGTCAGTCATCTTATTGTAGTAAAGGATATGACAGGATGAGATGAAATGCTGCTTGAAGTGAATACACCTCTAGGTTTATTTTTTCCCCATATTGACATTTTTCCAAGCCCTTTTCCTTTTCCTTATTCTCAAGTGTCTTTTTGTTTTTTTGTTTTTTTTTTTCTCTGTATTAACATGATGTGAATTTTCCTTTATGGAAAATGTCAGTGTTGGTTCCATAATTTCTGTTTATATATATAAATGCACATGTTGCATTTATACAAACCTTCTAAGCAAGCTGTCGTTTGCTTATGTGTAATCCTCTCAATCATTAAATTTTTAAATCATGCAATGTGGGTACTTCAATCTTAGCTCATCAAAGTGTCCTTCTAATACCTTAATAGCTTTTGTTTGGAAGCCTGGATGTTACACTTCTGTAACAAGGAGTGGGATTCCAGATTGCGCAAATCTATATTTAATGATGGGATACAGCTCCAGATTGTAGACTACTAAATTTAGGTGTTTACAATCTGGAGCTGAATTCTATTTCAGTTTTGGGTGAGTATGCTGAAGATCAAAACATGATAGTGCATAATTTCTGAGGCTGTGTTTAGCTCCTAAGATTTGATTTCTTATTGGGAAAGGGAGTGGGAAGAAACAATAGTATTTTCAGAGTAAAATCATCAGATTCTTAAGACATGATTGTAATTCATTGATCAGTGAGCCTGGTGTCAGTGGGTAAAAGAGCTAGAGCTAATAGCAGAAACTAATTAGTTGAGGTCTGCATGGATTATTTTACTTATTTTACTTTGTTATTTTGAGGTAGATGCAAAGAGAGCACAAACAAATTTTCTGACACAGTATTTCTGTCTTCCTTGTGATGTCTATGGTATCTACATTAGGAGTACATTCACAGATAGAGGAGACACAGCCTGGTGAGGAATTTCCTGTGCAAAGTCTGTCCTGATCCATACAAGTCTGTGCTCCCTTCAGAAAATATAGCCAATGGACTGATTTTCCCCACAAATTCAGGCAGCCTTCTGTCAAGCATAAAGTGGTACAATCCCAGTCATTTTCATTAAACAGCCCAGACGAGGAAAATTAATTATCCTGATGGCTGGACCTTTTACCTTGAAAGTAGAAGATCAGTTTTTGTGATTCTATTTCAGCCCAAGCCATTTTTCACTTCAACTACCTTATCAGGTCTGAAAATATTCTTGGTGGAGTCCTTTTTTTCCAGTTTTACCACTGATTACCTAGATAACTGGCTGCAGCTGAGAACCCTGGAATGGCACGAAGAGAAGTGGAACAAGTGAAAGCTAGCATGACTGCTATTTAGTAGCTCCTCAGCTAGAACAAGACAGACTAAGGCTCTTCTCACTGGTTTATCCAATTTTTTTTTTTTTTAAGTAGCAGACAAACTCAGCTCTGAGCAGTACTCTTTGGATAAATGAGCTCTTTTGAAAACCTTCACATAATTCTTTATGGATAATTATTGGTTTTATTCATAAAAATATCAAATTTTAATGTTAACTTGATATTAATATTAATAATATAACAAACATTAGGTTATTTATTAATAACTTCAGTTGTATTTATATATTATTTTTATTAAATATAATAATAATAATATTTATTTCTATCATTATTTTGGATCAAATTTCCCCTACACATTTTCCACTACATAATTCACTAAATCTATTTTCTCCCTCTTCTTATGTTTTTTCACTGAATCTGTTAAATTGCTGACATTGTGAAAAAATAAAAAGACCAGAAAAAGGGAGAAGTCCACTACTGTAATGACCATCTTTAAAGGACATTTCTGAAGAAAATAAGTGAGCTCAGACAAATAGAATAATTTTTATGTCACTGGTTATAGGCACAGTTTGTAGAAGTGAGAAAAAATACATAAGATTTTGCAAACTCAGGGTCTCCGTGACTGAAAATTCTTGGAATTTGAAAGACTGTCTTATTCTTTACTGCAGATGGGGGACACAAAATATGACACATTCCAGCTGAGCCATGTGTGTTAATAAAGTCTTTGTTTAAAACAATCTTCTTATGAGCCCTAATGGAATGAGAACACAAGGCTGAAGTTCTACCGAATGGAAAATATTGACTCATTATTATAAATAAATTAAAAATAAAGCAACACTCTTTCTCAGAAAGCTATAAAGATGATGATTTTTTTAAATTTACTGATAGATCATCATTCATAAAATGGTCTTTCTTCTATTTTTAAATTATTGGTTGAACATACCACTGTCATCACTTTCATGACTTA
This sequence comes from Haemorhous mexicanus, assembly GCF_027477595.1. Classification (NCBI taxonomy): domain Eukaryota; kingdom Metazoa; phylum Chordata; class Aves; order Passeriformes; family Fringillidae; genus Haemorhous; species Haemorhous mexicanus. The sequence goes on along the minus strand of NC_082342.1, from coordinate 75,567,722 downwards.
TTTTATGATTTAAATACTATGAATGTGTTGCTGTTATTTTTACAAATGCACTTAAAATAATATTTTAATTACAGATAATAGCAAGATGAAATAGTTTGTGGATATTTCACTTTAAATAAATTATTAAGACTTAATTTTTTTTCAGACGGTGAAACTTCTTCAAATTCTGACATCTCAAAATTTGACACCGGAAGATGACTCTGAATTTCAAATCAACTTTAATGTTATACCTCTTATTTTCTCTTCAGAAAATTAGTATATCCAGAAGCTTTTAATGACATTTTACGAAGACTATATAAATTAGCAAATTAGGTTTCCAATAGCAAGTAATTTTTTTTTTGTAAAGTGAGCCTGTATCTTGTTCCTTCTCTTTTGATTTATCGTTGTCTCCAAATTCTACAGAACATTTAACTTCCAGATTCTATGTTTTTAAGGTTCTGAGATTTTGAACAGAAGTATAACAAAAACACTAAACCTCACATAAAACTCCCCAGAGTTGAGGAGCAGCTGATGTTAAACTTGTAGAAGTATTTTTTTTTTTTTTAATTTTAGCATGTTCAAAGTTAGCATCATTCTTCTCTGGCAGGAAATTATCGAAAGCACACAAAAAAACCACTTTGATTTCTCTCCTGATTTTTCTTCTGCAATCAGATCTCAGATTCACCCAGAATGGTCACTAGAGGAGAGCATGATGGATTTGCACCTGGAATGCTTGGCCAGATGTCAAGTGGCAGCTTGCACATTTCTAATAGCTGTAGAAAGCTTTAGAGTACTTACCAAAACTTGTGGAGGTTTTAACACTTAACCTCTTGGAAGTCTATCCTAAGAGTACACAAAATACAGTGTTTCTCAGGCTTGTAACTAGGTCAAACAAGGACAAATTTTCACAAGATTAAAAAAAAAAAATAATAATTTGCTGCCAGATTTCAAATCCCTATCCAATAGCTTTCTCCAATAACAGCATTCCAAAGAATAGATTGCCCGAATTCCTACTAGCATTAAAAATCCCCAAACATGAAACCCACAGAATTTCTCCTTAGGTTCATTGAAAAGCTGAAGTATTTTTGTTGGAAGATTAAAGTACCCCTAGCACCATAAGAGTTTCATCTTGAGGTAACTTAATTTAATTTGTTAAAGTCTGAATAAATGACTTTATAAGCATTTGAAGTCTAGTCCTAAAATTAAAGTTTTGGGGGACATTGAAAATAATGGTTAATCGACCTGCTTATAATCAACCACCTTGTAGAAAGACAAGCCTGAGCAGTGTGTTTCCTTCAAGTCATGAACCTTTGAATTGGTAAACTCTGTGTATAAATTCCACGATAATCTCAGCATGGAGTCAAAAACAGAGATATGCTTATGTCAAATAAGTCAGTGTGATAATTACTTGACTAAAATTACTAGTACTTGTCCTGAAAGGTAAAATAGCAGAAAAATCTTTGGGTGAACAAAATTCAAACTATCAGCCAAAATTTCAATACTGAAAATAAATTTGCAGCTGTCCTTCCAGTGAAATCTATGTATTTCATTCATTACAACTAGTTTGTTTATCCTCAGTTTCATGTTGAATTTTGGTTGTATACACTACCTTTTGATACTACAGTGATAAGTTTTTGATGACAGAAATCAGAGAAAGGATTTTGTTAGCTTGAAAAATTAATTTTTAGTCATGGATCAGTTCAAGATATGTTTCATCACTCAATCAGTAATGGCTCCTGAGACATAGCTCTGTACAATTTTTACTGGTAAATATTTCCTACATATGGTGATTCAAATGAATGGGTCTCAGGCTCAAAGGTGCTATTAAAATGCATGACAGTTTTCATTTCTTTGAGTTGAACTGCAGCTTTATTTCTATTATTATTTTCAATAATATTTTAAAGGGTGCCCCTTCTCTTTTATACATAATATTTTCATTGCAGGATGAATTTTAAAACATTAGGAGATTAAAAGGTTATGGCCATTATAATTTAGATCTGAGCCTTAGAACTCTAGCAGAAATGAGATAAACTTAAAGCTGACAGGTTGGAAGAAGAATATATTGGAAGTTTAAATGGTCTTAGTAAACTAGGATTAAAAATAATTTCCATATTCATCCATTGAAACAATAAATGGCTACTCTTTTTACAAAGACACTGATTTAAAGAGGAATTCATTTGTGTCACTTAAATAAGGTTTTAAAATAGCCTTATTTATGTTTCATTTGTCAGATTGCATAACTCTTTAAGTGATGTTCATTTTCCTGGAACATGTCAATAGGGATCAAAACCTAACTAATTCAGACTAGGGTTTCAAACCAGCCGTGAAGAATTTTGGGTTGTTAAGATATAGCAAGTATACCAGCACTTGTTTAGAGTAAGAATGAGGGAAAAGCAATTATGTATATAACAATGGCCATCTTTTTATAACAATGGCCATCTTTTTTTTTTTTCCTTGTACACAGAGAAGAAGACATACCCTGCTCATTGAATTTAGAGCATTTTTGTTTGCTAAAATTGTTCCCAGGTCTTTAATTTCTCAACAAGATAGTATTTGCTGGCTGCAGTCATCTTGGTTTTAGGTTTAGTGTGGTTGTTTTACTTTTTGGAATCTGTGTGTGTGTGAGTGTGTGTCTGTGTGTGTTGTCCCATTCTATCTATAGCTCTATCTTGTTTCTTTCCATAAATGTTTGTATTTGGCTATAGCTGAGCCATAATCAATCACTGGTGTGGCAGACTGTTGTAAATATTAGTTGATTTGAGGATTCCTGTGGAGTTAATCAATGATGTTTGATTTAACATGAGTCACCTGCTATGCACATTCTGTTCTTGGCAGTCTTCTGGTCTTCATTCTTTGTAAGCAGAATCCTACATTTCACTAAGCAGTAAATAGGGTGTGTGTGATTATTTCTTTGTTTGCTGTATTTGTTTACTTTTTTCAAGAAAACAGTGATATTTATAGGAAAGAGAAAAGCAAAAAAGAACATCCAGCCCTTAAGATGCTATTGAAATAAGAAATTCTGCAAGACATTCAACAGAGGCATCTATCATTTACACAAAAAAAAAAAAAAAGTTGAGGCAATCGTTCACACCAAAACCATTAAAAAATAAAACTATGCATTTTATTTTGTTTTTCCCTGTCATAAGGATTCTATCCTAGTTTCTTGAGAAGAAACTAGATCTGAGTTGAATGGATCAACATTTCTGAGTCCTGGGTATGCATCTGCACTCAACGGCATTAAGGTGTGATAAAGCTCAGCCATTTTTGTTCAATACTTCAATCCACAGAGATTGATGTCAGTGACATCCAGCAAAGTTAATGGAATTTGCCAATCTGACTGAGAAAAGAGGCAGATCCTGATAGTGCTTATGGATTTCTTTTAATCACAGCATTGAAGATAAAGAGATTGAAAGCTAGTTTACAGGTTTTTCTTTCAATCAGATCGATGTGAAGGAGATATCACTTGAAGAGCTCACCTAATCTCTAAGGCTGACATCAGTGTCAAGGACAAAACTGTCACGAGGATTATTCTGCTTAGCAATTACCCAAGAGTTTAGCTTTTCTACAATGCTAGGTAGAACTCCAAAAATTTGGCTTCTGAAGTCAAACATATGGCCATGAAAATGTGCAACTCTTATTCAAGTGCATATCCAAGCACAAGAACAGTGTTTCTCTAAATTTGCCCTATTTGTCAATAAAAAACACTATTTGTTATAAAATATTAATTTTCCAGCATAGATACTTGCTGCTGGACACATCTCCCAGTTCTACATCTGTCTGAAACAACTTTTTTGTCTTAAGTATTCTTAAGTTCCCAAGGAAAATATTCTGTAACTCTTCGGAAACTTTGGTTGTGGTTTACATCAGCCTGTAATTTTCAGCAATCACAATCTTGATTAAGAAAACTGTAATGAGAGCTTCCAAAGTTTTAGTAACTATATTACAGAGTCAAGAAGAATTTGAGTCATTTAATTCAATATATTTGTGTTTCATTCTGCTTATTATTGGCCCAGAAACTTCATCAGCTTTCAATTTATAGTAAATCATGGACACCTTTAAAAAAGAGGAAGATGTGAAGACATCTGGAAATAAAACTTTTAATGAGAACCCTTTGTATCAATGAAGGGAAAAGAATGCCTAACAATTTTCATCAGGACACATTTATAGAAGACACATGTACAGGACTTTAAAAGGGTAAGCAATTGTGATGGCTATCAGGGAGCAACTACTGAGGTAGGAAAAGATGAGGAAAGCAGAAAAAAAAAAAAAAAATCAATGTATATATTTTTTAATCAGACCGGACTCCCAAGTGTTGTTCTTCTGATTACTTTGACTGTATATGAATTGCTAGGCAGATGAATTGAGAAAACTGAGAAACTGAAAATCCTCATTTCTGCTTTGTTGAGAAAAAATAATATAGTGGATAGAAACCTTGTATCACAAATATAGTCCTGTGAGATTCCTCATGACTTCAACTTGCAATATTTTTCATGTTCATTTTAGGTTCTGCCATCTGGCAGTAGAAAATACTGCTCACCACTTTTTTGGGCTATCTTCTGGCTTAATAGTTAAAATTACTGCACAAGGTCCACAAAAATTAGGCTGCCAATTAAATTAATCATATGTTAAAAATAAATCCTAGTGATCTATAGTTTGATGTCAATGCAAAGTGCAGGTACTTAGCACCTTTGGAATTTATCCCTGAGGTCTGATTTTCAGTGAAAGAAGAGAGAAAGAAGAGATTAGGAAAAAGCCTATGTTATTAAAGGCAGGTCAGAATTATCCAGATACTTTTAATGGAAGGTTAAAAGTGTGGAAAGTTATGTTTTCAGGTGACCTGGTCTTTTTACAATACTGACAGAAGCATGAGTAATAGCAGATGATGGTGTTCTGTTACAACACAATTGTGTGTCTTTGTATTCTGTAAAAATTATAGAGAAAATAATGACAATGGCTGAAAGACACTGTGCCTAGACTTAAAAAAATAAATAAAATAAACAAATAGGAAAGATGTAACAAAAATGTAGCGAGTTGGTTATTGATACATTTTGTTGGCATCTGGAGGCAAATCATGTCTGTAGCCTTTTGAACACAAGTGATATGTGATCTGTAAAGCAGAAATATAAACTGAGGCACATTAAACCCTTCCATAAGTGAATGCAGGACACAGAAAATATCGGAATGTAAAACAATGGCAGGATATAGAATACGCTTGAATTGAGTAAGTATATTTGGTTTTCAGATACAATTCACATTGTGAAAATTATTTTGTTTTATTTTTTTTTCTTTAAGTGGAATTATCTGCTGAAAACAATAAATATAAACCAACGAGTCCTAATCTCAGAAACATAATATGTGGCCTGCAACATGCAGTCACAAAGACACTTTTGAGTAGTGAAACTGTACAAGTTTTAACACATAAACAGTTTAAGTAACATAAATTTGTCACACTTACTAGAAATTACCAAATAATGAAAATCTACTAGGTAAAACATACATTTTCTAATCTAAATAAAAATATCTGCTGAAGCAAATGATGCTATAGATTCTTGCAACAAGGAATTTAAAAGGTATTACTTGTCTTGCGGTAAAAAAAACTCTTTTAGCATTATGCCTAAACTGGCTTAGGTTTTCTATGCCTAGAACTCAAAAGCTTAATCAAAAAGTAGTATAAATTATTCCTGAACCACCACAGAGCTTTATGAATGGAAGGTTTAGTACATTGTTTTCCTAAGAACAAAGATCACTTTAGCTTAGACGTTGTTTCATAATTTTTGTAACTGCACTTATTTGACTAACATGCACTCGTGTACAGAGTGAGACTTGCAAATCTATGGCAAAGGAAGTCATGCTTATACATGGGTTTATCAAACAGCAAAGGGCAAAATGTTCTGTAAAATTTCTGATTGAAGTTAGACATTCAGTATCATATGCTTATTGCATCATGTGAGCTTCTTGTGTTAGTAACAGCCTGAAACTAATATTAAGCCAACAACTGGCAGATTGTGAAAAATTATGACTTGGAAAAATGCTTAGCAAAATTTTCTTTTTTTTTTTTTATTGTGAGTAGTTGTGGTTTATTTCTAAATTTATGGCAAGAACTGAATTAACAGCTGTAAAGGCAGCAAAGAGGAAGGAATCATGAGGCCTATTGGTATTGCTGGTTCTGTCTCTTGTTCACAAGGAACTTCACAGCTCTAGACCTCATTTTCTGTAAGATGGATGTATTGGTACTGCAGCCTTTCTGCAATACCTGCAGGTAAGCTGCTGTGTGGTCTGCTCTGCCCATGAAAAGTTTTATGTGAGCAGTGTTATTGTATTATTAACGTTACTACACTGCAGCTATTGTAGTTATGATATTTCTCTTTTTTCTACTAACTAATTGAATACTATTCCTCTTCAGTTTTATTTTTAAGGGACAACTCTATTCTTTTGTCATTACCATAATTATTTATATCATGCAGATCACCTTAATTGTTTTGTAATATAAATATATATATATGTAAATAATATATTTATATATATGCATATGCTTTTATCTGTATCCATGTAGAAATATCTACACATAAATATATTATGAATATCTTCATGAAAGCTGCATACAATCTTTTAAAGGTATAATGTAGGAGTACTATTTTCTCTGCACTTATTTTCCATTATAATGCCATGTTACTGTAGTCTTACTCATATTTGGTACAACTTCACCATTAGTCTCATCGGACACCCACATAACATTTTGAAAATGTTTATCAAGGATAAAGCCATCTAAACTACACTTTCAGATATTAGCCAAATGTTGTATTAACACATTATTTCCACTGCTTTCTGGAAGTCCAAGTTAAGAAAAAGCAAATAGGATCATTACTAAAAAATGATTGAGCACTTTTGTGGTTTTAGGTTTTTTTTATGTTTTGCTGTGACTGGTTTGTTCAACTAAAATTAACCAAAGTGGTGAGCAAGAATCTGTTTGTGGCTTCATGTGCCTCCATATTTTTCTTCAAAGCAGTAACAAAGTGCTTTTTACCAAACTGTGTAAGAAACAAACTCAAAATGGTTCATTTCACTTCAGACAAATGTCAGATCAGAGGTGAACCTCAGATTAGCTCCATTATAGCATGTCTAGGTAGAGAGAGAACACTACAGCTTTGTTTTGTTTTCCTGCATTGTTGGGGCTTTTTTTCTGTCATTTTTTGCATATTTTATAGCTTTATGTTTTGGCTAGCGAGAAGTGACATAAATTTTGAGTAATCTGTTGATGCAGTCAAGTGATTGGGGTGAATTTTTTATTTTTCCCAGGAATTTTCACAAATAGCTGAGTAAATGTAACTTTTTTTTTTTTCTCCTAAATGATGAAATGCAGTCAAAGTTTCTGTTGTATTTGTTTGTCGAAAGATAGGAGATCTAAAGTCACAATGAATCAAATTCTACAATGATCTCCTATTGCAAAACTGATTAGGTTGCTAAGTCTCCTGCAACCATTCATTCTCACATTTGCACACAGATGTTTCAAAAGCCACATGGTCATCTGTTCACTTGCTGGGAAATTGATGTAGTGCTAATAAAATTCCTCTTGATTTCAGGCAGAAATATGTCTAGAGATTTATGCAAGTTGTCCCCAAGGAATTTTGATATTTTCCCTCTATACAGAGGCTAGGCTTCTCTATGGGCTTTGAAGAGATGCAGATTATTCTATTTTATAATTTCACAGCACAGGCATAGAAAATAGTATCACAAAGCAATCAAGATTCATGGCTTCAAAAATATATTGCTTTTATTGTATTTTTTATCTACTCTCCACTATCTTTCCACTTTGTCTGATTTCCCTGAGAGGTTAAAACTGTGCCACCTCTGCAAAGAGATGCTTTCCACAGAGGTACAGAGGGCTCACCACTACAAAGCTCCTTCTTTGGATTCTTACTATCACTCCCTACATAGGAATGCTCAATTTTTTACAATAATTTGCAGAGAGGATTCTTATCCCTGAATGGAAGAGATGAGTGTTTAGATGGATAAGGAAGTGGGTTGAAAGCCTGCATCCAAAGAGCTGTTATGATCAATGTCTCTAGGCCCAAAGGAAGATCAATATTGAGTGATGCTCCTCAAGTATCTCTACTGGAACAATGAAATTAGGTCCTGCACCTGAATGGGCAATTGCCACTAATAATGCAGGCTGTGAAATAATGGATCAAGAGCAGCCGTGCAGAGAAGGATTAGGGTGTGTTGATGGATGAAGAACTAAATGTGAGTTGTGGCAAGGTGTGCTTGTCACCTAGAAAGCCAGTCATAAAAATCCAGGTATTCATAAAAAACAATGTGGCCAGCAGGTTGAATGAGGTGATTCTCCCTCCTCCACTTTGCTTTCAGGAGGCCTCACCTCTATCATTCAGTTTTGAGGCCCCCAGTATAAGAGACATGAACCTGTAAAAGAAAGTCCAAAAAATGGCTTGTAGTCCAGAACATCACCCATGAGGAAAGGCTGAGGAGAAGAGAAGGCTCTGGGGACATCTTGATGTAGCCTCTTCATACTTAAGTGTTTATAAGAAAGTTGGTAGAAGACTTTTTTTTTTTTTTAACCTGAGCATGTAGCAACAGAACTGAAAGAGGTTTAAACAGAAATTTGTTATCACAAGAGTGGTGAGACACTGGAGCAGATTGCACAGAGAGGTTGTAGATATCCCACCACTGGAATTTTTAAAAATCAAGTTGTATAGGCTTTAAGCAACTTGACCCACTGCAGGATGTCGTGGCCCATAACTGGGAGTTTGGACTAGATTATTTTTAAAGGTCCCTTCTAATGAAAACCATTCTGTTGCTCACCCTAAGCTGAAAAATTGCCTTTACCCATTTGCACGCTTGTCTCCAGACTGTGTCTTTGCATGGTAGGATATGTTACATTTTTTGGTTTCTTAGACATCAACAATAGAGTGATGAGGCAAACTGAGTCAGAGTCTCAAAAAACTAAATGAAACAGTGGTGTGCCACATTTATAATAAGACAAAAACTACAAACATTTTTATATGTGTGTGTATATAAATTTCTAGATTGTGTGTATCTATATTATATACGGTATTTGTTGTTATATACTTTGTAGACAGATTATATCCTATAGCATGTACACTATGAATATACAGCTTGGATATAAGCTAGTACTTAATGTTGATTTTCCTGTACCTGTGTAGTAGCAGTAGTGCTACAGTAGTAGACAGCCCTGAAATATGTGCTACAGTAGTAGACAGCCCTGGACACAGCAGTTTGACAAACTTTCTAAATACCATTATATCCCATTATAAAAATTTTTATTCTTCTTATTATTAACTTAAAAACAGGCCTTAGGAATGTGATGCTCAGATCTGAAGTAATCAGCTTTTAATTTATCTACTACATAGTGAAATTTCTGAGCTCAAATCATGAAGATGATTTGATCTTAAAAATTATAAACCTACATAATAATATTCTTTTCATGTATAACTTCAAAGGCATTGGTGGGTTGAAAAGAAGACTCCTGCATTTTGCTCTTGTGGTGTTACAAAAATTTACTTCCTCTAGATGAGACTCAAATTAATGTGACTGAAATTATTATTAATATTTTAATGTAGAGTTACAACACATTATTTATGAAATGACACAAAATTCAGAAAATTAAATGGATTGAGTTTCAGTTTTTGAGTCCAAGACTAAACTCAGCCTACTTAATATTAAGCATGTAAATGTTACTTGCCCAAATATATGTGTTAGAGCAGTTTGTGATAGCTTGGTATCTGAGACCATCTGCATGAGGCTAATTGTGATTTTTATTCTTCCACACATTGTTTCAAATAATAACAGAAGAGAAAGTTCCTCACTTCAGTTTCTGGAATAGATCTATCAATCTCCTGAGGTCATGATATAGATTGTCTCATCAAATGTCATCAAAGGACAAATTTAAGAATGAGACAGGACAGGACTTTTTTTTTTAATTACAGTTAAAATATGAATTTCAACAGTATTTAAAGTTATCAAAACCCTTAAAGTACAGAAAGGCTAATAATAAATCCAAATTGGAACACATTATCAATAATAGATTGCAGTATGTCATGACTGAATTAATTAAAAATATGAGGTCACTTATTTAATGAACTTTAAAAACCTGCAATCGCCTTTCATCTCCCAGCCTAACTGAAACCAGATATATTTATAGTGCTGTGTTGTAAGGTGTTGTAATTCAGAAATGTAAAGCAGAGTTGTAAATATGTTATTTAAACACTCTACTGTCACTAGTGTAGTCAGCAATAACTGCCTGTGGGAATTTGTTATGTCTACTAGGTCTTCTACTGCTTCAAAACAATTTAATCTGCATATATTTAATGTATGTTTATATACTCTAATCTATAGAGTCTTATAGCCTAAGAAATTTAAAATGAGGACACTTTTCAGATAGAAATCAGGTTGGAGATAATCCAGAAACAAAAAATCTCTAAGTGATGAATAACAAGTAAATTATGCCTGCTTTAATCTGATCCTTTCTATCCTTGCATACATTATAAAATAGCACTGTGTAAGAAAACATGGAAATATACCCAGTGCAAAACATAATTCTTGGAAAGGTCAGTGGTGTTTCAAAATGGATCAACATTTTCTTAATAGCTTTGTTCTTATTCTATCTCCAGGCAAAATTGAGTTTAATATTGTACCGGTTAAGGTACTTCCTAATGTTAATTCATAAAAATTCTCTCTAGCAAGTTCTGTTCCACAATCTTTATTACATGTTCCTCTTAGCTACCTTTCTAACACATATATTTTTCTCATTTTTCCCTAAGGACCTATTGGGGGGGGGGAAAGTTTTGAATTATATTCTAGAGGAAGCATTGCTTGCTTGTACTTTCCACACAACCTTCTCATCTTAAACACAAAAGGTATGTTAAATCATCATTTCAGTGGCAGAGTGAAGTGAATTGTATAGCAAAGAAGCAAAGCACCCAATAGAAATTAACAGGTGCAGTACTGTTTCAGAAAAAAACCCTGTTGACTTAAGACAGTGAAGAATAGGGTTAAATTATCTGGAGCAGTGGAAATGCTAGCCCATGAAGCCAAAATATTATTAGATATGATTCTAAGTGTCTAGAATAGACGAATGTTGAAGCAAAGATAATATTAGGAGCTCAGAGTCAGAAGATCAAAATTGTTTGAAACTTTGGAAACTGAAACAAAATAGCTTAGAATGGATCAGACAGTAGGGTTGCTGAAAGGAGATGATCAAAGAATCCTGTACTGCTGCAGGAGTAGTGGAAGATGACTGCTGGGAAGACCTTTCATAGATATGTATAGTCTTAGAAGGCATTAAAAAATGTGATATCTCTTAGATACATTTTTAGACATAGCCCAATAACTTACAAACCAGCCACTGTGACTGCTCCTAATTGCTTGGGCATGATGTTGCACAGGTTGTAACTCTGTTCTGAAGACATTGATGGAGATTTGCCCAGCAACAGCCAGCAGAAAGGTTACTGTCACCTTTTTCTTTCCTAACTCTGATGGGTGTTTAATTTTATCAACCAGTAAAATTCTTTAGATATTGTTGCAAACCTGTTTGATTAACAGCACCATTATGCTAATTTAAATTATGGCGTGGATCAAGGCAGCTTTCAGAAACCAAAAACACAGGAACTAAAGTGATAGCTTTGCATATATTGCTGTTAAAATTTCCAAATATTCCAGATTTCTAGAAGTCAAGAAAGGAAGACTATGGTCACTGATATCCATGACGACTCTGAGACATTGACCACTACCCTCTGGATATGTCTGTCCAACCAATTTCTTATCCACCTAACAGTCTATTCATCAAATCCAACTCCCTCCAATCTAGAGAGAATGATGTTGTGGAGAACTGTGTCAAAGGCTTTACAGAAGTCCAGAAAAATTTCATCTGTCGCCCTTCCCTCGTCCACCCATGTAGTGACTCCATCACAGAAGGTCATTGATTCTTTTTTCACATTTCCCAGGATACTCTTAGCAAAGTATCATTCTTTATGTTGCAATATCTTTGACATATTAAATGGAATTATGAAATTTAAGAAATTGATGCAGACCACAAAAATGCTTGGAGAATTTAATGAAACTTTAAACAGTTGTTAACCAAGTTATTTAAATAAAGTAGCTTTAAAGAGAAACGTTCATTAGAGATGCCTTACATTATTAGGAGTGGGATTGCTTTCCAACACTGATACACTGGCATATATCATAGGTGCCCCTAGGAAACTCCAGTGTCTAAGTGCCAAGACTATGAAAATCTGGGGAAATTTGTTGCCTAAACATACCTAAACATAGGTATGAGGTGTTATCTTAGATGCTCTGAGTTCTACCAAGATATCTGTACAAGTCCGGCACATGTCACATTGTATATCCAAGATATACACCTCCTTCAGGGAACGCTTCAGGGGGGTCCAAAATGGTGCTAGGCACCTATGTCTAGGGAATTGAATCCTATGCCTTGGCAAGAAAGTCGGCAAAGTTCCTAGGGAGCTATTCAGCACCACAAATGTAGGAATTTGCACTGCTTGAGAGTGATTTGAACAAATGTCTTGACCTGATGAAATATAATTTAATTACCTAAATATGGGTAGTTAATGCTATTTGAGTTTCTGTAGGGAAACTTATGACTGCTGAACCAGAGTGATCTGGATTGCTGCATTTTATGCACCATTCCTGAGGATGTCCCAGATAACCAAGGATTTTCCACAATGCTGTCAAGCTGTAAATGTCTGTAGTCAAGAAATAAGGATTTATTTGTTAAAGCAGATTAAAGTTCAAGTTATTTTAGGGAATAATTGAAACAGAACTGAAGGACATTTTTGGAAGGAAACGTCATAACGCATAATGCCTGCAACACGAAATCAGACAAAGTCAAGCTAAAGTTATTCACCCACTTTCTGGCATGGGTAATCACAAGTAACATTGGAATACTATGTCAATAAGTAACCTTGATTAATTACACATTCCTTTAAGATTTGATATATTTTGATTGATATTAAAGTGTGTTCTAATTCAGATTCAGATACTGGACTTGAAGAACAAGTGAATCCATCAGATTTCATTAGATAATGAAATTATTATGCAAATTATCAGAATAGGTCATAGAACACATATTTAGATTGTGACCCTGGGGCCTGTAATATTTTTGGAGTTCAAGACTTCTAGGAATGGTGTTACAAGAGCTTGAGGATGTCTGAGAGCGAAGACACATCAGGGAATAGAGTGTCAGCTTTGAAATGTTACAGGAATTGAATGTTTACAAAGACTAAGACAGTATTTGCTGTATTAACAACTTATAAAGAAAATGAGAGGAATTTGTACATATTCATATTCATTGCTGTGTAACTGGAAGATGCTGCCACTTTTGCTTATTTTGGTATCACAGTTATTATCATTATGAATATCCCTAGAGTAAAAGTGACAATTCAGCAATAACAGGGTATTTCTTTTCAAAATATAGATGAAGACATCTGAAATAATGCTATCAATAGCCTGCATGAACCACATGAACTACTTATTAAATGTCATTTGTGAAATGCGCCAGAAAAAAGACACTTTCCCTTCTATGGAGGGATTCACTGAGAGGAGATGACCACTTTGTGGAACTTTGAAAGTTCTTTCTCTGCAGTGGTGGTGTAGAAGGCCACATTGGCCAGTTTTATCTGTCCGTGGTGTTTATTATTTCTGATAAGAAAAGGTTGGTAAAGGACTTATTGTAGGACAGTTTGTGTAAATGCCATCTTTTGTTTACTCTTTGACTTCGACAGTCTGATTTCCTAGACACACAATAGCAATGTAGGAGGAAAGTTAGCTATTACTCACAGTCTGCTGTCAGTTTAAGCATTCACAACCTGTCACATCTTGTGAGAACTGAAGATGCAAATCAGTCTTTCTCTGCAGTGGCTTAAAAACTGTGCCAGGTGGAATGTATTCCTTTATATGATTGAGTTGCTTGAAAAGCAACATAAACCTATTGATAAATGTTCATTAATAACACTAATGATCGCCTCTCTGCCCCTGAGAAAGTATAGAATACACGATATTCAGAAATCTGCATTCACCTTAAGGAGACCTTTAAAAAAAAGCCCAATGAAATTACAGAACTTTTTTACAAATTTACCTTTTCTTAAGTCAAAATTATATGGAATTTACCTTGTCCTTTTCATTTTCTCACCACTGGTTTTGCTCACTTCTTCAGCAGGGATTCAAACATGACTTCAGTAATCTACCTTTGGTTTTATATTGCAAGCATATATTTGGGTCATATTTTTTTAAATAAATTGTCATTAATATGTGTAAAAAGATGTTTGTATCTTTACATATCTGTCAGTCTATCCCCACTTGCTCATACAAATGTTTACATTTCTTTAGACCAGAGGGTTTTAATCTTACAATTATGTATCAAGTACATAAGACAAAGTGCTACGATTAATCTGAGAGCACTCTTTTAGCAAAATACAATATCCAAATAAATTTTCTAGTTTAAAATATGAGAGTACATACAGTTTAACTTTTTTCTTAATGTAAAAGACACTGGTTTATGCATATTAAAGATTCATCACCGTTTTGATATTTATGTTTGCAAGATACACTTTTTGATTTAATGAGTCACACAATGGCCACAACAATGCCCCAAACCTGAAGTGTGAAAAGTCTCTTTTTTTGTCTTTTATTTTTGTCATCTAGTGTCTATAGGACCCTATGCCATTCCATTTATGACTTATTAATGAAGCAAAACACAGTAGATGTTTTAAAAAGTCTATGACAAAGGAGCACTAGTTTCTTTCCTCAGAGAGATGCCCACTATGCAACTTCCACAACACAGACTAAAGACTCTCATTTTATATTTCACTTTCTGTCTTTCAAATGCATCATTTACAACTTCAGTTGAGCTGTTTTCATTTAACCCTCTGACCACCAGGCTTCCCCTCTGGCTCGGTGAAGCATAACTCAGAACTTTATCTGTGGAATTACATTCTGTATGATGTGGTTTGTACATTTTTGCTATCAGGATTGTTGCGCATTCCTTTTATAGCAAAAGAGAATAATTTAGACTTTATGATGGATAGGATTCAATGTAAGTGCAGAAAAATGTTTCAGACCCATCTGTTTTCAAAGAATTTAAATTGCCACATCAAAAAAAGAAAAAGAAAATTGCAATACTAAGACTTGCAGTGATGTTCCAGATACGATAGTGAACTCCATGGGTTATGGACAGGAAAGCACTACATGTAAGTAGACCTACCTATAAATTTATACAGAATTAACATGTAAATATGACAGCAAAAAACATATTATGAAATTTTTGCTAGTACTAATTGAAGTTTATTTTGTTTCAGCACAAATGTTTGGATTTTAAATAAAGCTAAGGAAATGAAAATATAAATTTTAGAATATAAAAAAAATGTGTTCTATCTTTGCAAACATTTTTGACAATTCAGTTCTCATCACACCAAACGTGAGTGGGACTAAATTTCAGTGGCTTCATTAAAATATTTTTAGTTAAATTATATCCATACTATAACTTATTTTTACTATCTAATTTTATTTTTTAATGTTGGGAACTGTCAAGTACTTTCTGAAAGCATTTTGCAGCATATGGTGCAGCATGCTTTTACCATTGAATGCCATCTGCTGTCTAGGCTTAAACGTACACTAATTTTACTTTTAATTCGTAATGAACATGAAGAATGAATGTGACCCATGTACTGCAATTTGGCTATGTCATTGGCAGGTGTACTTTTAAGGCATAAAACATATTTGTAATTATAAAATGGCTATTTACAAGTTCCCAGGTGGGTAAGTAGCTATTAGTAACAAATAATTGCATGCCAGCCCTTTATGTTCCCAACCACAGTACTGGGATAAAAAATAAAAAGATGAAAGTATGAGGCATTCCCTTACAAATAAGCATATGAAAGTTGTACAATTTGCATTGCCACATTTAAACCTATGAAAGACTTTAAAACATTTGTTTAACATGTAAATGGACATCATAGCTGGGAACATACAGGATGTCCAAGAAAAATTAACTTGTGCACATGCTCTAATCTATCATCCTTTACACCACAAGATGAAAAATTATCCAGAACAAGTCGTGCTGACAGCTTTGACCCGCATCCAGGAAAAAAGCTTAATGCTATGGTAAATGCATCAATTGTGAATGATTCGTCAAGAATATGATGGAGAATCACAATGGTGAATAGCATTAAGATGTACTGTCGTGTCTTCACTGAAAACAGTGACAGACCAAATCCGTGGAGGAGCTGAGAGACCTGGGGTTGTTTATTCTGGGGAAAAGGGAAACTCAAAGTCTGGTTTATCACTCTGCAACTATGTGAAAGGAAACTGTAACAAGGTGGGGCTCCTCCTCTTCTCACTGGTCCTGATGGGACAAAATGGAACAGCCTCAAGTTGCAACAGGGGAGGTTTAGATTAGATATTAGGAAACAAAATTCTCCACCAAAAGAGCTTTCAAGAACTGGCTGTTCAGGGAAGTGGTGGGAAATGGGAAAGGGTGTGTAGATGTGGCACTCTAGGGACATGGCTTAGTGATGGACTTGGCAGCATCACGTCTATTGTTGAATTTATGATCTTAAAGACCTTTCTCAGCCTATATGATTGATTAAAAAATAATAGGAAGAAAACATTCCCCCAAACTGAACTGGAAAAAAAAAATCTTTGAATGTTTAGGTCATAGACATGTCTTGCTAAATTGTAATGTACTTAATAAGGAAATACTGCTGTTCATGTAATTATGGAACCTGCATAGAAATAGAAGCTTTCTTATTTTAATATCTTGCCTGAATATTGCTTTTATTCCTGTTACCACTAAAATTAGACTAACTCAGTCATACTGTTTTTGTTGTATTTCTGGGTGGCTTTCTGCTTTATCCTAGTAATTTATTCAGTCATTAGTGGCTGTGAAATTTAACAGAAAGATATAACTTTTGAGGCTGAGACTATGCTCTTTTTCTTAGGAGAAAATCCCATGTCTTGGAAATTATCCATTTCACATTGTGGTCTCATGGCTTTTTACATACTTCACTCCTGGCACCCCCTCATGTCAGAAGCTTAGTAAGGAGGAGAGAAAAAACTGGGCAGTGTACTGACATGTTGATATTTAACTGCTGGTGTGCAGCATCTGTAACCCTCCTTACATATGTTATCACAGATGTTCTACCAGCATTGCTGAAGGGCAGCAGAGAATCTATCTTGGACACATCTGGAACCTCCTCTTACCAACATGCAGAAAGGTTTTGATGTCTTCTCACTGAAGACAACCCTGCTGCAGTCAAGCTGCTGCCAAAACCTTGCCTCCTAAACCTAGTACATGTATATTGCTAGCTTACATGCTAATGTTCTGCAGATTCACATATCTAGTTTAGGTGGGGGTGTCCTTATTCTCTGCCTGCTCTGCAGAGCTATGTTGCTGTCAGAATTGCTGCGTGTGTCCTGCAGTTAAAATTAAATTCTTCTATTTCCATTATATGCAGTTTCAGTAGTGAAAAATACATCTGGCATTTCATCATCACCCAGATCTCTTCTCTTCTCCAACTTTTTGCAATAGATATGTGTAACACTTCTCATGTATGATTCACAGTGAATAGATCTTATATGTGCACCTTACCATTGAGCATTTGTCATCCATCCCAGACAGAAAACAACAATAAAAATGACAGCAACTACTACTATTATTGTTGTTGTTATTATTATTATTATACTATACATCCGTATAAGCAGCAATATCATTCCTTAGATGAACATAAGCCTGAGTTTCACCAGACATGGATACATTCTGTTTCAGTGTTCTGTGAGAACCTAGAAGAATGTATGAGTCAGCCCACTGGGACATTTGTGGGTGAGGTTTTCTTGTCACTTGCTAGGCACCTGAACACTAGCCAAGGTTAACCTATCAAAACAGAAATAGTACTGTAAAGTGATGCAGGTGGTCCTGTGGCTAAGATATTCATATTGTCCAAAATAGGAGGATAATTCCATTGAGAGGGTTCTTGCCTAGTCCCGCAGACTGTATGCGTACTACAGGCCAGATGGCATTGGAAGTATTTCTTTTTGCAAAGTTTTATTTAAAAGCAGTGTAGTTTGTCCACTCATAAACGTGTCCGTGACATAACTAAACTAAAGTATGTGGGTAAACTCGGAAGACTTAAAAAGTGCATTTCTGGTTCAACTTAAAACAATTCTAAGGATTCCTACAATGGCCTATGCCTCACTTTTTCCATTATTAGTGTAAATGCTTGTGTAGATTCCTAGTGAAATAAACAATTCAGGGCACCATTATAAAACTGGTCACTGATTCTAATCTGCATATAGGCAAGTTGAGTAACATGAAGCTCCACCTAGGTTAAATAATCACCAAAATACATATGTGACTTTGATTTTATGATTGAAGCAATTAATTTCCTTGAATAACATTGATATATATTTCATAGAAATGGGTACTGAAGTCTTAATCCTGAGTTGATTTTTTCCTTTACCAGAATAAAAGTGTTTCTGAGCACAAATTTGAGCTGGTTTGAATTAAAAATTACAATAAAAACATTACTGTAATGTTTATTAAAAGTAGCTATAACTCATTTTTCAAGAGATGAAGTAGCTAAATTTGCATTCACTCAAATCTTCTAATTTATTTTTTTGTGCATTGTAAGATTCAAAGTACCATCTAAATGAATTTTTTTTCCCCACATAAATCCAAAGATTTATGTCTTTAAATTTAGAAGCCTAATAAATTAATAGTACTCCAAGCTCACTTTATAGTCAGAAGAAAGAAATAAAAAATTTCCAGAGGGACATGCCATATAAGATCCAAATTGCTTTCTGGAGATGCTTCACTCCTTTTATTGATTACACAAAGAGCCTTGACACTTCTGTAATGGGAAGGATGAGTCTGAAATACAATAACAAGTGGTCTTCCTTAAACTGAATTAGCTGTACTTCCAGTTTTTTCTTAATTTTCGTTTTTGATCACTACCTTGTCTTTTTTGATTACTATTTTTATCCTTCCACATTTTACAGTATCTGGGAATGTAATTTAAGGATGGCTAGTGTCTTTTTTGACTAAATAGATTCTTTAAAAATCATAGAATGTGTTTGGTTGGAAGAGATTTTAAAGATCATCTAGTTCCAGCCCTCCACTTCCATGAGTAGGGACACTTCATTCGACCAGGTTGCTCTAAACCCCATTTACCATGGCTTTAAACACTTCCAGAGACTTCCTTGACTTCTCTGCACAACCTGTCCTCTGTCTACACCTCCAAAATGAAGAATTTCTTCCTAATACCTAGTTCAAACCTATTCTCTTTCAATTCAAAGCCTTTCTCGCTTTTCCTGGCACTACATGCCCTTGTAAAAAGTCTCCCTCCCTCACTCTTGTGGACTCCTCTCAGATACAAGAAGGCTGCAATTAGGGCACCTTGAAGTCTTCTCATTTCCAGGCTGAGCAATCCCAGTTCTCTCAGCCTTCCCTTTTAGGTGAGATGCTACATCCCTTTAATCATCTTGGTGACAACCCCTCGACCTCTCCCTCTTCAGCTGCTCGTTATGAACAGCTATCGAAAGGCACAGTTCAGTCATAGGATTTATCCTACCAACTTTGTAAGGGCAACAAGGTGGCTTCCAACTCTTCCTATTTGTCGCTCATGCTGTATGCATGGGTGCAAAAGCACCTCAGCTGGGCTGTTGGCAGCATTGCCTTTCCAGAGGAACCCCTTTTTATTCCTTTAAAATATTTCCCTTTTTTTTCCTGTTGGCTTCTGTCACTGGATGAGTTCCTGGCTCATTTCTGCAAGACTGCAAGGATGCTCTGCTGTGGCTAGCACTTTTCCAGCCACTGGCAAAAGGCTCTCAATAGAATCTCATCCCTCTAACCTTTGCATATCATCCCTCACCATGCCAGGGACAAACCTGATATTGTCTCGTTCTCCTGTCACAACTAGTTTAAAGCTCTGCCAATGATCTCTGCTGGTTCTCGAGCAAAGACTTTCCGTCCCTGGTGAGAAAGGCGAGTCCTGTCTGATGACAGGGTGCTTAGTGCTGCACATCATTCCATTGTCAAAAAAATCAAAAACTTTGGTGGTGACACCAGCCATGAAGCCATGTTTTAATAGACTCATCCCGCCTGTTTTTTCTAGTATTGCTGCCCTCAGGAAGTACAAAATAGTATAAAGCTTGTGCCCTAGAATCCCTTTTCAACCATTTCAAGGCCCTAAACTTCTTTTTGACTGCTTTTGGACTATGTGTTGTCTCTTCCTCCCTCACCCCCTGCATGGAAGATCAGTCATGGGGCTGCACCAGCCTAGAAAGTTTTCTGGAGACAGCAAATCTCAATATAAATCAAGCAAGCAAGCAAGTCAATACAGAAAAGTAACTTATTTTTCTCAATTTTTTGACTTACCAATAATACACTTTTTATAGTCTTTTTGTCATAAGAAGGATTTCTTGGAGCACAGGGCCAAAGAAGTAGGTTTCCCTCCACTTGCTTTGTTTGTGAAAAGATATGGCACTTCCTTTTACACATGTTTTGTTTTGCGTTCTATTATTTTGTGTGTCTACCAAGGGTTAATGATCTCAATACCTTTTGGAGTTTTTTTCAGAGAAATTCACCATTTGTAATTGTATGAGCAAAATTTTATAATAGCCTTGACCATCTATGTATTTAGAATATATTGAACTCTTGAAAGTACCAAGAGATTCAGTCCTCATGGGCTTTCAAATTTGACTTTGCTGATCATGGGCTTCAGCTACTATGTTAGCACTTTTCTTAAACATCACTGGCCCTCTAGTCAGCATAAAATCTTGTAACCAGTACTTACACTGTGCTGGAGAGGTTTAGGCACTTTTAGCCTGCCTATTCAACACACTTTCCATGACATTGAAGTAGTTAGTTGTCTTCAATGTTTTTATTCTCAAATGTCACATGTGGAATAAAGTATTCTTATCTCCATTTCCAAAAAGGCCAGTGTGAACACTTGTTCATTGAGAATTTAAAAGTTAAATTCACCTACCTAAACATGGTGACAGTTAAATTAAAAACATATCATGATAGTCCACTATCATGATAATCTGAATAGTTAGCTATGGTTAAATACTTGGATAGCAGGCATCCTGAAATCTGGAATGATTCAGACTCACATCTTGAAAAAGTGGATGAACCTCTGTACTAATTAATATGCTAATACAGTACTTCTCTGTTTAATTTATATCCCTGTGAAAGCAAATATCACAGCTTCAGGAGGCCTGTGTCTCTGTCTTACTGATTTCACTTAACAAAAGCCTCCAGTGCCTACTCCGTTATCTGTTGAAATCCCTTATATTAATTTATTTTGTTAATTTATTGTATGAAATCAATTAAGTTACAAATTTTATTATGCTATGATGTAACATCATGAATATTTATCATACATATGATAAAAAGTTTTGGACAGCAGAAACAAGGAAGCCCAAAAAAGAGGACTGTTGGATAAGATTCAGACAAATCCTTGCAACAGTGTAGATGTGGAGGAAAATTAAATATGAGAATCAGAATGCAGTTTTGAGAGGAAAATAAGAGTAAATTCATGAGAATATTGAATATGAGAACTGAAAGCTAAAAAAAGAAGGGGGAAGGAAATGAATGGAAAAAAAAAATGATTCTATAATGGAGATAGTAGAGAAGAAGGAAAACAATGCTAAAACCCAAGCATTTCTTTACACCATATACAGGGGTTTTGTGCTTTTTATGCTACAATGGCACCACAGATTTGGCAAGAAATAACTTAAAGGTAAGGGTTATCATAGAATCACAGAGTTGTTGAGGTTAGAAGGAACAGCTGGAAGTCATCTTGTCTGACTCCATGCTCCAGCAGGTTTACCTAGAGCAGGCTGCCCATCACCAGTTGCAGACTTGCTGATATGCTCTTCCCTATTATCCACATCAATAATGAAGCTGTTAAACAGCACCAGAGCAAGTATTCAGCCCTGGGATACATGCCTACTTACTGGCCTTTCAACTAGGCATTGTTCTTCTACTGATCACCACCCTCTTGTCCCAGCTTCCAGTCAGTTTACAATCTACCTGCTGATCTGGCCCATACAACAGTTTATCTCTGAGAATCTTATGAGAGGCAGAGTCAAAGGCTTTTCTGAAGTCCAGGGAGAGAGTAGTGACTACTTTCCCTTATTCAACCTCACCAGTCATTTTATTGTAGAAGGTGGTTGTGTTTTCCCTTCCATGAAGCCACATTGACTATTCTTGTTGATCTTTGTTTCCTTAGTACTTTTGTTCATGTCATTCAGTGTCCATTTTGTTATCACTATCTCTGGGGCACTGTAAAGGATAAAATTTCTTCAGTGTTTGAGTTGTTATTACCTTCATGACATTTAAATCTTTGCTATATGCTATATTATCTGAAGTAGTCATGAGATATGATAAAGTGATTATGGAGTCTAATCAATAATTTTACAAAATACTTTATTTTGAAAGGTTTAACCAGTCCAATAATTCTTTTGTTTGTAGCTTCTGCTTCATTTTTCAGAAGTTAAAAATAAGTTGTGGGGATATCCCTTCTTATCTGTAAAATGGTACAGATTTTATGGAAAAATATTTTTTACAGTGGATGGAAGCAGATTTTTTTGATTCATAGTTTTTCTAAATTTAACAATGACAAGCATTATGCAAGACAACTTCATAGTTTTGTTTGTGATTGCAGGAAAAAAAAACATTCCACTAATCTCCTTGGCTCCTATATATGTGTTTGATCAAGTGTAGGAATTCCACTTGAAATAGTCACTTTAACAAATAGTAAATGAAGCCTTTGGATCACAGAATATTCTGAGCTGGAAGGGACTTGTGAGGATCATTGGACCAAAATCTTCAAAGGACAACATAGCAGTTAAACCATGTGTCCTGAGAAGGACCACAAAGATGATCAAATGACTGGAGAACCTCTCCTATGAAGATATGGGAGAGTTAGGACTATTTAGTCTGGAGAAGAGAAGGCTCCAGGGAAACTTAATAGCAGCTTATGTGGGGGAGGCATGTGGGTTGGGTGTTGTACCTAGATGATTTTTAACGTCCTTACCAGTACAAACCATTCCACGATTCCATGAGCCAAGAGCATTGTTCAAATTCTTCTTGAGAACCTGCAGGCTTGGGGTCATGACAACTTCCCTGGGATGCCTGTTCTAGCACTTGACCACCCTCTCAGTGCTGGTCCGAGACAGAGCCATCAGCCATTCCCTAAAATCCTCTCACTTGACATGTGAGATAGAGAGAGGGGGGAAAAAAACAAACAAAAAAAAAACACCAACCAAACCCATCCACTGTCTTCCCTTCATTCACAAGATGGATAAGCGTATCATAATAGGACAGTAAGTTAATAAGGCATGATTTTCACTTCATGAACCTGTGCTGTCTTTGATCAATGTCTGCATTGTCTTAAAATGCTTTTCAATAGCTCCCAGAATAATTCTGTTCATAATTTTACCGAGCACAGAATTGAATCTGAAAGTCTTATAATTACCAAGGTCTTCTTTCTTGTCCTTGTAAACTGGAAAAATTATTTTCTGGCTTCCATTTGAGTGGGACACCTCCAGATTTCCAAAACAATACTTCCAATTCCAGAATCTCCTATATGCTTTGTCGGTGCAAGTGGGAAGTCAAGGCAGGTGTCCAGAGACAGCAAAATATATTTCAACCACTTGGTCATAATCTCAGAATTCTGGATACTCCTCAACTTGTTTCACCTTTTTCTTCTATCTGGGCACATCTCTCAGTCATTCTTTCTGCTGCCCTCAAACATGAGGGGAAACCTCAGGCACACTCTGCAGCCAGAAACTTGGATAGCTGCTTCCCTTGGGAGCTGTGTTTGGGTGGCTGCTCTGGGTGCTAGTACCACAGGAGGTGCAGAAGACATGACATTCTGATGTGTGGTCACATTTATTAGAGGTTCCTGTGGGAAGAGTAGGGCTGGGGGCAAGACTCTGGGATCAGGAAACCTGGTTGGTGAGGCCACAGACTCCCAGCATCTTTGGTTCAGCAGACTGCCATCCTTGCTGCTGCCTGGTCTCTCCACCCACATAGCCCAAGGGATTCAGAAGCCCCCTCAGACATTCCCCTCCAAGGTACATTATAAGCCTCACATGCCTCTCAGCACATGGTAACTGCTGTTGCTAACTGCTAATCTGGGCATCCCATGGTTTGACCTGTGATACAGGCATGATTTTTGACTTCTTAAAGAGTCTATCATCAGGATTTGTGCATCTTCTAATGACGAGGCTGCACCAGAGGACACTGTTAGTAGGTAATGGAAGAAATAAACCAAACCAAATAAACAAAGCAT
Organism: Haemorhous mexicanus; assembly: GCF_027477595.1. Taxonomy (NCBI): domain Eukaryota; kingdom Metazoa; phylum Chordata; class Aves; order Passeriformes; family Fringillidae; genus Haemorhous; species Haemorhous mexicanus. The sequence goes on along the minus strand of NC_082342.1, from coordinate 75,543,396 downwards.
AAAACCCACCATACTACCAAACAAACAAACCACAAGAAGACTTTTTTAATGGCCTAGTAGTTAAGATATTGTCATGGTTTAACCCCAACCAACAACCAAGCCCCACGCACCCACTTGGCTGCCTCCACCAGCAACAGGATGGAGGAGAAAATAAAGGAAGAGTAAAAGTTAGAAAATTCATGGGTTGAGATTAAGAGAATTTAGTAGGGAAAGCAAAAGCCTCACACGCAGGCAAAGCAACACAAGCAATTATTTCACTGCTTCCCATGGTCAGGAAGCATTTGGCCAGCTCCAGGACAGCAGGGCCCCAAGACATGTAATGGTGACTTGGGAAGACAAACACCACTCCTCCTCCTTCTTTGCCCCAGCTTTATATACTGAGCATGATGTCATAGGGTCTGTAATACCCCTGTGTCCATTTGAGTCACTGTCCTGGCTGTGTCTCCTCCCAGCCTCCCATAAATCCCCAAATTCTTTGCCAGCATATCAGTATGAAAAGCAGAAAAGGTCTTGGTTCTGTTTAGTCCTGTTCAGCAATTAAAAAGAAAATATTTTTATTATCATTGCTGTGCTCAGCACATAACCAAAACACAGTCCCATACAGCCACTGTGAAAAAAATAACTCTACCTCAGCCAAAACCAGAACAGACACCTTTACAGTATGTGGAAGAGGTAGGTTCAAACTTCCTCAAGATCAGAAAAAAATCCAACATCTCAATTCCCTTCCATTAATCTATTGTCTACAATGTAGTCACAAGCTCGGCTGTAGCCCTAACCACATCTAGCATCTGTCTCTCCAGAACAGTTAGATATTCAAGGAGCTTTCTGGCTAAATACAAAAATGTTCAATGAAATTAGAGGAATACTGGGAGGTTTTGAAAAGAAGACAGACCAAATCACTATTTGGACTCAGTTATCTAAAGCCCACACTAAATTGGATGGCGTTTAAGCTGTTTGAAACCTCGAGTTATTAAATGATTGAATTACTAGATGTCATAAACACTGGCATCTGGCCAAATTGAAAAATATGATGATAACTAGCTTTGTTCTACTTCTAACAGCTCATTACAGCATGAAAAATGAAACTGCCATATTATTCCCTGTCACAGATGGTATGCACAGGTTGAAATTAGTATTTATTAAAGTAATATAATTTCTTTCATCCATACTTTCCTTTTATCTTACAGAAAGAGGCAGGTGATTGACAATTTTTAAAAGAAATGGTCTAAGCCTTCTCACCCTCTCTAAATGGCTATATTCATAAAGGAAAATTCATACTTAAAGATGATATTTTAAAAACATTTCTTAGAACAAAGCAGGAAAAACCCCAAAGATTTTGGATTTTGGATCATGTCAGTTTGAAAATAGTTGAAAGTGGCTGTTATATTTTACAAATCATAGGTCTGCTGCTGAACAGTTAGAGAGGATGTGCTGCCAATCAATGTTCTAGTTTCTTTATTTTACAAAAAATTCAGATTATGACTCATACTTTTTCTCCTCATTTGCTAGTTATTCCTTTCCAAGGAAGAGTAAGTTTGTACCAGATTCCTTGTTCCTCCTACCTTCAAAAGGATATGGAGGATATTCAGTAAAAGAAGAGTAAAGGATGTTTGCAAATCAGGGAAACTTATATATGCTCATGAATTCCCTTCCTCTGTCAGTCCCCTCTCTTTTTCTTGTTTTCTCAGATGATATTGAATAATTTCACTGTAGTTTCATAGTTTAGCCCAGCTGTAGGTTGAAGCTTTGTCTTACAGAAGCCAGCATCATAGGCAAACATACTGAAAGGGAATTTCCATTCCATTTGCTTTTGCAGTAGCTCTTCATCCCATGAGTTTTTCTCCTGGGTTGGGTTCTGGCCAGTTAGCTTTCACTACAGGCCAGTTTAGCACCTATTCAATTCTTTAAACCTAAACTTAGGGGAGAACAGTTGGTAGAATGAAGACCTCTAGAGAAAAAAATTGCTATAATTTATGATAGACAAAAATACTGGAGCAGAGAATTCATCTGCACCAATTCTGAACCTCTGAAATGAGGATGTGTAATCCGAGCTAGCCCATCAAATCTTCACTATTACTAGTGGAGAGAAAAAGTGCAACTGCAGTGCATAAAAATAGGCACCTACTGTGACATGAGGTACTGTGACATATGCTGGCCTCAAAGTTTCTACTTTAACAGGGTGCAGATGTCTCATCTAAGTGCTGTGCCATACAGCTTTGTCTTATTTAGGTGTATTGCATAGCCTAGAGAGTCACAGACTACATCGGGCACTGCTGTGTGAGCAGCTGACTCCCCTCTGAGCAGACCAGCTAGTTTACACTCCATATCTGATTTTGATCTAGCAACAAAGATTCCTACCCACAGACGCATTTTTAGATATAACATATAAATATATATATATAAGTCTTATACCCATAGCCAATGTATACATCATAGCTATTTTGCTTAAAATAGTATGTTACAGTTAAAATATTTTATGGACAGACAAAGCTAAATATGTAATGCTGTAGACAAAATTGGTAGATATTAAAGTGCATTCATTGAACATTATGATTAAGATATTTCATTGGGCGTACATGGGAAGATTCCGGGAGCAGGTTGGCTTTGTGAGAAATGATCAGGAGCTGCCCCCTTGTCAGAGTCAGCCTCTTCCATCTGGCTCCAAAATAGACTGGCTACTGGCCAAAGATGAGCCAACCAGCTATACTAGTGGTGCCCCTGCAATAACATATTCAAGAAAGGGTAAAACACTCTACAGCAGCTGTGAGAAAGTTTAATGGGTAAATGTGAGAGAAACAGCCCCTTCAGACACCAAGGCCAGTGAAGGCAGGGGAGGAGACGCTCCAGGTAGAAAAAATTCTGCTTCTGCAGCCCATGGAGAAGACTATGGCAACATAAATTTCCCCTCAGTAGGCCATGAGGACTGTGATGGAGCAGATATTCACCTGTAGCCCTGGTAGGACTCCATCCAGGAGCAGGTGGATACACCCTGAAATAAACTGAAACCCACGGAGAGGTGGTGCTAGAGCAGGCTCCTTAGGGAAGAAGATAGAAGTGTTGGGTGTGTAGTGGAGCATGGGAAGAAGGAAAGAGTAGAAGGAATGTAGTTTTAACTTTCTTTTATTTTTCACTGTCCTATTCTGTTAAAATTGCCAATAAATTAGATGAATTCCCCAGATGATTTTGCCTGTGACAGCAATTGGTGAGTGATCTCCCTGTTGCTTTTAATCACATTTTTTCAATGTGTCTTGATGAGAAAAGTGAATGATGAAGAGTCTTGAGTGGAACCCTGGCAGGTAACAAAGGACAATCCTCTCCCTGTTTTTTTCAAAAAAAAAAATTGTTTTATCTGAGATGGATCTCAAATCTAACTCACTGTGAAGTTAAAATCTGGCATACTATTACATGGAATATTTGGAATCTTCCTTGTGATGTTAATTCTGTAGCAACTTTTTTGTTATCAGACCAAAAATGTCCACAAATAAAGTAAAATAAGAGTTCCTCCTTCAATAATTCAGGGTTTTTTTCTTCTTTTTTCTTTTTTTTTAAGGCCTGGAAGAAGGTAGAGAATATTTTTATTGTAAACTTTAGAAATTACACATAGACAACATGAGATTAGTATCTGAGCTACACTTAAGGCCATGAGGTAGATGGCACCTTTTCTCATGAATTAATGCAAACTCTTCTTGTTATAAACAGGATGAAAACAATCAGCATAGCTGAAGCTGCCGGTTTTGAAGATAATAATAATAGTTTACAGCTGTATAGTTCTTTTATTCATGAAGATTGGCCCTATTGAAATGGAATTGTTATCTTAAATTGCAGAGGAGCTTTTAGTCAACTGTATTTTCAGATAGTTCTGTTTTTCAGAGTGATGTTTTCTCCTCTCAGTGGAGGGTTGTTTTTTCTCCTCTCTGCTGGTGAGTTTTGGGATTAATTGATCTCCAGACTGGTGCTGACAATGCTGCAGGGGTGCCTGTGCCCAGTCCCACACCCAGTGCCATAGGGAGTCTGTCTCCTGGACTGGCCCCTTGCACCAGCATTACAGCCTCAGCTCTGACCCATCTCTACCCCGCTCTACTGACGCGCCACCCCCAGCCTCACTTGGGTCATCCCTTTACTCAGGTGCTGTGGGACTTCACCCTGGTCAATGAAGGCAATACCTGTGCTGAGTCACCCTCAGCTCCCATCTAATTACCCCCCTTGGACCAGCTTTGCTTTGCGCCATGTGACAAAAGAAAGAAATGTGTATCTTTGTGATGGGTTAGGAAGAACCCAGTCAAAAAAACAGGCAATAAATAAGGTGTCAGTTCATGCTGAAGAGTTTCTGGGTTTTACAGAGCAGCATACAAGTTCCCTGTGGAAAAATGACTCAAGAAAGTGGAAAAATGTTAAATAAATAAATGTATAAATGCAGGTAATTTTTGTAGTTAGGTGTTATGTGCTAGTTGAAATGCTTACAGATTTCTGTACTGTATTGTATTCTTCCTGCAGCAAAATAAGGTGAATCCAGGAAAACAGGTTACATCCTCTGATACAACAAACTAACTCTTGAGAAAGGGTGGTGTACTCAGAGGAGCTCAAGAAATAATAGAGTGAGATCAGCAATGTCCCAAAAGATGTGTTTGAACAGACCAGTGTTTAGAACAATATCAGTGTCACTGAGAAAGGAACAAGGGGGATGCAGAAAATCATAAAGTAACATTCAGAGAACAGAACAGCCTTGTCTTCAGGCTAACAAACTCAACTTCTTTTAAAAAGGACTTAAAGTCTCTCAAAGGATAAGAAATTATTGTTTCAATGTTCTCTGGAAAGTGGTAACATGTGCCTTTGCACTGGCAATATCTGCCAAAAGACAGAAACATTTTTGATTTGGTCATCAAGCTTATACATATTTAGGTTTGAAACACAAGCAAGTTACATCAAGCTTATTCAAAAGTGAACGGCTTTTAGCAACACCTGAACATTCTGTCAGTAAATGACAGTGATGTATTTTGTGATACCTAGTTTGCAGTTAATGACTTCACAGTAATAACAATAGAAACTGTTAAAAAAATATATATGGAATGCTATCTGGAAGACACTGGATGCAAAATGTTTGCAAAATGTGGCAAGAGCTTCCTTTGGTTGGGAAAGAATATTTTTATTTATAAAAGCAAACTGATTGTTATTTCATATGTCAATAACACTGAAATTCATTTGCTGATTAGGAAAAAAGTAATACTATCACTATTTTATGAGTTAGTCAATGAGAATTTCAACAGAAATTGTGGCATATTGCATCTGAATGAAGTCATCAATGCCATAGAGAAAGAAAACACAGATGCTGATGACCATCAAGGGAAAATTACTAACTACAAACAAGGAAAGGAAAATCAGCCTGAATTTTTAGACAGTTCAGGAATGGAGCAGAAAGATACCTGACAATGCAAATATATGTTTCTGTTTGTGTGTGTCTATTTGAACCTAATCCTGTGCAGTGCCACAGGTTTATAATATTACTGTCCAAATCTGTTCCATAGCAGCGACCAAAATCCACTTAGAATCAAGGCCTTTCCAGGATTACCAAAAGACAAATCTTTATATCTGTTTTGTTTAATTTTGAAGGAAAAAGTGTGAATTACACGAAAATTATGAAGCTCACAAAGAAGATAATAAAGAAAGTGTAGGAAAGGGTAAAACATTTTCAAATTTCAGGAGATTTCAAAAGATACTGTAATGGAGCTTTAAAAGCTCCATTTATACTATTTCAGGATAAAGTCTAAAAAATGTGTTGAGATAAATATTTTTGCTAAATAGCGGAGAAAGAAAGTTAATAAATTCAAGTTTAAAAAAAATCATAAAAGTTCTTAAAACCTGACAGATTAAATTTGAAAACATAGTAAGTCAGTACAAAAAGAAGTGTTGAAAGGCATTAAAAAAGAAAAAAGAAGGTAAGTCATTCTTCAAATAGATCAGGTGAACTAAGCGTGATGGGACCCTTATAAGGTCAGTAGATGATCAAAACTTGAGATGAGTGTTCAGAGAAGATAATGTCAGAGCTGGAAGGTTTAATGATTTCTCTTCCATCCTTACTCACAATGAACAATACAGAAAGTTTCACCACCTTGGCAAGTTTTTTTTTCTTTTTTTTCTTTTTATGTTGGGGAAGAAGGGTTGCATCCCAACTTTTTCTGGTCAGTAATTCATCAGAGAAACGAAAGTGAAAATAAGTAGTTTTCTGTAAACATACGGCATCTACTCCAAATCCTATACAAAGTGAAGGATTAAATACCTGAATAATTAATTGCATTTTATATTATGTTATGTGTTAAAAACTCATCTGCTCACCCATAAAAGAAGCATGGAGAAAGAATGGCAGAAAGAATCGCAGATGGAAGAGCCCAAATAATTAATTGTCCTGGATGCTTCTAAGCCAATTTCAGATGCCAGAAACCTATGAAAGACCAATCTTAATATGCCCAGGGAAGGGGCATATTAAGATTGGTCAAAAGGTGGGGGAGAGGGGGGAAGGCAGGTGGGAACCCAAATTAACCAGCCTCCCAGGAGAAGGAGGGAATCAAGAGCAGTGCTGCAGAGAAGGACTTAGTGATACTGCTGGATGCAAAATTGGACATTAGGCTGTAATATGGACTTGCAGTCCAGAAAGGCAGCCACCCTGGGCATCATAAATAGCAGTGTGACAAGCAGGTTGAGGGAGGTAATTCTACCTCTCCACTCCTTCCCCGAGAGATCCCACTTGGAATATTGTATCCATCTCTGAGACTTCCAACAAAAGAAGGACATGGACTTATTGGAGCAGGTCAAGCAGAGGGCCACAAAAGTGATCAGGAGACTGGAACAACTTGCCTATGAAGAAAGGCTGAGAAAACTGGGACTTTCTAGCCTGGAGAAAAGAAAGCTCTGAGCAGACCTCATTGAAGACTTACTGAAGCCTTTCAGTACTTAGAGGACCCTTGCAAGAAAAGACTTTACCTGTACTCACAGAATGAAGGGCAATTGCTTTAAAATGAATATGGTTAAGTTTATATTTGACATAAGAAATAAATTGTTTACAATGAAGGTGGTGAAGTACTGGAACAAGTTGCCCAGTGAAGTTGTAAGTGCCACATCACTGGAATTGCTTGAGGTCAGTTTGTATGGAGCTTCGAGTAATCAGACGCTGCAGGATGTCCCTGCTTTTGTTGGGAGTTTGCCCTAGATGGCCTTTCCAGGTCCTCTGCAACCCAAACAATGACTCTGGGATTCTATGATTCTTGTGTCTGACTGTACAGCATAACTCCAAAAGTTACAAAAACTGGTAAATACTGAAGGGAAAAAAAAGCTGCTATTGAAGTAGCAGAGACTAAGGCAAGTATGAAAAATAACTGCAGAATAATTTTGGAAAAGCAATGAGGTACTAAAAGAATAGCAGATGAAAATAAATTAAGATAAGTGCAAAGTGATGTAGAAAATCCCATATTTTATGCACAGTCACTGGTTCTAATTGAATGATTATGTACTAAATGAGGTCTTGACATTATAATTGTTAGTTGTATACGAAATATAAGTACAGTAGCTCTTAAAAGATTCAGATGGTAGGAATTATTAGATAATTAATTCAGAAGATTAAAAAAAAATGCTATATTTATGCTATTTTAAAGATGATAGCAAAACTGAAGACCCATGTCTATGGAAGTGTGAAAAGGGTGTTAGGGTGTTGTTGTAAAACATCTTCCATGTGAAAAATTAGTAAATTCATGTTTAAATGTAACGTTATACTTAATCTGGAAAAGATATAAAGGGAGTGCAGAGAAGAGGGAATATCTGCAGTAATTTCAGAAAACTAGTGACATGGCTATTTTGTTTTAGCGTATGATTGTTTACTAAGTTTCTTGTTACAGGAACTGAGAGGTTTCCAGTGAACCTAGAACTGTCATCCTTAAAAAAGACAAACAGGACCATAAGCTAGGAAGATGAGATAAACTAAAAACATGTAATAGGTCACATATATCTATCAAATAAGAATTGAAGTTAAAAATAAAAATTAGTTCCCCTCAGAAAGATGGTGTAGATGCCAAAAAAAGTATTATTTTTTTTATAATTAGGATCATTGAACTCTGATTAAAACCAGTAAATTTAACATAGTTAATTATTCTGTATCAACACCATAGGTTATCCATAATGAAAATATTTGCTGGTGCTGTTAAGTAGATACCTCAGAAGGAAGTTTACCCTCCAGAAGCCTAGGGATTCTAGATAGAAATCTGTCTTTAGGTAAAAGACAGAGAAGGCATTTCTAATGTATTTCTCCTAATTTAAGAAAAATACTCACTACAAGTAAGTTAGAGTCTGTCTTAGCAGAATTCCTTTGTGATAGCTAAAGATGGCCTAAACAAAAATATGTCTAAGTAGCTGAAAAATACTGAATACTCCAATTTCTTTTAATAATAAGATGCAAACTGTAAAACCACTTTTGTTTTTTGAGAATCTTATCTACTTTTTATTTTACAAGATATGAAGCATTTCAATGGAAAATGGATGTCAATAAAACCTGATTTGGTTATTGAATTGCCCTATTGGAGTCAAAATCATAAAATCTCTAGAGTTGCTTTCACAATATACCAAATGAATTTAAATTGCAGAACTCAATAATTCCTATTGAGAAAATATTAAATTGAAATTGTATCAGCATTATTTTTTCCATGTATCAAAAAAAATAACAACACAGACTGGGGCATCAATGCAGTCCTGAAATATAACTCTGTTTATACTTTGAAACTGATTTCACTGAATTTGGACATTTAATTGCCAGCTTGTTAGTTACTACCTTAAGGCAGAGGCTGTCAATTAAGTAGACAGTGAAAGAAGCAGTAGTTTATTAGTTGTTACTTAATCTGAGCAGTGTTATTACTTAAAAGACTAGGAAAAAATAACAATGCTTTAAGTAGAATTAATTGGAACATGTTATTTCCCTTGGGCTCATATTAATGCCACCAAGCAACTTTTGAATTAGTAAAAAGGAATCTTTCTATTCAAAACTCAATGTAAGTGCACATTCTTACTCATTAGATTTATACTATAAGTTCATAAGTTGATATCTAACAATATCTATTATTATGTCAGCATCAGTGCGTATACATTGTATTTGTTAGTGTATAAGAATTAAAAGAATTTACTTGTTCACGGCATCACAGAGTGGGTCAGGTTGGAAGGAATCAAAATGGGTCCATTGGCCCAATCTCCCTGCTCAAGCAGGATCATCGCAGAGCACATTGAGCAAGATTGTGTCCAATGAGGGAGACTCCACAGCCCCTCTAGACAATCTGTTCTGGTGGGTGGTCACTCACACAGTAAGTTATTCCTCATATTCAGGTGGGACTTCATGAACATCAGCTTCTGCTCAGCCCGTTGCCTCTTGTCCTACTGCTGTGTGCCAGTGGAAAGAGTCTAGCTCCATTCTCTTCAGTTGGAAAATGTCTGACCAATTCAGGGGTATAAGAAAAGGAAATCAGGAGAAGAGATTTTCTGGCTGCCTGTTTATGTTTGCATGTATTCAGTAATACCAACACACATATGAAAGCTGTGGTTTAACCCAGTTAATAGCTCAACTCCACACAGCTCCTAATTCACTCTCCTGCAGTGGTATAGGGAAGAGAATCAGCAGTGTAAAAGTGCAAACACTTTATCCACAAGTGGATTGAGATAAAGACAATTTGATAAAGCCAAAGCTGTGTATCCAAGAAAAAGAAAATAAATTCATTCACTACTTCCCACTGCAGGTAGATACTCAGCTGTTTGAGGGAAGATTGCTTTTATTATGAGTTAACAGCTACTTGGATAGACAAATGCCACAGCTACAAATGTTATCAGCTTTCTTTTTCTTTCCCCTAAATTTTATTGCTGAGCATGACATCATATGGTATGGGATATCCCTTTGATCTGTTGGGATCAGTTACCCCAATTGTGTTCCTTCCTTGTGCAGCCCTGGCCTACAAGGGATTAACTGAGAAGCAGAAAAATCCCAAGCTCAGTGTAACACTACTCAGCAATAGTTAAAACATTGGTGTTATCAATGGTGTTGATAACACTCTTCTGGTAACAAATTGTAAATATTGCACCATACAGGACTCTGTGAAGAAAATTAACTACCTCAGCCAAAACCAGTGCAAAAGTGACAGGATGTACCTTCAACACACCTTCAAGAGACCATACCTATTGACACTAAATGGGGTACGCCTGACCAAATGGGGTAAGACTGTTATGGGAAGCAAAGTGGCTGCACACATTAGCAACATATGAAACTACATCTGGAAGGCTAAAGGAGTGACAGATAAGAACCAGGAAACATCAACACTTCATGAAGTATCAGGAAAATAGCTGCGAATTGGCCCAAGGGAATTAGGGAGTGCTGATCCCAAAAGGTGAAGAGGCCAATAACTCAGCTGAAGCGCTTCTGCATGAATGCACACGTTTCAAGGGAAAAAAGCGAGAGAAGGTGAAAACCATAGTGCTGTTGGAAAACTGTGACCTAACTGCTATTATGGAAACATGGTAGGAGGGGTTAGTCACACAACTGGAATACTCCAGTTGGGGGCTATAAGTTTTTCAGAAGAGATTGCCTGAGAAGGAGGGGTGGATGTATTTCACTCCATGTTAAAGTAGGAATAGACTGTGAAGAGCTGCCTCTAAGAAACAGCCACCAAAAGTCTGAGGGCCTGTGGGTAAAAGTCAGGGACTAAGCCAATAAAGGACACGTTGTGGTTGGGGTATCCTAAAGGCCAGCTGATCAGGGGGAGCCTCTTAATAAGGCCCTCTTGTTTCAGACAGAGGAAACACCAAGCTCACCAATTGTCATCTGGACGAGGGATTACAAGCACCCAGGTGTCTGCTGGGAAAGCAATACAGCTGGCTGTAAGCAATCCTGAAAACTACTGGAGTGTATTTGGAATAACTTCCTGGTCCAGATATTGGATAAATCAACCAGTGGAGAAATCTTGCTGGACCTGGTGCTTACCATTGCAGAGGAGCTCATTAAAGACGGTAAGATTGGGATAGCCTGGGCTGCAGCGATCAGACCCTGGTTGAACTTGTCATCTCAAGAAATATGGGCCTGGCAAAGAGTCAAGTCAGGACCATAAACTTCAGAAAGTGAATTTCCAGCTGTTTAAAGAAATAGATGATTTCCAGATGCCTTCTGAGAATCTTCCAGGATAAAGATCCTATAACCAGACAGACTTCTGCATCTGAGAATCTGTCAGTAACTAAAAGGAGACAATTATTATCACTTTTGAAAACCCCCAAAATGAGAACAATTCCAGGTACACCCACAGTTTGGGTGGAGAAGTGATTGAGAGCAGCCCTATGAAGAAGAACTTGGGTGTGATGCTGATGAAAACCTCAACATGAGCTGGCAGTGTGCACTTGCAGCCCAGAAAGCCAAACAAATCTTGGGCTGCATCAAAAGCAGTATGGCCAGCAGGATGAGAGAAGTGATTCTGTCCCCCTCTCTTCTTAGACCCCACCTAGAGTACTCCATCTGGCTATGGAGTCCCCAGTATAAGATGCACATGGAATTCTTCAGTCCAGAGGAGAACCATGAAATTGACAAGAGGACTGGAGCATCTTCCCTATGAAGACAGGCTGAGAGAGTTGGGACTGTTCAGCCTGGAGAAGAGAAGGTTGCATATAGACCTTCCTGTGCTTGAAGGGAACCGGCAGAGAAGCTAGAGCAGGACTCTCCATCAGGAATTGTAGGGAGTAAGACAGGGGTACAAACTAAATGACAGGAAATTTAGGCTAGGTATTGGGAAGAAATTCCTTACTGTAAGGGTGGTGAGATACTGGGACAGGTTGCCCAGGGAAGTTGTGTGTGTCCCAACCCTGGTGGTGTTCAAAGCCAGGGTGGATAAGACCTTGAGCAATCGGGGCTAATGGGAGGTGCCCTTGCTGTGGCAGGGAGGCTGTGATCTTTAAGGTCCCTTCTAACCCTTAACATTTTATGATTCTATGATTCTATTTGTTATTTCAGAAGGAGAGGGTTATTTCCTTTTCAAAATATTAAAACTAACTCCTTTTTTCATATTTAGAACCTAACTGAATTCAATTTGGAAGCAGTTTATCTTTCTCAAGCAATGGGAGAAATAAGAGGCAAAGTTGAAATGATCAGCTGGTTTATCTGTAGTGCACATCTGCACAACTTCCTCCTGATTCTGAAAGTAATTGTATGGGAATGTTTGAATCCCCTTGCAATCAGTTCCAAACATATGGAAGAAAGTCTTAATTTGAGCTTTGTTTATTTGTTGTTTAACCTACAGGTCATTTGTTATCATTTGGAAGTTAGAAATAAATAAATGCCAATTGGTCTGTCATCTATTGGGTCCCAATAGGCAATCTGCCTGGAGACAGGATTTTCCACCAGAACAAATTTTTCTCAAGTGCTGGAAGAAAAGCAGTAGAGAAATGTTATGAAAGAGATTCAGTGATGCATTTCATCTGGTTTTAAAATTCTTCTGGTGGATTTCCTACAGCACTTTCTTTGCAGCTTTCCTTAACCACTTACATTTCATGTGGTAAAAAATGCCATGTGATCAAGGCTGAAATGCATAATCTTAACACAAAAAAGAGAGTGTTGGTTGAGTGTACATACCCAGTAAGAGATCCCAGATAAACATGTGCTGTTTTAAACTGCATATATTGTTCATAATTGTACAATAAGGAATAATTCTGTCAAGTTATTTACTTATTGTCCTAAAATATCCTCTCAATAAAAGCTTCAATTTCATTGAAATAGATACATTGTTTGTCTGTTTTCTTAGAGCAAAAGGATTAGATAAAATGCTGAATGCACTGAAAAGATATTATTAAATTTTTTATCTCATTTTAGTTTTAGGTATTTTTAACAAAATTGGCTTGTTAGTTGGTGAGTTGTGGTAAAGAGTAGAAGGAATGAAGAAGGAGAAGTAACTCATACATTGAGACTTTTCTTCTAAGGACTACCAACAGATCAGTGAAGCAGATTTGCAGATGTGTAAAACAGGATCTTATTTATACATATATATATATATGTGTGTGTGTGTGTGTGTGTGTGTGTGTGTGTGTATGAAAGCTCTGGTTGTTCGCACAGTGTATTATTTGGTATTTCCAGAAGATATGAGTGACAGCTCTTACCTGAAAGAGTAAGAGCACATTTTCCAAAAACATTATTCCTTTAGTTTGGAGGTTTTCTGGTAAAAGGAAAAGACAAATATCTTGGCCTCACTAATATCTTGGCATCCTTTTTTTTTTTTTTTTAACGTGATGTTACAGAAAAATATTTCTGCTCTGAATGCTGGATCCTGCTGTGCTTTTTAATTCGAAATATTAAAACAAACTAACAAAAATAAGTAATTTTAACAATTCTACTGATATATCTTAGTCAAAGACGTGAGATTTTTTAAAATCAGCATTAGAAGAGAACTTCACAAAAAAATATACTTTATTCACAAAGGAGTCCAATCAGATATACCAAAAAAGAGAAATTGATAGCTTCAATACCTTTCAAAAAACAAACCCAACATAATAGCAACGATGATCCACAAGTGAAAAAACTAATTTAAAAATAGGTTAACATTCTCTGTTAGAGATGATCAAGGAAAGAAGAGAGACTAAGAGACCACAATGAATTCATATGAAATGTTTCTGCATACTGCAAAGAAATATTTGAATTGAATATGTTATGCTGTAAGATATTTTGAACTGTAAATACAACAGTGTACAAGAAAGTTTCCAAACAGATTTTTGGAACCTCTTCAAGAGCCAATAAATCACAGTTTTAAAAATTATTTATTGTAATGTACTATGTGATCTTTGGTGATGTATATTGGTTTAACAGATGTATATGTTTAGGTTAAATATGGTTGCTTATTTACATTTCTATTCAACACTAGATGGCACTCTGAATTTGAACAGTAACACTTTTTTCTTTTCTTCTTATAATACAGGGAACATGTTACCTTCGTTCTATAAGTAAAATCCACCATGCAGATTAATCAAATAATTTCACTTTTTCCTAGCACAGTAGTAGGAAGTCTCCTAAGGCCTATTACCATACTATCAAGTAATAAAGAACATAAAAGAAAGAATCAGTCAACTTATAATATATTGAGATACTCCCACTGAATTTCAAAAGCTTCTTTAATCTAAAAAAGAAAATGATTTTATGCTATTAAATGCTTATTAAAATAATCTAGGCTGCTTAATGTAAAAAATTTAAAATCTTTAGGATTTAAATTAAAATATAACCACTAGCTTGTGCTCTAACATAGTGGGAACTTTGTAGAACTCTGTGTTGCATATCTGAATTACAGATATGGTTCAACATACAGGTTCAACATACTAAGTCATCTTTATACCTACAATCAATTAAACGTGGGATTCAGAGGCATGATGTACATAAATACAGTGAAATGGTTATAATATTATAAAAAATAGATAAAGAATACCATAAACTCTTTAAACTTACTACATTTTATAAAGGATCATCTCTCATTGTCTTGCATTTCTTAGCAGGAGATCATAATTTTTTTTTCCCTGGATATGCTACTATGTATCTAACTGTTATACTGACTGCTGCAAATTTTGTAAAAGAATGTCTATTTTTCAGATTTATACCTTTTGATATATGCATTTTTCTCTGTGTATTGCTGTGGGGTTTTCAAATAAATAAAATAGTTTTAAATAAAATTTTAAAAGACAAATAATTTCAAATTAAAAATAACATATAAATTTTTGGTTTTATGGATCCCATGAATAAAGCTTTTAAGGACCACAAAGGGCAGTGCATAAGTCAGAGTTAAAATATAAGAAGTATACATAGTAAGAGAAAAGATTTAACTATCAGAATTAGATGAGAAAAAAAACCCATAAGCTGTTTTTAGATCTATTATTATGTCCCACGAATATTATGAGCTGCCTATTAACTCAGCCTCTACTTGAAATTATTTATTTGGTCTTTTAGCATTCATCTTAGGATATGTAGTTACCAAGTACCAACAGGATTGTACTATTATTATGCTTCTGTTTCATTCTGTATATAGATTACTGCTCCTGATATATACTGACATGCACTCTGTTATTTGCTGCTTGTTACTAAATTAAGATCTTACATTATCTGTATATTTTATGTTAGTCTAAGATTACCTTCCAGAGTATAATATCTAACAGATTACATTCTAAGTCAAATGCATCAGTTTAAATACCTCAAAACCAAAGTAAAATGAAATCTAAGACAGTTAGCAGCCAACATCCATTAGTTATTTCTTGATATTAGAATCACAAGACTTTTTCTGTAAGACATGGAAAAAGTGCCCTGTTGTAAATAACAGAATATGTGTTTATGTCTATATGGTCATAGAGTGGTTTGGGTTTGAAGGGAACCTTTAAAGATCATCTAGTCCAGTTCCCTGGCCATGGGCAGGGATATTTTTTGCTAGGTCAGTTTTGTAAAAGCTCCATCTTATCTGCTTTTGAATGCTTTCAAGGACTGGCCATCCACAATGCCACTAGGAAATCTGATCCTACTTCTCTCCATCCATATTGTAGAAAAAGTCTTCTTTTTGTCTAATATGAACCTACTTTTTTTCAGTTTAAAATCACTGCACATTGTTCTGTCACTATGTACTCTTGCAAAATGTCTTTCTGCATCATTCATAAAAGATCCCACTAGGTATTGAAAGGCTGCCTCTGAAAACATACAGAACATAGATTCAACACAGTGTAATAAAATTTAAGAGACTCTTTGTACCAAAGAATTTACTTTTAGAGATTGATTATTAAAAAATATAAAATGTGTTTTTTGACAATATATATGCTTTGCATATGGATTATAAAAAATAAAATAAAATTATAATTTATTTTTCTTTCCTTTTCTTTTTCTTTTTTTCATGCAGTCAAATCTTTGGCCTGTCTATATTCTGTTGTCAGTCAGTCAAGTTTCTGCCAGTGCTGTATTCTATGCTCTACGTGTAAAGCATGTATAGAAGCATAAGTTGTCTAAAAAAGCTATACCAGTCAGTCAGGCGATTTGTACCACTTACTGCTGCCAGTTAATGCTGCAAGCCATGTCTATAATATTTAAATATGCTAGTGTGCTGTCCACCTACTGGAAGATAATAGAAAAATAGTCATAGGGGTATCTGTCTATTTTTCTGTTTGTTTCTACTCTCCTTCTGCCCCAGGGAACAGTTCAATATACTCCTAACCTGTTACAATACCAAGTCATGACCTTGACTCCCTCTGCAGTAAGAGAGTTGTGAAAAAAATATGACAAATGGTGTCACAAAAGTGAGGTATTTCCTTTTCTCCAGTTACTGCATAAGAGTTTTATGTGCTTTCATAAAACTCTTCAGTGCTCACCCAAAAAAAGGCAATTCTTTGTTAAGACAGTAAGAAAAAAGAAGGTGCCAAGGTGTGCGAGATTTGTATGCTGGTCACTAGCTAACAATGGAAAAAATGGAGTGCCCAAGGGACTGGAGAGTGTATCTTGCTGAGTTAGGAGAACCAAACCCCAGAATTCTGATTTAAGTGTTCTAACAACCAGAATATTACATATCTTATAGTAAGTTGTGGAGAAGCTCTACTTTTTATGACTGGCTATGTTTTGAGCTAAGTTAATATCTCTATGAACTAAGAGTTTTTAGATCAAATCCCCAAGTATATAATAGATATTTTTTGTACTTCTGAACGTATCGCTGAATCATATTAAGGTATAGGCAGTAAGCATCTGAGTACATGCTTGCAAAAAGAAAACAAGACACTGATTAAATGTATCTTCATGACCTGGCAGCTTTATTTGATAGGTTGGCTGAATTATGTTCTTAAGCCTATAGGTAAATTCCTCTCTATTTTAGAAGCACTGTCAGCCAGTCTGAATAAACTGTGTGTTTAAAGATCTGCTTTTAGCAATGTAAGAATCACCCTAGCGTTCATAAATCTACATCAGATTTATCAAGTTCAGCAAGCATACTGTTAGTTTGCCTATCAGCTCAAACCTTGACAAGCTTCTGTGGCCAACTAAAAAGTGATTATTTTTGAGGAATACTTTCCGTGCTTACAGTCCAGCTGCAGTTTGAGCTGTGGGTTGAGCTCTGAGTACTGGAGCCCCAGCCAAGAGGCAGTAAAATGCTTATCCTTTGCAGAACAGAGGGCACAGGTATCATAGAAGAACGACTCCCATCCGGGGAATAACATGACTCCAATGATTTCAGAAGGTTTTACCCAATTGGTCAATCAGTCCAAACAACCATCAGCAAAGTCCAATTAACAAATCCCTTTCAGCAAACAATCTCCATAACACATTCCACATGTGGCAAAAAACAGGAGCAGCAAGCAGAGATAAGAATTGTTTTCTCTTCTCTCAGAGCTTTCTCACTGTCTTCCCCAGGAAAAATCCTGGGAGAGAGAATTATGTCTCTCTTTGTTCAGAGAATGTGAATACGACATACAGGGGGCCGTGGCCCAGCCAGATGACCGGGAACTCAGGGACACAGCAGGAGCTGATGACCCTACACGTTCTCTCTGAGACTGTGAGGGTACGGAACCCTAGGGTTTCTTCTGTCTGGGACCCCTCCTTGGAAGCACCAGTTTGAGCTGTTACTTTAGTTATTGTACCAAGGTTAAACTATTTGAAGGACAGGGACATTTGAGCCCCTGCTTTGGGAAGCCTGTGGTTGAGCTGGTGAGGAAACCTGGTCAGACTGTGTGTGAGTGGGGGTGTAGCTGTGGAGAGGGGCTTTGGTCCCAGCCCAGGTGCCGCCAGTGTGACCGTCTGTGTGGATCCTGGATTCAATAATTTTGAAGTCTTGAATAATATTAAAAAATGTGGGAAAGGTTAGAAAAAATCCAGAGGAGGGCACTAACAGTGCACAAAAATTTAAAATGAGACTTCAGCTATGGATTAAGATAGGATTTAATCTAGGAAATGAAAGACTAAGTGTAAGGTGTAAAGAGAAATGGAATGGGATTTGATATCATAATCCCAGTATGTAACAGATAGCTAGAAAACAGCTCACTGATTTATTGTGCTTCATAACCAATGGGGTAGGACTAGTAGGAAACATCCAATTTACCTTTCCTTTTATCCCTATACATCAGGCTTCTGACTTTGCTTGAGTGATACCATGAGGGAAAGATACTTGCTCACATATTTGCAATTTTGTATGAAGTAGCTCCCTACAGGTTCTTAGCAACATCCTTGGCTACACTGACAGAATAACCAGCTCTTCAACCATCCTTCATTAGAGGATGACAATTATTTAGTAGAATGAATAAAAAAAAAATTAAAACTCACTAATTGCTTTGTGTAACTGTCTAGCTCCTAACATTAGAAACATGCTATATACCTAATTAAAGTACCTCTTTTAATCTAAAATCTCCTTAAAAAAAAAAAAAAAAGAATTAATGATGGAGCATTTTCCTTTTTTTCATAGGGAGAGGAAAATGTGTACATGCTGAAATGCTTGGTTTGCTCTCTGAAGACTTCTATCTCACATATGTCTATTTCCCTATTTCTGCTTGCTTTGAGGAAAAATTTTGCATTCATTGACACCCTTTGCTGGCTGTGCTCAATGCAGTGATAAAGGGTAGAACCCTAGCACACTCATTCTGTGTCAAAATAGGCAGCCATGGCACAGTCCATACCTTGCTGTCCCAAGCCTTGTGCACAGTAATTCCTAAAGGATCCACCTTAAATCACAGTCTACACTAATTTTTCCTTCCTGTCTAGTGCACATGATTACTGAGGTCTAAATTCTGGAAAGAAAGTTAGTACAAAACCAAAATGTTAGCTCCTAGTTTTTCCTAGGTTTTTCAACTTTCTTACTACAATGGCAAATTTTTAAATTTTCTGCACTGTCAGATTTCAATAATCCCTTCTGAGAATGGAAGATTTATGCATATGCATTTGTGGAAGAATAATTTGGTTAGTGTTCAGTAGTAAAACTGGTAAGTAAATAATTATATGGAAGGAAAAAAAAGAATTACACTTATGTGTATTTTTCAATATCTTCAGCATTAATTCAATCTAATGCTGAAATTATCTGGATACGTAAATTATAATCAGTAGTAGCAAAAATGAGTATATCTAGAAAATTTTTTCTTTTTTTTTTTTTTTAATAAAACATTATCTCCTGTTTTTTAAATCAAATGGGAAGTCTGGACTTGTGAGGTTGGGACATGCTGTAGTCCATGAGATAATTGATCTAAATAAATAGTATAAATTCAGGGCTAGCAAGATATTTTTAGCTAATAAAGATTTGGAAATAAATACTCAATTACATGAATAATTTACAGAAATTGCAACAAAGGATTTCTTAATGACTCTAATATATGTTAGTAAAAAGTAGGTTTTAAGAAAAAAGCAGTAAAAAGTATTTTGTCTATACGGCCACACAAACATCAGAATTCAACATAAATATTATCACAAGAAAAAAAAACCGTAACAAAGCTGAAACTTCATATTGCTCCAGCCAATTAAATCATGGAAACCTTGTTTTAAAAAGAAAATGCTTGAAGTACACCTTGGCTTGGGTTTGGGGACGGGGGCTTTCTCTAAACTTGGAGACCATTCACATGAGTTTGGAGTGCTATAGCTCTTGAACTTGCCATAAACACAACTAATGCACCTAAACCAAATGTTATTCCTAAGAATCAATATTTGTAAACTGAACCGCAGAGCTTAATGACAGAGGGGTTTATGTGTGAATTTGCTCTAACACAGTCCAGTGACCAGCTTCTTCTACAAACAAAGTTTGAATAATGTAATCATTAAGGTTGGAAAATACTCCTAAGATCATCAAGTCTGATGTCTGACTGTTGACTTGACAATGCCATGATCACTAAATCATGTCTCCAAATGCCACATCTGCACAACCTTTTGAACACTTCTGGGGAAGGTGGCCCTAACACTTTTCTGGGAAGTCTGTTCCAGTTCCTGACCACCCTATTTTTTCTAATATGCAGCCTCATCTTCCTCTAGCACAACTCAAGGGCATTTCCTCTTGTCCCATCACATGTTACCTGGGAGAAAATATCCACTTGCTAGAACTTTCTTTCAGGTAGTTGTAGAGAGCAATGAAGTCCATTATTGAGACTTTTCTCTGCACTAAACAATCCCATCTCTCCCAGTTGCTCCTCATCAGACTTCTTCTCCCAGCCCTTCACCAGCTGTGTTGCCCTTCTCTGAATTTGCTTCAGCATCTCAATGTTATGTAGAGAGGGGCCCAAAACTGAGCACAGGAACTGAGGTGCTGAGAACAGGGGAAGAATCTCTTCCCTGGTCCAGCTGGCCACACTATTTCTGGTACAGGCCAGGATGCCATTGGCCTTCTTGAACACCTGAGCACACAGACAGTTCATGTGCAGCTGGCTGCTGACCAGCACACTGTCCTAGGGTGACGTTAGGATGCTGGGATCCACATTCATGTGTGTTATTTTTGCTGGATATTATGTTCTGTGCCTTCAAGACTGGCTCTGCAGAGTGAAAGTTTTTTGGGCCTATTATCAGCCACTCCCCTCGGCTGGCGGGACATACAGACAATGCAGTACATAGTGCTGCTTTTTGCTTTTTGCCCTGCTTTTCGCTCTGCTCTTGCTTCTGCTCTGCTTCTGCTTTGCTTGCTCTTACTCTTTTGCTTGCTCTTGCTTTCTTCCTCTTCTCATTAGTTAATTTAGCTAAATAGTCCAAATTCTTTCCTGGACTGTTTCCCCTTTCCTGTTTGGACCTACTGGACCTGCTCTGGACTGGGACCTGGGAAACACCGAGAGAGAGTTTGCATTTTGTGGCTGCAGCAGCTGCCCCAGCGCCGGAGGGACTGATAACAGAGCGACCACCCCAGGAGAGACTTTCTGAATTTGTTATCTTTTTCAGAACGGTGAAAGAGTGGTGTCAAATGGTATTGTTCATTTTGTGTGCTGGGGGGTGCAGTGCCTGTTAAATAAACAGGTTCTTTCCACCTCTCTCCGAGGAATTCTTCCCGAACCAGTTGGGGGGAGGGGCCGTGTGGGTTTGCTTTCTGGAGAGGCTCCCCTTTTGGGGATTCTCTCCCAATTTTGCCCTAAACCAGGACACACATACAAGTCCTTTCCTGCTGGGAAGTATTCCAGCCACTCTTCCCAAGTGCAAGACATCCCACTGGGCCTGGGCGAATCACCTAAAACTGTCCTTTACCCATCTATCCAGACCATCCACATCACTCAATAGATTCTTTCTACCCAGCTTAGTCATTGGCTATTTCCATTCTTGTTTTTGTGAAATCAGTTTCCAGTGAGAAAACAAGACAAAAAAATCTCCACGTTGGCCTGAAATAAAACATCAAAAAACAATCCAAACTGGACATCAGCTTCTGAAAACAGAAAATTAAAAATCTCTTTTATTCAGAATAACACATCCTGCTGAAAATAATGAAATCTTGAGAAGGCTTTCTGCTCTCAATCTTTGTATAGAAAAATTCAGAATGGCTTATTCATTACAGAGAAAGTTTTGATTAAGATGACATGTATTAGAATAGTCTTTGTATAAATTCCTTGGGGGAGAGTGGGGTCAGGCCGCACTTCGAATAGATTAATATACATCTCAAAACATAGTTAACATAATACCTTTAATAAACAGCTTAAAAATCACTCAAAGTGATTATGCCTTCCATCTTTGTCTATTAAATTTACAAAAATATTTTAAAAACAAATTCTATGATTAGCTCTATTACAGATTCATTTTTATTTGAAAAGTGGAAAACTGAGAGCTGAAGAGAAATTAGGTTTGTCATTTCTAATGCTTTAGTCTAGAAAAAATTCATATCAATCAAATTTTTGATATCAGAATTATATCATGAAAATTTACTTGACTGTTTTTCCCAAGCCTTATGGCAGCAAAGAGGTTATTTTATGGGCTTGACCCTTTGAACTGGAAATTACAGTCAGCACTGGCATTTAAGAAAAAAATTCTTGTAAGTGTTCAAAAGTCATATTTAACTGAGCTCTTTCTGGATTATTATGTGTAAGCATCTATTTAATCTATTTTATGAGTCCTTTCTGATTCATGAACAAAGATAGAATAAAATGTATATTTTAATGTAGCATTTTAGGGTGGTTCTTCAATCTCTAACCTGTTTTAATGCTGATGGATTTTAATGCTTGAAGAATCAATGCTTCTGTTGTAAGCTATTTTATCAAAGCTTATTTTTAAACTTCCTTTGGCTCAACATCACCTATTGAATGGTGACCAGCTGTTTCTGATGGGTGCTTTGAAACTGGATTTCATCATCCTATAATAGAGATGGTATAGTACTGATTATTAGCATTTTAAAGTTTGGAATAATTATAACCCAAATCTGCTTTTTACTTTTCTTCATGTGTTTCTTCACATCTCAAAATGCTGGACTTTTTTTTCAGGAAAGTCAAGTGTAGCACAAGTTCAAGGCTGAAAGATCTAACTTATTCGTCTGTGTTCAGTACCTCTTTGTTTAACAGACTTGACTTAGATGACAGATTCCCAGCTCCTCCTTCCTGGGCCAGGAAAGATTTTATTATAATCAGACCTTCTAGTTTAGAATCTTAGACAATTTCCAGAGGGCACCATGTCCAATATACCATATAAAGAATGACAGTTTCCTTGTCAGGAAATTGAAGTCCAAAGCAGAATGAAACAGGCAATACCAAAAGATAAAACCTATGCATTACTATTTCCTGTTATCAGGATCTGAAATAGAGAGTTCTCATCCCCTGAGACAACTGCACTTAGGAAAAGAATTACAAAGCTAACAAACTCATGCTAGAAAACCTTTCAGTGACACTTGACTCACCTCAATGTCACTTTCTACAGAATTAGAATGAGACAATGGAGCATTTACAGTGAAGATTAGTTAGCTGTTACATCAACATTTTAAATAATCCAGGGAATAATGTATAAATATTACCACAGACCTTCTTACAATATAGATTATAAAACAACTGGCCATTGTAGATATAACCAGGATAAAACTCTTCAAAATTAAGAATTGATTTGTCACTAATACTTTTTTTGCTCATTGTGTTGTTTTAGGGCATACATAAGTATCTATTTTTCAGTCAAATGAATGTATCAAAGTATCTTATATTCATGGGTATAAATCTTAGGGTTTCTTTAATTCTAATTAGCAGCATGGCAGAGCTTGTTTCATCTCAAAAAATTAATTCAATTTTTATTGAAACAATAAACTCTGACATAAATAGATTTCTGACAGACGTTTCTTAATTTTATGTAGACCACCATACGATCTGTAGTTTCAGATTTATTAAACATCATAATTTGGTTTTGTTATTACTTTCTCACAAAACTGACAATTTTTCAATATTTAATTACATTTCATCCCTTTGCAAATACTCTAAATTGTATTATATTGCTTTTGGATTGCAACAAATCCACTGATCACAAGGTTCACAAATCTTTATTCAACATTATATGTGTATATTATTGTGGAAAATGAAAGTTTTATACTGAAAATAGAACTAAGGATAGCAAATATTTCCCTTCTGCATTATGATTTACAGAAGAGGAAATCTGATGAAAGATCCTTTACAAGGACAAGATAATGGAAAGCAAGCTGATGATAACCTTGGTAACTGATCTTAAAATACCTTGCATGAGTGATGTATCAAGACTGAAACAATGGAATATTGGAAGAGGCCACAGGGAAAAAACCTCAGGGAGATATAGTTAAAACAAAATAATTAGGACATTTTTTTGTATTGGAGCTTGACCTGAAAACCTGCAGTTTAATGATCATACAGTCTAATGCCCTCTCTGTGGTCTAAACAGCACCATCTCACTAAAAATGTGATATGGTCTCCTTAAGATGATAGGTTAGGCATTTACACAGAATGAGACAAAAAGAAGTTACTTAGTCATATTGAAGACCTTTGCCTTGCAAAGTATTGTGGGGCAGTAGGGAGGGTTGGGTTTTTTTTTGTTTGTTTGTTTGTTTTTGTTTTTGTGGTTGCTTTGTTTGTTTGTTCATTTGTTTGGGAGTTTTTTGACATAGAAAATTACACTGCTTTTCACAATTCTGAAATACGAAATATTGAGAGAATACCATACTTATGTAAAAATCTTGAAGGGAAAAGAAAAAAAAAAAGAGATGGGTGTTACAGCTATGAAAAACTGAAAAACACTAATAAGTGTTTCTCTGTCCATTATAGGAAGATGGTGTCACGCAACTGATAGGAATTCTCATGACAGGTAGAAGCACATTAATGTATATAATATTACTAATATTTTCAGAGAATATTTCCTAGGACAATCTTGTAAAGAGAGACATTGCATTACTGAGAATATTTAGACTCTGTTCCTGGCTCTTCAAAGTATTTCTTGCCTGACTTGCATTAAATCTTTTAGGCTATAACTCCAACAGTCAGTCATGCATACTACATAAAACACATAAAGTGTGAAAATATGCATGCCTTATATTGTATTGCTAGACTGAGGCTTAGTTTCTTATATTCTTTGTGCCCTCATTTACAAAATATTTTCAGTAATACTTTCTGCAACTGAAAATTTGAGCTGTGTTCAAATATTGTGTAAGAGTGAAAATGTAGGTATAATATATACACAGATGTAATGGAATATATAAATGATGTATCTGGGACTGAAATACAATTTAGTTACAGAGACTTGCTAGAGCAGAGGTCTTTTACACTCATAACAATAGAAACTCATTTAGCATACCATAAATTATCTCTGTGTGATTCCAGAAAAAAATTATGCTAATGTAGTAGAAATGGAGAAGTATTTTTTTAATCAGGTGGCCCCATAAAAATTGTATTGCCATTGCTGATAAGTGGCCATAGGCCTTTCTCTGAATTTGCCTTAGGCTGACCATGTAAGGCCCCTGTCCTGGCCAGTTGTTATCAATCTGTTATGGGAACTCGCTGTGTGATCTTGATAATGTGTGTCTCTTGTTATGAAGCACAGTGTAAGAGCATGATAATGGAAATGCTTTGGAAAATATGACAGAGATCAAAGCAGAGGCCCCAGAACCATAAAGAGTTGATTGGTGATCAAATGCTGGTCACTGAAGAAGCTCACACTCAAGAGACAGGAAAATTCAGCTTTTGCTTTAAGGAAAGTAGCTGCAGCTCTGTAAGGGAAAATAAAGAGCAAAAATAAAAAACAAAAAGAAGAAATCCAACCAAATTAAAGAAAAAGAAAAAAAATGCCTAGGAAGAGGATAGGACACTTATGATACCTGGACTTGGTAAAATAATCCCTACCTTGCCCCTCAGGCTTTGTGCAACATAGAGCCCAGGGACAGAGGAAAGAAAGTGTACTTTCTGGAAACCTGAAGGTTTTAAGATACAGAATTAAGAATGGGGGAAATCAAAGAAAGCACTTCTCTTTGGGGTTGACCCTTGCGGCCTCTTGAGACTCTCCACCCTGATCTCAGTAACTGAAGCCATTAAGAGATGTACCTACCAATAACAGCAATGCAATGTCAAGTTGATGGTACAGTGGATTAACAGCTAATGTAGCCTATGATTATTAAAGAGTGATTGCTTTGAGCACATAGTGATAATGACTGATAATGTATCATGATGGATTGAATTATCCAATAGTAGTATGTGTTAATGAATTTCATTCCAATAAAGTTTTGACACTTAAATCTTACCCTATTTATCAGTCTTCTAAACATGCCCATCATAGTGGTTTCTAATCCATAACTATATCTACACATTTCTGATATTGGAAATGTAGGTAGTGTAAAATAACTTTAAACAGGTGGGTTTTTTTAATTACTTTTGGCTTCTTTAAATAGCCATTTTTAAATTTAGGTTGAGAAATACATAGTCATTCTCAGAAAAGGTATTGGAAGCTTTGAAATCTGAAGAGAAGGGCTGCTTACAAGAAACATGTGGGTTTTTTTGAGATATGTAGTCAACAGTTCCAGCCTCTAAGAGTCAATAAGTCTTTCTTTACTGTGTAAGCAAAGAATCCATTATTTATAAATGATGGACCCTGGCCTCTGATCCCATTCCTTACAATCTTGCTCACTGTGAAGCCTGTAGAAAGGAACACATCCATCACAGTTCTTCTAATGGCAAAGTCAAAGCTGAAAGAGACTGAGAAAAAGAGGAAGGTCTAGTGGAATGCAAGTGTACATGTCAATATAAATTCATACAGGACAGCATTTAGAGGTAAGTGAACTTGCTTCTTCAAGTGTCTTCACGTGTGTACTCTAATAGTCGATAATTCAGAGCAGTCACAATGCTATCATGTCTTCTGAAGGATTTGAGATCTCCATCACTGAAATTTGCTGAGATCATAGAGCAATTATACCCATTACACTACCTATATCAAGAAATAGTGTTGTGGTGGGTGAGGTTTATCCAGTGTGTTGATGTTCGCTGGCTGATGCTCCTGGTCCTGGGTAGGGATATTCTTGACTATTTACTCAGTTCCACTCTCTGCTGCCAGCATTTTGGCTGGACCAAATGTACATTTCTGATCTGATCTATCATTGATTCTGTCTCAATTTGATAGGAGTCAACCTGTCACCTTAATACACTGCCAACCATGAATCTCAATGAATCACTTCCACGGTTCACACTGTATCACTTAGAGACTTCACCCCACAGCATTCAATTTCATTAATTTCAATGGCTACTAGAGTGTAAGAGAAGAGTGAATAGGTAGTAAAAACTCGTACATTAATATGCTTATCATATATGTTTTTGAAATGAAGCACCTCAGTGTTAGTGAAGTCCAGTAACTGTATGAAACTGAAGTAGAAAATAACTTTCATGGAGCATTCTTTAGATCCTAGACACTGGGCATTTAGTCTATGGGAGCAGTCTAGAAATAGTTTGAAGAAAAGTACCTAAAATAAGCAGAGCAGGCATCATATCCTTACAGCTTTTTTGTTTTTCAGATTTGCTTGTGTTAGTTTGATATCATTATTTAGACATAGCCCTTGCTTATCTCTGCATTTACACGGTTTTGTGGTACCTAATTACTTTAAATTTTATAATTTATCAGGAACAAATGTGAGAATCCCTTTTATGGGAAATTCTGAAGAATATTGACACATTTTAGCATTGCTGTATATTTGCATAAATATACACATGAATATTCACATATACAATTTTGGATTAATACCAGTTACTATTCTGCTTTTTTTTTTTTTTTAATGGGACCAGAATTTCTAAATTTTCTCTGGGGAAAAGTGAACTGACATTTTGGAGTATTCCAAAATGACCTGTTTCTCTTTCCTTTCACCCCATAAAGTTCAGAGGTTTTCAGGCCAGAACAATGAGATTTACTGTTGTTAAACTAGAAAACAGACTAGGTCACATCTGTGTATAATCTACAAGGTCCTGCTAGGCTCCTACATGAGCATTTTGGGAAAGGAACTTAAATATCTTCCATATCTTTGTCCCTGGTACCTGTAAGATAATCAGAAAAGAAAATAAATCAAAATGTTATTTCTTAATGGAAAACCATTTAACTGGAAAACTGTCATCAGTTCTGTTCTCAGTGCTCTATTTCTGCTTCTGCCCAGATGTATTTGCAAAATTCATCTCCCTTGTGTATATTGACATGACAGGGCATCGGGGATCCAATGAAGCAGTAACTGAGTATCATGTCAGTAATTTGACAGATCAAGGACTCTTCAAGGACTCTGTAATGAAGACTCTGCCACTCATTTTTCTCTCACATGTGCAAACTAATATTAGTTTGTTCAAACTTTCTGTGAAGTCTCTCTTAGCAATGATGTTAGGGAAATTCAGTTTATTCTGTGTAGATTTCAAGTTGTCATTATAACTAAATCAAGATTTTTCTGTATCAGGTACAATTTCAGACAAAATAATATAATTATTTGTGTTAGAGATTAAAACAATTTTTCTAAGCAATATTTCTTTTTAAAATAAACCAAATTAAAAATGTATCAAGTTGTCTTTATGTGTAAGCTTATGTCAATGAAAACATGCAACTTTAGAACAAAGGGTCTAACATTCTGCTAAATTCTGCCCTTGCTTTTCAGCAGGCAAACTTTCTTCATTAGAAATTGCCATCAGAAGATATCACTTCAGGGATTTTCCCACAATCAAAGGCAGAACGTATCCCTCAGTTCATAGTTCTGACGCACCTAGTGCTGCAGAAAGTGTTCAACAGCATGTGATGTTGAACTGCCAGTACCTCTGTGGGTGCAGGAGTGTGCATTTCTAAGCAGTCATACCCCACATGCAGTATGAGACACAACTGATGCCATAACTTACTGTGGTCTTCTCCACCCTACAGCTCGATTCCCAAAGTAGAACTTTCCATCCTTCATTAGTTTGTGTTTTTCACAGTTACTCACTTGAAAGTTCCAGCTCATAGGATTCAGGCCTTGCAGTAAAATTGTTAGCCCAAGTTCATTACAAGTTTTTTTTAATGTCACACATTTTAGGGCAATCATAGCCTTGCAGAATTTAATCTTCACTGAAGTGAGTATTTGCTTCCTTGGCCTTAATGTATGAAGAGGAATGGCTGTTGGTTTCCAGATATTCTAACACTTATATTAGCTTAGTTTTGCAATAAAATATGGATAGTCTCCTAAGACTTTAAAATATTGTGAAACATGTAATTCAAAAATATGACTGTAATGCTGTTGCGCTAAAATACGTAGTAATATATAAAATAAAAAAAAGTAAGATAAATTGTTAGATAAATTCTATGCAGTGCTCTTACTGAATTAATATGTTTAAAATACATATTTTCATTAAAGATATAACACAGATTCTGTGAAGCTAACATTCAGTATACATGTAAACTGAGCTGTTTATATATATTTACATGTTTATTAAAAAAAAAACAAAACAAAAAAACCTACAAAACAATTGACCTCTCATACTATTCTGTTGTTTCAGAGATTTTTTTTCTCACTTCTCATTTCTCTGTGGTACACACAGGGTAAAGTACATAAGCACAACATGCATCATGGGCTCATTCATCTTCAGGATTTCATTTAAAAGCTTAATACTTACATCAATTTTCTCTTTGGAAGAAGGAAGAATTCTGGTATGGTTTCAGATTCTCCTCCAGAGAAAATGTTCTTCACAGTGTCCCTGAGTCTCCTCTCTCTTGCATAAATGGTATGTTCCTAATATTTTCTGACATTGTACAATGAATCTATAATGTCAAGGAGACTAAGCCATTTTAGAGTGAGGAGATTTAATGTGAAAGCTTCTTGGAAAAGTGACTACGTGCATCCAAGGCCAGAATGATTGATGAGAAGAGGTATTAGATTGTCTAATATTTTTAAATGTGTAATATGCTATTAGTAAGGACTTGGCATGTCAACATCAAAGAGGGTTACAGGGATTTGAAGATCTATTAGTCAGATTTGGATCTTCTTCCCCAAAAGGAATGTAATGAGAACAGAAACTTTGCACAAAACTATCTTATAGGATTGCTGGGTCACTCTGTGTATGGAATGAATTGTCTTGTAAAAATATATTTGTATTGGGTTTGCATGGATTTTGATAGCTGGAGGGGCTGCATAGGTGGCTGCTGTGAAAACCTGGTCCTGAAACCTTCCAGAGATGAGGCATCCACAACTTCTCTGGGTGACGTGTTATAGTGTGTCACTAACCTCACAATAAAGATTTTCTTCCTGATATCTATTCTAACCCTACTCCAGTTTAAAGCTGTTCCCTTTTGCCCTATCCCTACATGCCCATATAGAAGGTCCCTCCTCATCTTCCCTTTTGGCACCCTTTCAGTACTGGAAGGTTGCTATAAGGCCATGAGGTCTCCCCAGAGCCTTCTCTTCTCCAGTCTGACCAATCTCAGGTCTCTCAGCCTCTTGTTTTGTACTATAGTGTTTTCTTCATAAGCCTATTAATTTTTTTCTTTTTTTTTTTTTTGACAGACAGACAGAAACAATGGCTTTCACAGACTTTAGCTTGATTTAGGCTATGCTTTTCAATCTTATAATGCTTTCAATCCCATGTCTCAGCTTTTTTTTTTGCAATTCTTTAACCATGCAAAAAAGAACAAGAATCCATTTTTTTCTCAAGAGCTATAAAAGGAAAGATTGAATTCTGAGATACGTTGTCAAGAGATGTTCCACTGTGACCCCTGAGTAATGTTAATTTGATTTAATTTTTTGTTTGGTTGCTTTTCTTCTTTTACAGTTCTTAATAAAACGTTTAATGGCAAATCAAATGCAGCTTTCAAAAATTTCTTTAGAAACAGAGATGCATTTTTCTCAGAAAGTAAATATGAACAATACAGCATACTACCTATAAAGGGAAAATTATTTTCCCAGCAGATCCTTACAAAAATATAAACAGAAGTCTGGCTGTTGTTGTTCATATAACTTCTTACATTGGCCCTTTTTTATTACTTTAATTATACCAGTGAAAAACATGGAAGCATTAAACAAATGCTAAACTTCAGAAACTGTCTTTTTCTTAAGCACAGAATATAAAGAATACTAAGAATATTTCTTAAGCCCACTATTACTGATTTTTGTTTGTCACTACTGTTTGAGTACTTAATGGTAAATGCAGTAATTTGTCCATTTTTTGACAGCAAGCACCAAAATGAGCCTGATGAAGACCAGCCTTAATATATGACTCTACATCTATACATATGAATCTAATGACAGTGAAAGAAATTCATTAAAAAACACAGTGAAAAGCACAATCTAAGAATACTTACAATGCTGTAGTAAATACCATCCATACACAAAAATGCTCTGAACATAGATCAATTTAAGTAACTAAGATATGTGAGCTTGATGCTAATTTTTGGTACATTTGTTAAAGATCAGCTTCTTCCTACGGCCAGTTCATAAATAAAAATAGATTGAGGATTTTGTAATATTGCTGATACTATATATACCCACAAAATTAAATTTATTAAACTATTTTTCCTTGAGTTGTCAGCATATATATTTAAATTGTCTGAAGCTTGCAAAGGATAAAATGAATTGCTTAAAATAGGTATGAAATTGTGTCCACTGAGGTTCTACAACACTACCATTATTAGATTTAGTTTTAGGTAACTTGTTATTTGGGCAGAACTGGAAATAAAATCACATACTGTTAAATTGGTTGAGTCTTACAAGGTCATTGATGCAAATTTAAGGGGCTTAGAAATATTGTAAATATGAGTAGAAACAGCAAAATGAGATTAAACCTCGGAGAGGCAGGATAATATTTCCAGGGGAAAAAATAAAAGAAGGACAGATTGTTTTGCTGAGGTTTTATGGGCCCAGGGTGCTGGTCAACAGCAGCGGAACATGAGTCAGCAGAGTGCCCAGGTGTTCAAGAAAGTCAGTGGCATCCTGGCCTGGATCAGGAATAGTGTGGCCAGCAGGACCAGGGCAGTGATTGTTCCCATGTACTCAGCAGTGATGGGGGCACACCTCAAATCCTGTGTTCTGGGCACCTCTCTGCAAGAAAGACATTGAGGTGCTAGAGCAAATCCAGAGAAAAGCAGAAAAGCTGGTAATGGGTCTGGAGCTCATGTCCTGTGAGGAGGAGCTGAGGAAAATAGGAATGGCTAGACTGGGGGAAAGAAGGCTCAGGGGGGACTTCATAGCTGTCACAACTATCTGAAAGGAGGGTGTAGCAGTGTCAGGGGTGGCCTCTTCTCCCAGGTAACAAATCATATGACCAGAGAAAATGACCTCAAGTTGTGCCAGAGGAGGTCTAGATTGGATATTAGGATAGAACTCTTCACCGATAAGGTGGTCAGGCATTGAAACAGGTTGCCCAGAGAAATGGTTGGTTCACCATATCTGGAAGAGTTCAAAAAACATGTGAATGTGGCAGTCAGAGACATGAGTTAGTGATGGAAATGATAATGCTGGGTTAATGGGTAGCCTCTATGATCTTAAGGGTATTTTACAACATTATTGATTCTATGATTTTATTATCGCAATATTGGCCAATTTTGGGCATTACACTCCTTGAGATGTTCAGAAAACTTGAAAAATAAACTAAAGGCTACAGAAACTAACTTATTACAAGATTATAGGAATTAATAATGTATATTTCTAAACAAGCCTGAAGATCAGCCCTTAGGTTTTTTAATATATTTCCTGTTATATGTTCATTCATGTAATTGTTTTACCAGAAGTGAAAAGCAAAGGACACAGTTTGACTAAAATTACGTTCTCATTGTACAATATGCCTTTTTATATGTCACTAAACATATATCTTGGACTAGCAGCATTACCTGAATGACCATGAATGATTAAACAGCAACAACAGAATGAGATTATCTAAGGAGTTTTATGTGCAAGTTGTGGTTAAGATGTCTGCTGTCACATGACCTATGGGATGACATTTATTATCAACATGGAAATGTTGGTACTAGATGTTGTATCATAGGTCATGTGAGAAAGAACTGCAGGAACTTGAGGAAATCGTCTCAGCAGAGGTAAAAAAAATCATGGATAGGGTTGAAAAACATTGGAACAGATAGCCCTGGAAAACGGTGAAGTCACCATCCCTGGAAGTGTTGAAAAACCATGTGGATGTGGTATCTGAAGACAGGATTTAATGGTGAACAAGGTGGTGATGTTAGTTTGATGGTTCTACGTGACGATTGTAAAGATCTTTAACAGTCTAAATCATTCTATGAGTCTATGAACATTGCTACTCCCTTTCACAACAAAGTGTTGCTCATAGTTGCAGCTACGCATGTGATTTTGAGTAAATATCTTTATGCAAATATATTTGAAAAAAAAAATCTATTTGTGTTCATTTTCAATAACATTTTAAAAATATAACCTACTGGATTCAATGGGGGGACTTGAGAAACGACTACATGTAGAGGTGTGCTAGCGAGTTAAATTCCAGTTCTACAGCATCCACACCTCATCTGTATGTGATTCAGGAAAAAGCTGGACTCATGGGCACCCTATAACTCTTTATTTCCATGGAAAGAAGTCTGGGCATGGGTCACAAACTGGAATAGTCCTGAAGAAGTGTCCATTAAGAATGATGAGACTCCACTCTCCCTGCACATACTTTGTATACCCAAGCAGACAAATACAAAGGTAGGCTGAAAAAACTGGTCACTGAAACTGACAAAGCATGTGAGAGAAATCAAGATATTTAAAATTTACTTCTCTTGGCCTTTTCACTTCCAGCTGGAGAAATTGTTAGGCAATACCTGAAGATATTTTTTATTTGATTTTTACCTTCTATTTTTCATGTTTTACAGAAAGTTTGAAGCAGCAGGAAAAACAGAGCATCCTACAAAAGAAGCTATTGTCAACAAAACATTTAAGAGTTTGCCAGATGCAGCTATTCAGTCTGCTCTCAGCAATTCATTGAGACTGGAGGCAGTCACCGCATCAGTTACTGGGTTTTGTATTCTTTCTTCCACATGAACTTTCCCCATTTTCTCCAAGGACTCCTAAGACTCAGATTAGGTTTTAACCACAGATTTCAATTTCAAGGAAGGCATTTTTTTGGCAGGGAAAGTGCTGAAAGAGTGTGCTATACTATGTCATTTCTAGAATAAACCTCTTCAGAGAGGAAAAAATGCAATGTATCACTGGTGTGATCTGATCTTAGTTGTACAAATGGGCAGCTGGTGTCAGAGAGTGTCTCTGACTGAGAGTGCCTAACTTTTTTGGCATATTTTTTTTTTCTTTTATGGCAACATTGTAAAGCCAGAATGACTACTGTTCCAGAGTGTTGGTGAGAAGCTGAACAAAAGAGAGGAGAGTTAGAACAAGGAGCTGGAGCTGGCAGATCTCAGGGTGATAGAGAAATTTCTGTAAGGAACAGTGAACACATAAGTCAGACCTCAGAGATCATAGGAAAGGGCCTTCTGACAAAGTAAAGAAAACAGTGTCTGCTGTGACAGAAATTTAATGTCTTGGCTGAAACTGAGGCAAGAGGTAGGATGTGCCTGCAACAATGCAGTAAGCAGGGGCAGATTTGTTGTAATGCTTTTTATAGTCTTACATAGCCACTTCAACAGTTCTTTTTTTTTTGAAAATAAAGTCTAGTGTTAAAAATTCAGCTTAAGAAGTATAGGCAGGTGTAACAGTGAGTTGTCAAGGTTACTGAATTTGTTGCTAGGAGTTCGATGTTACAGCTGGGCTTTCCATCCTCTTTAGTTCTGGAGCTATTTGTGTGTTTCTTTCTCCAGCTAGTTGCTTTCATAGTAGCCCTCATCCTGGCACATGAAACAAAGGACAATGATTTTGTCCAGAAGGGAAGTCCCTGGTCTGTCAGCCTACTGTGACAGGCAGCAGTCACAGAGCTGCAAATACAAAAAGACACAGTACTCACTTGACAACGAGATAAATATCACAGATCGTTGTCTTGTAATAGCAAAAAATATTTTTTAAGCTATACTTT
Organism: Haemorhous mexicanus; assembly: GCF_027477595.1. Taxonomy (NCBI): domain Eukaryota; kingdom Metazoa; phylum Chordata; class Aves; order Passeriformes; family Fringillidae; genus Haemorhous; species Haemorhous mexicanus. The sequence continues at coordinate 75,509,034 of NC_082342.1, read as the reverse complement.
GGAGGAAAAACTACTTTCAAATTACTGCTAATTAGGAGTACAATCACCTAAGAAAAGCCTGTAAGATCATCTGACAGAGGTTGGACATCTATTCCATGGATCAAAAGTTATCAGGGATAAAAAAAAGAAGAGAGAGAAATAATTCATCTTTGTAATCTGCCTTCAGCAACTCAACTGTAGTGGTAAATGTTTACACTAGAATAACACTGTGGAAAATGGAAACCTGCTTTTATGAATTCTGATGCATTCCCAGAGACTCTCAAAATTATACTCCTGTCATTAGAGCTCAGGTTTTAGAAAGCTTTTTTCAAAGACTTCCTTTTTCTTTTTTTCTCCTTCATTTTTTCTTTTATCTCTTTTTTATCTTTCTTATGCCTATACATCCTCCCCACCCCTGAAGTCTTTGAGCTTTAACATAAAATGAAATTGAGTAAAGGAACTCAATGCAAAACCTTTCTTTAATCTCTTTTGCAGCTGTTACAACCTGTTACAAGTTTAAAGTGAAAAATTCAAATCTGTGGTAAAGGACTGGGAAACTTCTTACATTTACAGGTTACATCAAATTCTGTCATTGATTCCCACCATCATCATCAATCTGTGTTACTTAAGATCTGATCTTTGGTGTTCACAAAGCTTTCATCACAGAAAAGTTTTGGATAATGAACAAAATCAACTGGTATTCTTCACATATATTCCTCAAATTTTGTTTACACTTCTTAAAAGTATGTGTATGCTTAGCTGTTAACATCTCATACTATTACTAGCAAAATCAATCATGCTGAAAGTCACTTATTTCTGACCTCAAATTTTCAACAGCTCTTGTGTCTGGCAATAAGGTAAAATCAACAGGAACATTTCTTAACCATTGCTGGTAACTTGTCCCACTGCCTGCCTGCTGCAGTCTTGAATCATTCAGTGAGAAGTTGCAAGAAGCTTCCTCCCCCATAGAGCCTGTCAGCTCCAGGACAGACCTGCTGCTGGACAAGGCTGAGCCAATCAGGAATCATAGTAACACCACTGTGATAACATATTTAAGAAGGAGAAAAAGATATTGTGCAGTTTTAACTGTGGTCAGAGAAGCGCAGATTGTAAATATTTGAGAAGAACAGCTCTGCAGACACCAAGGTCAGTGAAGAAGGAAGGAGAGGAAGTGCTCGAGGTGCTGGAGATGAGATTCCTATGAAGCCAGTGGTGAAGACAATGGTAAAGCAGCTGTGCCCCTGCAGCCCATGGAGGAGACCCATGCCAGAGCAGTTGGATTCCCAAAGGAGGCAGTGAACCTGTGAGAAGCCCATGCTGGAGAAGGGTCCTGTCAGGGATGTGAAGACCTGTGGAGGGAAGAACCCATACTAGAAAAAATTTCTTGGCAGGACCTGTGAGCCTGAGGGGGACCCAACCTGGAGCAGGCTCCTCAAAGACTGCACCCAATGGAAAAGTGAACCATGCTGGCAGTTTGGGGAGAACTGCTAGCCATGGGATGGGCTCACGTTGGAAAAGTTTGATAAGAACTATGTGCCGTAGGAGGAACCCCACACTGGAGCAGAGGAAGGACTCTTCTCTCTGAGTAGTGGCAGGAGCAATGTGTGATGAAATGATTATAAAATCCCCATTCCCACCACTGTGGGAGAAGAAGATAGAGCCTGGGTAAGAGGGAAGGGTAGGGGAAAGTTACTTTTAAGAATTATTGTATTTCTCGTTATCCTTCTCTGCTTTTGGTTAGTAATAAATTCACTTAATTTTCTCAGTTTGAATCTGTTTTGCCCATGATGGTATTTGGTGTGTGACCTTTTTCCTGGTCTTTATCTCAACTCATGAATGTTTGTTATAATTTTCTTCCCTGTCCAGCTGAGAAGGGGAATGATAAAGAAGTTTTGGTGGGTGCCTGGCATCCAGCAAGTGTCAACCCACTACAGAGATATCCTGAGGGAATGACAGATTTGAAGTTTACTTCTAGCTAACAAGAATTCCTTTCATAAAGAGTGATTGCCTTTTCTACTTGCAGGTGTGTAAAACTTCAATTGATACCTCAGTTGTTCCAGTTGTTAAAAGAGAAGCAGCAAAATGCTGTAGGCTGAAAGGGGCGTATGGAGGTGTCCAACTCCATAGGGACCATTTGCAAATTAGTTCAAGCTTCAGAATTAGATCAAGTTACTCACTATGCTGTCTGCTTGAGTTTTGGATCTACGCAACTGAGTGTAGGTATTCCACAACTTTCGTGAAACTCTTTTCCAATACTTGGCTAACTATCATCACTGAAAAAAATTATATATGTCTTAATATCTGACTGTATTTTCTCTTTCTGGAACTTGTATCTGTTGCTTTTGCATATACTTCCCTTTAGATATTTGTAGGCAGTGTAAAATCTCACTCTAACTTTCTCCTCTTAAGTCTGAATAAATCCAATTGTGTCTACTTCTCATTAGAAATTATGACCTGCAGCTCCCTAAAAATCTGAACCTCTTTCCTCCAGTTGCTGATATCAAATGGAACACAGTGCTCTATATCAGTTCTCAAAAGTTCTGCATTGATTGGAATAACTACTTCATTCAATCTGCTTTGTTCTTGATGGTATGGCCCAGTATGCAATTGGCCTTTGCTGCATGGGTACATCCCTAATTCTATTCAGCTGGTTGTCCAGCAGGACCTCAATGCTATTTTCTGCAGACTGGCTTTCTGTGCAGCTCCTACCCAGCTGTACTGTTGCATAGGTTTATTCCATTAACCCTGGGGGCACTGTAAATGACTGACTACCAATATACTGACTACTACTATACTTCAAACCATTGACCCTGCCCTTTGAGCCCAGGCCGTTCAGCAAATTTTCCACATAGTTTACAGCTTTGCTCTGTGTCTTACAGTACTTCCATGCTGTTGCTAGCTGAACAATTCATGGTTGCTAAGGAATGTTCTTCTCTCTGTGGGAAAGAGTATAATAATTTTTCTTTATTCTCTTTTATTACAGCAGCCTATTTGGTCATGCTGCTTTTCTCTTGACATCCTCTGAGCTGTACTTGTCATTGTCTGCTTACCTTTGATGACAGAAGTTGGAACTTCATAAGGAAGAAGATGTGATTGTTTTTCTCTCTCATTTTTTGTCACTATATAGAAAAATAACCTTTTTTTCATAAAATCAAAGACCTCCATCTCTAGTTCTTCACTGTGTGGGATGAACTTGGTGATCAGAGGTTCTATTGCCTACTGAGTTGAGTGATGTGCGTTGTTTTTTAAGAGAGGAAAAAACCCAGGAATATTGGTCAGAGCTACTGCCCTAGACATAAGGTTATGATGGTCAATTGTAGCTGAATATATCTTAATTCAGTGAAGAAGTATGGTTTCTGATTGTAACAGTGTTCACTCAAACCTGGGGCTCCAGTCTTGGACAGAAAGAGGTGGATCAAGAAAAATCATGATGCTTTGGACACATTGCAAGCAACATTACTGTTGGGTAATACTTAGTTGGTATCACTCCAAATATGTTAAATTACTTCTTCATTTAAATTGAGCAGAATCTGATGAATCTCTCTTTATACTGAAAGTGCTTGAGGAGCAGCTGAATTTTTACAAGAAATAAAATCTTTGCAAGGTCAACTAGTCTGATAGGAATGATAATAAGCTATTTTGAATGCTTGTTACATTTAGTTAAAATTCATGAAATGTAGTTTTGACTCTCATTCAAAAATTTTTTTTAAGTCCTGGTCTACTTGAAATTTCTGTGGGTTTTTTTACACTACTGGAGAGAGATTGAAAGACAATTCACATGTAGTATAGGATTACCCAAAGTCCCTATCTATGATGAGAGATTTTTGGAAGAGGGCATTCCTTAGCTTGGAGGAATTTGTTAATTTTACAAGATCTAGACGTGGCCTCAGGGTGGGCACACTGGAACATGACAGGGGATTGTATCCAGGGGATGCAACTGGAGTGTTGCATGAACCCATTTTCATGGTGTAGGATGCACTTACATTCTCAGAGAAAGAGAAAAAACCCGTAACGTGGCAGTGAGATCTCAAAGCAGCTTCCTGGCTCGTTTTAAACACACTAATTTATCCATTTGTAAAAGTCTTTCAAAGTGGGGAGTCTTTCAAAGAGGGGAACTAGAAGAGGTTCCAGTTTTCTTCTCTCACTAGAATCTAGCCATGGTTTTTGAAATCCCTGTCATGAAACAGATTAAATTCCCTTTTATAAATCTGAAAGTATCATCTACTTTCTGCCATGGAAACCTTGTATTTCACTGGAACTATATTTTTCACAGACAAAAGAGCTGGTAAATTTCCCTGCTGTATGGACAGGATGTTCTCCCAGCTCTACCTTTCATCAGAATCTATTTTCCTAAAAGGAGGATGAATTTTCCTGAAATTGAGTAATGACACAGCCAAAAGAATTAGATTGATACTGTTTCTCTTTCCTGCTTACAGAACTGTGCAGCTCATTATGATTTTGTTAGCTCTATTTTTGAATACTTCTATTAATTATAAAATGGCAGAGGGTTTGGAGGTGAGACCCCTGACTTCAAAAAGGCACAGGAAAAGTTACAGTTCAATTTTTTTTACTCATGGTGGTTCTATTTGAAAGAAAAAGAAAAAGAGAAAAACAAAAAGAAAAATAAACAAAAGAACCCCCACAAATCAACAGAAACCTGAACCACCAACCCCAAAAGACTGATAATGGTGAGAATGAGAGGAAATCTAAAAACAGGGGGGACACAAATATGAAAATGGAAACATGAAGTTTTCATCTGCTAATTTTTCAGAAATCATTCAGCTGACCCCTCAAAAAAAGAATGTTTTTAACAGACAGAAGAAAAATCTGATCTGAATTTAGTGGTGGCCATATTTTGAGTAGGAGGATGGACTAGACAGAAATTTTCAATTTGAATGATTCTGCAACTCCATGACTTTTGGTGTTTGGAAATATTCAAACAAAAGATTAATCCCAGTTTAATGGGAAATCATTAACCTGAAAGAACAAGAAATACTATAGTCAGAAAATATTTCAGAGAAGGAAGGCAAATGACAAGAGAGGGGAATAAGAATGATACCATTTCATATCTTTTTCCTTTAGGAGAGATCTGTACTTTACCAGCATCTACCTTCTGACCTCACTAAAAAGCTCATTCCATTCCAGGAATAATGTAAAGATCATGGCTGTGTGCTTAGTCAAATGGATAATGCAGTTGAAACATCAAGTTACATTGTTGAAACGGGAGGCATAAAATCCATTTTAGTGCAAAGGCAGAAAAGAAATTCACACTGCTTTATCATTGGCAGCGTCAACAGATGGCATAAAATTACCTCCTTATGTGTTCTTGGTACACAAAACAATGCCAAAGGAACAGCTGCCTACTGGAATAGTTGTCAAGTGTCAAACCCAGGATGAATATCTACAAATTTAGTGAAGGCTTGCCTGGATGTCATTTACAGTAGGATACATCTGCTACTAAGAGAAACAGGAATGCTTGTTCTAGAAGCATTCAAAGATTATCTGTTGTCAGCAGTGAAGATTGCTGCTACAGAAGGGAACTCTGATCTTGTCACACTAGGAGGAACAATGCTACAAATTCTTTATACAAGAGACCATTCAGTTTTTATAGTCAAAATGGATTCTGGGATCAGGTCATGCTTTAACCTCTTCAAAGGAAATGAAAGAACCTTGTGACAAACAGTTTTTTTCCTTGGATTAAAAGGAAGAAATAAGACAAAGTTATAGCAAAATAGATTAAGAAAGGCTATTTTTCAAATCCCATAGGTGGAACAGAAGATAACTTTTATGAATTAGAAGAAGGAATAGAGAATGGTGAAGACATTGGAATTGACAAAAAAAGTTGAAGATCATAATTGCAACATGGGAGGTAATGAAGAGATGTGGTAAGTAAAACCCTAAAGGCAATAGTAATAAAATATGAGAGAAGAAATAGATTGACTTCAGGGCCAGTCATTAATGAAAAGTTGCTTTCTGTTAGTTCAGGGTAACAGAGAGCTAATAAAGCCTTTTTGTGCATGACCATTTTTTTCAGGAGTTGATAGAGCTAGCACAGTGTACTTTATGTAGTACTACACTATAGCAGTGTTTTGAGCCATTAAAATGCAACGTGACAAATTCTATGCTAGCATTTCTAGAACCAAATTCATTATCTCACGACATGAGGGCTCCACATCATGAAAGATTTATACTTGCTAACATTTATCCTTCTAGTCTTGTGAATGTTTTAGAAAACATATACATAACATGGTCTAACAAAATTACTTATTTTTTCTCCTAACTACATTATTTAATGTTTGGGAGATAACTTTGTTTCCATGTAAACTAATGTACAGCATAAACCAATGGAATCCTGCCCAAAGGTTAGAGCTCTGTCTTGCTGACATAAAATATAACTGTGTGCCACTGTGGAAATAAGCTCTTAAAATACATCTTCAATTTTTTATTTTCTTTTTGTGTGGGTGTGGTTTTAGCCTGTGTATTTTTTTTTGTTTCGTTTTTCATTTTCTTTTGTTCTTATTATATAATCAGTCTCTATTACTCCATAAATACAGTCCAAAGTATTCTGAATTTGGACAAAAATATCCTTAGAATAATATAATCATAGAATGGCTTGGGTTAGAAGAAACCTTAAAGGTTGCCTAGTTCCAATCCCCCTGCCATGACCAGGAACATCTTCCACTAGTCCAGGTTGCTCAGAGCCCCATCCATCTTGTTCTCTCCCAGGGTCAGGGAATTCCCAACTTCTCTTGGAAGCCTATTCCACTGCCTCACCACCCTCATAGCAAAGAACTTCTTTCTAATGTTGAATTAAAACCTACTCTCCTTCATTTTAAAACCATTGTCCAGTAAGTCTATGCCCTTGTAAAAAGTCCCTCTCTGTTTTTACTGGAAGGTGCTGTAAGGCCTTGTTAAAACCTTCTTTTCTGCAGGCTGAACACCCCCAATTCTCTCAACCTGTCTGCATACGAGAGGTGTTTCAATCCTCTGATCATCTCCCCCTGCCTCATCTGGACTGTCTACAACAGCTCTGTGTTTTTCTTATGTTGGGATCCCCAGAGCTGATATAATCCAGGTAGTCTGTTACAAGAGCAGAGCATCACTTCCCTTAAATTAAAATCAACTCCCCAACAGTAAAATATATTTTTATTACTGCAATTACAAGCTAATTGCATGATAGTCTTGATTTATCTGTTAGTTATTAGCAGGAGCTCAGGATTAATATTTTTTTCTATAAATAGATTTCTCAAGTTCCTTTAATGTGAATTTTCCCAATGCTAGTTTTGAGACTCTGTATACACCTCTGTTTCATCTTCCAAATTAAATGTTTATTTGAGACAATTCATTTAAATGGCTTTGATTTTCTTTTTATTCTCAGTTGTTTCAGTTAAAAAATAAATCACACAGTCATAACTAGGATATCTTCTCTGGCAGTACTGTTTTCATTTGTGCTCAAGTGTGGTGACGGAGGGTAGACTAATTTAAAATGAAAAAGGCAAACAAGCAAATTGCAGTTTTCCAATGCACAACAGACGCATGGTGTAATTGATGAGTGAGACAAAGAGAGAATGCTTAGGAGAAACCTTAAGCCATAATCATTATGTTTATGGAAAACTTTGCTCTGTCAAGGCAGAGCACAACATTCACTGAAAAGACCTTGCTTTTAGTATAGATGATGTGAATATTCCATTGGCAGTTGTTATTCAAATTATATATATATTTACCAGAAAAAGGGAAAGAAAGAATAATTTTGTCAAAAGAGAAAACTGTTTTGATAATAAAGACTTGCAACTTCTGCAATAATGTCTATGATTAAAGTTCAATATGTTCTAAACAGTCTGGGAAGACCTGGCTTCCTCACATTCATTTATGTGGTTTGTTTTCTGGTTATTTTTGTGTTTTGTTGGGGCTGTTTTCATGTTGCGTTAAAAACCCAGGGAGAAGGAAAAAAATTAACTTAGAGAGCAGCTTTTGAATTGGGTTAATTTGTCAGCTGTCATAATTTTCTCCTATGTTCATCTCCCTTGTTCTAACAGCCAGTCTACCTGATTAAAACCAGCATCCCTCCAGCTATATTTTCATTTTGTTTTGTATCTTGTGTTTATGCAAAACAGCTTTTGTTTTACTTTATTCAAATAAGAACCTGATTATGTTCTGAGAGATGTGGGATAATTTTTTTCTATACTGATTGACCTGTCTGTGAGACAACAACCTAATAATGCTTTCAGATGTGTTATCACTCCTTTAATTCAGATAGAGAAACACATATTAAAACTATTAGCTCATATACTCAGAGGCATCCATGATGACTGTTGTCAACTTTTGCAGGAACTCAGTTCTTTTTTTACTGAGTATTATTTCACAGACTCAAGTCAGGCATGGGATTTGGTGACAGTTATTATTTGGAAGAGTACAGACCAGATATTAGGACAGATGCTTTTCCTCTGTAGATGGCAAATGTTCCTCAAAGTAGAGAAAAAGCTGGATTAATTTTGGGTTCTTGGATTTTTGTCTTCATTCATACTTGAAATTATTGCAGTTATTTTATCTTAACTACTGTAAAGCTACTTCCTTGTCAGCTTGACTTATATATTGTTTTCTAGAGCTGCATTGGTTCTATGGATGGTTGGAATGTCAGAACATCCATTCAGAGGCTTCTCTGGATACATTCTCACTAAATTTTGTTGCCATGTTTTATGCTTATTTTATTGAGTCTGTTGTTAAATAGTATGTTCTGTTATCCCCCATGTTTCCCCCTAGTTGGTATTTCCCTACGTTGTGCCCTCCCTTCCAGCTGTCCCTCAGACCCTTGTTCCAGACCCTTCCTTGCCTATCAAGGCAACCCTGCCCCTTCTCGCCTGCCTGTCAAGTCAATCCTGCCCCTTCTTCCAGAACATTCCCAGCCACTCATTGTTTAGACCAGTCCCCAACCAAGACCTTTCTCCTCTCCCTATTCTGGTTGGTTTCTGCCCCTAAACTCCACCCCAAGTATGATCCCATTGGCTGTCCTGTTGTATCCACCCACTGTTTTGCGATGCTTTGTAATCCCATGCGCTGAGGACCTCAGTGCTCTGTTTGTCTTGCTCTGTCTGACTTTGTTAAGGTTTGTTTGGAATGTCAAGACTGGAGAGTCTCCTCTCCGTTCTTTGCCCAGTCCCTGCCTCATTAGAGCACTGCCTCTCGAGTTAGAGCTGCGATGGCTATGAGGTTCTGTGTGTGGTTTCATCCCAGCCAGGGAAGTTCCCCACTTCTGTCACGGCTCCAGAATATCAGAGAGCTAGCCCAGGCTCAGGTAGGCAGTGGCAGCATTTAACATTCCAAAATCCCCATGTCTGAAAAGAAAAAAAAAATAGCACATACATATTATCAGATCAATAGATTTTGTGTTTTACACCAAATAGCGGTAAACGTGCACGACTGATCGAGAGGAGCCATAAGCCGCTCTGATGAATGATTTGATAGGATGTGATATGATTGTATGATATGATGTGAAATGAGTTCCTTCTCCAAGTGGTAGAGGAGCCAGTAAGGAGAGGTGTTGCAATGGACTTCGTTCCCACCAATGAAGAGAGGCTGGTGAGCAATTTTCAACCTTGGTTGCAGTAACCATGAAATCTGTTCCCACAAATATTCAAAATCGGTTAGTTTTTGAACCAATCCATAATTTTATTTACAATAATTTTGTTTCCTTGAGGACGGATGGTCTAAGTCTTCTATGAATATTGTTTATACTGACAAAGAGAAAATTTAAAATTACGTTCTTCCGACTTTTTTTCCCTTTGAAATTTTCCAAAGAGTGCCACTTGAATGGTACTCTGGAAGTTGTTTTTTTTCCCGGCTTTATTTTCTATATTGTCTTAAAATTTTCTGCAGGATAAATTCTTGAGGGACATTTCTTTTATTGCAGTTTTCTGAATGCACTGTAACTTGAAGTTCTTTCTGTTATTTATAACATGATTTATTAGGTGTTTGTATTATCACCTTCAAATAACATCTTTGACCCTATTGCATGACTCCGCATTGATCATTTGTCAGCAGAACTGCAGCTGTGTTGAGTATTGTATTTTTTTGTCTTTAATATTGAAACTTATTGTGGTTCATAGTTTGCTACTGAAGTGTAGTAATTCATAAAAAAAAATTGGCATGCATACTAATTATAATTTCAAGAGATGAAATGCTGATCTTCAGACTGATAACATCCAAAGCAGTAGAAGCTGTTCTAGTTGCTGGTTGATTTATGATTCACAGATAATTGATACCGAATTAAATATAGAATAAATTTACTTCAGTATAGTTTCTAATTGTCTCAACTGATATTGGTTCACGCCAGTACTGTAAGAATTCAAAGAAAATGCAGTATCTGGAAGAGGTTAGTGTATATTTTCATACATATATTTTAAGTCTATGTGTTCTCACTTAGACAGAAAAAGCAAACAAGATGAAGGTGGTATGCTAAAACTTCAAAACGGCCATATTGCCACTGTTAAAATTGCAAAGGTATTTTCCTTAATAAATAATATGTGACAAGTAGTTTTTGAAGATGATCTTTTATTTTTTACATTTTAAAACAATATAATTTTCAAGCTGTTTGCTCAGCATTTTCTTATAAAGCTAGCCTGTACAAACTTACCCTGTGTAAATATTTTTCCATCCTTAGGATAAATAGCTTTTCAGCTGCATCTTTACATTTCTCTGCCACTCATGAAATAATTTTATTTTAATCTGTATTTTGTTTAACAAAATCATCTGAAAATTATGACACGTTCATGCTAGTTTATACGTATTACAAGATTGGATTCTAAACCATAAAAATGTAGGGCAAAAAAAAAAAAAAAACCAGAACAGAATTAAATTATTCAGACTTAAAGTTCAGAAGAAATAACCACGACCCATTTAGATTTGCAGCAGAAATGACAGAGAATGTACTAAATCATCTTTACCCACGTTTTCCTCATACATTCCTAATGTTGGGATAAACCTGTTCATTCGGGGAACCTGTTCAAACATTTTTGAAATACATCCTAGTTCATGTAAATTAATATTTCACTGTTTTCTGCCACTTCCATAGAAGAAAGCCCCAAATTCTCAACAGATAAAAAGGTTTTAATTTTAAAATTTTTCATGCATGTTTTTGTAAATGATACCATTTTTTGTCTCTAATCCATATTATATGGTCCAGTCTCAGGATCTCCAGGACAGGACCAAATGCTTAAGCACTTGTAATTTTAATTAAATTAGTTAAATTGAAGGCAAAGCTTTACATAACATGTAGAAAGGTGTCAAAGCTTTTGTATAAGAACTGAAAAAAACATGTATCTTTCATAAGACAAAAGTAATGCACGAATTGATACTTTGTGAAAAAAAGTTGAATAAAAAGAGGCTACTTTGTGGTCTCTACTGTAAATATATATGTGTAAATTAGCATTATACTTCAGAATTTTGTCAATAACAAAACCTGGGAAATTTTGTCCAAACACGAGTTAAAATTTTTCACTCTGGTCAGATTCTTCTTCATTACATGCTTACTACCCTATCAAATTCTACACTGAACTTTGAGCCCAAATATTTTAAAAATACAGGTTTGCTTAAAGTCGTAAAAACTTTTTAGAAAACTGCTACATTTAAAAGTGTTTAGGAGATTTCCAGATAAGAAGGCATTTAACTACTATAATGCAATGAATTGGGAGGATATTGTGTAATATCTGTCTTTTTATCTCACTTGAGGAATTAGTACAGGACTGAGAAAAATTTCAATTATTGTACATATCAGATACAGTAAGTTTTCAAATTAATGTGTGATTTTTCAAAATTTTTCATCTGTAAGAACATATAAGCCTGCCTACTTCTTGAAAATACAGAGCAATGAACTAAATGTCACATCAGGAGTCAGATATTAGATTACAATATTTTAAAATCTCTTGCAGAATTTGCTTCCCTTAAAGCATTTTTCTGCTGTAGAACTTGATTCCTAAACCTCAGCTGCATTAGAAACTCATGCAATCTATCTACTCAACATTCTGCTTCAGTTTATTTAAATGGATCCTGCAATTTCTGAAACTTTCAGTTGTTAAATAAATCCTGTAATTTAAACAAATAATTTGCATCTGTAAATGTACTACAGTAAAACATTTTGAGTAATTTTCTGGATATATAAATAGTATTTGCTAAGTTCAAGTCAACAAAATGTTGGCTATAGCATGAGCTACAGAAATCTTGTTCTCAGTGGATAAAGTTTTCTGTGTTAAATCATCTCCATTTCAAGTCACCTGGTTTCCTCATTATTGTCATTTTTTCCTATCTCTTGCAATAACATATCTGTCCCCTTAGTCTTTCTCCACCTACCACCACCTGACAACAGCTGAACAGAAGCTTAAAGATTATAAAGCTGTGTACTTAATGGCCAAGAGGGGGGAAAAAATCAAACAAACAAATGAACAAACAAAAAACCCACAAAACCAACCAAACAAAAACCCCCTGATTTCAAACCAAAGCCTTCTCTCAGTGGTACCGTTAACTTGGCTCTATTACACCTACCCAGCTGACAGTTTTAAGACACTTGAAGAAGCTTAGTAGCTTCTTTGGCATATCTACCCTTTTTGAAATATGACTGGACTAGATCCTCTGAAACTTTTTCAAGAAGAAATTAGTGACAAGTGTGCCTTTTCCGTGGATAAACAGCTGAATAATTGTTGCAATAGAATTTGTCTGAAAAGAATTTATTCTTTGTTACAGACTCAGTTTGATTATACTTAAAATTGTTATTAAAAGGCAGTAAAAGAATAATAAACATTTTATTGTTGAGGCTACCTGTATTGATAAATACTACTTCACAGGAATTTTCAGAAAATATTTTCAGAGAGGTCATCTGAAGGAACAAACAGGAACATTTTTTCTCCTGTTTGTGCCATTGATTGATGATAACAAGACTTCCAGTATAAGATTACCTCATTCCTATAACGGGTTTTTAATGGTCTCTAAATAACTTGTCTTTTTTACATAGTAAGATTTACATGTACATCCACACACAATGTCCTGGAATTCAGAAAATAATTTTACATGCTTTATGGGAGGTCTTTACATGGGCAATCACCCATAGTGAATGAGTTGAGAGAGATGATGAATGGTTTCACAGTTTTAACACCTGGATATAATTTGTGTCTGGGAATTCAAGACTTTTAGGTTCATATTGCTAACTAAAGTACTGCCATATTTAGTATAAAGAATTCACCTTGGAATAGGTAAAAAAAAAAAAATATTTGTTAGCAGGCCTGATGTGTTTGAATAAACATAAATTGTGAAAATAGAAGGTATTTCTTTTCCCAGAAACTCTTCTGAATAACTTCTGGTGTGGACACATATCAGTGAATTTAGCTGAGTGTTAAGAAGACAGTAATTTCTGGGGTAAATTCTGGTATCTGATTTTACTTATTTGTTTTGCCAGATTGAGGCCCATAAATAAGATACAGTTTTGTTGATCTGAAATTTACTAATAAAACTACTTTACAGAAAACAAGCAAAGAATCAAAACCCAAACTAATAAAAATTACCTTTCTCCAAGTTCTCTTTCCAAAAGCCAAAGCAATATCAAATTTCACTTATCCCATGTTTTTTAAGGTTCACACATTGGCATCTAGTTTTTTTGGTTTTTTTCCTAGAAGTAAGTGATTTGGGTTTTGCTACTACTAAGACTTGTAGTCTCACCCAGCTACAAGACAGAAAGGTCTGTATTTCATAATGTTGCTTGAAAGTTGAAGTTTAAAATCATAATTATCTCAACAGCATTTGCATTTTTGTACCAGTTCTTTGCATTCAGCTTATTTTAAAGGAAAAACTGTTTTCTGTTAAAGCAGGGGGAGGGGGAGAGAAATAAGGCTGATTTTTTTCTGTCAAATCTACACTGTTGAAAATATTTCTTAAGGAAAATCACTTTGCTTGTATAATGCATTGATAGCACTTTCGCCAGTATTGTTAGCTTTTATTTGCCAGCATTTTTGCCCTTTTCCTATTTTTATCTTTTCAATAACTTATATTTTACTGTGAGAGACCAAGTAATACATATGAAGAAAGTTTAACAACAAATGGCAAGTATATTTCCCTGTTCAACACATGCTGCAGCTCATACTGTCACATCATAAGCAAAACTAAGCACAGACATTTTGAATAGATCCTGATGAAAGTGATAGAGTTACTACATGAAAAAAAATTGTTTTGATGGATAATCTGCTGTCATGGAGATGATGCTGAGTGGAGGATGTTCATCTGGATAGCCCATAACTTCTGTTAGCAGCTGGCTGATGGGGAAAGTTTTCTCTTCCTTTATCTCTCTTACGTGCTCTCTCCCTCTGCCTACAGCTCTGTCTTTTGTTTTGAAAATACTAAAAATTAACTTTTAGTGCTGGAATGGATATATGACAATGGTTACCAAACACTCTAATCTGTCTTTTGTGAACTAGTCTTAACATAATTCGTGAAACATTTCTCTTTTGTGTCAATAGAATTATAAAATCTGCTGAGCTGGAAGGGACCCACAAGGATTATTACAGCAAACTTCTGGCTCCAAAAATCACATCATGCTCCTGAGACCATTGTCCAAACACTACTTGAACTCCATCAGGCTGGTGGTGTGACCACTTGCCTGGGGAACCTGTTTGAATCCAACCTAAACCTTTCCTGATTCAGCTTCACACTGTTCCCCCAGGTCCTGTCACCAGTCACCAGGGAGAAGAGATCTGTGCCTGCTCTTGCTCTTCCCTGCATGAGGAAGGTGTAGCTGCAATGAGGTCTCCCTCCAGTTTCCTCCAGGCTGAACAGACCTAGCTGCTGTGACCACAGCTGCTCTTCATGTGGCTTCCCCTCAAGGCCCTTCTTCACCTTTGTAACTCTCCTCTGGATGCTCTTTAATAGCCTAATCTTTTCTTTACACCATAGCACAGGAACAAGACAGAGCCATTTCATTTACCTGGCAGTCCAGGCTGGTGGGACAGGATTATGCTGTCTGACAGAAAGCATATCCCACACATCACAGAAGGATCCAACCTCAAATATTCAATGTGCGTTTACCACTATCAGAGCCAGAATTTCATTTATTCCTACAGTAATGTGCTAAGGCTTACTTGATTGTAATATTCTGTATGCATCTTCATATCACAGTCCCTTCAGAAGTGAAAAAGGCTGGTCCTTTACAATCTTTAGCAATACCATGTGGGCTTCCTACAGACTTCATATTTTTTCTGTGAGGACCACTGTTTTGGTTGAAGGACTGGTAGGAAGAAAGGGGCAGCTCCCAGGACATGAAAGAATCAGAGAAATTGAGGTAATAGTTGCATCCAGTAATTTCCAGCCTTACAGCTATCATAAGTACTGACAACATTTTTAAAAATTCAGCTAAAAACAACCATCATTAGCTCTCTCAAGAAATTCAGAAGATATATTTATTAGCAATTCTTATCTAAAGTAATTATTTAAAAGACCAGCTACCAGGAAGGAATTATATTAGTCTAAAGGTGTGAATAATTATTTTCTATTTATGACCAAATATTAGGACATTTTCTTGCGTTCCTCTGTCTTTATATAACAAGAAATGAGAAGATTCCTGCGCACAGTTTATTGAGATCAGGTGCACTTGACCATGAAGATGATAAGAAGCAGAGTGCTCTCCCCCCATCTCCATGTGAAGTGATTAATTAGGCTTGGATGAAAGCAAAAAAAAAAAAAACCCAAGAAAAACAGAAGGTTTGGCATTTTCACACCATAATAGGAAAAATTGATTTAAAATAATCTTGGTACAATCAAAACTGTCATGCATCAGTTACTGATGTTAAGAAAGATTTAATATTCATGAGTTTCACTTAGAAACAAAATACATAATATTAAATAAAACAATGGATTTCTTTGGTCTAAAAGAAAGAAATAAAAAATCAATCACTTTAAGTCAGAAGTTTGTTGCTAGCAACAATGAGAAATATGGTATTGCAAATTATCACACTTGGCCTGCCTCATTAAAAATAATAATGGAAATTTAAGTGTGAGAATTCAAAGTTTTTTAGCAGTTCAAAATAAACATAACAGATTATAAACGGGAATTCTAATGTCTTGTTCCATGTAAAAGACAAAAGTGTGTTAGAAGGGAGTATTCACTGTCACAGGTTATACATCCCTCTAGCTGATGGGAAAACAAAGACTCTCTGTTTTCACAGAGCCATTCAATAAAAATAAATCATATAGAGAAGTCAATTCCTGGCTCTAAATATATGTTATTGAAAGAAAATTCTGTCATGAATAGAGTATGTACATTAGTGTGATAATGGAAAAGGGGAAATGGCACCATTTTGCTACAATGAAATTCCTCAGTAATTTTGTAAATGTAGGACATTTATGTAAATTTTAAGCAACGATTCTTTGCAGATTCACAGTATTATTTACAAAATATTGAACAAGATAATTCTATGTTTCCTTAGCTACAGCATGTCAGTTGTGGTTAGAGTACAATTAGTACACTATTTCAAATTTGATGCATGTAATTTAATTTGCTTTCATTAGCAAAAAAAAACAAACAACCCCCAAAACAAACTCAAGCCAAACCCAAAGCAAAACAGCAGAAACAAATAAAAACTCCACCTTTCCCAAGCCCAGGCTTCTTTCCAGGAAGCTGTGACAGATGAGAACTATCATTAAACATACTATTAGTAACCTGGGGAAAAAAACAACACATCAAGCAATCAAACAGAGAAAATAGCATAATTTGTTTTCCTTTTAAGGGAGGATGAGCAAGCAAGGACAATTTCAAGCACAAAAATTGTCTCAACATTTTAGTCCTATGCTTAATTTAATCTTTTGTCACTTCATTTGCACAAATGTTAGTCCACCAAAGATGTATTTGTTGTTTCTCCACAATTGCATATTTTTTTTTCAATCTTTCCAACTCTTTCCAGCTACATAGCTGCCATAAAGTGTTATAAAATCTTACAGAGAGGTTGTAAAATTGATTATACTTTAAGAGATAGTTTCATCTAAATATATGTAGTCATCTTGAGTGAGATTTCCTTAAGATTTTGTTGTTATCATGATGCCTCTGACCTATATTTTGGATATAGAGCCATATGACCATAGGATAATTCAACTGGGAAACTATCTCATGAAGTTTTTAGTCCATTTTTGCACCAAGAGATGTGCTAATTTATTTATTCTTTTTTTTTTTTTTTTTTTAACTCAGAGCTGCTTAGTCAGATCTGCTTAACTCTGCTAATGCTACATCTAGTCAGGGGTTAAAAATCACCGTTGTTTTAGAATCTTTTACAGCAAATTGCTCCACCCTTTTGCTATCCTGTTGGGAATTTTCTCTCCATCATATCCAAACTGAATGTTTTCTTTTCCAACATATGTCAGTTGTCTCTTGTGCTTTCACCACACACGGGTATGAAGAGCCTGGGTCCACTTCCTTGCAGGCAGTGGGGATTAGATGTTCAGTTCTCCCCTGCAGCCATCTCCTCTCCAGGCTGAACAGTCTCGGATCTGTCACACACTTCTGACAAGACAAGTGATTCAGCCCAATACAAACCCTGTGATATCACCTAATAATCAGTCCCCAGAAAACCCAACCCCCAAGTTACCTGTTTTATTCCTCCAATTCTCCACTCATCCAGAACATAATGAGCATCTCCATTTGGATAATGTTCTATTGTGGGTAAAGCAATTCAGATCTGACTGAAATGCTAGAGGAATTTGTTTAAAATTATTTCAGATTTTTTTTTTTTTTTACTAAATGTTCTATATTAATCATTCCACCAGATGTTTTATATTGCAGTTTTTAAGAACTGAGTTCATATGATTGTGAAGGAAGTGTCAGAGTAAAAATGAAATGCAAATGCATAGGTCTTCATAGGGCAAAGAATAACCTATTGAATTACTTGCCTCTTTATGCATTAAGAGGTGATGTTGATGAGGAACAGATCAATAAACCACACATTTATTATACTCCCTTTCCTCCCTCTCAGGAAAATAGGAAAACGGAAAAAAAGTTATGATAGTAAAAAACAAATCTCAAATTTACAAAAAAGTCTAAATTTTGACTTATCCTTGAAAAGAAAGAGCATTTATCTGTCTGCTTTAATCTTGTTTAGATGGTAAAGAGTGATATCTAGCCAAAGTTCTCTTCTTTGAGGTTAATTTTTGTTAAGTTACCCAACTACTAAACCCAAGATTATTCTCAGTTTTAATGAACAATTGATTAAAAATGTAGTAGAGGAAAGACACATGGAAGAAAACAATTAAAAGGCCTGGTTTCCAGTAAACAGTGATGATACTGTAGTTCTAGCTATTCTCTGTCATGATTATATCCGAAGCCAAAATTTTAAAATTTCTATGATGAAAGAAAAAATTTCTCTCTCTTTAAAGATCCTCTCTTTGAAGAACTAAAGAAGGATAGAAAAAACTCAGATTTTTAAATAAATCTTTCTTTTCACGTTTATGACTTTTTTTTGTGTCTGAGATTTTATTTACTTAAATATCAAATGTCAGAAAATACATCTATTCTGAACCACAGAGTTATCATAACAAAAAAAATCTGATTCTGTATAAATCCTGACTTTGTTCTTAAACTTTCAATGTATATTTTTTAGTGTACTAAACTTTTGAAATTTGCTTTATATCATTCTTTCCCTATTTGTTTTCTCTGAAGTGTAAATTTATTTGCTCTTGGTAATATTTATTCATAGGGGATTTCTAATGTGTGATGGTAATGGCAATTCACTTATGGAGAGCATTAAAATATCAGTCATAAAGTTAACAAACTGAAAGTATTTTTCTAAGATGTATTTGAGTACACTCTTGGCAATACATATACCATTTCATTTCTATTTTCTTTTAGTGAAATTTGATATTAGAAAGAGAAGAAAAAGCACAATGAACAAATGAAGAAAATATTTTTAGTAGAATTTATTTAATAACTTTCTGGACCCTGTTTAACACTGTAATTATTGGAAATTATTAGATAAATTTAGGGGACCATTATTTGTAGCAATTGTAACAAACTTTTAAACATATGTAATTAAATAAAGGAATGATACTTTAAATAATAACAATGGACACACAATACTTACTTGTTGCACAGGATTTTTACAATCAAACCAAAATCCTTAAAATACAGTATGATAGAATGTAATGTTCTTTTGGCCTCCTACATAATCTCATTTATCATGTAAATAAGTTGACAGTAAGATTCAAAAGATTTGTTTTTCATTGCATCCCAATATGAACATCATTTGCAAAGGCTTTGAAAACTGTAGTACACAAAATCTCTACCCATACAGAACACCACATTTTTAAAATTAAGTAAACTGGAAAATTATGTACTGTAAATTATATGCACACAGTAACTATTATAATTTATTTATAAATGAAAGCTGTTGTCTCAGCAGAAACATGACCTCAAACTTCTATTTTGCCAAAGTTCGTTAAAGCTGCTGAAGCCCCAAAGAGGAATAGATATTACCAGGACCAAAAAGATTGAAATATGTTAGAGTGTTTGCAAGTGTTTGATGTACCATACAATTTTTTGCAGCCTTCCACCAACCTATTCTATGTGCATTAAACACAAATAAATTGCTTCCCTGTCATAAAACAGTAATTTCTGTACGGTGCAATGATGCTGTTAAAATGTGCACAACACCGAACAAACGATGGAGAACCAAATGTTTGATCTACTGAGCTAGAAAGCTTGTTTAAAAGATGGAATGAAATATGGAAATAGCTGAGGTTCACTTTTCTATCCTGAAAAATCACTGAATCTTTAAAGCTTTTGATTACTCTGGAAGTTGTTCTTTACTCTGGATTGAAACCAGACTCCTTAGTTTGCAGTTCTTCTTCTCTCTCTCTCTCTAATGGAGCAACATATCTATAATAAGAAATTAGATCACCAAAGCTAATGTTTGCATATTTAGGGATTTCCTTCAACAGTGCCTCATCCTGACGACATTTACCTTGTTAGATCTAACAAATGCACAGACAAATGCTCTGACTCCAGTCATAGTATTGCTGTTGAGGGAAAATATTAAACAATAAATTCTGTCAGCCCTTTTTCCTAAAATAAAAAGTAATGATTTTTATATCTGCTGCAGTCATGGAATAAACAGAAACTAATCCTGATGCCTAATTCTGAACAAAATAATCCTTCTTCCAGTTAATCTGCCGTCTGATGAGTCACTTTTTGTTTTCTGATTGTTAGATAGACAAATCTCCTACAAGAAGGAATGTTTTCTCACACCGAGGTTAAAAATATTGACATTTCCAGCCTACTTAGGATGTATATTGTCAGTTATGAAACAGCTTCTGTTCTCAGTAGATGCCTGTTCACTCTTAAGGACTTTTCTTTTGACAAAAATGGCTTTGTCATTATTTAAAGCTGGGGTATGTCACAAAATTAAACGAATATGCTGATGCTAGTTTTACTGGCTGTGGCATCATTAAGAAAGCATTTCTAATTTCTTGATACCAAGGCTTAATGTCAATGTTAGCCATTATAGCCTATCTTTTTAATCCAAGGAGACATAGTATTTTATAAAAAAGCTAAAACCAAAAAAGCTAAAATGACATTAATTTGTGCAAAACAATGTGTTAAAAATTAATTCTAACTGAATGATTCAATAGGGCATCTACTGATCACAATTGTCCAGCAACTGTAATTTATCTTGGAATGAAAGAAATGAGCAGAGATACATTAACTGAATATCATAATTATCTATAAATCCCCTATAATGTTCTTAGATCCAACATAACACCATGAAGGTCAATAAGAAAGAGCTTGAGCAATAACCTAACCAAAAGGAACTAGAGATGTGAATCTGTAGACTCCCAGAAATGTCGGCTAAATCTTTAACTTTGCACAGAATACATGCCCTGGGTGCCCTACCCCAGATTCACAGTATCTAGCATCAGGTGTTTAACACAGCATTTAAAACACAAATTACCTTGTCACACAATGAGTACTCGGGTAAAAGTCTGAAGGGTAAAGAAGGAAATCTGGGTTTCCTCTCTCGTGTGTGTTTTGTTTCTCTGCTGTCATCTTCCTCTTCTTTCTTCTTAATTTGAGTTTAATAACCTTCCAGCTCAGCTAATTGAGAGTATTCTCTGACACACTACTGAGAACTGCTGAGGAGAGAAGCAGCTAAAAGCAATGTTTTATACAGCTCGATGCTTCTAAAAGTTTGCTTGGTCTTTGCTGAGCTCATAGGAGTGAGACTCTGTGTGTGTGTGTGTGAGAGTGGGCATCTCTGTGTGGATGTACTTCCCTATAAAAAAAATTGCCAATTAAATGTCATAACTAGGAAGAATTACTACAGTTTAAGCTTTATGTTTCTTTTCTTTTTATCAACTTTTCCTCTTTTTTCTTTTGGAAAACTGGACTGCAATTTACAGTAACAACAATGGCCCCAAGCTATCTTGCCTGCCTTTTTTTTTCTTCAGCTATAGTATTTTTTTTTTTTCTCAATACATTTTAAAATAAAACCAGGCAGTGGATCATACTTTATATTGAGAGATAATCAGAGTACATAACTGAAAGAAAAAAAAATACTGTTAATATTTAAACAAGGTTTAACATTGGCTGTTGTCTCCTCATGCTTGCTTTCAGCTCTTTTTTATATTTCTGATAGCAGTTTTTGAAGTAGTTACTTATGGAAACAAGTGAAGCAGAAGCACAAATCTTTGTCAAAATCATTGATATATACAAAATAATTTTGTTCAGTAAGATAACAATTCATAAGTACATTTTCAAGTTCTGTGATGGTTTTCAGATGCTCCATTAATATTGGTATAAAGCTGTGCTAAGACTATGAGAAGGATTCATGTCATCAATTAGACATCATAGGTATTTCCTTGAATATTTAGATGATTTTTTTTTTATTTTGGCACTTTTCCAAATTTAACAAAATGTCTGTGCATTAAAATAATGAGGTGAAAGAAAGAATGAGGTTTGTTTGGTTTAGTATTTTGGGGTTTTTTTGTGTATATAATGATTACATGAGAAGTGAACTTTAGACTTTTGTAGATAGAAAGCTTCTTTGAAGTTTCTCTCTCAGTTCAGCATCTGTAAAGGAAGATAACGCCTTTTTTTACCTGACATAAAAGTAGGTACACTGTTATCTGGTGTTCTTAGCTCCAAAAGTATAGAATGATACCTTTAAGCAAATTTGGTTTATTAAATATGTTTTGTTGAAAAAAGCAAAGTGTCACATATGGGTATAGGTTTATGCTTGGACAGTGAATCCTGTTGGCTGTTTCTTATGTATTATGCTTCAAAGGATCAGCTTCTACAAAACTCCATGTGCTTTTAAACCACTCTCAGTAAGCTTGCAAAGGAAATAATCAAAATGCACCTGCTGTAAAGAGTTACTGAAATCTAAATCTGCTGGGTAATATAAGCTTTATACTTTGTAGGTTTTTCAGAAATACCTTTCTTACAAAAATTGGATGCAAACAAATGTCTCATTCTACTCATAGGTGATAGATATATTTAAAACTTAAGATCTTTTAAGGATCTCATAGAAACATGATCCCACAATTTCTGAATAACAGGTAAATATTAAGTGCCAAGTCCTTTATGTCTGTTATTGTGTTTTCTGACACAGCACTGCACAGACAAAACTGTTTTAGCTTTGCCATGCATCCAAGTCCCAGATCAGAAAGGCAGGTCTATTGCTAAAAAAATGGGGGCTGGGGAGAGCTGCCTCTGGTACTGAGGAATGTTGTTTGGAATGACCTTCCCTCACATTGCCTTGACTACACACAATGTAGAAATAGTCCTAAATCCACACTGGGTCAAGATCAGGAGGAAGCAATCTTAGGGATATTGTGAAAGAAGTTAATTAGGGTCAGTTCCAGATTATTTGCCTGAAAAGCATGTTCAGCTTAGAGAAGAGGAGACTGAGGAGTTGTGTCAGTGCTTTCTCCTGAAGTGTGAGAGAGAGGGAAGTGCTGATCTCTTCTCTCTGGTTTCTAGTAATAGAATGTGACAGAATGCTTAAAACTTCCAGGGGATGTTCAGATTGGATATTGGGGGGAAAAAAGAAAATCTTCAGTGAGAGGGTGGCCAAGCACTAGAACACGCTCCCTGGGAAAGTTGTCATGGCCCCAGGCCTGTTGGTGTTCATGAAGTACTTGAATAAGGCTCTGACATAGACAGTTTTACTTTCAGGTTGCCCTGTGTGGAGTCAGGAATTGAAGAGCCCTCCGAATCCCTTCCACCTCAGCATATTAAATGATTCTGTGAGAAGGGGCTTGATACAAGGTTTTCTAGAATTTATTGTTGTAATTGTCCTGCTCACAGGCCCTCATCTGCCTCTAGAAGTGTCTAGATAACACAAGTATATTGGTGCATATGCTAGAAGGACCATCTGATCATAATGCTGCTTTTGACCTGTTACTCCTAAACTGGTGGTGAATGTACCTTGGTCTGGTCCTCAGAAACCATGAGGCAATTGAACCCAGGATCTTAAGAGAGGCTTGGGAAGAAAGCAGAGGAGTGAGGATTCTGGACTTCATGACAGAAGAATCTGGCTTATTTAGGGAATTTCTAGGTTTAATTAGGATTACTCTCTGACAAGTAACTATGAACATGAAGAACAAGGTTGTCAAGGAAAGCTGTTGATATTATATTGATTTTTTTAAATAAAACAATATGTTTTATGAAAGAACTCCTCAATAAGTCATCCCACTGTGGAAAAGAAAAGCAGGAAACCTAATTGAGTAAGCATTGTTTATGGACTAAGACATAGACACAAAGCATAACAGAGGAGGAAACTAAGGTAGGTAAGAAAGGACCACACTAAAATTTTTGCTTAATGTAAGCAGGAATTCTGTTCTCAGACCTCTGTGTGTACCATTTCTGTAAGGAGAAACACAACCTTGATAAAGTCTAAGGAACTGGTGGCTGATTAGTGGAGTTCCAGTGGACACCAAGCTGAGTATGAGCCAACAGTTCACTCATTGCAAATAGGAGGAACTGCTTGCTGCAGTAAGTGCAAGTACATCCCATGGTGCTTCAGTAGGAGTATGGCTAGCAAATGGATGGAAGGCTCTTCTGCTCAGAAAGCCTGGAAAAGGAGGCCTTGAAAGGGAGAGGAAAATTGAAGAACTCCAATGTAAACCTATCAAGATGATCAGGACTTAACCATATGACTCAGGAGGAAAAACTGAGGACATTGGACTTTCTTGGTCTGGGGAAGAGGAGGCTACAGGATGCCCTAGCAGCAGACTCAATTGCTTGAATGTTTGTCCTAAAGATGGCAGAACCAAGATATTTCCAGTACTGGCAGACTACATAACAGTGGAAAACAGTCAGAAATTACATTGTGGGAGGAACTGGTATTAGAAAAATTAGTGTTTAGGAGGATAGCCTAAGGCTCAAAAGGAAAAATCAAAATATACTAAAGAATAATTTTTTGAGTTTCAGTTCTTTGACATAAACACCTATGTTTTACATATGAAAATGTGAGGGATTTCACTAACTTGGCAATTCTTAATCCTGCTTGTATAGGGGTGCTTCCAAGAGCCCTTTCTTCTTAGAAAGAAGGTCTGATTCTCCAGGCCTGTCATTTTCTCCTCTTCAAAGTTGACAGATTTTTATAATAGCAAAAGAGTTCTTTATGCATGTAGTCCAGGTGGACAAATAAATGATACAATTGGTCAAGGCAGTTGTGGCTCAGTGCTTTTAAAACAGCTCATTACCTAATGCACCATGCAAGAGAGTCAGTCACCCATGGATAGAGCATATAATGTATCTTTGGTTCAGCTTGCATTCAAAGTCTGTATTTATAGACCAACATTGGTTTTCATTGTAACTACCTTCATATTCCCACCTACTTAGTCTAAACAAATACATAAAACTGCAAAGGACTAGGATTCATATAGTCAAAGAGATATTGTAGTGAAGAAGAAATGGTATGTGGTGCTTACATGTCCCACTCACTCTACATGAAAAAATGCAGTATTTAATGAACTAAAAAGCTATAAAATCTGTTACTTTATTATGGTTAATATTTCTGTATGCAACTTTAAATGCCAGAGTCTGTTAACTTCTGTGTTTTTAAGAAATATCTGTATAAATTGGTATATTTCTATAGATAGGGGTTTATGTGTTCCTTTGCAAAAGAGTCTCTGAGGGATGATTTTACTAGCAGGCGTTATATTTGAACAAGGAACTTAAATGTCACATCTGAACACATGATATGGTCAAACCTAAATGATATGGCTTTAGTACATTTTTTTTCCTCTCTTTTTAGATCATGTATATGATGGCTGGAACCACTACAGCCTCTGTAACAACACATTTTAATGGGAGTATTTGCTGTTGTTGATTGGTTTTGGGGTTTTTTTTTTGGTTAAAAAGTGCAGATATCTCCTTTGATAACGAAAGGATTTTATTCAGAATTACTAAAGGGATCAAAATAATTTCTTGCAAGCAAATCTGCAAGAGTCAACAGGAGCAGAGGCCTCCATCACTCTTCAGGGATGAAAAAACTTACCAATCATCTGATATTGGTATCTTACTCATGTGAAATAATTCTTGTAGTGAGACCTGGGTGGCTGTAAACAGCAAAAGTTGTGTCTAAACTGAGTTGGTCAATCACAGGATCTGAGTCTTTCAACTCTTCAAGTGAATGTGCTTTTTTTTATGTAATCTGTAACACAACTCAATTCCAAATCTATAAAGGAGAAATGATGGAGTCTTGGTAAGTGCTTGGGTGTTAATTTTAAAAAGAGAGTCATTCAAGAGGCAAGAGATCCTAGGAGTCTTCCCGGGTTCTCAGGACTCCTCAGCCACATTTGACATCAGAATTTTCTTGGAGATACAATCCACAATTTTCTGCAAGGAGCTGTGATTGACATGGTCCTCTAACACTGATTTCACAGTTCAATGGCAGCCCCAAATCCCTACCTTTCAGTATGAGAAGATTTTCCTTGTTCAAATGATGTTACTTTAGGAAGACTCTTACACATTTAAAAAGTTGTCATAAATCCTTCCTCTTCTACTACTCCTTATAAGGATTCTTGCCTCACATAAAGCAGATTATTGTCTACAGGAAAGCAGCTGTCACTTGCTCCCAGATAATGCTGAGCTCTATGGCATCTGATCTCCTGTTGAGCTTGGACCTTATGCTTTTTGCCCCAAATTTACACAATGAGGATGCCCAGACATGCTGTGTTTGCCCAGCTTACTCTACCTACTCAACTTTTACTTATCTGATGAGCATTCAGGTTTTTGAAGAATGGGAAGAAAAATGTCTTGTGGAAAAAAAAAAATATTGTAATTGAACATGTTTATTAATTTAACTTTTTTTTTCTTTTTTTTAGCTGAATTATTTTATATACTTTCTTGCAGGATATGACCAGAGAATAAAAATGTCACATAGTATCAGTGTCTTATACTGTAAAAGAATACTACAAATAATAACCATTGCAGTGAACCTGCAGCTTAATTCAGTCTACTTTCTGAAGAGTCATGTATGAAAGTGTCAGGGGATTGCTATGAGAAATGGTATTCTCTCAAAAAGTAGAACTTTCACAGACTACCCTTAACAAAATTCAGTTTTTGATCTGAAAGACTGTAAGGCTCCACAAGTGTTGTTTAGGAATAAAGAGATAAGTAAGGTGTTTAAGGTTTACCTAAGTAATATTCTCTTAATAAGAGACAGTGCTTATTTTGGGTCAAGCTCCAAATTAAATGTTAAATTAATCTTTCTCTCTTTTTTTTAAATTAAATTTTGTTTTGCTACTACAATGCAATTTGCATTTTCTAAACCAGACTAATGTTTGACCAGTTCAAGGAAGGGGTAGACAGAGGAAAATGCCATCCCTTCACATTTTTATTACAGGCAACTATGGTGCATGATGAATGCATGCTTCCCTTTATCAATCAATCCTTGCAAACCAATATGCTTACATTCTGAAGTGAGCTGCATTTACAAGGGGGGATCAATTCTTAAGAGGATTATGTGTCAAAATAAGATGTAGTTTAGTAACAAACAGATTTGGAGAAGCAGCTCAGGATAATAAGTTGCTAAGCAGCCTATTGTATGGCTCTTTTTTTTTTTTTTTTTTGTCTACCTGTTTTCTTCTCTCTCTGTTCTACTTAACAATTTAATAAAATTAATTTTAATTGCTTTCACTTTATACAATATACGAAGATGTTAGCTGAATAGATTTTTGTTTTTTCCAACAACACAAGAGTTTGCATATTCTAAGACTTTTACTATTTGGTAGTAAGTATGTGTGCATTTAGAGTAATTTGGTGGGTTTTTCGAATACATTAAATAACTAAACCAATACAAACAGGCAATAAAATATTGTATAATAAGAAATGATACTATTAATATACCACTGCTATATTCAAGAGAGAGTAACAGATTATGTTCAGTAATGAAGCCTTTCCTCATTTCCATCTTGCAGTCATTGGGAATTTTGCTAATGACTACTAAAGAAGTCACACCAGTCCCGTAATGAACAAAGAACAGAGATATCTGAGAAAAAAATGATTATATGTTTTCTAATATATCTAATAGTTTCATTTATTTTAAAAAGACATTGGAATAGAAGCAAACAGTCAAAAAAGCCCCAAACAACTATGGCTTAGCCAATGGTCTATACACAGAACCAAAAGCCTGGATTCATAAAAGGCTTTAATTTACACAAATTTTGTATATGTAAGAGGGCCTGTAAGAAACCTATTACAAAATCATAAGCAGAATTTTGTTATGAAATTAACCTTTTTATTTAAAAATTATATCTAAAAACTATAGTATTATATTTAGTAATTACAAAATGTAGTAATTCCACATTTAAGCACTTATTTTTTAGCCTATTCTACTTCTATGTTGCTTCGTGTGTAGATCTCCTGAGTAATGCATGTTTTCTAAATATTGACCCGAATTTCTGGATAGTTAGTCTCCTATATTTTTTGTCAATGTTTCTGAAAAGTCTTGTTTATTCCTCCTGACTAGAATTTTTATCTCCCTGTATTTGATATTGCACTCCTTGGTTGTTTATTTGTGAAGTTTAAAAAAATTACCTTTTAAGATAAAACTGAGACCAATAAACATAATTATGCCAATGAAAACTACTTTTCAAAATTTAGCCAAATTCTAAATTAATACAATATGCCTTAATTTCAACACAATCATAAGTTTTATAGACTAACAATATAGTAATATCTGTCCCTTTAATTTGCATTATAAAAATATCAGGGTGCAATGATTAGATTCAGCTGATAAGATGTAAAGATTTTTTTCACCTTGTATAGACAACAGATTTTCCCCAGAGTGTCAGTCAAAGAAGCAAGCATCTCTAGAATACTTCAGTACAAAGTAAAATGTCTCAAATTTCAGACAAACAAGTGCTAAATTCTGTCCCTTGTGCATATAGATATGTTGCTAATACATAAACATTTGGATTTACATGATCAATACCTAAAACCAAAACGAAATAAATAGCATGATTATCTGATTTTATATGTTACAGAAAGAAAAAATTAAAATGGCTGCTTATGATTGCAAAGAGCTTCAAATTTTAGTTTATTTTTCCATCGTGATTCTAACATTGTGATCTTAGCTTTTTAACTGTTTCTTACTACTCATGCACCTAAAGATTGCTCTATACATCTCTGTCCAATAAAATGAATTTTTATGGGCTGAGAGCTCCAAAGATAACCCCGGAGGGCAGTACACTTATTCTTGCCCAGCTATTCTCGCTCCCTGGCAAACTGATAAGGTTGACAGTAGATGGTGATGTATGCTAAGACCTTCCTCTCCTGGTGTGTTTGTTGCTCTGACTGTCCCCTTTACAAATCTTTCAGATGACTATCAATTTACTAAATACAAGTAGGGTTATAGCTATTTAGAAACTAATAAAGGAAAAGATGATGCCAGTCCCCTGAGAGCAATCAACTGATGTGTGCCCCTGTCCCCACCCTTTCTCATAGCAGCCTGTGCGTAGTATCTTTCTCTGAGGACCAGCCTAGAAGTGTCATAAAACTTGGGATTTACTTCTAGTTAAATTAAGGAAAACTCATCTGAAAGTAATTTTTTGTGTATCGGTGACTTGTTTCACCATGTTTATAATTAAGATATCAACTCCTCAGGAAAACATCTCTCTAAAGGGTTCATCCACAGCAATATTCCATTCCAGAGAGAAACCAGCAATTAGACTGTCAGCAATAAGAGGAGAATTCATGGGAATTAGCATTAAACTAAAATATTAGGCTTGATTTAAAGGTGAAGTCCATCAGCTCTGAGGCACTGGTACATTATAATTTCACTGGAAATGGAACGGCAGCTTCACAATACACCGTGTCTGTCCTTAAATCATTATAGCCTGCCTGCCACAGGACACCTGCTACCACCATTAGAAATCAACAGATGTTTGTGCTGTGCCTCAGTGGTTTTTAGAAGATAATGTAAAAATAAAAATAATGCCATTATTTATCAGAATGAACCCAGAAACCCCATGTCTAAATGAAGTCTTTCTTCCACATGAGGTGTGCTGTTTCTATGAAGACATAATACAGGAAAGTAGATCATGCAAGTTCATTTAGTGGGCTGAATTCTAAATTCAAGGCATAAAGTTCAAGGTAACTTTCAATACTTAGGAAGTAAAAGAGCTACCTCAGTCCTAATGAACTCAAAGTGCACACACTTGGGAAATGAATCCAGAAAATTTAGCAGCATATTAGCATCCTGGCTTATTAAGCATTTTTCATTTTGCTAGTCCATGAATGATTGTGATTCAATGAATTCAGTCAGTGGCTGAATCATCAGTTTAGCTACTGAAAGTTGATGAAGATGTTGATCTTGATGAGAAAACTGATGTATTGCTCCTCAGTATCTCTGGAAATAGAAGCCATAAAAGTGACCTCCTTTAGCTGTGGGGAGTTGGCTGTGCTGTTGCTAAGGCAGTCACAGATATGACAAAATATTATATTGATGCAAAGGTGAAGAAATTACTCAGTCAAATACATCTGAGTTAAAATCCCTGTGCTGCCTTAATGGTTAAAAAAATAAATGAGATGGTATATTTTCAGGACATAATTAATCTTGCCTTATTGTAGATATCTTAAAAGTTTCTGATTAATTTTTTCTGATAAGTGTCCATTTCTCCCTTTTTAACCTGAAAAAAAATTAGGAAGACAAGCTTGTGTACAACATTAGTGCCAAAGGATATGTAACTGATCTCTAATATTAATTATAAACCTTAAAATGTCATATTGTTTTGTTTCTGTCTTCTTATAAGGAAAATTTCTGTGAAGATGTCTTAATAAACCAGATATAATTTACCTATCTTTGAGAAAACACACAATTTTTTTTCCACTTTGGATTATGTTCTGAAATGATGAAAGGTCTAATAATTATTAAAAATTATTATTTGCCTGATAGAGCTTTTAATATACCAATAATACTTCAGCTGATTGCCATTTTTCCAAAACAACAGCTCCCACTAATTTCTAAAAAGTACATGGCTTTCCAGTTACTGCTTTCAAATTTCAGATTCACACCAGAGAAAGAAAAGACCTAACTTTACTTCCAGCTCAGGTTTCAGTAGTACATGACATTAGTCTAAAATACATTTTTTAGAGATAATGGCAAAGTCCAAACACATACCCAAATTGAAAGCTTAGAACTTCCCTTGAGAAAATTGTTTTTGAAACAATGCTGTAGGAGCAACATGTCTGATTACAACATTTTCCAATAGGAGATGAGAAGTTACAGATGATGCCAAATGGATCTCTGTTTTTTCACCCAGAAAAAGTGGGTTAACATAACCCAAACATCAGAATCATTGAATCATTAAGGTTGAAAAAGAGATCTAGGATCATCAGTTTCAAACTTTAACCCAGCACCATCATGTTCTCCACTGAACCATGTCCTCAAGTGCTACATCCCAACAAACTTTGAACACTTCTAGGGATAGTGATTCCACTACTTCCTTGGTAGGCGGGCTGTAATGTCTGACCACATTCCCAGTGAAGAATTTTATCCTAATATCCAATCTAAACCTCTGCTGGCATAGCTTGAGGCCATTATTTCTTGTCCTATCCCTTACCTGGGAGAAGAGATCAATCTCTGTTGCAGCTCTTTCAGTCACTTATAGAGCACAATGAGATCCCCACAGAGCCTCCTTTTCTCCAGACTAAACATCCCCAGCTCCCTCAGCTACTCCTCATCAGACTTGTGCTTCAGGCCCCTCACTGGCTCCATTGCCCTTCTCTGGACACGCTCCAGCACCTCCAAGTCCTTCTTCCAGAGAGGGGCCCGGAACTGAAGACAGGATTTGAGCTGTGGCCTCCCCTGTTCCAAGTACAGGGGACAATCACTGCCCTGCTCCTGCTGGCCACACTATTGCTGATAAAGACCCAGATGTCACTGGCCTTCTTGGCCACCTTGGGTCTACTGCTGGCCCATGTTCAGCTGCTGTCAACCAGCAGCACCATGTCCTTTTCTACCAGTTTTCCAGCCACTATTTCCCCAGCCTGTAGCACTTCATGGGGTCATTGCAACTGAAGGGTAAGACCCAGCTCTTCCCTTTGTTGTACCTATATGTTTTATCTTGCACAAAAAATCAGTTTGGTCTTCTGTATTTTTTATGATGATCTTGAATAATAAGAATACTATTCTCACTCTACTAAATTTTTTAAATACTTATGCAATTGGAATAAGGATTCTCAAGGTTGAAAACACATTACTAAACCAATATAATTACCCATTTCTGAATAAAAATAGCAAAGATCTGGCATCACACTGGTTTTACAGTCTATATTTTTCTAAAACTACATTGGATAACAGAATAACTTAAAAGGTTCTTATTTTTGGGCCAACTGCTGAATGAAGTCACTGTATGAAACTTCATTAAACAAATGGTATTGTATTATACACACTATTATAATGCTGAGTTGGCCTTCACAATGAGGTTTCCTTTCAAATTTAGCTTTAAGACTAGATTTATATTAATTCTTTTCAGAGGACTATTGCAAACAAACTTAACTGGGGAGTGATTTCTAAAATAATTGATGGGATTTTTAAGAAGTCTGCTTTCCAATACTTATACACAATTTCAGTTAAATTAGTAAAGACATCAGAAGTAACTATTAAATATAAACACTGACATCAGCTACTAAAGCCTGACAGTTCTGAGTTTTTTTTCAAAGGTTTAGCAAAGCAATGTGCCTGAGACTGAATATTGAATGGGTGTGTTTAAAATTATTTTTTTTAAAATAAAGTGCAGATCAAGATTTAATTAAAGAACAATGCCAATTTGAATATTCTGCAAAGCTTCATTATATATTGAGTAATGCTGACATAAAATACTTAAGACTTTTTAATCCTGTATTCATTGGCAGTGGACGTAAATCACATTCATGGTTTTTTTGTTTACTTGACTTGGGACAGGATCATGTGGCATTTGAACACAACAATGAATTAAAAACAAATTCAATGCTAGCTATCCTGCTACATGCTTTAATTGTTAAAACCTATTTTCTGCCTTAAATGCCTCAGCAAAAATAGTGGTTTTAATCAAAAATTCGTATAAATTCACGGAATATTCTGAAAAATCCACATCTGATTTTATTAGACATAGCTCAATTTACTGTAACAAATTATAGTTTATTGAACTCCACAGCACAGTTACCTACATCTGGTTACATATATTCCTGTATTGTGGACTTATGTTATACAAGGTTCCATTTTTAGAGCTGGATGAAATCAACATGTCTCCACCACAAGAGTTGCAGCATCTAAATCCTGTTTTGCCCTACATCTTTTATTTCAACATTCTTTACTGGGAGATTTAAACACTCATAGATATGCTTGAATTTAGTGTATTAATTTAGGATTGACTTGTTATTATTAAACTGAACTGGAAAACATAGAATTTCTTGGAGTTTGGTTTATATTCTTTGAATTAATATCACATATCCTTAGACATTTGCATGCTAGAGATTTCCCTCTAAGATTAGTATATGGACTCCAAAACCAGGGACAAGAAATAAATACTTCAGGGCACAACACTCCATACATTTTTAACTTCTTCATAAGACAATATGAATCATCACTTAGACTTAGCTGTTTCTCTCTACTGGCTGTGGAAGGAATATATGTAAATTATAATATAGGTGTGACAGAGGTGTCTGCACTGCAGACATTTGCATTCGGCCAGGTGGACCACCATCATCCCCCTGTCCTCCTTTGTCTCTCTGGAGTTCACGAGATTCTGTTTTGTATTTTTTCTTATGGGGTGTTAGATTTCCATAATCCTGAGCAGGTGTTCAGGTTACCCAGAGAAAAGGGAGATCAAGGAATCATAGGACATGTAGCAAACATACCTTTTCACTAGAAATTCAGAAAGCTTCCTTCTTGATACTTTATTTGCTACTTCCCTCCAGTGAGTGGCAAATTCAAATGAAGAGTGAAAAGGATTATACCAAAGAAACAACTCTGAATAATCTCCCAGGACCCAGTTGGGTGAAGCATTATTCACTGTCCTGTGTAAAAAATGAGAGGTTTTAATTTACAATTTTAAAATACTGTGGTAAAGCTCTGTAATTCTCCTCCTGAGATATAGCCCTTGGGAGCACACAGCTGTAAGCTTTGCTGCTCCAGAAAGTCAGATCAGTCAGTCATCACTCCCTGTCTGCTCTTTGCAAGCAGTTGGAATTCTTTCTCCCAAGGCTTATATATGACTTTTTATCTCCTAGAACTAATCTCAAACCTTGAATAAATTAAAAAAAATACTGTAAATTAAATACTAAAGAAAGCAGTTTTAATGCATTAATTTTTATGTAGGTTCTCTAGAGATACTCTACACACTATTAAGGAATTATGCAGAGAATCTTTTGCTTCCATCGTTTATAGCCCCAGGCCTATTTTTTTTGTGTACATGGTGAGATTTCTTTTAATATTTTTATTGCACACAGCCAGAGCCCATGTTATAAAGCAGAAACAATTTTTTTAAAACTCAGATGAATGAATAACAAACATCTCCCTCATCCTATTTCTATGTCTCCCAAAAATCATGAGGGGATACAGTTCAAGTGTGACTGCCAGTACATTTAATTCTTACCATGCACATCAGGACTCTGATGTTATTATATATGTGTGATCATTACAAATAATCTTAAGTCTAAAAGCTCCAAACCCCAGCTTTAAATCACTTGCTTAAAGCAAGCAAATCAATGAATAAATAAATAAATACATACTAGGACATATCTTTTTGTTTCAAGTACATAATTTATCAGAACATAATGCCATGCTGGTTTTAGATATAAAACTATCATCAATTGCACATTAGTAAGAAATTAAATCATTCCTCTCTTAAGAAGTCAAAGTAAGGCTTGTGTCATTTTAAAAGCATTAAACTAAAAAAATTATAACATTATTTGTTCAGAGAAATTTTTTTGAAAAACAATAATTTGCTTTAATATAATTAGTGTACTTTGAAAATTTGCTAAATGAGTTTCTATATCCTCCTTATATGTAATTCTGATGCAGTAGAGTAACTCAAGATGTCGATGTTAGAAGGACCATAGTTTTCCAAGAGTTTGCAAAGTACATTGCTCTGGAGAGAACAGTGGGGACCCTCACTGGACACGATGCTCTCTTTGATAGGAGGATGAGGCATTCTTTGAAAAAACAGTCTTGCAACTGAGTTATCCTTCCAGAAAGGCTGCCAACAGTGCTTTTTCACCAAAACTGATGAGTTTTGCAAAACATTTTGCTTTAAGTAAATTGTTGGGGTTTTTGGTTTTGGTTTATTTTGAGGGGAAGTTTTGTGGCATTTTTTTGTTTGCTTATTTGTGGTTTTGCTGTTGCTGTTTTAATTTTGGTTTTAGTGTTGTTTTCTTTTCCTGGGGCTTTAAACATAATAATTATTTTTTTTAATAATCCTGAGATGATTAAATGCTATTTTTAAGACTGTCTGGGCACTGTGGTTATAGGAAAGTTTTCCTCTGGCCTGACTGATTTACCAGTACAGCTCCCATTCCTCATTAGGCATGCAGAAAACATATATACCATATTATGCTTCTCCTTCATACCCATATTGTGTCCAGATGCAAGCAGGGACTCCCTGATAACGTGAATAACTTACCACACTGTTACTGTTAAACTCCTATATCTGATACTCTTGAATCAATAAATCTACAGCATGGGGGTAGAGATGGGAGTAACACATTAACCTTGGTTTGGGCAAAAAAAAAAGACTTGGGCATGTAATATGGTTGATCTTGTTCACAAAAACTTTCAAAGTGTATTTTTGATCAGTGTTTTGCAACGCGTCATCTGGACACGGATTTTTATTTTTCTTTGCCTACCCCTGAATTTTAAAAATGAGGGTCCTGTAGGCATTATACAGGATCTTCACTGAGAGTATAACCTGGCATCTTTTTTTTTTGTTGTTGTTCTAAAACCAAACACTTTTCTTCATTCAGTTTTATGTTTGCATATAGTGGACGGTGTTCTCCTCATTTTTTGTTTTGTTTTAGTTTTACCTCTAAAGTTCTCCTGCTTACAAATACTTGTATTATAAGCATTTTTATTTATCAGCATATTTAAGGTGTACTTTGTTATGAATGGCTTTCCTTTTGCTTTGGATCTCTTCATTTCAACTCAAGTCTATTCTTCAAATCAAAGTGATCCTTGGAAATAGTACACAAAGACGCAATAGCTTCTGCTATGTAGAAAACAAAT
Source organism: Haemorhous mexicanus (assembly GCF_027477595.1). Classification (NCBI taxonomy): domain Eukaryota; kingdom Metazoa; phylum Chordata; class Aves; order Passeriformes; family Fringillidae; genus Haemorhous; species Haemorhous mexicanus. The sequence continues at coordinate 75,473,329 of NC_082342.1, read as the reverse complement.
AAAATATTATCATTCACTAGAAAATATTCACGTTTTTGCTACATATTCCTTGGAACATTTGTTTATTTTTTTAAAAGCACAATTTTTCACCTTGAAAGGAAATTTTACTATGGCTGCTGTACCAAGAAGTTATTTAATATATAACAGTTATCTTACTTGTTCTTATCTTTGTGTTCTCTGATGACAGTATCTTGTAAAGCATATTCAGCATGCATTTATTAAGTTAATGTGGGTTGGGGTTTTTTTGGTTTTGGTTTTTTGGTTTTTTTTCACTCTTCCTTTTCAGGCATATGGAAGTTCATTATTTTCTATAGCATTTACTTCTTGGAGGTAAACTTGTCATTTCTCTCTGGACATCAAGACATTTCACAGTAGTTAGATGAAAAAGCAATACAGAAAAATTAATTTTACATGCCTTTGCATAAATTTGATTTGACTTTTTTAAAAATTTCTTGAGGGGCATACATTTGACCTAACAGTTTATGACACACATGAAAAGGCACCAAGCCTTGAAGACCTTCTGAGATATGAAAAACTTGCAGGTACTTCTGCAGGTACAATGTTGTGTTGAGTCATGTGCATCCATCAGTGAACCATAGTGTTTGCAAATCCATAACACAACACAGTGTACACTTTGGGTTCTCTCGCTTGTTCATGGAGTTAAGTGCTGCAGCCTTTTGTTTTGTATCTGTTATTCTGCATCCTTTCTTGTCCTTTGCATTTTTCTTCCCTCTTCTCTTTTTTGAAATCCTGACCTATTTCTATTTTTTAATTCCTCCAGAGAGTACTATTAAATATTTTCCTACATCATAAAGTTACATGAACAGTTCTCTGTAATTTTCTTGAATATTACCATTTCAAACACACTTTAAAAGGCTCTAGTGCTCCCCATTTTTTATGGGATTAAAATTATGAGTGAGGTTTTAGTACTCTATTTCTTCATCCCCAAATTGGATGTGGTCTGGCTTTTGCTTTTAAGTCTGACACTCTGTTTGGGTGACTACACTGTGTGCTGTCTTTCTTTGTGCCCTATATTTTCTTCTTGCTATATGAGAATAATGATGCAGATTTTATCTAGAAATTGCTCATTGCCCTTCAGTGGTCACACAGTCACAGACATGTGAGCATTATAAATAGACTTCAAGCCCTCACAGTTATTTCCTTGTTTTCGTTGCCAAACAATACCACATATTAATGTAATTACCTTCATTCTGACTACTTTAATAACTGTTATTGCTCAGCAATGTTAAATGTCATGGCCATTTACATCTTTCTTGAATTTAAAAAATGAAAATCCGTTGTATCGTGCTGTCTTGCGTTTGAGCTTTTAACCATGTTACTTTTTTGTTTTCACAAGATTTTACCACTAATATAGAGCTGTAAGCGTGGTCAATTCTAGAATCTAAATGGTTACAGTTTTTATATTTTCTATAAATGTCATGCTCTGCACATTACTTTTTCCTAATGGGTGGATAACAGATCCATCCATTCATGTTGAAATGTCAGAGAGGATCACATTATTCAGAATTTTATTTCCTTTATTTTATCAGTAGGAGGGAGAAAATCCTAATTTTCTATTTAATTAGAGGGAAGCTCTACTGCCATTGACAAGGAGACTGACAGTTTTGTTGCAACCGTTTAGATGTTATGATACTGAAATAGACATGAACTTGGGATCTTTGTTTTCATGATGCAGGTTAAGGAAATAAGAGAGATCTCAAAAAAAGGTGGAAAGGTAAAACAAGATATATGCCAACAGCCATTAGGGTAAACTGATAAGAAAAGATATAAAGCTACACAGACCATACCTGGTTTTGTAGGAAAAATGCTCTTTCTCTTTAAAGGATAAGTAAAATAGGTATCCTCTTAGTGAAAATCTTTAAATGAAAAGAAAATTTCCAGGTAGTCAAGAGCTCAAAATTAAAGCAGGATGTGCATGATAACTGTAACTAGCATAGTGAACACAGTGGTATTACTATACCACAAACACAAATTGGTTGGAAATACTTTTTTTTTTTTCTTTTAAGGGGAAGTAAATAACGGAAATTTCCTTAGAGAACAACTACTTTACCTGTGTCTGATTCAACACAAGGGATAAAAAATAAGAAGGGTCTGAGCCTCTACAAACTGTCCTGTGTTTTCTTGGTCCAGTTCTCTAGGTGCTACAGAATTTTGGTGGGGTTTTTATATCAGTGGAGAAAGAGTATAGCAAGACTGTACCATGAACTTTCTTACTCTCGAGATATGTCTTTACACAGTGAAGACAGAAAGCTACAGTGTCTGGGAATGATGGATACATGTCAGAAGAGAATTTGCTGAAGACAGGAAATCCTTTGCCAGAAATTTTCAACTGGGTTATGGTTCATTTGTAGCAGCTGAGTGGTACAATGGGATCATAACTGTATTTGAGAATCTGGCACATTTCCCTGAGGTGCTTCCCTTTCTGAAGTAACTGAACTGCAATGCATTTTATATATTTCATAATCCATTATAGCCCTAGAAAACAAAACAAAAAATCTGTGGAATGATATTTTGTCTGTTTGTAGATCTCTATAGACCTCATTTATAATTACTGTACATATAAATTGTTTTTACAAAATTTTCTGATGCTTCCTCACTGCATTTTTATGTAAACATTTTTTTTTCTATGAATAGTTTTTAAAAATCACACCGTCTAGGTATAAATGTTCAACTTTTTGAAGCCACAGTCTTGATCTATAGATAAGAGGCAAATCTCTGGCATTATATCAATCATATTTCTGGAAAGATGGTTTCACACTCCCCCTCCAGCCCCCTCCTTAAGGATTGGTGTATATATATGTGAGTGGTTGACAAGATTTCAATGTTGCTCTTTCCTATTTTGAATACAGATTTACAGTGCTGGTTTGCTCCTTCAACACACCAGCATTTGTTGCAGAAATTCTCTACAGTGCACATTTTTCTTGGATTATTAACATTTATTCTCACAAAGTAACAGAGAGGAGGAAAAAAAAAAAAAGAAAACCAGGTAATTTACAAAGAGCAGAAAAACTATATGAAAAACCTTTCATTTTTATTTCTTCCTCAGGCTGGCTCATAGAGTGCTGCAATATATGTCTCAGAAAAGTACATATAACCACCTAATTTACAGATTTCCAAGCTGGAAAAAAGGCCTAATTATATTTAATTTAGAGAAAAAAAAAACCCGAACCCATATTTTTCTGTTCATTAAAGAGGTGTGATAATGATTAATATTTTGTAAGACAATCTGGATACTCATATTTGTAAGACTATCTAAATATATATTCATATTCCTTCAGGTACACGTGAAACAGCTGCAAAGCTGTGAAAAGCTTCTTTTACAACAGAGTAAAGCATCTTATGAAATGTTTTGGCTATTAAAAAGTGAAGCAATCATACTCATATTTTTATTTATTTCTATTCAGAACTTTCTGTTTGCATTTCTAACAGCTAATCTTCCCTAAAGTAGAGATTTGGGTTTAGTTTATGGCAGCAAAGGGGAAAAAGCTGCCAGAAGTGATTTTAATCCATTAAAGGAAGCTTTATAAAATGATGGAAACACAAATTACAGATGCCTTTTGCCAAATATCACTTTCTTCTCATAATTAAATCTTAACACACAGTTGTCCTTCTGTTAGTTACTAAAAAATCTAACTTTTATTTGTTTACTTTGCAGAATAGTTTTGCTCATTACTATTCAAATCTGTTAGTAGATATCAAATTAAGGCAGTAAGTATCTTATGAATAGAATGCCATTTTAAGAAAGAATACGGAAAGAGAGAAACCTTTTTAAAACTTCTGCAAATTACTGAGCTCTGCCTGAGAGTTGTCAAGAAGCCTCATCTGCCCCTGAAGTCAAAGGGGAGCTGTAAGTGCTCTTGGCCTCTTTAGCATCCCAGCCCTGAGCACCTGGCACTCTTTTTTATGCATCGTATTTGTCTGGGGCTTATAAGAAGTCAGCCCCAAGCATCTGTACACATTGCATGCTGTGCTGCAGTGTAGAAAAGCCTGAGCTGCCCATAAAAGAGACAGTTCAAGCACTGGAAGCCATTTAGAAGAAATTTAAGGGAATTTAATTTCCTGAGGTCCCTTTCGGTGTGCATCCTGCTCGCCAGCAGCCGATTTTGTGTTGCTTCAATCAAAGTCAAAGGGAAAGGGACGCCACCTTCGGAGGCAAATGACTGCACTGGAGGGGTTTTTCCCACAAGGAAGGTAAGACATTACAGGAAATGCCACAGCTGTGAAAGAGGCATCACCTTATTGCTCAAGGGCTACCCAAAGCAGTTCTTTGGGAGCAACTCGTCCTTTCACCCAGGTGTTCCCTGAGCCGTGACTGCTGGAAAGGTTCACTTCTAAGGGTAGGGACAACCACCAGGAAGAGGCTCTTCTGTCATATGGCAAACACGTACTCTGACTTCTCAGGGGAGAGCAGTAAAATTAGACAAAGCCTAGAGGCTGACTGCTCATAACAAAATGATTCATGTGGTTTGCAGTTTGTTTTCTCTCACTTTTCTAAAGAGGCAGAAGATGACCATCCCAGAGCACCCTCCATTAATTATCAGTAAAAGTTTATTTCAAACTATGCCCCTACAAGAAGAAAAAATAAAAAGTATTTCTGTGCACAGACTTATCTGTTTCATCTGAGGGAAATACAGTAACCCTACTCCCTCCAGGGAGACCCTAGATGAAATTAAGCTAAGTAGCAAATGCTGCCACACAAAAGTTCTGGAGCTGTCATGTATGGCATCTGCCTACCAGCGCTGAAAATCACTGTCTGACCTACACACAGTTCTTTCTTTAAAGTCACTGTCCAATTTTTTGGTCTTTGTTCTAAGGTTTACCTGCAACTGTGCAAGTGATTTGGGTATTTACCAACACAAGAATGAAAACCAGTCCAATCATTAAGAGAGAGAATAAAAATTAGTAAACCAATCACGAAGAATTATCATTTTGAATTTTCAAAATTGTCCTAAAAAGCAGTATCACCTTCTTTTAATAATGCTGATTAGGAAAGAACTTGTTCCAACAGAAAATAGTGAGAAATTTTCCAGGCATTTTCTTAAGAAAAAAAAATTGTTTTCACGGTTTCTTTTATTGTTGAAGGAGACATAACAGAAAGCTTTTATCTAACAGAAGTAGGTGATATCAATCCAAAAGGTCTGATTCATTTTTTGAAGGACTAAAACTCAACAAAAATTTGTTTCCTGTGTCTCTGTCTTATGGACATGATCTGGGCAAACAAGAAATGAAATGATATTGCATCTGAGATACCTTACTGCACAGAAACTCATTCTTTCATCTGAAAAAAAAACACTGTCATTGAAACAAATCAGTTCTCCATTTTTGTTTATCATTAGGCTTAATGACAACAAAGGCCCAGGTAAGAATTATGGAATTTATGACAATAAAATATGTATGTGCTTAAAAAGAAATACATTTTTTAAAAGCCACAGATTTTTTTCTCTTTTTTCTTTCTATAACCAGGCAGAATATGACATTACACAGTACTTCCTTGTGATTACTGAGAAACAATCCTTCCTCTGAATATTGGATAGTTGTAATTTTTTATGTTATATTTGTAAGTTTCAGGAAAATCCTGAGTTTATTTCATTTTTGCTTTATTCTTTCTCTTAGACATCTATCATGTTTCAAAATTTTATCTAGATTTTTTTTAATATCCTTAGTTTCAGAAAGTACAAAAGCATGATGAAATTTAAGTTGTACTAATTTTATTTTAAATACCTTAATTAGAGCTTGAGCAGTTCTGAAATTTTATGATTCTTCACTGAGCCTTCCTGAACTCCACACTGATATGTGTTTTGACAAGTTTTACTATGGTTTTCACTCATATGCAATGTGGTTTGCCCTTTTGGATTTGTTGTCAGACTGCTAAATAATACTCATCTAATTGGTGACACCAGTGGTATAAAGTCATGTTGCAGTCATGTTAAGCTGTTAACGTTACTAATTATTATTCTTGTTATATATTTATTTTATATCATGCCTAGGGAAGCAATCAAATGACAAAGTGTGCAATAAAGGTAAATTACCATGGGATCACAGAGGTTTTCCCTCAAAGGGGTAAAAAGTCTCAGCTGACTATAATTTACAAACATGTATCACTAGAGGAGTTAATTAGGATGAGTTCCAAAATAGTAGGAGTGTTTCCTCAAATAATAACAATGCAACAGTGGATGTGACTTAGAAAACATTAAACTGACAGTGACTAAAAGTGATGATTTTAATGGAAAATGGAATAAAAGTTTGTAGCAACTAATAAAGTCATTATTGTAACTTTTTCATTCTTTTTTTCCCCTTCCTTCTAATTACAATGGCTAAAACAGCTTTATCAAACACAATGTCTCTCTGTGTTGGCACAGAGTTGGCCTTCTAGTATTCCACTGAATGGACATAAATATTGGGAAGAAAAAGTTGCTAATGATCACACTTGGCTCAAAAGCCAGGCTGGAACCTTGAAAAAATTCTATCGTGTTAGATAAGAAATTGGAGTTTAAAATAGCATTTCTTAAGGACTACAGGGATTAAAACAGTACCAAAGCTAACATGACTGTCCCCCTAATAACTAAAACTGTAAATTCAAAAGTTTTTTGCACTATTATGGGATTCCTAGTGCTCCAGCACATGTAGTATTTCTGTATAAAATCATCAAACAAGCAATGATTTAAAATCAGGATGTACTGTCTTTCGTAACATTAATGATATAATTCGTAATTTATTAAATTTAGCTGCCATATGGAAAAGCCTTCAAATGATAGCAGTAAAATAAGCCTCTCAGAGTGCCACAACAGAAAGCATTTGTTTATTGTATTTAATTTTTTAATAGATCCTTCTTTTGCTTTGACATTATATGAAGATTAATTTTTAATTATTTCCCAAGTTTATTAATTCAAGTCTTAGTTCATCAGAAATGTTCCTTGAATTTCAAAGCAGATCTTGAATTCTAGGTACTTTGTTTTGTAGAAACTTTGAGGTACCTGAACTTACATACTTGAAAGAAATGAGGGTTAATCATAATGGTGTTGGGCTTCTTGCCTTTAAGTAGATTCTTGTTAATTTAGACAACTCTGGGACACTGGAGTTTAATGAACAAAAAATGACATTCAAAAAGCAGAGCACCATGCAAGCTCATCAGACTTTCATAAATAACATAAGCAACTATTGTAGATTTACTCTTTTATTTAATTAATGGGCTATGCATGCCTGGAATGACTAGCCTTTCACATTTTCTTTCTGTTAGTTTTCTAATATGATATACGAGATGAAAATGTATTACCCATCTTATTATGAGTGTTTTGCCTTTAGGGAAAAAAAGTAATTGCATGCATTTTGATCAAATTTACCAAGTAGAAATGAAAGACACTTGTTTGCAGCACAAGAAAACTCTATTCCAAAACTATGCAACCATTGAAATTGCACATATTTCTTCTCTTCCTTGTCTTTAAGAGCAACCAGTACTAACAAAATAAATGTCCTTCATTCATTTTAAGACACCAAAAAGGCAGAGTATTCTAGTGGCTGTGTAGATAATCTTAGTTTAGTTCTTTGCTGTGCTATGGATTCTCTCTGTTATCTGGTGTAAATTGTCTAGACATTTAGGAGCAAATGCTTAATAATGCAGATTTGAGCCTTTGATAAGTGATTTGGGAATAAGATGCATGACAATTATCTAGTCTGTTCAGTGACACAGTTTCCCCAAGTCTTTGACATAAAAGGACTGTTGCTCATCTCAGCCCCTTTCCCAGCCTTTCTGTGTGGGAATGCACACTGCAAGGTCTTTAGAATCCCCCACAGGCAACACAAGCCTCTTCTGCCTTCATTCTGAGATAACTAGAAGTGCTGCTATTTTTGTATGCACTGTGTTTAGACCCTGCCACAGAGAAGGATTTGCTAGCATCAGCTAAGTACTGCAGCAATTACTCTTAAGTAGTTGTTGGGAGAAATTGGTGCATATGGCTATCTTATGTCTGCCCTCTGAAAGCATCTTGTCAAAGGTATGGGTCACAGTGCTGCACATTTTCACAGCCCAAACACTTCTGTTCTTTTAACAGAGAGTCTGTACACACACACAGACACACAGACACACAGACACACAGACACACACACACACACATACATATACACTCACATTTATATTTGTCTTTGTGTGTCTATATGTATGTGTGACAAAATTCCAAAGCATAAAGCCAACCTGCAAACTTTAGTGAGAGTGCACTCTTCAAATAAATTCAAATGCCTTCTTTTTAAGCTTAGGGTTTTCCACTGAAAGGCAGTACCATTGTTTTAAGTTTATTCATTCCAGCAGCAACCTTTAATTATTTCCTGGCACATTCTCAGGCAAAATATTTCCAGAATTTCTCTCTGTTTTGCAAGCAAAGGCACTATCTTCTAATCTGAAATTTATGCTTATTGGAGAAGAAAGGTTACTGGGAAAAGAACAATTCCTTGTGACAGCAATAGGGTTGGCAATCTCATGTGATGTCAGTGCGCTGTGTGCACAGCTGGTTGTGATCACTGACATATAGAATAAAATTCTCATGACTGTTCTGCAGTGCTTAACTGATTTTTAAACCAGCTGGTTTATAGCTGTCCTTTTATGCCTTGCACTGTGTCCCATTCTTTCAACCTTTTTGTTTGCCTTTACAGGCAGCTACTTAATTTGTAACATCCAGCAATTTAATAACTCTGTATAAATTAGAATACAACTCCATAGTCTTTTTCAAAAGCTGTTTTAACACCTTCACTGTTTTCTTCAAGCAGGGTGGGGGCTGTCTTTTGGATTGCAGTACTAGGGGTAGAAATTATGAGCACCTCCATTTAAACTTCTAAGAGTAGGCGTTTGAGACCAGAATGTGTTTAATTAAATTCTTTACAGATGCATATAAGAGAATATTTTTTCCCAGGAAGTACTTATTTATCTCCAAAGAAAAAGATGCTTAATCAACTTGTGAATGAGTAAGACCCTTGCACATCAACTTCACCTCATATGTCTAAACTGAAACTGAATCGCAAATTTCTTGTACTCCGATGCCCCAGATTGAACTTTATTAAACATTGTTATGGTGCAAGGGATACAGCAAATTTTCAAAAACAGATTTGATGTGCATTACCACCTACCTAGATGTAATATTTTCCTCTAAAAATACCTATGTATAGGAATATAAATTAGAATAAGTAAATAAGAATCTTCTTTTTTTTTCTCTCTTTGTTTTGTGTAGTCCTCAGAGGTTCCTTTGCCTTGATTGGTCAACAGTTCTAGGAGATACCAGGCATACTGACTAACTTTTATTCTTCATGCTCATGCTTATATTTAGTATTTGTTTTTTAAGATTTCAAATCTCTTAAAGGATTTTCTGGTTTTCCCTCCTTTCTATTAAGTACAATTTTCTCCTGCAAGCAGAGCAACAAGAACTTTGGAAATTAGTGAAAATAGATAAATTTTGGTAACAAATTTAATAATTGTTTATTTAATTTTTTCAAGAAAAAATACAGATTAGATACTGAAAGTGGATATATGCAATTAAGCCATTTGATTTGTAATCCTTTCTGTAAACATCATTGATAGAAAAATTGCATCAATACTTAGATTTAGAGTTGCTTTACACGAGTACAATTTTCTTGACATTACTTAGTCTTGAATTTTAGAAATACTACTTACCTTTCTAAGAAGAATATTGAATTTCAAATCAAATATGTCTTATGATAATTGGAATTAGTAAAAAAGAGTTTCACTTGTATGAAGCTTTGGTTGAATTAAATTATTTTTGACATGTCCTTTATTCCTATAATGTTGCAGTTTGAGATTTTTGTGACAGAAGTGAAGGTTGGTCTGTGGTAGACATTACTGAATTTAACGTACTCTCTTTTGAACAAAAAAAAAACTGGTATAATTTTGTTAGCAGGATGTTAATTCTAGAAACATTTTATTTGAGGGGTTTTTGGATATCTTGGAACCTCTTGCCCCGGAATTGCTTCAAAGTTGCTAGGTCAAAAGGATTATTCCAGCCAAAGCTTGCAGTCACATCAAAATGCACAAAATCTTGTGTCTCTTTTGTTTTCTGTGAAGAAAAACGCCAGGCATGTAGAACTTATAATATTCTTTACTCAAATAAAGCCTTAAATTTAATTACAAGGAATTCAGGAACTTGAGTAGAGGTTAAAAAAAAAAAGAAATTTTTACTGCTAGGATATGCAAAGAGACTATCTTTTATTCTGTAATAGCTCAGGTTCTTTTAACTTGTTGTATAAATTCTTAACTACTTGAATGTATCTAACAGGCAAGCATCATTCTATGTATGCAAATGCAGATATATTTCTCATATGTGCTATCTTCTCTAGGTATACAGTATAGTTGCATAGAAAGAGAAGTATTTAAAGAAGGATAGAAAAATAAGAAAGTTATAAAGTTACTCCTCTGGGAAAATCTGGTGAATGGGAACATTGAATTCTTCTAATTCTTTATATAAATTAAGTATTGTTATGTCACCCCATGAATCAAAAGGTGTATGCCAAGCTAAGTAGATGGTGAATAATTAAATTTGCTCTAAGGGAGCAAAATCTAGGACACTTAAGCTTTCCTGGAAATTAGTTTTAGATAAATTTCTGATACTGTTTATTCACTATCACTCTGTTAACTAATTTTGCTCAGCATTTCATTTATTCTTTCTGATATATAAACCAAAAAATATTAATCTGACCTGTATGTTTCTGAAGTTACTTTATTTTCCTGTATGTGTATACAATAACTTATAAAAATATGTTTTTTCCTAATGGTATAGAATCTAAGGTTTCTATTTGAGAGAGATTTAGGCAAAAATTAAAATTAAATAGATTATTGTGGGTTATTTTACTTCATTCTTGCTTATATGTTTTTGGTGGCTTTTAGGGGGGTTTGGGTTTTTTTGTTTTAAATTTAAAAGCACTAGCTATTAATATCTGCTTGCTTAGGAAGAGAAATATATTTGCAACTTATTTCTTAAGGGTATTTTCCAATCCCTATTAAGTTTAAATAGCCAGATTTCCCTATATTTAAATAAGAGGTCACATCTAATAACAGTTTTGATAGGTATATATCAAAAGAACCAGGTTAGTTAAAACTGATTTACTGTCTTTTAATATCTCAATGTGAAAAATCACAAGAAAATTGTCTCATGTCCTTCAAAATACTTTTCTGCCAAATTGAAATTCTAGACAGTTTGAATTGCTTTATTTTTAAGGCTGAATTCATCTGGAAGAAGAATATACATGAGTAATATATAAGAAATTGGCTTAAGTTTAAAGTCAAGGAGAGTACATAACTATGGAGGAAAAAAAAATTAATTATTCTGTGACATATTCTGAAAATAATCTCTCCATTAAGTGCATAAAAGAGACCTAAAGGAAGGATGAAGAGGGACTTTTTACAAGGTCATTGTGATTGGTTGGAAGGAGAGTGGGAGGCAGCTAGACTCCAACCACTGCAGGAGAAACAGATGATGCCCCATCAGCCTTTGACTGTGTTGTTGTTGTTTATTGCAAAATTTAAGGCTCGAGACTGAGAAAAACTCTTGGCATCGCCCCCACAGAGTGAGCTGGGAGAGGGTGGAGGGGGTGAACAGCTCCCTGGGAATAAAGGGAAATAAATGGAAATTCAGTTTCCCTGTAGGCGCAACGGAGCTTTACAGAACGGTCCTACACTGCCACCTTCTGGCGGGAGCGAGTACAGCGCCTCGCCTGCTGCCTCTAGAGGCGAGGAGCGGAATTGCCGAATCCTTGGGAATTTCTGCCTTCGACAGAAAACGCTAACCACCACCGGACGGGAAGTTCTTTCTTTTTAAGACAAATCTAAGCGGGACTAAGTTTTCTTCTTCCCTCCTCTTACAGGTATTCCAAAATAATTGGGGTTCCATTGGAAGATGAAGTTTGGACATGACTGAAGAGCTGCTCTTCTTTGCTGCATTGTTTGCATCTTTTTATCATGATAAGTTTTAAGATATTTATGTTCATGTATGTTTCATGCAAGTTTATTACAAGCACTTTTAAAGGTGTTTGGTTTTTTCTCTCTGGTTGGTACAGTGGGTAGAAAATATTCTATGTCATTTATTAAAAAATAACTGAGGTGATGGGGGTTTGTGTCCAGAGGGGCAAGGAGATAGAAGATAAGGCAGAAAAACCTCAGAAACCAGTTAGCAGAGATCAGTGAATTTATAACAAGAAACCTGAATCCTGAGCCTAATTTCTTCTTCTGGGGAAGAATCTCAAAACACAGGCTATAATCAATGTCATTCTGAAGGACAGCACCTCATAACCATCCTAGAAATTAAGTTTCAAAATATGATCAAACTGTATTTTCATTGTCAACTCCAACTCATTCAAATGACTATTCACTTTTCAGGTCATATTGCTATTTACATAATTGGCTGAAGCTAGTATATACTAGTCAGAAATATTTTGATACACTGCATTTTCCTACTTTATGACTCATGCTTCATGCCTTGATATTTATCACAGATTGAGCTGCACACTCTAACTGTTGAGCTTGTGCCTATTTTACTGATTAAACTGAATATTTTAGTAACAGAATTTACATGTACACTGATTGCCCTGTGCTCTTGCATTTTTTTATGAGAGGAAAAAATCTACGGGGTGTTACTTTCATGTCTTTCTATAATCTATGGTCTGTGTTCCTGATGTGCATGTGGTTAAAACTTGTTCCAATTATTTACAGGCTTTCTCATTTGCCAGGACTTAGATAAAGTGTATATAATTCCAGCATTTAAATCCTTTAGGAAGGTGCAGAAATTAAAATAGTTCTCTTAAAAATAAACCAGTGAATTCCCCACCATGATGAAAGAGCAGTCATGTTTGAAAACCTGTCCAAACAAACACAAAATCTACACTTCTAGGAATCATATTTTCTGTAATTTGGGAAAGCTAAAGACAATACTGTGGATGTGATAGGAATGTGGTTTTGGTTGCTATGTAAAGCAAGCATCACTTCCCTCTGTTACAAATTTATACTTTGATGTTTGTTACTGATTTTACAGTGGAGACCCTGAAAGCAGGTCACTGTTTGGAATGTAAAACTATTTTTTTAAAATAGCTTTGAATTAATTTCTGTTTTCACTTTAACCCTTTATGTTCTCCTGTGTGACTGTGAACATGAACATGCTTTTGATACTACATATGCTTTAATAGGAAGTAATTTTTTGAGAATAAATATGCAAAATAGGATTTTTTTTTTCCTGTTCATTTGTATCTCTACCAAATGGCAACGTAAATCAGCCAGGAAAGATAGTCCTGCATCGTTGTCTGGATAGGTAGTGTGTTGAGTACTCCTAGGGACAAAGGCAGTGAACTTTTGGGGATTTAAGAGAAAATCCCTTTTAGAAAATCCCTTACAATTGAAGATTCTCCAGAAGTACAACCTTTTGTTTGGGATAAGACATGTTATCACTCTCACAGGAAGTCCCTGGTTCTGTGGCTTTTTTCACAGAAGAGGCATGACCTCAGTGGACTCATAGATGTAATTGTCAAATCTAAATCGAAAATGGTCTCAAATAAGTTCTTACATGCTACATTTAGCCAAGATGGTAGCATTACTGAGCCTTTGTTTAACATGACTCAGTAATTTAGTTAAAGTGCATTTGGTCTGTAATAAAACTTCTCAATATGTTTTGTCTATTTTAGTTTAAAACAAGAAACTAAATGAAAGATATGGAAGTAATCTTTATCATTCATTCCCAGTTTTTTGGGCCAAGTTTCCAAACCAGCTCTTTCCTCCCCGGGTCAGAGCATTAACTTGAGTTCCACATTCTGTAGATATGAAAACTCTTGGAATATGTGAACTGTATGTGTGACTGTGGAACTGCTTTACAACTTCACCTTCTATGTGGATTCCAGGTACCAGGTGTAGAACAAAATGTTATTTATGCACTGAGAGGAAGTTGATGATTTTCCTAGCAGGTATAGAGAAGTAAGCTTTCAAATCTTTCTCTTTTGTATGAATATGATTTATCAGAAGACATTGCATCAGAATCAGTACATTAAAAATCATGCAGACAGGGCATCCATCAGGACCAGAGCATTAGCCTGACTCAGAAAGGTATGAGCCAGGAATGCCTACAAGCAAGCTAATATTAGCAGTGATGTATTTAAAACCTTAGCAGCTGCCCTTTGTTGGAATATCAAAGTGCACAGTGAACAAACAGTGAGAAGTGTGGGCTGAATTGAAAGCTATCTGACTGGTCTTGAAGGGGCCAGCAGCAGCACCAAATGCAGTCGGAGGACCGTGAAGAGTGCTGAATCCCAGAGGCTAATACTGAATCTGGTCCTCTTTACCCCGTTCAGTAAAGATCTGGATAATGAGGCAGAAAGTCTTCAGGCTAAACTGAGAGGATTAGCTGTGACACCAAAGAGGTACTTCCCTCCACAGGGACCTGAGGGGGCTGGAGAAGTGGGCTGATAGAAATCTCAGTAAGTTCAATCGGCAGAAATACAAAATCCTGCACATGGGGAGGTCTTCTAGCTCAGAAGAAGTTTGGCAGAAAAGGACCTGGCAGTCCCACTGGGTAACAAGGTAGAGCATTGACTAGCAATGTGGCCATTACAAAATGGGCTACATTAAGCAGAGTATTGCTGGCAGTTTAAAGGAGGTGATCCTTGCTCTCTACTTTGTGCTGCTGAGGCTACACCTGGAGTGCTGCGTACAGTTCTGGGCTCCTCTGGGGCACAGGGACCTATTGGATAGAGTCCAACAAAGGGCCACGGAAATGTGAAAGGGAATGAAGCATCTCTCCTATGAGGAAAGGCTGAGAGAGCTGTGATTGTCCAGTAGGGACAAGAGAAGGTCTTGTCAATGAACATAACTACTTCAAGGGGGAGTGCAAAGAAGATGGAGCCAGGTTCTTTCGATGGTTCCCAGTGACCGAATCAGAGGCAATGGAAACAAGTTGAAACACTGGAGGTACCAGGCAACACCTTTTTTTTTTTTTTTTTTTTTTCTTAAATGAGATGATCAAGTACTGCAATATGCTTTCCATGGGGTGGTTGTGCAGTCTTCTTCCTTGGAGATAGGGAAAAAAATCTGGAGCCTATCCTGGAAAACTTGTTCTTAGTGGCCCTACTTGAGGAAGGGGGCTGGACCAGATGACCTGCAGAGTTTTCTTGCCAACTTCAACCATTCTGATACTGTGAAAGTCATTCACAATTAAAATCTTGCTCTAATATTCACTATTGACATTATAAATGGCTAAACTGACAGCAAGCTGGATTGACAAAAAGAAATCCATATATAATTTGGATAGTTATTCATGACAACTCATTACTCTGTAATTCTCTAATTTCACCATATTTAGGTGCAAAATTACATAAATGCATAAAGTCAATTTCTTAAGAAATATTTTAAAAAAATAGTTTCTTTACAAAGAGGAGGGATTAAACAATGAAGGAGGAAGAAGAATTTAGCTTTGGCATCCTTGTAAATCCATTATAACTATATGTTTTATGGGTTTGAAAATACTACAGTTGCCATGCTATAGGATGGTCCCCAAAAAACCCTAAAGGAAATAAGTGGTACTGTAGTAATTTCTTCAGAGTTTAATCATACTTACTTCAGACTCATACAGTAGTTCATCTCAAGACCCTAGCTAACTTCTCTTTTCTTATTGAAGGTCCTAATTGAGACATTAAGTTTTCTATCAGTAGGAAAAATTGCAGGAGAAGGCAGTTTAGGGAAGCCAATGAAGATGGACAGAGAAAGAAGGAGATTTTTGGGAGTTCCTAATCCACCTGGAATTTGAAGGTATTGAAGCACAAGCCTAGATTTGAAAGCTTCAAAGATCTTACAAAGTGCTGCTTTCAACATATAGTGACAGATATCCAATCAACAGGGCTTTCTGATGTTATTTGAGCATGCTGTGCACATAATGCCATGACAAACCAGTGAGATATAGGTAGTATGCAGGGTATTAAGAGGCTCTGCATTATTTCCAATAAGAGGTAAGTAGATCTCATTTTTCTGTATCTATTTTTAATTACAATTTATTATTATTTTTAATGGCTGTGAAGATAATTCTGTGTCTGAAAAAAGGAAAGGAGAGACCATCATTATGCAAATGAACCTGTCTGTATTGGCACAAAAGAACTACAAAAATCTGAATGGTGGATTGGAGTTGCTTAAACAGAACAATCAAAGATGAATGACTATATATCAAGTTTTAATGAATACCTGACTGAGGAGGCATATGAAAACAGCATGAGCAGAATTTAGAACAAAGGATTTTACAAAGGATTTTCTCAGTAGGATATTAGTGATAAAAACTCTCCTGCTCAAAAATGAGACAGAGATGAAGCTTCATATTCAGCAGAACATAATATTGCCAATATGGACATCAAACTTTTTGTTTTTCAATTCCAACACATAAAACTTTACATTCCAGTTGAGTAATAAAACTAGACTTGTTTTGTAAAGCTGGCCTCTGCCTCATCATAAATCTTTTACTTGTATTGGTCCCAAAGTAACAAAGTTTGTAGTAAAAGTTTTAAGTACTTTTGGAATTGCTATTACAACCATACTGAAAAGCCATGATATACAGAAGAAATCCCACTCTCTAAGAAATGGAGATGTGTTTATTTCTATTGCTCAGATGTGGAGTTACGTTTTTATTAATTTGAGGTAGAATTTTAGAACATTGGCTATGTCTATGCTTTTAGAAGAATTATCTCATCATGTGCTTGGTCCAAGTAATGCATGACCCTATGCCCTAGATTTTAAGTTACTCAAACCCACCCAGTCAGGGCTAAGATTTGCAGATTTCCAACTGGAAATAGGTGATGACTTATGCTGAGTCTTTGGCCGAGATTGGCATTTGTTTTGGAAAGTGTTAAATAACACATGACTTTTTACATGAGAAACTATTTTACTATTTTAATGACATAAATGAACAGTTCCAATGACAGTCTCAATGTGAACATTCCCTACCACTTTCAAATAATTATTACAGAGACAGACCCTGCATAAGTACATACAAAAAGAATCAGAGACCTGGAAGTGTATGTATATAGCAGAGATCAGACAGATTGAGCTTTGGCAATCTACTCTGCACTGGTGCAGATTTATCTTGAATATTGTGTGCAGTTTGGGATACAACAAAATAAAAAGGACATTAAGCTGTTAGAAAGCATCCAAAGGAGGGGCACAAGGATGGTAAAGGGTCTGGAGGGGCAGCTTTATGAAGAGCTGCTGTGGTCAGTTGGTTTATTCAGCCTGGAGAAGAGGAGAGTGAGAAGAGGCCTCGTTGTAGTCTAAAACGTCCTTGTGAGGGATGGATGACATGCACTTTGCTCTTGTGGTCAGTCACAGGACTTGAAGGAACAGCAAGAAGATGAGTCAGAGGAGTTTTGGGTTGGATTTCAGGAAAAGGTTCTTCACCCAGAAGAAAGGCACTGGAGCAGGCTCCCCAGGAAAGCAGTCACAGCACCAGCCCGGCAGAGTGCAAGAAGCATTCAGACAATGCTATTGGGCACATGGTGTGACTCTTGGGGATAGTCATGCATAGGGCCAGGAATTGGACTTGATGATCCTGCTGAGTCCCTTTCTACTCAGCATGTTCTGTGATTCCATGAAACCTCTGAAAGGTATTTCATGTGGTAGATTCATTCTAGATGATCCTCTCAGAGTCAATCTAGAATAAAAGACAGAGAAATGAGTAGTTGTTCAACTAAGAATACAAGATAATAGTATTGTAGTTTTACTGACAAAGGAAAACCCTCCAGAGAATATTTCATCCACTACCATGGATTTACGTACTCAGACAAGGATTTAAACCAGTTCTAAGCTCTCCACTTCTCATACTGTGTGAAATAAATGATGAGGTTTTTTAGACTGATTTGAAGATAAATTTGTTTGTTTGGGGTTGAATTGTTACAGATAGTGTGAAGTAGAGCTGAGCTTACTATTTCCAGCAGAAATAGTAGGCCAGATACGGGAGGATAGAATATGCACCAGTCCTATAAAGATCATACTGTTTAGCAAAATGCCTGTGGTGTAGGCTTCAGCTTTCCTTTCCACCAGATACTGATGGGATTACTTAGAAACTATTCCAATGTTTGGATTATATTTTTTGCTGGTAGAGAAGACATTAAATATCAACATACAACTATATTCTGTAGTGATTATAAGCAGCAATGAAAATGCACATCTGCACTGAGAATGTGCTGTTCAACAGTGAAGAGGCTGGGTCTTACAGATGACGTGCTATGGTTCTTCTAAAGATACTGAGGCATCAGTTCTGAAAGAAGTCTAGAGGAGAATCTGTGTGGTAAATATCATGCCTACAAAATTTTTGGAACCAAGAAAAAGCCCCACAATAACAAGAAAGAATCTGAGAAATCACAGGGCTTTTTCCTCCACGTCTTTTGACCTTCTCCACAATGTCCAAGATATTATTTGTGTTTTCTGTATTGTGTTTAATTTCATAGGAAACAGACTGATGGACTTTACTTAATTTTTTCTAATATCCATAAAGATAAAACAAAAATTTGGTTTATCCTTCAGCAAGGACTTAAACTAAAATACATTATTAGATACAATGCCACAGTTTCACATAATACCATCTCAGCATCTTTCTTTCTTTCTTCCTACATCCCTTGCACCTGTTTCTCCTGTGTATTCATAAATCTGCTGTTCCAGCACAGTGTTTTTAAACCTCTAAAAATCTGTTGAGATTGCTGGTTTAGCAACCTGAGGAAATAGCAATAGATCTTTTAAAAATATTTTTGATTCATTAGATTCTGTACATCATTTGATTTTTTTATGGAATTGCAGAGTATGATAAATATGCACTGATTCTGTCTTTTTTTCATAATCCTCATTCATGGACTTCCTGCAGTTGAAACTGCCTTCATACTCAAAATTACTGAGGAATGTTCAGTCCCCAAGGACCTTTGTCCTGAAATTCCAATAGAATCAAGAAACACTGGAGGCAAAAAGCTTCCTAGAGATCTGAGGAGAGGGCAGGGTGATTCTATAAATCTGACCAGTGGAGTAATAACATAGTGCTTGATAAGCCTTTCACACTGGGACAAGCTGTGGGAGCTGCAGGTGCTTCAGGGTCTTAGATCTGCAAAAGCCAGATTTGTTAAAAGTTCATTTGCTGAACCTGCTTTTTCTATCGTAAGATTAATTACTTCAACTAAACACAGTGAAACAGAGCACTGTGCACCATGAACCACGTTGGAGCTTGTTTGAAAGTTAATATTTACAGATTTTAAACTAAACAGAGTAGCTATGCTGATAATTCATTTATATATTTTGAATGTCTGTAAAATGAAGAAGTACAAATGTTCTTTTTGACACTAAAAGAGTGAAAGAATTTTGTTTCTTCTTTGCACAAGGTATGGAACAGCACAAACCAGTCTGAAGTGCATATAAACCCTATTTTCCCATGAGACTTTATCAGACCCTCTATGCTCAGCTCTCTGTTCTGTCTGCTGTGATGAGCATGGTATATTTTTATCCAGTTATTTCTCCCTGCTATCAAAAGCAGCATTTCCCCTGCCCCTATCAGCCCCTTCTCTTTTGTTGACCCTAGAGCAGTTAAACACTGCTAGTGAAACCTAGGTAGGGATTCCTTTTCTGATTAAGCTGTCTAAATGTCAGTGACTATATATTTGTCACATGGACCCTGGAATCTTGGCCACATTGTAGTCAAAGCACAATACAGAAAAGAAGCCTGTGGAATGAGTATGATGACGAGCACCAGGTGTGTGACTCAGCAGCTTAAATACACTGCAGTGGGTTAGGACATCCAAGAGCTGTGCTCTCAGGCATGACACAAGATGCAGTGAGGACTTGCATGCTTTTGGAGTGTCAGCTGGATGCCACACAGGATCAGAGGACAACTTTGGGCATTTAGGTTTGATTGTCATTCTTTATAATGTGGGGATTTTTTTGTTTGCTTGTTTTGACTGATTGGACTGTTTTATTCTGTTTTGCTTTCCCACTAGGCCTGTGTTCTGTCTCACAGTCATTGCATTAGCAGGTTGTAGGGAGCTGTGTGGATGTAAAGCAAGGGCACCACCATGTCTCCCAGAAAAGGTGTAAACAAGTGGGGGAACTCACTCTCACAGGAAAGGAGGATGTGCATCTTCATGCTCTGTGAAGTGTGAAAATGTAGATATATGTGGGAATTAGAATGCTTTGGTACTAGTTATAAAAAGGTGCTTAAAAATGTATAGTGGCTTAACTGACATTTTTTGAGAGTTTGGTATCTAGTGTATGGCTGCTATCGACTTTGAACTCTTTGGCAGCTGATGTCATTAACAAATCAATGAGCTACTTCAATGCCTGATTGGATTTAAAACAGGTGCAAAAAAGAGTTAGCCTCTGTAACACACTCCAGCAAGCTCTCTATAGATCACCAAAACCCTTGGCCAAGTCAATAGAGTGCCAAAATTTGGCAGATATTATTAAAAGCAGACTTCAGTTTTGTAAATCTTAACTTTTTTTTTTTTTTAATGTTCTTAAAACACTGTAACACAACCGTTTACCTAATCATTAAACAAAATTGCAAGCTGAAATAGATCTCTGAAGGTCACCTAGTCCAATGTTCCACTGTTGTAGATCTACCCTCAAAATTGGTGTCAAACTGTTCAGGACTTTATCCAAAGAATTTCTTAGGATGGAGATTCCATATCCTCTTTGGACAACTTGTATCAGTGTTTAGCAGCTCTAATTGTTAAGGACTGCTTCATTGTTGCCTTTATGATTTTCCATGCTGCAGCTTGTGACTGTGCAGTTTCTTCTGCAAGTCTATAATAAGAGTAGAAGAATATGGCTGTCTTGTGAATAATGTCTCTTTACATAGTGGAAAACTCTAAATACTCAATGGAGCTTTTTCTTCTTTATCCCTTCCCTTCCCTTCCCCCTTTTCTTTTGCTTTTTATCCTTTTCCTTTTTTTCTTTTTTTCTTTTACCTTTTTTCCACTTTTTTCACTTTTTTTCACTTTTTTTTCTCTTTCCACTCCCCAGATGAAAATAACAGACCTTAACCTCTTGTGCCCTGGATCCTTCCCCTCTTCTCCATACAGAGCAAGCCAAAACTGCAACAAGACTGACACAATGGATGAATTTTTCTTAGTTTTCTTATTTCAGTGCTATATTCATTATTTCAACAAAACTTTTAGTATAAATTCTTGCATAAATCTTTCTCCCTTTTCTCCAAAATACTGTGAAGTAGTTTGGCAATCTGGCTTTGACTCATTTCAAAAAGGGATTTGACCCCTACAAAGGCTAAGAAATAAAAAGAATGCATTATTTGACTTTTGAGTGACAGTATTAAACAATATATTATGGTATGTTGAAAAGAAGAATCTGAAGGCTAAAAGGTCAGCTTCAAAAACAATTACTTCTTTATTGTTTTAAAGACAAGGTTAATGTGATCTCAGTGCATTAATATGGTTTCTTTTTAGTGAATGCAATCATGTATGAAATAATTTTAAAGCAAGAAGACAAAAACAATTTTTAAGTCAGAGATTTTCACAAAAGAGTACAAACCTCAGAAAATGTATTTTAAAAAAAGTTATTAAATTGAAAATGGTATGTCCCCCCACCTCTTCCAACACTTGAGCATTAAGTATCTTTTTAGATATGTGGGTCTAAAATATGGTGGGTGCCATTTATCATAACATGATGTGTCTTCCAAATAAGAATGACCCTCTGCAGAAAAAGATCACATTATGTATTGATGCCACATTGGGAGGCTGTGCCTCCAAGCTGTCAGGAAAACTAATAAACCAGCTAATGCAGTACACTTTCAGCATTATTAGCTTTGAGTACAAATGTTAAGGATACTTCAGATTAGTAAGTAAAGGAATTATCCTATTTTTTTTAATCCTTTTTTTTTGTTTTCCTAAAATAGGAAATTGAAGGAAATAACCATCCAATCAATGAAGATTAGACTAGAAAATTATGCCAGAGTAAACTACAATGGGCTTTTTTGCATGCAAAGGTAAATTCAACAGGTAAGTCATACGAGTTAGAAGTTTTATCACTTTAACAGATATTTTAAGCTGAGTTGACAATTTTAATAACATTGTGAAAGAACAAAAGTCCAATACTTTTAAGGCACTGAGTAACTCCATTTCTCACTAAAGTCAGCAGGAGGTAATGACACCCAAAACATTTACAAATTCCATTTTTAATACAAAGGTAGCAGCATGAACCCCTAAAAAGATATTATTTTTATACTTATAACCACAGAAGTTTCCTGCAAGTTCCACATAGTTCTGTCCTATGGTTTGAATGAACGCATGCAAATTGTAAATTTGCTTGTTTGGATCTGATTCTAGTTGGAAAAAACCCTTTCTTTAATTCTAGGTTAAAGCTCACCTCTGCAATAATCATGCTAAGCTGGTCAATAACATTAATTCTTGGATCAGATTCACTGATACTCCACAGCAAATTTGTAATGGTTCAGTGCAAAGAAGTCATAAAGCTGATTCATTAAGTTCCTGAGGATTCCCTATAGAACCGCAGTAATGGTGTATATTTTGGGCTTGTGCCCAGAGAAGGTTCCCTCATAAAATGGGGTTAGTCAAAGATCTCTTGCAGCCAGAATAAGCCTATGGGCTGTGAGCAAAAGCACAAAAATAACCTTAACGTGGGTGACATTATATTCATGACTGGACTGAACTACAGCCAAATCTCTTCTGAGAAAATGAGACAGGCATTCAGTTACCCCTCAGGCTCAGCAAAACAAGGTTAGCAGATCCTGTCACGTAAGTAGATGTGATCATTTTATGTATTCTTTTAAATTATGTGGGAACTTGAAAGAAATGAAATGACAAAACATGCTTGTCATGATGAATCTAAGATTTAATTTATAAAAATCCTAATAAGGTATCCAAAATGCCCATAGCTCTTAATAGTGCAATAGCTCATTGTACTTTATCCTCAAAACTATAAGATCAGAATATTTATTCATTAATATCTTACAAAATCTTTTTTCTTTTGAAACTTTAGTATAAAAGATCTTATCACTTCTGGCTTCATTGATTTACATTTTCACTTCATAGATTTCAAAGAGCTTTTTACCTGCTTTCATTTGCTTCTATGTCCTTCAATATTTCCATTAGCAGATCTGAGAACTGTAGTCTTGTGGGTTTTATTTTCCTTTATCCAGTGCTTTAATTTTTTTAATGTTATTTTTCATTTGGGTTTTTGTCCCCTGTTACAGTTCAGACTGTCCAACTTTGACTATATTTTAACTTTTTTTGTCCTAGTTTATGATTTGTTCCTCCTCCCAACATTTTATACCTATACACAAAAATTTACAGATAAACATAGAAATAAATTTATAATAATTTCTATAGATTTGAATTAGATTCTACTTGTCATATATATGAGATGGCAGACTCACTCTGACTATCTTTATTTCTGTTATACATCTAAGCTAAAACTATAAATTCCATCTGTAATCATGGAGAAAGGTAAACACTTCAACAAAATTACTGTTTAAGTTAAATTGTCAAGGAAATACACTCAATATAAGCAAAAATCAGGTTTTTAAAGTATTGTCTTAAGTATTCCCTTCCTTGCAAAATTAGCTTTGTGATTATTTTTCCCAATTTAAAAGGCATGTATTTATATTTGACAAGAATTTTCCCTTCTGAACTGGAATACATTCATTTGTTTCCTTGACAGAACAGCTCATACAAGCTCCTTGCTCTCAGCTGACAGTCTGGAAATTTCTTGTCAATAAAGGAATATTTTGCTGCTTTGAAGTGTTATTTGCAATTCGTCACTGATGCTTCTTTTTTTGAGTTTTTTGTTTTTTTGGTTTTTGTTTTTTTAGGGTTTTTTCCCAGATGTTAAACTGGGTTTTGATTCAGCTCTCACTGGCCTGTACTTTGAATGAAAGTTCTAATTACTGTGAATTTTAAAAACCCTTCTGGTGTGTCAGTTTCAAAGCTATGAAGCACTGAAAAAGTGTTATCATCCTCCTTGTTTCTTGTTCTTTTCTTTTTCAAAAGAGAGATTGTTTAGAAGAGGGGAAACTAGAGTATTCAAAGCAGCTTCAGATGGTGGCATAGTCGATATCAACAACCAAGTTCATGGAAGAGATGTATTGCCAAATCAGATATTTTGTTCTTAGAATACTGATAAAATCTGCTGAAAATGTTGCAGTAGTATTGATAATACTTTGGGGAACCGGAAAATTCCACTAACCATGTAAACTTGTACAGAGATGGTGCTACTGGATCAAACTATTGAATCAATAGCCCAGCAGTAACAGGTTGTAGCAAATATGAAGTGGACTAAAATCAAGTGACCACACATGTAAATTTCAAAAATAGATTTTTTTTTTTTTCTTTTTATACAGGATAGTTCATAGCTGCAACTTGTCCACATTAACACAACCAGGCTTGCTATTTTATTTGTTAAACAAGAGATGAATGTTGTGTGCTTGACTCAGAGATGCCCAGCCTCAGAGCAGCAAGGGGCTCTGGGCTCATCCTCTTGTTTTCCTCTTGAAGGATTATGAATAGGTAATTTTTAAGAATTGGAGGAGGAAATTGAGAAGAAGAAAACAATTTTCCTTGTGTATTAAATAATGATATATGTACTCCTCTGGGATAAATAATGATATATCTTTTCCTGTGAAAATATGTGCAATTTTGAAGTATCCTGGGTAAACTAATATTCTCAAAAAACAAAATCTATCTATCCTTTTTAATTTTACTGTTTAGAAATGTGGAACAAGCCTGGAACTGCAGTGGTATGGCTTTTCAGTGTATTGTGGCTACATTGTTCTGTATCTTGTCAGTATCATGAGCTTCATTAAGTTACATTAATCCCTGTTTCTGAGCCATTCTGTTGGGTTCTACTAAATAATTTCTCAATTCCTCCCTGTAAAAAACTGAACTAAAAGTACACATTTTCATTACCTAAGAAAGAAATTTGATTTTGAATCAGAAATAACTGATCTTGAATTTGGTAAGGCTCCTTGATTGTAGAAAGAACAAACTCCTTATTTCCAAATGTAAACTGGTCTCTATCTGACAGTGATGACAACAGGGCCTTTCCCTTTCTACCGTCTCTCAGTAGTGATATACGATTATTAACTCTTTAGTTAAAAGTGGTTTTATTCTGAAACAGATAAAACTCAGAGGTCCTTTCTGCTTTTGGTAATGTTTCATAACTATTTAATTAAGGTTTCTTGTGACTGTTGAGGAATACATTCTGTGCTGGTAGGTCAGGGTGCAGCAGTTCAAGGTGCAGGCTGAGCTCTGGGTGTTGCAGCCCCCACCAAGAGGCTGTGACCTGCTGACCCTTTGCAGAACAGAGGACACAGGGGCCTGTGGCTCAGCCTGGCAACCAGGAACTCAGGGAAACTCAGCTGGAAGACCCCAGGCTTTACCATGCACTGATTGTGAGGGTATGGAAGCCCAGGAGTCCTTTGCTCAGGGTCTGTCCTCAGAGGCACCAGCTTGGCCTGCTATTCTGTGATTGCACCATGATTAAATTATTTTAGGGATCCAGATGTCTGAGATTCTGCTGTGGAAATCTGAGGGTTGAGCCAGTACGGAAACCTGGTCTGACTGTGTGGGAGTGGGGTGTGTAGGACATCATGATGGGCACTTGTCATCTTCCTGAAGCTGCCCATGGTCTTTGGTTCCAGAAGTGAAAGTCTCAGGTAGTGGGAGTGTGACAGCCAGAGTGGCTTCTGGATGGTCAGACAGGGAAATTTCTTTAACACAGTGAAATCTAAAATTACAGTGAGCTCTTATGACCTACATCATTTACGATCTACATGCTTTCTTTGTTAGAAATTTTGACAGGCAGAAACAGGATCTCCAACCCAACACAAAGAATCTGCTGGTTTGTTCCCATTCTATATAGGTGCCCTCAGACTGTACTATTTATTACTAAATATGTGAGCTGGTCTAGGATCCTTCTTATTTTCACTTCGTTTATAAACCTTAAGCCAATCTGCAGATCTCCTGCTCTTTGAGCTAAAATTCTTCCTGCTAATCCTTCTTTCACATTCTAGTGAATTTGTTATGATATTTTCCAATGAACTTTCATAGAATGACAGGCACCATCTCAACAATTGCAATGATTTTTTGGGAAATTAAACTTTGAGTTGATCTTAACTTTATTAACATTTAACATTTAATATAAGAATTTAATTAAGCTTTCTTTGTTTTAAACTGTTTTGAAAGAAAGGATGATATGAAGTAAGCCACTCTTTTTATCTTACAAATAGCAACTAGATACCACCTGTAGTTCAAGAAAAAGCAGCTGGTATTTTGAAGACAGTGTGCCTTTGATTCAAAGAGCAACTGAAATTTTGCTGATAGTATCTCACAGGTAAGTTCAGCACCTGGAAGCCAGAGCTGTCTTGCAAATGTGAAACTAGGTAACATTTGTCATGGTATGTCTCATTCTAGTTCAATTTGTTGTATTTCACCATAGATGTTGTGTTTCACCATAGATGATTTTGAGCTAAAATGTAATGCATAACAATTTGAAATTATTTGGGAAAGCATTTTACAGTAAAAACATGTTTTCTTTTGTCATGCAATGTTAGACGATATGAAAATTTGAAGTACATTAATGATGAAAAACCAGTATTGTATTTCCTGCCTGTCAGGCATTCACTGGTTTTCCAGGTAGAGCAGAGCCTTAGGACACCTTAAAGGAATAATTTGCTTCAGGCATTTCTCATGTTATTTTCTTCTGTTTGACAGTGAACCGTACAAAGCCTGAACGCCATGAAAATAATACATATTGTAACTATTTTCAATTTTTATATCCTTTCTTTTGCATTAGAAATGCATCACTAAATATTTTATAGGTTGTGAACTGAAAAGCAATGACTAAAGCCGATAGAAGCAATCCCAAAATATAAAGTCCAGTTTTTCACCTAAACTTTTCTGGAACTAGACACTCAACCAATCTTGAATGAAAACATTAACGGGTTTTCTGCTTTAAAAACCATAGGAAGATAAAATTAATGGCAAAACTGTTCCTTAAGAATGCTCAGACAGGCAGGAAAATTTACTGAGATATTTCCATCCTAAAAAATATTTATTGGAAGACATATGTTTATATATAAAAAACAATAACAAAACAAATTTTAAAAAAGTATATGGCCTGGACATTTTGAGTTAGACTTGAAAGTTGATTGCTGATTATTTCTCAGAGAGAAAAAGCAAAATCAGTATTGCATATGAATCAGATAATGTGTGCTAGATTATTTTTGCTCTGTTATGTTTAAAAGGGAAGGAAAAAGACTTCAAATTTGAGAAAGGAGAAACATCCTTTACATTTTCAGTTAACCTGAATGTAAATGACCTGCTTTGCTGGATGCTATGACATGGTAAAGCTCTCTGATTTTTTAAATTAAGCATGATTTCAAATACAATGCAGCATTTGAATATAATTACAAAACTGGGGAATGTAGGATTGAAAAATTATAATAATCTTAAAACACAAGAGGATTGATTTGGTATTGTGCTGTCAAGGGAACTCAAAAACTAAACGGCTGTAAAAAAAACATAAATGTAGATGTATTTGACTAAAAGATCCATCTGTTGGGACAGTAAAGGAATATCTGGTTTTTTAGGATTATTTAGGATATTGGATTTTAGGAAAATAAATAAGGAAAACAAAGAAGTTTTTTTTTTGTTTATTTGTTATTTTCTAAGTTGAGAGATAAGCTAAGACAGAAAAATAATGCAAACCCACAAATTAAAAAGAATTACTTATTACAATAGGGAGAAAAAGTCCTGAATGATATTGTATCTTTATTTGAAGCACTGGTATTCAATATAAAGAGAAAATGTGAAGAACATAAAACCCAAAAGAGGATAAGAGATGACAGTTTGCTGAACATTTGACAATGAATCTGCAGGTAGACCTACACCACACAAACAGTAATATTCCTCATAAAACTAGTAATGATAAATTATTTTGCATACAACATTTTGTTACCATACAGTGAAAGTCCACAGGTAAAAATACTGCTGAGGATCCTATGACTGTTGCAAACAGAATAATAACGATAAATCAAAAGGAACCAAGAAATAAATTTCAAAATGGTCATGAATTTGTGCAGAGATATAATTGAGTGTAGGCAGGAAGGAGACATGAATAGCCCAATATTTATAATTAATTAAGGTTACTGATTACTTCTTCTTCTGTGTTTCCATGAAAGTCTAATGCCAATTTTTGCTCTACGAAGACATGATTATCATATCAAACAGCTTAATGGAGAGGAGGCTAGTCATTGTATAGACACTGGATAGATGGTGGAAGAAGAGAAACTTCCAGAAATGAAAGACACTTAATTAGTGTCTTAATGATAAGATACATTTCTGAAAATAATGATATTGCACTAAAAAAAAAAAAAAAAAAAAAAGATGGGGTAGAAATCTTTTATGACTGGTGGTGTCTTTGAAGTGGTAAAGACTCCAAAAGAAAACTGCAGCATATATTTGAAGATCCTCTATACAGACTGCTCAAAATTCCAATAACAGGAGGTAAGAAAGAGAAAGGGAATACTATTAGGAAGATGAAATGAATGAATGATTAGCTTATTATCATACAAATGACCAGGTATCTCTGTAATACTTGTAGGTACTTTTAAAAACTCAATACCTCATATCCAATCAGTGTTTCAAATATTAATCAGAGGAAGGACCTGTAACTGATTCCCTTTCACTCAAGAAGGCTCATTACAGAGCTTGATTGTAATATTAGAACTGCCACTGAGAAGTACCAGACTAAAATCTGAAGTGTCTTGTCTGTTAGAGCAAGAAATCAAAGCTTGTGATTTCATTAATTCATGTTAAATATTTTTTTCTTCTAATTGCAAGTGGTTTTGCACTAGAAATATAAACATAGGGGGGAATATTTTAATGTTAGAAGTAGATTTCATAAAAATATGCTCCCTCTCTAATGATTTAAACATATTAAAGATTTTAACAAATATTTAATGTAATTAGCTCTTTGCTATGAGGTCAGCTTATTATTTTTGAAACTTAGTAAAAGAGACTAAGGATTGCTGGCTCAAAACAATTTGGGTGATTTTGGGGGGGAAAGTGCAGGTCAGGCCTTGCTTTGGCGAGGCGATGCTCTGTTCTGCACATCCCACCCTCTCCAGGCTTGCACCCCAGCCCTGCAGTGGCCATCAATCCCTGGAACACCAGAGACAGTGCTCCACATCTGTCCCTGGAGCCCCTATCCCAGCTCCTGAGTGGCCAAATGACCAAAGTCCCCCCTGGGGGCAGGGCCCAGGAAAGCCAAAGGGTACTTAAGCCAAAGCATGGAGTGAGCACAACTTGATCCATGAAATTCCTCATGGAATTTCTGTGTGTAAACCACCATGGGAATCAGGAATGACAGCTATACTTGTTCTTTGCTATATCTTTTCTGTCTTTCTCCTTCTAATTCCCTCTTCTCAGAGTTTTGAGTAATGTAAAATCAGACAGGCTTGAAGTTTGCTAAGTTGAATGTGCCAAATTAATGCTTTGAGAAATTCTTTGCGTTGACTGAATGCTGCTCTAAACTTTTGCCAAGGTTCTCTGATGTTCTGAAGTTGCCAGTGAATTTTTTGTTGTTTTGACCTTTTGAGAATATCTTGTCTGTATTTCTCCTTTGCATCTATCTCAGAGTACATAAAAAAGCATAAGCCTTTTTAAGAGGCTTGTCAAGTGAGGTTTTAGGGCCCTACAGCCATTCTTGGCACAAAACCAGAAAACTGGTGGGTTTGTGTTATATTTTATGTGTATTTGTTCAATGTTTTACACAATAGAAGAATTATATAAGGATTCCTAGGAATACAGAGGATTCCACTATCTTTGTCAAATGCCATAATAGCAAGGGCACAGATAATTTTCTTTTTAGCTTCTTTCACCCCAGCTTCAACTCCTTTTCAGAATAATGACTCATCTGCATAGGAAGACTAGACAACTGTTTACATAAAAATTTCTCTTTGCTATAACCTGAAGGCTGGCACACAGGGTAGGGCTGGGATGGAATTAGCTTCCCCCACAGCAATGCTTATAGTGCTGTGCTGTGTAGCCAGGATGGTGCTGCTATCACACCTCTGTTTCAGAGGAGTGGGAGCAGTGTGTGAGTGAATGTGACTGTGTGAGCAGTGCTCATACAGCATCAAGGTTAACTCTCCTGTCACTCCTCACCCCTGCTTCAAAGGCCAGGGGGCTGGGGGTGAGCGAGAGCTTGGGAAGAGACATAGCCGGGATTGCTGACCCAAACAGACCAAAAGGTTATTCCGTGTCATGTGATGTTGTTTTCTAAGAGAAAAGCTAAGTGAAAAGAGGAGGAGGGAGGTATTTGTAGTTAAGGTGTTCATTTCCAAAAGCAACTGCTACGCATCCTGAGGCCCTACTTCCCAAGAAGTGACTGGACATAAACTGCTGTTGGCACGTAGAGAATACATATTTTTATTTTGATGAACAATTTATTCTTTTTTTCCCTCCTGTCCTGCAGAAGAGAGAAGTCATAAAGTGGATTTGTAGACACCTTTTTGGTAGCTGAGGAAGGGCACTTGAAAATTTGAGAGTAGGACAGAAATTGAGAACAGCACAATATGGATCAACCATTGTAAATGACAGAATAATTGGGTTTTTCTTTGCTAGTGTGTGATTATGATGAAGAGGCAAGGGGTAAAATGAGTGCAACTAGTCATTCTTTGTTGGTGTTATGATGTTGTTTTGACTTAGGTGCAGGAAACTATTCTTGCTAAATATATATAATTTCCATGTCAAAGTTTTTGGTAGGGCAGAGGCTACAAGAGTGGCTTTTGTGAAAAGACACCAGAAGCTGCTCCCATGTCGGGGTAAGTTCCATCTGGCTCCAAGACAGTACCACTGCTGCCAAAAGATGAGCCCATCAACAGTGCTGGTACAGTGCTGCAATAGTTCTGGGGCAGTATTTAGAGAAGGTAAAAACCAGGGAAGAGCAGTGATAAAATTTGAGAGAAATAGTTCTGCCAACACCAAGGTCAGGGAAGAAGTTTGGGAAGAGATGCTACAAGAGTCAGAGCAAATATTCCCCTGCAGCTCATGGAGCAGCCCATGATGGGGCAGGCTGTTCACCTGCCACCCATGGAGGTCCATGATGGAGCAGATATACATCTGCAGCCCATGGACAGTCACCCACTGGAGCAGATGTGTGTGCCCAAAAGACATGGTGATCCCATGGAGATCTCATACCAAAGCAGGTTTTCATACAGGACCTGGGAGCCCAGCAAGGACCCACACTGGAACAGCCTATTCCTAAAGGACTCAACCCCATGGAAAGAACACATGTTGGCATGCTTCATGAAGAACACCTTCATGTGGGAAGGATTTATACTGGCAAAGTTTGTGGAGAACTGTCTCCCATAAGTGGGATGCCATTCTGGAGCAGGGAAAGGATGTGAAGAGGAAAAAGCAGCAAAATAAAAAAGTAGGATGTGATCATAACTCCCATTCCCAGTCCTTGCCAAAGTGCTCAGGGAGGAGGGAAGAGGTAGATGAGTCAGGAGTGAGGATGATACTGGTAAGATGGGGGTGGAGGGAATTTGGGTTTTGTTTTGTTCTTATTTTTCACTGTCTAAAATAAAATCATTCTGATTCTATCTTAGCTACTTTACCCCACAGGTTCATATATATATACTTAGATGAGTTGTCATTAGACAAAGTATGACTGTGCATATGCAAATACTGACAGCACACTTTGCAAAGAGTAAAGGTGTAAGAACACATGAGAAATATACCTCATGGTTTGTGATTTCATGTGCTGAACCAGATCTTCACCTTCTTTAAATCAGTTCATAAAAGACTATGTGAAAGTCTTTGGACTTCTCTGACTCACTGCTCAGATACACCTGCCTTAATCACACCAATGGTTCATGACCAATTGAAGGCCAAACTGCATGACAACTCAATCTACTTTTCACAGTTATTTTAACATGTCAGCAAGTATATTATTCTAACTTTAGTAGATGGATGAGAAATAACAAAAATATCTTCATCCTTCTCCAGAAAAAAGTAACAAGAATACATATGTGTTACAATAATGCATTCAAGATTTTTTTATGGAATAGACTATACAACTGCCGTACTGTAAGAGTAAAAATTATGTGAAGGAATTAGAAACAAATAGGTGTTAAAAACAGGTATCCCCACTTATAGTTCAGTGAGAAACAGAAGAGGATTTCAGGCTGCAACTGGGGAAACTAATTGTGGGATACAGGATGCAACTTATGCAATCCATTGGGGGATTGAATTGTGAGGTTTAAATTCTATGTCATGGCAGAGACTTACAGCAAGCCCATAGTGTTCAGCTCAGGAGAGCCATAAGGGACACTATTGGCATAAAAATAGTTTCTAGGTCATAACTATTGTGCAGAAACAATATCTGAATATTCAGTGTAAAGTTCTATTGTAGTAATTCTGTTGAAAGATTAAGTATATTAGCCTGATGGCATACATTTTATGTAGCACCATTTTAAATGTCAGTTGAATTTTGGGTCTGCATAGCCATGTTTTGGTAGTGGGAAGGTTACAGGGTGACTTCTGTGAGAAGCTTGACAGAAGGCTCTGGAATGGACACACCACTGGCAAAGGCTGGGCCAACCAGAAATGGTGGCCACACTTTTGCAATAACATATTTAAGAAGAAAAAAAGGAAAAAGAAAAAAAAGAAGTTATTGTGCAGTTGTAATTTCATCCAGAGAAGATGCAATTAAAGTGAGAATATGTGAGAGGAACAGCCCTGCAGTCCTAAAGTCAGTGGAGAAGGAGGGGGAAGAGATGCTCCATGTGCCAAAGTAGACCATAGGGAAGCAACTGTGCTCCTGCAGCGCCTGGAGATCTGTGGGGAAGCAGAGATCCACCTGTAGCCCTTGATGGAGACCCATGCCAGAGCAGATGGATGCCTGAGAGTGGGCTATGAACCTGGGGAATATTGAGGAGGTTCCTGGCAGGGACCTGCAGATCTATGGAGAGAGAAGTTCACACTGCAGCAGGTTTCCTGATAGGACCTGTGATCAAATATGGAGCCCACACTGGAGCAGCCTGTCCTTGAAGGACTGCATCTCTGGAAGAGTGACCACATTGCAGAAGTTTGTGAAGAACTGCTACCTACAGGATGGACTTAAGTTGAAGAAGTCCATGGAGGACTGTCTCTGCTGGGAGGGACCCCATGTTAGAGCAGGAGAATGACTCCTCTCCATGGGCAGCAGCAGGAACAACCTCTGATGAGCCAACTATAGCTCCCATTTCTCACCTCCCTGTGCCACTGGGGGAGGAGGTAAAGCTTGGGAAGGAGGGAGGGGCGAGGGGAAGGCATTTTTAATATTTATTTTATTTCTTGTTATCCTGCTTTGATTTTGTTAGCAATAAATTCAATTAATAGTCCTGTTATGGACTTGGTTCTGTTAGTTTTGGGAAAAGAGGGTGTTTGTTGTGGATGGGTTTGATGTGGATGGTCCAGGATTTGGTGGGGGCAAATGGGCAAACCAGGGCGAAGGGTGATTGGACAAAGACACCAACCAATCATTTGATGCCCTGAGGAAACGATTGGCCCAGAATGAACCCCGTTAAGGGCCAATCAGGGCCCCGAAATTCCACCAATCAGGGCAAGGATCCAAATCGCACCAATCCTGGGCCAACGTGTGTTATAAAGGGAGGGGTTTTCAGTTGGGTAGGGTTCTTTTCTGTTCAGTGAGTGTGAGGAGGTGCTTGTGAGGGAGAGAACCCAGTATGTTCTGTACATATTGTCATTTTGAGCTGTTGTGGGGGGGTCCAAGCCTATCTTGGACCCTCCATTCTTTCTGGTTTATTTTTTTTAAATAAACTAGAGCCTTTTTCATCCCTTTTTGAAATCTGGCCTCGTTCGTTCATAACAGCCCCAATTCAAGTCTGTTTTGCCTGTGATGGTTTTTGGTGAGTGATCTCTCATGGATATTATCTCAACCCATGACCTTTGGTTATATTTTCCCTCCCGTGTCCAGTTGCAAAGGGGAGTGGTAGAGTGACTTCAGTAGGTAGCTGACATCCACCCTGGGTCCACCCACTATACTAATCTAAAGCATTTGGAATTGGATATGAAATTAAAAGTTCTTACATGTTTGAGTACACAGCAATTCTGACAGATCTAGAGTTGTTCACTATTTATCACAGTACTGAGTGAAGGTTGCACAGAATTAGCAGCACCTATAATTTATGTTATCTGCAGTGATATTGAACTTCATCGTAAATTCTTCATTGTTGCCTGTGATTTTGTTCCAGTTGCTAAAGTTGCCTTTGGGGTAAGGCTCTATCTCTAAACGAACATCGTAATCTTAAAACAGATACAAAAAAAAAAAACCCAAAAAATCAATAAAACAAACTCAAAAAAGTTTCTTGCTTCACCTTATCTTATTCCCTGAGTGATTTAAATTTCAATGCTCTCCTCACATCTCAGAGTGGACAAGAGCTACAACTGCTGCAGCAGAGTGGAATGCTGCAACCATATCAGTAGGGTGGCACAGATTTACAAAGGTAAAGATTTAGCTCACTTTTCTGTTATTGCAATATTAGAACAGACATGAACTTAATGGAAGCTGCTGCATTCTTGGAGGCACCTCATCATGGACTGCTACTGCTCAGCATTTTGTCAATCCATGATGCTTTACAATGTATCCGTCCTAGTATGTTTAGCTGTTGTGCATTGTCACTAGAAAGATTCTTTGAGAATGAAGAATTTCTGACAGCATGTGTTCCATCACGATCAAAAATGAAATTTACTATTTTTGCTTCCACACAAGAGCCTGGGAGTTCTCATCTTGTATCATCATCCGTATTTCTCTTCCCTACTGAGACAGACAAAAACAGGTACAGAGAGCATAGAGGGAAAAGATAGAAAAGGAGTCACAAATGCCATCAATACTTGAAACACTTAGTTATCTTAAAAGACATGCACACTGAATTAAAATAACCCCAAACTTTCATCTTTACTTTTAGAATTAAAATGAGGATTCACACTTCCTTAGTCTCTGATGGTTATAGCTTCTGAGTCATAGAATCATGGACTTGGTCATCCACAAAAGTGCCTTCCAACTCAGGCATATTCTAACTCCTGACCCTGTGCCAGACAGCCCAAGTGTCACACCATGTGCTTGAGTCTTGTCCAAATGCTTCTTGAACTCAGACAGGCTGGTGCTGTGACCACTTCCATGGGGAGCTTGTTCCAGTGCTTAACCACCTTCTGGGTGAAAAATCTTTTCCTGCTATCCCGTTTAAACCTTCCCTGACTCAGCTTCATGCCATTTTTGAGTCCTGTCACTCATCACCAGGGAGAAGAGATGCGTACCTGACCTTCCTCTTCTCCTCATGCGGAAGTTGTAGACAGTGGTGAGGTCTCCCCTCAGTCTCCTCCAGGCTGAACAGACCAAGTAGCCTCAGCTGCTCCTCATAAGTCTTCCCCTCCAGACCTTTCACCCTCCTTGTGTGCCTCCCTTGGCTGCTCTCTAATAGTTTAATGTCTTTCTCATATTGTGGTGCCTAAAACTGCACACAGTATTCCAACTGAGGTTGCCCCAGTGCAGAGCAGAGTGGGATAATCACCTCCTTTGCCCAGCAGGTGATACTGTCCTTAATGCACACCAGTCTGTAGGCTTTTGAAAGCAGAGAGGAAAAT
This sequence comes from Haemorhous mexicanus, assembly GCF_027477595.1. Taxonomy (NCBI): domain Eukaryota; kingdom Metazoa; phylum Chordata; class Aves; order Passeriformes; family Fringillidae; genus Haemorhous; species Haemorhous mexicanus. Next base: position 75,437,635 of record NC_082342.1, on the reverse strand, counting down.
AAAGCTGAACAAAATGCAGCTGGTGTAGACTGTTGCCTTTTCCCCTTTCTTTCCTTGCATACAGCAGATGTATTTCAATTTTACCTGCAAAGACAGATGTTTCAGTACTTAGTTCTCTAGCATCTGAAAATAATGCACATTAGACAAGAGGAGCAGCAAAGAAAAGAGAGGGGTATCTAAACCAGAACATTCACAAAAACATTATGAATAAGAATATAATTCCTATCTTTGTTTCTATGAAAGTAAATATCTCAGACTTACAGCATTTTTTCCCTCTTGCCCTGCACTTCTGGCATCTAGAGCCTACCACTAACACCAGGTTACTAGAAGGAGAGCTATGAGAAGTCTTGGTGAAAGGAAAAAAAGTGAGTTGTTGAGGGAGGCAAAGAAAGCAGTGATAATACAAAGTGAAACAGGAGATTATAGCTTGTCACAGCATGTGTTGCAATTGCAACACCCACAATACACAGAGTATTACTGTACAATCTCATAAAGGGCCACCCAATGCAAAGTAACAGCAAACCACTCCAGAAGGCTTCAAGCATTGGCCCTTCTTTTTCTTAAGCCCAACCTTTTATACCCCTGATTGTTCATGCATTGCTCCTGTGTGCCCTCTGTTCCCTTTCATGATAGGTCAGTGCACCTGGGCACTCCATGTCTCATTACCTTCAATACTGCTCACCTGCTTTTTGCAGCTGTAGCCCATTAGGGATGAGGCTCAGCCACAGCCCCATTCCCAATTACCACAAATTGTGTAGCTACAGTAGGGCTTGCAGCTAAAAGGATCCTCTGCCACCATTGGCTGCTTGAAGCTGCAGCTTCACTCTGACTTTCAAGATGCAGCAGCCTTAAGGAACTAGAGGAATTTGTGAGGACTGCATTCATGAAGTTATAGTGTAAGGTGAAAACATGGTAAAGCTGGAGCAGGAACTGGAAAAGGAATAATACAGAGGGAACAAGTTCTAAGTCTCAAAATAACATGCTTTGTCATTACTTAGAGAGTGGCACTGTATTCAGGTGGGAAAGAAGCAAGGGAAACTATGGAAACCAAGTGTAAAAAAGTGTAACAGCAATCAGTTTCCAGAAAGACTATGATTAGGTTCCTGTCTTTACAGCAATAATTTAAAATCCTTATTAACAGGTCATAATTTCTGTTAAAGAATATTTTCCTTTAAAAAGAAATAGAGATTTTTCTATTTCCTGTCCACCTATTTGCCCTGTCCCCTCCCCACCCCCCCAAGAAATGATACTTTAATAGGAAAATATGAATTGAGATGCCCTAAGCATGTATACTTGAAAAGGAGTTATTGCAGTAACCATTGAAGGTATGGGTACTCAAGGTAGTAGTTGTCCCTTGGTGTCTCCTGCATGGCTGAAAACAGCCATCACTTGCAGGAGCAGGACCATGAGTTCCAGAGTTAACAATGAGCTTAGGAGGGAGGGAGAGAGGAAGATGTGGGAATATGGACAGTCAAACCATAATTCTGCCCTACCGTGAATCCCAGCAATGCTGTACTCTCATGAATAATAAATATTCCATCTGAGTCAAGATTAAATGCAGAGGTTTGTCCCTGTCAGGCAAGAGAAAGGTATTGAGACAAAACATAGTCTAGGAAAGCAGAAAATCTTTATCTACTAGGACAAACTGTGTGTCCAGCATATTCATATTAAAGATAAGTTTTACATTTAAAAAAAGTAGTCTTTGACTAAAATGAAAGTCTAGGAAGATTACAAAGGGGTTTGAAAACAGTGACTTGTGCCAAATGTCTCTTAGGATAAATAATTATTTTGATAATTTCTTTAAGTGGAGCATTTCAATGTCAGTGTGTTCCCTTTCAGAATGGAATGGAACATTTTGATTGCTCAATTTGAAATTATTTTCTTCTGTGGAATGTCCTTCACATTATATAAAAGAGCAGAATCAGGTGTAATTCATCATCTTCTATCTAAATGCATTCTTTTTTATTAGCAATAATTACTTAACATACATCTGTGAAAGTCCAATAAAATTTTGGATGCTTTTGAAATTTCACAGAGGAAAAAAATGTGAAGCCACTGAGTTTTATAAAAACAGGAAAACTGTTTTCTGGTGTTTTTTTTTCAAATCTATAAAAAAAAAACTGCCATAATAATCCAGAGCAAGTATTTACAGCCCTTATATTTTCCAGTTTTCAAGGAACACCGTGGAGTCTAGTCAGTTCTCCAAGCTTTTGGTCCGAGAGCAAGAGAGACCAGTTTCCAAGAGCTACCCAGAAAAATAAAAACACTAAAATAAAAACACATCCTCAGGGAGCAAGAGTTCTGGCATGAAATCTATCCTGGGGCAATCAACTGCATAAATGTAGCTAAGTATGTGCCATCTGTGAAGGAATTTGTCCAGCGAAATCAGCAGCAGTTCTCTTACAAAACACGCAGTTGCTTCAGGATGTGATTCTATGCAGGTAAATTCAGGATATCTAAAGCTGTTGCCAGCCTGTTATCTTAAAATGTCTGAAATGGTGACTGCATTTTGTGTGGCAGGGTTTACTGCAGAAGCCATAACGCAGAGAAGCTTCTCGATGTTTATTCCAGCGTTCAAGTGACTTGTTTACCCCCGAACAGATGGTCATTCAACCACAGCATACATCAGCTGACACCTTTATTGCCCTAATAAGGATCAGGAAGAATCTCTAACAGGTTTCTATCTTGTTAGCACAGTGGGATGTGCAGGCTACAGCATAACACTGCTAAGTGCCAGAGGTATCAAACTAGATGGATCCACCAGGAGTGCGGCAAACTGATCAGCCTTGTTGTGTTGTCAGAGCCCTGTCTTCTTTGCATTCGTACTGGGTAAAAAAAGGCTTTTGTTTCTCTCCTAACAGGTTTATTGATCTGCAGCATTTCCTGATTTTTCTTTGCTTCTACAGGGTTATATAATTTATGTAGCTCAACCAGGGGCCACAAAAGTTGTGGGAAAGAGTATTCCCTGCTGGAATGTGATTTGTTCTTTGAGTTACACTGAAAACAAGGATTGTGAGACTTGTGGAATGAGTGTAGCTATCATTCCAATGGGAACTGCTACGCCCTTGGGAGAAGGGAACAATAGTACATTGTGTCACAGTGTGGGAGTGTACCACGGGGTTCTAGGCTGCAGCTGTAGTTGGAGAGGAAGGGAGAAAGGTGCACCCTCAGAATCAAGAGCAAGACCTCAGGCTGAGGGATCTGCACCTGCTGGGGGCATCCCACTGCTCCTGGGGCACACAACACCAGAAAGGAAGGTCAGGGTCCATAGTAAAGCCCTTTGCACTCTGCCGTCTGTAGCTCCATGTGTGTTTCTTGGATCCAGAACAAAATTTGGGGCATCATGGTCACCTTTTCAGAATGCATTAAATGTTGCAGTGCTTAAAACTGCTACAGCTGGCCCAAAGGAAAGAAATGCTGGAATATCTGTGTGAGAATGCTTGTTCACCATTTTCACTTGTTTTGCTTAAAAAAAATTACCTTCTATTGGTTTGCATTACCTGTTTGTCCAAAAGTAGACCTTTTCCAGTAGCAATGGCTGATGCACAGCAGACTTCCAAAACTAATAAATTTATTTGGCCTAAAATTCCATTTAATGGTCTTGTCCTCTTAAATAGACAAAAGCAACAGGTTTTAGATAAAAATGCAAGCAAATTTATCCATTTTGTCTCTACAAAAGATCTGACCAGAGCTACATACACACTTTACATCATGCTTGCTTTCTGTCCAAAGACATCCAGCAATTCCCATGACCATTTTCACACACTGCATTTCTAGCATCCATGTTTATAGAAATGATGCAGCAAATATAAGGTAATATATTAAGTTCTGGCAATGTATATGTCTGGAACTCTAAAACTTTTTTTTTATTATTATTTATTATCACTGTGATTAAGTCTATTCAAAAGTAATTGGGTCAGAAAAATGCTGTATGTTGTAGTTAACTGCTCAGCTAAAAAGCAGGTACAATACAGCCTGTGGTGCTGTTTGCTTTCTTCTGTCATCTGGAAAATGTCTCAGCTCTTAAGGTACACCACTGAAGATACCTTTTGTCTGACACATCTGTCAAAATACAATTTGATTCAATTTGATTATTATTTTCCTTTTTACTCTTATTAAAGCAATAATCAAAATATAAGGAAAACAAATTATGGCAACTGTAAAAGTAGGATTTCCCTCAAAGGTAAAATCTGCCCCAGAGGAATTCCAAGCACTGAAACTGTGTTAAGATTGCTGTATCCATCAAAGGGGAGTATTCAGTGCTTTTAATAATAAAACTGTATTTCCGAAATAGCTATATAACTTATAAATGATGAAAACCATCATTATCTCCAGCAGTGACAATACAGTAGATTCTCCTAAAAAAAAAATCTCCTAAAAAGATGAGCATTTATCAAATCCATATAACTTGAACTTCAGTCAAAAGTACTGTCCTTCAATCTCACATTGCTGCTGCCACAGGGATGGTCTGGAGCTGGGGTAGTAAGGCTCAGACAGCAGCACACTTCAATTTGTGCGCCAGTTTGGGGGATGCTAATCTGAGGCTGACATCTTGAATTTTGATGGCACTCTGTGAGTGACATGACCCTAGGAAGCTTTCTGCATGTGTAAGATACTGAAAAGGCAGAGCATTTTAAAATTCAGTAACAGTAGTGATATTTTCGAATTATTATTGCTGAAATGAATCAGAAATTGAATTAACAGATTTCAGTTCTAGTATATTGTGGTACATCTTCATGACTGCCCCTTCTTAAAAAGAAAAAATTTGTACTTTCATCCATTTATTTGACCTAACTGAAGTACATCCCACATTTATGAGTTGCAAACATCTATGCTTTTAATTCCCTCAACTGCTAGTAAAATGACACTTCTGGGGATTACTGACATCAGTACTTGATTTTCCATAAAAATATACAGGGGTTTTATTTTTGCAGTGTTACTCAAAAGAGAAAATCTCTTCTCCAAGCCCTGTTAGCCCTATGTGCATTAAAATTCTTCTGCATGCATATAGACATGCACATTTTCATTAATATAATTTATTGAAGGAATGTATATTTTGCATAAAGAGGATCCTCTGATAAAAATACATTTTTGTAGTTATTCCCATCAAAGCAACATGCCCACTGTTATGAAATATATTGTCTTTGCAGAATACGTGCATGGGGCTGATGTGCTGGACACAGTTTCTATAGGAGGTCTGTGTCTTTATGAAAAATTAGCTTTAGGATATCTGAGATGAGCTGAGAAACTATGTTTAGATAACTGAATCAGATCCCTAGTTGGTTTATTAAGTGACTTCAATGTCACTGATAATATTTGGATTTCCAGGTCACAAATTATTTTCTAAACACCGGCAAGCAATTACCGGTTGACAGAAATGTTTTCAAGTGTCCAGTAACAGTCAAACCTCCAAAAATCTTCACAAGATTGAAGACACTGCAAAGCCTTATGGGAGGTCTGAGCAAGGGAGAGGACAAAGATAATAAAGCCTGTCTCTTCTTTCTACCAGCTGCCAATTTGATAAATATCTCTTGGAGCTGGTGTTAGGTGTCAGGCAAAGCATCTGAAGTGGGCGAAAAGTAATACATCATATAAATAAAAGTGAAACTCTCAGCATCTGACAAAAAATGCCTGCAGTGCAATACTTTCCAGTCATAACTGATCCTCTTAGTAGAGAAAGGAAACCTACTGAAAGACTTTTAGCCCTTCACCTGGCCACAGAAAATAAAAATGGCTTCATTCATGACAGAAGAACACTGGCATATGAAATATAAATTTTCTCTCAAAAAAGTATAATTTTTAATGCAAAAGAAAGGCAGGAAGCAGCTGTAAGATTGTTTAGTATTCCAAACTGACTTGCCCACTTCAGAATGTCTGTTCTAAGTGAATATTTAGTAGTGCAGCTGGCATTGTTACTGATTGAAGAACTCCACTTATCACATTGAGCATCTTACTATCCTGGAAAAAATCTCTCACAGCTTCCTACTCAATTTATCCATCATATGAGCTCAAATTTCTTATTTGTTTACTTTTTTTTCCTCTTTTGGGTTTTTTTCTTTTGTTTTCCTTTCCTTCCTTGATCTCCTCCAATCCTGTTTTCTTCCCCCCTCTAATTTTCTTCTCCCTCTACTTTAATTTCTCCCTCTGTGACCTTCTCACCCTTCCCTTTCCTCTTCCTTCCCTTTAATTTTTAACAGGTCTGAATATTTAGCTTCCAAATAACAAAAGAAGAATAAAAAAAAAAACAGCTATGGAATATAGACTTAATTAAATTATAACCATTAATTTATAGAAATTCTCTTCTAATAAAAGAAGCCATATGCAATGGTTGAGGGTCTAAGATGTAATTATTGTGTGCAAACAACCTCATCATTAGATCAAACTCTGAAGTTGTGGCTACTGCAACATTGACTTCAACAAAATGTGGTAATTTTTATGCATTTGAAAATAAGGTATTTTGCTCAGCACTAAGGTGATGATGGTAATGGAAGCAGGAGAACAGGATATAGAAATCTAGAAGAGGCAGCAAAGCCTGAATTTTAAGAATATTAAATAACTTTCTCCAAAAGGTTACATTGCAAAGGTCATAGGAGGAAAATATTTGTTAAATCTGTATCAGAATGGGTTTATACATGCTCAGTTAGTTGTGCATCATACTCTACTTGTTCTGCTGTGTTTACATGCCCAAGAGTTCCAGAATGCTGCTCCCATTTTAGCCCAAATCATGCTGGAAATATCATTTGTATTTACAGAGTCATAAAAATAAGCAACTAAATAAAACTATCAGGAACAGCCCTATCAGCAGATACACGTTCTGTAAAGGTAAAATATGTGTGCAGTGCAACATTCTGCACTTTAAACCTTTAATTTCAGATACAGATCATCTCAATTTAAATAGTTTTTGTACATCAATATTCCTGTCTCTTCACCAGATTCAGTAATAAGCTTTATGTTATTAGAAATGGCATGTATTGACTCCTTCATGAAGCAGAGACCCATGTTTAACTATAATCTCCATAATAAACACATATGATACACTTTAGAAATAGAAAAATGAGTAAATTTGTCATGCTGATTCCCTTTTTCCTTTATTTTTGTCCTTTTATTTTAGCTGTACCCTCACCCCTCTTGCTTGAGGAAGTCTCCATATCATGCTATGCCTTAAGCCATTTTTCTTTTAACTTAAGTGTGGAAATAATAAAAGGACCAAAAATGCAGTGTGTTGCTAAGCTCTCGTTGCTGCTGAAGACAATCCAGAGGTAACCTAAAGACAAGTATTTGGCAACTCAGCAAAAACACCTCCTTTTTTGCATGATAATATATTATTGTTGTACAGTACATTTTGCTTCAATATTATTATTTCATAAGTTGAAATAATATATTAAACAGGTAAATATAGGAAGAAGACAACTTTAATGTATCCAAACCCCATCTACAAACATTAGCTAGGATATTTTATTTGAATGTCAAACAAGCAAATATTACTTTTAAAAATGAGGGGTAGCAAAAGCAATATATTCCCCAGAGAAATCAGCAAAAATACTTCTGTGTCATCACCTGCACTTCAGATGCAACTGCTGAAAACCCAAATCCTTTATGAGAGACTTGAGGTACTTGCTGTGTCCAGCTTCTTGGACAGTATTGCATTTTGTTCTGTATAATAGTGCAGTAACAGGCCCAATAAAGCTTTGATTTTAGGAGTGTTTCTGGCAGCTACCTTTCAAATGCTCTTAATTATTATTAAACCTTCTCAATCTTAATGTAGAAAAGATGCATTTATCAACAGCCTACCCATCTTCTCAGATAATAGTCTTTTATGAAGTGGAATCATGGAACATAAAAAGCAAGATCAATTGCTATTTTGGTGTGAATCACTTTAAGTAGATCCTACTTTTCCTAACTCTGTGGGCTGTACTTTCATTTCTACAGGAACAATTTCATTTTAGTGGTAGCTGTCTAATCAATGCAAATTCGGAATTTAAAGGATGGTTAGAATCTACTAAATAATCAGAATGGAAATACAAAAAAAAAAAAAGTAGCCTTCATGATTACCTTTTCTGTTTGTTTACTTTTTCTGCTGCCTAATTTTGAAGGTGAGGAGGTGTGGCTTTTCTGGATGCTTCACTATATGAATCATCTTCATTAGTGAATTAAATTTTGTACTGTGGTGTGAAAAATAGGACTTCCTTTCAGACAAAAGTAGAATATTGGTAACATCTTGTCTCTAAATTACACAGCTATGTGCTTTTGAAGACAGAATTCTAATCTAAAATTCATTCATTGTGTGAGTTGATCTGTGCTTTAATTGCTATAACAATACCAAATGCTGCACTTGCTTAGAGGCAGAAGATTCCATGGATGAAAGTGTATTTTGCTTAAGGGTGAGACTGGAATGTAAGCAATTTAAATTCCTTATTTTCTTGTATTTCTGTTTTCTATTCTTATGTTTTCTTTTCTTTCTGTTTTCTATTCTTATGTTTCGTTTTCCATTTCTGCCAGGTTTGTCTGTGTACTTTCCGTAGTCATCTTGAAAAATCAACAATGCAACAAAAGAAATATTTTTTTTTCCACACTTAGGAGAAATGTTCATTGCATTTTGTGAAGTTATTTCACATAGTGGTTTGAATTTAGAGAGTAGAATAATAAAACACAGATTACTGTCTTTTATTATTTACAAAGTTTGCTTTTCAGTAGCTAATGAACTCAATAAATCAGAACCCTTCCCCATAATCTCAGAACCCAGGCAGTATTGCTGACACTGACAACCCACTTGGGGAGAAAATATTGCTGGTTATTCTCCTGGGTACTCAGCACCCACAGGCTGTGGGGAGAATGACAGTATCCTCACATGGCCAGTCCAGAGTGGCCCTGGCTCAGGATGCTCAGCAGAGGTGAGCCTGAGGATGCTCAGTGAACTCAGAAATGGCTGCAGCACAGGTGGCTGCTGGGTTGGCAGGATGGCTCTAGAGGACAAAGTGGCACTGGAGAAGATAACTCTGCCCAGGAAAACCACACTACCCTGTCCGTGTGCTCAGGCATGGCAGTGACAGGGAGGTGCTGAGAGCTACTGGAGCATGTTTTGGTCTGCATGGTAGAAGATAAAGCTTCCCTGGGGACAGAAATCCAGACTAGCCTGGGCACCCTGCAGCACAGCTGTCCATCAGCAGCAGTGTGCATGGGGGGGAGGGCAGAATACAGCTTTCAACCCACCAGTACACACCAGGGACTCTGAAATGCCTTCTGCTCCAGCAACTGGAAATCTTGACCACTTAACCCATTGTGGGGATCAGAAGTGAACTCAGCAGCATTTTCTTCTCTCAGAACATTTCTTTCCCTCCAGAGCAATAAAAGCAGGAGTAAGACATCCAGAAGGGGCTGTGGATGTGGAAGGAGTAGCATAAATTCAGCCCACATTCTTCCAGAGACCAGACCATAATTCTGCCCGGCTCATACCTCTTCTTTTGTTTGTTGGTTTTTATTCTCCAGCAGCTCTGTGGTGACAGTTCAATTCCACCAGGAAGATCAAGGGACACTCAGTGTCACTGCACAGCAACATGACTCACAGGAGCCTGACCATATTTTGGCTTGCTGCCTGTCCTCACCTGGTGCCTGCAAAATCTCCCAGGCATATCCCACTGGCACGGCCTTCTGCTGCTGCATGCCATCAGTCCCAGCTCCAAAGAGGAGGAGAAGAGAACAGCTTCCCAAAGGGCACAGCTGGAACACGAGAGCCTGTACCAGCCATGGGCCTGGACGTGAATGATGCTCCCACATTTAGGCATGGGTGGGGGCAGGGCAGTAGGGAGAGGTATGGGCAGGGTGAGCAGCATTAGAGTAGGGTGCAGGCTTTGCTGACAGCACTGCTTCAGTGTGGGGTTTGGAGCAAAGAGAGGAAAAAAAGGCCACACAAGGGATATGATGCCCTGGAAGATGCCCAGAGAAGCTGCCAATTCTCTATCCCTGGCAGTGTTCAGGTGAGGTTGGATGGAGCTTTGAGCTTCCTGGTCTGATGGAAGGTGTCCCTGCCCATGGCAGAGAGGTTGAAACTAGTGATCTTTAAGGTCCCTTCTAACCCATACCATGATTCTGTGATTCTAAACAGGAATAAAGTAGTCTTCACTGAAATTCTGTCTGCTATGCATACTTATGGGAACTGGCATACATCTGCATAAGTGTATATTTGTACACTTATGCAGATGTATGTCAGTTCCCATAAGTATGCACAGCAGACAGAAAGGCACTAATGAAAGGTAGCAATAAGCAGCTTGGTTGCCTTCAGATCCTTTGACTGGTGGTTGCCCACACTGAATAGAATGTACTAAAATTGTAGACTAAAGCCCTTTGACACATAGAAAGGGCTTTTTTTTTTTACACTGTAACTTATTTTTCCAGAATAGTTTCTTTCATAATAGCATTTATCTTTGGAAAAAAAAATCCACAAGGCTTGTATTTGTGGGTTTCCCAGACAAAGGAAGGAATGATGAATCTGACTCTGTGTTCTCAGAAGGCTAATTTATTATTTTATGATACTATAATATATTAAAGAATATTATACTAAACTGTACTAAAGAATACAGAAGGGATGCTTACAGAAGGCTAAAAAGATAGTTTTCCTCACTTAAAATTTTTATAAAAAATTTTTACAAATGAACAAAACAAAAGGTCTGGTGAGAAAATCCATTCTCTCCTAATTACTATGGAAAAAAATCAGTTTCTAATAATTTCTAGAATCTAACAGTACTCTTTTCAGCCTAGTTCTATAACAGGCTGCTGTCAGAGACAGCTGAGATAAGTGGACTCTAATTGAAAAGATAGATAGGCCCTTCTAAAGGCAATTACAACATCCTAAAACTGGCCTCTAAATTTGATCTAAATTTGATGAGTCATTCTTAAAGTGTTTCCTTTTACTATAAATAAAAGCATGGGGAAATAATTTGGGTTAAGGAACCTGAGACATTTCAAATAAGAAAAATTAATAATGTCCTTAAATTGATATAATCTGTGAAATTTAGACTCTTAAAAAGAGAAAAATACTTAAAATCTTAAGTGAGACACTTAGCTAGTAAAATGCTTTTGTTTATGTAGCCTTGAAGTAGGTTAACTTTGACCTAAGACATTTTTATCTGCTTACTTTCTACTAAAAAATTAAAGTATGTCATCTAATTCTCCTAGGGAAGGAAAAAAAAAATACTTAGAGCTGAAAAAAAATTATAGACTTCACACATACACAAACATTTAGATGTATAGCTTAATTTCCAATTTTGCTTCCTCAATAGCCAGGGGAGGAAAGGATTTTGTTTGCACAAAAAGTCAAGTCTTTAGATCTGCTGTGCTTACTTTGTACAGATTATCACTGTAAACAGCCAGTGGAGAATATTCACTGTGCAAAATCCTGAACTGGTATACAGATACCAAATACTCTTAAACCTCAAAGACAGTGCAATGAAATATCAAAGAAAAATTATTTTAAATCCCCATATTTTCAGATACTTGATCAATAACCAGCTGCACGAGCAGAGCAGGATCAACAATATTGTTTAGCTTTAATTTAGATTAAGAATCTGCAACCTCTGGGATCCTGATCTGATACCTAGATTTGGAAACCATAGTAGGTACCTATCATTCATCTTTCTGTCCCATGTTTACCATCCTGAAATTGTGAACTAAATAGCATTAATCAGAAAATTAGGAAAGAAAATTTGTACTGGGCCAGTATGGTTATGCTGTGTTCTGTTCTGTTTTTTGAAATACTAGCATCTTCTTTATATTATTCTGAAATTCATAAATCAGTACTTACAATTGAAACAGCCAAAATAACTAAAGTATAATGTTTGATTTCAAAGTGTTTTATGTAAAACTTCTCATTGTCCAAATGTCCATCTGTTTTTAACCTTATTGGCTTTAATTCAATTCCAAATCATGATTCTCTTTTCCATTTAAATGTTTACCTAAAGACTTATGCTGATTTCTTTGTATTCTGTTTGCTTGAGTACTTGTTGCTGGGGGAGGGATATGTTCTTTTGGTCTGATTTTATTTGCAGCTATTTCATTCTTTTTATTTCAATGATCTTCATTCAGATGAAAAATAGCAAAAAAAAAGAATTCAAGAAAAATTTTATTTTCAATAAGGCCAGTAGCCTCTTGCAAAATACACTCTAAAAAAGCAATAGTTGAGACAATTTTGATTTCATTGTATTTTAACTTTTTTTTTTTTCTAAAATTGTTATTCTATTGCTAAGTCTGTTGGCACAAACATTTCTTTTTGGTTATTGTTTCAGACTTTATTTTTTTCTTTTGAGAAAATTTTCCACTTAAAGTTATTATTTACTTTTCTACTCTTAAGGTTCAATTCCTAACCTACAGCGAAGTTCTGCTATTGAAACATTTAACTGGATATGTTAATTACAGGAATGTATCCCTGTCCTGATTTCATTTGAGACAGTTAGTTTTCTTATGAGTTGCTGGTACAGTGCTGTGTTTTGGATTTAGGATGAGAATGTTGATAACACACTGATATTAGGGCTGTTGCTGAGCAGTGTTCAAGGACTCGTCAGCTTCTCATAGTGTCCTACCAGCAAGGAGTCTGGAAGGCACAAGAAGTTGAGAGAAGACACAGCCACTACAGCTGACCCAAACTGGCCAAAGGGATAATTCCATACCATATGGCATCATGCTCAACTGTGGAGAAAGCTGGCTGGGTATTGGCCATTGGGTGCTGAGGTGATGCAATGCATATTGCTTATTCTGTATTTTCAAATTTTCTATTACTGTTATTGTTGGTTTTGTTATTATAATTATTATTAAATATTATTATTAATGCTGTTTCTATTGTTGTTGGTTTTGTTATTATTATTTCCCCTTCTTTTTCTGCCTGATTTAACTGCCTTTATGTCAAGATGGGGATTTTAGGGAGTTTTTCCTGATATTTTCCCCATTCCACTGTAAGTGGGGAGTGAGGGACCAGCTGTGTGTTTTGCTGCCTGCTGGATTAACTAGCTAGGGGAGGGTTAAGCAGTGGGGGAAAATAGATTGGAGATTGGTTGAAGCCTCACAGCTTTTTGGTGATATTTTGGTGATATTTCAGGTGTTCTCTCAGTGCTTGACAGAATTTAATCTGTGCTTTTGTACTTCTTCTGTGTACTGTGTTTGAAGGAAGACTTGCAGGAGCATGAGGAGGACTTCTCACGAAGAAGCAAAATTAATACATGGAGTTTCAGATGGACAGACCTCATTTCAGAGGTTATCTCTTTTCTCCTGAACAATTTGTTAGACAACATTAATGCTCTGATGCCCCGTGTTCATTGCTGCTGGTTCTTCCTGCAGCATTATGGCACTAGGAGTACTTATTTCATTCCAGAAGTAGCTGCAGAGTCAAAAGGAAAAAAAAAACCAAACAAACAAACAAAAAAAAACCCCCCCAAAAAAAAAAAACAAAAAAACCCCCACCAAAAACAAAACCAGCAAGAAACAAAATCTCTCTGTGTTGGGTGTATCAGAAGAGTTAGCTAGTATCAAAATTCCTGCAGATAACCTCATTAGATCTATGCATACAGAAAGAGTTAAATGACTTACTGTATGTTTTTTAGCCCTGTAGGCCTCACCCACTGACCCTTTTCTTTTGAAACTGAAGGCACCATCACTTCTCTAGCTGTAATTCATCTTCTCAGTGGGTAATTAGTTTTGCACTCACAAATGCATTGGGATTACATTGAGGGTATACACTGAGGGTCAAGTCCTGCTTGAAAACTGAATTTCCTTTATGACAAAATCACTCACTTAGCTGATCAGGGGAAGCCAGTTGATCTAATTTATTTTGGATTTCAGTAAAGCTTTTGATAATGTCTCTCAAACTCTTTCTTATGGACAAAATGTCCAGCACACAGCTGAATAAACACATCATATGATGGGTGAGCAACTGTCTCACAAATCAGGAACAAAGGACTGCAGAAAATTGTTACATCAGGCAGGTGACCAGCCACTATCAGGGTCCTGTAGGGCTCCATTTTAGGAAGCCCTAAAGTTCTCTTCAATGTCCTTGTAAATGGCTGGGATGCAGTACTTGAAGGCATGCAAATGAAGCTTGATTGACACTAAATTGGAAGGAGCTGTAGACTCTTTTGAAAGCACTGAGACCCTGCAAAGAGATCTTGAAAAATCAAAAGGTTGGGCAGCAATACAAATTTTAACAAGAGCAAATGCTGGTTCCTGGTTCTATGATCATGGTTACAAGCACTCTGTCCTCATCCATGACAATGTGCCTGTATTGATATAGGAGTGAACTTGTTATTCCAGAGATAAATACCTTTTAAGTTATGTATATGTAAATATACTGAGTCTCAGTTGGTCCACAAGTCCTATAAATACTTTAGTACAGTTCTTTTAAATTTTTGGTGCAGATGCTGGCAGAAAAAATTCTAGTTTCCTTATTAATAAACATCTCAGAGAGTTATTCTTCATCCTGTAAAATGAAATCAGAAAATAATATGCTATCCAAAAGCTGTCAGCTATTTATCTACATAGTTTTCTAGTGCATTTTGAGTCATAAACTAAGAAAGTACCTATCCAGAATTTCTATGTGGGAAAATAGGGACAATATATGATATTTTTATATTAGGTCTACACCAGAAAGAATCTTTTTGCAACCAAGAGCAACAGAATGCATAAATATTCTAATTAGAGATCTAAGTTTAGGATAGCTATCTTGACAGTACAGATGTGTGACTGAGTCATTTTAAACTCTAAGTGTTCATTGCTGTTAAATCTATATACTCATTCCTACTTTCATAACTAATCAAGTTGACATTTCACGTTTGAGACATGCAGATTTGAAGTCTGTCTGCTGATTCCTTTAAAAGTGTAATAGTTGTGTGATTAAACATTTCAGGGGGATAAAAAATGTTCATGCTCTATGCCATGTTATCAGAACTCTTAATGAGTGATCACTTAAAAAACAGTACAAATATGGAGTTAAAATGCAGGGGTTTTTAAACATCTGCATACAGGATTGAAATAAATAACAAAAATAAAATCTTAATTAAAGTTTCTTAGATAAGAAAGTAATTCAGATATAATAAAACACCAGAATAGTTTTGTTTCATTCCCACTGAACTAGCATACAATATCATAATGAAATAAAATAGCACCTAGTTAAAGAGTTTGAGAGACCTTTTGTGTCAGATACATTTTTGAATCTTGAAAATATCTGTATAATCTATTCATCCAGGGCATCACTATTTTTGCTCTTTTACATATCAATTAAGAAAACAGAGGAGATTCTGACAACTATAAGGGTTGTTCCATCTAAAAATTGCAGTACTAGATATTTTTCAAGTCAAAAATTATCTTGTTAAAAGTTCCATGTCTTGGATATGAGCAGAAAAAATTTAACATGACTGACTTACCTAAAAGATCTCATGAGAAATTTTCTTGATTCATAGATAAGAAACAGCACATTGATGCTTTTCCTTCTAGGCTTTATTCTGAAATGGAATAAAAGGAATTAATCCCTTAACTTAGTAATGGTTCACAGAGATGACTGTCCACTAAAGTACAGGTACAGTATCCCAATGCTGGTTCTGTTGCTATTAAATTCTAGCTCCAAATGAATGATTCTGATTTTAAGGTTATAAATTGCATGTCTTTTTTACAGGAGACTATACAGGTACAGTAGGCATAAATGAATATAAATACTCCTCTTATTTAAAGAACTGTAAACATGTTTGAATTTCAACAAATAATAAAAGTGTTAATATATAAAAGCTAAATTATTTTATATTAGAAAACTAACAAGACCCCTCAGAAACCCCTGATTTGAATTTTGAAAAAATTACAACTTCTGATTATGTTATGTTTTATTTATACTATTTAAATTTAGTTAAGACCTTCCCTCTGCTTTCCTTCATTCACCTATTTTTCAAACCAGAAGGATGATACGACTGGTGTATTTTTTTCAAACATCCTGTGTATGCATCAAATAGAAAGTTTCAAATAACATACTAGGAAACTCCTTGTATTCAACCTGATTTATATCTAGGTGCCCCAAATACAAAATTTTGTTTGGCAATAGATGAAACAGAAGATGGTGACATGGTAAAATATGCCTGAACAGCTGTATGAACAGCCTGTAGCAATGTAATGCTGTGATGGCAGCTTCATTCAGACCTACAGAGGGGTCAGCGGAACCTTTAGTCTTAGCTAAGGCTGCTGAATGTCCCTGTACAAACAGCTGGACATAAGCAAAAAGCTTCCTGTTACAGATAGTGCTAACATGCACTTGAAACCTCATGGAAAATAACACTAACCTCATTTTTGTATTTATTCATTATAGCCTGTTAGAAAACATAAAAATATCCCCTAGTAAACCTTTCAGCAAGGAAGATGAAATCATCAATATCACATTACCCCTGGAAAAAAAACCCTGTCATTAAAATTACCCTGCTGGTTGAGAACTGGCAATACTGGCAGCTGGATGGGACTCCTCCCAAAACTAAAACACTCTGACTCCAAGGGGAAAAACAAAGGTGACCACAACAGCAATGGAAGGGGAATTTACTAGGAAAGATGCATGGAACGGCTTTTATTTGTTTATTATTCACATTTTCCATAATAGTATTACTTTATTTATTTCCTTTTCTTTTCTGTAAAAATAAAATCTGAATTAAAAAATAATTTCTTGATTTGACAGATATGATTTTCATAATTTGTAAATTGCCAACTTGCCTTTTTTTTGTTTTTGTGGGTTTTTGTTATTTAATGTTGCAAATACACATCATATGTTACATGGTCTGGGACATGTTCTATCTGCCTGGCTCATCATACCCAATGCTGTATAGGTAAATTAAGTCAACCAAGCTACATAGACACTGATCTCATGCAGGAATATGCACATGATACATACAGTCTATACAGTCTTATATTCCATGCATTCTGCACCTAAATTGGGACAAAAATCTCATTCCACAGTATCCCCGACCTTTGGAAGGAAGAAGTTCTGCAAACACAGTCTTTCCCGGTGATTCATATTATGTACTGTCAGTTTTTAATTATACTTCTCTTACACACAAAGGACAGCTCCTCATTCCTCCCACAACATTCTCTTCTGTACACAACTCAATCCTTAGACTTATATGGTCTAAAACTGAACACGGAATTATCAAAATAGTTAAGAAAATTAATTCCTATGATGGATTTAGTCTTCCTTGTATCATATGCAGCACTCATCTTTGGCTCATCTTCCCCTTTCACTAATGCCACCTAAGAACACCCTCATGCCATCCATTTCCACAAACAGCTGTTGTAGCGTGTAAAATAGCCTGACAGAAAATATTCTGGCTGGCAATCATAGAGGTAGCAGAACTGCCAAATAATGTACGAAAAATAAATAATTTTGAACTCTTCTTCTCTGGAGGGCTCTGTTAAATATGGGAATTAAATAGCAAAAGGATAAGATAAAATGGTAATATCATTCTGGGTAAGAGTTCACTCCAGGACAAATTCTGAACAGTATATGTGTTAAACTGCACACCTCCACTTGTACACACATACTCCCACATCCCCACGCACTGACACTTATGAAAGTTACTGACATGTATTCCTATATCATCTAAGATGTACCCTTTTTTGTATATGCTAATATGGGTAATACATAAAGGTGAACTTTTAAAAATTTTTGAAGAGTCTTTTAAATCATCATGTTTTAAAGCATCTGTGGTTATTTTTTTCATTTCTAAATCTCTGCATCGTGAATATGCTGCCTTTTAGGATGTCACTCTCCTGACTTTAGGATGTCACTCTCCTGACTTTTATTAATGAGTTTTCATTTGAATTCTAATGAATTTCCAAAAAGGAACATACTAGTTTAATCTCAGATGTAGCTAGTATTTTACTAGAGCATGGTGCCTGGACTTTGACAGAGAGACTCGATGCTGATTTTATCAAGCTATATAGTGATAAACAAAGACCTCATAGACCTATTCTTGATGATGTTGATGCTAACTCATAAAATCAATTCATTTCAAAACTAACAAATTGCTAGGCCATAGTCATAATTTTTCTCCACTAAAGGTTTTGATTCATTTAGCTCTACCATGTGATTTTCATTACTGTTAAGTACAGTTAGCCCTTGTGGATAAATGAAGATGGAAAATGCAGAATACAAAACAGATTTGTCATAGTTTGAAGATGTGAAAGCAATAATTCTATTTAATTTAGAAAGATATTGGTCTGGAATGATGTTTTCTCTCTAAATTTGGCAGTCCTTGAGCAGGTGGACACTTCTCTGTTTTTGCTAAATACCTTTCTATATAATATGTTTTAAATGGTTGTATGACTACTCCTCTTTCAGGAGTAAGCTAAATGACAGAACAAAGAGAATGTCCTAGGGCCAGCCTTACCAATGGTAGGCTGCCTACCTGACAGGTAGGTAGATTGCAATGGATGAAGTAAATGTAGGGGTTTTATAACCCACAAAGAGATGGAAGGTTGACTTCTCATAACCTCCCCCTTACAGCGACTGTATTGCTGGGCATAGGTTAGGTTTTGCTGCTCTTTAATGATTTATATCAAGGAACAATCTTTAGGACAGGAAATCTTCACACACGACTTTTGTTTTCAAGAAAAGAAGAGAATTCAGGTGAAGATAAAGCTGTTATAGGTGAATCAGTCAAAGCTGATATGAGTGAATCACTGAGCTCAACAAAAAAAAAAAAAGTTAAGAAACAAGTACAAAATATTCATTCTGTACTATTTTGGAAAGGCTCTTCAAAATAAATATAGGAAATTCTTGAGCAGGTTCCTCTGGAAAATTTGAAAAGGTATCATGAGATGGAGACAGAAGGAGACAGAAATTAAAAAGCTGTATGAATTTCAGAGGTCACTATGGTATTTTCTGAGTTTTTCAAGATATTCTAATAGCCTCTCTAAAACCTGAATAAATCAGGATTAAAAAACTAAGTATTATCATGCTTTGATATAAATAAACCACATGCTCTTAACCATATTTCATCTTTGCAGATATCATTATTATTTATTATATAAATAATATAAACATACAATCATTGTTGTGCAAACACAGTTTAAGCAGCATTATTTCATCCCTACTAAATTTACTTGTACTCTTGAGGGTTTTAAAATATATCAGTGACTGCTATTTTTTGAGTTTATATCTGGTCCTTCCAACTATCTCCATGTGTTTTCGCTAATTATACTTCCATTAGATTCAATTGCAGAAAGAACTCTATACTTAATTTGATGAAGACCCTACTTACTGTCTAGAAATAAAAATCTTTTGGTTATCTCCAAGATTGAGTAAGAAGCTTCCAATTACAAAACAGCAATCAATGATGAATAAATAATCTGAACATTTACTTTGTTTATCACTGATGTTCTCCAGTGATACTTAAATGCCACTGAAGTGTGTGGTTAAGAAACAACTTTCTATGAACATAATCATCCATAAATAGCTAAATTGATGACTCTGCATTGCTGCATAAATAAAACTCCCTGTTCTTGTCCAACTAATCATGTTTGCATACTGAAAGACCATTAACACAGAATGTTATCCAAATTTTTACAAATTTACCAATCTCTCATTTAGGTTTTCACTCAACTTCAGGACTTTGCAAACTGGAGCTCAGAAGATTTGTGGCATTCGTATACTGACATGGAGAACAGAGAAAGGAACTGATCTCATACTCTTGCTAGTGAAGTAAAATTCCGTTCCCTTCCTCTGTTTTGGACAAACACAGAGGTTTGACCAAGTTGGGATGTAGGAAGCGTTACAGGGATTGGTCACTCTATAGACTGCTTCTAAACAGGAAAATGGCCAAGATTGCTCCAGTGTCAACAGTTTGTATCTTTCCTGCTACTTCAACAGAATCCAGAGTCCTTCAACCAGACAAGTTGGACTCTCACCCTTGATTACTTCATGTATCCATGTCTCTCTCCTTCCATCTTGCAAAATGGAGTCTGAAGTTCACAATTTGTAGATACCGAAGTGTTTGGGCTGCAAGAGAAAACAAAACAGAAAAAACACCAGCAAGACAGTCTTCTCAGCTTTATGAGGAGTGTCTCTCCCTCTCTTTTGTTTACAGCATAGACACAGTCTCCATGTCTTCTTCTGTCTTTTTATTTTGGATGTGTTCACATCTGAAATGAAAATTCTGCTGAACTTCAACCGAAGTTTTCATTTTAAAAGTAAAGGGGGAAAATAAGAACACCTTCCCACCCCAAAATCCCCAAACCAACACCAAGCCCAAACAAGCTTTTAAAACTACTAAATCAATATCCTTAATTAGAAGGTTTTTTTCTCATTTCTCTAAGATATATATTTAAAGTTAATGCCTTTGTATTGAAGGGAGAGATAATTCAGTCCAATCTACTGCTTGAGTCAGGACCAACAAAGTAAGATTAATCTTCATTCAGCCAGAGTAGGAATAACTCCAAGGGTGGAGATTGCACAGTCTGAGATTTGATGTGCTCTCCAAGAACACTTTGACTGCTTTCTTGTAATCACACATCAGGTAGCTGAAGAACACAATTAAAACCGCCTTGACTTTCTCTTCCCTTGTCTCAACAAATTAAAATGAAGTTCAGTAATGGCTATGGGATTTTTTCCTTGTAGGAACTGCCTCCAATTCAAATAAAAAAGGAAGAAGTCTTTAAATAAATGTGCAAGAATATTTGGTTGAAATTTGCAAGGAAAATTGTGAAAAGCATTCACACTAGCCCCAAGACCTCTTTTGCTCTATTGATAGTTCTCTATGCAATTTAAATGTAATTGGAATAGGTTTTTTCCACACACTCTCAATGTGATGGAAATGAGTCCCACTGTAAATTATAATATTTCATATTTTCAGCTTTACCTACCTCAGGTGATTGAAGAAGCTAGTGGGCATTCTGAAATGAGATCACATCACATTGTTGGAAGGCCATGCAGAATTATGAAGAACTGCATCTTAGTGAACCTTTTTATTCTTTATGATGGCTAGCACTTTTCTATCAAAAAAGTAGTAATTCCAGTTAGTCTACTTTGGAGTGAATAAAATCACAAAAATAACTTGGAGTGAACAAAACGACAAAAATAAGGTTCCTGGATTTGTACATATTTTTGTGGTATTTCCATCTGTCCAATATGTCATTTATCATTAATTTTTAGACAATTTTTTTTTTTCTGCTAGATAAATCCTATAGGCACAGATACTTAGAATGCTTGTAGTACAAGCAATGACAATGTTAGAAGAAAGAGGTGGTTGGGTTTTTTTCGATAATTAAGCATTTGACTATAAAATCCCACTGTGGAAGACTATAATTTTAAACACTGAATTTCTAAAAGCTCAAAAGTAGATGTTTGCTTGCCTTTTACACATGAGAGACAAGGAAATTTTCATACTGAGTTTAAGATATTTTGCTACGCATCATTTCTATTTATAATGCCTAAATGAGCATGACAGGGAAAAAAGACAGGAACCTACATTCACATTTGTATTTTAAGAGTTTTTCCTTCTGTCAGTAGCTTTGATTACTTGATAGTCATCACAGTGACCACCACATATTTCCTATGAATATAACTGACGAGGACTGATTGACACTGACTGCTACCAAATTAGCATTTCCATGGCAGCCAACATCAATTACCATCAGTGATGGGATGCTCATCTAGGAGAATCTGAACAGCATTGCAATATAAACCAAATCATTTAGGTTACAAAAACTGCAAAAGAAACATAAACAAATAGAGAGGGAAAATAAAGGAAAAATAACCTAATGTCACTGTCACTACAAGCTGTATATTTGCTTCTATAAACAAGAATAAGTATCATTAGGAAGTAACAAAACATGAAGCTTTTGCTCTTTATATTTTCACCAATATCTATTGTAAATGTAAATCTTTATGCTGTAAGATATGTCTTCCAGAAATATTTACACAAGGAGTTGTTTTTTTCAAATGTTATGTGTTTAGGCTCTTTTCTTGTTATCAGTCTCTTAAATATTGAATTTCTGATAGGTCCGGGAGATTCAGAAAACTTGAATAGACACAATATTTTCATTTTCTTTGAAACATCTGATGAGAATCTTGTTAAGATGTTCAGGGTTTTTTTCTCTGCTCCTCTAACTTTTTACTATTCTAACCTGCTACTAATCTCAAAACTTTCAATTAAGATTAGAATACATCATCTGAAATTAGGTTAAGATCTGACCTACCATTTTTCTTTGAAAACAAATGACACCCGGGCTTCCAGGTTGAAGAAGTGCTGCAGGAAACCCTGCCAGATTTCCATTCAGATATGACTCTAGGATGCCAAAAGGTGGACATTGCTGATTTTTGAGACAGCCAAAATGGATAAGTTCAAACTCATAACCAGTAAAGGTTTCAAGGTAAAATGGTTTCATGTTCACATGAAAAAGTTGGGGAAGAAGAAAGTAAGCAATAAGATTTATTTTCTTTTCAGTTATATTTTCAAAATATTTTTCTTTCACTTTTTGTAAACTTTTTTTGGAAACATAGCTGAATGTACAGTACCTATTTAAAAGAAACCTGCCTGCTGTATTCAAAATTAATAAGAAAGGATTGCTAGTTACAGTGAGGTATAACTAAATAAGAGTGGAAATTTGGACTTGACTACTGAGAATTTAAACAGAAAGGCAGAATTTTTCTAGGCTCAAGAAAACTCATGTGTCTGCAACCTCACTGACCCCAAAGCATTCATATTTTTGTTTGAACTCCAGCCAAGACAATGGGTTTGTGACCTAGCTATGACTTAATATGTTGTGGTAGTTTTAGATAATATAGTTATTAGGATTGCATGTTTTTCAGTTGGCCAGAAATAAACCCAGTTTATCACTTTATTTCCTTAGATGTTGAGTTACCTGAATTATTTTGATTTGTCAGGCAGACACAGAAGTAAGACCTTGTTCAGTTAATACTGAAATATTAGTCTTTATTTGTTGTATTTTCCAGCCCTACAGGAAAACCATAAACTAGGTGCTCTCTCCCCTGATCAGTAGCTAAAACCTGAAAGACTGGTATGCAAAGTTGTCCTGGTTCAGGGCAAATTTGGGAGAGAACCCCCAGAGGGCCCCCCTAGGAAATCGGATTCTACCACCCCTCCCCCAACCGGTGCTGGAGAAAATACCTCCTTGGAGAAAAGTGGAAAAAAACTGGTTATTAAACAAGAAAAACTAAACAATATTAAACAATAAAACCCCTTGCTGCTCCAAAGGAGATGACAAACCCAGAAAGTCCCCTCCCCAGACTCCAGTTCAGCTCACTCAGTCCCTTATCAGTCCCTCCGGCGCTGGAAATGCCATGGCCCAGGCCCGGCCCGGCCCACCGATGAGAGCTGCTGGTGCTCTTATGGTTGTTCAGTCCAGAGCAGGTGTGAACAGGTCCAGAGAAAGGGGAAAAAAAAGGAAAAAAAACACAGTCCAGGGAACTTCTTTGCCTCAGCTAGCTAAAGTAACTAAAAGCAAAAAAAGAGAGCCCTGTCACGCCGTCTGTTCATCCGCAGACAACGCAGTCCAGAAGCAGGAATGTGTAGGAGTGAGTTCAGTGTCTGAAAACAAACTGCGCGCCTCCTGTCCCCCCCTCAATCCTTGGAGCAAGTCTTAAAGGTGCAAAACTTACTATTCAGCATAAACGGAACAAGACGATTAGGGATAAAAGCATCATATAGTCAACCTAGGACAAAAGTATAAACATCTATAAAACAGTGAATAAGTCTCCCCCAATTATGATTACAATTTGAAATACGCCAAAATATAACTGATGCTAATAGGTTAGTGTCAAGTAGTTTAGTGAGGCTACATCATTATTTTGTGTTGAATTGCAGCATACTTGGGATCTGAAGGGAATACATTCCTCTCAACAGTCTATAAACCCAAGCAGGTTCACAAGCATGCACATGTACATATTTATTTAGTTGCTGGGGAGAATCAGAACGGGAGATATTCTCCTTGACAGTATCTATAATACTAAATAAAAAAGTGCCGGAAGCCTGTGCCTATCCCCAAGGCAGTCCACCAGTTTATGCTCTCAAAGTTTAGACTGTTTCAGTATACTGGAAATTGTTATTGCTGAATATTTTTATCTTGGAAAAATCCACTTGGAAATAGATAAGAACAGACAATGAACAGATAAGAACTAGGGAATGAGCTTGTTTTTTAAGTTCTGTGTAATTCATATAAGTAGCACATTTTCCAGGTTTATTTCTCATATGAATCCTGTGACAATTACTATAAAGGGCATGTGGAGTTCACATCTTCCTTGATCAACAGAACAGACAGATATCCTGATAAATAGATACTGACTGAATTTCCAGTTTGCCTAAACATGCAGGTGGCTCTTAATATATTTGTAGTTCAAAATCTATAGATTCCCAAACAATCAAAGCTCTTTATTGTGTTCCCATTTCATATTGCCCCCCACTTAGTCGTTTTATTGAAATAATAGTATGATAAGGAAGGAGAAGGGAATTAACTGTGGGAAAGGTGATGTGTCCCCACACACTTCTTACTTAAAATAATTGTGATCTTCTTACTGTTAAAAGATTGGCTTCCTATAAATTGATATTGCTTCAGAATTGTTTGCAGCATTACATAGATTACATCTGACACCTCTGGAAAGCTTGTTTGTGCCCCAGGCATCTATATATGTGCCTGCAATATTGACAGTATGAATTATGTGGGTAAATATTTACATACCTTCTGCAAAATGTGCTGAGGGGCAAATCAAAAAGCAGAGTTTTCTCTGCTGGAAGTGAAGGGGAATTTGTTACAGAGAAGCAATTTCAATGATCAGGCACAGCATGCTTAGTATTGAAGGAATTTCTCTCTCTGTCCGTCCTGTGTGCATTTTCTTGCTGGGACTCTGACCTTTTTTTAATACCTTACTGTCTCTGCATTTTTGCTGTGTATAAAATATTGTGCATATATTGATAGCAATTCTTTCTTCCATATTTTTTAATATTGTTTGTCAAGGCCAAATTCCTGAAGGTCCCCTGGTTTTACCCATGAAGCTTCAATTTCTTTTAACATACTTGTCCTTTCTGGAATACTTATTACAGTATATAACTTCTTACTTGCAATATGTGGGATTAAGGGTTTGGAGGGGCAGGTGGGTGGTAAATGCTGAAGTTTTTGGGTTATTTTTATTTGTTTCTTGGGTTTTGTTGTTGTTTTGAGTTTTTTTGTTTCATTTTTGATTTGTTTAAGGGGTTTGGTTTTTTTTTTCAGATTTTAAAATGTGTCTTTCTTTCAGAACTCAAGAAACCCTTAAAATTTGATTTTCAGCTTTCCCTTTCCATCTCCTGCTCATATCCTATAGAAAAATAATGCAGTTGGAACTGCTATGTCTGCATGAATGTATTTGGTCTATAAGATGTTTCATCCAATTTTCCTTTTCTTTGCATTACAAAATATTTTTCTTTATGTATTAACATAATTATTTCTTTTTCAGTTAATTAATAGAATACTAGAATCCTTAATTTGGACATATTAACACTTATGCTGTAAAAAAATGAAGAATGCTAATTTACTCAAGTGTGTTTATATTATTAAATATTAATTTAAAGTTTTAAGGATTTTTTGATGCTTGTAGCTTTATTTTCTATAGGATTACATCTGCTGGTTGATGGAAGCAACAGTGAAGACAAGATATCTGGATATCTACAGATCAGATCAGAGGATTCATAATTCCATAGTATTAAAAATGTAAATTAGGTGGCATTCACAGTATCTGTGTTAGATGAGACAAAAACTAGCTTGCTTGCAAATACCCACTAACCTTGTTATGAGAAGATGTCCTGCTCTCATGGGGTCTCTGAGAAATCATTTACTGGGCTTAGTTATGCCTGGTTTCATTTTGGAAAATATTTGCCTCGAAAATTAAAAGTGATTTGGAGTTTATAGAATTATTAGTTTAATAATTTTTTTGCTTATTTTTAAGCAAAATAACAAATTAAGAAAAAAAAATCAGATTAATATTTCAGAACATACCAAATAATTGTGATTAGTTTCTGATTTAGACCAGAGAAATACAAGTGACTTTTTAGAGAATCAGGAGGTTTTGCTACCTCTGAAAGATAACACACTGACACACATTGCTTTGTCTTGACTTATACCTAATGGGATAAATGTCACATCTGTCCCTGAAGCTTTGTCACTGCTTTGGAGAAGAAGGAAATTCCTCTTACTCAGCATGCTCTCAGAGGTCTGTGCTAACACAGACTTGTGGTGGCTTCTAAACCAAAGTTTTGGTCCTTTGCCCAGTCAAAAGGAATCTGGTCTGTCTGTACAAGTATAGATACCAAATAGAATTGTACATAGTACCAAATATCTGCATGAAATGTAAAGTCTATTATATTCATAAAGCCATATTGTATAAGGTGATATTCTCTGTTGACCCTGATGTCCATGACTGTATCACTGATAAAAAAAAGTGTATAAGGAATGAATGTTTCAAGCATCAAGGACAGTTAAGACAGACCACCTCACATTTCTATTACTAAAGCTTGTCCTGTGTAATACAAATTTTCTCTGGACATAACCACTTGGATATTCCAGAATGAAGTTACAAGCTCACTGTTTCAGACAGTGGGCAACTGGAGTCCCCTGTTTAGACGTGTTTTTTGGATATAGGTCAAAATCTGGGAATTGATAACATATTGCTGGATTGGATAGTCAAAGTCAGTCGGATGTTAACACAAATGAGGTTAGCTAGGCAAAGTGTAGTAATTTACTTAAACAACAACCCATTGCCTATGAACATTAACTCTAGAGAGAGAATTTAGTTATTTAAAGTCTGATTGGAAAAGCTGCACAGGAATGTAGTAGGGTAATATAACCCATTAACATAGCTGTCCAGATGGCTGAACTTTTGTTTCAGTACTATGAACTGTGAAACTCAAGTTCAGTAGCAGACATAGATGCCAGTACATTAGAACTCACAAGAGAGCATAAGTCTTGAGGCAAGAGCTTTCTGTTTTTAACTCTTATGTACATTTCCAGCTTGACATATGGCATGCAATTTGGGCCCCACATTTTTGGCATGTCAGTCCAGTGAAAGGCTAAGAGAGAATTGGGCAATAATTTTACAAAGAGATCTTGACTCAAATTCCTATTAACAGCGAATCAGAGAAATGGAGAAATGGGGGGGGGGGGGGGGGGGGGTTGTGACAGAAAGAATATAAAATATTCTTCCATGTGAGCATTTTCCAATTCACAGTAAGCAATCATTGAAGCCTACTGTGTTCACTATTATGAAAACCATTTATGCATAGTTAGAACTCCTATGTAAAATTGACCAGATAATGAAATGAAAGCTGTTCTGAGTAACTCTTTGCTTTAGTCTAAAAAAAGCAGTTAATTGCTTCCGGATATATTAGAGTTTATTGGTATTGTACAGATGTGTATAATCACTGCTTTTCCCTGTTTGAATAGCAGCCATCTGTTTGTCTTTGAATGACTGCGGCATTTAATAAATACACTTCTGTCTGTATCTGAGAAATATTCACTCTTTCTCTGCCAGTGGAAGCAGGATGGCAAGACACAAAATGATCTTCATCTATTAATACCAACTAATGTATATAACTATTGTAACTGGCTGTCCTGATTTTGATGAGGTAGGTTTAATTTTCTTTGTAGTAACTTATACAGGACTATATTTTAGATTCGTGCTGAAAACAGTGTTGATGATACCCTGATGTTTTAGCTGTTGCTGAGCAGTACTTGCAGAGTGTCAAGGCTTTTTCTGCTTCTTTTCATGCCTTCTCACTATCAAATAGGATAAGGCTGCATAAGAATTTAGGCAGGGGACAGAACTGGGACTGCTGACCCCAACTGACCAAAGGGATATTCCACACATGACATTGTATTCAACAGTAAGAAAGGAGGAAGGGGTAAACATCAGCAGTTATGGCCTTTATCTTCCCAAGTAGCTGATATAGAGGATGAAACCCTGCTTTCCTGATAACTGAACACCTGCCTGCTGAGAGCAGTCGTGAATGAATTCCTCTTTTTGCTTTGCTGGTATGAGCAACTTTGTCTTTCTCTCTTAATCCATCTCTATCTCAACCCACATTTTTGTACTTTTACCTTTATAAATCTTTTCCCCATTCTTCTGTAAGGGAGTGAGTGAATTGCTGTGTATTGTTTACCTGCCTATGAGGTTAAACTATGACAACACTGACTTAGACCAATACAATACTTTTTGAAAGAGCTCCTATGATGCAGTAAACTCAACTGTGCTAAGTAGATTTCAATAATTTATAGCATTTTTAGAAATTGCTATTGGGATTCTTTCTCCTTTCAACAATATGCAATAATTTCCCAAGAACTGCTTTGAGAATTGTTGCATTATCTGTCTTCCTATTATTTAGCTAAAGAAAATTTAAAAAAAAAAAAAAAAAACAGAGAAAAAAATGAAACAGTAAATTTATTCTTAAATGTACAGGAGCCTCAGAAGCCAGAATGCTACAGTAACTATGTTATTGTTGTTACTTAGAGTTTTTCTTTTAATGTTGAGTACCACTTCAGAAATAAGTGAACTACAGCCATGGAGAATATGCATGATTTTAAATAAATTAAGCAACAGTTTTTAATCTTTAGATATTTTTTACCTGAAAGCTGAGTATGTAAGAATGAACTCTTTATGCTACCTCGAAATTTTCAAATACAGGCATTGACAAGTATAAATCATGTAAGTTACCAACTACTTTTAAAATTTTGACAGTCAGTAGGGGAACAGTAGAAGATTTCATTTCGATTAACTTTGAAATGTGCAACACTCTGCAATAAATATCTCTAATTTTTTGCACTTCATTAGCAGCTACAGCCAAATACAGAAATTCCAGATATCACTTTTAAAGTAATATGCATAAGTTGGAGAGTATCAGGATCAACCTTATAATGTATGATGGACAGTGAATAATTTAATGGCTGATGCTTTCAAAGAGTTGCATTTAATTTTTGACTTATTCAGTGTTATTAAGAACTACTGAATTAGACTCTTCTCACTATCCGGTTGTGCTTTATGATG
The DNA here is from genome assembly GCF_027477595.1 of Haemorhous mexicanus. Classification (NCBI taxonomy): domain Eukaryota; kingdom Metazoa; phylum Chordata; class Aves; order Passeriformes; family Fringillidae; genus Haemorhous; species Haemorhous mexicanus. Next base: position 75,408,603 of record NC_082342.1, on the reverse strand, counting down.
GAAAAATCATGAAAATGGTAATTTCCCTTGCTATGAAGAAGTCAAAGTTTTGAGGCCAGTCCTTTTTAAAAGGAATTTACCTGTCAAGGAGACCATAAGAAAAAGAAAGTAAGAACTAATGTTACATAAGACAGAGCTGCACAGATGGTTATATCTGCAAATCTTATCAGTGGAAGCCTTTTGAGAGTACTTCAGTCCCAGCCTTCCCCAGAGGTTTTGGGGCTCAAGAACAAGGTAGATCCAGCACAGCCAGGGGTGGACCCCATCCAGCCAGTGATGGTGGAAAGAGACTGTCAGGCAGAGCTGCAGGATGGTCACAGGTGAGTTCCACTCCTACCCTTGAACTCTGCATTCAGCTGAGTGCAGCCCTGCCCTGCCTGGCCCTACTGAGCCAGACCCCATAAGGGGTCTGACCTCCTGGACTGGCCTGCACCACCCTGTCCCTGTGGCACTCCATGTATGTCCCAGGGCTGGGTCTGACCCTGTTCACCTCACTGGGCCCAATGCTGATGCCATAACTCCCAGCACCTCTGCTGTTCCTGAAAATCAGCAAATGGAAAATTTATTTATACTCATCTGTCTTCCACACATGGAAAACAACATTCACAAATATTTGCAGTTTTTTAAAGGCTATTCTTCAGACATGTCTAAACATTTCAGATGAGATAACTGTCCTGGTTTTAACTTTTTTTCATATTTGATCACAAAATAATATCATACTTTTAACCAGAATCTCTACAAATGTGATAAAAATGACATACTGTTTGGCCTTGTTCCATGAACCCTAGTACTACATACATCTTGCCTAACTTGAGGTACTTCACTAACAGATATTCTTATAAGTTTTCAGTGGAGGAATATAAGTTCTTTCAGGGAAAGATTCAGCTGTTCTGGGGATGTTATTGCGTATCCTGAGGTGGCTATTTTGCTATATGAACTGTTTGTTCTGAATAAGACAATGTCTTAAATTAGACATCTAAGTGTCTAGAGATATCTCTTGGTCTTTCCTTTGAGGACAAGATAAGTGTTATGAGAATTTGCAAGTGATTGTGAGTTAAAAGAATTCAAAATGTAAATCCTTTTTGAAATATAGCTGCATTATCAATCTCCCTCATTCTTCAAAAGAAGAAATTCATCTTTTATTTGAAAGAACACATACCTCAAATTTTGTGCATATATTAATATCTTACACCCAAGCTACATATGAACAACCATGATTTTTTTTAAAAAGTGAGGGTATTAAATAATAAGACAACTGTTAATAATAATTATATTTTAAAAACAAATAACAAAACAAACAAAACGAAAACAAACAAACAATCAAAAAAATCTGTTCACAACTGTATAAGATGATCCAGACTAAATTTGAAGGCATGAATATCACATTTAAGGAGGAAAAAAATAATCAAAATTGAAAAATATCAAGCAATTAATTCTTCAAAAATTCTGGGTTCATTTTGACCTAAGTATATGAGCACATCACTAAATATAATTTCTGATATAATGTAAAACAGATTGTTGTTCAAACACTTATTCCGCGCAACCTTAAAACAAAGGGTTCTTGAAATAATTGTGACTCCACCTTCATTCTTTAACAAATTTGTGCTTTTAAAAAGTATGCATCTAACTGAAAGTTTAGAGTCTTATTTTGTTGGTTATGCAATAACTGCAGCTATTATTTTCTGGCTTTCCTTTTATTCTTTAAATTACTGATATTTTTCTCAATTCAATTTTGCCTCAACAAACTTTAGTTTTGGGAATAATTTCTTTTAATAGCTAGGCATTCTGAGGAGTAGAAATTCTCCTCAAGTTTCCTTAATGTAAGAAAAGCCTCATGAAAAATCTATTTATTGATAAAATACACAAGCCACCACATGATCAGCCAATTGTGCATATTGCCTGCTTTACTATATCCTGCTGGCTGTTAGTCTTGTTTCTAAGGAAAGAATTTACTGGGGGTTTTATTTTTCATTTTTCTTTGCTCTTTGGTTAATTTTTGTGGTGGGCATATTTGTGGGGGGATTTATTTTTTTGTAAACAGATCAAACACCAAAGGCTGGTCATGTCCTTTACTTTATCTGCTTGTTTTTAATTTAGACTTATAAAATAGAACAGTTAAGTGAATTGAAGGGCAGAAAAAAATTTACATTAGAGCTGGCTGAATATTGGCTGTGAATGTGAGGGTTACCTTAATTGGGTGGTGAGGAAGTAGTTCTTGATAATTACTTTGGTTGGTATTGATTTATTCTGCATAAGCATACCAAGTTTTGCCCCTTTGTCTAATAAGTCAGGAGCCTAAAAGGAGTGGAGAATAATATGTTTTATTATCAGTTAGCAGGTACATGTTTAATGTATGCTATGGGGGAATCTAGGCAGCCCCTTCAGGTAATGATATGGGTAGCAATAGCTGTAGATATAAATGGGAATGCAAAGACTAACACACACACAGACACACACAGGGAAAAAAAATAAAATAAAGAAAAAGAGAAAGCTTTCTCATGCTAATAGGATGTTTGTGTTCTGGTTCTTCTTAGAAGCCTTACCTTTTCTAAGGCTCTCAGCAGTGGTGATTTCCAGCAGGGTTCTCATTAATATAAATTCCTGTGTGCTTGCAGAGCTTTAAATTACACTTGTTAATGCACACGTTTCTCTGCATGTGAATTTTGTGGGATCAAACCCAAGGAGCAATTATGATGATAGATGTAAATACTAGAATGTGTGGAGGCCATTAATTAACTGTGTGGATGTTTTACTACAAATGCTTCTTATCACAATGATTTTTATGTTTTTCTCTCTCATATCTTCTGAAGTAGCACTCTGCTATTTACAAAATTTGACAGCAAGGCAAAAATCTAAAAGCAATTAACTCTTTGTATGTTTTGTGAAAACATTAATCCAGACAGAGAAGATAAATGTCAGTAATAGTCTCACTGAAAGAAAGTATTTTAGATTCCACTTTGCAGGGAAACACACATACAAGGTCACAACTAAATAAAAATACTTTATCTTAGCTGGCTCTATGAAAAAATTCACGGTAATTAATTCAGAATAATGAGGGGAAAAATACCCCTCCCTTAATTTGTTTGTTTCAGGATAAATGTTAGTACCAGTGCATATGATGTAGGTGTAGAGTCTGAAGATATATATGTAAAGTTGACAGAAAAAAAAAAAATAATCCTACAGATCATGATCTGTCATGTTGGTCTTTGAAAATAATTACTGTTTTTTTATAAGTTTGATTTGAATTCTGGGTATCCTTCTGAGCTAGAATTATGTTCAGCTGTGAGACTTATATAAACATACCGAGCAGTCATGCATTACATTTATAGGGTCCAATATATCAAGGTGCCTTAAGCACATATGGTGTTTAAGTGTGTCAACTGTCCTTTATACAGCTGCACTTTTAGATCATGGAGCATCTCAGGAGATGGAATCTACTAAATGCATAAGGAAAATGCTTATTGTAGATTTAAACAGACAATAACATAGCATAGTGAGCCTGTATAGCTTCAACATACAGCTATTTTACTTGAGGACAAGGCAAAAGTTGTTCTTTAATTTCTCCAACACAGGATGGTCCTTCTAAGTAGTTTTTATTTTTCATATTGAAATATTATGTTTTTTGATGGTTGCGATCCCTCAATCTATAAGCCATGTTTTCTCTTACACTTTTCAGTCACACTCTCTGAGAAAGAGTAGATGTATCATTAAAAAGACAGCTTATGGACATTTCATGAGGTATACTCCTTAAGGCCTACAGGGAAAAAAAATAGAACAAAACAATTCAGTGCTCAAATCGTACTTGTTAGAATTATAATCTAATTGGTTTCACTTCTTTGATTACCTTTCTGTAGTATTTAATTAGATTCTAGTTCATGGCTGGCTGATGTGTTCTCAGGCCATCTGAGACAGATCAGCCAAAGATGTCATGTACCTACCTTAACTACTCTAGTATTTTGTTTTGTATAACTTAGTCTCTCACAGAATCATATTCGATAAAGCACAAACTATAGACATTTCCAAAAAAATTACTGTGACAAGATTGCACTACTTGTTGACAGGTCAAAAGTGAGACATAGATATTGTCAAAATAAATAAGAAGTAACCCCATCCTACACACTTCAGTCTCCTTCACTTTTCTGCAGAATGTTGTTAGAATCCTAACATTTTTATATTTTTTTTTCCTTGTACCTTGCTCAATCAACTTGGATACTGTTTTCTTAGTTATGGATTCTGGCTGGGCAGGTTTTTTCAAGATGCACTACAGTTGTCTAGATCTTCTGTTTCAGAAAGTTTGTGCCTCAAATATCTTTACTAGCTAAACAGACTTAAGTAGTAAAAGGTATTCTAATAATGGAGTTGCACTGTTACATCTGAGCCTTTATCAGCAATGAAGATTTAGCTGTTAGATACGGAAGGATGAATTAATTATACACAAGAGATGATTTCAAAAATGGTTCAGTTGAAAGATTTCTAAAATTTCCATATGTATTTCCCGGCTATAAGGATGACTGAGCAGCATTAGTAGCTTTGGCATAGATCTATTTTGAAGATGCCAAGAATCAGATTAAGTGATGCTCATTTCCAATATTGATTTATTGAATGTGTAGGATTTCACCCATTGCTTAATTTTCAGTATTAATGAATTAACTAAATTATTTAATTATTTAAATTATTTAAATTTTTCCAGTGTTCACACAAACCGTCAAATGCCTGCCCAGGCAAGTGAGCATAGGGTTAAGAGAACGATATCTGCCTTATGAATTTAAGTTTTATGATTAAAACATTTATTTTGGATGTTGGAAGACTTGGCTTCTGGTGTAAAATTTTCAGGAAATAAAACTCTCAGCCTAAAGAGAATAAACTGTCATGGGTCACATTTTGGGAAAATGCTTTCTTGACTAGGTTATAAGATATTCAGATAAAAAGAAAAGAGATTCACTGCAGCCAAGTATCCAGGTCCAGCTTTTGTCTTAATACTAGCTTAGTGCATTCCCTTTAAAACATTAAATATTCTGTAAAATCTGTCTACATTAAGTATCTTCATGCCCAAAGGGCAGAGTCTACCCATACTAACACCAAGCCCAGCCTCCCTACCCACCCCAACATGGAGTATGCGCTGCAACAGGTGCATGCTGCTCCTGCTCTGTAGCCCTTGAGGACTGGTGCCCTCACCATCTAAGAGAAATTTTAAAATCACTGTGCTCCTCCTCCCAAGGCTGTGTTGTAGTCAGCCAGGAGTGCCAGAAGCAGAAAACAGAAAGGCAGAGTCTGATTCTCTCAGTTTGAGCAGGCAGGTGAGAAAGAGCAGCATCTGTGATGAGACATAAGAATCCCATTCATGCAATTTTTTTTGTTTCATTTTATTCCTGTATTCATTTTCATTTATTCATTTCACAATACTGCTGCAAAATATTATGGTAAGGACCGTGTCTGGACTTCTTCTAAGTTCCATTTCAGTAGATGCTCTTGTCAGGACTTGAAGAACGCAATAAATTGTCTCAAGCACTGACAAAGGAGGAAGTTCCCAGAAGATAAGCTAACTTAAGACAGGCACAGATGGCGAAAAGGAAGATGTTAATTTCAGGCCTACATGGAGGTGAAAGGTTTGGAATTAGCACATCAGACAAGACTCTACTGTGCAGACAGTGGGAAAAGCACTGATGCAACAACAGGAAGATGCCAGGCCTGGTGAAGCAGATCTGGGTAACCTGTTCAGACAAAAATGCCCACCATGCAGACTGTGGGAAAAGAAGAAATTGCATACTCACATGTCATCCCAACTTGTGGGAATAACACATATGGCTCTGGATATCTGGGATTTGGACTATACAGAATTTTATCCTCCAGAAAAACCCTCTGGGGACCACAGAGAAGGCCATGGTGGATGAAGGGTACCCCTGGGGTGGTTACTATCATTCTCTCTCTTTTTCTGTCCCCATCTCTCTCTCTCTCTCACACATTTACTGTTCAATAAAATCCACTTTTGACTTTGGCATATGGTCTTATTTGCCCCTTAATTCAGGCAAAGGCATTTTTAATAACTGGACTGTAATATTATTTCAGAAGTGGGAATATAAGACCTGCTTTTAAAATATTTTTTAGAAAATGATGCAACTTTTCTCTATTGAGCAGTAATCTTCAGAAAATTGCTAAAGATAAATAGAATCTAACTTTCTAGAAGTGCTTATCTTTTAAGATAAGCAACCTATTACATGGTCGGTGGAGAGGCAGAGCCCAAAATCAGTGTGCTTAATTTTCCTTTTGAGGTGCTTATGACTCCTCATAAATATCAAGCTTTGCTGAACTGGAGTTCTTCTGTTCTCTACTGTTTTCATGTTGACATATTCACTTTGAAGGAAAAAGTATTTTATTTTACCCTAGACAACTAAAAATTACTTACTTACAAATATAAAATAGTGAATCAAGCACACAATACTCTGAGTTTTGTTTTGTTTTTCCTTTAAATACGTGGGTTTTGGTTGTTGTTGGGTTTTTTGTGTTTTTTTTTTTTTTATTAGACTTGTTGAAAGAATAGGAAAATACATATTGAATTTTCATTGAGATATTCTGTTTTCCGTTCTGGGTCCAAATGTTGATGAACTTCAGCAATGTCCTTAAGCAGTGACAATCACTGAATCATATTACAGTTGAATTTGGAAGGGAACTCTTGAGGTTATCTGCTCCTGCCATCCTGCTCAAGCTGACTGCTTAGATTCATGTCCAAACATTTTCAGAGTATCTTCAAGGAGAAAGGTTCTACAGCCTCTCTGGACAACTTGGGGCAGGGCTCAGTCATCATTTTCAGTAAAAAACTGTTTCCTGGTGTTCAAAGGGAACTTTGCGTGTTCAGTTTGTTCTCATTGCTTCATCTTATGCCACTGAAGAGAGCCTGGCTCTATCCTCTTTCATAGTATCATGGAATAGCTTGCATTGGAAGAGTCCTCTAAAGTCATCTAGTTCATCCCCTCAGGTTTACATGGGTCCATTTCTTGAGCTCATCCAGGTCTCCCTTGATGGCATATAGCCCCTCAGATGTGACAACCACACCAGTCAGCTTAGCAGCCTCTGCAAACTTGCTAAGAATTTCCTCAATCTCACTGTCTTTATCCTTAAAGAAGATATTAAAGAGTATTAGTCCCAATATGGACCTCTGAGGAGCACCATTTGTTACTGATGCCTTTGTAAGCATTGAGCCACTGACCCTTTCTGTCTGGATGTGACATTCATTACACTTCCCTTGTTCACTGATGTAGTCAGACCATCATAGAAGGCCACAAGGTTGATCAGGCAGGACTTGTCCTTGTTGAAGCTATGCTGGCTGTCTCAAATCACCTCCCTGTCCACCACGTGCCATAGCCTAGCCCCTAGGAGAATATGCTCCACAATCTCTTCAGATACAGAGGTGAGGCTAACAAGTGGGTCATTCTCAGGGTCCTCCTTTCTACCCTTTTTAAAAATGCTTGCGATATTTCCCTTTTTCCAGTCTCCAGGGACTTAATCTGATTTCATGATTTCAGAAATATCATAGAGAGCATCTTGGCAATTACTAAAGCCTCAGAACTCTGGGATGCCTTCCATCAGGTCCCATAGACTTATGCATGTTCAGGTTCACCAGGTCATCACAAATCTGATTTTCCTTACAGTGCAGGGACTTTGCTCCCCCAGTCTCTCGCTTAGAGTCCACTTGCTGAAGCAGTGTGGGAAGCAAGGCTGCCAGTGAAGAGTGAGGCAAAAAAAAAAGTTCTTGAGTACCTCATCATTCTCCTTGTCTCTTTATATCAATTTGCCTGTATGGCTGACTGAGGAGGGTTTCTTTGCACTGTCTTTTCTGGCTGCCATTCCTATGGAAGCCCTTTCTGTTAGTCTTTGCATCTTTTAATAAGTTCAGCACCAGGTGCTCCTTGGCCTTCCTAATGTCATTCTTACACAACCAGACAGAATCCCTGTACTCTTCCTAGGACACCTGTCCCTGCTTCCAGTGCCTATGCATTTCCTTCTTTCCTCTTGGTTTGACAAGGAGGTCTTCGCTCATCCATGCCAGACTCTTGCCTTCCTTTCATGGTTTCATACACCTGTGAACTGAGAGTTCCTCTCCTGAACAAAAAATATCCTTAGAGATCTGCCAGCTCTGTTCTGCTCCCTTGTCTTTGAGGGCAGTTTCACAGGGGGTCCTACTGACTAACTCCTTGAACAGCTGCAATTTTACTTTCCTGACATCCAGGGTCCTGACTTTAGTCTGTGCCTGATGCATAATCCTTAGGACTGCAAACTCCACCAGAGCATGACCACCACAGCTCAGGCTGACTGCAGTCTTGATGTCACTGATTAAGTCACTTGCACTGTAGCTGCAGCAAGAAGGTTTTCTCAATCAGTTCCCTTTGACTGGGTGGCCTGTAGTAGACACCAGCCACAAGGTTCCCTTTGTTGCCTCAGCCTCTGGTTCTCACTCTGAATCTCTCACTCATGTGAAATAGTGATCATGCTCATCACTATTCTTCAGAGACATCTCCTCATACTCTATCCAGTTCTTGAGGTCTTTTAACATTTGTTTAATATTTAAATGAGGATTTATTCTGAGGTTTAAAGTAAGTATTTAAAGTAAACGAGCCTATAAAAACCCCCCAGCAGTTCTAAATATACACTGCAGCATAGAGTTGTACTTCCTCAAGGAGAGATATTAAGAGGAATAAGGAATTTTCATGTGAAAGTTAAAAAAAAAAAATTCAAGAAACTTTTAAAAAGAAAGCACTTCTTTTAAAATAACATACTTTTCTTTCAAAATGCTTTTGTCTCTCCTTCATAAGTATGTTTGTCACAAATTACATTTGCTAACACTTAATATATTTACAAATATATTTGTACGTTATAGTGCAGAATGAGTTAAATGATATGAGGAGCAAGGCTGATTTGCTAAACCTTCTGCAGCAACAACCTTGAAGCTGATCAGGTAGCATGACCTGTGACCAAGAAGATGAAACATCTCCTCCTGTTCATGTAAGCAGCGCAATCACAGCACGCTCAGTTCACGAGAAGAGCATGGTAACATGCAACCAATAGGCATAAAGTGGAGCATCTTATCCCAGCTTTGGAAAGTATAAATAGAAGCAATTGAAACCAGTAAGGTCTTTGCACTAACCCTGCAAAGGCCATGCCTTATTCCACCACCATTTATAAAACTTTTTTTTAATCACTACATATGCTACTCAGTCTTCAAAACTGGGTTTCATTTCATCTAGAAAGTCAGCCTTCACAAAACTTAAATTTATAAAGTTTCTCTAATTCAAGTGTTTTACACAGTCAAACATAATTTTGCACTACAAATAGCAGTGCACATATAAATTGCTATGTATTTTAATAAATTGAGCTCAGTTTTCATGATATTTTAGTTTAACATTTTCTTGCAAATGGCTTCTAAATCACGCATACATAGTTTATAAAATGTCTGTTGTGTTAGAGAGATAATTATTCATCATGCAGTGTTTATGTAGCTTTTTCTCAAGTTTAGTAATTCAACATGATTTCCTGAGAAATCAGCTTCTATCTGCCAACACCTTCATGAGGAAAAAACAATATTGCAAGGGTTAGAGAAAAATTATTTCCCAAAAGCAAAATATAAATTCTAGTATTTTAAAGGTGAATTAAATATTCAGGAATTGAAACTATCACATTAGAACTTTAGCATCAGTGTCATTTTCACTAAAAATTACCTAAATTTACAAGATAATGACTTGCTGTACAAAAACAAAGTCTCGTAGACAACGAATATCTTGAGTTTCTTTTGATCAAAGTGATGGCTGTGTCACTGAATGTCATCTATTTTTGTTGCAGTTGGAAAAAAAGATAAGTCTAATTCTGAAAGATGAGAAAGAGGAATCCAGACAGTGCTATAACCCTGTAGTGAAAGCAGAACTTCTCTAGTTCTGTTTTATGCAGTAGACCTTTAGGGTAATTAGCTGGATAAAGTCCTAATTCTCACTTTTCTTTCATCTTAGATGAAGTGATTTATTCCAAATTCACAGACAGTATTTTCTGTTTAAGTGGTGTCCTGCTTTTTACTAAGATAAAGTTAATTTTCTTTCTAGTAGCTGGTACAGTGTTGTGGTTTGGGTTTAGTCTGAGAATAATGTTGACAACACACTGATATTTGAGTTCTTGCTGAGTAATGCTTACTTCTAAGTGAAGGACTTTCCTGTTCCCCATGTTCAGCCAGTGAGAGGGTGCACAAGAAGCCAAGAAGGAACACAGCCAGGAACACTCCAATTTTGCTTCCCCATCCTGCCTGGGTCAAGGGGAGTGAACAAGAAGCTGCATGGTACTTAGTTGCTGCCTGTGACTAACCAGGACAAGTGGTTCCATAATGCTGAAATTTACACAGTTTGGCTGCACAAACTTTTTTTTTCAATATTCCTAATACATTTGAATCTAGTCTTCGTAATATTTGGTTGAGCAATTATTAGTATTTTTAGTTCTGTGGTAGTAAATTTACACGAGATGTTTCTGCTTAAGACATAAATAATAATTAATAGAAATAAAAATAATTGTATCTGTTTGGTTGCTCTCCCAAGTACAGAATGTGTGTTAAGACCTTACACAGATGTGCTCAAGCAAGACAGTAGATGAACCATAAGGTAAAAAACATATCTGCTGTTAGTCAAATAATCTACTAAAGTAGATATTTTGTTAATGCAGCCATCTCACTTTTATTTTCTGTTTTTACAGTTATTTCTAGTTGCAAAGCTTTGAGAAGGACTGTAAAATTTTTTTTAGCATATGCTCTACTTACATAGTGTCCTACATCTGACAGTTCTCCCATGAATAAGATAAATGGCAGCCACCAGTCTCTATGATAATTCAGGAAAAAATAATTTGATTCTACCCATTTAAAAAAAAATCTTAGAAGCAGACACTTGGATCATTATCCTTTTTCTGCAAGCAGACTGAAAATACTGGGCCTCATTCATCATGTGGAATTTACGATTCTGAAGATATCATATACGTAAAAAAAGGACACATTTGAGAACTTATTTCTTTGCATCCACCAACATTGACAATATGCAATTAGTATGGAGAAATAAACATTGAACTTATCTTTTTCATTTTATCAGTAATAAAATAATTCACTTTAAAGAGGTGAAAAATATGGGTAGAACTGAATAATAATGACAGACTGTAGGGTTCTTGAAGCTATGCCTGACGGAGCCTTAGGCTCATTGTTTTCTAGTAGTATTCCTTGGAATTAACTTGCCTTGGAACCATGCCTTGTACTGTCTTGGAATAAAATACCTGAGTTTGTCCAAATAGTCAAGAAATAAGTTCACAGCTAATTAAGTGTCCAATTTAAAGGATCAAATCTTACTCATGGTCCCTCTTTGGCAGTGTAAATGCATCCAGAAGCTTTATTTCTTGTATTCTATTTATTTATTTTATCTACTTCAAGTTTATAGGTATACATACATATATATAGAGAGAGAGACAGAGAGAGAAAGAGACAGAGAGAGAGTAGGTTAAGCCCCCTATTTTTTTTTAATGGAAAGCATAACTTTTTGTTCACATGGCTATTGCAGCCCGAGATGTCTCAAGCAAAACATGAAAAATGTGTTTAAAAATCGAAATCCTGCATTAACTACATCTTGGGGCAGGATTCAAGTCTTACATCTCAAGCTTCCTGTTTAGATTTTAAGAAAAAATTTGTATAAATGTTAAGAAAACTTCCCTAGCTGACCATCCAGAAGCCACTCTAGCAGAAGCCACTCTATCTATCTAGTGATACTTGCACCACCTGACCTGGGGACAATGCCCCTTCACAGCTGCACACCCCCCTCTCACACAATCACATGAGGTTTCCCAGGTTTCTTGATCTTTAAAACAGTTATTTCGGTGCAATAACTAAATTACAAAAAAACACCTTGAGCTGCTTCCTCTGAGGAGGGGTCCCAAATTTAGGGAACCCTGGGCTTCTATACCCGCACAGTCTCAGTGAGAAAGTGGGGGATCATTGGCTCCTGCAGTGTCCCTGAGTTCCTGGTTACCTGGCTGGGCCACAGCCCCTGTGCCCTCTGTTCTGCAAAGGGTCAGCAGGTCACAGCCTCTTGGCTGGGGCCGCAACACCCAGAGCTCAACCCACAGCTCAAACTGCAGCTGCATCCTAAGCTAAATGTATCAGCACTGAAGGTATTCCTCAACATAAACATGCATTAAATCAATAAAAATCCAGAGATTACTGTATTTTCACAAAGCCAAATAATCCTGAGATACCCTTAGCCATCTGATACATCTGCCAAAGATGAAAGAATATGATATATAATTTACAGGAGATCTGTGTCCCTCACAGATCTGGAGGTGAGAAGAGTATCCCACAGGCTCTAAAATGACACCAGATGCCTACATTTGGGCAAGTGGATGAGGTTTTAGTCAGGCCTTATATCTATTGACAGTTGTGGTACTTCAGGCACCCACCACACATGCAAGAAACTAAATTTAGGTAAATTCATTTGGAACTTGGTTCCCATCTCTAAGGGAAACGGTAACCAATTTCTGCTGTGATGATACCACACAGGATTTTGGTGCTTGCTTTATCCATGCTTGTTTTATCCTTGTAAAGTCATGCTAGCTAGCACACTGAAGGAATTGGAGACAACTGTTATACTTGATATGCAGAGGAGGGAGAGGAGATCCATAAACCAATTAAATCTTCTCTCCCATTTTGTCTCCTATCTTTTCAGCGGTGGAAAGGGTTTCTTTCAATCCACCAGTCTTCTTAAGCAGGGATAGAATCATTAAGTCTGGAAAAGGCTTCCAGATCATCAAGTCCAGCCTTTGAGAGAACATGACCTTATCAATTAAACCATAGCATAGAGAGCCATGCCCAATTGTTTCTTGAACACTTCCAGGGACGGTGCCTCCCGCATCTCCCAGGGCAACCCATTCCAATGCGTAACCACCTTTTCAATGAAAAAATTCTTCTGAATATCCAGTTGGAACCTCCTCTGCTGCAGAATGGGCTATGCCCTCTTGTCCTTTTTCAGGCTGCCCAGGAGAAGAGGCCAATCACCATCTTCCTACAACCTCCTTTTGGGAGTTGTAAAGACAGGTGAAGTCTCCCCTGAGCCCCCTTTTCTCCAGACTTAACAAACTCATTTCCTTCAGCTACTCCTAAGTTGTGCTCAGGACCCTCTAGAAGCTCTGTTGCCCTTCTCTGGACTCTCTCCAGCACCTCAATGACTTTCTTGTTGTGAAGGGCCCAGAACAGGACACAGAAATTAATGTGTGGCCTCACCAGTGCTGAGTACAGGGTGATGATTGCTGTCCTAGTCCTGCTGGCCACACTATTTTTGATATTCCTGATTGGCCTTCTTGGCCACCTAGACACATTGTTGGCTCAAGATCAGCTGCTGTCAAACAGCACTCCCAGGTCCTTTACTGCTGTGCAGCTTTCCAGGCACTACTGCCCAATCCTGTAATTTTGCCTGAGATTTCTGTGACTGAAAGGCAGGACCTGGTGCCTGCTGTACTGAACCTCCTACCACTGGATTTGGCCCATTGTCCATATCCCTCTGCAGAGCCTTCCTACTTAACAGCAGATCAACACTCCCACCCACTTGGTGTTGTCTGCAAACTTAGTGAGGGGGCACTCGATCTCCTCATCCAGATCATTGATAAAGATATTAAACAGAACCATCCCCAGTACTGAGCCTTGAGGAACCCCATTAGTGACTGGCTGTCCACTGGATGTAGCACCATTTATCACCACTCTCTGGGCCTGACCACTTGGCCAGTTCTTAAACCAGTGAGGAGTGCCCCTGTCCAACCTCTGAGATATTAGCTTCATGAGGAGTGTGCTGTTTCAAAAAGCTTCCTCTTCTTTAGCAAAGTGTGAAACTTTTCCAGGTCCTAATTGTAGGTTAGTTACACTCTGTAAATCATGCACTAATGTGCCCACACTTAAGGATCCAAAAAAAGACAGTTATAATAGCTATTGTGATCCCTTCCTATCCAGCCTCCAGGTTTACCTTTTCAGAGGACCATGGGTAGGAATCCAGACCTTTTCCCAAGGTGGCATCAGCACACAACTGAGCACCTAGGAAAGGGAAGGTCACATCCTTTACCTTGCAGTATAGATATAACCAACAGGAAGCAGATTTGGCATTTAAATAGATAACACATACCTTTTTGGTGTTTCTGCCATCCTTTCACGTAAATTATCAAAAAAGACAGCAAAACTGTGGGGGTTTTGCTGTTTAAAAAATATAACAAATTAACTTTTTGAATCCAGGATTTAGAAATTTTTCACCCAGTAATTACGTAGCTGTGATGGGTGAAAGGAGAGCAAGCAAAAAAGACAGAGTGAAATACAGAGATTAAAAAGAGATGATTAAGACATTTTTTAACTTCAAGCTTGATTCAATAGCCCTGGGGAATCTCATGCTTCTTTAATGAGTGCTGCTCTTAGCCATCTCTGCCTAATGAGAAAAATAGGTCCAGAGACATCAGTTCAAAGTTAAGTGCTTCAAAGACAGGTTGAGCTTAAACCATTTTCTCCTCAACTTCCCTAGTCTTTCTCCATGGATTTTTTTTTCTTCTGTCACTTAGTATTCTTGAACATGAACCATAGGAAGGCCTTGAAATTAACAATCTCATTATGCAAGGAGCTATTCCTTTGCTATTATTTTCAAATAGGGTTTCCTGTAGTTAATATCTCTGTCCATATTTATTGTCACTTTTCTATTAGTTTTTGGTTGCTGCTCTGCTACATGTTTGTTTCCCTGCAGTGATAGCTGGCAACTTTTATTTCTGGTAGCAAAGAAACACCAGTATCTATGTGGTCTAAACCTATACAATGATTCCCCATCCCCTTCCAGCTCTATTTTAGAGCCGCACTGTGCTTCTGTGTAATCTGTAGTCAGAACATATCCCAAATACTCTGTATGGGCATGTGATTGATCATTCATTTACAGCCTTTCTCTCAGCTCCCTAATTAATATCAGAGCTGTATACCTATCTACAAGTCTACAGATACAAGCACAAAGGCATATAAATATATGAAAAGCTGCATTTTTCAACTCTGAAAATATTTTAAGAATAAATAAGAAAAGTTTACCTTTGCAATCATCATCATATTCTTGTAAATAAAAAAAAAAAAAAAAACAAGTCGGAAATCTAAGGAAATATCCGACTAGCAAGGATATATGAGCTCCTCCCCAACAGTAATTTAGATAGTTTGACAACTACAGATTTCAGTATACACTGTTTTGTACATTTCTTTCAAGTCAACTATTTTTTTTTGTTTTACTTTTCTAAGGCATAAGAGGAATTTTGTTGCCTACTAAATTCTGGTTTGTACAAAGACATTAATTAATCTTAGGGTATCCAGGCATATGCTGGCCCACAGGTGTATTGGTAATTTAATTATCTGGGAGTTTGTCTACATGAGAGAGAAAAGTTGTCTTTTTCTTTAACAATTCCTGTAAGTGATGCTTTCAGTAATTCTGGCAATGTCTTTTTCTTTGCTGAAAATGCTGATGTTCTTACTTCTATAAAATCATTCTCAAAAGTGCTGCCTTAAAAAAGCCTGGCTTCTGGGAATGGCTACTTAACTGCAGGACTTAAAGGGGTAGCATAAACAGAATGTGAACCACAGAAAATGTCAGATCTCAGAAAGTTTTGAAGTGACTAAATTGTCACCTGTCTAGTCTAAGCATGTCTAACACCATCAGTAATCAAAATATGAGTATGTCTCTATTTACTTGAAATACTTTATATTTTTGCCACCAGTTAAAGTACTGTAAAATTTTTAAGTCAGTCATTGACAATGTAATCTTAAAATATTTTTACTATTTTTGTTTTTTCTTTATTAAGATAAGTGCATGCATTGTGAAAAATTGCTGTATTGCAGTTTGTCTTTTATTTGTACTGGTCTTACATTGACATCATACCACTGTGACATCATACCACTGTGACACCACCAGGAAGCAAAGGCAGCTGATCACTGCTCTGAAGACCTAATAATGTGCAACAAATCTTAAGCCTGTGACAAAAGTTCATGCAGTGGGATACTAGAAAGTTTAATAAAATCCAGCTAAATCCATAAGCATCTAATACTCAACTTGTTGCTCTGCTGCACTCCTGTAGTCATACTGTGTGCTGTTGTACTCGTGTCAGAGCTAGCTGGCTTGAGCCTCCTACATTTCATATGAAAGACAAATATCAGGAAAATATTTCTATTCCATTTTTTATTCTATTCTGAATGAACCTTCCTAGGTAATTCACTCCCCTTTTTTTCCTTTTAATTTTTTTCTACCTTTTTTCCACACCCCAAAATGCAGAAATATGAACCTGAGGATTTGTATCAGGATAGTGTGGCAAGGTTTTGGTAGTGGTGAGAGCTATAGGAGTGGCTGTTCTGAAAAGCTGGTAAATCTTACCCTGTATCTGACATAGCCAATATCAGCTGGCTGAAAGATGGATCTACCTCTGGCCAGGGCTGTCAACCAGTGATGCTGGTAACAGCTCTGAGATAGCATATTTAACAAGAAGGAAATAAAATGTTATGGCACAGAAGTACTTGCAGCCAGAGGAGAGAGGAATAATAATTTATGAGGGGAACAGCTCTGCAGACATCTATGGCAGTGGAGAAGGAAGCGGAGGAGATGTCCCAGACACTGGATCAGATTCCCCTTCAACCCGTGGTGCAGCCCATGGTGAAGCCGCTGTGCCCCTGCAGCCCATGGAGGTCCATGGTGGAACAAAGTTCCACCTGCAGCCCGTGGAGGACCCCAAGCCAAAGCAGGCAAATGCCTGAGAGGAGACTGTGACCTTGTGGGAATCTCACACTGATGTTGTGGGAATCTCACACTGATGTTGTGGGAATCTCACACTGGAGAAGGCTCCTGGCAGGAGCCTTCAGACCCATGCAGAAAGGAGCCCACTCAGGAGTAGGTTTGCCAGCAAGATTTGTGATTCTATGAGGATCCACACTGGAGCAGCTTTTTCCTGAAGGACTGTGCCCCATGGACAGAGACCCATGTGGTGCAGGAACTATAGCCTGTGGGAAGGACTTGTGCTGGAGAAATTAATGGAGGACTGTCTCCCATGGGAGGGACCCCACACTGAAGCAGGGGAAGGACTCCTCTCCCTGAGAGGGAAGAAACAACAGAAACAACATGTGTTTGACTGACCTTTATTCCCCATCTCCCTACACCATGACAGGGAGAAAGATTCTGATTCTCCTGTACAGAATCATGAATAAAGTTAAGCCTGGAAAAAGAGGGAGGAGTGGGTAGAGGATGGTTTTAAGATTTTTCTTCTCATTAACCTACTCTGATTTTGACTGGTAATAAATTCAAGTAATTTCCCCAAGGTGAGTCTGTTTTGCTCATGAAAGTAACTGGTGAGTGATCTCTTCCTTTCCCTTATCTGAATCCATGAGCCTTTATCTTTATTTTTTTCTGCCCTGTCCAGATGAGAAAGGGGAGTCAGAGTGGCTTTGGTGGGCACCTGGCATCCACCTAACCTCAAACCACCATAGCAAGATAGTGGATGAAATTTCCCTAAAATTTGAGGGAGCTTCAGTATCACAGTTCCTCATTTGTGTGGGAGATTTTAAATACCAGATACAGGAAAGGAAAATGTGAAATGCAAGGTCCCCATACCCATGGACAGCTTCTGACATAACTTTTTGATTCAGATGCTGGGTTTGGCAGCAAGAGTGACACACAGCTGGATCTCCTCTTCATTAACAGGGCAAAACTGATTTGTGACATAATAACCAACAGAAGCCTTAGATGTGGTGTTATGTGAAGTAGTGGAGGGACTGGGCCTGTTTATCCCAAGAGAGAAGGGGGACCCAACAACAGCCAACAGTGCCTGTGGGAAGGTCAGAGAAGGGACGGAGTCAGCCCCTTAACAGCAGTGCACTATGGCAGGATGACAGACAAGGCACATAAATTAAAACAAGGCAGCCTAGGACTGCGTATAAACAAAAATCATTCCCCAC
The DNA here is from genome assembly GCF_027477595.1 of Haemorhous mexicanus. Lineage (NCBI taxonomy): Eukaryota > Metazoa > Chordata > Aves > Passeriformes > Fringillidae > Haemorhous > Haemorhous mexicanus. Next base: position 75,390,608 of record NC_082342.1, on the reverse strand, counting down.
GTGGACAAAAAGTCAGTGGAACAGGTCACCCAGAGAGCCTTTGTCACCTCCATTGTGGAGGTGTCTCAAGACACAAATGGGTGCATTCTGAGCAACCTGGCTTGAATTCAACATTTTAACTCTGAGCAGCAGGTCAATCTAGAACGCACTAAAGTTCCCTCTAACCTGAATTATCATATGATTTTGTTTTTCAAGGCCCTAGCTCTCAGAAGTCATACTAGACTGCTAATAAGAAAATGCTTGCAAGTTTTAATTTTTTTTTTTTTTTTTTTTTATCAAGCAGCTTTTCACTGGCATGCATGCTAAAGTGAAATTAAAGTGATGATTGTGCTTGTTTCAAAAGCATAACAGGAATGTTTTTTTCTGAAGAGGAAAAAAATTTACAAAATGATTGCCCCTAAGACCAAGTTCTTTCAGAACTGTAAACATGCAATTCTGGAGTCTGTAAAGGATTTGATCTTTTTCCATAAAATTCAGTGAGAATTTTCACTGAATTTCCTTTGGCTTTTTTTTTTTTTTTTAATTTTTACTTCAATGACAGCAGCACCCTGCACAAAATCTTCAGATGTTTTCTGAATATTTTAGTCCTGAAAACATTAGTTTCTCATTTCCTTTACCAAAAGACAAGTGTTACAGATAGCTATTGAACACCTTCATTCTCACCAGAGGTTCTTTGCAGATGCATTGTCTGACAAGCACAGTGTGAGATGAAGGGGAACACAGCACAGAAGGAATAATGCCAGGAACCCAGCGTTTACCGGAGCTGGGAAGCAAAAGAGGCTATGAAAAGTTGCCTACTGAGTGGGAATTTATGCAGGAACTGGAGAGGCTCATAGCCAGCTTCCTATTTAACTAACACCCAGCTACATCTATAACTAAGACTGACTTACAGGTCAGGCACCTACCATTTCCAGGGACAAACAGCAGGTTCTGTTCAGTGCTGCAAAAGCTGATGGGGCAGTAGTGGTAACTGTAGAGTAAAACCTGCTATGAGCACCCCAACATGTCAAAGGCCTTAATCTAGGAGGAGATCTTAGGGAAGGACATGGATGTCCAGTCAAAGACATCCATGTCCTTGTGTCCAGAAGCTGGCAGGGTTTGGGGTGTTGACTGGCTCCCCCTCAGGAGCAGCACTCTGGCTAAGTGCCTGCTGGTGGAGCTGAGTAATGAAGTAAGAGTACTGCACAGCAACAGTGCTCAGATGAAGGATAAATCAGTAGGACATTTGTGGAGACTCTACTGAGGCAAGAGAAAAATGTCACCTTGGCCTCCTTGCTGCTCATCTGCACAGACTCTGATGACACTGCATGGGGACACCCTGAATGAATAGTCACTGTATGGGTCTTTAATCTACAGTATAGGGGATGAGCATGGAGATGCTGTTCTTGGCACTGCCATTAAAAGGGAGAGACAAAATCAGGAGAGGGGATTCATTTACACACTTACCTCTGGTCTGACAGCTGGTGTCCTTTGCAGAGTTCTGTGACTGTGCAAACCTCTTTGAGGAGACACTGCCAAGGAGAGTGGGGTAGAGCATCTTTCCCCACTGGCTTGCTAACCTTGTGAGGAGTTATTTAAGCCAGGGTCTTCAGGCACTGGAGATCAATGCCTGCAGATAAGTGAGGGAGGGGGAGATTGTAGGAAGCACACCAGAGACAAAAGTAAAGGGAAAAACCTCAACCTCTCTTTGGAAAAAATGGTATGTCTAGAAGCCTATATAAGTTGTGGCAACATGGGAAACAAAGAGAACAAACTGAAAACCTATGAACAGTTGTACAGTTATGACCTCGTCACAGAGGATCACAGGGACATGGTGGAGTGGTTTTCATGAATGTTCACAGGCCTTTTAGGAGAACTGGGAAGAGGAAGCAAGGTAGGAGGATCATGCTCTATGCAAAGGAGTAGCTTGCATGTATGGCACAGGATCAGAAAGGATGCCAACAAGGAGAAGGAGGTCACAGTGAGCACCTGTTACAAATCACCTGGTTGAGACAATGAAGTGGGTCTGACCTTCTGCAAACAACTCAATGTAGTCCTTCAGTTTCATGTATTATGTGTCTGCTCCAGCAGACATCAAAAATAATATTTGTCAGAGACAAATATTATGGAACAGATGTTTATGTGAAGTTTGAGGAAAAAAAACAAATCAAAGCAAACCAAAGCAACGGCCAGACTTCACCTCCCTTACCTTCCAACCAACCAAGTTCTTATGCCAGAGTTTGGTATTCAATTCTGATATAAAAGTAGCTATTTAATAGGTTTATTATACGAGGATATGCACCTTGATTGTGTTGGAGAATAGAAAAAAGTGTTTAAGGAAAATATATGCTTAAGTTTACATCTATGCTTATTATTTTTATTAATCTTCTTTGTCCACAAGAAGATTAATTTGCATTCCAAAATAATGAGTTAAATCACAATAGTTTCATCACAGATTATGTATTAGGTAAAATTCCATCCTTGATTTCTAAATGCTTAAAAAAAAATAGTCACCACTGATATATTTTCATTACTTGGTTATGAGAATTCCAGAATCTTAAGCAGAAACCGATTCTGCTTTTGCCATCTAGAAATTGGATGTATAGCTAATGAATCACTTTTAAAAGGTTTCTGTCAGTCAATAAATGAATTCTGAGTAACATTGTTTAGATTATTAAAGTTAGTTAAGATTGATCCCCTACAAATGAGTGAGGATAAAGACATTCTTCACAATCACAATTTTGCTGCAGAAAAATTTTGCTACTCAATGTCTTATTATGAAATTATTTTTTTCCTTTTTGTCACTACCCCCCATTTTTTATAATATGTAATGCATAAAAGTATTTCTCTCCCTCAAAAGGTGAAAATTTGCTTCTACAAAGTTAATTTATTGAGGTCTCCTTCAAAACATGATTCCGGTCTACATAATTAATAACATTAAATATAAATAAAGTCTTTGTAAGTTTACTCAATTCTCATAGGTTTTGTGGTGGGGTTCACTTCACCATGCTTAGATGTTGACATTAGGCAGGTTGAGAGGTTTATTTTGATTGAAAAGTTGAGAAGATTATTGCATGATTTCCATCGCTCACCATAATTTCAGAGGAACTTTAGGCATATAAAATAAAGTAACATTAAACCCACTTCTACTGTTCTGTAAGTGAGCAATCTGCCTAAAACCATGGTCTTAAACAAGCATTCATTGTGTTCTCTTGCTGAACTTATTTCCAACACACTAATAATACTCATATGTATAAGTTAATAATTGCTATATACTATAAGCAGCCTATACAAAAATGTATATTAATATTTAATGTGTTCCTATTTATAAAGCATATTAAATTAATGTGTTAACCTCATACATTATTTCTTAATGGGAATCTAGCACAAAATAGGATATAAACCATCAGTATGTCTATACTGATGGGATCTGACAGAATATTCAAATATTCAATCAATCAGGATAATGTAGTCATTTTTGCTGCTTTTCCTGTCAGAATTGTCACACCAATTCAGGTCTTGTATGCCTTCTAATTGAAGTGTAATATATCATTTACATTAAGTGGCAGCAAGTTGAATACACAAATTTCTACCTTTAATACCCTTTAACAGTCAGTTTTTAGGTAAACCTTAGTTCTTATTTTATATATATATATATATATATATATATATATATATATATATATATACATACATCTAATATATTTCTTTAGTGTATATTTATATATACACACATGTATATTGTATGTATTAATATAATCAGAAAATCAAATGGGAAAAAAGGCTGATATCTATCCCCTTATGGCTTTTGTGTACAATCAGTTGGTCCCTAGTATGTACACCAGGATCCAGGAATGCTAGTTATATGTAAGTGGCTATAGATGCAGTTTAATTCACCTGTTTTACAGGAGTTCATTATTTTTTAGTTAGACATCTTTTATTATTGAACGTAGAGAAAGCCTCTGACACTGACTTCAGCTAATAAAGAACTTCATCTCAAAGAGATAAATGTTTACATGAGTTACTTCATTCTAATTTTCAGATAGGAATGAATTAATTAATTTGGATGTTAATTAGCTCACCAAATGAGCTAATTTGAAAACTTCCATTCAGATAGCTATGTATGACTATAGTTAGTCTGGAAGTCCATTATTTCCAGGAATATTTTTAGCATGGTATCAAAAGGTTATGCAAAATATCTATTCAAAGTATTCTCTGAAGACAAATGATAACACTTCTGTGCTTAACTGTGCAAAGCTTAGCATTGTTCCGAGGGCTGCTCAAGCATATTAATATCCAAACCTCAATAAGCTGCAATCTCACACTCTTCTGGCAAATTGTGTTTCAGCAGTTGTTTTCAGAGTATGTTCCAAACCAAAAAATTAATATCTACAGATTTTATGTGCATGAAAATGGGAAAGCATTGTGCCCAGGCATAGCAACTAGTAGTTTCACACCATTTATTTTTTCACTCCATTATGTACCGTGGCAACATAGAGAGCTGAAGGAGTTTGAGCTGATCCGCAGGACCACCTGCTCTGTAGGATTTACAGTGTGCAACCAGAAGGATCCATGAGATCATTATGTGTACACTGCCGTCATAAATACATTGGTACATGCCTACCGTGATATTTTTTGTAATTAGATTAGAGGAAGACTAAATACACAATGGATTTCACATTTAGCCAGTGACTAGTGCTTTACAAGTCTTATATTTGAATATTTTAACCTATTCCAGAATAAAACCAGGGGACATTCTGATGTTCCTATTTGTTTCCAAAAAAAAAAAGAAAAAGAAAAAGGGAAAAATACCTCTTCTTTTTCCCCAGAAAATTAAGGGATAGTTGCCAGTATTGGTATGTGTCTTTCCAGACATACAAGCTTGAATGACAGCTTGCAGCTCCACATGCCTGGCTATTTTTAAGTGCATATAACGATTTTTGCAGACAGTCGTAGCCCATGTCTTCTGTGACTACAATACAAAAAGGTGTGCTTCAAGATTCACCTAGGCTGAGTCAGTAAAACTAGGGTAACAACATTATTAGGTGCTGAAATTTACATATCTATTTAACTACCTGAGACCTTGTGTTGTCCTTACCTTGCATTTAGGAATATTCAGCATTTCACTAAATTGATATTCTGTATCTGTCAGTATGAAGTATCCATCATGCTGACTGGGAAGCTGATTCCAGTTATATATGGGGAGCCAGTATGGTTTGGTATAATCTGAATCCCCTTCCTTTATGGAATGTAGGAATCTTACATTGATAAATGTCTTGTTCATCTTGACTAGCAAATAATCCATGCTACATGTTTAAACAGTTTTAACACTTCCCTTTCTAAGCAAGTATATTAAATAATGGGCTGTAAGATTATTCTCATCTCACAGATGTTCTCCACATCTTTATTTATCAGCTAATTGAACTTTAATTTTTGAAAACTGAAAGTTTTTTTCTTAGTATTTATGGACTACTTCTTCTCTGTATCATGCTGAAGTATTCATAGGAAATGTTCTATAACTGACATGGGTAACCAAATTTATGTTACTTGGAAGCTACACACTTGTAATACTCATAAAAATTCTGTATAAAAGCAAGAATCACTCTCCAGTCATATTTTTTATAGGAAGTGGCTATTGTAACTTCATACTGAGTACAGCAAGAAGTGATTATTTATGTACAATTTATGCCCAGTAGGCTGAAATTTCTGAGCTTCTTGGTGGATGAATGCCCAATTTCTGGACATAGACTCTATTTAGTCAATTTAGAAGCAGTAAATTCTTCTGCCTCTTTCAAGATTAAACACTTTATGAGCATGTATGAGTTGAGAAAATTTTATGCCTGAGACATTTCACAGTGAAAACCTGAGTCTTCCATGGAGCTCAGTCTCACATATTGACAGCTGTGAATCTTTCAGGATCACAGACTTGATCTCAGATATTTAAATTAGATAATCTTGTGTATCTGCTAAGATCTTAATGTAGGAATCTAAGCTTCCTGGTATCCCACTGATGTTTTTTCTTTTCCTCCTCTCCAACACCCTGATGATATCGTGCAAATGGTCCTGTTCTAGGACAATCAGGACTTTTTGGGGGGTTGCTTTGTGTTTGTGATTTTGTTTGTTTGTTTGTTTGTTTTGTTGTGTTTTTTTACTAAATTCTTATACTACTAATTCTGGCTTTAGATATTTTAACCATATCCAGAAATGTGGCAGCACTGTATCAGCACTGATAAGAAGGTGAAGTCTTATTAAAACTAATTGGACTTTTAATATCCCTACTGTTATAATCCTGTGCTGCTAAGCAGTCTGGAGGGATGAAAGACATGATAGCATGGTCAGCTTTAAATTGTTATGAGGTTTATACCAATCTAAGAGTGATAATAGTTAAGCCTTAGCAAACACACTTATTTAATAAGATAATTACCTCTGCTTGCATTATACTGAAGATTTAATAAATTTTTGCTTTCAGAAAAGATCTCAGTATTTGTAGGACGTTGCAATTTCTGCTTCCAGTTCTGTGGTGAGTTAACCTTGGCTGGATTCCAGGAGCTCACAAAAACTGCTCTATCACTCCCCAAAGATGAGAGAAAATATAATCAAAGGTTCATGTATTAAGATAAAGACAGAGAGAAATCACTCACCAATTACTGACACAGGCAAAACAGATTCAACTTCGGGAAATTAGCTAAATTTATTAACAACAAGATCAGAGTGGGCAAAAGGAAAATAAACACAAATTTTAAAACACTTTCCCTCTCTCTTCCTCCCTTCATCATGGGCTTAATTTCGTTCTTTAATTCTTAGTCTCCTCCCCACCAGAAACATCGAGGGATGGGGAATGTGAATTCACTAGTCAGTTCATCACACATTGTCTCTGATGCTCCTTCCTCCTCAGGAGGAGGGCTCCTCACACACTTCATCCTATCCAGTGGGAAATCCCTCTCTTAGGAGACAATCTTCCACTATCTTATCCAATGTCATTCCTTTCCACAAGCTACAATTCTCCATGACTGCTCCAGCAGTCCTCCATTGGGATCACAGGTCCTGCTAGCAACCCTGACCCAGCATGGGTTCATGTCTTTCAATAGGACCCCACGCCCTGCCAGGAGCCTGATCCAGTGTGGGATTCCCATAAGATTGCATCTTCCTTCTGATGCATCTGCAGGTCCTTTACAGGCTTCAAATGGATCTCTCTGCTCCACCACACACTTCCACAGGCTATATGGACTCAGCTGCTTCACCACAGCCTGCACCACGGGCTTCAGAGAAATCTCTGCTCCCATGCCTGGAGCACTTTATCCCCCTCCTTGGCCAGTGACCTTGGTGTCTGCAGGGCTGTTTCTCTCACATATTCTTATTTTTCTGTCACAGCTGAAATTGTTCTGCAATAACTCTTCCCCTTGAAACTGTAATCCTAGAGGTTCTAGTGTTGTCATTGACGTGCTTTACCTTGGCCAGGGATGGGTCCTCCTTGGATCCAGCTCACATTGGCTTTGTTGGAAATAGGTGTGGCCTCTGGCAGTTTCTGAGACAAGCCTCCTGTGTCCCTGCTTCCAAAACCTTGCCATGCACATCCAATAGAACTTCACACTATCTCCTTAGGTTTTTAAGCAAAGAGACAGTTTCAAATCCTTCAATTTTTTATTCGCAAGACACTAGGTAATGATGTCTCTAAATTCTCAGTAATTACTTGGACCTTTGAATCCTGTGCTATTTTTATAAAATGCTATCTCTGGTCAGAGTATCTTGGCATGAAATGGTTTCATGAATCATCCTGTTTTCCTTGTGTAACCTTAAAATCAAATTATTGCAGGTGAAATTTCAAGTGTGGTGCATAACAATCAAAACTGCAGCTTCCGAGCTCACTTTTCCATTTGCCTTTTTTTATAGTATAGATGTTCTCAGTGAGTCTAACCAAGTCTCAGTCGTAAGGACACTGTCAGTCTCACATTTTTCTAAATGTGTGAACTCCACATTAAAAGCAGTTTGAGACAATTTCCCTGCTCTTCCAGCAAACTTTACTATTACCTATTTTTGGTAACTACAACAATTTTGTTTGGAATCTACCTCTACTTTGGAATGCAGATTTATTCTTGGCATTATGTACCTTCCCAATCTCATGCCAGCAGTATCTGTTCGCTTACTTTGATCTTCTTTCTTCTCTGATGCTATTTCTGCAAATATATTTGTAGATAGCAGCCATGTTTTCCGTCCACCCTTTTTTTCCCCTAGTTTTAATAATAGAAATATTTTTGGGATTATGACTATTTTTTACAGCGAATAATGGTGTAGAAATTACCAAATCTTTACTGGATTTCTCCAGAAGCAGACGATCAGAGAATCACAAGAATGGTTGAGGTTGGAAGTGACAACTGAAGGTCACCTCTTCTATTCCCCCTGCTCAAGCAGAGTAATCTAGAGCAGCCTTGCCAGGATGATCTCAAGTTGGATTTTTAACATCTCTGAAAAGGGAGACTTTGCAAACACTCTGGGCAACCTGTGCCAGCCATCCTCACAGAAAAAAAAAGGGTTTTCTGATGCTCAGACAGAATGTAGTGTGTTTCTGTTCATGGCCATGTCTTTTGGTCTTCTCAGTGGGCACTACTGAAGAGATACTGCCACAAGTTTGTCACAGAAAAGGTGACTGGGGATTAGAGTGAGCTCCCCAGGGAGGTGATGGAATAAACATCCCTGGAGGTGTTTAGAAAGGACTAGATGTGGCACTCAGTGCCACGGTCTAATTGACATGTTGGTGTTAGGTCATAGGTTGGACTTGATGATCTCAAAGGTCTTTTCCAGCCTAGTTGATTCTGAAATTCTGTGAAAGACAAATATTTGTATGATAATACTAATGTCCTCATAAAAATAAACTCCCTTCACAAGCATGGTGCCAGTCTGAGAAAGCAAATATCTTTTCAAAGTCAAGACAGTGTCTTCAAGAAGGCACTTTTGTCAGAAGTTTCTTTGCCACTGTCTTCTATTTGGTATAGACATTCTTTTAGTCATGTGTCATATCTTAGGGTCTTTTTTCTCTTTATCATCTTAATAGATCTCGCTAATGTATTCATAAGTTTCAAAATATAATAGTACATATCTGTTTGAAATGTCTCCTGAAATAGCATGCTATATTACATCCTCTTTGTGCATTACCTATTATTATTGTTTCAGTATCTTCATTGTTTACCCAGTAAAGAAAACACAATCATAGCTTGCTCATGAAATATTGAAATCCTGATGAGTTCCTCTTAGCAGTTTCACTGACAAAGAACAAATTACAGAATACTGTTATAAGAGTAATTTGTAACCCCATATAAGTTACTGCACATACAGTGTAATTTGCAGTGTGTGTATCAAATCTCCTTAGTATTATGGGCCATTTTTGGGGTTTTAGCAAAAATTTGGATGTAAATCAAATGTTGCTGTCCAAAGTTAAGGGCAACTCTGTATGAAGAAACTGAGACTGTGGGTTTTAAACTTTTGAAATAATGCTTATTCACTTACAAACCCTCCTAAAGCCTTTTTTACCATATCTTTTGGGGGGGGGGGGGAGGACATTGCCCATTCCATTTCAGATTGTCTTACTGGCTATTGTTATTTTAATTTTATTTTATTTTTTCTTACTTTAAATACAGGGTGAAGTATGAACTTTACAAGTCAGATTTCTGTAGAAATATGCATAGAAAAATACAGACCTGCTTTGACATTAGCAATAAGAACATCCTCTTAATTTTGTTTACTACATTTGTTTGGTTGGTTGGTTTGTTCTCATTTGGATTTTAGGAATTATAGGGACTTTCAAGTGAGTTTAAGCAACATAAGAGCTCAAGTTTCTGTATGACCCTTAAGTTTTTCTGTATGATATTTGGAAGAAAAATACTGTGGAAATGTTATGTGAGAGACTTTATAACATTTTTTAAATTATCTTAGGCTTAGTATAATACTTCAGACTTTAGGCAATTCCATCAAAATTTACGGATATCTAACCTCTGTACATTGAAGTCCCAGTTTCCCTTAATTTGGGCGCATGTAATTGTTTATTGACTTGCACCTTAGTGGGTGTTTTTTTTTCCCTGCTTTACAAATTCCTCCAGTGTACTGAACTGTGAACAAAAACAATAGTATGATAAAGGAAAAGCTAGTGCAAAAAAGTAAAGAAATATTCAGTGGAGAGAGTATCATGACAGTTGAATAGTAAGGGATTAAGTAAATGTGGCATATCAATATTGGTGTCATTCAGAGGCTTGTTTCCCACTCTCATCTTCATTTTTTCATGACTTTATTATGTCTCTAAACCCAGTAAATCTAACATTGCCATTACTAATTGCCAGCCACAGACTTAGTATCAGGTTTGAAAGGCCTCAGATTTGAAATTTATCAGATTTTATCTGAGCTTTTCTGAACCTGTCTGTAGTTTTGCTTTTACCTGATTTAGCTGAAATAACTTTTCCTAACAATCAGATCTTTAAAATTAATTTGTAGAAACATAATTTTTATATATATATATATATATATATATATATTAGTAGCAGAAAGTTATTCTCTGTAAAACAGAGTATTTATAACTTCCTCATATATTGATGTAGCACAGAGAAATAAATACTTGGAATGATAACAAGGGCCTTGAGAGTGATCATAGTGTGCATGGGATGATGAGAAGGGAGGCACAGCTTGTTACTGGTGATTGCAAGGCTATGAATAACTCACCAATCATCAGTAAAAGAAATAGAAGTTGGACAGGAGCAGTTATAGGGATAACAAGAGAAAAGAATAACAAGCATTCGACATATGCAAAATCCATCTGGTACACTAAATTTGGTTGCATTATGAAGATGCAGATCAACATCTCTGAAAGAAATATCAAGGTATAAATGTGTGTTGGACAAATAGTCCAATTTGAATCTTAGAGGGAAAAAAAGAAACTTTATCATGCACCTCTCACTTCTTCCTATAAAAGACACTTACAGATTGCTGGACTTTCCCTCTTTGTGTGTGATGACGACCAGTACTATACACTCTTGGTACCCAGAAAATGTGTGGTACCTACCATAAGTGTGAGCATAACATCAGAGGAAAAGTAACAGTAACAATGAAGTGTGTAGCATTTTTTAATTGAATTATATTGTTGTTGTTATTGTTGTTGTTATTATTATTGCTGTTGTTTTTATTATTATTGAGATGCTTTGTACAATAGTATACTTTATCTTCTTTTATTTTCTTGTTTTTCCTCATTTTGTTTCAAATATATTTGAATAATACTTTTTGAACTAAACTGCTAAGATTTTCCTTACAATAAGAATAAATTTTTGTCTTACTTTCTCAATGTTCTTTTCCTTGCCTGTGCCAAGATTTTAGTGTGACATTTCCTACACACCTGCACAAAGTGCTGCTTGAGACATCCTGCAGTGTTCAACCTTGCTTCCAGCTGCTTCTCTGTAGGAGTAAAAGGCCATAATGTGCACCAAATTTATCAGCTCTGCTTGATTGATTCTGATCTCTTGAGGTGAAATAGCAATAAATGCCTCTGTACAGACAATTGAATTAAGACTTCTCCCTTTGTACTCTGTCTTCGGAAAATACATTTAGGGGGTTTTGTTTGCATGTGCCTTTTTTTGGAGTTTTTTGGACAGTGCCTAAGTTTAAAAAAACCATAAAATCTACTTAATTTATTTTGGAATTTGAACACTTTTACACCTGCAAATTTCTGAGACAGTCAGAGTTTGCCCCTTTGGCACCAGGGCTCAACTGATCCCAAAAGGGTTACCATTCAATATCTAGTCCACACTTGCTTCTAGAAGATAGAAGAAGAATTGAGCCAAACATGCTGGTGACTTCACCTAAAGTCCAGTTATTTCCAGAGAGCAATTCAGCCACTCCTGAATCAGGGTGAAATCACCCTCTGGAGCTGTATTCCTTCCACACTGAGTCACTTTGTTTCAGTATCTTTTGGTGTGTGCAATTAATATGCAAGAATGGTATGCATAACTTAAAATTAAAAAAATATTATTAGCTTATGCACAGAAGAGAGCTAGATTTCTAGGGCTAATATGGAAATCATGCTTATAATTTAAGTAAAGGATATTTGATGGACAGGTAGGTATCACTCCTGAGTTGAAGTGTTGGTCTCTGCTGTTCCCTGGAATGGATAGTACAAGCTTATTTATTTGTTTTTCTGTTTTTAATTTGCAGATATTTTGCAGGTCTTATAGTAAATGCCTAATATAAAATTGGGAAAAATCAGCTGAGATTAATTTAACTGCTTTTTCAGAGTGTCATTTGGAAGTTAGATTAGAAGCTGTGTGCTGAAGATGACAAACTGTTAAAGAAAAATCCCTCAGAAACATTAACAGAAGGAATTAACAGAGGACCATTAAAATTACTGGTCTCAGTGGATGTAAAAAGGGCTTCATGGATCATTTTTCTCACAAGGTAAAGGTCTGAAGAAAATTAATTTTGGTTTTAGTAGGTTCAAGTCTGCCTTTCTACCTCTTTACCTGTGATTCCAAATATCAGGTCCAAAATAATCTGGATATAAATGCTCGAGGACTCAGCTTTCTGGTTTTATAGCAGCTGACTGTGAAAGGTGAAATTTTGGAATAATTTCAGGGCTATGAAGAAAGAAGCTGTTCCACAAAGGCTAGGACACAGAGAAGGAATTGTGAGCTTGGTCTTTTCTTCACTGGCTATTTCTGTTTTATGCCAAAATTGTTTAAAGTTAATCAGAGAGACAGCTCTGGGAGACGCTGATAACCATTCTACATCTGGTATAAGGGGACTGCAAGTAATTAGCTGCTCCAGAAACTCACACATTTCTTTGGAAAGCCTCATACTAATTTTCAGGCTGAATGTGTTCCTACAGATACTTGTCTGTCTGCTGAAAAAGGTTGTCTTATTTCCTGATTTTACACCTTGATAGGGAAAGAAAACATGTCTTCCTAAACTTCATTCATCTAAACTAAACAAGTTGAGCTGTCATAGAACTCTCTTACATGAGGAGCTGACCTTCGCCAGGTGAATCACAGAGCCCTTCACTTGCCCTGCTGAAAATTCATTGTTTGTGAACTAAAGTGGACAATGTAGGTTTTTTGGTTTTGTTTTCGCCTCTTTTAACTCTTACCCCAGCTCTAATTCTTTGTATCTTCAGTATAAGAATCCACGAACCCTGAGTGTATATTTAAGTAGTACTCACTTCAGGGCCCCCAGGCAAAACTAATGAATTCATACTGTCATAAAATAAAAAGCTTCTGACACAATTTGTATTGAATCAGTCATGTCATTGCACCTCCACAGTTCTCTTGCTCCTCTCTATTCTAATTTTCTGAATTGTTAGAAAATATTTTTTCTTTTTTATTCACAGAATTGTTGGTGTTAGAAGGTATGTTTAAAGATACATAATTTAACACCTCACTAAAGCATGTTTACCTAGAGCAGGTTGCACTGGGTGGGTTTTGGATATCTCCAGAAAAGGAAGATCCACCACCTCTGGGCATCTTGTTCCAGTGTTCTGTCCTCCCTAAAGTAAAGATGTTTTTCCTCATATTCAGATGAAGCTTCCTGCATTTCAATTGTTCTCATTGCTCCTTTTCCTGTCATAATTTATATCTTTAATTTTATGCTTTTTGTTCAGTAAAGTTTTTTCTGGTCTTGTGAAGAAATCTAAAATATTTCCATTTGAAGAACAAATTCTTGTTGCTATTATTTCTGTACTAAATAGGTCTTTTTGTTAGAATTATATTTGCTCTTTGAGTCAATCTTGTGATGGACTGAAAAACTGTGTTTTTTTAATACAACGTTCTTCTGCCAATAGAGCTAAGACAAAGTTCAAGTGTTCAACTCACATGATCTTTATTATTTCTATTATTGTTTTATTTTAAAAAGAAAAAATATTTGCTTGATTTTTTTAGTAGAAATTAAGAAGGTTTTTTTATAGGGGTTGACTGTTTTCACTACAGATAATTTAATGTAAATAATTCTAAAATTATGCCAACTAGTTCTAGAGCATTTGTATGTCAATTACACAGTAGCTGATGATCAGAAAAGGTTTTCATTTTTTGATATCATGTCTACTAAATTGCACAGACTTCAAAATGTCTAGATACAGAGATAGCAAAAATAACACTATATCAGAAACTCCCAAAACTTATCTATTTAGTGCTTTTGTGGTAAAGCCATTCTTACTAGATTTTTAAAAAGAAGGAAAAAATACCAACAAAAAGCAAAGCAAACAAAAAATATTATATTGTTAAAGTAACCTTTCAAAAGTTGAGACAGCAAACATTTTTACTTACCGGCCAATCTTTTTTTCCTCTTTGTGTACTTAACAGATTGTATTTAAATTATTAAATACTACTTCCAAAGTTTCACAGAACAAGTGGGAAGAAGAAAGAAATTGAAAACTGTTAGAGGAAGACAGCAGTGATTAATCTTTGTACAATATCGGAAAGATGTAGTAGCTGGGAAAAGCAGGGAATTTTTCTAATGTAACTGAGACAGGTAAAATTTAGACTAGAAAGACTCCTTGATAGTCAAGAGAAAATAAATGCCTCCAGAAGTGATTCATCTCATGTGGAACGGATCTGATGAACATTCTTTTGGAGTTGCCTCTCTCTCTCTCTCTCTCTCTGTCTCTATTGATTTGAAATAAAGCTCCAATGATCTGCTCTAACTCCACTTTTTTGTTTAGTTTAGATGGTTCTCATCCTAAGAGAACCTACAATAAGAAAGGAGTAATATTTCAGATTAAACTAATGTTTTGTGACTGATTTATTCAGACTACTGTAAATCTGTTAACAAGGCTATGCAGATGAGGTCAGAATTGTTCAAATGACCAAAGGGATAGCCCATACCATATGACATCATGTTCAGTGATAGAAGATGGGGGAAGAAGGTGGAAGAGGAGACATTAGGAATAACGGTGGCTGTCTTCCCTGGTAACTGTTCCATGTGATAAGGCCACGCTTTCCTGGACCTGGCTGAACACTTGCATGCTCATAGGAAGTGGTGGATAAATTCTTTATTTTGCTTTGCCTGTGTGGATTATTTTTTCTCTACCTATTAAACTGCTTTAATTTCAACACACAAATTTTCTCACTTTTACCCAATCAATTCTCCCTCCCATCCCTTAGGGGAGCATGAACTATTGTCCCTGTGGGGCTTAGCTATCTAGTTGGTTTAAATCACTTTGGTTAAATCAGATAAAAGCAAAGACTAGTTGTCGGGATGTATTCTGTCTCATAGTGCAATACTTTCTTCACAAAGTGACAAATATTTGTGGTCTGTTTTTGAATACTTGAAGAGACTCAACCTACTCGGAAGACTAGAGAATAATAAAAGGACAGAAGTGAGAGTTCTGTCTCTAGAAGAGGATGGAGGAGAGAAACTTTTTACTAGAAAATCAAAACAAGACTTTAAACTAGATTTTAGTGATTAATAGAAATTAAAACTAAACCAAATTCATATCCATATCAAACCACACAATTAAAAAAATCTGAGATATTGTTCACCATTGAGAAGAAAGTCTGTAGGCATTTTTTTTGACAGCTATTTATGTTAATAAGCTGACTGGGAAGAAAAAGACATTTCACCTGTGGTGGCTTCTGTGCCTGGGAAAAGTCAGTCCAGCAGCAGCTTATAGTGCAATGAGAAGATCCTATTAGGGTTCCTTCAGTGATCTCTGTGAGATTAACGGCAAGGTTTGTGCTTCATTTAGGAAATAGGGCAGTGGGCAGGAGGGGAATAATAACTTCTTGAGTAATCACCTAATCTATGTGTAAGTGTATTCGAAACACTGTGGATTTAAAAGCCCTTTGTAGTTGAAATAGCTTGAAACAATCCCTTAAGAATCAAGCATAAGTATCCTAGGTTTAGAAAAGAGAACATTTAAGGTTTGGCTTATAAGGCAAGGGGTAGTTCTTAACACTTATTCAAAAATGAATGGTCTTGATAAAGGAGCCATTTCTTATGTTAATCAGCATATTGCTCATTCTGTGCAAGTCTGACTCTATTCCTCTGAGACAGAAGAACTAAATGCAAAATAAATTTATAGCACTTCACCACTTTTGTCACCCTCTTATGAGTTCCTGCTAGAATCCCTTGAAATGGCCTCTTGACAGCTCTTTTAAGTGAATCTTGATCTTGGGATCACTGAGTAACATTTAATGAGGCTAGAGCATCTCTTCATAAAAAGATATGCCTCCATAATGAATGTGTGGATTTTTTGGTTTTTTTTTTAATATGTTGTTTCCTCTTCCATCTTCTCCAGAGATATTTAGTGTGGGTATCTTGTTTGTTTTTGTTGTGTTTGGCTTTTTTTCTTCACAAAGATTTATGATTGGCCTGAAACTGAAACCAAGCCTCTAATCCAGGAGAATATGAGAGATTACCAATTCTTTCAAAATATTTCATTAAATAAATGAAACAACAGTTGACTTGTAAGACTAGATTGCTGTTATAAACATTACTAATGAATCCCTTACCTGTTTGGGCCTAGCAGACTCATCAAAGTCCATGCTTTGTGAAATGAAGCTTTTTACTTATTTGGGTAAACCAAGATGACAGAGGAAAAAATAAATGAAAAATTGCATGTCTTAAATTTTGTCCTCTTTATTTGGCTACGTCATCAGGCCAAATGGAAGCTGTAATGACATCAACAATATTGATATTCTAATGTGGAAAGAGACACCATAACTTTGGTCACATTTTTATGTTCATGTTGTTGCAATTCTGTGCTTCACTCAGACTACCAGTACCAAATATTTTGTTTGATGGTCTGCGAGGTGGTCTTCTCATTTCATGCGAAACTGTGTTGTGATCTGAATGACAATTTAGAGTTAAATACTTCAGATAGTGAGAAACTGAGTTTCTCATCAATGTATGTAAAGAATACAACAACTTCATTGCCACAGGATTTTGTCTTCTCTCAGTAACTAACTCACAAGGCTAGGAAGACCCATCAAGGATGATAATAAACCTTACTGCTGAGATGGTCCTTCAAAGCTCCTCCATTTTGTCAGGTGACTCAGAATTTTCTTTACTTTTATTTCCAGGATCTGATTCTGGTTCATAAGCTAAATTTTACATCATCTCAATAAAGTCATATTCCAAGGACAAATACTGCAACCTTGTACTTGCATCCATACCTTGGGACTACCTCCTCAGAGTTGTTATCCCACCACCACTGGTTCGAGATGATATTGGAAAATATAACAGACAGGAAGTGTGGAGCACTTTAAAAAAAAAATCTCACAAAACATAACAAAAGCTGATTTTTTTTTTTCTAGAGAAGTTGGATATAGTACTTCTATACTCATACATTATCTGATCACAAAATGGGACTGATCCTGTTTCAGAAGTCCTTCAATATTGTCAATAGTAAGAGTCAATTATATTATAGCTTGCATTTTAGTCTTTCCTTATGCCATTTTAAAGTAGATAGGCAATTCTGGAACAGTTGGCCAAATGATTTACCACCAGGAATCAAGAAGTTTTTTCTTTTCCTATTGAAAAATAAGATGGGTCTTCACAAAAAGAAGGAAAAATAGAAAAGTTTACTTTTGTCTTCTTGAGAACCAAAATATTAGATAGCCAAAGGAACAAATAATCCTGTATATTTTCTTTAGATGCTGTTAGGCCTGTACATAGAAAGTCACAGTTGTGCCCTTTCCTGAAGTTTACAAAATTCATTATTTTTGCAATAAGAAAAAGTTTCTTGTCCTGTCTGGAAGCTATTAGCTTAAAAATTCATGTCTTGGACTCCTGTAAGGATGGAGGTGATTAATCTTTTTGCCATCACATGCTCAAATTAACATGTGATATATATGTATTCATGTATTTTAAGGGTTTCACTACATGACAGTAACTAATATTTCTTCTTTCTGTAACCAACAGCTCTTTGTTTAAGTAGAAATGACACCCATAAAACAAAGAAATGATGGTCAACATCCAAATAGTCATCTTACTGAAGAGAAAATTGCTAGATAGGCCAAAAGCAGTTTTTTCTATATTCAGCCTGAACAGAGAAATTGGGAATCTCAGCCCTTGGAAAGCAAAAAAATGAAAGGAAAATCTCTATCTGTTTAAGAGTGCAGAGAAGAAGAAAAAAAAAATCTCCTTAAGCGAAAGGAGGTTAGAAAGGAAATGTGACTGAAGAGAAATAATGATACACACAGGCATATGTGTGACTATTAAAGGTAGTATATGTGTAACTAAAAAAATGTGAGATTAGATGATATGGGAGACAAAGAAAGATGTTGTAATCTACACATAAAAGTTAAACCTAAAAATTAATAATAACAATTATACCTATTAATATGCATGCAAGTAAGTATTTGCTGGAACAGAGCAGTCATGAATATTCAGATGATAATCAGATGCTATTAAATTATAAATATCTAATTTACTAACTTGTTCTAGTTTCATGTTCTCATTTCCCATAAGCTGTTTGCTGTTCATTACTTGGTTTTTGTTATAAAGCAGATATTTCAATGATCTATCATGAAGTTCAAATAATACTGTATGAAGTCTAAGTAATCAATTTATAAACAGTTTATGAGAAAGCCACAGAATAATTGCCCATCTCATAAAGTTTGAGTGCCAATAAACAAAACACATCACAAGTTTTGGACAAGCTTGGGCATAACAGCATTTAGTTCAAAGATGTTAGATACACTAGTACTACTTGACTGGTTTTAATTCCGAGGAATCTGGCTTTCATTGTGCAGGAAAAGAACCTGTCTCACATCTTTTCAGATCACAGTATTGATTAATGCTTGCCTTTTGTGTTTGGGGAATAGTTCCATCTTCTTTTCCCCTGAAGAGTCCTGAATGGAAGAACAAGTATTCTCTCCTAGTAGGAACACACCCCAGTGTCCAGCAAGATTCTGTTTTGGTCTGAATGGGGAACATGATGAAATTTATGACCTAAGTAAATGATTCATGATGATATTTATGTCACAGAATAGTGCCATTAAAGATAAATCTCTATCTATATACAGGCCAAGCAAAATACAACTCACATTATAAATAATATTAAAGATGTTTAAATGCTTGTGGAGAAAGGTCATAGAATTTAAGTTAGTTTGTTCAGAGGATAAGTTCCATTATTAAAAAATGCAAATGTGTAATGGGAAAGTGTGCATATCTGAGAGATACCATTTGTCATCTGTCTCTTCAGTAATAGACTTGCTCAAAGAGCAGTGATATCTCTCTGCAGAGAGAGAAATCTCTCTACATCAGCCTAGTAATGGTACCTGAGCAATAAACATTTCTGTCACTTCAGCAGGGAAGCTACAATGGCTGAGTACAGATTGCCATACAGTAGCTGAGCATGCTTTTATTGCATGAAATTTTGGTGTAGCCTTTTTTTGCAAATGTCTGATTAATCCTTTCACAGACTCTGCATGAGCCTCAGAATGAGTTTTCAAGGGGCACCTGAGATTTCACTGTGGAGTCTTTCTGCACAATTGTCTTATACATCAATTCTAATACAATTTAGTATCACTGAGTGCTAAGGAGTGAAAGTAGAGATGACAATGTGTCAATAAATAATTCACAGAAAACAGAACCATTTCTGGGAAGTCTTTCCACCTTCTGAAGATATTACAATCTTTGATGCAGAGTAGTTTAAATATGCATTTTAAAATCACATAATGTGGTTACATTCCAAAAATAGAGAGAGGTGTAAACAGAAGTGTCAACCAGTCCTTCTGGTTCTGGAAAAGACACCTTGAATTAAAGTGAGAGACTGGAAAAAGGACTGTCTGATGAGGGAAATGTCAAAAAAGCATGTCACATGAGAGTGCATCTTGCTGGTACTTGCAAGACCAATCCTTATCTCACAAGGGAAGAAGATTAAGAACAAAGCTACTCCAATGGAGGTCAGCACATGATCTACATTTTTCCTAGGAAGTGAGTGGCAATATCAATGAACTCACAGCCCTGCTCCTGAGTGTATTACGGCCTTTAAGATGAGAGAAAAGAAAATATGTACAGCTGTTAACATTACAAGCATTTGAGAGTGTTTCCAGCCTCAAAGGTCTGAAATGAGAGTGGAAAGGACGTATCAATTGAGACATAACAGTTCCCATTGCTGTCAGGTACCAGTAGGCTAATACATCAAATAAGTAAGTGAATTACCAAGATGATGCACTATTCAAAACTACATTTATTGTAAAAGACAACTTCATTCTTTACCAATAAACAAAATCACTAAAAATGGGTTTACTGTTATTATGTAAGGTAAGAACAGCTCAGGCAGAAGAAAAAATATTTTAAGTGAATACATGTATAGCCCCTCTTGCACTTCAACACTAGTGCAAGTCACTGAGTCTGCTCCTTAGCTGGTAGAATTGACTTAGATGCTCTGAATTTGTTTGTCCTACATTTATTTGCACAACCCAGGTCTGGCTCACTGTGTAGGTAGATGTGGTCTGGGCTCAAAAGCAGAGAGTAAGATTGTTGTTTGTTGATTTAACCATTGATTCCCTCATGGATCAGATAATGGGTTTGTGGATCATTTTGGAAAACAAATTCAAAGCTTATTTTTATTAGCTTTTGTGCAAATGCCATAAAATCTTACTGCAATAATGTTTGTAAAGAGAACCTGAGCCAAACCTTATCAAGTTTCCCATTGATTTCAATGGGTTTTAAATCCAAGTTGGAAATAACATAATCCTGCATGATGGGAAAATAACTTAGTATTAGGTTTTATGAACCTAAAAATGATTTTTTTTTTTTGCAATTTTTAATGGTAACTCACTAGTTTATTTGGTAAGAGTTGCTACGAATTTAGTCTCTTTAATTGATTGCTTTTACTTCCTTTTCCTCTGAGGGAAACAGCAAAATAAGTCTTTTATGGACTGTGTGAGAATAAAAACACAGAAAAATTATTTGAAATACAATAGATTACAATGGATTTCTATATGTGTATTTTGAATAGCTGTTATGAACACTAAGAGATATGTTAAGGAAAAAAAAAGAGAAGAAATTATGCGATTGTTTTTCATCCAGCACATTCTGTAAACACAGAGTAATCAAAAGAATTTTCTTTGTTCATTCTTTTTTTTTGTTCAGCCTATTGTTCCAGTTCCAGCTGTGTTATACTGCTGTAGCTCCCGAAAGAATTCTAGTGCAGTTCTTAGGGGCTATCAACTACAACCTTAGAGCCTATTACATAATATTTAGTCTATATTTGCTAACCTTAATACAGATAACATTGGTGGCTCATCCTGAGTAAATAAGTATTATGAGCATTTTAAGTTGTTGCTCAATATATGTTGCATAAACATGTCTATCATAAGAGACCAGACTGAGTACTGCTTTTCCACCTGTGTTATTAAATATGAGTGACAGTTTCTTGAAATTTTGCTTTGGATTTTTTTACTCATAGCTACAACAGCAAATCCTTGCAAATGGTTCACAATAAGGAATGTTTAAACTCAGATATTATAATTAGACTAAAAAAATTCTGACCAGAAGCAAACAAATTTATGACTTTAACAGGGAACAGGAATACAGGAAAGCTTATTGGAACTGTGATACAGAGCAGGAATACAAGGATGTGAAGAATGAGCATGGTATACATATATACAAGGTTAATGCTAAAATTTTAAAAATTAGATTTCTTTCATAATAATTAATAGAAGCAGAATTTAACGAAGGCATTATGGGCAAATCACATTTCCTCTATATGATTTCCCTCTCCACTAAAAAAAATGACAGAGGAGGGGAGGGGAGGGGAGGGGAGGGGAGGGGAGGGGAGGGGAGGGGAGACTTTGTGTGTTTCAAATGTTACATTATCATTGCATATGACCTAATTAGCCTGTACAATTCTTTACATAGAACTAAATTAATATTATAGTAAATTATTCAAATTTAAACCAAACAGTTGGGGAAAATACTGAGTTCTATCAAAGAATTAGGAAAGACTCAAGTCTGGAGCAGTTCATAAAGAACTGCAGCCCTTCCCAAGGAAGGACTTAGGGTGTGGAAGTTTTTGGTGGATTGTCTGTCATGGTAGGGATCCCACACCAGAGCAGAGAAAGAATGTGAAAAGTCCTCCCCCTGTGGAGGAAGGAGAAGAAATATGTAATGGACATTTTAATAAACTGATTAAACCCGCTATTTTTCCTCTCCTTTCATTTCTGGGCAGGGGATGAGGTAGAGAAAATTGTGAACAAAGTTTAAGCCAGGAATAAAGCAGGAGCAAGGAGAAAGCTTTAAGACCTAATTTTTCCTTTCTTCTTATCTACTCTGATTTTGATTGGTGATCAATTAAACTAATTTCCCTAAATTGAATCTGTTTTGCCTGTGAGAGTAACTGATTCTGTCTTGATTTCCAAGCCTTTTGGTATCTTCTCTCCACAGTGCAGCTGAGCAGGGGAGTGATAGAGCGGCTCTGGTGGGCATCTGTTGTCCAATCAGGGTCACCCCAACACCATGGTATTTCAAGAGCAGGCTCTTTTAGGGTATTTTTTTGGTTCTTTTTTCAAATAGGTTTTTTAAATTTGGAAAAGAGATTAGCAGCAAAGATTTAACCTGTATTGTAAAGGAAGAAGAAAATGTTTATATGTATTTACTCCAATATAAATTAATTTAAGAGCTATGTTTATTCTGACTTTCAGGTTAGATTTTAGAGCACTACTTTTTTTTTTTTAATGATTTTCTTTATTAGTCTTTTTATTTTGTCACAGCTGAGATACCCATTTCCCACACATATTTACAGCCTGACATTCTGTTTTCTCAGCATAAGCTAAGAAATTGCAAAAGCTTCAGTCTTTAAAAATTTAATTGGATCTATTTTGAATCTCAGTTTGACTGTATAATGCCCAGAGGGAGCCACAGAAATATCTTTAAATGACCTAAAATAGTGTTTCTATTCATAAAAATGTCACAGCTTTACAGTTCAGTATCTCATAGCTCTGCAGGCTAAAAGTGAGTGTAAGCCTTGAGAGGACAATCTCTTCCCAGTGGAACAAAGTGTTTGACTATGGCCTTACAGAACCAAAAGACATAAAACTCCTGCCTTAAGGAAACAAATAAACGGGCAAAGAATGGAAATGTAGCTATTCCAAGCAAAATAAATATAATTTTTTCTTATCCTAAGCTTGAAGCGGGTTCAGATACAGTGGAAAGAGTTTAGTGATAGTGTTTTGACGCAGTATTAAAGTTCCTTTGATGATAGGGTCACTGTTTTATAAATAAGCTATTTGAAGTTAACCTGACTATATGCAAAATCCTATCAAGCTAAGCTAATGGACAGTTACAGCTGACAAAAATATATGCATGGGATAATGTTATACCACAATGTATATAAAAGAATCAGGAATGCCATCTGTATGTAGGTGGCATCTACCAATCCAGTTTCTGGGGTATCACTGCATAGACAATGTAGCGATGAGATGTACTGCTGTACAAGGAGATGTACTATTGTCTGAGGAAAACAAAAAATAAACAAGCGCAAAATCCCCACAATATATATTTGTCTCATTCCTCTTCCTCCTTCACTCCTCACAGACAAATATGATAGAAGTGACACCTTCTCTTTTAGCAAATTACATCATAACATTAATCTTTGAGGCAACCTGACTCTTGTTCTTGTTTTGGACAAATGTCTTCACCTTGAGCCAGCAACTATGATGTAAAAAGTAGGGTTTCTTTAATTCTGGCCTAATTTCCTTCTCTTTACATTTTTATGTATGAAATAACATTGCTTCCTTTCACATTTCATTCAAGTTCTCTGCTTTAAATCCTCTTTCACCTTAAGACTTCCTTTGAACTCTATTAGTTGAAAGTACTAGTCCTTGCTACTAGCTGGGTCTCAGACATTGAGTGAAGGCAGGCCTGGCAGCCTTCAGAAGTCGTTCAAGATTGCAGGCAAGATGTATTCTACTACCCTCTGTATGGCAGTTGTCTTGTGTCAAGTGGGCAATTCTCCTTATCTCTCTGAGTGATCAAAATCACTCCTCCCTCGGCAGGGGACATCTGCTGATAACAAGCTATTGAATGTCACTGCATGGCTGATAAGAACTGTAACATCCCATCGTGAGATGCTCTGCCCAGAAGGAGGAGCGAAGCATTGCTACTCAGATATAATCTGGAGATTCTGAAACACAAGCACGTCTTCCTCCACTGGGTTTCCCAGAGAAACAGCAGCTGCTTCTACTTCCATGGATCTACAGAGGAAGAATACACCCTTTCTCTACACGACCCCCGTGCTCCAACAGAACCACGCCTGACACTTCAGGAGGTCTGCAGCCACTTCTCCAACTGGACTGCTACCAACACCCTGACCAACAGGATGTCAGGTTTAGTTCTGACTCTGTCAGTGCTGTTCTAGAATATTGCATTGTTTTATTTTATCCTTTCATTTTTTTTCCCTTCCCTATTAAAGAACTGGTATTTCCTGCTCCCATATGTTTTGCCTAAGAGCCCCTTATTTAAAATTCATAGCAATTTGGAGGGGTGGGGAGGGTTTGCATTCTCCATTTCAGGGGAGGCTTCTGCCTTCTTTAGCAGGCACCTGTCTTTCCAAACCAAGACAGAAGTCTTACTGGTAAATGAACAAAATCAAGTACCAAAGCTAAAATGAACCAGAATCGACTGAAGCAAACCAAAAAAACAAAACAACCAAGAAAAAACCACCACAAAGCAGACAAACAATCAAAACCTTCAATATATAAACATGAGACTCAGGGAAAATTGAGGGAGAGGTTTAGCAGCTTAACACATTTAAATTTTTTAGATAAATCAGGAATAATCTGAAATATATGAAAAAACACTTCACTAAGTAAGGGTGCCAATAGGAAGGAAGACAGCTGGAAGGTCTGACAAGCATACATTCATTGGTAAATAAATTAATATTTTTGATAGTTCTGCTAATTCTGGAAGAAGAATTGAACTATAAATTCATAATACACGAGGAATGAGGAAAAAAAAGAGGGGATTTAAATCTAAGAAATTAAAAGGAATAAATTATAAAGTCTTAAGGCCTAAGGGGGAAAAAAGTGAAAATTGAAAAGGTCTTAAATAAAACTGAGATAATTAATAGCCAGTTGGAAAACTAGTCCTTGAGAAAATCCTTGTGGTTGAGGGTTAGTTTGACTACCCTGTACATATGCATTTGCGGTTGACAGCTGAGATGCTGCCATGCCCTGTAGATGTTCAGACATGAGTCACACCATCTTACTGATCAGAAGGGCTTTCGAATGCTCTCTGGCCCTTTTATCTCCCACTTTAGGTGGAGTATTTTTCATACATAGCGCAGCAAACGACAATGACCTGTTTCCAGTCTACGGATAGGACATGAACAATAAAAAAGGAAGTAAAAACTGTGGAAAAGGAGGAAGCTCTACAGGAATTCCCATCATAATAATGATCATTGCATCAGAAGACAAATGCTTTATTATTTTGAATAAAATCAGGAACCTTGTTTAATTAATTTTTTCTATCATTGTACACAGGTGCACAAACTGGCTTTTATCACAATTTTTTTTGCAGTAGCATTGAAATAAAAATAGTAAGTGATGGAGAATAAATGGTAAAATACATTGTTTAAGTTTACTCCAACCACAGGCCTATATTAACTATATTCAGAAAAAAATGTATTATTAAAAAATCTTTGAAAGCAGAATTCATGACCAAAGGAGTTGTTTTGCCTCCATTACAAAGACTAGAAAATAGCCAGTGACTGGGAATATTTTAGCTAATATCTAAGAAAGCAAATTACCACTATTGTTAAATGCTATGGGAAAAATAACACAACTAAGGGGAATAAAAAAATGTGTTGATAGAAACGTTTACAATAAGTAACATAGTGAAATTAGTGTCTAATAAAATAATCAAAGACCTTAAAACTTTCAGATACTCGTGTTAACCAAAAATTTGCAGAACTGAAGCACTCTCACTCTCACTCTCATTCTCACTCTCAAGTGAGTGCCGTTGCACATTCTGATGAGAGTTTTGAAACTCCAGAGACGTCCAGTTAACTTTTTCCCATGTCCCACTGAGTATTTTCCATATTGTTGGTTGTTTACGTTCATGAGATTTGATAACACAGTAGGTCAGGAATCATAAGGAGCTCAGCTCCTCCAAGTCCAGAAGGCAGAACAAAGAGGATCTTTTGGCTGCAGGCAAATAATCTAGTATTTTGCACAGTATTTTGTTTTGCCTTGAGAACTATACTATTTATTCTCAGAGGTCAACTATGTTCATTCTTTTCACTTTCTAGTCAAATTTGTCCAATAATCCTCTTTGGCTATCTGAGCTGCGGTTTTTGTGAAACTGCCTTCTGTCACAGAGAGATAAGTTATGTCTGGTGCCTTAGGCTACAGAAGGCCAAAATATGTTTTGTTCAGTCTATAGGACAGTAGCTGAGGAGCAATGCCTGTGACTGTTACTCCTTTCCATCTGTCCTGTCTTCTTGATATGTTTGTGAGTCTTCTTGAAGTCTCAAAAGTGCTTGGTATCGTCAGACATTTAAAAAAAGTGCTGTTTGGGACCCAGATGTTACATTTTTATTTCACTGGAGAAAACTCAGCTTGCTGATCCTGTTAGCATTGTTTCCTGTGAAGACAGAAGTAAAAGGGACAATCAAGGGGAGAAAGGGGAAAAAAAAGGTAAAGGAAAAAAAACCAACAACCTTTATATGATGCATTAGAAGTAAACTAATTTTTGCAATGACTTTTTATATCACTTGCTTTGGGAAAAAAGTTATTTTAATTACAGTAAATCTCTAACTTTGCTGCTTTTTGTTTTCTCTTTCTCATACATCAACATCTAAACCTACAAAGTCTCTATATTCTTAGACAAACCTGCTGCTTCTCATAAATATTGGTTCAAATGCTAAACAATTTGTTCAGATAAATTTGAAAACTATGTTTTTGTTTCTATTATACCACTGGAATTGAATGCCTTTCTTCAATTAGACATGAATTTTATGAAAGATGTCAGCATAGATATTTTTCAGTATATTTCTGTGCTTACAGACAAAACATTCATTTATCCATGTAATTTCAATACATATACACCTATGCACACAGAGTTTTTTCACTGAGATAATTAAGCATTATAAATATGCATTAATAAATAAGCATATGATAGAATTCATTTTCAGAGTGATCTACATGAAATAGAACTACTTTTTTTGCGTTTCACTCCATTATGCATACTTATTAAGAAGCGTATAAAAGAGATATCCTTCTGGTCCTCTCCAAATTCTTACTATAATAACTTAATTTAATGACACATTATATTTTTTTAGAGAAAGACAGTGATTTTCAGGATTTTTTTTCTGGTGTGGTAGGGGATTTGAATAATGTAAAACTCCTGGATTTTATGTGTTTGTTAGGAATTACTTTGTTTTATCAACATTTTTGCACACGGCTATGCAAGATGTTCAGGGTTTCAGTGGGACTGTTATTTGTAATGGTAAATACACTTACAAAGGTTTAGAGCATGAGACATATCTTCCTTTTTATCTTCTATGTTAAGCAAATAATTCAATGCTTTCTTCAGTAATGAAGACCAATTTAAGAAATGGTCTTTTCTACTTCAAGTAATTTCTACTTTACGTGTTTCCTTGATTCAACCTCCGTATGAGCTAGGTGCCTTCACTCTCCTTATAATCAAAAGAATGAAACAGTCACTTTCAGAGCGCAAGTAATTTTTAACTAACATTTACAAGAGCTCTCATAAACCTCTCTTTTTTCTTCTCTAGCTGAAAATACTAGATTTCTGTCTCAGACATGTACCCATCTATGCTGTGGCTATTTAAAATTAGGCAAAATTAATCCCACTTGAATTTTTTATAAAAGTCACAGAAACTCCTTAGGAACAATCTTAGGATGTTATTAGAACTATTAACTGCAGTTTTTAACTTTGTTTTGTCAAGATTAAAATGATGTGTAGGCTTTGTCACGTGGGTGACCCATAAATAAGCCGGGGATGAAAATTATTGATTTCTATCATCCTGGTCTAATAACAAGATGCATATGCTCAGCTTCATATGTCTGAGATTAATAAAGTTAAGAGATCAATTAGATAAAGTAATGTGATGCATACTCTGCTTGTACAGATTTTGGAGCTTTTTCTTGTTGCCGTATAAAATATCAAAGGAAATGTAGTTATGTAAGTGACAGTGCACGGAATACTACTTGACAGGTAAGTCCTTCATATCACATTATATCCAGTTATATTTCTAGTTTATTTCAGTTTTCAGTTTGCTTTTTGTTTTTTTGGATTTTTTAACATTTCTGGTAGCTATTTTCCACAGTCATATGTAAGAATTGTCATTGTAAATTGGTTATTGCTTTTCATTTCCTAATAAGCTTGAAAAATATATCCTTTGAAAAGTCAGTCACTGAGGCTCAGGTATTCCTAAAACGTACTAATCCCTGAATTACCTTTCCAAGTATGTTTCACCTAGAATATTTTTTAAATCTGAAAGTATTTACATTCATTTGTCCAGCACAGTCTCATTTTTTAATTTTCTGTGGTTTACTCCTCATAGGCATTATTTTTCCAGCTGAGGAAATACACCTTAAAAAATGTTTGTTCAGCAACAAGATCACAACAGTATTAGGACCTCAGACTCCTTTTCCTTCTGATATATGTTGCAGACTTAAATTCTATAAAAAGACTTAATGGGACAAATCACAGCATGAAGTCATTTTCCTTTTCTGTGTGCTGTAGTGCAATAGTTGACACGCAAGAAATCAGTATGGATAATAGCATCATAGAATGGCTTGGGTAGAAAGGGACTTTCAAGATCATCCAGTTTGAATAGCCCTGCCACGGGTAAGGACATCTTCCCTGATCAGGTTGCTCAGGGGCCCATCCAGTCTGGCCTTGAACACTTTCACTTTCCACAGCTTCTCTGGGAAACATGTTCCAAGATCTCACCAGCCTCACATTAAAAATGTTTTTCCTAATATATAAGCTGTATCTCTTTCAGTTTAACACTTTTTGCCTTTGTCCTCTAACTACAGGCCCTATTAAAAAGTCTTTGTCATTCTTGTAAACATCCTTTCAGTATTGAAACCCCACAATAGAGCTCTACTTGGAGCCTTCTCCATGCTGAACAGCCCAGCTCTCTCAGTCTGTTTTTCATAACAATGTTCCAGCCTGCTGGTAATTTTTCTGGCCTCCCTCCAGACCTGCTGTAACAGGTCCATGGCTTTCTTATGGCAGTTCTCCAGATGAGAGTCTCATGAGAGTAGAGTAAAGGTAAAGAATCAAAAGAATCACCTCCCTCAACATGCTGGCACTGTTGGTATTTTTACAGCCCGGGATACAGTTGCTTTTCTCATCTGTAAGCACATACTGACAGCTGAAGTTCAATTTTTCAGCTATCCCTACACCCAAATCGTTTCTGCAGGGTTGTTATCAACTCATTAATCCTGTATTGATACTGGTGGTTTTTTTGACCCAGGTGCAGAACCTTGCATTTTACCTTCCTGAACCTCATGAAGTTCATCTAGGCCCACTCCTCAAGCTTTTCAAAGTCCTTCTATACAACATCTCTTTCTTCAAGCATATGAGGTGCACCACTCAGTTTGCTGTCATCTGCAAACTTGATGAGAGTGAACTCAATCCCACTGTCCATGTCATTATTAAAGGCATTGAAATGTACCCGTCCCAATATAGACCTCTGAGGGACAGTGGACATTTAGAAGTAAAACAGATTTCTGCATTCTTATTCTGAATTTCTGTCTGTTAGTTCTGAATATCTTAGAACAGTGATAATTTTATAACACTCTTCTAGAAATATCCACATATTCACCAAGGAGGAAATGTGCTCAGATGGCATAATGCCATGACAGAGAAAATAGCTTTGTCTCAGGAGCCTTTTGCAACAGGATTAATTAGCTGAGGTGGATTTGTGTTTAATATTTTTGGTTTTCTTCCAGTTCTACAATTAACAAATCTAAACCAAACTTGTAAATTTTTGAAACAAAATCTTCCCTAGTACGCTGCTGAGAACACCATGAAGTCTAATAAATTTTGCAATTTTTTATAAGAATTTTTCTCACATGAAAATTTATATGATCATCTTGTCCACTTTATGCCAGAAAATCTGATGGTTTTGTTTAGTGTATAGGCTTTGCAATGAGTTAATGTATAAGGAGCAGAAAAAGTATAGGAGAAAGATTTTCCTTTTAAGGAGGAAGACCATTCTAACTTGTCTCTTTTTTATTTTTTCCCCTTCCCTTCTGCAAGCAGAACAGCAACTTAAATCTAAGGGCCTCAGTAAATGTAACAGCTCTGGCAAGTTGGTGTCTCTTATAATTTTTCATGATGACAGCTTATAATGACATACACTGTTATGTTGCCAACTCTCATTAGCGTAAGGCAGCAGAATGTTAGTGCTGTCATTTTCTTAAGCTGCCCTCCTTTTGCTGTGGCATGGCATTACATCCTTCTTTTAAATCAAACATCTGTTCTTTGTGTCTACAACCAATCTGAAGAATGCTGCCTGTATTGTACAGCAGGTAAAAACCACTATTTTTTTATTTATCCAGATAAAGGAGTCAATGGTGTAAAAATGCTTTTTTTCCCACTTTTAATACCTGAATTAAATCTTTTTTCTGGTATATTAAAATACTCTACCTTTGAAAATATTTAGTTGTTTTAGTAAATAACTAATTTAGTAAATAACTGATTTGTTAAGACTTATTAAAAGAAAGGCTTAACTAGGATATATTCCAATAAATTTTTGATTTTAATTTAACCATCTTGCCTTTTTCTTGAAATTAATAAAATTCCTATAAAAACAAGAATCACAACTTTCTTAGTAAAGTCAAACTGACTCCTTCATTGCTTCAAATTCTAGGAAATAGAAGATCTGAAATTGAAAATCTGAACATTTATCCTAATGATCTAAAATCTTAAAATTAAGTTTCATTATGTGACTAATTCTTAGGTAGAAGAAGAATAATTTTAAGAAGAAATTGCTCGTTAATTCTCTCCTTTCTAGAATATTGTAATTTTCCTGGAACTGCCACAGAGTTGTTTCCTAGTTATGTGTGGCTAAGAGCACTACTTGAATAAGGAAAAAGAATGTCAAAACCTTTTAATACAGAAAATAGTGTAATTTTTAAAGATGTTAAAGAAGAATATATTATATCCTATTAGTTATTTAAAAAAACAGATAAAAAGCAGATCTGTTTTGGAACAGATAATATGTGAGACAAATTTTAAAAAATTAAAAAATTTGATTTTTTGTTTTTTAAAGAAGTTAACTCAGGTTTTATGATCAGGTTCACATTTCATATTTAATATTTCCTTGAAATACCACAATAAACATAATGTCCATGATATCTACCTTCACAGTAAAAATAATACTCTGATTTATTTAATAGCTACACCATCAATAAAGTGTGTTTCTGGATGAAAAAGGTGGAACATTGTTGAAATTTTAGGATAACAGCAGTAAAACTCTGATTTATTTAATAGCTACACCATCAATAAAGTGTGTTTCTGGATGAAAAAGGTGAAACATTGTTGAAATTTTAGGATAACAACAGTAAAAGTTCTTCATGGTGGAATTAATTTTAGCCCTTTGGGGAGTGAAGCCAAATTGTTAAAATCTGAGTTTATATCTATCTGGGAAAAGAACAATTTCAACTGATTTTTTTGGTAAAATGGATTTTTGATAGACAGTCCTCTTAATATACGAGGCTGTAAACTGATAGTCCTAAACTGAAGCCTTTGGTTTATATGTCAGACTTGCCCTGTGGCTCCATAGTCTACAGATTATTGAGATTATTAGCAGAATATTTGGAAGGAAGGAATATAAGACAAAGATTTCTAGAGGAAAAAAAGAGGAGAGGAGAGGAGAGGAGAGGAGAGGAGAGGAGAGGAGAGGAGAGGAGAGGAGAGGAGAGGAGAGGAGAGGAGAGGAGAGGAGAGGAGAGGAGAGGAGAGGAGAGGAGAGGAGAGGAGAGGAGAGGAGAGGAGAGGAGAGGAGAGGAGAGGAGAGGAGAGGAGAGGAGAGGAGAGGAGAGGAGAGGAGAGGAGAGGAGAGGAGAGGAGAGGAGAGGAGAGGAGGAAGGAAGGAAGGAAGGAAGGAAGGAAGGAAGGAAGGAAGGAAGGAAGGAAGGAAGGAAGGAAGGAAGGAAGGAAGGAAGGAAGGAAGGAAGGAAGGAAGGAAGGAAGGAAGGAAGGAAGGAAGGAAGGAAGGAAGGAAGGAAGGAAGGAAGGAAGGAAGGAAGGAAGGAAGGAAGGAAAGGAAAAAACCTCCTATGTCTTTGCTATTAGGCAAAAAAAACTTTTTTTTGCTTTCTACAGACCTGACCAAAGACAGCTGTCAGTAGAAAAAATGACAGTATTCAAAAAGACATGTTTCATACCCTAGTCGCCAGACAACCCATAACATTGCAGTTCTTCTCCATGATAAGTATCTCCCCTTTGGGGAAAGAGAATAATAAAATATCTCATCAGAAGGGACCCATAGTCAATTCCATCTCCCCACTTCTCTCAGAACTACCTAAAACTAAACTACATGCGGCTATGAGCAGCATCCAGATGCTCCCTGAACTTTGAAAATCTTGCTTCCATGACCACTCCCCTGGATAGCTGTTCCAGTGACTGGCCACCCTCTGGTGAAGAAAGTTTACCCAGAGTCCTATCCAAACTTCCTCTGATGCAGCTTCATTACATTTCCTCTTGTCCTGTCAGGGTTCATCAGCATAAAAGATCAGAACCTCCCTCTTCACTGTCCACTTTGAGGAAATTGCAGTCTAGGATGAAGTCATCCCTCAGCTTTTTCTTCTTCAAACCACACAAAACACATTACCTCAGCTGCTTGCCCTCAAGGCAGTGGCAGTTTCTATTTGATGATTTTGTTTCCTTCTCAGTTCTTTTGTGAAAGTGGACCAGCTGCTCATGTCCCTTTAGGAATGTAGAAAGAGGAAATACTTTCATCATCAAAGTATTCTAATGGTAGCTAAAATGCAAAATTATTCTACGACAGTGTCTTGGTTTGGATAAGACAAGTGCCTGCTAAAGAAGGCAGGAGCTTCTCCTGAAATGGAGAATGCAAACCCTCCCCACCCCTCCAAATTGCTATGAATTTTAAATTAAGGGGCTCTCAGGCAACAAAAAAAAATACGGGAGCAGGAAATAACAGTTCTTTAATAGGGAAGGGGGGAAAAAACATAAAATTATAAAATAAAAACAATGCAGTACACTAAAATGACAGAGTCAGAACTCAACCTGACACCCTGTTGGTCAGGGTGCTGGCAGCAGTCCAATTGGAAAAGTGGCTGCAGTCCTCCTGAGGTGTCAGGTGTGGTTCTGTTGGAGCAGGGGGTCCTGTAGAAAAAGGGTGATTCTTCCTCCGCAGATCCATGGAAGTAGAAGCAGCTGCTGTTCCTCTGGTGAATCCAGTGGAGAAGCTGTGTTGGTGTGTCAGAATCTCCTGATTATATCTGGATAGCAATGCTCGGCTCCTCCCTCTGGGCGGAGCATCTCACAATGGGATGTTACAGTTCTTATCAGCCATGCAGTGACATTCAATAGCCTCTTATCACGGGATGCCCCCTGCTGAGGGAGGAGTGATTGTGATCTCTCAGGGAGCGAGATAAGGGGAAATTGCCCACTTAACACCTAGACAACTGCCATACAGATGGTAACAGAATACATCCTGCCTTGCAATCCAGAACAGACAGTATGATCCTTGTTGGATTGTATGTTGGGAGAAGTAATAGACTTCAATTTCTTCATTTGGTGAAGTTATGTATCAATTTATGCTGACCTAATCTGAGGACAATGTCTGTGTAGCCTGATGTAACAGTGTTGAATAAATGAAGGTGAAAATTTATTTCTCAGTCATGGATTGTGGCTGAGTTACTGTTCAGTGAACTAAAGGCAAGTACAGGAGGCTGGCAGCATTCCATCCCCAAGCCAAGATGGTGTTCAAGTGTGTTTGCTTCCCATTTGTGTCTTACTGACAGCAACAGTGATGCCAAGCTTGCAAAAGCGCTGTAGGAGACTGGATAAAAGGGGTCTAAAATTTGTAATGACTACCTTTCAAAATTAAACAGATTTGAAAGCATTTTAAACATTTATAAGGTAGTTTTGAAAGATATCAAAAGAAAAACAGAAAATAAGGTGTGACTACAAAATGATGCACAGAATGGGACATGCTAGCAAAGCTATAAAATGGGAAAGGATGCATGGATTAAATGAAAATGAGAATAACTATATTTAGAATGCATTGAGAACAGACCCCACAGATATCTCAGACAACATGATCCATTTTGTTTTTATTCTAGAAGCTTCAGCTCTCTTAAAAGCTGTTATTGAGTTCTTTCCTTTCATACCGCTATCTCCTGCACAAACAAATATGTATTAAAAAATAATGATGTTAAAAGGGGACCCAAGACCTAGGAGGAATGAATTTCCACCCTCAATACCATATTTTTCTGAGCAAGAACCTCAGGACACCAGTGATTGTCATTACTCCCTGGACCAATTTTTCTTGAAGACCAAAGCTGTAGACCTTAGGACTCGAAGTATAAACATAACACCAGAGGAAAAGTGGATATAATATGTATGAATTTGCATTATATTACTGAATGTGTAAGCTTCAGCGTAACTATAATATTAATAGCTCATTTTGATTAGACTCTAAGGCCTTAATTAGACCAATAAAAAATTATGGGTTCAACATAGAAGGCTTTTACTCTTAGCAAAACTGTTCCTTTTTATTCTTAGCAAGATTTCGAGTGTAACAAGGAAAGAAGGAGAAATTTACTAATAGAGATGTAGGAGCTACTAGTTCCTTATTATCGCATTTATCACTCAGTTGTCCTGTCTATACAATAAGGATCTTGTACTACTCCAACCTTCACACTGATCCTATCTATAATATTTTTTTTAATCACTTTAATAAAAGCAAGAACTTACTTCATTTATAAAACTGATGGAGAAGATCAAAACATCTTGTAGGCAGAGCTTTGCTTTCTAGGGTACTGATCTCTGTGCTAAGACCAATATTAAAAGGCATTCTAGGGGAGACGGAATTATTTACACGGAAGATGCAGTGATTTATGAAATATAATTTTCTACTTGTGCTAAGTACCTTGCACATATACAACTGTGTCTTTTTGAATTAAAGGAAGAAAATATTCTTTAAGGATGCAAAATTATATTTTATTATTATTGAGTTTTGCTTTAAATCAGATCTCTTTAAATTTATTACCTTTTTTCAATTCACAGATCATAAGGGTGACAATTAAGAATTTTTCTTTCCCTTACTGATCACTCATCAATTGAGTTATTTTGATATTTGTTGTCGAGCAACTTCAGCCTGAGGAATTATTGTTTCCCTGTGTAGCAGCTGCAGAAACAGATGCTGGATTTGGTTTGCTGGCACACATCCAAAAAAGCTTAAATGCAAAACAAAAATGATTTCTGGCCTATTGCCAGGTGGTCCCACTTTTCCATCTGCTGGAGGGATTTTAATTTGCAATTAGTTTTAAAAAAAGTTTTGTGGACTTTGCAGTCATAGTTCTTTTTAAATTCATGTTTGACTGGCAGATGAAATTCATTTTGGCAGCATTCTATGATTAGATCACCTTCTCAGTATTATTGGGACTCTCTTCAAGCAAGAATAAAAGGTATTTTGTGTGGGTGTCTAGTAAACCTGACTGACACACATGATAAACACAGCAGGAGGTCCAAGGCCACTTTGGACCAAAAAAGCAGAAATTTCCACCTTTGAGAAAGGCTCACACTTGCAAGTTCAAAATAACATGGAGCTCAAAAGTTATACCTGGAAAAATATTAAGACACAACAAGGAAAAAAAAAATTAATTAAGATTATAAATAAATTTTTGTAAAAGTCAGAATGAATGAACTGATGAAATGCAAAACTATAGCTGTTCAGTAGTTTGTCATGCTAACATTATCATGGTAACATAGAAAGAGAGCAACAACATACCCCTGAATCTTTCCCTGGACTGTATGTTCAATGTCTCCGAAAGACCTTGTTGTACAAGCCCTTTGACAGCATTCTTGATGGACATTTAAATGACTACATCGATGAACAATATGATAAAAAAATAAGTGGATGAAATAAAATCCTCACCAAATTAAAACAAAACAAAAGAAAACTAAATTGAGATTTTATTCGATGCTTTTATTTTCATGAATTACATGTCATCTGTTATCAGTTGTTGTCTACAGTTATTCAAATATCTTTCCAATGTCATAAATCCAGAAACCTGTATTTCTGTACATCTATGCTTAGGCATTTCAGGATGAACCTTATAACTTCAAAAAAACATTGAGAGTTAACTTTATTGGCAAAAAAATGGCCAAGATTTATTAAATAGCAACAAAATAACATTCTTCAAAAATACCCATTCTTGTCTGTAAAACTGGTTTGAAAACTTCCAGGAATTTCCTTCAGATTCCTTAAAAAATCTTTCTACTTACATTCCAACTCTTTCTTCAGGTGGTCCTATGGCCATTCCTTCATGTCATCTAGGTAATTTTTTTATGGCCAATGTCCATATTCAGGGATTAATAATACACCATGACTATCAGATGAATTACTGAGGGCCTAGAGTTTTGATAAACTCTCTCTCACTTTCAATATGGCTGTATGCTTTCTAAAGTAAGGCCACTACAGCTTTCTTGACAGCTGATGACATTCTCTGCCCTAGGTTTCAGAGAGGATGCAGGGACAGAGGTATTTTTTTTAATTAATTTGCATTGGTGCAGACCAATGTGAATGTACTGATAACAAAACTGCATATTCCAATTCAAAGCAGATTGACTTTTCTTGAGGGTTCATAGCCTGCAAGAAGCTCATCACTCTTTATTGGGGGGTTGAGACAGTGTGGTGACAATGATGTAGAGGTGGTGATCCTGACCTAAAATCCAGAAAGTTTGTGCAAACTATTGTGGCAAAATGTCCTCCTGCCTATTACTTGTACTTACACATCACAGAGAGAAAGGATGTTTTTTTAGTACTATGGTGAAAGAGGCCATACAATATGTTAATAGTTTGCATTCAGGTTAGAAGGTGTTTAAAAAACCCCTAACTTCCGATTTCTGAAATGATATTGTTAAAATTGGAGTTAACCATTGTGGAACTTAAAGAAATGCAGAGGCATACAGGACAAAAATGCAGTATATGACTGAATATACATAATGGACCCAGAAGATTCTGTTTGTGTTCCCTCACTAATGGGAAATTCAGCCCTGCTGCACATTTCAATGTCCTTCTTCTGTTCTAATCTGTCTTCCAAAGACAGATGGCTTTTGCAACGTGTAAACCTTTTTCTCCTATAATTGATAAATCATCTGTACAGGAAAGTTTCTCTATTTCTGCCACATTCAGAAAGAAAAAAAAAAAACAATGTGAAAGCATTCTTTCCACCCTGCCACAAGACACCATTTGTCCTTCAAATTACCTCCAAGGAATAGTCATACGGAAGTGCAAGTGCTTAATATGTCTTAAGTGGTACTATACATTGCTAAATACTTCCCTTGCCAATTGTATTCATTAGAGAAGCTTTCAATCTTATTGAAATAAGGAGAGCTCTTCACACTTAAGATTTTTGTGTCTCCTGTTTTTTGTTTCCTCTGGGATTGGTGCTCTTCCAATTTATGGCCAGCGAGAACATCCTTGACTGTCTGCCATTTCTGCTGCCTTTGTAATGACTTAAATGATCTCCCATCATTTTTCCTAAGAGTTAACCTCCATTTGCTATAGGGACATGAATGTTTATATTTCTAGAATATGCACTGTCTTCTTTATCCTCCCTTTTTACTGCAGGGATAACAACATCAGCAGCTTCACATCCAATAGATAAGCCTTTCATTAGCTCTTCTTCCTTGCAGCTCCAGTAAATGGGGAACAGGTGATGTCAGACTCACAGAATCACATTGTACTGCTTTTTTTTTGGTTGGGATACAGTTAATTTTCTTCATAGTAGCTAGTACAGAACTGTAGTTCTATAATTTTTGATTATAGCAGAGCTGATAACACAGCAGTGTTTTAGCTATTGCTAAGCAGTCACAGCCTTTTCATCTTCCCAAACCACCCCACCAGTGAGGATGCTGGGGATGCACAAGAAGCTGGGAGGGGACATAGCTGGAAAGATGACTCAAGCTGATCAAGGGGGTGTTCCATACCATATGGGGCTGTGCTCAGCATGTAAAGCTGAGGGAAGGAGGGAACATTCCAAGTTACACCATTTGTCTTCCCAAATAGCCATCACATGTGATGGAACCCTGCTCTCCTGGAAATGGCTGAACACCTGCCTGCCCATCAGAAACAGTGAATGAATTACTTATTCTGCTTTTCTTGAGCATACAGCTTTTGCTTTACATTTTGAATTGTCTTTGTCTCAACCCATGTGTTTTTCCTGCTTTGCCTTTCCTATTGTCTTCCTAGTCCCTTGTTGGAGGAACCAAGTGACTGTGTGGGACTTAGCTGACTAGCAGAGTTAAATCACAACACACTTAAATCAACAATGTCTTTGCAGACACCCTGAGGAGATAAAAGCTTGAGTCCCAAGCTGCAAGGAATAAACTGCAGGTACAGATCACACTGAAGGAAACATCAGGGACAATGACAAGGAAGGCAGGGGACGTGCCTTCTGGCAGCAGGAGGAGGACTCATTCTCCACCTGCATTTTTGCAGCTTTAAGAAATATAAATTATTCTAGGAAAGGTGAGAATGAAGAGCACTTAGAATGGAAACACCGGCATCTGAGATTGGAGCAAGTGTCTGCAAGAAGTATGGGGGCAAAATGATAGTGACTGGAGACTGTGTTCTTAAGGGATGTGTCCAATCATCTGCCAGCCCAACCTGATGTCCTAGGAGTTTTGCTGCATGGTCAAAGTTCATACAATGGGTGATGATGAGAGATTGCTAAGGCATTTCCAGTCCTCCAACTATTAGCTCTTACAACTCACAATGTGTCCTTGCAACAAAGGTCAGCAGCATCCTGGGATGTGTTAGCAAGAGTATTGTCAGCAGGTCAAGGAAAATTATTCTTTGTCTCTGTCCAGGACTGGAGTAAAACATTCAGTGCTGTTTTTACAAACAAGGCATGGGTACACTGAAGTGAGTCCAGCAGAGAACACCTACATGGTAAGGGACATATAAGGACATTCTAAGATGGGCCTGTTCACAGAGGTCTGGATTGTAGCTCCTTCTTCCAGCAGGCTGGAGAAGAAAAAGGTGATGGGAGATCTTATTGCAGTCTACAGATACGTAATGTGAGGTTGTAAAAATAACAAAGCAGGACTCCTCTCAAGGATTTAGTAAAAGGACAGAAGCCAAAACACTTAAAAATCTGACTACATATAAGAAAATACTTTTTTTGTCATGTGGGCGATCAAGCCTACAACATGCCCAAAGAAGCTGTGGAAATGACACGTTTGGAGATATTCAAAGCTTCAAGCTGGATGAGACCCTGAAGACCTTTGCTGGATCACATCTGAAGTGGGCATTAGAATCTACATAATCAAGATACTCCTTCCAACACAAATAATTTCTGATTATGTAATTCCACATTCTGCTTTCTAACTTACATAAAACTTACAGATATTCCCCCCCTAAATATAACTTACATTGGTGTATGTCTCTGCGCGAGTCTGGGTAGTAGGTCCATTAACCATGTATAATGGTGTTGAATTACAATTAGGTTTTTTAGTCCTTAGTTGCCCCCAAAAAATTTCCACAGTATTGTAGGAGGTATTGTGTGGCTTCCATACAGAAGTGAAAATTTATTCTTTTGATATGTTATAGATAAGAACGGATGAGCAAACTAAATTCTGTGTTTAAATTTAAACAGCTTAATCTGATTATTTATCAAGTGTAAATATTTTTGTCTGCAGGTTTTGCTAAATCCTAGTTGAAGGTAGTAGTGACTACCTCCTAATTCACTTAAATGGACCAGATATTTAAAGCATGTATAGAATTGCTTCTTTCTAACCGTATTTGGAGGATTGTCCTGTAATATTGTGAGTTTTGTGTTCACTAGTAAGAAACAACTCAAATTAGGGATCTTATAAAAAAGCAGACATTACTCACAGGGTTACTGAAGTAGGCAAAAAAGCTAAGATTAATGTACATAAATGAATACTTAATTTGAATTTTCTCCTTTACATGCCTGGCTAAACTCTACTAATTATACTAAATGTTAGCATAATTCTACTAATTATACTAAATTCTACTAATTAGCACATGAACTAAACTGTGCTACCCCCACTGAGCTACACATTAAAATAGAAATTTTTTTTTAAATTTCTCTTTTTTTAGATGTTAACATTACTGTATTATAAACAATATTATCTATAAAAGTATGTGCATAAATATACAATACATATTATGGAAGCTTTTACCAAGTGTGTTTTGTTTTTTTTTTTTAAATAACACCCTTGGTGACTTGCAGACCAATAAATATATAAAATGAGATTAGCTTATTTGATAAAAAAATTCTCAAGAAATAGTATAGGAAGCTCTTATGGAACAGTTTTCCTAAAGGTAAAATTGATTTAAGTGTTATTTATAGAATAGTGTATCTCTATGTCATTTTTAATATCAACCGGAGATCATACAGTCCAGATCCTAACCTGCTTTCTGCCAAATAAATATGCCCCAGGATACTACTAATGCATAAATATAAAGTGAGCTTCACCATCATGATGGCCCTTTATCTTGGAAAAGTGCTTGTGTTTGTAATGATTGCAAATTGTTCCCTAAAAAGAGATATTTTCATGAAACCTGTTCTCAATTCTCTTTAGTCATAGAAAATGTTGGACTCATAGCTGTTTCTTCTGGTGTTATGTTATTTCGCATACTACCATTTGGCATATTTCTGTTCTAACAAAGTCCAGGTTTGGAGATAGAAGGACTGCTGCAGTTTTGATCTGATATAAATAATAATTAAAACCATACAAACCTCACAGTATGTTGTTTTCTTCTAGTTAGCTCAATAAAAGTAACACATCCCCATAATGTCATTCACTGGATTTAGGTGTACTCTTGAATTTGATATCACCCCTAGAAAACAAACACTTTTTCATGAACTGCCTAAAGTTGAAATACTTGCAAGGCTTAACTTGGAAATTGTAGCAGAGGAAGAAAGGACATTAGATGTCACAGATGAGTCCTCATAGAAATGTGTTGAGTCATTCACTGAATCAAGGTCTCATCAACATTCTTCAGTTTTACCAGATGAGTCTGGCAGGGTCAATGAGAGTCATTGCAAGTTGTGATGTCTTCCTTTGTATGACTAAACATAAGTGCTCACAAGTGGGCCAGTTTTCATTTTTGAAGTTAAGTTCCTGAAGATCCTGTCTGCGCAGCTGGTAAAGTCTGGTGAGAGATCCAGCTCTTTGCCATACAGATGAGATGGGCTCCACAATCTAAGTTGACAAAAAAACAATCACAATGATGTTAAACCGGATGATATACATTAAACTCATTTCTAGGCACAGGAAGCTCAATTTAGTAGGCAACAGATAGGTCACCAGAATATCTGAAGGTGCCCTGGGATGTCCTACCTGTTCTAAAGATGCTGTTGGAGAGTAAACAAGTCAATAAAAGAAGAGAATAAAAAAAGTTTCTATAAATACATAAGCAGTAAAAAGGAGGACTAAGGAAAATCTTCATCCATTATTAGATACAGTCAAAACATAGTGACAAAGGATAAGGAAAAGGCTGAGGTACCTAATGCCTTCTTTTCCTCAGTCTTTAATTGTATGGTTCCAGATTCCCAATCAACTGAGCAGGAAGACAGGGACAGGGAACAGAACAGTCTCCGTAAAACAAAAGAAAATACTCACTAACCTGCTACAGCACTTAGAAATACATAAGTCTATGGAGATGGATGGGATCCACTCAAGGATATTCAAGGAGCTGGCAAAAGTTATCTCCAAGCAAATCCCCATCATGTACCAGCAGTTCTGGCTAATCATGTAGGCCCCATCTGACCGGAATTTTGCAAATATGATGTCCATTGCCAAGAAGAGCCAGAAGGAGGATCTAGAGGACTAAAGACCTGTCCACATGACCTTGGTGCCAGGTCATGAGTGCCATCATGCGGCATGTACAGGACTAACAGGGGATCAGGCCCAGCTACCATGGGTTTATGAGAGGTAGGTCCTGATTGAACAACTTGATCCTCTTCTATGACAACATGACCTGCTTAGTGAATGAGGGAAAGGCTGTGTATGTTATCTGCCTGGACTTTAATAAAACCTTGGACACTTGTTTCCCAAAGAGTTCTGCAGGAACTGGTTGCTCATGGCTTGGATGGGTGCACTGGGCAGGATGACTGGGCCCAGAGAGTGTTGGTGAGGAAAAATCAGGGTACCAATCTCATAGGCACTCTGAACCAGCCCCTACTGGCCATGGGGAAAAACCACCTTCTGCTTCCAGATAAGTGCAGCCTGGGGTGTTTTACCTCAGCCAATACACAACTGTTTGACAGTGCTGCCCTCCAGGTTCCCCAGCAAGCTCCAGCTGAAGAACAGTTCTCATAGAGCCCTCCTTGCTGAGATGATGTCTGGGATGGAGCAAGGTGACCTGGGCACCTTCCTGAGCATCAAGTAATCTGAGACCAGTGTTACCAGCAGCAGTTACCCCAGTTACAATTGCTAATTTGTGGATCTAACATTGAAATTCATACCCTCTAGAGGCTCTTGTCTATTAAGAACACAGGCAATTTTAAGTCGCTAAGAAGTCTGAACTTGTGAGAGCAAAACCAGAACTAAGTCTCAGCTGTGACCATGGACTGAAATCTCATCAGTGTCCCTAACCTTATTCTAGAGAAACAGAGAATCCTTAGTTAAAAACTTGTGTTTTGATTTCTTTGGTTTGGGGCTTTTTATGTACAGTTTTTTATGCATTTTATAGTTACTGGTGTATATACAACCACAAAAAGAAACAACAGATGGGCTCAGCTGTTTTTGAGGATTTGCATTGTTTTTTAACTTGTGGTTAATTCTAAAACAGGATTAATATTTCTTATTAGCTTATGAGGAAAGATTTTTAGAGACAAGCAATGGTTGGGGTTTTGTTTTTTTTTATTTTTTACTAAGTATATCTGGGTAAAATGATGACAAGCTTTTGGGCATGCAAGCCCATCATCAGGTTTAAAATAGAAACAGCAGCCTTCAGGCTAAATATGGGGTAAGAGAAACTGCTCTGGGTTTAACTTAATTTTATTAATCATTTGGACAAATTGAAGAAAGGACATCTAGCACTGGTGGAGCTGAGGGAGATCCCAGCTCCTAACAGAAAGAGAAAGGCAGTTAATGATTACTTTTGGTATAGTGAAGAGTAGGATGAAGGCTAGGCAAAATGAGTATGCTATCAAACTGGCATCTCTATTGAGCCTGCAATTTTTAGTAACAGGTACATCTATAATTCAGTTCACAAGATTGTTTTTTGAGATTACTGTGTACATCACATTTGAATCACAATTTGATGGGCAGAGAGGGTGAGGCCTCCTAGCTCCAATTTTTAAATTTCTTTTTACTGTTTGATTTTCTCAACTTCAGCATGTCTTCCATGAAGACATGTGACATATGGAATTATGTGAGAAATAAGGCTTTGTATGTATGGAATCTGTGGATTTTGTTCTGCTTCTGTTGTGGGTGAGTTGAAGGAGTAGGCAATGGAAAAGGGTGGGAGAGAACTCTTGCTGAGAATGAATCAGAAATCAAAAACTCAAGGAGATGGATAAGATTTCCTGAGGTGATACTGGGACATGCAGGTCAGCCAGATTGCTCCAAGAAGCTGTATTTATTGTGGCTACTTCTAGGATTTCAGGATATGGTTTAAATAAGTATAACAACCTGTGGCTGAATTGTTATACAGTCTGAACACAGAATAAATCTTCAGTGAAATCCAAACTTCAGACTAGCATTTAAGGTCCTTGAGAAGCACAACTGAAGTTGTATAAACCTCAAAACATATATCACTATGCTGCATTTCTGCCATTTTGCTAATCCATCCTCTTCCATCACATCAAGTATAAAATGCTTCAGAAGCTGCTATGATATCTTACTTTAAAAAGTTGATGGATACCTTCATTTTCCAAACAGGCAAGTTAATATGTTTAGGGTTCAATGTTTT
This sequence comes from Haemorhous mexicanus, assembly GCF_027477595.1. NCBI lineage: Eukaryota > Metazoa > Chordata > Aves > Passeriformes > Fringillidae > Haemorhous > Haemorhous mexicanus. Next base: position 75,346,525 of record NC_082342.1, on the reverse strand, counting down.
TTGTTTGTTTTGGGGTTTTTTTGTTTGGTTGATTTGTTTCTTGTTTGTTTTTGGGGTTTTTTTTGGGGGCGGGGGTTGTTTTTGTATTGGGGTTATTTGTTTGTTTTGTTTTGGGTTGGGTTTTTTTGTTGTTGTTTTCTTATTGTTTTTTGGGCTTTTTTGGTTTGTTTTTTTTTTTTTTTTTTTCTGATTTTGAGACTCAATGGAGGCCCACAAATATATTTTCCACCACCAGCAAGATACCAAAATCCCTTGTCAGTTCTTCTGGCCACTTTATTATTGTGATGGCTATGCTGGTGGTTGTCTTCATATGCCTATGCACATGTCAGTATTATATTAATTTTATTTCTCTACCCCCTCTCCTCATCTCTGTACCCTCTTTCTTGTTATCACACACTTAAACATAAAGTTTTAAATATATGAAGGAACTAGTTTTGTTGTTTTTTTTTTTTTTAATTTCATACATTCACTCCTGGTCACATATGCTAAAATAGATTTTATTTCTCGTGGTTAAACATAGTGGGAAAAAATTGGAATGATGCTATTACTGGAAGTTGCTGACACATAAATCTTAAGTGAGCGTCTTCTGATTTCTTTAAGTTTTTTGCCACTGCAAGTATCAGTGAGGACTTATCAACAAAGTTAGAAATACATGTCATGGTAAATTTGAAAAATATGAGAAGCAATATTAAAACTGTCATATCACTGCTCCTGCAGATTTAAACTTTCTATAGTCTATGGTTACTTGTGTCTAATGAGCAAATGCATGACAGTCCTAAAAGATCCTCAGCCATACAGGAAACAGTTTGACTTCCTAGTGGAGACAAGATGAAGAGAGAGAGAAAAAAATGAACCTTTAGAAAAATAAGGGCATTTCTTTTGTAGCACCTTCTCTCCAAAAGATAGAATATGAAAGCAAACACAGAGTAAATACCTGAGTGCTTCATGATACTTCAGTTTGTGATTTTTTTTTCTTAATTTCTATCAATTAATTCTAATATTTGATGTGTAATATGTGAATAAAGATTTCTCATGTCAGTCATCCATATGTTGTTTGAAAACGTTGCTAGATTATCTTATTGACTTGAGATCTAGGGTTAGATGCTTATCCTTGCCACTGGTTTAAAGTTGATTTTTCAAAATGAATTGGTGGATTTTGAGAGGCAGTGGGGTAGAAATTTTAGTCTTTAAAAATGCCAAATATCATTTACTGCCCACTTGAAACCACCATGGCATATCAAGTATAGTGAATCATGATGAACCAATGAATACTGGATAATTATTTAATATTAGCTGTGGCATTATGCTGAAGGTGTAAATAATACCTTCATTAACTTCCTCTGAAAAAAAGTCAAGAAAAAAACCAGCTCTCTTCATCAGTGTCTCAGACATAGCTATTCATTGGTAGCATAGGTAAAATGCACAACATGTTTTCAGTTTTCTTTAATTCCCTACTCTACAAACAAGCAACATATTTTTTTCTTAGTGAGTATTGTGTTACAATAGTGACAATTATTCTTATGACACAAAACAATTTTACACTGTTGATTTTGTATTGTACAGCTTAAAATTACACAAAAAAACCCCAGCATTCCCCTGTTTCAAAAGAGCCTGACCCCACCAGGAAAATTTGATGCAGCTTTTTGTTCCCTGTTGTTATTTTTGAAAGGGTAAAATTTATCTCAGAAACATGGCAACTAATTCTAAGTTGTTCAGGTACCTGCAAATTTGAAAGTATGCCAAATAACAAGCAAAATTTACAGTGCTTTTACCCCTAACACTTCAGTATGTAAATTCCATGAGAACATGGCAAGTACCTGCTGATGCTTTCCTGTAACAGAAATTAGCATCACGATACCAGTAACTGATTCCATCATTACATCCTGTCATATAAGTATCTGCCTGTAGCCACAAAAATCATCCCATTAATCCCTCTTCTGTTCCTGGAAGTAGGTTTGACATCTGGAGTATGCTAAGAATAAGAGATTTACTTTATCATTTACTTAGACTGCAGTTTGCAATGTTTAAGCCCAGGACTACCCAGCACAGAGTCCCAAGAAGCTCTTGTCACATAACTTGCAAATCTCATCCTCTAGTCCTTTTTCTTAACTATTCTATTTATCTTCACTGTACATCCCTTCCTTCTTTCAATTCTCATCCCAATACATAACCTGTCCTTAATTATGTATTCCCCATTGATCTCAATTTTACTGCATTTGCAACCACATAAAATAACTCACTAGTTCTGATACCACAACCTGGATCATCTGTGAATTTTATGATGTCACAGCTGGATGTAGGAGGGCATCTTAGTCCCCCCAGAAGAGCTTATCTGTTGCTTGTTAACCAGTCAGATAACTCAAACAGGACAAGCTGTCTTAAGATGAGTTATTTTTGCAGAATGGGGTTAACATTACTCTGGCATCTCTCAACTTTCAACAAGCATCTTACTGTTGAAGTGAGATCTGGAAAGATAAGCTGGTTTTCTGACTAACACTCATTCTCTTTACAACTATAAAAGCCACAGTGAACTTTCAAAAAGTATAAATCTTTTATATGTTTTCCTGGAATTGTGTGGTGTTGCTCCTGTGAATAGGGGCACCTATTTCCCAGTTACCTTTCAGAGGTTAAGTGAAGGAATCTGTGTACATTATTATCATTTGGTGATAAGTTACATTCAATTCCTAATTGTGACTATTTCTTTGCTAGCCTTAACATAGATACCTTGAAATCACGCACTGTTTTTGTTATGCTATAATCTACTAGTAGTTCTTTTAGTTTTATACTGTATAGTGAGCAATTTTGATTAAGATTTTTTGTCTGTTTAATATATAATTTGTTTTTTAATTATATCTGATTTGCCATCATTGAAACTTGTGGGCCAAAGTAATTAGTTAAATTTAAACTCTTACCAAAATCCGAGGCTAAGGCAGGATTTACCCATATTTAAACCCCTTTAAGTGAAAGAGTTTAAAACATAAAGGAGTCCTTTGTGACCTTCGAACACAGCAGCAGGACTTCTTTAATAAATTTTGTCTGAAGCTTCCACTCTCCCTGAGACAATGAAACTACCAAGGTAATGCTGGCCTTGCAGGACTCTGCTCTCCAAATGGTCCAAGTGTTTTCTTTCTGCTGCCTATGTTGTTTGGATGTTTCTTATTTCTTCTCCCTTAGCCACCTGGGCAGTGTCGCAGCTCCTTATGCTCTCATTTTTCATGTCCATGAAATTCCCATGTCATGACTTTTTTTTCCTGCAGTTCAAATAAATTCATGATATGTGGCAGGAGATTCATAGTGTTTACAGTAAGGAGAGAAAAAGTGATTAGCTAGAAAAATTAGATTAGAAAAACCCATTCACCTCATTCACTCCTAACAGTGAAATCTGATTGTCCTTGTGTGAGCTTTAAAATTGTTTTCATATTTTAAGATGACTAAAATAAAAATAAAACCAAATTCATAGAGTGTTGCAGTCACATTTGTCATATGAAAAGGGGTTATATACTTGACCCTTGTTGTGGGGACCTTTACTCAACTCTTATTATTTAATTTTTCTGTCAGCACCCCAGGAAAGTCAAGACCATTGTGCCTGACAGCCTGTCAGCACCATGTTAAGGGGACCTTCACTAAACAGTCCTGCTGGATTGGAGGAGAGTTTGACGGACTTAGTCAGAGAAATACACCCTGCTATAGACCCATTTGTAGGTCTTCCACTGTATTTGAGAATATTACTCACTGCCAGTGACTGCCAGCACCCATGAAGGACTCACACTAAAAGTTTACAGAATAACACTCTTTATTAATATAAAATTGTAACAGGTTAAGTTTTGAGGATTGTTGGTGATAGTATCTGATTGCAAAAACATATTCAAAGCAATACACAGACAAGCTCCAATTCCCAAAAAAGTATTCAGCATGTATAGAGTGTGGTTCTCACCCAGTAGATGTCACCATGGGGGAGAAGACAGGTTGATTGACTGATCGATCCCAGCCATTATGATGGAGTATCCCATAACTTTCCCTCCATTCTTGAATTAGTTTTATATTATTTCTTTATGTTTAGATGATACTGGAGTGACTCAAGTTATGCATGCCTTTTTAGGGGATTGATGTAAAATCCTCTCACTTCATTTTTAGAGATACAGTTTAAAAGAACACAGAGAGCACATATCCAGTGAGAGGTGATCGTACCTTGGAGACAGGAACATTTGGGATGCATTAATAAGTGTACATTAATATTACAATTAGGTTATAGTGAAGCAATTTCACCTGAGGAGAGTGATTTTGTCACAGCTGCTGGCTCTGCAGCAGGACATCTCCTGTCTCCCTTGGCTGACAGGTGGAAGGCAGTTTCTCAGCTGCAAAGTACCATTGAGATCCCCTCCCTGCAAGGATTTCAGCAGAGCCTGGCTGAGGTGTCTCCACTCTGCTCTACCTTCTGTTTCACCTACCTTAGCAGGAGCTGTGGCTGCAGATTTTGGGTGTGGGCAGCCATGGTGCAATGAGTTTTCAGCATACCACCCAGAAAGCAGCAAACATATTTTACCTTTTAATTTCTGTATTGGTAAAACCTCTTCTAGGATGTGAATGTAACTTTCCAGTCTTTCATTCAAGGTCCTAGCCATCTTTCCACACACATTGTTGTGACATGTTATTTACAGTGTTGAACTCCCTCCATCCTCTCTCTTCATTCCACAAAAGCATTGAGCTATTTTTTTGAAGTGTAACAAAACTTGTTATAAGTCTGATGCTGCTGTTACCTTCTGTGCTAAATTTTGTGAACATAAAGAAACCTTCATCTGTTACAGCGGATTAATGACAGAATAGTAGGTTTTCTTCTATTATTATTAGGTTATTCTATTATTAGTAGGTTTTCTTCTATTATTATTTAATATTTCAGTGTGATGTGGCCTTTTTTCTATAATCCTGCAGATTATAGAATCCTGCAGATGGATAAGTTACTACGATTTTATTATTATTTATGTGACCTTATTGCAAGCTGTGTGATACCACAGGTAGATCACAAGAAACATCATTATCATCTATAGAAAAAAATAAATGCAAAGGATTTATTTTAGGATAAAATAAATTACTCTGAAAGTTATTATTTGACATAATAAACCACTTAACTAACACATTTTTCAATACATAAGAGACCAGTGGTGAGAAAGGTTCTTGGAAGGGTTCTTATAACTGTGTTTCATTTTTCTGTTAAGGTTTTCTACAAGTTTTAGTCTGAAGAAGAATACATGTTCACTAAATGTTCAAGTGTTGTTAAGAAGAGATTCATTAATCAGAATGAATAAAATTAAAAGAATTTCACACTAAGTTAAAAAATTCCTGGATTTCTAGAATACAGATATTCCAAATCTATAATACAGAAAACTCACTGCCAAAATGTGATGGAGCAAAAGGAAAGTTCATATCCTACCTAGTGTTCTGAGGGCTTACTCTTAGTTTGGTTTGTCTTTGTTTGGTTTGTTCTTCTCCGCCCAAGAGGAAGTGAAATCACTAGAGAAAAATCCACTTCTAAAACTGACAATTATATATAGAGTAGTTTCTATTTTGTATTAACAATTTAAAAATAGAGTGAGTTCACAATTACTTTGCTGATCACCAAACCTATCTTTTCTCTTTGTTATTTTTGAAAACCGTAAATACAGATTAAAGAAATAATAGTCCTATAAGCATACTTGGAAGCAGCAATTGCTGGAGTAGAATGAGAAACAGTTGATAAAGAAACAGAAGCAGGAAAACAAATAGCAGTTGATGTGAATTTTTCTGTTTTAAGTAGGATGTGAATTTGGGTATAAATTCAGAGTGGCAGCTGGCTGATGCCGAGATCTATCCACAGGTTATGATATTCAGTGGCATTTTGGTCATAGAATGAAGGTGAAGGTTGCCCTTCTCTCAAGGTTTGGGCTTATGTGTGCCACTCACATAAGAAGCTGCTGAAAGCATTTATACTACTTCACATCATCTGTGAGATAATAGCCACATCAGGTTAGAATATGCCATCTGGGTGATGCAGGTTAGCATCAGCAGAATAGAAACAAAATCTTTCCATCAAAACATTTAGAAAAGGAAAAAGGAGACCAAACATGTTATGATTTGAAAGTTAATATCTAGAAGATGAAAACATATGTCGAAAAAGACTGAATACTTTTCTGCTGCCATCATCAAAAATTGATGACTAGGAGCTAGCAAACACAGTAACCTCAACAGATGGTCTTGTTACACAAATTAAATTTGTATTTGCTGTAGAAGCTAAACAACCTGTAGACATAACAAGTAACAGAGTATCATAAAGAATGAAAGAAATTCCTGTACCTAACCTGAGTCACAGTTTTCAATCTGTTTTTTGAGGCTTGTTTTCTTGGCTGTTGTTTGCTTTATAGGGGGTGAGGGTGGTTGAGATGTGTCTGTTAATTTTATTTTTAAATATTGTCACGTTTGATAGATCAACCTCAAGAAGCTTCTTGCCCTCATGTATAAGTTAATATAGAGCTTAAGAGAGGTGCAGCAAAGAATCCATAATTATGAAAACATATAAAGCTTTCTTTAGCCTCACCTGCTTTGAAGTACAAGTTTGATAAAATAAGTAAGTGGTTTAAGTAATAAGGAAGATAATCAAAATCAATTAAAATGCTTTAAATTGTTGCTATCAGCTATTCTTGATTTTAGATTTTAACTATTTTCTGTCAGTTTTTCTTCGGCTACTGTAGAAAGTATTGACAGACATACCCTATTTTATTTGTCTTTTTGATGCTTTAACAAAGTGTTCTTTTTTGGCATTACAGCAGATTTCAATTCAGGAAATAAACCACACTTTTCTTGCACTGTCATTAAAGTTCTTTATATCAGATGGAGTGTCTTCAAGGCTTACTAGGAAACCATTCTTCAGATTCCTCAAGGATTTTTTACCTATTCTCTGATATATTCCAAATATACAGAATAGCCTAATGCCAAAATTTGGAACAAAAATAAACCCTTGTAGTGTTGTTTCTGGTGTCTTGCCATAATTTGAATTCCATACATCTAGCTGTCCAAAACCAAACAGCTTCCTGATGTAACTTAACAAAAAAACAAAGTGAAGCACATCAAGACATGACATAAAGTTTTATTAACATTAGCTGTTTCTAATTTCTTTTTGCTACAAGGGAAACTGAAAGAAACAGTACTAACATGAATTAGGACAGAGTTGAACAGTAGGAGCTAAAAACTGATATAGCAATGTACAGGGAAGTTTGTTTCCTAAAAATCATTGTTTAGGATTTACAGTTCCTGTTTTGGGTTATGGGAATAGTGTAGGTTCAAGCTCTTTGAAAACCAGTTCAATTCTCTTAGGAGTCTGAATCCAAACTGTCAACATCTAGAGCCATGGAAGACCTTGAGGTCTGGTTACAGTGACTTCACTAGTAACCAGAACAATATCATTATATTAGAACCATAGTAGTCCAAAAATAAAGCTAAGCAATATTTACAGACATAAAATAGGCTGAATATTAAGAAATCAAGTTAAAAAGAAAAACAAAACTGTGGAGCCTGTGTTATTGTTAAGTCTTGCACGAGTCATTTCTTAATCTCGTGAATCCCTTTTGTTACTTTTTAGGGCATCATTGATGAATTCATAACATTTTAATGGTATCTGATCTCAAAAAGAAACATTGACAGTGTTTACATAACCAACACAGTAAATACTATTCAGATGCAGAAGCATCTCAGAAAAACTCTACTATTAATCAAGAGTAGTTTTTGATATCTTAGTGGGGAAGAGACAGAAAAATTAACTCTCTTTGTAATACACGATTCATAGAAAAGAAATTCCTTGAAATAATTTACTTTACAATGAGTTATTGCTTTCTCACAGTCTGAAAACAGATGATTAAAAAAGATATGACACAGACCTAATTCAGGTATTACTGTGTCAGATGAAATTAATTCTTTGCATACCTGCGATAGAAAAACTGAGCAATAAATAAACTAGTGAGCTCAGGCAGAGAAACAGTTTAAGGCAGCTTCATTTGCCTTAAAAATATTTGAGTGTGCTGGTTCTGTGCTAGTTTGTAGACTGCGAAGCACAGGCAGTTTTTCATGTGCACAATACTCAGTAAATTAATATTGATATATTAGCAGATTAAAAACTCTTCAACTCAAGCTGTTTAATAAAGATGAAAACAGTTTATGGATTTATTAATGTGTAGTTAACTGAAAACCAGTGACCTATATCATTACGTTCAATATCAACGATACAAGAGGTAAGCCATGACATTAAACACTTAAAAACAAGAAGATAAGATGGTAGCATCTGGGAATTTGTGCCACTGTGAAACTAAAGTTGAGCTGTACCAAAACGTATGACAGAGGTCTTAGATGTATAATTGCTACTGAAAGAGACACAACAAGGAATAAATCTTGGAGAAAGTTTCTTCCAGTGAGAGAGGTTATGAGCCTGGCTTGCCCAAAAAATTTTGACATATATATACAGTTGTCTAGGTTGGCTATATCTAAAATTATGTGAGACATTTTCTACGGTACATAATTAAGCACTAAGTGGTCCATATCTGTAGGTATTGTCAGAACATGCAAATCAAAAACAGTACTGAAAATCACATCAAAGATTAGCTTTGACACTGTTAGGCTTATTTGAAAACTCACACACAGGTATCTTTACTTAGAAGGACTCCAAAGAACTTGGAAACAATGAGAAGTTTGGATCCTTTCCAAACAAAAAGGATGTATGTAGGGTGTGGGAATTAGAATATTTTACCATCAACCTATCAACCTTAAGAAAACAGTCAGGAAGGAACATTTTCTGCTGCCTTTCTTGAAATAACAGCTAAAGCTAGTCATCTGTTGCTATAGATACAACTTGGTCACATAAAAGTAGGAAGCCTGGAGATATCTAGCCACTTAAAGATGCTTTGTTGGAGATGTATTGGGTTACTAGAGCCCTTGTGACAGTCAGAATTTCAGATGTGCGCCTCATTTAGTTTCAATGTTTCCTATTTTTTGTTTTCCTTATTCTCTTAGATTTTTCTATTCCATTATTGTGACTTATACCCTTAAAAAGGATAGCAACAATTCTTGCATTTACTATAAATCAGTTATAAATAATTTTTGTGTGCCCTGCTCTCCTTTACCTTCATATCTAAAAGGTGATTTTACCCAACCCAGGTGCCTTGGTGTACAGATACTGATATTTAAATATCAATACTGATGTTTACTGATTTTAAATATCTACCTATTAAACTGCTCTGCAGCTAATTAGCATTTCTGATGTTCTTCTCTGGCTAAGTTATTTTCAACCCCTATTTCTGCAAATATTTCATAGAAAAGATACCCACTTGAAAAAACTCATATCTGTAGGTTTAACAACTTGTTTTCTTTACATTTAGTACTTAAATTCTATTTATAATGTAATGTGACTAAGGCAGAAGACTGTCAGCCAGGATTTCAACAACTGGCTTTTCCATCCTGAGGCAGAGAGGTGCTACAGATTGCCATTACAACGGTAGCTGCAATGTTACAGTGGTTATGCTAGAACTCTACAATCAGAAAATAATTATCTCTTGCCAACGTGAAATAATGTAAGGATTAGAAAATCTCTTCCAAATGTGGCAGAGCCAGATTTTCGTCCACCATCAGCCAGTTCTATTTCTATTCCGAGGACCTATTTCAACCTATTACAACCTAGTTCCAAGCTAATAATGTCATCCCAGATCCGTTGGGATGGAAATGAGCTCATATATCAAGGCACTTAAATGGAAATTTCTAAATGCATATGACAGCATCCAACTAGATATTTGACTGAATTTGCTAGACTTAGTTATCTAGTCAGTCTAAAATGTCTTAAGAGATCCAAGAAATCCCCAGAAGGCTGGCAAATATGACAGTGATCCAAGCAGTAGTCTTGTTCATTTCTGGAATGCAAGTGGAAGCTTGGCAGATATTCTGGATACCTCAAATGAAGCTGTAAATCCATGTTAGATAAAAATCACACACAAATTTTTACCTTAGAATAAGGTGAAAAGCATTCTCTGCTCTAACAGCCATGCTCAGTGCTCATCAGCTCATCTGAACCTGGGACATATTTGCTCTATTATACAAGCTTAAACACATATTTGTGCAAAGATATTATCTTTAAACACAATTATAATCTATTATATTAGATGTGATTTTTAACACATCTAATATAATTAGATGTGTTATTCATTTTTAACTTGTCTTGATAGACATGCAATCTTTTCTGGCACATTTTGAAACTTCCTGTGTTTTTCCACACACAGAAAAGATATTTCAAATGTAGCTTACTAGTTAACGGTATCATATTGACTCCATTCTAACTACCTACACTTTTGTTCTATTCCTTATTTGAAAATAAAAATAAAAGAGAAGAAAATAAAATATCTTTTTCATGTTCATATTGACACATAAAATTTTGTTTTCCATAAAATTTCTGTTCTATAAGTGTTGCTTATTTTTTTTATATTTGCTCTGTTTAGAGCAGTAACATTAAATAATGTCCTAGTAGTAATAGCTACGTAATCTTCCATATTATTCAGACCCCACACTGTCTAAAATATAATGCATTGCTTGCTTACCTAAAAAATTCTTACTAGAAAATATGCTAGATTGGTTTGTATGTTCAGTTACATAATTTTATTAACTAATATAAATGCAAGGTGCTGCATTGGAAACATTTTCAATAAACTACCTCTTTTGTCTTTATCTTAGCAAGAAGCCAAGGATGTGGAAACTGATATTAAAATTTTATTTTACAAAACATCCCCCAGATATGTAACCTAGCTCCCATTTTATGAAATGTTGTCTTTATATATATCTATATTTTTTTTTTTTTAATTTGAAACAATAAGAAATAATGCAAAATAACTTGCTACTAGTGGTAAAAAATCTGTAGCATACAATACATTTTTAAGGAGTTCTCAAGAAGTTAATTCATTGTAAAGGGCAGCATATTCATACCTTGAATTAGAGTTCTTCTGTAGTTCTAACTGGAGGTTATCTCAAATAAATTGAAATTTCCCCATACAGGCACATTTTGTTTATTTTCCTATAATTTTATTTTAGTCCTTTTTTCTGTTTCCTCAGCACTGGTAGAAGATAAGATGCAGGCAGCTGCTAGTCAGAGGCATAAATAAAAGTCAGGAGAGGCCAAAGATAACTTCCATAAGACTAACTTGAGTTATTCCATACAGACATTTTTCCATATGTTTTATTCTATGTTTGCTCTTTTCTTGTACTTGCTTTCCATATGGCAATCCCTCCTCCCAAAACCTGTTCCCCTCTTTCAGTAACATCTGAGGTTTTTGAAGAATGAATGAAAATGTGCGTCTACTGCTAAGATATTTCTGATTACGAATTTGTGAGGACTGGAAGTGATGATGAAACTGCCTATTTCACTGCATAAATAATAGTAAAAGAGATACTTGAAGTTAACTCACATTCAGGTTATACAGCAGCTAACAGTCTTCATTCAAAACATTCAAGTACATGGACAGGACCCACATGGAGATTGATAAAAGAGAATTCATTTATGGTAGCAAATGAACCACTGATAGATGGGGACAAATATAAAACATCCAGAAATGTATACTTGTATTTATCATTAAAGAATGATTGTTGTCTATCAGATTGTAAAATGGTAATCATGCTTTTTTAAGTATTAAGCCCTTTACTTACTGCTTCACTTTCTGGAATTACGAATAGATTACTACCACAACTTCCTTGAATTGCATTCTTTGGTTTTGATTCAGCCTATGATTCAAGGAGTGCAAATCTTTAGTGTGACATCCTTATATGTCATATCAATAATCTCAGATATTTTGCACTATTCCATATGCACCTACTATGTTTTTGTCTTATTTTATGATTATAATGTTCATCCCATTTTTCCTTCTTCTGCTTCTAGGCCTTTTTTTCCCTAACATATTAATGTATTTTTTGGTTTTGATTTGTCATTATTTTTTATTATTTCCACCACATTTTTAGAGTGTTGTAGTCCAAAGCTGTGTCATCAGACTTACATGATTGCTATTTATTTCTTAAGAGAGCAAATAAAAGTTTATGTTGAATATCACATTATAGCAGGTTTTTTTTTTTCCCTGTCCATTCTAGCCTTGAACACTGCTAGGAATGAGGCATCCACAATTTCCTTGGCAACCCATTTTGAGGTGTATCTCACCACCCTCACCTTAAAGAATTTCTTTTTTCTAATATCTGATCTAAACCTACCCTCTTTCAATTTAAAGCCATCACCCCTTGTCCTGTCACTAAATGTCCTTGTGAAAAGCCTCTCTCCAGCTCTCTTTTAGACGCTTTATATGTACTGGAAGGTGTTATAAGGTCTCCCTGAAGCCCTCACTTCTCCAGGCTGAACAGCCCTATCTCTCTCAGCCTGTCTGCATGGCAGCAAACCAATCTCCCGGAGGATGCAGCAGGACCATCTATAAGGTCACTTCCAATCCAAAGCATTCTACAGTTCTCTGAATATTGGCCTTGGTAACAAGTATTCTGTTCCCTGCTTTCCCTCTTGGTCTGGCAGTGTTCTCAGGTGCCATATGCATTGTTTCTACTCAAGTGCTAATTCTGTCTCTCAAGTATTTTTTACTGATTTCCTGTCTTTTTATACATCTCAGGTACCTCTTTCTTTAACCAATAGTTCACCATTCCTCAGAATAGCAGTCACAGTTAAACTACTTCACTTCTAACTACATAGAAACACAGGTTTTAGAAAACATGCTTTAAGATATTAAACCCCCCCATAAGCTAGAACAAAAAAATCAATTTTTAAGTCATTTAAGATGCCACTTCGTTTTTTTGGCCTACTTGGTTCCTCTCCTGAATCTGAAAAGACAATTGATCAAATAGCCCAACTCCTCTTTTTTCTCTTTTCTCTAGGGAAATACTATCTTTTGAAAATAATCCACTCTGTGAGCAACAAAAGTTGTCAACTGACAGTGATCTCAACAAGGTTTTTCCACACTGGCAATAACTCTGAAAGTAAAGACTTCTTTATATTTACCAGTCACTGTGTGGCCAAAGCAACTTAAAACTGTAAAAGACCTGGCAAAAAGAACAAAGTTAATAAAGACTGGGAAGTAATTAGAAAACAGCTAACTAAAAGCTAGTTGTGATACAAATGTGCTAACTTAGAACTGAAAAACAATCTGGGATGTTTTTGAGGCTTAAAGGCAATGGCATTCATCCCACCCACACAGTGTGTTTATATACCTATTATATTTGATTGAAATAAAAAGCCACTTGGAGATGAAAATCTATCCCACATATTTCAGATGGAATGAGTTGCCTTGAAAGAACAAATCATGCTTATCTTTTCCATTTAGTACAAGGTAACTTAGACAAATGGCTTAGATTATGTCCTTACCTCTCAATGACTAAAGTTTAGGTAAGATGAATTCTGTATGACTTCCATGATGTGAGCAACACTCTGGAGAACACTGAAGTGTCCCAGGAAATTACTTTTTGCCATGAATATAAACAATTTTAAATCAAGAACAGCGGGGACAATGGTATATTTAATTTGTTATAAAATCTGACTATTCCCTTTCTCTGTCTGGCATGAACAATATCTTTCCTTTAGAGTTTCTAATTTTTAACATGCAAGTTTATTTTTTCATTCTTTATTTAATTAATTGTTTGTTTGTTTGTTTTTTTAATGTTGTAATGGTTGGTCACACATGAACACCATTAAAATACTGCATTGGATTCCAAGACATATGGCATTAGAAATATTTTGTTGAACACTGTTTCCATTGTTTCTTGTGGTGATATGTGACTTCCAAAACCTTAAGACAAACAAAAAAAAAAGCCCAATTCAAATTAATTGTGATAACAGAATAAATAAACACACACACATATACACACATGCCAAAAGAACAATCTTTTTCTTCCGGTTTCTGAACCTGTGGTGAACTGAAGGTACTTTGGGAATGCAGCTGGAAATTACAATATTACTCTTTAAAGTAGAAACATTGTAAGCCAAAAATTATCTCTAAAATCATACAAATGCAGCATCTGTGACTAGGGAAGAGGCATTAAAACTAACAAGCAAAACAGGTTTAAAATATCTTGAGGTTTAATATTATTTGAATGGCCGCAGCATTCTTCTAGCAAGAAATAAACTCAAGTAATGAAGCAGCTGCACATAGTGCAGCTATTGTTTATAGTATCAGAAAAGATACCTTTTCTTTATCTTTGGGATAAAATATAGGTCTTTCTTATACCAGCTGTATTTATTCCTCTGACTACAACAAATTATGGTTCTGGCCTTTAATAAGTCATACCATATATGTTGAGAAGAATCCTTATCTGAGTGACTTGTTAATTAAATAAACTGATTTTTTCCAGGTATAAAACATTCTGTTTCATATAGACTCAATCACATTGTTCTTGTTCAATAATTGCAATACAGTCTTCCTGTTACAAAATGAATAATATTACTCAATTTCTAGCCCTCATTAATTATTCAGACATTAATAATAAATTACGTTATACATTATTCTTGATGGAATAATTGACTGACATTGATATATTAGAATACCATCAATATATTAATTATTAATAGAATTATGTTTTGAATGGTTTTCATCACTTGAAACACAAGAATAATTCTGAAATTAGTTTAAATAAAATTGGATCATGTTTATTTTCACATATAAAGTACACTTCCAAGCAATTAGCTTTGGTTTTATTCACTACCTTCTTGTCTACATCTGAAATAAAAGGAATTGCACATGTGGTGAAATTTGAGTTTATACAAAACGTAGTCTATTGGGTCACTCCAACTGGTTGAAGTTCCCCACCAGGACAAAGGCAAGCTACTCCTCTCTGTGTAGAGAGGGCCTCATTCACTGTGTCCTGCTGGTCAGGCAGCCTGTAGCAGACCCCCACGTTAGCATCACTTGCCCTGCACTCCCTTTTACCTGACACATAAACTCTTGGTGGGCTCCTCATCTACCCCCAGACAAAGCTCCATGCTGGTCATTGACATTGCTCTTTGTCTCCCCTGCCTTGTCCTTCCATGAGAGCCAATATTCTTCCATTCCAACACTCCAGTCATAGGAGTCATCCTACCATGTTTCTGTGATGCCAGTAAATCATAGCCCTGCAGGCATGTGCATGGTCTCCAGTGTCTCTTATTTATTCCTGTGCTATGCCCACGGGGATAGACACATTTAGTTTGGGCCCCAGGTGAAGCTGATTTTCTGACCAAGAAGATGGAATTCCTTTATGCTGCTCTTCAGGTGTTCTCCTGCTGACCTGCAATCCTTCCCCTTCCTCTGGGCTTGTGGTAGCACTGGGACATTGACACACACATGCATTTTTCTGAGGTGTTTTAGATGAACAAAAGCAAGAAAGGAACAATTCTAGCTTCACAAGATGAAAAGCTGACATTCTACAGCTTTGAACTCCAAGAAATGAAAGAAGTGAAATAGGGAAATTTTACTTGGCAGCAGAACATTCTGGTGAAGACTACTATTTTAATTAATTACAGTCAAATAATTTTGATGTAAAAGTATCTTTGATGAGAAAATCAGGATATCTGTATTTAGTCTAGAATTATGTCTCTTTTCTTCTGTAAACCATATTATCAGACCTTGCTTCAGGATCCATCAGCACATTCTTTAGGGAATCAAATTTGCTTAACTATGTATAAGGTGGAAAAAAAGGGCTATGAAAGACACCAAAAACAGAGAATAAAGAAGACAGGAAAAAAGAGTTTCCTTTTATACCGTATTCACTTGTCAGAATCTTCTTTATTAAAGAAGTTGAAGAATGGCATGCAAGCATAAACACTACCTATCCCATATTGTCTTCTTTATTAGTTCTGGTTTTGGAGCCTTTCTCTGTTGCAGTGGATTGTAGTAGGATTTTGATCACTTAATTGAAATATAATTTGCTGTGATTTATGCTATCTTTTCTAAAGTGTTCTAAATACAAGAAAAACAATTTTAGGTGCCAGAGTTGTTTTGTCACATTTTAGCTAAGAAGAAAAAGTTGGGTTTAAGACAGTCCTTAGTCTAAAGCTAATAAAAATTTTCACTAAAAATGTAATCTCAATGATATAGTGAGTTGCATTAACTAGTTAAATAAATAGTTTAAAAGTTCAGGATAAATACTAGCATGCAATTTAAAGGCCTTTTCTGTGTTTAAAAGGCTAGAGAATAATAGGTTTTATTGTACTTTCAGAGGAGCACAATATGTTTCAAGAAATAGGACTGCAATCTTAATAACTTTGTACCTTTTTAAATAATGCAGCAGTTGTATTTCAATTATACAGCTGGGTAAAAATCCTTCAGGATCTTATTTTGTCAAAAGACATCTTTATCTACCAAAAATAGATTATTGCCTCTTAATTTATAAAAATTGAACTTTTCTGCCACATAAGTGACGGAAGAAATTCAGCAAAACCTTGTTGTACAGAAGTGAAACAAAATAAACATTTTCTTCTTTGGATAAAAGTTTTTCTCTCTGTGTGAGACTGGAGACAAAATTAAAATTTGCAAAATTCATCAGCTTCTGAGACATTTTCTCCTTGGTAGAGGTCAAGTAGACATCTCTATCTACCTAAACACTCATCCATAACTCTTATAATTTGTATTAAATTATCTAATTTCTACTTATCTAAAATTTTCTTCTGTAGTAGAGATGAAGAACCTGGAACAAAGCTGCAACTACACTATAAATGAAAGGAGGTACATTGTGGGGAAAATTGCCATGTGCTATTAAAAATATATTTGTTAATGTTGGGGTCTCCAGATAATATTTCTTAGTTTTGCCTTTGTTCCTCTTAGCTGACTGTGAGATATTGCCTCTACATCCGTTGGCCAATCTGTTTCTCTACCCAAACCTCAATTGGACTGAACTGAACCAGGGGAATGGGAAAAAAACAAAAACAAACTACCCTCCATCCCCCCAAAAGTGCCCAACAATCCAAACCAAACAAAAACAAACAAACAAGACAACTCAACCAAACCCCAAACAAACAAATACCTGCCCCCCCCAAAAATACACCCAAAAACCCCCCACAAAAATGCAAAAATAAAAAAAAAAAACAAATCATACAAAACAATCACAGTTTCCTAATCTAGTTTGGTATATACCTGCATAAACAATTTCTGCTGAAATAGTGGAAGATGCTTTAGAAGAGCAAGAACAAGCAGCCAGAGAAAACAAAAAGCTGTGGTGCCCAAAATCAGTGTTATCATCAAAGAATTTCAAGTGGAGTTGTGCCACCAATACAGACATTGCTCTATTCTCTTTTACCTTTTCCTTCTAATATCTTGTTAATCCACTTTCTAATTGCCACAAACCCCAAGAATAATTAACAACTTAATACTACTCTCTTTGTCAACATATTTTTTGTTCTAAAACTAATATACTTCTTGTTTAAATGATAGCATAATTAAAACTTCAAACACTTCTAATCTGTAATAAGCCTGAATTGCTGCTTCTGTTTCAGATCTGGAGAGGAACTTTTGTGCTGCCAGCTGGTCTTTTTCTTCCACCTATATCCATTTAATAAAATTAGAATTTATTTCTATTTATGAAAGAAAATGTCTCTTTCCAGAATTTCTGTGCTAAGAGGCAGCTGAGAAGTTTCTAAAGTATTTCTTGTTTTGCAAATTGATAATTCAAGAGAAAGAAAAACATCTAGATAACTTCTAGATCTTAATAACTGTTAAGTATCAAGGAAACAAAAAGTATGCAAGCTGTCATATCCTGTGCAGCTACAATTGAAACAAACTTGATCATAAAGTTGGGACTGATTTCAGTAAGCTATTTTGTATGTGTACTTACATATACATTCAAAAATATGGGTATATATAGTAGTGATTTTAACTGTATTAGTTTATACATACAGTCCTTCCAAGAATAATTTTTCTTCTTTAAAGTAAAAAAAAAACCCAATCACTGTCATGTATGACAAGTCCATCCTGCAAGGCTTCTGTTGTTAAAAAAAATTATTTTTAGCATTATGATTGAAAAATTAAATTACAATGGCTAATAATTTTAGACATTGTAACCTATCTGGTACTAAATATACTGCTTGATAAAATTTGTCTTTTCAACTTGATATCAGGTCTTGAGCCTGCCACACTGATGATTTCTGCACTTCTGGATTGCATGTGTGTGTGTGTGCGTGTGTGTGTGTGTGTGTGTGTGTGTGTGTGTGTGTGGCCTCAACAGTTCCCTGAAGGTGAGAACTGCTTTCAATTTTATGATTTATTTAGAATCATAGAACTGTTAGAGTTGAAAGGGACCTTAAAGATCATCTAGTTGCAATTCCCTTGCCGTGAAAATGGATACATTTTTTTAAAATCACATTTCTCGAAGCTCCATCCAACATCCAGCCTGGCCCTGAACACTTTCAGTGATGAGGCATCCACAATTTCTCTGGGCAGCCTGTTCCAGTACCTCACCACCCTCACAGTAAAGAATTTATTCCTAATATCTAATCTAAACCTAGTCTCAGTTTGAATCTATTCCCCTTGTTCTGTCGCTGCATGTCTTTGTAAATACTATTACTTCAATTTTCTTGCAGGCTCCTTTCAGGACCTGGAAGGCCAGAGTTAGGTCATCCCTAAGATGTCTCTCTTCCAGGCTGAACAATCCCAATTCTCCCAGCCTTTCCTCATAGGAGAGGTGTTCTATCACTGACTCCCACAACGGAGGGGTTCAAGGTTTGCTCTAAAGTTACAAATGCATATTCTATTTTCTTCTGCATTGTCATTCATTAACAGTGAGAAGCAGTCAGACACATAGGAAAGTCTTGAAAAGATCTTCATGGAGTCCACAGAAAATCTGTGTTATGCTGTGAATCATTGCTCTTCACAACTATGACAAGCCTACTCCAAATAAAATAGATTATTGTTCAATAATCTTAAATTTGTCTTTAATTCTATTTTAATTCTTTACTTTCTGGATTAATGTCTACTTCCTTCCTTTTTCTCTTTTGTGGTATTGGAACATTTGAATGGGAGGAAAGGAAAGTAAAACAGAAATACTGACTGGAAAAGTTACTGTCATTCTAGCAAAGTGATTTTTAAAAAGTCCTACATAAAACTGCCTCAGGAACTTTGTTTATTAAATAATAACTGGCAGATAAACAAACAGTACAGTTCTCAGACTCATTCAAGTTTTAAGTCTATTTGATAGAACAGATATGGACAAGAAGTGATAAATGCACATATTCTAATATATTTAAAGAAGTATGATTATAGATATAAATACCGCATCCAATTTCTAGATTTTCTACCCACCACAAAACATTCTCAAGCAGACTGATCTAATCTCAACAAAGAACACAATTTATCAGAGTAATACAAGACAGTAAACAAGAAGTCCTAAGAGTAATACATTATTGTTATCTTTTCTATTCAAAAATACCTTCAAAATTAAACTGAACACTGAGAATTGGTCTAATTAAGTAAAGTTCACTCAAAATTAGCTAATTATTTTCATGTATTATTGCCCTAAATTTTTGGGTTTGTCCAGTTTATAGCTCACATTATGTGACCACTTTTCAGAAAGTTTATAGAGAATGCCACACATTTTACATTAGCAGAGAACATTTCCTTGAGTTAGATGTTTTCCTTACAGTCTTGAAACAACATTTTGTTTTTCCCCAAGGATTCCTAATTATATGTATAATTACTTGGGCATATTTCTTTGTCTTTAAATCATGTGGTTAGTATAGTGTCAGTGAATATATTACAGTTTAGACTCCTAAAAATTATTACTTAAGTTACATATGGACTCTCTCATGCTTAATTAATGATAAGGATAGATGAGACAACACCCGGTAACACTGTTTCACAATCAATAATGTGTTAACTTACTGAAAAGTCATTTTCTAAAAGAGGAGTTTTTAAAAAATCTTCACAAGTTTGTGTCCATCAAGATAAAAATTATTTAAATTTTCCTTATATATACACTGGACTTATCAAAGAATGTTGAAAGTAAAGTGTCTACTATTCGCAAAGTGATTAAAAGAAAAACATTTAACAACTCAGGAAAGGAATGTAACACTGTCAATTTTAAACCAGGGAATTCAGACATTTGAGTGCAGTACACTCAGTCATTGTAGAAAGGTCGTCCCAGATGGTGCAGATGACATGCATGGCAAACAGGAAGGGAGGCAGAAATCAGGTCTGAAGAGAAGAGAGATAGCACCTCATCAGTAAGTCTGAGTGGTGTAAAAAAATATGTTAAAAATTATTATGCTATTAAGTTATACAAAACAGAACAATCCCCTAGTAGGCTGCTTTCTTCTTTGAGTTTCCAGGAGATGTGTTAATTCAAATGCAGCTTTACACAAGGGCTAGAAAGAACAGAAATGCAGGAACATTACTACAAATTGGCAATGAGTGGATATATTGGCTGGATAGGACATCACAAGGTAATGGCCAGGGAGAAAATATAACAGCTGTGTTTTGCTTTGAATGGAGGGGGACTGAAATGTAAATATATAAATATTACTACTTTTCTGTTAAAGTCTGATGTGAGTTATATCTAGGTGCCCTAGAGCCTTGGAACCATCTGGGTACTATGCTAGCTTGACAGGCTATGGCAGAAGCAATAGTCCTGCCAAGAAAAATAACTGAAAGCAATCTGTGTTTTACCAGCCCCCAAAAAATAGCATGGCTTATTTTCCAATTGCAGTCCTCAGTTCATTATAACATTCTGTCGCTTAACAATTTTATCTGACTCCTTGTAAAGCAACCAATTAAAGAAGCTAGTTAGGAGCCCTGATGTGTACATCAGCTGCAGGCTGTAATTTGTCCTAGAAATCAGATAGAAATTGATGTAAACTGATATGAACACAACTGCATCTCTTCCACTGATTAGTCTTTTTAGAACCCCCCTCCCTGGTCTCAAGAGACCAGGTGTGGCATTGTCAAAATTTCTAATGCACTTATTCTAAACCATTTTTATTTTCAGGAATGGAGCATGTGCCTTGAGGCTGTCAGCTTAATTCTTGCCTGGCATAAACTGCCATAGCTACAACAATGTAGAGTTTGCTTTTTATAGATAATTGTATTTCTGTTATGACTCTTCTGTAGTTTCATTTCTGCTATGGTGAAGATCAAGTACCTCTTACTGAAGGACGTGTCCTTCTCCACAATCAAAGAGCTCAAGATTTTTGAACATTATAGTTTGTTATATTAATATTAATTACATTTAAACAATCCTGGCTGCATCTCGATCCTTATGAATATTCAGGAAAATTAGTTCCTTGACTAAAAATATTTTTTATATATAACTCTTACAGATATTTCAGAAAAACATATCTAATGTTACAGAGAGGAGAGAGGCAGCCCATTGAAAAGACAATAAGCAGACATCTTTTAGAATTATAGGTAATTTTACAATTTATAGTGGAATTTATTTTTTCCTGGAGACTTTTTAAATAAGAAATCTGAAACTTGGAAATTTAGTAGCAATTTTGTAAATTTTTGAGTCACCTATAACTATTTCTAACATTTCTCTGCAAATTTTTGTCATGCTTCAATAGAAGTTTGGCTCTAAAGATGACAAAGTATCTCTGTATTATGTAATAAAGTTCCTACAGTCCTGCTAAATTAAGTCAAAATGAATTGTTCCAGTTCATTCTGTAGATCAAGCCCAGGGCTCTGTTTACTCATGTTTCTAAAAATTAGATGCCATTTATAACAATGTCATTCTTTTTATCTTGTCACAGTTCTATTTTTTACATCCACCACATCGTACTGTATATTTTGCCTCCAAATGTTAGCGCTCCATTACTTTTCCCTTTTGCACACAGTTCACTTGGAAAGAAATGCAGAACAACTAGAGAGAATGAAACAAACCTGTTCTGAGAGCTGGAGGAGCTCAGATGTACAGAAGGGAGAAAAAGAAGTTTTAGAGTCCACGTAAAGGCAGTTAGTATGTAATGAATACCATGAGCACAGAGTGTGGAGCTGCTCTAAACCTTCCTTTTCAAAGGTGCATAATGTCGTTATCTTTTCATATCTGAGAGAGCAAAGGGGAAACTGCACTGGTTTCAATGCTGGGTGGATGCAATACAACTCACAATTCTCTCTTTTGCAGTTTATGTTCTAGTCATGGTTAAAGAGAGTCTATTCATCTTTCCAGTAGGCATTTTTCTGTATCACCATTGAATCTCTAGTTTGACATCACTTTTCAAGACTAGCCACTGCATTGTCTTTCCTCCATCTTACTGACAGTTTGTCATGCAATGCTCCTGTAGAAATCTTTTATTTGCTTTCTTAAGTTTTATTTTTTTCCCCTAAGTCTATTTTTTTTTTTATTTCCTGTACTTTGTTTATATCATATTTCATTTTAGTCATCATGTTTCATTATTTCCTGGTTTATGATGGCATGCGGTCAGCAAGACTCCAGTTGCATTTTGGGGTTTTCTATGCATAAGCCAACCCTGGATGATGTACATTATAATAGGAGACAGTATTTTTTTCAGATTTCCGCTCATTATCATCTTCAAACCTCAGTATTACACTTTTTAATTTTTTTTATGCAAGTCACATTTTTTGAGTCTCTTTAACTTCAGTTTTATAAAAAATCAAATCTGTTCTTACATGTATTAGAATTTTCAGAACACTGTAGACTCATAAAGTCTACAAATAAGTTACTTGAATGTCCTTTCTTATTAAAAGCAAAGAACATTCAGATTTGCTGCAAGTACTCCAACATGTCTGAAACAGCACAGCTGATGCAAATTTTTTGGTCTGCAGATAAAACTAATTTGCTTAAAACACAATTATATTACAGTAGGCAGTTGATCCAAGTTGTAACTGGAGAAGTTACAATCAACTCTGAGCTGTGTGTAATTGAAATATGGAATAAATTAATGTAGATAAAGAGAATATTACTAAGTAGAAACAACACTCTAAAAACCAAGAGTTTCAGACATGTAGAAAAAGTGGTGTATTATCATTCTTTAATGTCTGCTGGTATCCTTACCTCAGTTTTTTAAAAAATTAACTCTGATTTAAAAGTTGATGTTTGAAAGGGATGAGAAGCTTTCCAGGGTTTTACTGCTCATATCTCTACTGACAATATCTCTACTGGTGTTGCAGTACTATTGCAGGTTCCATCAGAAATCACATCTGAACTAGACATTACGTCAATATACAGGGTGACACTTTCTCTTAAAGATTTCAGAGATCCTTTATAAAAAGCTACTGACTTTCTCGAGCTTAGCAGCCTGAGATTCTTATCTTATATTCATTCAGAGCAAATGTCCTATATTATCTGTTCAGTAGCATCTGCTGGAACAACCTGTTTTTCTTCATCAGCTCTAAAGGAAAGTTAAACTACCAAGTGAGAGTTTGAACTTAGATTATATTAACTATCTCATTTGATGAGGTGTTTCTGTTGTGAGCAGGACAGAAATGTGATCAAGAATCTTGTATAGCCATGAGAGTGTTTATATTATAGATCATACAAATTTATTCAAAAGTATCTGTATACATTACCCCACAGAAATTTTATACAAAATCAAACTCTGAGCTATAATAAATCACTCTTTCAGCCCCTCAGCTCCATAGTGTATCCTCCATGACAATGCAGTAATTTCATACCAAATCTAAATACAACGCCATCATTCATATTTAGATACCATTATATTTGGGATAATAATCTGTAATGGGAATATAATATATTTTATTAGATCAATTTACATTGGAAATATTGACAGATTTTCAGACACGATAGATTCTTTTATTCTAAGTTTTAGCATTACTTCATGATCTAAAAACAATCAGACTTTAATCAAACCAATTTCCAGAGCTGATTATGTCTCAAAAAGACTGGGCTGTGTAAAGGCTGCCCTTCATTTAATCTACTGAGCCATTAGCTGAAGTGTCATAGATCATTTCATTGCTGTGACAAAGAAGCAGCATGTGGCAGGAGAAAAGAAACACTAAAACAAAACAAATTCAAAAAACCCTTATTCATCAATCCAACAATTACTCAAATCGAACTGTCAAGGAGTGACAGAAAACGACTACTCAGGTAAACCCAGATCAATTTATGCTAGCTGTTTAAACAAATGCAGGAAATCATTCAATGCTTTTAATGACTTAAACTTTTACCTGAAATTAGGCAGTAGGTGGTGGGAAAGGCAAATGACAGAAGTAATGCATTTCCTATGGGAAACACTATTCCATGCAGGAACTGCTAGACTCTGCAATGCGGGGGTTGACTTTATGCTTATTAAGGTCGTGCACCTCAATACTTTTAATCAAATTCCCCTCTGAAAAGGATTTGACACTTTGCCTCTGTGTTTATGTGCAAAGATGGATGGATGGTGCTTTTCAGTGGAATAAAATGAAATAAATTTTAAGATCAGGGAAACTAGGAGCTAAAATTTTATTTCTTATAAATTCATCTGCCTTTTTTACTTTTTTTTCCTCTCTTTCATATCTAATACAATTGTTATAAATATGTGTATTGTTCTTCCATTGCTGGGGAAATTTTTTTATTGAAATTAACTTTGAGGTGATTTTGTGCTGCAGAAAAAGATCTTCATGTTTCTCATGGACAGGTTTCCTACTGCCTGTAGATATGGAAGGGAAAATGTTAAACTAGTAACGAAAAATCCACTTCTAGAGCAGTGTTTCTCAGCTCTTGCATCAAAAACACAACAGCAATGGATCAGGAAATTTGGTTTCGAAAATACTTGGCTAGCTAATAAAAACTCAAGCGAAGAAAACCACAACCTTTACATTTTCATTGCATTTTATTCTTCTCATTCAACCAGCCTTTGCCAGCTCCTGAAATATAAGAAAAAAAAAATTAAGCTTATTCACTATATACTCTTGCTTTCATAGTACATGCAATTTGTTTGTTCTTTTCTTCAACTAATAGATCACCACCTTGGAAAGGCTGAGAATCAAACACCAACAAAACCATCAGCAACTCTACTCAGTTGATTTGTGACAGTCTTTTACATGGAATAACTCTGCTCAACAACTGTGGAATTCTGTAGGAAATTACTCAATTTAGCAGGTAAACACAGAAATTGCTTGAATGCCTTTTAATAAAGAAGTTAGTTCAAGTTTTGCTATTGAGGTTTAGATGATAAACAATATTAATAATTCTCTTATCTCTTTTTTATATCTTTAAGAAAAACTGCTGGCTGGGAAATGATGTCAGACTTCCTAATGTAAGCTTATTTTAAGATTTTTTTTGAATCATCTTATCATAGCTCAATATGACTTCTTTGTAACTTTGCTTGCTTAGAACGCTCCAGGGCTCATTGGGTGCAAACCACTAGGAAAAAGAGAGTGAGAGATCCCTTCGTCTATCAACCACCAGTAAAATTGTGATTTTCTTTTACATTCTGAAATGGAGTATTTAAAATTGGTCTGATCCTGTTTAAAAGTATATAAAGCATGAACAAGATTTACTTTTAGCAAGGAACACTTCTCATTTCCCTTGTTTGCCTACCCTTCCTTTCGTTTTTCCTCAGATTCTTTGTTATAGTCCAAAGAGAATAAAAAACAGTGCTGAAATTATTCTTCTGTAGTTCTCCAAGAACAAAAAGGTCTACTTGGGCATGAACCATGGGCTGTAGCTCTGATTTCTGTTGCCCTGGAATTCCAGGTGCAAAGATGTTCATTGTCCTTCTTGGAGATTTTTTTGTCCTTTTAAAATTTATCTTTGACTTAGTCATAAGCCTAAGAAAAAGCAAAACAGAACAATGTTTCTTTTATGAATGAAGTTCAAGTATGCAGAAAAACAGTCTTACCAGGGCAAAAAAGTGCTGTTTTTCTGATTGACTTCTATAGTAATGATATACACTCAGAAGCTAAAAATAAGGGAAGAAACCTACAAAATAAAACAGCTGAGCTTTATCAGTATTACAATTTTTTGCTTATATATATGTACAATGCTTTCATGATTACAAAAACTTGGTGTTTTTATTGATAATGCTAGGGTTTTTTTTTTAATTATAGAGATTATTTTCTATAATTGATAGCAATGTCTAACACATTCTAATTTATTCATTTTCTCAGGAATGTTCTTGTAGAGTTCCTGTCTTTAAATTCATTTATGGAAGGATTAAATTTAGTAAGTAATTTCCATAAGTATATGTTAGTTTAAAGCAATGCAAAGCTGACTCAATAAGGTGATATTTTTACATAGTGATTTTCTTCTTTGGTCAAGATACAATTTTGAACAATGCTGATGTTAAAATAGTCAGTTCTCTATTAAAGGACAACTTAAGAATGAGAACTAGATAAAGATCTTGGGTAGGACTAGGTATTTAGGATATTGACTGGTTGAATTTCTAAAATACTGTCTGAGCTTCCAACTTTTCCTTCTGTTTTCCCCATAGATTATTTGTGCAGCAATACCCTCCAAAAGACCCTAGAGGGAAATCTTTCCTAGCTTGGAAAGCAACAGCGAGTGCAAGATCTTGTGACTGCAAGAAAATGGCTTAGTTGATATGGATTAGGTCAGCAATTGCCATTTCCATATTCAGTTCAGATTTTTAAATTTTTCCAAGTCAGGGAAAAAAAAAAAAAACAAGAAAACAGCACTCTCCAACTAAAAATTCTCCTACCTTAACAGAGAAAAATTTGATTTTCCTTCAAAGCAGACACTATCATCACAGTAATTTATTAATTATAAAATATATGATCATTGATAGAAGTCAAGTTTGAAAATGAGCATTCACCAACACACAGAAATCACTTTGTTTTATGACTAGTGTTTTACAGAAAGGAAACTTTTTAAGTCATTATAACTGAGGAGAATTTTAATGCTAAAAAACAAAGCACTAACTGTGCTCCTTGTTTTCTGAAAACTCCCTATTTCTTTAAAAATATAAAAATATTTTTTAATCCCCTACCAAAGAGATTTATACTTACCAGACAGATATTTTTATGTACAATAGCTAAAACATGTTTAAATGTGGGAGTTGTTCTGTTTGTTTCAGGGAACAAAAGTTATTTCTATTTGAGAGTTGTTGCATTCTTCCCTCCTATTATTTTTATGACAGCCTAATTTGTGATACAATTAGTAAGATTGGATTCTTCACTGACATGATTTTTGTAGTATAATGAAAGGCAAAAAATCAGTACACAAATGATAACACAGCCTTCCCCTTTTAAAGTTACTAGCTCTTGGAGAAACAAATACTGCCATTTGTCTTTCCTCAGCTTCATTGCTGTGATTGACTTCACTACTTCCCTTAAAGATAATAATTTTTCCCAACAACTGTTTTAAAGAATTAGTTGATTTTTTTTTTGATTCTAAATACTGTGCTATTGATAGTTTGTGGAGTCTGATGGGTGAAATGGAGATTAAAAATAAAGTTGGTTGGGTGGGTAACAAGCTCATTAATGTCCTATAAGAACATCCAATTCCAGAAAAATTGAGGTATGCTGCTCAACCAGAGGTCGCTTTTATTTTTTTTTCTTTGATCTAAAGAAAAACGAACAAAAGAAAAAGAATTGAAGACTAAAAAATGCCTGGGCTCAGATATCACAAATTAAACAGGCCTGTTTAAGTATTAAAGAAAAAAAAAATCACCTCTTCAGATCATTAGGTTGCCATGCTTTTATAAAACATTTTACTTAAAAATACATTAAAAGTTTCTTAAAATTATTGAGGGAAAAGTAATAAAAACAACTCAAGTAATAATATTTGTTTGACAAAATATATTTGTTCTTCCCATCTATCTACCAGAGGCAAGCATGGTCTGGCATTTGAAAATCGTAATGTTGTCACTATTATTCCACTGCTGGCAGCTTCATTTCTTGTGCTACACAAGTAACATACATTCCAGACCAGTGATTTCTCCTCCCACTCTTTCCTTCTAAAATTTGTTCTGCATACTAGGAAACAGAGAAATAAAACACAAGATGGCTTTTTTTAAAAAAAAAATGAGGACTTATTTCTTTAAAATTATTGTATTAAAAACTACATATATTTCAACTGAGTTGAATTTAAGGAAAAGCGAAAATGTAAATATTCAGTGACTCAGAAAACACTGCCTTTGTTTTAAAAAAGCAAGAACCTGATGTGCTTAATGTAGCATGACTTTTTTTCTTAAGGGTTCAAGTATCTTTTTGTATTAACATCTTATCTCTGTAATGTATTTTTTAAGTATCCCAGTTCTTATCACAGTGAATTAGATGGGCAGCATCTTTGCTAGTAAGTGATTTTTTTTTTTTTTTTTTAATTCTATACCCTTCTGTGCCTCTGGAGCCATAAGATACTGGTTGAGAAAAAAGCAAGACTTGTGAAGCCACCCAAAAAATTTGGTGAAAAACAAATATAACTAAAGTACTTTCTAGACAGTTTCCTCTGATTTAGTTCTTTTATTTCTACATGAGTTTTCTTCCAATCATTCAAGGAAATGCCACTTTCTGCTCCTATTTCTTATAATAAGCAAATTTCTTCCAAACTGCCTGGGAATTAAATATAGCCAATATTACCTAAGAGTGCTATTAGCACATTTTTGTAAGCTAACTTGAGATACCTTGAAGATAAGTGATTTGGGTCTTAGTTTCTTATGAATATAGACATTGTCCTCACAACATTGCCCTAAGAATTGCATTCTCTCTTCCTACAAGGCAAAATAATAAAATTTGTGCGTACAATTACTTAACTCCAAAATATAATAAATTATTTTTTCATAGGGCTGTTTTTTTGTGATTTTAACTTTTTCAATATAGTATTTATAAAAATGCATTGCCAATTTACATGGAGATAAGGACAGTAAAACTGTTGAAGTAAAGCATAGATGAAAAAGCTTGTAAACTTTGGTCAAATGAACTGGTGTTCTGGTTCTGGCCAGGACAGGGTTAATTTTTGCAGGAGCCAGGAGGGGGCATGGCTAGGAAACAGAGGTTATTCTGTGCCACCCCAAGTCATGGCCTGTTGTCCAGAAGAAGGGAGTCTCTACCGGGGAGAAGGGGTTTCTTCTGGTGATATAAAGCTAGTCAGGGCAGTTGTGCATTGTCTGTTGTCAGGGAGTTTCCTGTGTGAATCATTCATCTCCTGTACTCTCCATTCCCATTAAATTGTTCTCATCTCAACCTGTGATCTTTGCCTTTTGTCCCTCCAGTTATCCTCCCCCCTCTGCAGCAAGGAGGATGGAGAGAGGGAAGTGGGGGAGGGCCCAAGCAATGCATGGTTGGGAGATGCAGTGAGAGCACTAAACTGGGGAGTTTCATTTCTAAAGCACCACATCTGGATACTGTATATAGACAACTTGGAAAGGAGAGAAAGATGCACATACAAAATTATGTTATGGGCTTAAGTATGTTAGAAATTGCCGTTCAGTAATTACAATGAAACAAAGTTCCAAAAGTCATATAGCAGAAAAGTAATTAATGTTTACTTTTCAATAATTACTGATTTTGTGCTCAGTAAATCTCTGAACAGACTTCCAGAGCAAGATTCATCTCACCTAAGCTAAGGTGCCTGCAGGGAAAATGGCAGTGTCTGAGCATATCACCTTAAAAATCTTTTGTAATCAATACAGAAAAAAACCCAAATCAGAATAACTTTTTAGACTTGGTTCCTCTGAGCTGTAGGAGATATTTGCTTTAGAATGAGATCAGCCATAGTCTAATAAAGATTTTTTTTCCCCCACTATAAAGGAAATTTAAGATGATGAGCGTGCATTAGCTGTATGTGGCCCAAATGCCTATTTTTGGTCATATGAATCGTGTTATATCATGTTACAGTCACTGTAACATGGTTTTCTCTTAGTTTTGTCTGCATCTCTAATGTGTTAAAAGGATTTTAAAGAATCTGTTTATTCTTAGTTTTATTGTTTTCCTTTTGAATTGATTATACTTACAAGAATGTTAGTAGATATATTTGGTAAAATAAAAGTGCAAGACAATCCCATGCTTAGGACACAGGTGTACCACTAATCTTGTGAAGGCAAGGAGAACAATCCCATGTGGATATAGTAGTGAAGAATTATCTATCATGTGGAATTTATGTTTTTCTGCCAGGCATCTGTTAGCTGCAGGGAAGTGATGAGTCCAAATAAAGAGGACAATTGAGCATGAGCCAGGGCACTCCATTTAATATCTCACTATTGTCACTTTTGCTACCTGCTGCACATTTAACCTCTCTGGCCCTTCTTTTTTTTGTTTTTAGTTTTCGTTTTGGTTCTTTTTTCACAGTTCTTCACAGTTCACAGCAGAAAAGAGCTCTGCTTTAGGGCTGGGTCTTTATGCACCTCAAAAATGATAACTGCATGTAATATACTGTATTAAAAACTTTTCTATGAAATATCTAGTTTATGGGACTGCTCTCTAAGATGACCTTTCTAGCAGCTGCAACATTAGAAACATAATGCATTTCCCAGGTGCAGAAAATGTGTTTTGCTAAATGAGCCAGTGGTCTAATCAAAAGGAACTCTAGATCTATTAAAGGAAAGATCTGTTAATGACAAGTCCGTGGTGTAAATGAGGTCACTTCACAGCCTTTCACAGTGCAAAGTAGAAATCAATTTCATTTTAGGAATAATAAAATATAAAGGAACTTCATTTTGTCATTAGAAAGGATTTTTAGAGATTGAGATTACATTTTCTTTTAAGGTGAACTCTTGCTGCAGCTGTGTATAAAAATGACGTGCTGGAGATATTCATAATATTTATAATGTTTTAAAATTGTTACCATTTGCATACAACTCATTGTTAAGAGCATATGTAAAATGAAGGTATTTCTGAGCTGGAGAAGTTCAGAACAAGGAGTTTAGTTCAATTTCTCCTTTCCTCTTTGCATTCATGACTTTAAATATTGCAGAGCTGTTCTTGCTGGTTCTCATTCTGCTGAATCAGCTCTTCCAGAAGCATCATTGTTCTTGGAGACTGACATAGGTTACAGACTGCTTAAGAAATGTGAATTAGGTGCACTGGTGCATAGGAATGAGCAGAAGAACTTGAAAGTTCTTTTTTTATCATTTTGTGCAATCAACTCTGCCTGTCTCTGTAGTGACTATATCCAGATTAACCCCAAGCTTCAAAGGCCTTTAACAAAGCTGAAAGCAGGCAATTTATGCATAATTATTAGCTTATTTGGAAAGTAAACCTCTTACTTCAGGGTGCAAACATTCTTTAAAGGGGGATTGAAATCTAAAAAATAAAATTACAAAAATTGAATTTAATGGTGAAAAACCTGATACTTCTATCCTAGTATTTTTTTTTTTCTTTATGGCTTTGTCACAATGTGCTTTGCATTTTTTTCAGGTTCAGTTTGTCATATCACATAAAGTACAGTGAGATGCATATTCCACATAGGCCTGCAGATCAGTTCAAGAGGTCACTATATCAGTTCAAGAGGTTCAATTGTTCATTTCCATGCAGAAAAAATGAAAGCAATTAAGATGAAAGAAGCTGAAGTGATATAGTTGTACCTCTGCAGTACAAGTATTCTGCTGTGTAGATTAAGTGGGACACTGCATGATATCTCTGTAAGATTAAAAATTACTGCAGAGAAGACAGACTCATGGGTTGTCCAATGATCCCCTCCTTATGGTTACGTATCAGTGAAAATCAGCATTCATGCTGCATTCCCAGGACCCCTTTTTAAGTGTTCATGTTTCTTCCGATAAAGAAGCAAGTCCTATGAATATCCATGCTCCATCTGCATTTCAACAGGCTGAGACATGACTAAAGAGTGATGTTAGACACTTTTATTCTTATGGTGATATTCAGTGGAATTCAGCATTCAGGTGGCAAAGTGCATTTTTCCGTAATGATAAACGTCTGTATGGTTCCAAATACACCAGTGTTTCCAAATCACAATGTGTCTGTTGCAGATGGACTCTCAGTCAAATAACTTGGCATCTGTACCAGTACAACATAACTGCCCGAATGAGGATGTACCAACTGAGATTTTTCATCAAGTGACCAGACTGGTACAATACTGATATAACCCTTGATTATCCACTGATGACAGAGAGTGTGAGTATTAGAGGTATCTTAATGTTCTGACCAGAGTGAGTTGCAATTTTCTGAATGTGTGTTTATTTATTTAAATGTGATTTCCCAACATTCTGAGCACGTATTTGAAATTGAAATGCAAACATTTAAAAATTGACCATGCCTGCATTTTGAGAAAATACTAGTATTTCAATTGACTGTAAGGAAATTGAATTACAGAAAATCAGCTTAAGATCCTTTAAATGGTAAATGAGAATACCCGTGGAAGAGTTTGATGCAGTTAAACTAGTCAACTTTAAATTTATTTCTCTGAAAAATTCAGACTAATTTAACTGATGGTCCTCCCTGTATCAAATATGTTTTTGCATGAAAGGTACTATTTAGAATGATATAAGGGTCTAGATTTGAAATGACCTCTGGATACCCTCTATGGAAAGCAGGTCCTTAGCCTGGGCTAATTGTCTTCAGTGTTTCTAACAAGGAAAAGGTCTGAGCACCCTGTCTGATGTTTAACTGTCCTCAAGATAGGTATTTTTTTTCCTTACATCTAAATGGAATTTCCCCTGAATTGACTCATGTCTATTATCTCTCTCTGTTTACTTTGCAGCCTTTTGAAAAGAGTACCTTCTTCTCCTCTATAACTACCATTCAGGTGATGGAAAACTGTGATTAGATTCCTCCTGAACCTTTTCTTCCCACACAGGTCCTTTAATTTTTCTTCACACACCAAATTCTCCCATGCTCCCATCATTTTGGGCCTCCTCCTCTGATCCCTCTCTGTTTGATCTGTATTTTTCTTGGGGGGGTATCAAAACTGGGCACAATATGCTTCATTTGGCCCAGCAAGTGCTTCGTGGAGTGAAAGAATCATATCCCTTGTGATGCAGTTGCTGGTGCAATCACTGAAATTGTTTGTCATTGCTGCAAAGGCACACTGCTAAGTCACATTCAGCTCACTGTCCATCAGCAGCCCCAAATATTTTCTATCAGAGCTGTTCCCAACAATACGGCCCCCAGCTGGTACTACTGACTGAATTATTACATCTTGGCTGCAGTATTTCACATTTTACTTTGTTAAACCTTATGAAATTCTTTTTAGGCTGACTTTCTTGACTGTTGAGGACTCTGCATTTTACCTCTTCTATTTCCTGTCCCAGCCTGGTGTCAGATGAAAAGTTGATGACAGTGTAGTCAGTGCCATCACCCAGGTTGTTTTTAAAGACCCTGAGGGATTCCACTCATGACCAACTGACAGTTTGAGACATTGGTGACTTTTTGAGTTCATCACTTGAGACACTTTTCCATCCATCTTCAGCTTGATTTGTCCAGACTGTCTAATCAACTTCAACAAGTATGTGAGAGATCATGTCAGACATCCTGCAGAGGTCAAGGTAAACGGATATCCACTGCTCTCCTCCATTTACCAAGGAAGCCATTTCATCACAGACAGCAGTAATATTGGCTGTGCACAATTTAATATATGTAAACCTGTGTTGGGTCTTCCTGGTCTTCTTGTCTTTCATTAGAGTAGACAAATTTTCTCATGGATTAGTTCTATTATATTCCCAGGAATGGCTAGCTGGTCATTTTTTTTTTCCTTGATTTTTTTCCCCAGTTGTTGATGGACATATTTGACGATTTTTTCATCTGTGTTCTTCCTCAATTTCCATGACTTTCTAAAAAGAGCAGGGGAGGTTTGCACTAGTATCTTCTGATGCCTTCAGATTCATTCCACCACGTCCTAAAACCCTCTTCCTGTACAATTGCTACAGATGGTCCCTAGCTCAATCCTCCCTTGCTGTCAGTGACTCACCATTTGCTTTTCCATTTCATCTTGGAATGGAGACTTGAGAGCTGACATC
Source organism: Haemorhous mexicanus (assembly GCF_027477595.1). Classification (NCBI taxonomy): domain Eukaryota; kingdom Metazoa; phylum Chordata; class Aves; order Passeriformes; family Fringillidae; genus Haemorhous; species Haemorhous mexicanus. The sequence continues at coordinate 75,312,696 of NC_082342.1, read as the reverse complement.
AACCTTAAAGACTGAGGTGAAAACACCACTGAGTACTTCTTTTCTGTGCCATTTCTAACTATGTTGCCACCTCCATTCGGCAGCAGTCTGTGTTTTCCTTGTGCTTCCACTCAGTACTAAACAACCTATAGAAGTCTGTCTTTCTAGTCTGAGCTCTAGCTGAAGCTAGAGCTTCAGAGTTTTCCCTTCCTAACTTCACATCTGCAAGCTCATATAGCACATTTTGTATTCCTCTTTAGACATGTGCACACTTTCCCATCTATCACCTCTCTTTTATTGTATTTGAGCTCTTTGCATGCTGTTTAAGAAGAGCTCTGGTTTATTTCTTTCTAGACCTGCACCTGTTTTATTTACCTTTTGTTCCCCTCACTCCAAATTAGGGGGATGGACAGATTTTGGCAGGCTGTGTCTGAAAATTTCTCAGCACTTTTGCTCACCATGGAAGACTCCCACAGGAGTCCTAACAGCTCCCTGAGAAAAAAATTCTCCTTGGAGCTGATATCTGTATTTCTGAAATCTAAAGTGTTTATTTTGTTACTTTAATTTTGAATAAAAACTTTAAAAGGAGGACTAGGAGGAAGATTCTATATTGGTTTTCATGTATGTTTAGTTTTTTGTTTAAAACATTAAAGGTCAAAATATTTCCCTTTTAGTAACAATATCTAATTAAAGAAACAATAAAGAACATTTTTGTGGTAAAAGCAACAAATAAATAAAGTTTCCACATGGAATTTTCAAAACAGTTTTTTAACTAACAGTAAACCTTGAGCAGTATAATGTAAATTGGAACAATTCATGGAGAAATTCATCCCACAATGAGACAAGTGACTGTGAATGACATCCCATTTCATCTCAGCTCATTTACAAGTCGGGTATGTAGTCCAAGTCAGATGTTTATACTCTCCAAGTAATCAATGGAAAGAAAGAAGAATTGAGTCATCCAGAGTGAATAATTCATTTTCAAACAGGTATCTATTAGAACCAGGATAAATATACTTCTGTTGGTGCTGCTCTCTTTAATATCTGTGGAGAAAATTTAGATGAATAGCAAACATGTCTAATTTGAAGATGTTTAAATGAGGTGAAAAGAATTTCATTACCTGTGTGAGCTCTTCATGCATAGATATGTTGCATGAGAATCTTATAAACTGTTTACTAATACCCTGAACAGTGTCAATTGGCACACTGAGAGAATCCATGCAAACAGCAATACGATGTTGATTCCTGGCAGATTTTTTCAGTTTTGTTCCAGAGGAAGACTAATTATTTTCTTTAGTTGAAATAGATTGAACTGCTAAATATTTTAAATTTAGATTTTTAGAATTAGTAATTAAGATATTCTATGCATGCACAGTCCCCCAACTATTTCTAAATTCATTCCAGACTACAAATCCTTTTTCATATCTAAATGGTGTTATTCAGACCACTTTATCTATTTTTGCTCTTGATTGCTGTAATCACTCACTTGACCTTGGAATTTTCACTATGAACAATAGAAAAAAAAAATTGCAGCTATTGCAGCCATTACCTGTAATCCATGGCCTGTTTACATTATCTTTTCATTCACTAAACCAGTTCTCATCCATTTTTTGTACAAATATTTTTAGTCTTAAAGACCAGCCTCTTTAGTATTTGATCTGTTTTGCTGCTATCTTATTAAATACCTGCCCTCATCATTCACTAATTATGTTGTCATACTCCACACTCTTATGTCCCAACTTTCCTAGTTGCTGCCCTTAAGCTAATTTCCCAATTGCATAGTGACGAATTCAGAAAAAAAAAAAAAAAAAAAAAATTGAAACGCACAAAATTTAATGAAGGGGTTAATTGCTCTGGTAAAAGGAACAGATAATTTCTTTACTTCTAAAACCACTAGATATTAGAGCTCTATCTCTTCTATAAAACTATTTATGTATTATTGTGTATGTAATTAAAATATGCAAATAAAGTCCCAAGTAGAGCACTCTGTTACATGTCAATGTCAACCAAGAAGCAGACAGTTGTTAGAGAAAGCAGATATGTACAAAAACAACTTGGAACACTTTCATCCAAAACAACAAATATATGCTACCAAAATGAAAAGGAATTCTGGCTAACACACTCCTTCCTAGCAAGGCTGAAGTGTGTTTTTGAAAATATGTGATTTGGAACCACTCAAAGAGAGAAATGAAAATGAAAAAACAAAAAATTCCTAAAAGTTTCACCCAGGAAAGGAGCAACATACCTAACATTCAGGTGAGATATATTAAAAAAACAAGTATCTACTCTTGTGTTCCTTCTTACATACTAAAGGCAGAACACCGGTATTCTGCTCTATATTTGGAACTGGACAGTAAACACAACAGGCTGAAATAATATTTAAAAGATTTTTTTTTCAAACAAATGGTAGGAAAAGGATTTTCAAAAGTATCCTCGAACCTCAAAATACACAATGTCAGAAAATGTGTGAAATCAGTAAAGGGGAAAAAATTGCTAATGCTCAGATTTCAAGGTTTTTCTTCGCAGAATCAGCTCAAGAAATATGACTAAAAAATCAGAATATTATTAATTGATATGAACTATTTCAGAAAGCCACACTTCCTCATCCAAAATGCAGATCATTGTGCATTTAAATTTCTCTTCTTTAAAAAAATGTCAGTAGAGACAGACTCTGTAAGAATCTATTTTCAGACATTAATGACACCTTCTCATTGCCTATGAGTGATTGTTTAAGATAGCAGAAATTTATGGTTGGATTTACTGAATTCCATTTGATGCATCACCTTTTTTTATCAGAAACAAAGTTATTGTGCATGAAATACATTCATATTGTTCAAAGTGACTCAGGTAATTTGTTAAGTCAAATAAAATGCAGTAACAGTGGGCAAAAAAATTATTGCTCTTGCAAATCAAGCAAGAGAGAGGCTTTCATGTAACATTTGCTGGATTACTGAAATCTTTTCTATACTGATTATATACAGACTTGCTACCATGACAAAAGACAATGGTTTTGTAAGGGTATTAATTTTTGTTAACTTTCTTTACACCAGTTCATGGAAATAATCTTTAGTACTTCCCACTTGAGCCACCCATGGATATGACACATTCAGATACCACTTTAGGAAAGCAGGAAATATGGTGCAAAATTTCATGCTTCATTCTGGTATAAGGTGCTTCTGTTCTGTCTACATTTTGACAGAAATAAAAAGGCTCTGTACTTTTTTACTACCTGAACTTTTCTATAAAGTTTTGGCTGGAATCTTAACTGTCACAAACTTACCTTCTCCAAATGATCTTAATTTGAGCTGGTTCAGCTGACATTTTAATCACTGGTGTATCCATTGATTTCCATTTACGGTGTTAGATGTGAATTGTTCTGTTGATCACTTTAATTTCTTTTTTCATGTGGCTGTAGTTCTGGATGCTGTGTCACACAAAGCACCCACAGATAATGGGCCACATAGCAAGGACCCCATAGCCAGAGTTAAACCAACTAGCTTGCTATTCTTAAGCTGTTGTGTTTCTAAGTATGAAATTCAGAAAGCATTTTGCAGTTAATATTCATGCTCTATACGACTCTATTTTTCCACCTAACAATAATTTGAAATAAAAAAGGGATGTCGAAGTATTGCTCAGACAACAAATCATGATGATTTCTGCTTTAGAAAAAGCATTTTTTGATTTCTATTTCAGTTTTGCCTGTATTGGTTGGTTTCCAAGGCAATATTACTCTATTTTCAAACTCTGTTCACATAAATGTTCAGACAACAATAGAGTTTTGACACGTGGGTGATGGTGAAAAGCATTTGATCTCACATGTCAGCATCATTGCTCTCATAATTCTCTTGTTACCCTGTGCCTTATAACTGCATAGCTGTCTTAAAATTAGTACATGTCACAGCTTATAGCAAAAGCTGGTGCTTTTGCATGCTATTTCTTTTATCAGGATTTTCATAAAGTGCTCATTTATAAGAGCAGATAGTGTCCATTCTGCTGGTTTTTAACTCCCATTGGGGCAGTAGCTGTGGTCATTCTTGGACAGAACTGTGAAGAGCAAAGCCAAGCAAGGGCACATGCTTTTTAAGCACTATGACTTGGAGTACCACAATATGCAAAGACTCCTCAGGTATTAATCTTTGGACCACTGGTTACACATTTTTCCTTCTCAAGTGTTTGAATATTCATTTAGCTATCAATTTCATAGGATTTTGAGATTAAAATATTACATCATTTATAAATGATAACTTGATCTGTTGTCTTCATCAACTATTTTTATTCCCCCCTCATTATTAGTAGCTTGTCAATCAATTAATTTTCATTTAAACATGTTGGATAGTCATTCAAAGATCTTTCTAAGCTGAGTATTATCACACAAAGTGAATCAATATTGTCTTGCTTGTAAGGAAGTGATTAGTGAATTATTTATTAAAGTCACAAATAAATTCTGCATTCAGTTATTGCTTACCAGAATAAACTTCTAATGTACAATAACATCCTGTTTTACCAGGAAAGATATAATTTCATGTTATACAGAGTAATAACACTGCAGTTTTTATAATTTAGTACAAAGAAGAGAATTATATTTTCTTTGTATTGTAAAATAGCTCAAATGCCTACATCCAAAACAGCATCAAATGGAAAATAAATTTTTATACATATATATATATATATATATATATATATATATAAATATATATATATACATATATATATATATTTACACACACACACACATATATATATATATATATATTTTTTTTTTTATATATGGGATTTTATTAAAAAATAAGCATTATTTATGAAAACCAAAGAAAACAAAACCAAAACAAAACCTTCTCTAAATGAAGCTCTGATTATAACAAAATCTGCCATAACATCTGTGGATAAATTCATTCACAGGGATAAAAATATTTTATCCAGACTATCTATTTCAAATGAGTCTCTCTGTATGAGATATAAAAACACAGTTTATCCACAGAAGTCATGAACAGCTTCTGTAGGCTAAATCAACTGCTCATGAATATTTTACCTTATTTTTAATTTAGAGTGGTATTGCTAGTGTCACATTTGCATTAGAATAATGAAGATGGTCATTTCTCAATGGTAACAAAGTGAAAGAAGAGAAATAGGATGATGTCAAGTAATCCGTGTTAAGAATATCCGAAGGAGCTGATATCTTATTGAATAAATAACGTTGAATTACTTTCTGCTACTTTCTAATCTTAGGACAGGTTCAGTGCTTGACCTTGTCTGTTCTTGAAAGATGGTCTCTATATCCCTGCCTCTAGTATTCAGAATCTAGACATGTTTTCTTAATGCCCATTGATGTTACCTTTCTTCCATTCAGTTTTTACCCCAATTCCAGCCAGCAGTCTCCTGCTTTTAATTGATTTCTTTAGACTTAGTATTGGATCCTCTCTGAATAGTCATTCTGAAATGGCTCTTTAGGGTTTAATGAATGAACCATTATACAATACAGACCATCACCATCACACAGTATAAAGAAATACCCTGTATAATACACTACTTATAAAATGCAAGAGACTCCCTGTTAACCTGCAGCTTTCATGTATCTGAACAGCATGAGGGACAGCCTTCAAAGTCTGTGGCAGACAGCTCTGCATCTCAAACCCTTGTAGTGATGGTTCACTTTCCAGATTGTGTAACTCAACAGCATGACACTCAGTCACGTTTTGGATACAGCTGTGAATCTGCCGGGAGAACAAGGACACTTGCTAATTTTCCCACAGCCTCAGTTTCTGGCAATGTGGTTAAATAAATATCCTGGGTAAAGAACACCTTGGAGTCATCCAGCTACCCGTCATACCAGATTAGGGTAAAACTGAAAGGTAAACAGTATCTCTTATTGATAACCTCCAAAATGGTAATATGTCTAAAAACAGTTGTATAAGAAATAGGCAAAGAAATAAAAGCTTTGTCATTCAGTTGACATGGTGACTATCAGAAAAGTCTGACATTCTCTCATGTTTAAGCTTCCCTATCCTGACAAGAAAAGTTTTCACGTTTTGGCTATACCTTCTCCCAGTGCTTGGGAGAATACTAGCCTTTACAGACAGCTCCTCTTCAGAGATATTTGAGACTATCAAGGATAGTTTCAAAACAGCTGCTGGTGAACAGTACCCATATGAATAGAAAAATAGTCCTTTTGGGTTTCTTTTATAAAAAGTTGAGGAACTGTACAGAGACACATCAGCATATAAGACCATAGGGATGGACAAAAGGAGTGAAAGGCAAATCACCAAAATATCTTTCACCAGTAAAGAATGAGGTCAGCATTTCTGGTGCACTTCATGGTTTTTTTAATATTAAATTAACTTTTTGAAAGAGGCACTGCTCAATTAATTTTTTTCTTTTTTTTTTCACAATAAATAGAAATAAAAGTAATAATTGATCCCAAACAAATCTGTTCTTTGGGAGGATATTAAAGCTCAGAAATTGGAAAGAAAGAAGTCAGAGTCCTGAGCAAGTAAAAAGAGCTCAGTTACACAATATGTGAGCATTCTGTGAGCTGTTGGAACTTCTTATCTCTCACTGAACATACAGATTCATATGAGGATTGAACAAAAAGGGACAAAACAAGAATAAGGAAGAAGAACATTTTATTCAAAATAAAGTAGAAATTCAATTTTCAACTGTTCCCCTATCATTTTATTGGATTTATCTTCCACAGGAGGAGGTATGCACAAACCCTTTTAAACTATTCACACCTTCATCTTTAAATTCAAAATTAATGAATCATAATTGTGCTACAGTAATCCACTTTAGGACATGATTGACACTTAAAAGCCGTGTCCTGATTCGTTATTTTGGTGCTTTGGATTATATCATAGCTATTCAACCACCTTTAGCAATGTGTCTTTGTAACATAATCACTGATAACTTCATGACAATCCTAAAGCTGTGATGAATAAAGTAAATGGGTGCAGTAAGTAATAATTGCTTCATCTGTTGGTGTCCTTCCCATCTCACAGTTTAGATATGTCTTTTCAACTTCAGTTTCATTTTTCACTTTGCTTCTCCATCCCTTAAACACTTAAATTCCCAGAATGCATGGCTGGTAAAAATTAAGTTATGTATGAATCAACAGGGTCTGACTATATGAAAATTACCTTTTTTCTCTCACATAGGCAAAATTAAAAAAAAAAAAATCACTAAAGAACTGAATGCTTGAGGCTGGAAAGAAACTTTGCAGTTCATTGTCTAAACCATCTATTCAAGCAAGGCCACCTAGAGCCAGTGGCCTCAGATTACATCCAGACAGTTTTTGAAAATCTCCAAGGATGGAGACTGCACAACCTCCCCGAGAAATCTGTGCTGGTGCTCAGTGCTGAAACTTACACCAAGCCATGCAAAACTCCAAGACGCTGCTCAAGGATGCTACAGGGACAAAGCACCTCCCACCAGCATGTGGGGGGATAGAATGTAAGAGAAGAGAGACAGTGCAAAAGGCAATCTCACCCCTGAGCAACTGCAGCTTTACTAATTGCCAAAGATTAGGAACAGGCCTGCCCTTAAAAGGCCACAGCTGTGTCCAAGAAGAATGAACGCTACAAAAGGGTGGGTTAGCTGGTTGGGAAGAGAGTTGGTGTTTGTTGGTTGTGCTGTGAAGAGAAAGGAGTCCTCTTGTGAGGAGCTGCTCACAAGAAATCACTGAGAGTGTATGGAACTTTTGCAATAAGATGAGAACACCAACATAATTGTTATCAGAAGGCTTATGAGTTCAGCTGTACTATAGATATGAAAAATCTCATGGAACCCATTTCCTATAGATGATGTGGGATGCATTAGACTGACCTCCTGCCCTTTGAGAAGGTCATTGGATTTGTGACCTGTGTTCCTTGTAGGAACATGAGAGATAAAACTTCTTTTTGGAATTGAAGAAACAGTGATTTTTAGTGCCAAATTATTATACAGGTATAAATTCTGTATATTTACAGGTAGCAATATAAATTTTCTTTAGACTTATAGGGAATTCTTACTATAAAAAAACAGCCTTGATTATACTAGGGGTTAACCAGGTGAGTAATTTTAAATTAAGGGAAAATGATTAATTTTTTTTTTTCTGCAATAAATCAATTATAAAATGCAGATGCCTCCCCTACTGAAAATTTAGGAGGATGAGGAAATTTGCCCTTGTGTTTTCTAGTGGAAAAGAGGGGGACACACTCTTTAAATATACCAAATGTCACACCAAAAATAAGTATTTTTCAATTTTTATATTTTTGTTTCGTTTGGGGGGTTTTTTTGCCTTTGTTTTTTGTTTATTTGTTTAATAAAAAGTATGTGTGTGAGTAGAGAGAGGTGGAAGGCATTCAGAGCTAAATAAATGGCTTTGAATGCCAGGTCTCCAAACCTAACACTGGCAGTACAGCTCAGGTAAATTATGTAGAGCAAAGAGCAGTGTCTGGAAGTGAAATTTTAAGTTGGATGTTTATTTGGATATGTTTTATGTGCAATTTTGTTTTGCAAATTTGTAATAACTCACTCAGTGGTGTTAATTTACTCTTCCTCTATATGTTTACAATGCAGTTTATATATGAGCTAATGTTTCTGACATCACTTTATAATCAATAAAGTGAAAAAACCTGAGGAAAAATTAAACTCAGAGGAAATGTTCACTAGAACTGTCTGTTTCTCTGGAGAATAGAAACCAGGGTAATTTCAGACATCTACACTGCTGGCCCCAGACAGCAATTCATCCCCATACAGCTGCTTGCTCACTCTCCCTGCAGTGGGATGGGGAAGAGAAGGAGAGGGGTAAAAGTGAGAAAATTCATAGGTTGAGATAAAGACAGTTCGATAGGTAAAGCAAAAGTTGCATGCTCAAGCAATGAAAAAACAATAATTTATTCACAGCTTCCCACAGGCTGGCAGGTTTTCAGCCATCTAGGAAAGCAGGGCCCTATCACACACAATGGGTACTTGAGAAGACAAATGCCATCATTTCAAACAAACTCCTTTGCTTTCTCCTTCCCCCAGCTTTATCTGAGCATGGCACCACACCGTTTGGAATATCAATTTTGTCATCTGGGGTTTGCTGCCCTGATTGTGTCCCTTCTTAGCTTATTTTGTACACCCAGCCTACTCTCTGGTTGGGTGGGGCATGAAGAAGAATATCCCTTTTCTCTGGGTAAGAACTGCTCAGCTATAACAAAAACATTTCTATGTTATCAACAAGTTTTCACTGAAAAACCAAAATAACCACCTTAGCTACCATAAAGAAAATTTACTCTCAACTACATCCAGGACAACTGCTGATATAAACATTTATGGGAGATGAATGCCACACCACATAAAGCTTCTTTTCTCTTTAGCTGTTACATGTGTGTGGTGCAAGTAGTCAATAAAAAGAAGGATGTCCTAAGAGACCTGATCTCATTTACATAATTCAAAGAGCTGGAGTAAGCATCCTGCCTGCCTGTAGTGCGCAGTCATGTGTTAAATCTTTCAAGATCACGCTCCATCTAAACCATGGCTTTTTTGCAAAGCTTTGAATACAGCAGAGATGCCACAGACACACTTTTGACAAATGCATTTATAATATTTCATTTTTAATATGGCTAGATTTCTTAACTGGTGATGTAAAATGGCAGGATCACTACTAGTCAAGTCCTATAATGTTAGGAATTAAAATACAAGGAAAGGTAGACTGTAATCAAAGACTTTTTACTATGCATAAATTTAAAGAAATAAATCTGACAGAAGCTACTGGTTAGTCTTTGGTTTTTAGGGTAAAGCCTACAAGTTCATTGTCATAATGTGATGTAGCAACGACTGAAGCAGAAACTGCCTCAGTAATTTCTCATAGAGGCAGAAAGCTTGGTAGATGAAGCTTACCAAAAGTGCTCAATGATTTAATTCTTCTCTTCCTTTAACGATGCTAAATAGCCAGCTGTTCCTAACTGAAGAAGAATAGAGTGAATACAGGAAATTTCTGAAAACATAGGTTTTCTTTCTCAAGTAATGCTTTAGACATTCTTTAAATTGCTTATTAGTCTGATGGCAAGAAAGAGCTGATCATTTTAAACTTCTGTTTTGTCTAGTCAATGTAGAGTTATAATATCCTAGTTAATATTTTACAGCATATATTGAAACATGATATTTGTCTGTGATTCTTATGTCTAATTCTTGAAACTGTCTTGCTTTTTTGTTAATTATTCCGGTGCATTCACCCCTGAAGGCATATATCATTGACAAACATTTTTTAAAACAACTTTGTTGTTTAATTACAAGCAAGCAAATATTAGTCTGAAACCCAGCTCAAGCAAGCATCTAATGCTTCAGACCATAGCAGCTGCAAGAAGACAGCAGAAGCCAGAATCAACAAATTATACAACATTCTGCTTGCACTTCTCTTTCTCATGGCTGTAAGTGACAATTCTGCATCATTCAGCTGGGTGGGAGGGAGAGCAGATTTGGGATGAATAAAAGAGCTTTGTTCAGATCAGGAAATCTGTTATGGTAACTACTGTAAAATCATCACAGCAAAAAGAGTCATCAGAAATCAATTTTTTTTTGTATAAAGGCCCTGTGAAGCACATGTGATGGCTTGGGTTTTGCTGTGGTTTTTCGTTGAATTTGGTCCAGAATTTTTTTAGTATTAGATGTCATTTTCAGAGGAAAGAAAATAAATGCATCTTTCCTCTTTTGAAAGCATGAAATAAAATCTCTAACATACTGTAAGCCAAAGTGTGTAGTTGTACTCCACAACTTTAGCAATATTTCACATAAAGACATGGAAAAATTCTTGTCAATGCTTTTAGAAATCAGGAATTCTTTGTGGGTTTGCTTGTCTTAAAGGATCTTCTCAATAAGTAAATCAGAGGATCCAGAATATTCATAATTTTTTAAAACGCTAACAATTTAGTCTCTGAAAAGGATTTTTCATCTTTGGACATTTTGATCACTTTGTCTATATGCCTCTTTAAACAGATAATGAATCCATATAAATCAATTTTAGATGAGTGTCATGATATAACTGCAGGCAGCAGACATGTGCATTTTTACGTTTTTATAGAAAAGTTATGAACTGTTCTTTCATTTACCATGTCCTCATTTTTGGGGGATGGTTCCTACGCTTCTCCAGTGACATACTAAATTGTTTCACTCATGGGTGAGAAAACCAAAAGAAAACAAATCTTTGCCTACCCAAACATCATGGCACAATATTAGTAATATAAATGAAATCATTAAACAAAAAAGCACTGAGAAAATACATTATTTTCTAAACTTGAAGCTTATTAGGGAATTCTGTAGTCTTGAAGACTCTTCCTGTCATACGCAGCATAAAACTTAGAAATACAATCAAGTCAAAGTGAGAGTTCTTGTATTTTGTCAGGTATAGGGCATATGTGGAACATTCTTATGCTGGTTAATAAGATGTGCATCTCTATTTTAATGTACTTATATGTATTTGGTTTTGGCAAATAGCCAGGTGAGAGTAAAACAGAAGACAATTATTAGATGTTTAGACATAAGGAGTTATTAAAAATATTCATCCAAAATGTACATTATTTTATGCATTATTATAATCTTCTTTCTCAGTCTTCCAAAGTTCTATTTTGTGTGAAGGTGAAAGTTTCACATCAAACAGATGAAATTTGGTTTTATCTGGGGGGCTCATTCCAGAAAGAAGAATTTGAGGAAATAAAATCAGTTTCATGGCAATAATTTTCCAGTCAAATCATCAATCAAGAATCAGTTATTCACATATTCCTATGTGGTTGTTCATGTCTTGCTGCTCTACTGCTGGAAGAAGGAATGCTTATCTGTAGTTGGTGATAAAACTGCTAGCTTAGTACAAAGTGTTCCTTATTTTACTTTAAAACTATATTGCCAACCTGATTCTCAAGCCCCGAGAGAGGTAAATGGATATTTCTTTTCCTGCTTTAATTTTGTACTACTGCCCATCCAAGATGGAAGCCTAAAATAGAATAAGAATGCATTTTCTTATTGTTGATTCTATCTTCAAGGGTTAAGAGACCAAACCGTTATTTATGCATGCACTTCATCCTGCTCTTGAAAATTAATGGTTCTTCTATGAGACTATTCAAATAAAGAAATGGTAAAGAAATATGGTGGATCACTTCTGGCATATGAATACATGAAGTGGTTGTGTGCAGCAAAATGAATAAAGGCCTCAGAATTATTAATTGTGCCACAGATGCTACTCCTTCAGAAAGAGAACACCAAAATGGTGTATTAACAAGAAGCATAAGAGACATTTTTTGAGATATATTTCTGAATGCAAATGGTTTTGTATGAGAAAAAGCTCAGAAAGTGCTTGAAGAAAAATGGGTTTAGGGTTACAGAGGCCATTAGAGTGACAATATGGTTTTGGGGGGGAGGCATGTAATACAAATTTAAGACAAAAATTTGAGTCAGAAAAACAATCTATTAGGAGGAGGAAAAGTTATGAATAGAGTACATAAATGAACTTTTGTGCAAGGAGAGGGGTAGCAAGAAACCCTTGCCCTAAACATCTCTACCTCATCTCAGTTAAAGAGTGATAAAAACATTGGAGATTGTTACCCAGGAAGGCTGTGTGAAATTTCCACCCTGGTGATGTTCAAAAGCAAGCCAGTGAAGACTGAACAACCCACTCTAACCTTGCAGCCAGCCTGCTTTGAGAATGAGGTGGGACCAGATGACCTACAGGAGCTGATTCTAACCTAAATCATTCTATTATACTGTGATTCAGCTTATCACAGATTGTTCTGAATAACTTGGCAGGATTCAAGTTTTAAGAAATTAAGTGTTCCTTTAAATAAATTTTTAAGAGTGTTTAAGTGTGTAATAAACACATGACATTTGAATAAGGATTTCAGTTCTGTAAGAAATTTTACATTTTCTATGCTCCTCCAACCCCATGCAGAAAGGAAAAGCCAAACAAACTTCTTTTAGTATCCCAAAAAGCAAAATTCTGAAAATAAGAGCAACAACAAGATTGTTCATAGAGACCAAAAAGTCTCAGGCTGCAGAATTTTTTTCACAATAATGTAATGTGTTAAAATGTAATCCTTAATTTCTTCTTTCAACAAAATCTCTAAATTAAACAGAATGCATCGCAGCAGAAAATTGCTTGAAGAGCTGTCTGAGGCCTAGGGAGTTTCAAAGATTTAGGATCCTTCCATTTTTGGAAATGAGAGCTGAAAATCTTAATTCACGTTGCCTCTCGACATACCTAGAAATTCATAATTTAAGATACTACAAGGCTTTGGTTTAACTTAAATGATAACTTGGCAATCACATTCACAATAGTAGATTTTATGCCTTTCACCATAGTAGATTTTAGTTAATTGTTATTTATGTCTCTCCCATGAGTTTTGGACATGTGCAACTAAATATACTTATCAATTTTTCAAACTAAGTTAAAATTACGTGCCTGGAAAAAACTTTGGTGGAAACATGATTTTACAAAACTATACATTTATGGCTACATGCAACTACTATTAGATAATCACAGCAACAACAGCTTAACAATTCCACTTGTTGGCAATGATACTTAACATTAAGTGATATGAGCTTCAGTCAAAAGGTTGGTAAATTTAAAACGAGTACTAGTGGATCCACATGTATGTAATGATGCCTCAAACAAGCATGAAAAGTGTAATTCAGTATAGGACTAATATGCTGGATGTTGTTGTCCTGTATTACTTAGAAGATTGATAATATAATAGTTTTTTCTCTGTGGTTGTAGCCTAAAAATACCAAAAAGCTAATTTCAAGATACCCTCTCCCTCATTTTTGACTGCTTTGTGATACAAAATTTCATAATATAAACTGTTAGAGGGTAATGGGGTGTCCCTTTTTTGAAGAAGAGATTAAGTTTTGCAGCTTGCAAATTTACTTAAAGAGAAAAAAAAGTAAGAATTGTTTTGATGAATAAATTGCGCATTATATGTTCCAATCAGGGTGGAAAATATATTCTTAGGAAAAAAACTCATTGGTAGTCACAATATGTTCTGAGTTTTATATTGTGTAGAAATTGGTCTGTCTCTAGCTTGTTATTAAAAGCAAAAAAAAAAAAAAAAAAGAGAGGAAGGAAGTAAAAAACATTTTTCAAGTGCTGGCAGCTGCAAAAAGCATGTATTATCTCAAAGAATTTTAAACTGAAGCAAAATTTCAGCCTTTCAGGGTGTTGCATTGTCAGTCTGCTTTATGTAATGATAGTCTGAAATGATTAAAACCTGAAATGGATGCATGTTAACTTTTAGATATAAGACCTTTATTAATTTACCTTTAATCTTTTCAGATGAAAATAAAGAGCAGAGTAGCAAAGAAGAGATATTTACCCTTAAATAGTAGCTACCTACTGTCACTGAAGTCTCAGTGGCTGAAATCTAAGGTTATTTTTTTTTGTATTTAGATAATTTTTTATGTTTACAATATGTGAGGAGTAGGTATTACCCTTTTTTTTATGTGTACTATCCCCATCTATGACTGTTTCACCCAGTGTGCAGTTGGGATTCCAGATACAAGCTGTGATGCTGGTCTAGGCAAGAGCACCATCTTTTCCAGGATGAAGTACAAATGTCCAGGTTCACCAAATTTGCTGTAGTCAGTTTAGACTATAAGAAGCAATTCCCCTGTTATTCCATTCAGCTTCTCTTTTTTTGCAAGGCAAGATACCCTAGACTTACTGCTCAATAACAGTAGACCCTAGCCAGATAAAATTGTCTTTTCAGCTCACATTTTAACTTCCGTTAAGTTCCCTGTTCATGTGCTCAACTTGTGTCACAGCAAGAACTTCATCATCTCCTGATACTGATAGCTCCATTTGAATCTTTCCAGAGTATTAAAATTTTAAATTAAGCCTTTGATTCTGTTAGTCCCTAAACTCTTACTCTAGTGAAAATTTCTCATGTTTCTGGACCTCATTATGAAGAAATCTGCTTATATGCCTTGTGGTCTTCCTCAGTGGTTCATTGTGTGCAAAATCATTAAACAGGTTCTTAGAATGAGTAGTAGTGTAGATAGATAATTTTTGCTTTTCTTTCCACATGGGTATGAAGTCAGTGTGAGTTTGGTAGGGCTGGGATATTCATAACAACTATAGCTCCCAGCTATCTGTTTCTGCGGGAAGGATGAGGCATTGGATCTGTGGAAGAGGAGATAAGATATTCCGTTTATCTCAGGAGAAAAGAATTGTTCTTTAATTTTTTTTTTTCAAAGTGAAGCTGTCTTTTTTTAAAAAAATGTGAGTGAAGATGATTGGTGAAGCATGACATCATTAAATTCTAACAAGAGAGTGCAAAAGCAGTTATCCCCAAAACAAACTGAGCTACTGTTCAAAGCAGAGAATAGAGATGAGTTCAAAACTAGAAGGGAGGAGCTGAGGCAAACTTGCATCAGGCAGTGTAGCAATTATTTTGAATGTGGCAAGGATAAATTAGAAACATATTGCTGAGAAAGAAGCACATTGCTAAGGGAAAAGGCGGTAGTTGAGATCATCTCAGTAGTGTTTCAGGCAGACTGATATTTAAAGTCTGGGGAGGTACTTCAAGCCAAGTACTTCAAATACTGTGCAGTCAGTTTATTTTACCAGCGAAGGCAGATGCACTTTGATAGAAAGTTTCGAGCCTGGCAAATTTGCTTGAATGTGTCCTGCAGCTGTTGGAGGTTTCAAAGGGATAAACAGGCTGCAGTCATCTAAAAGACAGCTAATTTTGACCCAAAGGTGTCAATGACAGCTTAATGTGCCAGCCGTGTCAATGTAGGTTTCGTACATTGTACTAAATATAATAGTAAAATAAACTATTTGCTTCAAATTTTTAAAATTTGAATGGATTCAAAATGAAGATAGAACCAAAAAGATACCAGAGTTTAAGTGCCACAAAAAAACCCCCCAAAAAACAAAAAACACCACAAACATGAGAACACCTTGAGCTAATTAATATTTCAAATACATCTCAAAAATAACTTAATTTTTGTTCAGGGATGCTCATAATTCCTCATAGCTGATGCTTACTAAGAAGGTCAGACCACTTTTCTGAGTAAAAAGAGCCTGCAGCATCAGCAGGTAATGCAGAAATCTTTGAGCCAAGACTCTGCTAAGGCAGCAAATGGTACAGGAGAACATGCCAAGGAATATGAACTTCCTAACAAAGTGCAGCCATCTTTTAAGTGATTCTGAATGTGCTAGAGTTGGCAATTCACATACATACTACTATCCAAACTTACTTTTACCCTTGTGCCTTTTGTTCAGATCAAATGCCCTGTTCTGAATGCAGTGAAGGTCTGCTGCACAAGCAATGACAGTCATTGTGACAAACACAAGAAGAATTTGAACAGAACTGTTTTGAAAAGAATCTGTTAGAAAGGCAAGATGGTATTAACTGACTGTGTAAGGAAAGAAAGGGCAAAAGAAATTAAAGAATTCATGAAACTCAAATTAAGGACCCAGAAGGAACTCTATCAAATTTGGGGGAAGCTAATAATACATGAAAAATGATCAAATGAGAATCAATACAAGCTACATGGAAGAAGAAACCAAAAACTCAGAATGACCAGGCGTAGAATTTCAGACAGCTTTCACTGGGAAAATCTGATAGCTACAGAAATAGAAACAAAAGAAAAAAATAATCTGCTACTTTTTAGGCTCTTACCCATGATTTGTATGCATGGGGGAACATAGGGGAAGAAGCAGCCATGAAAAAATCAGTGGTTCTACCTTGCTGTTAAACTGATTTATGACCAAGCTTCATCTGGTGATATGGATTGTTGCATGGCACTCGTACTGCCCATTTGACATTTAAGAAGAACTCAACTTTTCTGATTCTCATAGTCACTTACCAGTTATCCTATCTTCCTGTTGGCTAGAGAATAGGGAACAATTATAATGTGTGGCTTGAAACCTTATTCTGGTATGTGTAAAGAATCAAACCCTGATTTTGACCATGTCTATATCTACACTGTTTTCTTTTTTTGTTTCATTTTAATATTCTATACATAGATAAGTCAATATTCTGTTGTTAGTGTTTTATTACCTTTTTTCCAATAATGAATCCAACAATTCTCTTCTAAGACATGAAGTATTTTTACCATTGGTATTTTAAGGAGGTGATGTCCAGGACTTGTCTTATAACCGAAAAGAAAAAGCTGAGAAAAAAAAAAAAAAAAAGAGATTTTCAGTTTACCAGTGGGAATCTGAGGCACAAAAAGATGAAGAAAAATATTCAGAGAGCTCATATATAAATTTATACACACGTTTATTTTTTTAGAAAATTCTCCATACAGGTCTTTGAATGGGAACAGTATGTCAAACTGATGAACTTTTGTCTTCCTTTAGCTCAGTCTATTACATATCTTTTATTTCAATTTTTCTTTTAGACAAAAAAAAGTCTACCATTTAGTACCCAATAGAGAATTATGATGATACTCTGAAATATACTGAAATATTTAAAATTCATGAAGATTTTTAACTTAGAATGAGATATTTTATGATCATAATTATAAATTAGCAGAAATTAGAAGAAAGAACATTTTTAACAGTTAACTATATCAGTATAAAAATATTCCTTGTATTATTCCCTTGATCACAAATTTCTCCTCTCTTTTTTATATATACTCATTTCATCCTGATTCTGATCACATTACATTTTAGTATTGCTGTAGATAGAGCTGAGTTTTCAAAGCTGGCCTCTGAAAAATAAAAATTCCATTTCATCAAGTTCTAATTCTCTACTTTTAGCATGTTTCAGTTAAAAAGAATTGTTTTTCATTATTTTCTCTATTTTAACAACTTACAGATTGCTTCCTTGAGGCTTGTTGATAATTCTTTCAATGATCAGATTCTTGAAGCTCTTGTACTGACATTTCACAAGTGAATTAATCTTATTTTCAGGTACATCGCTTTTTTTAAAATCAGAGAGGCTCCCAAGTTTTTAGAATGCTCCTTTGAATTATATATGTATTTTTAACTGTTACTTTCTTGGTAATATTTGTGGATCATTTTATTCTTTGACATAAAACTCAAGCATTTTGTTAAGATTTCAGTGGACCTTTCATAGGTTACTAGAAAGAAAATAGAAAGAAGTATAAAGCACTCTAAAAAACCTCCCAAGCAAGACAAATTGGCAAAAAGGACAAAGAAAGCACAAAAAAAAAAAAAAAAATTACTATAGATTCTCAAAATGGTCAAAACATACAAAAGCAGGATGGCCCCCACAAGGAAAAGGTAAATAATACTTAAAAAAAAAAAAAAAAAAGAAGTGGAGGAGATTACAATTGCATTTAGGTTCTCAGGAAGCACAAAGAATTACTGATCCATTTTATTTTTTGCAACGTAGCCTTCTAAATAATGTAAAAGACTCAAGGTAGCCCTAACTGTGAATTGTAAATGAGAGCTCAATTTCAACACACACATTACAAATACAACAAAATACAGCCTAAGCTTGATTTGTTACCCATGCTGAAAAACAAATTTTCATTTTGAAATGCATTACTAGGCTGTCACGGCTTTAGGATGCAAGACTGGTTAAAGGATGAGGAACTTGGGGACCTCTGGAAGCTGTCTTTGTATAATGAAAAACCTGGTGAAACCATTGGAAAAGGGATTTCTGCCAGAAAGGTCAAAGAACACTAATAGAGGGGCAAAAGCATTTGCTTGGGAATACTTTTCAGAAACTTTGTCACCTCACAGAGCAAAGGATGAAATTCTGTATGTCTTTTTCTGAAAGATACTATTTAAATATAATGCATTTTGACAGTGATGCAAAAGTCAAATTTCCTGTGGACTCCTAGTCCTTAGCAATTCTCTAAAATGATAGAGCTCTCTGCTCTGGCTTGCTATGGAGTGAAATGGCAGCACAGTTATAGTGCAAAGAGAGCACTCTGTACCAGCAGGAAAGGATCTGAAGGACATGGTAATAAATCTGATCTGTTTTACCAGATAAGGTATTTGCATAACTGTAAATTTGCATAATAATATGAAATAGAAAGGAAAACATGAAAGAAAAGCTCTGTTTAATGGAAGAAATGTAAGAAGAGAACAGTCCAAGACACTAATCAAATTATACCCGTGCATTAAATGATTTAGATGAAAGTTGACATGAGCATCTACTAAGACTTCATCACGGCGGTTTTTTTTTAAATTTGTTTTGGTTTATTGGGGTTTTTTTTAATTTTTAGTGGAGGTTGATGAAACCTGCAAGTGGATGTGGTTTTGTTTCTCAGCAGCAGAGTTTTGAGATTTTATTTTTTTTTTTCTGTGAATTACTCTACCTTGAAATAAAACATCTGGTCTCATAGGAATTCCAACATGGTTTAGTTTTTCAATCAGTACAAAACACATTCACCACTGTAGCACTGCTGGGCTTTTGTGTGTCAGCCTTTTAGAAGAATTGACTGTGTCTCCATAAGGCCTAAAATGTAGAGAACTCATCTGGGAGGCAAATATGGTTCTACTTCACCTTTATCTCCCACAGCTGTGAAAGCTGTCAGCTTCTAAAACTGATGAATTGAGAATTCAGAATATTCTCAGAGTAGTTCAACTGTCTCACACCAGTGTTTCTTTCACTTGTTCCTGCCTTTCCTCTGGATTTCCTTTTTTCAGAAATAATAGCAAGATCAACCATCTCCTTATGTGCATTAATTGGATATATCCCTATGTTTACTACAGTGATTGTTGAATGGCTATAAAGCATTATCTTTAAATACTCAGTTTATGTAAGTAACTGAGTTCTGAAATTTCTTAATGTTCTAGTAGCTAGTAATCATGAAAAAGCCTTTAAAAACTGGAATAGTTTCAAATGCCATTTGTTCTGCTGCCAAAAATCACATTTTTAAATGTCTACACTTAGCCTTTATTTCACACACAGCTATCACTGGAGCTGTGCAAGATGTTACTTTTTATTTAGCTGAAAACTGGTAATTCAAAATTTGTTCTTGTTCCAAATCAAATAACTGTTTTTCAGATGATTTCCTACAAAAGAGGGGTTCATTTAAATAACAACAAATTTGAAGGGTTTTGTTCTAGAAAGGCAAAATGTTTTCTTCTATTGCTTGCATAATTTGACAATTTCATTGCATAGTATTTCATAGCATAATAGGTTCTTATTACGAAATATTAATGTTTTCTATCTACATAGGCCATATAATTCATTTAATCATAAAATATCCTGAATTGGCAGGGACCCACAAGGATCATTGAGTCAACTTCTGGCTCCACACAGGGCAACCTAAAGGTTAAACCATACACCTAAGAGTGTTGTCCAAGCACTTCTCGAACATCAGAAACCTGCAGCCATGACCAGCTCCTTGGGGAGCTTTTGCCAATGTTTGAATACCAGATCAGCAAAGAATTTTTTCCAAATATCTAATCTGAACTTTTTCTCACATAGCTCTAAGACATTACCTTCCTTGCATCCTCTCCTGGACACCAGAAAGTGGAGATTAGCACTTCCATTTCCACTTGCATGTGGCCACTTCTCCTTAAGACAAAGTTGAAGACAGCAATCTCTCCTGTCAGTCTCCTCTACTCTAAGACAGCATCCTCAGCCACTCCTCATACATCATTCCCTCTAGCCCCTCACTATGTTTGCTGCCCTCCAGCCAGTCTAGCACTGTTTTCCCTTCATATACTGTGGATGTCAAAACTGCACACAGGTGTAGGACACATCAGTGTTGAGTACAACGGGACAATCACTAGTCAGACAAGTGCCTAATGCACCTCAGGATATGGTAATCCTCACATTTCAATTCTAACATTTCATATTTTTAATTTTCACTAAAACTATGCATCATTTACATAAAAGATAGGGTTAATCCCAGCTACATTTAGTTGCCTAAAAATTGGGAAATTAATCTACCTCAACTAGATTTTATAGTCAGTAGACAGAAACAGGCATCTCTAAATCTAAGTTCTTTTTAAATAGTTGTCACCATGGTATTATGTACCAGTGTTAACTCTCACTGCCAACAGAACAAGGCCTACAGTTTACATGTTTTACTGTTCTTGCTAAGACACTGCTGCTCCTCCTGCAATTATGTAAATATTGATATACTCTCACAGTTCACCAAGCTAAAATTTAGAAGAACTAAATATAATGGCATTTCTTTCATAAGTAGATGGAAAAGTAGTTCTACTTGTTTGGTGTAAAGGAAACAGAAGAAGAAAGGTAATGTCTGCACACATTTTTTGTATGACTTCATTGATTTATAAACTATAAAAATTGTACCAAATAGATCCAAAAAAATGCATGTGAATAGTTTTAATTTTTTTCCACAGATGCTGCAATATTAAAAAGATTTACATAATTGCCAGTATACAAATGGTATTGGCATGTTAAATTTTTCCATTCATACTTGTTTAAAGTACAGTTTGGATCCAGATTTTTATAGTCACAAGAAATTATCTTGTAATTCACAAATGTGATATAAAAATGCTAAAACCAAATAGAAATTAATTTGCATTTTAACTTAGAAACTTGGGAAATTGAAAAATCTGGTAGGAAATGCTGCTTAAAAAAAAGAGCATTTTCGATTGTATCAATTGCAAAGAATAAGACCTTCCAAAAACTGTGACCCTGACTCTTTAAATGCCTTACAATAACACATAACACATGGCTTGTCATATAAGTTCCAAAACTTTAATTGCCTTTAACATATTGTTTTCGTTTAAAATGTCCCTCTTAATTATTCATTTCAGTGAAGCAGACTAATTATGCTGCTTGGATAAAAGCACATTGGCTCATTAATCTTTCTTTTTCAGTAACATATAAACAGCAGCTATGATGAACAAGATAGCATTTTTTAATTACAATTTTCTGCCTATAGAAGATAGAAAAAGTTTGGGATCCTGAAGGAATGCCAATGTTATTTCAAGATTATAGTTATGATTGTAACAGTCTTATGAAATATTAAGAAAAAATGAAACTAGACACCATATGCAATCATTTATTATTTCTGAATTTTATTGTCAAGTAATTTCTGCCGTTAGTATTTTTCATGTTGCTGGCTTTTACCATAAGCCATATTTGCTTAGGTTTTCCCAAAGCATTGATAATAGATGCAACTGTCCAATATTAACTAAGAAACGTTTAGGACATAAGAAAAAAATACTTTTTACTATTTCTTCATTTTAAAAATTAATGAGAAAAAAGAATTAGTCATTCAGAAGACAATGTGTTTAAAACCTTACTCCTTCTCTCCTATTTATGCTTAAAACCGCAACAGTCTTACTACCATTGCATTCTGTCTTATGGTTCCCATTTCTGTAAAACTTTGCTGTGGCACATTACTAGGCTGGTCATCAAATCTGGTTCATTGCTCTGTTTTTTAATGTGGGGTGAGAGAGCGCAAAAACCACTTCTGATCTGGCAAAATTAGTCAAACTGTTTAAGCCTTGTCTAGTTAATGTGCATCAATTTTTTGCCTTAGTTTCTTTTTTTTTAATCCTTTTTTATGTGATGTTACTTCAAATAGTTTCAATTTGTAAAATGATTTTATTGTTCTAGGGATACCTGCGATACACTAACATACACGGGTACGTTCACTTAAAATTAATTAATTGAATGATAGAATGGTTTGGGTTGGAAGAGACCTTAAAGATCATCAAGTTGCAAACCTCATGCCATGGGCAGGGATGCTACCCACTGGCATCATGTTTCTCAAAGCCCCATCCAATCTCTCCTTGAGTACTTCCAGGGATAAGGCATCGACAGCTTTTCTGAGCAACCTGTTCAGGGTCTCACCATCATCACAGTAAAGAATGCATTCTTACTATCTAAAGTAATCCTACCCTCTTCCAATGGAAAGCCATTCCATCTTGTTATATCACTACATGGCCTAGGAAAAAGTCTCTCTCTGTCTTTCTTGTAGCTCCCTTTACGAGCTGGAATGCGGATATAAGGTCTTCCCAAAGTCTTCAGACTGCATGATCTCAGCTTCCTCAGCCTGTCTTCATTGGAGGGGTGCTCCAGCCCCCCTCTTTGTGGTCCTTCTCTGGACTTGGTCCTGAAGATCCACAGGGGCCCCCAGAGCTGGATGCAGTATTCCAGATGGGGTCTTACCAGAGTGGAGCAGAATCACCTCACTTGACCTGCTGATCATATCACAGTATATCATTTGCCTTCTTTGCCATGGGGATTACTCTGCTGGTTCATATTTAATTTGCCACAAAGATACCCAGGTTACCATTCCCTGGAAATCTGTTCTTTAGCCATGTGACAATATTGTGACTATATGGGAGTATGGGATTATTCCATTCCAAAGACATAACTTTGCAAATTTTGTCAAACTTCAGGAGATTTGGCTGCAAATATATTATGGCTGGCTGTGAGAATATTGCTAAAATCAAAGTAATTTACATACATGGCTCTCCCCCCACCCACACAGCCAGACATAGCACCAGTGAAGACCATCAGGCTGCTAAGGAAGCTTTGGTAAATACATGCTGCCTGTTCCCAATCTCCTTCTTCATGTAGGTGTAAATGACTTACAGCAGGATTTGATTAAAAATCTTCCAGAGTAATGAGATAAAGCTGATTATAATTTCATTTCCCAGATATTTCTTCCATTTTTTATTGAAAATAGATGTGAAATTTCCATTTTTCCATTTTGAGAGCAGCTTCAAAATGTTGTCAGCTGCTGAAGATTAGCCCTAGTAGGCAGCTAAGCCCCACACAGCTGTTTCTTCATTCCCCCACAGCAGGATGGGGGAGAGAATCAAAAGGATGAAAATGCAAAAGCCCAGAGTGGAGATAAAGAAGTTTAATAGGTAAAACAAAACAAGGGATTAATTCACTGCTTCCCATGGGCAGGCAGGTGTTCAGTGATGTCTAGGAAATCAGGGCTCCGTCACATGTACGTTACTTGGGAAATAAATACAATGACATCAAATGTCAACCCACTTCCTTCTTCTTTCCCCAGTATTTATTGCTGAGCATGACGCCATATGGTATGGAATATCCTTCTGGTCAGCTGGCTTCAGCTGTCCAGGCTCTGTCCCCTCACAGCCTCTTGTGCCACACTAGCCTGCTCTCCTTGCTGGCCTCCCCTAAGATCCTGGCCCATAAATTCTCTAACAAACATCATCCACTCAGTAGCAAAACTGTGGATTTGTGCCGCTCTTTTGCATACAGCACAATCTTCCCACGCAATCTTTTTTTGCCAGTTTTATCCAGAACTTCCATCATATTTCTCAGGTCATATTCATTCATGTACTGTCACTTGAGTTGGTTACAGCTGTTACAATTGCTGCAGGGAAGTGCGAGAGCCTCCCTTAAGACATTCTCCTTAGATGTTTCAGCCCTGCACTCCATCCTCTACTTTTCTACAGATTGGTCTTCATCCACCAACTAGCCTACTATAAATTCTCCCTTTAAATAGTTTATTTAATGAAATGAAATGTATTTAATGTGTACTTTTTCCTCAAAATGTTTTTTAATTTTTTTTTAATTTTTAATTAGCATAAACTGGCACTTATGTCTACAGTACTATGACAATTCATACTATCCACATGCTGGTACCTGTATTTATTTAAGCTTTTAAACACAATTTGAATCTAGACAAGAAAATACATATCTCCTTGGATTTATCAAGTGTTGGATGACTAAGGCTCTTAAAGATAAGTTTTTTAACGGATTCAGGAGTATTACCTTATGTAAAATTTAAAAATTTTGGTTACGAATAACTCCTCATTCTTGTCTTGTTGCATCTACATATAAATGCACTCAAAAATCTTCCCCTGAAAATGTGTTATCTTCAGGTAAATCAGTTAAACTATGTTGTAAACTGTTGGTCATATAGAGATTTGATTTTTGTGAGTAGCACTTTGAATGTCATCATTGGTTACCAAATGAGAGCTATGAATGATTCTTTCACCAGTCTTATATATTTAGTAATCTTTCTTTGAAAAGAGCTTTTTAAACATGTTAGAAAAACCTTCAGTTTTTTTAAAATTTTACTGAGTAGATCAAATAGCTTTGTTTTTCAGAATCTTCAGCTTCTTTAGCTTCTTTTCTTTTGCATAACTTTCTTTACCATACAAATCTGTCTCTACAGTGACATCAAAATTGTGAGCCCAAACTATTAAATTTTAAACACTTCTTGTAATATGAAAGATTGATTATATTAAATATCAGAACAATGAGAACGTTCCTCTCATCCAGCTTTATAATCTTTTGTTGTATAAATAATTATGATTGTGCTATTCATTTGGACACACTTTGTCATTAACCAAGACAAAAAGAATACTCTTGAACAGTTCATGTGACCTATATAAGGAACCTATTTTAGGAAGAAACAAACAAATTGTTAAAGATAATATATACTATAAAAAGAATTGAAGGATGAAAAAATCTTGACTAGATGCAGATATTTATAGTGCAGATGA
This sequence comes from Haemorhous mexicanus, assembly GCF_027477595.1. Classification (NCBI taxonomy): domain Eukaryota; kingdom Metazoa; phylum Chordata; class Aves; order Passeriformes; family Fringillidae; genus Haemorhous; species Haemorhous mexicanus. The sequence continues at coordinate 75,287,360 of NC_082342.1, read as the reverse complement.
CTAGTCTGACCAAGTCACTTTAGGCTTTCTTTCTGATTAATGAAGATAAAGAGGCAGTGGTATGCTAGAAGAAGTTTAAAGACTTGAAAAAACATCCCTCTGGGTCAAACAGACATAGAGGACACTATCATCAATTCTACAGCCAGTGCAGATACAATGTCTGAAAGAATCAACTTGGTTCTTGGCCTCTGGGGCATTTGCTGGGAAATAAAGCCATATCAGGTACTCGTGTTATGTAGGCTCATGTATGTTATGATTAGAACTGACCTTCCCCTAGAATCCCAACAAAGAAGCATAGAGATCTTTGCCAATGTTTGCCTATGCTTAAGTTTCTCTTGCCCTAACTGCCGTGGGCTGAGAAACCTCCTTGGGACACCTCACACAGTTCTACCTCTTTGTGTTCAGGCAACTGGATTAAGTTGTGGGAATGAGATTCAATTCAAGAGAAAATATTTGATGTTAGGTGAGTACACATAGATTAGATGATTAAATTTTCTTTACTTTTTTTTTTTTTTTTTTTAAATTAAGGGTGATCTAAAGAATAAAGTCAATGAAACTTCTAAAGGTGTAATGCAGTAACATTAACGTAGATGTCAGGAGCTATTGAATATAATGAAGCCATCCATCCTGGCTTCCAGATTCTTCTCAGAGAGGATATAGATTTACTGTGTATCTTCATCATAACTTCTAAGCTCATGTATATTTCTCATATACAGAAGACCTTCAAAATCCATGTTTGGCAAGCTAAGGTCCTAATCTCTACTGACAATATTAAAAATTTAGATACTTAGCTTAGAGTTTTTGTTCTCTGTTAAGTGTGGCTGTATTATAGACTGAAACTAGAACTAAACTACTATGAAATCTGCACAACTCTAAGCTATCCCAGTGTTCTGTACTTCTATACTGACACAGTCATCATGTCACAGGAGAAGCACTTCCATTCTGTGTCAACGGGTCTACAGAATATAATAAATACTTTCAGTGGAGCTATCTTTACTGGGACTATATTACTGGAGTTTGCATGGTTGTGGCACAGAAATTATTCACTGGGGTCATCAAGCTCTTGTATTTCAGAAAGCAAATATTTCCTTTTATTCGCAGGTAATTTATCATGAGAAACAGAATGCAGACAAAAAAATGCTCTAGGTCAATTCATGTGCCTTTCTTGCACGGCTCTTGATAACTTATTTATTGAGTATGTCTCTATGTGATTTGCAGCTTTATCTGGAAGTCTTTATACAAATAGTAAAGGCTATTTTTTGTTGTTCTAACATTCATCTAGTAAGACAAGTCTGGGTAACAGTGTGCTAAGCTTAGTTGAGTAAGTCTCGCAAACCTGCTAAGGCAAACAGTGACAGACTGATGGTCATCACATGCCGTAAAAGTGCATTGTAAAGATCGGTGCATGCAGTAAACTAGAATATATTTATTTAACATATAGTTATTTTATACTAACATGAATCCTAGGAATAGTGTTCCAATATACAGTTACTGATGGCTCTTCACTTCTTGTAAGATAAAGAGCTTTTTATGCAGAAGCACAGAGCCACCATGTTCCTCCAGGATCTCCTAACTAAGCCTGTAAACAGTTTTTCCATACGCTTATTACACCTAAACTAAAACAATCAAACAAAAAATCCCAAAATCCTCAAATTCAAAAAAACCCACCAAACTCATTATTATCAATAGAATTTTCACTAACATTTTAAGGCAAGGCCAAGGAAGAAAAAAACCACGAAAGAACCATTAAAGTCCTAAATCCAGCAACCAGTAGTGCCTGAAATAAAATCTTAAATGGATCAGCTAATTGAATTATGTAGAGACTTATTTCATGTAAATAAAATATTAGATTCCTTCTAGTCAAAGACTGATAAGAACTTCCAGAGAATGAGTTTATTTTTCCTAAAATGGTGATGGAAAATAAAGCCAGACATCTAGGAAATGTCTTTAATTCAGGAAAGAAAAAGATCAAAAAATCTGAAACTATGTTTTTTCCTATAAAGTCTTATTTTAGTTAGAGGAAAACAGCATTTTGGATTAATCTCTCCCTCTGTTAGTTATTCAGAGAAACTAAATACTAGAGCCTTAGGACTTGATGTTTTGCTTTTCAGTTGTTAGACAGCTGTTGTGCTATGTTTGAAAAGGTAGCACTTATCCTAGACATAGTAAACTGGTTCTAATAGAGAAAAGAAAATGAACAATTCAGGAATTGCTTCACAACCAGGCCATATGTAAAGTAACAATTACCTAGCATGCTGTTAAAAAACATTAATAGGAAAAATTGTATTTGTAAGCAAATTCTTTGTGTGCACAAACTTCAATTTCTCTTTATTTCTAATCAGCTGTTTTGAAGGAGCTTGCTCTGTAGATTTTTAATACACTAAGAAAGAAAACACAAAATGCAGACACATCTATGCTTGTTTGAACAAAGCACTAGTAAAAATGTCAACTATGTTTTGTGACACAATTTGAGTGTTCTGGCTCTCTTTTTCATAGTGTTACTCAACAATCAGGGTCATCAGTTTCTTGATTCAGAGAAATAATTTTATAAACTAGATTTTACTTTCTGTTTTACACCAAATATAATAAGTTCTTCCAGGATATTCTAAGACAAAATTTATTCCTGTCTATTAAGAACAATGGAATGAAATGAAAAAAAATCCAAAGAAATACAACTGAAAAAAAATCAACACAGAGATAGTGAAAATCATAATAGCATTAAACAAGTGTATTATTGAATGAATACATTCATATATTATTTTTAAAACATGGTTATATTTTTTAAGGAAAAAAAAACTCAGTTGAAAAAAATGTCAACTGTATTTTTATAATTAATAATTATCCTATGAGACTTTTCAGGGGAGCAATGGTTCACCATGTTTCATAACTGGGAAACAGTTTGCCAGGTGAGTTGTTTGTACAGCTGCTTCAGGAATCATCATCTTCTCACAAGGAACCTCCTTTTTGGTAGAAGTACTGCATTTTTATATAGAAATATAAATACTTAGCACTTTAAGTTGTAAATTAAGAATTTAAAACTTAGCAACATCTTTGGAAAGTAAGACAATATTATAGACTACTAATTCTATGATTTCTGTGGAAAAAAAGAATTTTTATTATCTCACATCTCTGTCTTAATTGTCTTATTCCTTATTAACTTTTGAACCCTCATTTGTGGATTGACATCATCTCTACATCAGTACTTATGTGGTGTAGTTGGTCTGTATATTGACACTAGAATCCCTGCACAGCCTATGGAATTCCATGGAAGTGGCTAGCTCTTCTCAGGGGCTATAGCTGAAACCCTGAATATTTAGTAATCTGTTTTAAACTCCTTTAATTTTGTATTTAGTCCAAAACCAATCCAGGATATAAAGTTCTATACCTGTTTTTAACCTCTGCAGTGCTATGGCCAACGAGGACATCTAAAAATGAATATGTTCAATTAAATCTGCACAAAAAATTAAACTATTTGGTGCAAAAGTCTTTAATACAGCCTGTTTTTAAACATGCTTGAGTTTTGTATATTTTTGTACCACAAAATGGAGCACTGACTGGAGAAATCCTGAGAGCTAGAATTAGTTGGTAAATTTGCATGAGTTAACACAGAACTATTTAAGGATACTAAGTCATGGCATATAGATGGTATAGTCAAGTCAGCAGGGCTGTGTTTAGCCCAGAGCTGATACATTTCTGAATTCATGGCTAGCTCCTTTGTAACTAGCTGAGACATTTCTGCACAATACCCAGCACTAGACTGGACATACCTGTAGGCTGTTGAACCCATGGTAAATCACATTTACTGAGTAACTGGCTCGATTTTCAGAGTGACTGAACTTCTTCAAACAACACTGGAGATTTCAAATAAAATTATAGAAATTTCAAGCATAAATGTAGTTAATTAAAAATGTAAAATTCCCTATATTATTAATCAAATAACTCTGGAATAAATTCTGGTGGGTGTCAGGATGTTGTTTGTTTTCTTTTGATAACAAATACAGTCTATTTTTACAGTGTAAACCAGCTAGCTCTATTTAGAAATTCAATATCAATATGTGGCAACATAAAAAATGTTAAAATATGGATAAAATTAACTGGACAATTATCTTGTGCCTAAACTTCAGATGCATAGATGGACTTTTTACTTCTAGTTGTTTAGTTTTAGTTTTTTTTAAATTCAAGTGCTGTTTTCATCATATGAAAATTAATTAATGTGGTTGTCTTTGAGTCCTCCAGAGACACATCTGTGAAACTAAGTTTAAGTACTTAAGTTAGACAGACTGGCACTATTCCATCCTTTCTGGGAAGAAGTAACAGACTATTCCTGTGATTTATAGTCTAGCTGTATCAGTAATTTGCTTTTATTATACAGAAATATTTTTTTGGCCATTTAGTTTCTTTCATTTAGTAATTGTAACAATTGGGACTTGAACAAGTACCTAATCTGTCACTTTCATGCTTTGGCAAATAGTTTACATCATCAGAATTGGAAAGACAATATAGATGCAAGGAGAACATTTCCAGAGACTTCAATCCAAGGAGATGCAAGACAGCTTTGAACAGAAATGGCCCTTATTTAGTCATTCTTCAGAGAATGCTTTTGCTCTCTCATCAAGATGTAATACAACAGAGCTTTACCCTGAAAAAGGAAATGAGAGAAAGAACAAATCAATTAATTGAAGTTATTTTCATTCATTACTAAAACCACCCCTACCAAAATCTATCAATCACAGAAGCCTCCTAAAACATCATCCTTATCCCTTCCAGGGTTTACTGAGATCTTGTTCCATTGCAGATCAGCTTGCACATGGACTGATATTTATAGGTTCTTCTAATTTCAAAATTTTAGATTACAATTTTTTTTCCTTTTTTTTAAATAAACCTCCCTAATTTTATCTACTCTAATGTCAAGCCCATTTTGAATTTTCCTTATGCTTTCTTTGAAAGAGAATACACAGACATCCACTTAGAACTGATTTTGAAAGTTGTATCAGTTTTAAATACCTCATTGGGAACCTTTATCCACTTTATTCAGGACCATGACTTTGCCAAACAACTGTGAATAACAAGACAGATTGTAGAAAATGATGGTATCTGCAAATATACGTCTATTGGGTGCACACATCAAGATAAACACATACACAAATCTATTAGCAGCAGAAACTATTTTCATCCCAAAGATTTAGGTTGATTTCTTTTGTTTTTTTGGTTTTTTTTAAGACAAATCGCTCCTTCCTCAGTCTCACACAACAGGCAAAGGGTGAATTTATAGCATTTAGACAAAATTTTAAAAAGTAAGATATAGCTTTTAACATCCACATAAGAAATGTGACTTCTTTTTCTAACATGTATTTAAGAGTACCTGAAAAGTTTAAAAACGGTTTTCTTTTTTTTCTTTAATAACTGGATTTATTCACCTGTTAAATGAGTGATATTTTAGACTAATTTCATTGAAAAAGATAAAGGAACAGTATATCATCAAATTCTCTTCCTTTTGATCTTTATAACCTAGCTCTTTAGCAGTCTGGTGAAATTCATTTTCATTTCCCACTTAATAATACTCCATTACTGGCTCAAACATTTAGGCCCACTCCCTGCTGCTGACACCAATCGTGCTTACCACTCATTCACTTTGGTCTATTTCCATGTGACCACAAAAAAATTTCATAATTTATTTTACCAATACGGAAACTAATTCCATTTTTTGCAAGATTTTCCTTTACTTGGATGAGAGAGGTAACTTGACACCTTGCAGAGGCACCAGAGCAGATGCTGTAAAAGAAGGGTTCAAGCAGGATTTGGAAGAGAGAAGATTCACACTGTGTTTTCAGCCTGGTGCAATCACAGATCAGCCTGAAGTCAAATGAGGAGCTACATTTCATATCTAAAAGAGACACCATAGTAAACACCCACTATGAACCCAGGTTGTTGATTTATAGTTCTGTCATGGTTGCTAGGGTGTCCATTTTATTTAAATACAAATAAGTAAAACGTTGACACACTAAGATGGCAGTATTTTTCAGTATGTACTTAAGATAGTCCCATTAATACCATTAAATTAATTTAATAATCAATATATGCAACAAGATGCTTTTTCAAAATCATTATGCAAAACGTTGCATATCTGTAAGGTGCTAGTAAGGGAAGGAAATCTCAATGTTCTGTAGGCAGAAAATACAAGCATAATAAAAATAGTAAATATTAGCCTTTCAGCATGAGACTTCATACATTATGTTCTAGTTTTGCTTTGCACATAAATAGAAGCATAAGTTCTTATTCTCAATGCACAAAGATCTATTTTTCTCATGAGACCATTATCTACTCTTGTATTGGGTTGGCATGGTAAGGTTTTGAAAAAGATAAGTGTGGGGGGCAAGGTGTTTTTAAGATTTGATTTTATTTCTCATTATCCTATGCTGATTTGATTGGTAACAAATTAAACAAATTTCTCCAAGTCATGTTTTACTCATGGTGGCAACTGATAGAGTGAGATCCCTCTGTCTTCATCTCTGCCCACAAGCTTGTAATTATATTTTTTCTCCCTTATCCTACTGAGGAGAGGGAGTGACAGTGCAGCTTTGGTGGGCACCTGACATCCAACCAGGTGCAACCTACCACAACTCTGTTTCCTAATCAAACATAAAAAATATTCCTTTACTAAAGTTATTTCATATCTTCATTTAATTTCTCTTTTGTTCTTTAATCATAGTTTTCAATATAGTGTCCATGTGTATAAATACTTTATCAATACTTTATCAAAGGCGTATTCAACCTAAATCCACATCGTTTCGGTTGCATGGAGAGACAGCAAGGGAAACACTAAAACAATGATCTGAACTTTTTTCACTGCATATGAACATTTCTTCTTGCCATTTCCAGCATGGTTGCTTCAACGCCATACGGCAGTTCCTCCCACTCAGCAGATGTCGCTCCCCATACTACCATCTCACAGTTTCCTCTTTATTCCTGCAGACAGTTGCTGAGGAATAAGCACCATCCTGCAGTGACATGCTCAGGTTGAAACCCATACAACTGGAAAAGCCTTATTGGTTTAGACTTCATGTGCAATTATCTTCCTGCTTTGGAGAGCCAGACTGCAGACGCATACACCCACCCACGTACCGCACTGATAATATTTGAAGTCAGACACTACTTACAGGTGTTAGCTGACATAAATATACTTTGCAAATTATTTCTGTGGTGAGATCCCAAATCCCATATTTTCACAGTCTAGAAGTCTTTTAATTGGATGAACTTGTGAATGTAGACCTGGTACTGAGCTAGGAAACCAACTCATTTTTGACTTTTTCTGATAAGTTTCTGCACATCAAAATATATTGATGTATATCAAATAATTATTCTAATTCAATATAAGAACACGTGAATCTTGTACAGTTTGGTTTTGTTAGTTTTGCTTTTACTGTTCATTTTCTTATATCATTACTGTTTCCAGTAATTTTTTTTTATCTCAGTGTATGATTTACCTTTTGTGCCTCAGTTGTCCTCTCTAGCCTATCTCAGGGGAGGGTGAAGGAGAGCAGGGAGCAAGTGGTGTATGGTTTTAGTGGGAGCACCAAATAGGAGAATGCCATTCCTAAACCACAGAGGGGAAAGGAAGCATTCAGTGGTACAGATATTTATCATTTGTTGGAAGTAATAACTCATGGATAGCTTTTGATGGCTCAGAAGGGAATTTAGGTAGTCCACAGAATAATTTGAACCAGAGAAAACAAAAATAAATGACTAAAAATACTGGATGTAGAATTGCTTGATTCTGGTCATATCTGAAACCTGAACATAGAACTACTTATCTCTGAAACTGTTTTTTGTAAACTCTATCACTGTGCTGTAGAAAGGTTGTTTTTCTCCCCACAGTTCACAAAACAGTTGTTCAAAATATGCTTAAGATTTGTACAAATGACAACTTGAAAACAAAGGGAAAATACAGCATTATTCAAACTGTTGTCTTGAGATGCCTTCCTCAAAGATATCAATATTTCATGCTTTCTGAATGGAATCAACTTCAACTGCAAAAGTTATAGAACCACTTCTTAAGTTTTTGATACATACTAGGCAGGAAGGAAACAATCTTAAAATTATGAGTCCATATGGTAAGTGTGAATGGGACACTTACATTTTATGAATATCTTAAGGTCAATTTAAAATCAAAAACACTTAGGCCTTCTAATATAAGAGATCTTATAGTGTATATTGAAGCCTGCTTTAACATCAAAAGATGTAAGGCGCAGTCACTCATTTAGTTTAAAGACAGCTATTTTGTATTAGCCAGTTTCTCACATTCATCTTTAGGATCAAGACATTTTGTTACATAATTTAAAAAAAAAATCATATATCCTAGCATGTAACCAGTTTTTGGTGGATTCCTTTGATTAACATATAAGGCATGTATATGCCATATATGTTAATCAAAGGAATTAACCCATGTGTCATGTACTTTAAGACATAAAATTTTCTAAGTAATGATTCTAATCTATTGAGAACAAGTAAGAACATATCATAATCAAAATGATTGCTTCTTTTTAAAGAATTTCCTTTGGTATAATCAGTTCTTTAATATTTCTGATACATTTATATTGTCTAAATGTTTATTCTATCAGTAAATAATGCTTATCTTCAAGCACAGATCTAAATGAAGTTTCTGTCGCCTGTGGATCTGGTTTACAAGGTTATTTAATTATTCTCCTTGTTATGAACACCAAAGAGGACTGCATGGTCCTTCAGCCAGATTGTGTGTTCAGTCTTGTGTTAATGTATGTATGTAGGGTCCAGGAATCAGTAAACACTCTTGAGTGTGTTTTCTGTTTCTAACCAAAAAATCCACAGATTTTCTCCTGAACAAGCATTTAAATTAAGTTATTAGAGACTGTAGACTAGGTTCAAAAACTGAATAGAGAATAGGAACTAAAATGAAACAGTTTAAAATAACATAAATGGTCACTTTACATAATTTTTTTTGTCTTTGCATATGTTTATTTCGATTTATAAAACCAAGACATGTAAGAAATATTTCTTAGCACTAAAACTCTTTGAAGTTTGATTAAAACCTCAAGCAGGCCCTAGCAGATATGTTTGGCTTACTCACAGAAGACCATTTTTCAATTTTTGAAAGAGACTCTTACAGTTTCTGATATGCTGGAGATTTGTACAGAGGGAAAAGGACTGCAAACCTGGATGACTCAGAGTTGTTGTCATAGGATGATGTTAAGGTCATGAGAAGTAATCTACAAAGTGTTTAAAATGTTCAAGGCCATAAAACAATACCTAAATGGCAGTGTTCTAAACTATAGGTCGGACTTGATGTTCTCAAAGGTCTTTCCCAAACTAGTTGATTCTGTGAATCTGTGATTTATCCTTCTCATAGTAATTGTGATCAGATAGCTCAGCCAGCTATCTGAAGTAGTATGTCAGTGTGGACATACTAGAGTTTTCCTTAGATCTCTGGAAAGGTCAAATTTCTCTGGTGATTCATGTAAAGCCCAAGGACCTTCTAATGGTTCCCTGTGTTCACAGACATTAAGGTGTGGGAGAACAAAAACTGTTCAGACAAACTTAATTTTTCTGATCTCCAAAGAAAAAGCAAATCAGATTGCAAGTATATATTCTTGATAGTTTCCAGACTTGTCAAAAACTGTTTTAAGCACTTCTGAAGAATAGCTGGCCTATTGGCTTATACTTGTTTATTTGTTTGGTTTTTTGTTCTGTTTTCTTGTCATTTTGGGAAGGAAATTTTATAAGACCAAAAGAGAAAATTTCTAACAGGATCCATTTTCTCAGCTGATGGCAAAAGCAGTTAAAAAATGCAGGGCTTTGCTACAAAATAACTGAACACTGTAGGAAAGCAGGGGGAGGAAGGGTAAACATTACAACTAATATTAAGGAATAGAGTCTCAGATTGAGCAGGAGTGTGCGGCTGTGCCTGGTTTGAATTAAAGTATTTTGATTTCAGAAGGAAGTGACATTGTGGACATCATCTCTAAAGCAGACTTGATGTTTAAACACATCATGAATTTAAACAAAAATCTATAAAATTCCTCTTTTTCTGTATCCTTTCAGAGTAAATTGAAAGTTTGAAAACTCAGTATCTTGGATTAAAAAGAGTAATAGGTATAGTTCACAGTTTATATGTAACTGTTCATTATAAATCTATGAGTGCTTATTTTTTTAAAGTATCAAGAAGTGGGCCTTCTTTAGGCATGATTTAGTTCTTTCATAAAGTCAAAAACTGATTACACTATTCTAATGCATTTGTGCTGTTAAAAGTTCTTTGGATTTGTTTAGTTGGTTTTGGTTTAATTGGATTTTCATTCAATTAAAAAAAAAAAGACAAAGGATTTGTGTAAGAGCTCGTTTATATCTGAGCAATTAACTACCTGTCAACTGGATTGCTGTGTTTTCTACACAGTAAAAATTGTAAGTAGATGGAGCAAAGATTTCAGTGGACAGAACGTCAAAACGTGAGATAAATGACTAGTCATGGAGGCCTACATTTTTTGTATTTTAGAGAAAGACATGAAAAAACATTGTTCTTTTTTCAGTGATGATCTGAAAACAATTATCTCAGTCTTCCTATTTGTAATTTAAAAAAAAAATCTGTGTCTTTCTAAGTTTAAGTACAAATTTTTGATCCTAAATTATTTGATCCTTCATGCTCTGGAGTATTTACAAAATTTAGATATAATGGTTTAATTCTTTTAGAAATTGCTGTGTCCGACTCATTCCTGGTCTTGTCAGGTCTTCGAGAATTGTGGATTTAGAGATGCAGAACATATATGTAGGTGGTTCCATACTATGGAAGTAATACTGTGATTATTACTTCATTCAAGTCTAACTGATAAAAAAGATAATACATCCTCTTTACAGTTGGAACATTAGCATATGGAATGGGAATTATGTTTTTCTGGATATTTCCAAATGTAACAAATGATATTGTTAATTTAAAATAGAATCATCACAAATTGTGTAACCGAGAAAACTTATTTTCCTTTGGGTTTTTTAGTTTTTTGCTTGTTTGTTTGTTTTTCTTTCATGACTGATGGTTTAAACAACTGAACATTTTAGACAATTGAAAATACAATGTTGAAGTGAAATGCTAAAGTCTTTGAAATGCTAAAGTCACATTCAGCAAATATATCTGTAGTACAGAAAGAAATGGTAACTATTCATTTTTTTATATTCATAGTCTGATGTAGTCTAAAAGAATATTTAGAACAATTCTAAAGGAGTACTACTAATTTTTGACATGGTTGAACTTTGGTTGTCATTTTTCTTCATTTCTGGGTATCCTGCAGTTCTACATTTTCAAACTTGTGAGTGAGTGAAAGCAGATTTCCAAAGTCCTCATTTTGGAGTACATGTCTTCTTGAGTCTTCTGAGTCTTTATATATATATATATATATATATATATATATATATATATATATGTGTATATATATATATATATATATTTTAGCATTAACTATCAGATGATGTTTCCATCTGTCACAGTTCCCACAGAACTATGGCTTAAGGCTAAAGTACTTGGTTCTCCAGATGAATCCCTTCTCACAGTTCAGGTTTAGGTTATTAACAAGACATCAAGACAGGTAGACTTCAATGAAGACACTGGGAAAATTCATTCTGACTTATCCATATTTTGGTCTTATCTTTCTTGTTCCCACCTTTTTCAGCAATTCCCTGTTTAAATAGCTCCCTGTTACTCTTCCTAAATTCTCTTCAATGTTTCCAGCAGACATGATAACTTAAAAGAAAAAATAGAATATAGAGTATCCTGATTTAGGAATATATTCACAAGGATCATCAAAGTCCAATTTCTATCCCTGCACAGATGTCGTGGTTTAGGAATGGTTGGTTCTCACCAACCTAATTTTCCTATTGAAACTCATGTGCCGCTCACTGGCTTCCCCCTATCCCTCCCCTGAAGGAAAATTGAAGACACAAAAGGCAAAATCACAGGCTTATAAAAGAAAAATTTATTAGAAACAACAAAGAGATAAGAAAATTAATAGCAATAGTAGCACTATAAATAACAAAGTGTACAAGATTCACATGCGATTTCTTAGAACCAGTGCTCCCTCTACCACCTTTCCTCAACCCAAAAGAGCCACTTTTCACCCTCCCCTCTGCCTCTGGAGTTGACATGAGGTGTATAGAATAACCTCCATGTCCTTGCCATGTCTCCTTCTGGTTACTGGCAAAAATTACCCCTGTCCTGGCCAGAACCAGGACAAGAGAACAGCCCCAAGAATCACATCATGTGAAGTCACACCATTACTTCCCTGTTGAGCCTGTTCCAGTGCCCAGCTACCCTCTGGTTGATTAACTTCTTCTGAATATCAAATCTAAACCTCCTCTGCCACAGCTTCATGCCTTTACCTTGGGTGCTATCACTGGTCATAAGAGAGAAGAGATCAGTACCTTCCCCTCATGCAGAAACTGTAGGCAATGAGGAGGTCTCCCCTCTTTTCCAGGCTGAGCACAGTAAGAGACCTAAGCCCCTCCTCACATGGCTTCCCCTCTAGGTTCTTCACCATCTTTGTGGTCCTCCTTTGGACACTCTCTAATAGTTGTATATCTTTCTTATACTGTGGCACCTAAAACTCACACAAGGACTTGAGGTGAGGCTGCACTAGCCCAGAGTGAATCGGGAAAACCACCTCCCTTGACCAGCCAGTGATGCACCCCAGGACACAGGTGACCCTTCTGGTGGTCATGTCACACTGTTGACTCAGTAGAATGGGACTTAATGTTAGAAGAACCAAGGTTTGAATAGTGGAGACCAGGGAGTTTATAAGAGTGGTATGTGTAGTGGTATGTGGAGGTTGAAATACTACTGAACCAAGTGGAACCCAGCTCCTGACAAATGATGTTTTTGAGACCTTTTTTCCTCTTTTTATTCTTGCAGAATTTTCTTCTGCTATTTAAGACAGAAAAGAAAGCCTTTAGATACACTTCTAGAAAGCCAAATTATTTCATTACCTTAACATGATGGCTTTTATGTAAAATAAAGTAACAGATGGTAAGGTGTAGGTCTGGAGACAAAGGACTTTTCCAATTACCTATGAAGAGTTGAAAAATGAACAAATCTGCATAATTTTTTATATAATATAAAGGTAGAAAGCAATTTCCAGACTGATTGGAATAGGATGCCATTAAAATTGCTTCTTAAGAGAATATTTTAAGTGCCTGCTTTTCAGAATGAAGTGCTTGTAATTCATGGACATAGATAAAAGCTGTACTGGCCTCTGTGTGTAAATGCAGTCATATTTCCATGTATTTTCAAATTTTCATAAGTTATGTGATTTATGTAAGAATTTATGGTTACTCAGAAGCATCAGAAATGCAATTTAAGTGCTACTACTCATAAGACTTGCCAAAGGATTAACATCAGCAGATTTATTTTGTAAATTTTATTGTCATTGTATATCATACTTCTTCTAATATCATGTCTCTGTACTACAATAATTTCATCCTAAAGTAACTGGGAGAATGAAATCTAACTGAAGAAAATATTATAAAAAAGACATAATAAAGATATGTATTTGTAAAAACATTTCTATAATTAGAATTTTATTCATAGAGAAAATATAGTGTTTATTTATAAACTCTTTGTACACATCCTGACCAAAAAAGCATCACATATTCTGTTATGAATTAACCTGAATCTATTTAGATTTAGTTTGATTTTCCTATTATCAGTGTATGTGTATGTAGTGTACGTTGTTAAACAAACTATTCGAAAATACTTTATTTTTTCTTTGTTTTCTTAAAAAATGAAGTCTAGAAAAACCTTTTTGACTATCACTGGTGCTCAGTTCATTGTAATTGAAACTAACACATCTTTGAAATATTTCATGCAACAGTCAAATTTAATATGCACATGGATTTGTGAATTATTGCCATAAATATTCTAAATGGTGAGGCAAAGTTTTCCCTGCAAATGTAATTTTCTGAGACTCTGCAATGTTTAATAGGCTATTGCTCTAACATACTCTATTTAGTTTTGCATCTTCTATATTGCAAGCGTAAGTCTTTTCAGAGTGAACATTCATTTAACAGTCTGTGGACCTTACAGCACAGATCACTTCTGTCACTGAATAAGTTAAAAGTGTTGAGTGCAATATATTAAGTAATCTAATGTAGTTTTAACATTTATACATTTTTAACTTTTATACATTTTTAACATTCATACAGTTTTATCATTATAACATTTTTAACATTTATAGAAAAGCATACTTATAAAGGTTCTGATAAAATTTTGCAAATGGAGATATCACTATGTTTCACTCGTAAGAGAGAAGTGGCAATATACTTTAATAAAGTAGTGAGTTAATTAAGAAAATTCAATCATAAATGCAACAGTGGTTTAACAAGATTGGATGGGAAGGTACATTTGGCCATTTACTGCATAGAGGACAGAGTCACATAAAGATGTCAGGGACAACCTCCTGTTGAGTCATGAGGCTCAGAAAGAACCCACCTACCCATTCTCAGGGAGGAGCCAAGGTGCACCTTTAGTCCGAGACTCGGTCAACAGTTTATGTCTAAAGGATTCTATAGGCACAATGAAACCTATATATCACTTAGATAAGATTTAAAATTTTAGCACGCTATTAATCACTTACTAAGGGTCTGTTATAAAAAATAATTTCTCAGCCTCTAGGAGTAACCTTGAGAGGCACCCCTACTCAAGGAGAAGTCCTAGTGTGAGGCCCCTGCGATGCAGGGAGCTCAGCAGGCCCTGAGCACATCACTATTTGCTAAGTAGCATGATTGACTTATTTGTGTACTACCAAGACATCTGAGTCCACTCTCTAGACACCCCCTGAGTACCATGTTGCCCTCTGTTCCCCAAAGTCCACAGCAAGCTGGACATGGCTATCAAAACACCACTGGTGATTATGGATAAAGCAAGAGGTAGGAGGAAGAGAGGCACACTGTCACGCTCCATGTCATGACTCTAGTCAATTTATCTTGCCTCCTGATGCTGGTGGTATGGCCAGTCTATGCGTGTGAGTATGCATAAGTTATGTGTGTTTTGGACAGACACAGTCATAAACTGAGGCACAGATATTTCACCTAATGAAAATAGCCTGACATACTGGATGCACAGCTTTTACCTGTTCATTAATTTTAGTCTGAGAATCTCACTTAGTTCTCATAAAAATCCTTCAACCTTTACCTGTCAATCTACTTCTACCAGAACCAGCCAGGTTCCTTCACTCAAAGCTTGTCAACACTTTTAAAAATATCTCTCCTAATCTCAGTCACAGAACAAAGAGAAATTTTCTAAAAATGTTTTCCTTTGTCTATTCAACAGTTGCTTAATTTAAAGCTATTCAACTGTAGATATACAACTATCTTGTCCTAACAAAGGACTATGGAAAAGTTAACACAGTACCCTTTGAACAAATATTCTTGAAGAACCCAAATGTTTCTAGGCTTCAAAAGAATACAGTGATTTTTTGTACATCTTTATTTTAATGTGTCTTTAATGCGTCCTGGAACTTTATATGCAGTATCTTAATGAAAAGTGATAAGTTAGCTTTTAGGAATTTCAAAGCTGGAGAGAAAAGTATCTGGTATATTCAGAATCTGCTTCTTCTGTGAAACTTCTATACTGTCCTTTACTCAGAGCTAATTGTGAAATTGGAAGCCATAATGATTGTTTTCTTTTTCTGAGCACCCAAAATTACTTGGGATTGCTAATACCCTAGCTGCCTTAGATGTCTATCTACAGCTGTCCTGGAAAAATTAGTAAAGTTTGGGATCTATTTGAAGTAAGTTAAAGGATAGCAGCATAATTAATGCCAACCAACATTATTTTCTCCACAGTATGTCTTCTAAAAGAGGTTGTTTTGGGAAAGAAATGTAAGGGGAACATTCATGTACTTAGAAAATTTTCAAAGGGGTAATTTTAAGGCATCCTAATTCAAACCAACAAAAAATATTACTTCCTGCTATGGGAGTGATAAATATTTAATGTACTATTTATAGTGAAGAAAAAATTATCTGTACTACTTCAAGCATATAGATCTGATCACCCCAATATACAAAGTGTAGGACAAATTAGAATATAAGAAAAATTGAAAAATATGAAAAGGATTTCAAAGAAAATTTAGGGATTTTATGATTACTTGATGACATATATATTTATATATATGAATATCACATGTAATTCTTATAGGGTGTATGTGCTTGAATCTATCAGAGGAATGAAATGCAAAGCATGCATCTGCCTGGACTTCAGCAAAGCACTTGATATAGCACCATGTGGAAAATTACAGGTCAAATGAAAAAAAGATAAAAATTACTAGAACTGCAAAATTATCAAGGTTCTAGTTAAAGGGGAGAAGACAGCAGATATTATTGATATTAAATATATTATGAAAGACAAATGAAATTATGTTTCTCAAGGGTTAGGTCAGTAATACTCTTAAGTGAATTTAAAGATATTATATATGAATCAAGAATACCTCAAGAACTTTTACCAATGTTGAAAATATAAAAATCATTGTAATCCTAGAGAAAATGAAGGCTCATTCCACACAAGTACTGCTTAAATAAGTAAAAGCAATCAGAATAGAGTAATTGAAGAAAGTACGAACAAAGCAGGAAACAATTTCTTCTAACAGTGTTTGCTCTTCTGTTCTATAAAAGAAAATCTCTTACTTTGACTTTCAATGCAAATTTTGGCTAAGATATTCTTCTTTGTGTTGCAGAAAGTTACTTGTACAGATGTGTACATTTCACTAGGTGGTGAGTAACTGATGAATCAGTTCTATCTGACAGACTGGTAGCTTCACAACTTTAATGATTTTTTTAAAATTGTCTGTTCATACTCACGGGAGAAAAATTGGGTGAATTTTGGTACCAAAGAGACATGCATCTTTTGACAGTATGAAATTTTGTATTTTGTAACTGGAAATTGGTAAGAAAAATCACCGACAAAACCTAAGGGGAGAAATTCAACTCAATGAAGGAGTTGTATCATATTCAGTCCTATGAGGCACCAATATGTCACAGCTGTGAATAATGCAAATGGTGTCCTAGGATTTGTCAGGTGAGTTAGGACAATATTAGTTCCATTATACAAAATTCTGGGGAGATAGTCTCTGAAATATGTGCTCTGGTCATTCATATTGAAAGGAGATGAATTTAAACTGACAGATGGAGAGAGTTTCTGTGATAATGTAGAAAATTGAAAGTCTATTATATGAAAAGAGATTGGAAGCACTGGGCTTGGTTAGTCTGGTGATGCAGAGGCAAAAAAAGGATAAGGTTGCTGCCTAAAAATTCATCAAAGGTTTCAGACTATGTAAGGTAAAGGGTTGGTAAAGGAACAAATGGATACAATAAATATGTTTTTCTTGAAACTGAATATCTAGTAATTCTATGCCATGTATGGAAACCTAGCGTTTACAAAGGGTTACAGGAGAAAAACCAAAGATAAACAAAACAAAGATTACTTTAAATAGATTTTCATATTTTTAAAGGATTAATGACTCTGATTCATGCTGCTGTATGAATGTATTGAATGAACAATTAATAGGTAAACATGTATTGAAAGATATACATAGATATGCAATATATACATTAACTATAGGCCTGCATGACTTTAAATACCTGGTCAAACATCTGGAAATATGAATCTGAATAAAATCAACCAACTGATTTGTTATGGAGCCAGTTGTGGGCCTGGGAATAACAGATTCTACTATCTCTACAGGGTGGAAAGAACTCTTTTTTTGGAATTCTTTAAAAAGATGTTTTCAGTTTGCTTCTAGGTCAGCATGAACTTGCACATTAATCTGTAGCTAAAACAATTCATCTAAATCTCAGCTGTCTTAATTTGATAAAATGAATCCCACTCATAGAGTGTAACAGACTTGAGTAGGGAAAAATAGCTGTCACTAGCAGGGTCTCTCAGATTACCTAGAGAAAATTGCAGCCTAATACAAGAAAGTGGAAGGGAAGGAGAAGGCTGTCTAGAAGAAGTAACTTGACCTCAAAATAAATGAGATTTATTAGAGAAAAAAGTAAGGAGTATGTGAAGAAGATGATAAAACTTATTTATTCTATGGCAGTGTGAAAATAAAATGTTGGTAATAGTAGGGAAATTATGGTAAGATTGCTCCAGGGACATTTTCCTTTTGGCAAAGGAAAAAAACAACAACACAAATCCTCTATAGACACAGGCAATGACAATTAAATATAATCTAGAAACACTTGAGAAAAGTTCTGGTTGAACAACATGC
The DNA here is from genome assembly GCF_027477595.1 of Haemorhous mexicanus. NCBI lineage: Eukaryota > Metazoa > Chordata > Aves > Passeriformes > Fringillidae > Haemorhous > Haemorhous mexicanus. The sequence continues at coordinate 75,269,085 of NC_082342.1, read as the reverse complement.
ATCGTGATAGACAGTTATCCATGTCCAGATTCTGATTTTTTCCCTAATATGTAAAGTCTGCTACTAGTTCCTAGCCATCTGCTTTCTGTGACGACTCTTCAAGATTCATACAAAATTCATATTGCCTCTTTCTTCTTCTCTTTACCACTTTCTGGTCAATACCATTGCTATTGAAGGCTCAGTTCAGTTCTTGAGGTCCTTGGGATTATTCTGTGTGCCTTTTCAATGCAGCTATTGTTCTGACATAAATAGAAGCTAGTGAAAGCATCGGTGGTAAAAATAAAATCGGAATATTTACAAGTGAAAAATAGAGGCCTTAGTAAAATGCCAATGCTGCTTGGGTAAGAGAGGCATCTCCAGTGCCTTAGCCCAGGCATTTTGTTTCATTTTAGTGACATCCTTGGACATGTCTTCCAGTTCAGTGTGGATGTCTCAGATGTCTTAGGTGCCTGTGATGGATGCACTCAATCCCTTAACCAAACCAGCAGTAGTTCAACACAGGCTTCAAAGGAGGTAAAGGCATGAGCTTCAGGCAGTGCAAGATCTCCTCCAGTTCCATTCTGTTCTCTGAAAACTCACAAAGGAGCAGAGTAACTCAGTGAGCATTGATGCACAAGTGCTTGAGGAAGAAGTAGCAGGACCATGCTGAGAACCGACTGCAACCCCCATTTCTTGTCCTTGTAATGCTATGGGGAAGGAGGTAGGGAACTCGGCAAAAAGTGAAGACTGAGAAGAAAAGACAGGGGTGGAGATAATGGTTCTTTTAATTCCACAATGACAAATACATTTCTCATCAGGAAATAAGAATCAAGGTGCTATAATGGACTGCCTAAAAAATTTTTAAAAGCATTATGCACTTTCTGATGTGTGTACATTCATGTGATTTCTGAGAAAGTGCAATTATATCTGAAAAAATCAGTGATACAATGTAAAAGGTACAAAACCTATGAAGTAATGTTATTAAGCAAAAAATTAATTCAAAAAACTTCCAGGTTTTAAAAATATTTTAGAACAGCAGTAGGATTCTATAAAACAAAAGACTACCTTCTCTTATGTCTCTAGAGAGATCATCATCACAGTATAAATTTATTATATATTTGCATACATCAATATCTTCAAGATCTTGTTACATGTCAGCTTGCTGTAAAAACAGACCTAATATGATAAACTGAAGTATTTGATATAAAAACCTAACAGCAGACAACTGTATTAAACCAGGTTCATCTACCACTGATTAGGTCTCTGAGACCTTCAAAGTGCAAGGAAATCACACAACAGCTACAGAAGAGCTACACTGGATATTCAGCAGCATCTAAAACAGTAGTAGATGCTCATGGGTAGGCAACAGAATCAAGACCCTGGTGTGACACCTGGGATTAGCTGAACTGTTCTCTAGTCATCACTGACTGTCCTGATTAGATTTACATTGACTATAATCTAAATTCAGACACCTGGTTAAAGACACATAGGTATAGATATATAAAGACATTTGAGAATAGACAGATAAATGCAGATAAGTTACTACTGAGCTGAACCCAACACCTAATGCTCATTAGAATTCAAACAGAAATGCAAAAAAACAGCTTTATTAATATTTTAAAAATGTTTTTATTTCAGATTTTCTAATACATTTTGTATATACATTTAATTTTTATACTCTGAAGACAATAATTTGCAAAGTATGACCAGTGTCATATATTTTAATACTTTTAGCTGTTTATCCAGTCTTTACTTGTACTACTTCACGACCTATTTCCCATTAACATTTCCTGTAAAGAAGGCATTCAGTTGTCATTACTGCCTTTGAGAATAATTTCTCAATGTTTTTCTGCAAGGAGAGAAATTGCAGTTAGCTTGCTTTCTAAAAAACCTGACAGCTATAACAGAACTTTCTTTCATGAAAGCTAGGTTTATAAGAATCATGCAGCCCAAACCTGGGGTATATAATAATTTGACCGGTGTGGAATTTCATTCTAGTTATCTATTATAGTTTTTATCATAAAATATTGTGGATTTCAGCAGGAGTGGTAATATTTCAAAGTGGCATAAACATTTCAGAAGATGGCAGCTCCTATCTTTGTGATCTGACAACTAAAAGCAACAGTTCAAAACAAGACAAGACAGGATTTTGCGTTACACTAAGAAAAACCTAAAATCATCAACCCCCTAGATGTTTCTGAGATATTAATGGTTCAGGTGTCCTAATTTTAATAACTGAACTCTACAGGGGTATGTCTTTCAAAGAATATGTTTTATGCAACATACCTTTATTTTTCAGTAGCTTCTCATATGACTCAGAATCAGAATCTTTGACATGACAATAACAAAACAAAGCAAAAGAGCAACAACAACACAAAACTAAACAAAAAAGCAACAAGCATTAAAATGGGCCAAAGTTAGGACTGGACTGTAAGTTTTGAAGATGTATAATACAGTAGATCTAACACCAGAACTATCCAGGGAATGCTTGGATGACTTCAGGTCATCCAAATCCTGTCATAAGAGAATGTAACAGGTATTGTTCACAGAATTGCAGAATCATGAAATTTAGAAGTAACTTCCAGATGTCATTTAGGTCCTAAATGCATCTTCTGTGCAGAGCAGTTAAACCAGATTGCTTTCAGCAGTGTGCAGTAAGTTTTTCAGTGTTTCCAAAGACAAATATCCACAATTTCTCTGGGCAACCTGTTCCAGCATTTGACCACTCTCATATTAAGTGCTGCTCACTTTTTTCTTGTAAAACTTCACAGCATGTTCCCTTTTCAGGCCCAGTAGGGAAATGATTGCTTTTTCCTCAGCTGAAATATGTACAAGCATTGAAAAACAAGGTCACTGAAAGTTACTTGTTTACTTGTTTTTCCATAACTATTCAGTGTCTTCATTTCATGCTATTAAAATCAGAATTACCTCAGGTGTATGGAGTACAATGCCTTCATAGAAAGAAAGGGAAAACCTTGCAAACTCCAAAAAATTAAGCTGATCCTCTGAAAACTGAATTTCTTAAATTTTTATGCATGGCAATAATTTTCTTCTGTCTTCTGGTAAAATGTTTTGGGTTTGGATCCGAGTGAATGCAAGACTGGGAGACCAGTGCTGGAGAAGTGAAAGAACCAAACATGTGAGAATGGTCAGCAGATGTTCCTACTTACCTGATACTGCCTAATGGTTCACCTCTTCATTATACAAAAAAGAAGCAAATGAGAACAGGGGTTTAAACTGTTAGCCTACATTTTCCCCCATTTTTATCTTCTACTATATTTTTCTTTCTCTTCATTTTCATTTCCATTCTCATTTAAATATATATCTGTACTTTCTGTATATTCATGTCTATTTGTCTATATATTAAACCAAAGTAAAACTAAACTAATCCTCTATTATTAATTTGCAATGTTCTGTTTTCATGCTTTAATCTAACTGAAGAATAGATGTGGGAAATGCAAGGCAAAGGTTAACATCTCTATTCTATTATAGCTGTAGTCACTCAAGAGAAAAAAAGTGTATCTTTAAACACTCTTTTTTTTTTTTCAGCTTACTGCAGTCTTTTTGCTTGGCTTTCAGTAATAAATTTGTTCAAACTCTGTGTGTTCTCTAAAGATTTCTAAAGGTAGTATATACTTCAAATACCAATACCCACAGCCTAAATTATGTCAGCCGGAGTTGTAAGGTAAATGTTTGGTTCAAGTCTTGCAAATAATGTTTGAGTGAACAAACCTTTTTTCATTTCCTAATATTTTTTCACATCCTGAAGGTTCTTCTATTGTGTATTTAAATATTATCTCAGAACAGTGAAATATCTGCAGCTTTCATAGTAAAACAACACTGGTCTTGGTGCCCTAGGTGCCAAAATAAACCTGTAATAACTCATTTGTCCAGGGCAAGAAGGCTGGTGAAGGCTCTAGAGCACAAGTACTATGATGAGCAGCAGAGGGAGCTGGGTTTATTTAGGTTTGTTGAGAGAAGGCTCAGGGGTGACCTTACCTTTCTCCACAAATTGTAGCGAGAAGGGAATCACCCTGCAACCATTGACAGGACAAGAAGACATAACGTCAAGCTGTGCCAGCAGAGACTCAGGCTGGACATCAGGAAGGATTAGTTCATAGAAGGGGTTGTTAAACATGGGAATGGACTGCACAAGGAGCGGGTGGAGTCACCATCCCTTGAAGAGTTTAGGAAAAGACTGGATGTGGAACTTATCACCATGGTCCAGCAGACAAGGTGGTGTCCAGCCAAGGGTTGGCCTTGATGACCTCAGAGGTCTTTTTCAATAGAAATGATTCTGTGGTTCTGTGATTTTCACTTGCCCAAAATATGAAGTTATTCCTTTTAGTATTAGATAAATGCATGCCTGGTCTGTACAACTTCAATTTTCGAATCTGGTTACATAAAACTTGGAATGTTTTGCAGCCCTGAAAATCATCACATACAAATATCTGGCTGTAGACAAGGGAAAGTAAATCTTACAGAAAAATAAAACTGTATATCTTTTAAAGATTGCAAAACAGGTTCAAAACAGTTTGTCAAAGTGTTTGACTTGTAAAAGAATTGAAATTCATCTTACTTCCTCCTTTTTTTTTTAGTACACTCAGTTTTATTTATAGCTGTCCTTCCTCTGTCTGTTGTTACTTTTCTGATGCCACTTTTGTTTTAAAATCTCTTGTATCCTCCTTATTTCAAGGCATAATAACTTATTTTCATTTTTCCTTTTCAGGAATCCTAAGCCCTGGACACCAGAGGGAAAAGTCTGGAGGAAGGAAGATTTATCCTTGGTAACAAAGGATCAGATTAGGGAACAACTTAGAATTCTAGAATCATAGCATGAATTGAATTGGAATAAATCTTTAAGGATCACCAATCCAAATCACATTACATGGACAGGGATACCTTCCTCTAGATTAGGGTGCCCAAAACCTTTTTTAATCTGCTTTGAACACTTGTAAAGATTTGTCAACTGCAGTTTCTCAAAAAAAAAAAAAAAAAAAAAAAAAACCTTCATATTCCATTTAAATCTCTCTCCTTTCAGTTTAAATCCATTACCCCTTGTCCTGTTACTCCAGGCCCTGATAAAAAGTTCCTCTCCATCTTTCTTATAAAACCACTTTAAGACTCAGAAGACTGAGTCTTCTGTTTTACAAGATGAACAACCCCAACTCTCTTAGCCTGTCTTGATAGCATAGGTGCTCTATCCCTCTGATGATTCCCACTGCTATCCTCTGAATGTGCTCATGTCTTCCTTGTAATTGTTATTCCAGAACTGGATACAGTACTCCAGGAAGGACTCTCATGAGAGCAGAGAATAGGGAAAGAATCATCCCCCTCCATTTGCTGGCCATTATTCTGTTGATGCAGACCTGGATATGATTGACTTTCTGGGCTGCAAGCATATGGTACTGGCTTATATTTTTCCAACCATCAGTACCATCAAGTCCATGTCAACAGGGCTGTTTTCAAAATATTCATCTTCATGGTACTGGAAGTTACCCTGCTGACCCTTGTAAAGGTACAAGACTTTACACATGGCCTTGTCAGCTTTATGAGGTCCACCTAGATGTATTCCTCAAGCCTGTCAAAGTCCCTCTGGAAGGCATTTCCTCCATCTAGTGCATCAACTGCATCACTCAGCTTGGTGCTCTTTAGATCCCACAACAGAGGCGCTTTATTTTCATGTATAAGTAGTTATTCATTCAAAGAGAGTGAGTTCCTCATAATTTGGCAAAGAGTTACATTAGTATTCTTCTATATTAACCTCACTTTTTAACCTTTGATTCAATTATAGAACTTACATGCCGAAGTAGCTAGACACTGTGAAGGAAAAGCAAATTCTTTTATCTCATTCTTCCACCAAGCTCCTTGTTGGAGTCACAGTGTAAAACCTCAGCTCAGTAGGAAAATGTCATTCTTGCCCTTTGATGTATTTAGATTATGAGTCACATAGAGCTACCAACTATCTGGTTTTGTTATGAAAAGAGAAAATGATTACAAATGCATTTTCAGTGAAGCTCTCATCTAGGAACTAAAACCATCGCTGAGATTAAGATAGGTCCCTTTTTGTGTGTCTCTTGTGACTTTACAGCTGAAGTCTGTTCTCTCCCAAAGTATTCTATGACTTCAGCATATTGCTTCACAGTGGTAAAGGCACAAGTGGGTGCTTTTGGATAACTAAAACCCTCTTTATGATAACACTTCATAAAAACTGAGTTGTTTTGCTTCGTTATTGTAGAATTTATTCAAGGAAAAAACCCACAGAATCTGTCTTCCTTTAGGCATCAAACTTAGATATTTAAATCTGAAAAAGTCATAAAATTTTACAGTGAAAGGAGTGAGATGTGTACTTCCATTGTAGAGTCTTTGATGACATTTTAAGATTGACAGGTAAGAAAAGTCAGATGTACTAAAATTTACATCTGCTTATTTGTCAATTCCCATCCAGAGGATGAAATTCATATAGTGAAGACCTCTGGAGCAGATGCAAATAAATGGAGAATGCTTTTTGAAGGCAAAAATATGTATTGTCTTTTCTCTTCATGTAAGCTGCTACACTGCCAAAAAGGACCAAGTTTATTTTTCAATAAATTAGGACTGTTTTGGACAACATGTTTGTACATATATGTGTTCTTAGTGAAACTTGGTGAAAACTATTCTTTCTGAGATCAGAATGACAATGACATTTTGATTTTCCACTTAAAAACAGAAAGAACACAAGTGGTCCTTATTTAGGCATTGGAGTGGGTTCTCCCCACTCTGCTTTGTCACTATATTTGCTGTACATGTCAAAGTTTTGGTTGCAGGGATGCTTCAGGGATGGCTGTTGTAAGAGGTTGGAGCAGCCCAATGCTGGGGACAGACAGTTCCTAATAGGTCTACAGTGGACTTCAGTCTGTGGAAGAATCCATGCTGAAGAAGGAAAAAATTGTGAGGAAGGAAAGGCAGAGAGGAGCTGATATGGATTCATAACACTTAATTGCCCGTCCCACCCTGACCACTCTGGGGAGCTGGAGAGAAATACTGACATTTAGTCTGAAGAAGCAGGGTTAGAGGAAAAGTGGGGGTTTTTAAATATTTTGTCTTTGTTTCCCATTACCTGAATCTACTTGACAATAAATTCCATAAATTTTCCCCAATCTCAGTTTGTTTTGTCCTTTGTGGTAAATGATAAGTAGTCTGCCAATGTGTATTTTGACCCATTAGTCTTTTCTTCCAATTTTCTCACCCTGTCCTGTTGAGGAGGGCAAATGGCAAAATTCTTACACAGCCATAATCACAAACAAGTTATTCTTCTCCTTACAATAGCTAGGACTCAGAGGTTATTCTGTGTCATCTCACATCCATGCTATGGAGTCCCCTCTGGGATAAAGGTTTTCCATACAGTCAAATAAATGTGGAAGAGGGAGTGGTGGGATGACGCCTGTTCTGAGCCTGATGGAGCATCTGGAGAATGCTGGTTCCAAGCTGGAGGGAGTGGTTGGGTAATGCCAGTTCCAAGCTGGGGGACCAGTTGGGGTGATGTGGCTGTGGTCAGGTTAGACACTGTGGAGAGCATTTTGCATGTGAATCACGCTCTCCCTTTTGTACACTTTTGTTCTTAATATTGTTGCTGAAACTCTTTGTTTTCTTATCCTGTTTCTGTTTCCAGTATATTTTTTTAATCTCAACTCCTGATCTTTTCCTTTTCTGCCTCCAGTTCTCCTCTCCAGCCCACTCCAGAGGGAAGAGGGAGGGGGAGGAGGAGGTGGAGCAAGAGAGAAGCAGCATGATTTGGTGAGGAGCATTAAACTGGGGAGTAACATTTCTAATCCACAAACTCAGGTTCCTTCCCAAAAAGTATTTGAGTCTGATTGATATTGCAAGTGTGATATTTTATATTCAAATTGTCTTCAGATACACATTACAGAGATTTGATTTTTTTTCCCAAATCCAAGTTAATTAATGCAGCTATCAGATCTTAAAATCATATTAAAATGTTATGGACTTTTATGAAGATTTCTTAGTAATGCTGACAAAGCTAATTTCCCAATTAAATACAGCATATCTATAGGAACATGGCATTGTATCTGAATTTATTATTTAGGCAGTAGTGTAATGAATCTCACAGCAGTGCTGCACTGTCAAGATTACCTGTGTTTTTCATTCCAGTCATCATTATGAATCATGCTTCTTGGACATACCTGATTGCTCTCTTTACCTCTCTTACTGAGTCTGAGCTGGACTGCTTATGTCTATCCCTTGTGCCCAAGAGAAAGCAGGGCTTTGTATGCCATTGATTCAGGCAGTTCCCTGAACACGCAAAGATGAGACTTATCTTCTAAATCATCATAATATGTAAGGTTATGTCTAGCTTATCTCTAGCTCAACTCAGTACTGTTTAGTGAAAGGCAAAATAGAAGAGCACCTACTTTAAAGAAAAATCAACTGTCTCTCACTACAATTTCCTGTGAGATCTCAAGAAGATTTGCTTTATGTGGTATTTTTTTAAAAGCTTGGCCTTTTCTTTTAATTATCTGCATGGAAGCTTCTGGTTGATGAACAGTACAAAGACGTGGTTCTTCATATCAGATGCCTAAACATGAATTTATAAATACTTAGACTTGACAGTTTTAACTTCAAATACAGTTCTTTACTATCCTCAGATGCCTTTTTTCATCCCTCCTCTCACAGAGTTGTTCTTGAATATAGCTGACACTATTTAACCAGACCATTTTATCTCTTTTAAAACACTGTGACAGATGTGTAAATGTTTTAACATTTACAGGTAAATGTTTATATTTAAGGTATTTTTTATAAGTTTCCTGTTATTTAACTATTTGTGTGTGTTTCTTTTGGTAGTGTTTCACATCTAAATTTTTTTTCCACTAAGAAAACCCAGTGTGAACTAGCAGCTTTTAAAACAGTACAGTTGCATATGTGAAGAACTCTGAACTCACCAGCAGGACTTAATGAATAGCAGGGTTTGTAGCCTCTGTAACTTGTTCAAATTCTACATGCTACTACATCAGAAACTTTCAAATTTCTTCACAAATTATGGTTTACTTATCAGCAATTAAATGTATCCTTTTCCCTTTGATCCGGTTTGGCAGATTTTTAATTCAAGAAAAAACATAGAATTTAACTAATTTAGTCTTTTTTTTATGCTATAGAAATGGAGAATTTATATGTATAAAATGTTTCTGAATTTTAACTGCTTTCATATTAACTGAAGTCATCAATAAAATTGTAGTAAAAGTCAATATTTATCCACTGACAGTTCAACCCGTTCCTTTTGGTATGTGTAGAGTGTAAACTAAGTCATTCTCATGGTCCCAAAATTTTAAATACTGCAGATTTCATCTTTATTTTTGAAAAAAAATTTTAAGATTAAATTCAAAGCAAATCACCACTGCCTTTCCTCTCTATAGCAGAGTGAATCCTAAAGATTTAGCCAGGTATTTGAATAACTGGTCTTGAACAGCAAATCTGAAAAAATTGGCTTACTTCACCTCCAGATACAGAGATTTAAAATATTCAGCATCCTGAGAATGCCTCAGTCTCTAGCATGTGTCTCTTTTTGGAGTTTTGTTGGAAATATGAGGACAGCTTTATGTGAAGTGGAGATACAGGTCTTCGCTGCAGCATTTTGTGACTTCACCTAAAAAAAACCACTATCTGAGAACTAACTCTCCTTTCTTGCATTTAGAGTGTAGTGAGGAGTGTTTGTTGTAGTTGTGGTGTGGAATTCGAAATCCATCTAACTGTTAAAGTTTAATATTACTGACAACCCAGTAATATAAGACAGGAGAATTTACACTTATTTTCTCTAAACTAAAAGAAATACCAGAGAAAAATTCTACTGCATATGCAGACTATGATTATCATTACAGACTCTTTGGTGTACCAAAACTGTGTGAAAGAACCCCTAATTATTTATTACATTTTAAACCTCTGTGCAGGTAACTCATATGGTACTGAAGAAAAATAAACAGTACTGTCAAGCAACAAGAGAAGGAGGCTACAATAACATGTGTTTGTGTGTTTGTACTTATATGAAGTAGGCAGTGGCAGCTATCTTCAGCTGCAAGTTTAGAAGTGAATGACAGGTGGTTGTAATATGTAGTGAAAGACATTGGTAAATCACTTCAGTGGTAATGCATTCTTTGGAAATAAGCCAGTCACTGGCGATAATTCACTGCAAGTATTTTCAATTCCGCTGTTTCCAGAACTTGGGTTATATATCAAAGTCAGAGTCATCATAAGGCAAAATCTAGAATCTTATATTATTCTTACTAATTCTGAGAGAAATTCTTCCATCTCTTGGTTAAACAGTGTTTATCTCTGTGGTGACTGATTCTGCAGAAGCTTAAGCCTGTCTTGTACAATTATATCAGTTGACTATTTCTATTGTTTTGGTGGACTAGCACTGGCTAACAGCCAAATACCAACCCAGCCACTCCTTCACTCCCCTTCTTTAGGGACAGAAAATAGGACTGAAAATCTTCTGGGCCAAAATAAAGACTGGATTGGATCTGATTTCAACTGATTTTTTTATTACTTAATTCAATAGTGAATTTCTAGACCAATTGTGGAACATTTAAGTAAAATTTTATTTAATTTCTCATAACATATTTCTCGGAACATAAAACTAACACTAAGAAAATTCTCGTAAATTATGACTTTACACCCATAATTTACACACATGCAATTTATTCTTTTAAAGTCATTTGCTTGTCAGCAGATTTCAATGTTGAAGTACTTGACAGCAGGGGAAGAATGAGGATATTGTCTTCTGGTTTTTTTCTTTCTTCCTGTTTGTTAAAACAAAAAGAAAATTTTGTTGTCAAAATTCCTTGAAACTTCAATATTAGTTCCCCTATGTTACCAAGAGAGTGAGAGCTTTCTGGGTTTTAATTTGGTCGCTACTTGCATAGTAGTTCCAGTGGCAGGTGAACTATCAATCCATTAACTAAAAAAAATTATTTATGGTAAAATTCTTTTCTCTATTTCATTGATCTATTCATTTCATTATGAAAGCAGCAGGATATTAACCTTCACAGTTTTTAAGTGTTGAGAGGATTCTTGAACTTGTAGGCGCTGTGTTCATTATGTCATAACAAGAGAAAAAACTGGTTTTAGATGTCAGTACCACATTGTTCAGAATATTAATGCATTTTACATAAAGCAATAACTGGATTAAAAAAAAAAGTAAAGAGGAATAAACCCTACAAAATAACCATAAGAAATCTGCTGGAGTCAAACTCTTCCACCGAAGTGGAGTAACATAAGTATTAGATCATGTCTTTTATCTATTTCTTTTGTCTCTGGATTTTGCTGTACAGCAATTTAGTGTCAGTAGAAAGCATGTAGGCCTTCCAGTGAGGTCCTTTTCCCCCAAAACTCACTAGTGTGGCTATTTTATTTGACAGCTTTGTTTTTCAAGATGAAGAACAAACTGAATCACCTTATTTTGTTTTCAATTCAGCATGTTCCTCTAGCAGATTGTTAGCCACATAATGTCAGTAAAATTCTTCTCTCCTTACCTTTATCTGTAGTTGTGTCTTAAGAGTGTACTCCATATAGCACTGAGTACTGACAACGGTCTTGTCAAGAGAAAGTTTTCAGGTTCTGCATATCACCTACAGGGGGCTTCTACTCAGTCTACTGTCTTCCTTGAGTAAAATTGTCCAAAGAGATCCTTAGAAATTAAAAAAACCCCAACAAATAGTCAAAAATATCTTGATTACCTTTTACTTACATTAAATCAAAACATTTTCCCCTTTCACTTAAGTAGATTATACAAGGATAAAAATGTGCATGCTGACATGCTTGATAACTGCTAAGAATTCAGCCATAGAATGTTTATTTTGAAATGTTACTTTTTCCAAACAAAGAAAATACAGTGAAACAAAAAAAAAAGGCAAATAAGTACACTGAATAGTTTAAGATCCAGAAGAAAAGCATGTAACAAACACTAGAGCAAAATCTTTTCTCTCAAAAATGTAGCAACACATATGAATATTTAATGTTCTGTTAGTTCCTTTCTACCTGCATAAGAGCTATTAGTATTAATACAAATTGCAGCTTCTGAAGCCTCAGATATTGCATTCAAAGCTCATTTTCTGATATCATTAAAGCATGGCTTTTTGGAAAGTGATTTACTTTATTTTCTAAAATACTACTCACAAGGATGCTTTAACATAATTAAGTCAATAACATTACTTAGAACCTCCACATAAAGGTGATTATTTCATTGTCAAACATTATGGTGATAAATGTAGACTAATGATGTAATTTGCTTCAATTAAAATTGTTTTATGAAAATTGTGTTTCTGCATATAAACCTTAAAGCTTTATGATTTCTCAAAGGCAGAACTGAAGGTAAATAAGTCCATGGGTTAATAAGAAGCTGATTATCTATACACTATACTCTCCCCCTATTTTGAGAAATTCAGGATGAGTATTTCAAAATTAAAAACACTGCCATCCTTGTAGCTCCAAATGCTTTCCCTTTTTTTACTCCACAAAATTAAGCAGAAGGCAAGCTGCAAACTCTTGTTCTGTTTCACATACTGAAATAAATAGTGCACTTTAACTATAGGGGTATATAACCCAGACTGGTGAAGTCAGTGCCATGCCTAGGCCCTTTGCACAATGAAGATATTATACCTGAAATTTAATAGCAAAAGTGACAAGCTTTTGGCAAGTCTCATGTGGGATTACAACATGCTACGTGTAATGCTCTCTGAAATAAGCATTACTGTCTTTCTGCTAGAGGTGCTTAAAAATCTTAAACTGACAATTCCTAGAGCTGATCCAGACTTCAGCAGTTCACCCTGTGTGTAGCTCACAATTAAGACACAGTGGCATTAAAACTGTTCTTTTATCTTGAAGCATATTTCATGTATACAGATATGCTTGGACTTATTTTGCACCATCCCCTGTCCCTCGTAGTCCCTAATACCAGAACAGCCCTGGCAGAAGCAGAACAAGCCTCTCTCAGTTATCTGGGGCAGATTTGGCCAGTTGGAGGTGGTTGTAGATGGCTGGGGCTGGTTCTCTCAGTTCTCATGTGACTGTTGACCCCCAAAATGGAGCTGCTGCTTACTCAGAGAAAGTCGCCTGGGAGACTGTGGGGTGGGGGGAACAATAAAACTTTGTCATGGGACTGGTGGGGAAACTTCCACCACTCCTACTGGGCCTCAAGGGCAGCCAGGTGTTGGTGGGGTGAGTGAGAGAGAGATGCACCCTTGAAGGAGGTTAGCACCAGTCAGGGACACATAATACCTGAGAAGAAAGTCTAGTGCTAGTGATGGCTTCTGTCTGGAAGCAAGAGGGGCAGAAGAATCAGTGAGGATGATGAAAGGATAAAAATATTACATGAAGACTCATACAATGATGTCAAAATACTCTTTTCTTTATATCTCTTAGAATACGATTTTATTGTTTACGACATTTCTTGAGGTTGTGGCTGAGGCTCAAATATAAATACAAGCAAAATTTTTCAGAGATACCTTCAGAGCCAGAAATCAAAAAGAGCAGTCAGAAACTTTTCCAGGTACTACTCACAGGTAAGGCAACAGTACAACTGTGTCCAGAACCCCATTACAAAATAAAGTGGATAGAAGAGTTCTTTCAAGAATTACATGTGCTTGCTATTTGCCTTCTGAAATGCAGCTGTCAGAGAAGAAATTGGAAAGACTCTGAAGTTTCTGCTGCTTATCTGTTACCTGATATCTCCTGCTGAGGAATTATACCATGTTTCAGTTAAACTACAAGAAAGAGCCAAAATGCCAGACATTTTCCAACTAAAGAATTGCAAAACCTCAAACTTCTTTTTCACATATTGCCATAATTTCTAGTTTGGAAGACCTTGTTGCTAAAGCTTAGAATCTAGAAAATTAGAATTTGAAGAATCAGAGAAGAGCTTCCAGATTTGAGTCCACACTACTTTTTTGATTTGCCTTATTTCCCCTTTTTTAACCCTAAACAGTGTTTGCTTTAAACATCTAGTCAGCCCAGCATACCTAATTTGGAATGATGACCTGTCATTAAAAATTCCTTTGATAAACTTAAAAAAGTTTTAAGAGAAGATGAATTAAAGGTTTAAACTGAATTTGAACTGGAAAACATAAACAGAAAACCAAACAAAGCAGAGAAGAAATGCATTTCTGTTTTGTATCACACTTAAAGCATCAAAGATAGTGACAAACTGGAGACAGCACAGTGAAGAGCCACTAAAGAGCACGTGACATGAGGGGTGGCTGAACAGCTTGAGGAAGAGCTATTTAAAGGGTAATTTAATAGTATTCATGTACTGCTTAGAGAACACAGAAAAGAGTGTTGGGCTGGTTTGGGGAGTGCACAGAGAAAGAACAAGGGAGAGATACCACAAGGTATACCAAGGGAAATTCTTATAAAATAAAAGTGTGGGGGCAAGAGAGCAAACAAAACACAATATGAAAGGTTAAGCAGTGGAGTGATTTGTCTATGGATACCGTGGAATTTTCATCTTTGGAGGTGTTCAGTGCACAGCTAGATATGGCTTTGAATAATCTGATCTAATCTTAAGGTTAGCAGGGTTTTGAGCAGGAGGTTCAAAGAGAGGACTATTTTCAGTACACCCCTTCAGAAAGACTTTTTTTTCTGTGATTTTATAATTCAATATTTTTTCTGTAGGTGTAACATAAATTATAGACGAGGGCAGCAAAAAATATCAGTGGTGGAAAAAATTCTGTGGGCAGCAGAAGCAAGGTCAATAATCATGAATTTCTTAGTAGGTGTTCAGAGGAAGTGAAGTAGTAATATTAGTAGAGATACTACATAAGAAGGAAGCAAAAAGGCATTAATAATTCAGATACACTAGACATATGCAAATAAATTTGTTATGGTTGTCTTGACAAAAATGTTTTTTATTTATATTTTAATGGATGAATAGTAAACATTCTGAAAGGAAAAAAAAAAAAGCAAACAAAATCAAACAAAACCAAAGTCAACAGACCATTGATCAAAAGGCTGCTTAAAGAATGCATCAATGGAAAATATTGATAAGAACAGCTGATATAGGATTTGGGAAACGTTGTGTATTGAAAAGCAGATATAGTCTGTATGCAATTATTATTCTTTGTAATTTTCCCAGAGTAAGAACTGACTTGGTCAGAGTCCAATGTTCATAAAGAATGGATATTTTAGTCTTTCAAAAATACAAGAATAAAAGTTTTCATAAGAAAGGGATCCACTATTTCCTGATCTAATTTGTAAAAGAATCATGGATGGTGCTGTTCTTGTTTAACTTGAAGGCAAATGTGGGCCTCAAAATATGTTTTACTTTGTCCATACATGTGATGTAAATTTGACACTGCTGGTACAAAAGAGTTTCTATTTTGTGATAGTGGTGCATATCTGAGTGAAAAAAAAACCAAAACAAAACAGCAAACTGTGGCTAGAGATGGAAGTTTGATATGGAAATCTGATAATAAATGATAAATGGATATGTGATAGTAAGCCTATACAGTGATAGCTTAAAATACAGAATCCTTGGATTCCCCTCTTAAAGTTCCCTTATGTTCTGCTTCCTGAAATTTGTTGTATCTCTATCTATCTCTATTTGAACAAGGACGAAATTATTCATAAAATACAAGAAATGAAAGAATTATTATAAAGCTCTGCAGCACACCCATAAAAGAGTGAAGACTGAGAGCCTCATCCTAAAATACACTAAGGATATGATGAAATCTAATATTTACAATAGGAAGAGTGACTGTGTAGAATTATGTGGGAAGTTAGTACATTTTGTAGTGTAACATGAAATTTGTCTCAATCAGCCCATCATATTAAGTTAAATTATGTATGATAGAAGAAGTGCTTCAGAAATTCAGAAGGGACTTAAGTATTTATTTCAACAGGAGGAAGCTTGTATTCGTTTAGTGAAAAAAAAACCCAGTTGCTTTACTTTTTAATATATTTAAATCACTGATCAAAATCAGCAGAAGTCCTAATAGCACTCCTAAGGATTCCTGCAGATGAATTATAAGAAAGAGTCGTTGTCCAGAGGAATAAAAAAAGGCTCTGTAAATGTGTATACATTGTTGAAACAGCATTTTCAAATAAACACTTTGAATAGGAGTAAAAATGTCAAAAACAACACACTTGAAGAACAGTCCTTTTAATTTTAAAAGTTTGTGTCAAAATTCTAGGGAGCAGAAAGCAAAAAACATTCGCATGGAATTTTTTTTCCAATTTCTATTGTTACTGAAATCAACAAAATGTTTGCAAGATATTTCAGTGTTTGAGCTTTGTTACTAGGAGACAATGTAGTACTTCCACTAAAATAGCATAAACTGAAAGTAATGTTATTTTTAAAATAGTGACTCTTCTCTGTCTTTTCAAATTTAAACTTGGTTTTATAATTGATAATGTTCAATGAACTATAAATAGATAATTTAATTTGATGTCTTGGTTACAGTGATGATTTCATAGAAACAGCAGTACAAAACCCACTGCATTTCCATGCAAAAAAAAAAAAAAAAAAAAAAAAGACTACATCCAAGAAGACTGCTATTCCAAAATATTTAAAGTGCTCATGTACAAAAACAATAATTTAGGAAGGAGAAATGGCAAAAAGTACCTTTTCTGTCATCTGAATAATATAGTATGACTCAAGCATGCAGAAAGACTGTGTAAAGAAGATAGAACTGTATAAGTGGTACCCATTTTAAGTGTCTTTAGGGTAATAATTAATTCATTAAAAGATGTGCTACCACTGTTAAAGAATGATGAACTGAAAGTAATTTTGACATTTTCTTGTCCTAAGTTAGAAGTAGCAGACAGCTATCTTATCAAATGGCTCTAAATAAAATAAATGCATTGATTTGAAAAATGAATGGAAACAAACCAAAAGTATAATTTATGAATGAAGGAGATTTTTCTGTATATTACACATTTGTATCTGGAAAAATAGGAAGAATTATTGTGTTCCTCTATAGTCATGAGTTTTTGTTGGTTGCTTTCTTTGCTTGTAGGACACTTGCAGAAAAAGTCTTAAGTTAAAAAAGTTGGGGGATCGTGTGAAAGCTATAAAAAACCCAAAATCACTGCAAAAAGTCTTCTAATCTAGGTAAAAACATATGTAAATATTTTAATTTGCATGCTATTTCAGTAGGAAAAAAAATTTTGTCAGCTATGTAGGGAGAGGGCTTTCCTAAAGTAACTTTTTAGAAGACAATTAAATATATGCAGTGTGCAGACTACATAGTGCAGTATATCCAGACCTGTAGGCAGCCCATTATTTAATTAAGTTAATAATTTAGTAACTGATATTAATCTTTGCACTAACAAGAAAACAATAAATTATTTTTCCCAGGTGGTTGGATCTGGACCTAAATCATGGGAAGTGAAAGAAGCAGAATGTCACCTGATTTCCTTTATTCTTTACAAATTTCATTTAAGAAAAAGAAAGAATGAAAGAAAGAAAGACTAAATTTCATTCTTGTTGAAATCTGCAAGATTTAAAAGCAGTTCGTGACAAATGTAAAAAAATCAGCAAAAAACAAAATTCAGATTTTGAAATTTTTAGTTAGCTGAGGACATCATCATGATGCTCATGAAGGTTTGACAACATATGGATGGATACTTGACATATTTTGAAACTCATGGTGTCCAGCTTTTCATATAATGGCTTATGACTAATCAGTGTAAAAAAGCCATGCAGATGGTTATGTACACATAGTCTGAAAGACAGTTTTGTGTCATTATATTTCTTTAATGGATCTATTTTTAAAAACTGTTCATTAATAACCTATTTATTGTATGAAAGGGAATGTGTCTTTAAGGTACTCTCCAATCTAATTTAGAAAGAGTTATTATGCTATGTGGATGCTCATTTAATGCCATGCTGATTTTCTAAAAAAAAACCACTAAAATTCACTTATCTTGGATTCTTTTACTTTGAGCTTTAAAGATCATGGTGATCAATTCTCAGAAAGGGAAAACCCATGTCCTGCTATGGATAGCAATTGTGGTCTATTGCACCTTTGTGACTACCCATCATGAAGATTTCTGTTTATCTGGAAAGCACCCAGTGAGGGCAGACACCTCAGCAATATACCTACATTTTAAAAAAACAGAAATAATATATGTCTGTTGCTTTAGGAAGAGACTTCTGTCCTCAAATGATAGAAGAAAAAGGAAAAGAGATGGAAGGTGATGTCTGTGATTACACCGTTGTGTAACAGCTCTCCTCATCTGTATTTTTGGCATGCTTTGTGATTTCACAGCATTGCCAGTTTGGAATTGATTTGCAAAGTAGAAAAAAATTATTTTTTGGTCTTCTGGGGAAAAAATAAAATGTAAGAATTGAAAAATGCCTTAATGTTCAAGGGAAAAAATGGAAGAATTTTTAATCATCAATAGAATTGTAAATAGAATTACAATATAGTATACATACATCCCTATTTCATTCAGTGGGAAATCCTGATTAAAATTCTTTTGTACTGTGGCCTAATGCCAAGAACTGACAAAGAAATAGAAGAAACTGCAAACAAAGTGCAACCTAGCACTCAAGGGAAAGGTTGGATGAGAAAGAACAGCATTACTACCATAGCAACAATCTGTCGTGTACACAGTTTCTGAGGTTTAAATGCAGCTTTATCAATTTAGTGGATGAGGGAGGTGCCCAGCTGTAATATTTTTTTATGTCTAAATCTTAAACTTTGGCTTTCAGCTTTGGAGATATTTTTTCTAGTTATTGAATCTGTTCCTCTGAAATGATGTTAAATTGGTTCACTGTAATAAATAAAACAGGTCTAATAAAACAGGTGGATTTAGACAATGAAAAATTATAATGTAATAGAGACCAATTACTAATGAAACAAAAAAAAATTATTGTATTGCCATAATAGCAATTAAAGGAAATGAACATCTAGTGTGTGAAAGATGACCTGAAGAGATTAAAATGGAATCTAATCTCATAAGAAGTGAAAAGAAGGGCAGAAACAATGACAAACCACAAGGTGGGATGGGAAATGCTTACGGGTCATTGCACCTGGGTCACATGAATGCATACATGAAGCTTTGATACTTTTGTCCATTAAGATCTATGAAAAATGTGTGTACATGTCATTCATACAGAGAAGAAGAGAACTACAAGTCAATTCTGCAGGTCATCTAATCCATCAAAAGTGTATCAGAGTTACTACAACAGAGCAATGCAAATTCATTTGGAATTTATAGTATACTAAATGCATCCCCAATGCATCAACACCTTGAACTCACTAAATCTAGGCTGTGCTTTTCTCATAATTGGAAGTTTCAGTAAAATTAGTTCAGCTTCAAAACATATGATCAAAAATCACCTTTCACAACATTATCTGTAATCTTCCCCTAACCTGTTGATTGCTGAGTTGAATAGAAAATTAATGCTTTTGCCAGGAAAGACACTCGTAAAGAAGGCATGTAAATTCCATATGTGAAAAGTCTGAGCCTACACCTTGGGATAAATAATTGCCCAAATTAATCCTTATTCCTGTCTTGTAATTGTGGTGTATTGTATAAAATATTTGCCTCTGTGTGTGTGTGCATTTGTGTGTGTGCATTTGTGTGTGTGCATTTGTGTGTGTATGCTCTAGCATCTGTATGCATAAATTAACTGACACACAGGACTGCTTAGTGTGAATATTTTGTGATAAAATTGCAAGGCAACATTCTAAATTGAAGTGACAACAGATTTTTTTAGAGGAGAGCAAATGAAAACCACAGATGGAACCTGTACTGTTTTTTTCAAGCATTGCATTTGTGCTAAAAGACAGCTTTGAGTTGTAAGATACAAGCCAATTAGCCTTGCAAGGCCAAGTAAGTATTTTTAATCATGAAATCTGCTAAGGGAAGGAAATAGTTTCCTCTAGTTCTTATCTCTATATATATTATAAATAAAAGTGAGGGAAATAGACCTTGATTTTGATCCTCTTTCTGCTATTGAAATAGTTTTTATAAAGATGAAATATTTTCATGGCAAAAATAATCTCAATACTTCTTTAAAAGTTCATTTTTTCAGAATAACAATTTAATCCATTGTGTGCAATGAACACTTAGATTTGGTCTGCTGAATACTCTTACAAAACCATGAACCTTGTGGTGCCTCATACACAGAAATAGATCTATGTAGATTAATTGGCACACAGAGCACAGCTATTTGGCTCCAAGTCCTATTGTATTAGGCTATGTAGGAACTAAGGAATTCATTGCTCTTTTATTTTCCTAGCCTGTGCTTTAGAAAAATATCTAAAGTTTTTGCTAATGATTATACTCTTAAAGTTAGATTTTCATCATGGTAGCATAACTCTGCTCAAATAAATTCATTACAGTCAGTTTGTACAATCATACTTAAGAAATACATGTTTCTCTGAGTAATTCAATAATATCTGTAAGATAACTGGGATTATAAGGAAAATTTAATTTAACTATAACTTTTTGTTTTTTACTCAGGACAAGGTAAAACTGGTGCAAAATTAAACTGTAATTCTAATCATCATCATCATCTAAAGTAGTATAAAAAGAAAATAATATAATAATGTAGAAGTGCTGTATCAATCCTGGTTTTATCTCATGGACTTTATTTTCTGACTCAGTCGCCTTACTTGTATCAAGTCAGAGTGCTACACCCCACCTTATGGGACACCTGACGATTTTACACTTGCTACTGCAGTTGAATTCTTATATTATTGGACTCACATTTCCATATTTTCTTCATTTTATGCCCTATTCTGTTGGATTTTCTCTTGTATTACTATACCTGATACTCACAGCTATCTACCTGTCTCTCTATCATACCATTTATCTATTTCTTTAGAATGTTGATTTTATGTTTTTCTAGACTTGCTCTCAAATATCCATTCAAAAACTCTTGGAGCAGTTTTAGTGGGTTTCTCTGACACCCCACCCTGCTGGGATATTTTTGGACATAAATCCCAATTGTTTGGTATATTTATCTGTCATTTGTATGACCAAAGAACACATCTCATTTAGACCTCATTTACTTTTTGTGACAGGTGGAAAAAAGAGAGCTGTTGGGATGGTTTAAATTCCAATTTTTAGGCAAAATGTGTATAAAGAGAAAAAAATTGGAGCAATGTAGATAGAGGTGTAGAATTCCATCAGATTACAAAAATCTTAGAACAACACTCCTATATTTATATAGGAGGTGTTTTTTCCAATTCCCCTGACTGTAAATTTCCTTTTTAGATTGGCTGTTCATTAGCACTTCACACAGTACTAGTTCATCTTCTTGTCCAGCTATTCCAAAAGATAGATATTCTGTTTCAGTTGAAAACCTATTGAAAAAATGTTGTTCCCATGAAGTGAGATTCCAATTCTCTCTAACAAAATATTTTACTAAGAAGAGGTATTGGTGCTTAGAATACTCATTAGTGGGGTTGTTTAAAGAAGGAAAGAAATAGAAAAGTAAATCAGGCCTTCCATATAAAGTGAAGTGATTTTTAACAATTTGAACAATTTCTATCTTTGAATTCTTGGTTTAATAAAATATATGATAGAGAAGCTAATTAAGGTCAGTAGGGTTAATCCTCATGCAACCTGTGACAGTGATGCATGCCAGAAATACTCCTGGATAAAAAGGCAAAGGAAGGAAAAAAAA
Source organism: Haemorhous mexicanus (assembly GCF_027477595.1). Lineage (NCBI taxonomy): Eukaryota > Metazoa > Chordata > Aves > Passeriformes > Fringillidae > Haemorhous > Haemorhous mexicanus. The sequence continues at coordinate 75,247,475 of NC_082342.1, read as the reverse complement.
CCAAAAAAAACTAAGAGTAAAAGTGACAAAAGACAACAATCTTCTGAGCTCCATAAATTACTCCTATGAAAAAGGGGGAGGAAATGAAATGTCTTTTCCTGCTACTATTCAAACACTAGCGAGGTGAAATATGACTTCTGGATATTCATTTCAGACTGCTAAAATATTTTCACTTTTACCAGCCCCCCTGCCTAGTGGAGTATGGGCAGTTAGTTACTATTGTATGATCTCTTCACTCCCTCCAATCCATTCTAAATAACTATATATCTTTCCTATACACCCCTCTGTTGTGATCCCCAGAAAGAAGAAAAATGAAAACAGATGGGGCAGAATATAAATTTTTTTCCCATAATCTCAAGAGATTTTAGGTTTTTGCAGAAGCTACCAAATTGCTGCAGGAAACAGCATAATGTTATCCCTTTTTTTTGCCATGGACTTATTTCCACAGTGCAGGAGGTACTCCACCATATTCTGGATCCCCAATGCCAAGCCATTTCCCCTTGTAGTGGTTCAAAGGAGCAGAAGAAAAAACAAGTGACTCATAGACATTAGAGTAAGAGACTGGGTACAGGTTTTGAGCTCTTGAGGCTAGAGGCATTCTAATTTGCTTTCAGCATGAGACCCAAGGGTGGATATTCTTATATTCTCCTTAGATTCAGCTAGAAGGGACAAATAAATGTACAAGCATGTGGGATCTGCGATGTGTACTAACAGCTCTTCCTATCCAGAGGATCTGGGACCAGGACTGCAAGAGAGCATGCATGATCCACAGTTAAGATTTCACCAAGGAGTTGAAAAAAGCAGATAATGTCTCTGAAGATTTAACAAAGACCATGAATTCCTCCACTGTATTTTCATATACAGCTAAAGAATTTTGCACTAGAAGAAATAACACATCCCAAAATGCAAATATTGCTTTGAGAAGAAAAATCTACATTTATATTATTTGCTTTCTACAACTTTGTATATATGTGAGAGTAATTTCCTATGCTGGATGATTATCCTAATTAAAGTGTGCAGAAAAGAAAATGAATGAAAGCAAAAGCACCACAGAATATTTTTAAGAACACAGACAAGAAAAACATAAACTTGTTCTAAATGTGAAGTACCCAGTGTTATGACTCACTTCGTGATTCAGGCAGCATTTATTATGTAAGACTGTTTATATTCTCTACCAAAACCTTGTTACTTTTTCCATGGCCTTTTTTCGGCCTACACCTTTCAAAAAGTACATAATTATTCTGTGAAACATTTTAGTTGGTTGGACCAATTAAAGATAGTACTCTAAGTCTCTCTTTTTCTGTTTATTTATGTAGGGATTGACAATTCAAGGTATATGGAGAAATGTTGTTTTGACCCTACAGCTCTTTTCTCCCAAGCAAATAATCTAGTTATTTTTCAGTGACGCAATCAATTAATTTTATGTGACTCCTGCATTCCTGACTGTATAATGATTCAGTTTCACAAAGAGGAAATGGTAACAGCTTTTCCCAGAATGCCTTGCAGCCCGATGGTTAAGACCTTTCCAGGACATCAGAGAGGTTGAATTTTCTTTGGGTTTTGGAGAAAAACAGAACTGAGGTTTCACATTTCTAAGAACAGATCCGTAGCAGATTTCTGTTATATAACTGATGGATACCCGCACTGGCTACCTTTGATAAATGCACACATTCAGTTCAGTGCCTACTGAAGGACACTCTTCAATATCAAATGTTTCTTTCTGCTGTCTCTAGGCAGTGGTTCATTTAACACACAGACTGTTTTGGATTAGTCTAACTGAATGGACTGTTGGGGAGCTCAGGTGCATTCAGCTTAGAAGGTGTCATGCAACTCAGGTGCTTAAATATTAAGACAAGGCTAGTCGTCATTTTAAGCCAAAGAAGAAAAGAGTTTCCAATAAAAAAAAAATTCCATCCTAAAATCACTATCCAAAATATCTTTGAAAAAAAATCCGTCTCTGAAAAAAACTGCTTTTCTTTTTCAGCTGTCTAAAATTAACTGATGTGAATTTTTTGGTTTTGGTGGTTTGGAGTTGGTTTTTCTGAAGTACAATATATGTACTTCTAAGTACAACTTGGTCGTTCCAAAGTTTGAATCAAAGTACAATGTAACTAATCTCAAACCTTAAAACAAAGTTTTTGACAAGCCAATATTGATAAGCAAGATCCAATATAATTTCAGATATACAAGATACACGAATTCATTTCCAACTTAAATGAAACAGAGTAATATGGCAGAGATATAATTTAAGTAGCAGCTTGCTCATAACCTCAGGCCTAGCGATAGATATAAGACACAAACCTCCAGTCTTTACATCTCCTGTGGTTTGCAGAGTGCTCAGTACCTGTTTGCCTGTGTTCAGATTTTTCTTCTTGATAGTTTTGTCTTCCAAATTTCAATATAACTGGAGTTTCATTGACTTTAAAAAAAAGAAAAAGCCAAAACTGTTTTATGGATAAACTCAAGTTTATCTGGCTTCTGTTTCATTAGTTGCTATTTTTCTGACTATTTGTATCTGTACTGTCTTCTATTGTTTGTTTACTGTATCAATCATTTTATATTGTTTCACGACTATTTACAGTATTCATCAACAGCAATCAAATCCCTGATGAAATCTGTATCTCTTTGTTTCAAAATTGTTGTTGTTGGTCATTGAAAGGGAGGGCTAAGAAAGAAAAAGAATCCAGTATGTGATTTTCTCATTAAAGTAAAATGGGGTCTCAACAAAGAATTGTTTTTCTTTGGAATTATTCTAGAATAAAGTTATTTCAATTTTATTACAGAAAGCAAATATGTTTTTATGCATTAAATAGATATTTTATTTACACTGATAAGTCTAAAGGATGGGTTCGTTTCAGATTTACATGCACAAAATAGCAGGCAGCTTTCATTTCAACTCTTAACATAGTTTGTAATTACCTTTGGCCAAAAAGAAAATATCTTTCCTTACAGGCTTCACTCTATTTTAAACTTCTTATGATATTTGTCACTATTCACTGACAAATAAAGCAGATAGGTACAGAAAACAAAACCTGATCTTTTGTGGGATTCAGGACTCTTACCCTTAGGCTATTTACATTAGGTTACAGAACATAGTTTGTTTATCTTTTTTGTTTAAGAAAACCTTCAAATTCATGTGTGAATACACTTGTGAGTAGGAAAAAAAATATAGATATTTTGGGGTTTATGCTTATGGTTAAAATCAATTATTGTATACACGTGCGTGTATAGAAACAAATTTTGATTCATCTTTTTAATTTTTAAGGGTTTCTTTTTTCAAATCAATGCATTTGTCAAAGATATTGCTAGAGTCTTTCATTGAAGAAGTCATCCTATAGGTATTACCACAGTCTTTCAATGAAGAAAGTGTTGTAACATCTTCAGGTGCATGAAATTTCTCCACAAAAAACATCCTATAATTTCAATTTATCTAACATTATTACTTTGAAACATACGTGATTCTTTTTTTTTTTTTTTTGTGCTGTAATGTGGAACCATCACCAGTAAAAGAAATAATAGCAGCACTTTTGGTCTCTTCCATTCAACAGAGATTTTTTTCTCTTTTATTTGATGGTTCTCTTCCTTCTTTTTATCTGTCCTGAAGACTGACACTTTTATTCTTAATTCTATCAGATGACTTTTTCATTAAAAGGAAAAAAGAAGATCCTGTAAAGCATATTTCTGAATCAATTAAAGTTTTGCTACTATACTGCAGTGGCAGAACATTTGTTTTAGCAGTAATTGAGCTGTTGCTATTGCACACATTGGAAATCTGTCAGTTGTGGGGGCTGAGAGAAAAGAAAAAAATAAACAACCAACCAACCAAAAAAACCCCCAATAAAGTAATAAGAAAGCCACTATATAATTACTTGATCTCCTGGTCATGATGAGAGAGTATAGGTCTGAAATTGCATTTATAGAAGTATATTTAAATGTTTTTTATTTGTGTTCTGAAGTAATTATTCTCCTTTCTCTTCATGGCTGGAGTAAGACAAACTCTAGGAATTATCTCTTACAATTTTTTTTGTGTCCATCATAGTCCTCTTCCTAGTCTTTCTGTGTATTTTAAATTTTCTTGTGTCCTACTCTAGGTACTTGCTTTAGCTAAATTCCTCTAAATTTGCTCCAAATTAAACATATTTTTTTGCACATGAACAAACTCCTATCTTTTTCTAAATTTAATTTTGGTTCATAGGATTTTAGAGAAAACTTTAGTAGTAATAGTTTACTTCTGCCTGCAGCAGAGTTTCTCTCTTTTTATTATTATTGCAATGGTCTTTCTGACTTATCAAGCAAGTAAAAGAGAAGAACATATTACCACTGTAGTTATCAATGAATAAAAACAATGAATGTCCTCATTACCTCTGTATTTTCACCAATTACTAGCTAGACTAGGTATGTACTTTCCACTTTATTGAAAACAAACAGATAAGGACTGAATGTAAATTAAGAAAGAGGAAATTCTGTTGTGTTGCTTCATAAGCAAGCCTGAAGTTTCAAAATTATGGAGATTTGTGTGACTGAAGAAGCAATTGAAAGGCAATTCAGTCTTGGTATGTTCCTTAAAATCACATTCTTCTCATTTTTTATAAATTTCAGTTTACTCTGATTTTGCTCTGCAGAAATAATATGAGAAGGGAATCTTGCAAATTCTGGATTATCTAAACCATACCTCAATATCTTTTACTCATTTGAAGCTGACAGCTCCCATTCACCAGTGAAGAGAGCCAAGGCAGCCTTGGTAATTCTACATCCATACAGTGCAATTTTTCTTTGGGAAAAGAGGAAGGTAAACAAAGAAAAATCTAGTCTGTCATACATTTAGAGGTATAGAAATACCTATTTAAGCCTGAGTGAGTTATCTTAAGATCTCTATATAGTCAAAGAAATAGACACCTTCAGAACACAGCTCATCTCATTCTATCTTTCTATGATAAATTAAAAGACTCATTCCCAGGAGATAGAAAATTCTGTTTTAAACACAGCTGTTCTACTGCCTGAAGGTTCACAGAATTTTAAAAACATAGAAGAAACAAGTAAACTTCAGAAAAAGTTTATCTGAATCTCACATCCCTTCCCTTTTTGATTGATACCATCTTTACCAATTCAATAAAGACTTCAGGGATGATAATTCAATTTTAAAAATTCCTACATCCTAATATGCTTGAGATAATATTTAGCTTCCTACTTACCTGCTTAGGATTTGTAGATATGACACAGCAGCCAAAGGAGATTCATCCCCTTCTGAAATGATAACTAGAAAAAGGAGGAAAAACTTTGACCATATTAAATGTCATTAGATATCTATGATTAGACATCAGGTGGGACACAGCAGGCCATACCTTCATGTGTCCACAGTGCCTTTACATTAACTAGTTGAGGTCCCACTGTGCTCAACAAAGATTAGGGGAAGAAATCACCTATAAGTATTTAGTATCCATTTAGGTGTTCTAGTGCTTGAAAGATATCACTTAACTATCCCTTGTGACAGCTTGCTGACACAAGTTTTAAGAGAAAATCCTAGTGCTTGCATATCCTGGGTCGAGGATACTTGAAATGGTATATCATTTGGCACTGAAATGGTATATCATTCATTTAAGCAATTGATGGATATGTACCATAGATGTGTGCACGTTTATATGTCTGTCTATACACTCATATATATGAAGAAACACCCAAAATAGCCTAATAATATTGTGTGGATTAGCATATAATATTTTATAGTTTAAAAAATGCAGGAAGAAAGAATGTACAGGATGCATGTATATAAAAAATGTGTTAGTGTATGTTGCTCTGTGTTTACAGAAAAATAGGAAAAAATATATATGATGAAAAAAAGATAAAAAAGTGCCAGGGACAGAGAGATTGAAATGTTAATGGTTACTGACTCCAGCAACTGGCCAGCAAGGTGCTTTGCTGAGGCCAGGTTTGTGCCACCCACCTCCCAGCCAAACAGGAGGAGGAGAGTTTCATGTGTGTGGTGATGAAACCTCTCATCTGCATAAGACAGAGGGGATGAGTACACACTACTGAAGGCTACAAGCTGGGATTTGAGCCAGATAAGGGAGAAGGCTGATAAGAAGCAGACCAGGCAGAGTCCAGATAGTGGTTTCTGTCATGCAATGTCCCCTCTTACACAACTGGCTGCTGGTGTCATTTCACTCTAATCCTCTCCATGGGATCTTTAAACAAGAATCTGACTGACCCTTGCCTACAGGGCCCGTTGAAAGCTTAAATTTACATAAGGGATTATTCTTACACTTTTTTCCTCCCTTTTTTCCCTCCTCAGTTTCAACCCATTTAGGAAATAATTTCTTTGGTGTGGTATCCATGTTCGAGGAAAGTACTAATCACACCCATGGGTAATATAAATCTAATAAATGACATTTCTCATGGACTTGTGCAGAAAACAGGTATACTGCTGAATATGGAATTCTCAAAGAATTTTTTGAAAACACGACAGGTATCACCATAGAAATGCTGAAATCCTTTGACGCATTCACTAGGGACAAAATGTAAAAGAAAAAAGAGATCCTTTTTGAGACTTGTAGAGTGTTGATATGGTTTGAAGTGCTCAATGTGTCAAACTTATTGATCAAAACATCCTAAACAACCATTACATTCTTTGAAAATAACACAAAGACCTCAGTAAAACGTATTGACTGACCTCTTTTACTTTGAAGTCACAGACTGCTTCCTCACAGTGCATCGGCTTGCTATTTATTTTTCCTTGTAAGATATATTGACAACAAACATTAACTCATCAGGACCAGGCCAGTGATACTGAAGTAGGAATGAAACACAAATCTTTTTTTTTTTTTTTTTCACCAGCCTGGGAACTGTGTGTGTGTTTATCTGTACTCATGTATCTATCTATCTGTAACTATGCATTTTCACTTTTGAGATGATTTCTAGCAATAGTAGCAATGCCAAATTCACTCCATGTGTGCCTTGTGCTATACATGCTACTCTCAGTTTCTGGGGACTGCTAAGATTTAACACATCTATTGGTCGTCTTAGAGACCTTTGTGATGAGAAAAGCTCTTGGTTTCTGCACAGCTGATCTGCTAAGCTGTTAAGAGCAGTTCAGTTCTCTAGGTTCTCCCTATAGTCACTAAAAATAGGCAAAGTCCTCTGAATTAGTCCCTCACCTGCTATGTAAGCACATGGCTGTGGGTTTTGGATAACGAGGTAAGATGAAAAGCATATATTAAAAAGAGATGAAATACAGAGGAGAGGAGGGTGGGGAAGACAGACATAGGAAGGCAGGAAGGCAGGAAGAGAAAGAGAGAAAGAGAGAAAGAAAGAAAGAAAGAGAAAGAAAATAAAGATATGATTTGTAAATTGGTTTTCCCCACCCCGAAAATAGGTTTCTCCCTTTCTCTGTAAATTAATTATGTTCAGTCCGTTCTTGCAAACATTTCTGGCAAATGGCTGGATGGCTTCAGAGGTCTTTGGTGATCTTTATTCCCTCCTGTAGTCCCTGCCCACTTTTCAGCCTCATTCCTGCATTTCACAGTAGTGTATTGTGTCTATTTCCAGAAACAAAAGCAAACACATTATTCCAGGAAAAATGCTACCCCTACCTCCGCATGGCCCCCTTCTCCAGACACAACTTATTCTTTCTCAGAGTTGTTATTGCAATGATCCATGGTTGGCTCCACAGCCATCCAGCCATTGGTCCCCATGCTCTGGGATTCTACAAGATTGATCTTCAAGCTGTCTCCTTCCAGTGGCTTATTTAAACTTCCCTATTGTTATAAATGATCAATTCTGCAGCTAAATTTATAAAATATATTTTATAAATTTATTAGATCGACAACCAAAAAAAAAAAATATTATAAAACCGCCACAGCCAAGACAGCATCAACCCCAGACTCTGACGCTGGATGAACTTGGGTCGAGCCGATGTTGTGTCCGTGTCTCCCCAGAGTGTCACACCAACTGCTCCAGGCAGCCAGCTTATATACAGTTTATTCTGCCTGGAGCAGAAGTGACCTAAGATTTCTGTGCGCTCCTACATATGTATAACGGGAACTATACAGATGCAGTCCTGTACAAAAGTCAGTCCATAGGCTTGGATGGCTGTCTGGGCTCCTCGAAATGATCTTCCTTTCAGCTGTAGTCGAGATGACTGTCGTTGCCTATTTTTCCATGTAATCTCTCCCAGCTGTTGTTCGGTGAATGCTCTGGACATTCTTGGGAAATGGTCGCTGATCACCCAGGAAAGGCTCATTCACTCGTTAATGGCCATGATTTTATCTGGGCGCGTCCGGGAAATCTTTGGGAAATGAAGAAATGCCCTGCTTCTGGCCATGGGGGTCAGATGCATGGTTGGATCTTTATAATTTTTTATACAATTTCCAAAGCATGAATTATCTGCATCATATACTACACTATGGAAATTTATCAACAAAATGGTAGCAATATCTGTAACTTCTAATTAATGTGATGGCATCATAAGGAGTACTTTAAAGACATTAGGCATTAAAATGCAGACCATGGTATCTGATGAGCTTTTCTGTCCTGGGATTCTAGACACAATGGAGCCACGTCTAGCTTTAACCACTGTGCAATTATTTCTTTCAAGGTTAAGAACAAAATATACTCATTTGACTTTTTAAACTTGTTTAAATTTCTTTTGGCTTAAGCAATCACCCATAGGGTTTTTATCATTAATTTTTGTACAAATCAATGCACAAGATTATTCCAAAATCACTATGACATTTTCTGGAGAGTCTAGATTTTCACTAGAGATTGCCTTACCCAAGGTTGTCTATTTACTTCTCATCACAACATTTATCTATAATCCATCTCTAGCATCATCAGTTTTGGGAAAGTCATTGTTTGTTGGTAAAAGATTGTTTATATTTGAACTGTGTCCAGGTACCACCATTAAATAAACAGTCTGGACCTTTTTCTATGTCATAGATGCTTACACAGATTAAACTGCAGCTTGAAAGTCAACTTGGTTTTAAACTGAACAGACAGAAATTCTGCAAGATATTTAATTAAATGCTCTGTTTCTTTTCCATGCTAAATGCAAAACCTAAGTCCTTTTCTGGAAAAGTTATGAAAGAGATTATTTTGAAAAACACAATAGTGAAATACCTTTAACAGCAGAATACTAAAAGTGTAAATATCTTTTCTCTGTGTTAATCTTCAGTTTATTTCTGAAATTTGGGGATTCTTCTTAAACCTAGTGTATCAATGCTTGCCACATCAAAGCTACAGAGATTTTTCTCTCTTCTTTTCCATCTGTGTCATCTGCTCTCTTCCATGACAGAGCTGATCTTTATAAGTAGGACTTTTATGATGATTTTCATTTTTGGTAGTTAGTCACATTGTTAAATATTACACAGTCAGCATTAACAGAAGAACATGCTTTTAGTGTACAGAACAAGTGAGGAATTAGTTCAGAATGAGAGATACATGCAGCAACAGAATGAATACATTGTCGTCTTGTTCTGTAAAATGTGCGTTTCCATGTAGAAAATAAATCTCTGCACAATAAGTCTAAAGAGAGGTTCTGGCTTTGTGACAGTCTGGTGCAGCCAAGGTATTACTGTCTACAACTCACTTCATGTAGGAATCTGATGGTTCTTATGCCTTTTAAATTAGCAGATATATTTGCAAAATGATGGAAGGAACTCCTTTAAGGGAGGCTAGAGGTGTAGTATTTGTAAGATGCAGTTTTTGAGAGGGCTGTGGTTGATTTTCTCTTATTACTTGTTTAGATTACCATACAAGCCGTAAGAACTAGGCAGAGAATCAAGAGACACCATCACACCGGTCACATAGCAGGAGAGATAGATAGATGTTCAAAGGAAAGGAAGAACAACAAAAGTAGATGTGATATTCCTCCTCATATTCTTCCATTTTCCCTCTCATTTTCGCTTAAGAGGATTTCCTGAAATGGATGTTGTTTTTCACATTTTGTCTCCCTCAGTGCTGGGATTTTTTTGGTCCAACATGGTCTTTTTGAGTGTACACAGTTTGTTGCATCCACAAGGAATCCTTTGTAAGGAATTCATATGATTATTATCTACTGAGTGAAGAAATAATTTTTGGGTTTTTATTTATTTAAATGATAGTGTGTCTACATGAAGATTAAAAAATTTCTCTTTCTTTCACATACCAATGTATGGCATTCTACTGCCTGACATCATGGAGCCATTTCTGAGAAAACTTACTTCAAAATTAGTTGTGTGTTAACTGGTACATCTCAGTGTCAGTGTTTGCCACTACTGCTCCAGGATCTGTACTGATTTCAGAATGTAGCTTAAATGTATATTTCAAATTCTTGTTCATTTTATGGGGAATATTTCTATTTTAGTTTTTAATTATTCATTGGCTCTGCACTTTTCATCAGTTTTGAAGAGAATATTTTAAATCCTCAATATGAACATCAGCTGCTACCAAAGTGGTTATATTTTTCCTTCTGGGATGCTCTCACAGCTTTGGCTGGCAGAACTACTGAGAATATATCCTCCTATGCATTCTGAGTCAGAGTAAATTTTCTTACATGTGGCTCAGTAAAGCCTGAATTTAAAAGGCAGTACAAAGCTACCAGTAGAGTGTAGTCAATAAGAAAACCTCAGTTCTCAAACAGATTGGAAAAATTATCTTTAGTGATCTTCAGAAGAAGCTGTTAGAGAACCTATTACTACAGGCTTCCATTCAGGGGAAGCTCTGATAAGAATTGTCCTCTGGGGCCAGCACTAAAGATATTGTCATTATTTGTTAACTTAATGTTCTCTTGTTCTAGGTTAACTTCCATTAAGAGCTTTCTGTGCCCTTTTTTACCTCCTTAAAATAATACATTTCCATGAAGCTCCAAGATTTACAGTAAAAATTCACAGATTTCTCAATCTGATTGTCTGAGTTTTGCTAAAGTACTTGGTAAAAATCACTGATATCTCACCTCTCAAGGACTGAGCTTTTCTGCAACAGAGAAAAGTATGTACCAATATTATTTGTGATTTCAATACTAGAAGTGCAGGTTGTTATGATTTCAATTTATTGAACTTCATTGGCTAAGGTAAAAGAGATTCAATGTTAGTTTTCAAGATGCACTTTAAAACTTTGAGAAGTGTTAAAGGGGTAAATGAACTGTAAAATGTGAATGATTGTTAGCCTTGGATTATACTGCTTGATTAAGCTGATAACAACTGTTGGTCATTTTGAGGTAAAATCAGGATCATCACTTCGGGTGTATGGAATGTCAAAAAATGGTGCTTAGTTTCTCTAGTATACAGAACGTATAATAAAGAATCTTAATTTATGGTAATTGTATTTAACTCTAAACTTCCTGGACTGTTGTGTTCATTTTTCTTAACTGCTGTTAACAATTATAGCAACAAACGTTCCTCTGTCACAGTGACTTTCAACCTCCTTCTGCCCACAGATCCTTCCAGAATTTAAACAAGACCCTATAGAAAAAAATAAACCAACTGGCAGTTGGATTATTTTTTTTTTCTTACTTGTTTTTCACAGACTCCATTCTTGCACTTCCAAACCCTTTACAGGTTCATGCAGCACTACTTTAAAAAACATTATTCATATTGTCCCTAATCAGCTGAACCAAATAATTCAATCCAATTCTTTATCAAAATTTCAGCTGCTCTTGCTGTGTCTAGGAGTGAATGAAATCTAATCCCTTTTGTCTGAGTGACAATGTGGAATTAAGGCCTGAATTCACCATCTGCACCTTCTATTATCTATTTAAACATGTATCTCCCATCACCATCTAGGCTTTGGGCGCAGCATCATTTTGCTTTAATTTCCCATAAGATAAAATGTAATAAAATAGTAGTCTTGGCAAAGAATTGCCTTAACATTGAGAGATAACTATGTATGTTCTGTGTGATTTGACCAGTGCCAAGTGTAGCCCATGTCTGTCAGATACAAATTCTTGCCACTCTTCCTGCTTTTCATTGCCTTATGGCCTCCATAGAGAGGCTGTCCAAATTGCCAACCTCATTGAGAAGGAGGGTGTGTGAAATGGCCCACAATGAGGCAATTAAATCCAGATCCTTGTTTAGACACAAAAGATTGCAGCAGATAATAGGGGCACTGTCTGATGAGCTTGAGAGAGAAGATCATCAGGACCATCTTGGTGTCTAGGGGCCTGGAAACATGCCTATGAGAAGACATGATGTTCTTCTGATCATTTGGCAGATTCTCACACAAGAAAATATTTCTTTTATATTTTATTCCATTATATTAGATGTCTTCTATTATATTTTCTATCATTTAACCTAATTTTCCTCTTTCTATCTTTCCTCTCATTCTCATATTCACCCCCAAACCATAATTTACCTTCAGAGAAAATGGAAACAGTTTCCTATAAGACTAATAAGACATTGAATTATTTGACAGTATTTGGTTAGGAGGCAATATTTTATTATTAAAAAGAAGGAAGAAAAAAGGAAAATGTAAAACTTAAAGCAATTCAAAAGAAATACCTTAAACAAGAACGCACATTTCAGAAGCATGAAGGTGTTATATCCACACACTCGTGTGCCATAGATTTTCACATTTTCCTAAATTACAGGTATCATCCTTGGGATGAAGAGAAAATAGACATTTTAACATGTTTCAGTAGTCTGGAAGTATAAGTCTTGACATTCATTTCACTCTGTCAAAGTTCTTTTCATGTTTTTCAATGTGTCTCCATTTAACAATAAAATATCCAAACCCTTCTGGGAGCAGTGAAAAGAACTCACATTTAGCATTATACAATATATAATACATGCTCATTGTAGGCCTGTGAACTTTTCAATGAGACAGATGCATGCTGGTTTATACTGTTTTCTGCAGCACTTGGAACACATCCGTGGCTCACCAATTGCCTGCTTCAGTGTCCTAAGATTGATCTATAAAGTCCTTTTCCTACTCCCTACTAAAAGATCCCATTCAAACATTTAAATTAATATGAATAAATAAATAAGTATATGGATGGAATAAATCTACCTTAGAGGGATATGCTAATCTTTGAAGGGTATTTGAAGGAAATATTTCAACATTCTTTCTTAGTGAGTGCTTCAACATCTTTTGCCTAAGTGTCCTGGAATGTTTATAATATTTCTCTTTATAATACCCTCAATACTACACTCTTGCAAATCTATTCTGAATGGAACCACTACGAGTAACTCTGTGTACATTACAAAACACGTGGATATACCTTACTCATGCTCTGGTTTCAACTCTGGTGACAAGACATCTAGTTACTAAAAGTATAGCTATTTTTCAATACTGAATTATTAATTGTCTCTTTCTAACCAATGGGTAAGAAACAGACCCCACTGAGAAACATTAACTTATCTTTTGATTGCTGGTGGAATTTCCAGATATTCTGTCATTTAGCTGTACAATACAGTTAATATGGCTTATTAACATGCAAAATATTTGTTAAGCTCAGGTAACAGGTTATGGCCAGATTTGTTTCATTTAATGTTTTAAAACATTTTTAAAGTACTAAGGGATAAGGCAAAAATATGGTACAGAGAAATTACCAGATTGTTACTCCTGCATAATATTATGGCAATTATATGGGGGAAAATTGTCCTGATATGCACATTTATCTTTTACTCTTACAGTTAAATGCACTTGTTATGATGTTATGTGCTCAGAAATCCTTTATGTTTCTTCAAAGGATCGTGAAAGCTCTATTGTTTATTCATGTATCAAAAGAAACATTTCAAGGATGTTTATCAACTCTAGCTAAAAAGGATAATGCATATTTTTTTTCATCTCTAGGTGATTAATAAAAGTCCAGGTAAGTGGTAACAAACAGGTTGTCCATTAGTACCCATGCTGTAATGTGAGTTCTCCCTTATTGCATCATTGCTGGCAAGCTAAACTTCAAGGCAAGTAGAGGAAAAGAAAAGGAAAAAACCCCAAATTCTGATTATTTTGGTATTTTTTTCCATGTCAGGCTGTGGAAACCACAGCTCAGCTTGAATGAACAACTAATAAATATTTGTTGTCCTTCCCCACAGAGAGCAAAAGCCAGACCAGGAGAGAGAAAAAAGAAAACCAAAAATCATGCTTCATATTTTTGGCCCAGTCCTAGCACAAATTAGTGTGGTGAAGAAAAGGAAAGATTTCTAACCTCTCCTTTCAGGGATTAAACTGTGTTCTTCACACGTTGTCTGTTCTTCTTTCTTTTAGAATCCCTTCTACACTTGTTAGAAAGATGAAAGTAAAGGAACAATTTATGTTGGTCTAGAGCTCTTGTGTGATAACTTTTACTGTCCTTATTCTGTTCAGGCAGCATGTCCAAACTTACCATATACAGACCTTGTGACTTTCTAAGAAAAGTCAGAACAAGACATGGAAACAAACAAAATCTGGGGTGCTCCATTCTGGAGCCTTTTTGCAGAACTTTTGAAGAAATTTAGTCTTTTTCTTTCCTTGGGTTTGTAATAGATTTCTTAGGTGGTCGAATATTAGTGCAGCACAAAGTCTTGAAAGAGCAATACTAAAGTTATAATTTCATCTCTAGAAGCATCTTGGAAATATATTTGGATAGAAATGCATGAATAGAAAATAGATCTTTAAATAGATCTTTAGCAGCTCAGAGATATCTAAGGATTTAGTAGTCTCTTTTTTTTTTCCTTTTTTTTTCTTTTTTCCATGCTATATGGTTACAGCAAAAATTATTACAGTGTCTTTTTCTTCTAGCTTTAGTAATATCATAGGGAATAAATATGATGAAAAATTTTGGAGACTGAACCATCTGATATTAGAATATTTATTTTAGGTTGTGTTTATCATGGGGCAAATATGATCCCTGGTGCACCTTGAAGACTTTTTCTCTGTTCCTCAGGCAAAATAATTTGTTAGATAATGTGTCAATTCTCATGGAAAAGTTTTGTTTCAGTGGAAGTTAAAAAAAAAGAGCAAGGAGAGAGAATGTTTATTGTTCTCTTTTGAACTTCATGTTATCCATTTATGACCATGATCTGCCTAGAGAAATGTACTTGCTTTTATCTTTATTTCTAAATGAGGTTAAGGAAATTATTCCCAAAAAAATGACTTTTTAAGATTACTGCCTTTAAACCTTTATAAATTACAGAAGATATTTATAGAACGATTCTGTATTTTAGTGGGTTTTTTTAAATAAGTCTATTAATAATAGTAATTTCTTATTGCCTTAGCAATAAATTTTCCACCATGTTAAATATGAGGTAATTCACTGACCAAAGTATACTAAACAGATTCAATAGTCCTCTTAAAATAGAAGCAATTGAATCCCAATCCCTGAAACTTATAAAATATGAGAACTTTTAAGAAAACGCCACAGGACCACAAGGAGTATTTTATATACCAATATCTATATAATTAATTGCCATAGGTAATGTTATAGTAACTGTAGTTATAAATTTTTAGCATACTTAATGGTAATGAACTTTTTCTTCTGCTTTGATTAGAGACGTTCTTCTGCCGCCACCTGAATCTTATTTTCTGTAACAAGCTGTTGTTTTTTTCTCTTCTGTTTAGAGAAAGATCAGGGTTGTAAACACTGAGGATATAACAGAGCTTTGAATCCTATTTCTTCTGAAAAACAGTACCTGCAGAAGGAAATGTTGCTACTCTATTTATTGTCATAGTCAATGAATGAATGAATGATCACTTTTTTCCTAATTCTCAATCAGTAGATTTTACAGCATCTGCCTTAAAAAATCTACTTCTACTCCATCATTTTTGTAGGTCTTTTAACTTCACCTGTCCTAATTTATTTTAAAACTACTTGAGCTGATAGCATTTGTACATATGTGGCATTAATCACTGCTTCATTATAACTGTTTTGTTGAAAAGAATATGGCCATCAATCCATTCAATTAGAAGTTTGCCAAATAAAATGCAAAATTATATGGTGTCCTGGTGAGGGCAGCAAAACATTCAACATACATGCTCTTAATAAGCCCGTGGCTGTTGTATGCAAACTAATTCTGAAATTGCAAATGAGAGGAATGTATGATTTTTGATTTAGCAATACAAACAAGGAAGGTGCATTTTTGCCAATTTTTTTTTGTCAATCACTGTCTTTGTTTGTCTAATGCTAATGATAAAACTTATCTATTTTTTCAAACTTTACATCCCAAATTATAATGTGTATGCAGTTGAAAACAGATTCAGTATAAATCTCAAAGGACAGTGGAAAAGTTGGAAGCAACCTGATTTTTTTTCCTTCTTGTGGCTTGATATACACTATTAAAAATACTTGAACTATGTTTGGCTGTCTCCTACAAAACAACATTATAATTTCTTTATTTAGCATAACTGTTAAAGCAAGTCTTTGAAAAATGATTCTGATCACCTGGAAGATATAAAATGAGGAAGTGTCCTGAAAGTAAATCTCAAGACCTGAAAAAGTAAGTACATAAGTAAGCAGAAATTTACTCATCTTCTCTCCTTTTTAGTGATCCTTCCAGTAAATTCAAATCATACATTTTCATTTGAAGTAGAAACAACAATCCAAAATGGAAGTCAGTTGACAAATATTTAATATTATGCAAACTTCAATGAATAGTTAATTTTTTCCCCTCTTAGAATGGAAAGAAAAGTGAGCTATATATCCAGACTTTATAAGTATATATTTCTTTTTCTTATATGTGCCAAATTTGACCTCCTTTTTGACTGATTTCTTTCAAAAACTGTGATACATATGCTGATAAGGTTTACATGATATGCTTTTGTTAAAAGGAAAAATAATTATGTTTCATGCTGAGCACTAAAAAAAGAACATTTTGAGAGAAAATATGGGATGAAATTATTGTTAAACTTATTTGTTTGGTTTATATTTGCAATTATTTCCAACATTCAGCCTCACCCTAACCTAAAATATAAATTGCACTTTATGTTTAAAAAAACATTGTTAAACATTTTTTTTTGTTTATGTTTGGAATTATTTAAAAAATTCAACTTGACACTAGCTTCAAGTATGAATTTCACTTTATGTTTCAAATCTGTCTGTAGCTCTGTGCAATGTAAATGTTTTGCTTTTTATGAAGTGTTCTCTGTTTAGGTGGAAAAGAAAACAGTTCAGATTTTTAAAAGTTTTTTCTTTAAAAAATAAAAAGAAAAGAGAAAAAAATGTAAGCTTTGTTTTCACAAATTGAAAATAGTCAGGAATTTAAAATTATATACAGTTATTCATCTCTTAACATCTCACTTTATAGAGGATTACTTGAATATCTATTGCAAGGTTACTTATTTTTTCTCTTTATTAAAGTTTTTGGTTTTGTTGTTTATCTAACATTGTAAACACTATTATTATAAAACCCTCCTGAGGCTATTATTTTATAAAGGGTGAAGAAGAATAACTATAACATATTTTTACAACATGTACAGGTGTGAAGGTGTAAATCTTGATATGCTTTGCATTCTTTCAAAGTTATTTTTGAAGCACTGCACAGCATACTTCTTAAAGAAGGATACTCATATTATTTGGAAAATTAAGATATTAATATTATACCTATTTAATTAAATAAGTAGCCTGATAAAAAAAGGGTAAAGTCTTAACTCCTTTGCACCAATCTGCTGTCTTTCAAAATAAGTGGTAAATAAACTGCTGCAGATTAGCTGCTAGCCATAATACTCTTTAATTTTTCCTGATTGTTTTTCTAATCACATAACAATTTTCCTGAAATTTCTAGCTGTGAGGTTTTTAGGAAAAAAAAAGATAAAAAACTTATTAAACCTAGCTAACTTTTATTATTAAAAAAATTATTTTTTTTTAAAGGCATAAAAAAATTAAGAGATGTCATGAGTATAGTTGTATAATCCCCACAGAAGAGTAGAGTTCTCTCAGGGAGTATCATTCATCCTCCTGTTTAGACTATTACCACTGATAGTTGTACTTGCTGTCATAAAATGAAGAGCAAATGGATAGATGGACTTCAGGATAGCCTGTGTGTTAGAACTTCTCTGTGGAAAGGCAGACAAAGACTTAGCAGAGGTTTTTATGACATGGTGCTGCTCTGTGTTCTTCGGTGAAGGGTTTCAGAGAGGTGAAGGTACTAAAGGGATCAAAGTGTGTTAAGAGAGGACAGAAACTTTGCTGTAGAGGGCTTATTTGCTTTTTGAATTTTTGCAGTGATAGTCTTCAGGCCAAGGAGAGTAGTGTGAGGAAAAAAAGGGAGAAAAAGAAAAATGGAAAGAAAGAGAAATTCTGCTAATGAAATCACAGTTTCTGTTTGTGAGAAGTAAAAAAAATCTCATTTCACCCTCCAGTCCTTTCTGTTCTTTTTTTTTCCCTGTTGAGGTCAGTGGTCAGGACTTCAAGCTAGGTTTGTGGCTTTGAGGAAGACTGAAAGAAAAGGATAAGGTAAAATAAGATCAGACACTGCGGAACCTGAGGGAAACAAGGATTTGATTATTTCTATCCAAATTAAAGAGGGAGTGAAAAGTATAAAAAGCCATAAAAAGGCTTCTGAAATACTAAATAGAAATAAAATTCCTTCCTTCCTTCCTTCCTTCCTTCCTTCCTCCCTCCCTCCCTCCCTCCCTCCCTCCCTCTCCTACTATTAATTAATCATTCTGAAGGGACTGCAGGCAGGCCAAGCTGGGATCATGTTGGTAAATACATCTTCAAAGATTGGAGTAAAAAATATATTTACAGCCATTTACATGCAGAGCTATCCTATTTCTTCTTCCCGAATGCAAACCTTTTTTTCAAGACTTGTGGAACTGCCTCAGGCTGGGATTTGTGGATGATACACAGTGATAGATGTCAGAGGTCATGGCCCTACCATTCATGTTGGGATTTTACTTTCTCTCTATGTTCTTCTTGACAAGATTAAGTTGAGCATGCACAGCTGCAGAAAATGGAGCTAAAAACTAGAGCATAGCCATTACTGCTCTGTGGCCCCTGATGGTAACTAACCTTGCTAATGACAGTGGCACGTGCTCTTCTTGACATCTACCTGACAGAATAGTTGTCATCCCAGGAAAATGAAAGCATATGGGTGCTCTAGATAGGTAAGTCATTTTATTAAAATAATCTGCACCCGTCTTTACTTCACAGTCACCAGGTATTATGATATTTATATTTAGGTTTTCATTAGCATCCTCGGGGAAGTAAATATTCCTCCAGCTCAGATGATTAATCTCTGTTTGTTTTCAGCCTTCCTTCTGACTATTTTTAATAAAAAATCTCCAGCTTAATTTTGATCAAATTACATGCTTTACATTTCGGTACCTTGCTAATAAAAAGAAATGTCTGTCTGTCCCCCCAGCCCTCCTTTATTTGCATTGATGGTGGTGTTTTACAGATCTTTTTACCATAATTTTCATTGAAAGACAAGGGTTTTAGCTTCAAAACTAAATTTGTGTTAAATCAATTCCTTCCATTTTCTTAACTTTTAAAAATTTATTTTGCTATGTATATAAAATAAAGCAAAGGCAACCACACACTAACATGTAAAAAAATATACAGAAGAAAGTGTAACTAAACACTCAGAGTTGAGCACTATATAGAACACCTTTGCATTTAACAATACAAATATCCTGTCTGAAAATTACATACAAGGAGTCCAAATTATTCTGGGTGAATATTTTTAGAAGGTCATAAGGGAGAAGATTGCTAGATCTTATTCCTACAGGAAACAGATATATGCACAGATGTTTTGTTACCTAGCAACATAGGGCCCTATCTGTTATTTACTCCATTTCTCTGATCTTACTATAGTCAATGGGGGAAGCATGACAGCCTTTAGGTGTACTGAGTCCTTAATCTCTAGTTCAGCAGGTCAAGAAAGGAATGGAAAATGTGTAGCTGTATATTTGGTTCTGGATAAATATTATGAAAGGCTTACCTCCCTGCATATGGCAAGAGCCAGTCCCTAATATTAGCTAGTATTTCACAGGAGTCAAAAATGTGTTAAAAGTCTTTACAGATTACATGAGTAAGAGGAAAACAGAAGTCAAAACAAAAATAATTTTACACCTTACAACCTCAGCTGTTGTAATTAAAGCCAGTAATTTACAAAAGGTTCTACTGAAGTGACAGCAGGAGATAATAGTGTCCTTTTTTTAGTCTTAAAATGCAGTGAGTATCGTAGGGAATACACTTGTAAGAAAAGCTAATGCTAGGAAGCTTGTCAGAGAGTCATAATAGTCACAATTAATTATTATTAATATATTATTAAAAAAATATGCCTACATTTTTACTTTTTACTTTATGGTTTACTTCCATAGCTCTGATATCACACAGTTTTCTTTCTAAGCAAAGATCAATTACTAACCTCTAAAAAGACAGAACAAAAAGGTTGTGATCCAAAACTTTTTCAAGTAAAGCCTTTTCTGGGAATTCACTAGGGTATGCTTGGTGTAGAGTTCCAGGAAATTTTAATTTCTACATGCCCATGTGCCTGTATCTGTGGGTTTCTTCTAGATGTGGGGTCCCACATCTAGAAGAAACAGGTTTTTTCATAATGGAAAAGAGGGTCAATCCCTCTGTTATTTTGGGTCCCCAAGGATACTGATGTGGTTTTGTGGGCTTTCAGAGAATCTTGGAAGATCTCTAATCTTTTGCCAACTGGAAAACTGTCCACAAGCAAAGATTTTTGGATTAACTGTATAATCTATCTCTAGTAGAAAAATCCCAATGACTTTGTGTGCATGGTATGGGTTTAGGGCCTGATCTTCCATCCATGTGAATCTTCTGTTTAGGACCATTTTTTATTGCTGGATAAAATAGTCTAGATGGTTTGTTCCTCAGGTATCAGTCAGGCAGCACACTGACACATGTCTTTTTTGGGTCCTATCTGAGGCATATTTAATCAGCAGAAGGGTTAAAATATGATGGCCACACTGGTCTATTTAGGGTCTTTAATCCTTTCAAAGGCACTATATTAAGCACTGATGTATCCTATGGCATTTTGTACAAGAAGTGCAGCAGACCTGATCTGAACCTGAAAATATATTATGTGGTTCAAGTGCCTGACAAAACATGGGGCTCACTGAAATCAAGGATTACCTGAAGAATAAGTCAGTAGTCAGCCCTGAAAAGGGACGCCAACTAGCACCAAAAGGTTTGCAAAAACTTTAATAGGAAGGCAGAGCAGCTTAGTCATGTTGGTAGATGATGATGAACACAAAGAGAAAATGGGTTATTCTTGAAACCAGCAAAAGCATTGAATCAGATCAATAGCCAAAACTGGCTCCCTACCTCATGAAAACAAAGTATATATTTATTTAAATAATTTCAGTTCCGGGTAAAAAGCAAAAATTTTGAATCTTTTTCTTCCCAAAGAAGACAAAATGCTTTTCTTTATTTTTATTTTTTTTTGTAGTAGTTTAATTTGTGTGTGTGTATCTACAATTCAAAGCAAAATAATTTTGGAATGAAAATTTGAACTTTTCATTGAGAAGTCTCACACAAGGATTTTAAGGTTTAGAAACTTGATTCTCACTTTTTAATTTCATCTAAATTAAATGCTCCATGAATCAGAATAGTTAATTATTTCTGTTGTTAAGCTGGTGTTTCCTAATGGAAAATTCTTAGAAATTTTATTTCCCAAGTGGAACTACTCATGAGACACTGAACTTCTGGCTCTGGCACAGTTTCCAGGGGACTTCTGGAAGCAATGATATCAGACTTCTATCATTGCTACTCTCTTGTGAGTGCAAACCCTGAGTATTCTTTAAGCGAAACAATAAAACTACTGAAAATGGCTAATACCTGCATCATAGGCCTTCGTTGCTTTACCTTTTAACAGTAATGCCTTCCCTATTCCTTATCTTTCTTTCATGTTATAGCATCTTATCTCCCTCATCAGTACAAAAACCAAGGAGGATAATTCTGCCAGGTACAGAATGCCTTTGGTTCATATTAAATTGAGGAGAAGGAGATCACACAGCAAATCTCCTGAACAGCTGCTGAAGTGACACGGAGGTCCTGTGTGCTTTGGAGAGTCAAACATTGATGTAGCTGTGGTTTCACAGCTCATTTTCTGACAAGCAAGTTTTCAGATCAGGAGAAGCGGTGGCAATAAGGCCTTCCTATGCTGTATTTCTGCAGCAATGCCTGCAATCAGGGCAATTTATGAGTGCCAAACCTAAGGCCAAGTGACAATGCTTTGGTTTTTCTTTCCTGCAGTGGAGCTACCCAAAGAGTGAGTCCCCTGGCAGTACAAAGCCTCCCTTGGAACCTTTGACCCCTTTTTTTATTAGGAACAGTGTTTTATATGTTTTATGTAGCATGTTTCCTTTTTTTAAGTGTTCTGGATTACTGCTGCAAAAATTCCTCCTGTAATATGGTCCTGCTAATTGGTATCCCAGGAAGAACTGAAAGAAGCAGCCTAGCAATCAAAATTCCTATAATCCGGGAAATAGAAGGGCAAAGAATCCAAAACAAATACATTTAAGAATCCACAGTGGCAATTAGAGAAGATAGTTAAAGGCCAGAATTATGAATATCTGCATCACTGTAGTGGGCTTAAATTTTCATCAGCTGTCCTAGTATACGTGTTTTATTTTTTTTCAGGTAAACACTGTGCTAAATCCTTACTATATTAGGAGGATAGGACCTTTCAGAAGGTCATTTTTTTTTTTCTTAATTATTTCTCAAAGAGACTATTATGTAGAGTGGACAGTTATTTAAAAATAATTGAAAATTGCATTTAATTCTCAAGAATCATGAAATTAAAAAGAAAACAAGCTCTGGTTATTCTGGAAATTGAGAAGCTCAACATTACCCTGAATTACTGTAATGTGGTCAATCTGTACAGTATGATGAGTTATGATTCAACATTTCAGATAAAGATCAGCTGGTAAACTTTTTTAATTGTACAATTTTGCTGAGCAACGTTTGCCACAGTCCTGCAAATAAGATCAATATTCTTTGTGCAGTTAGTTGGTAAAAGTCGGGAGTAGATGAATCCGTGTTCAGCCCCAGCTAGTGAAGATAATATTTTGTGGATATTGGCTTCTTACTACTACTGTTACCAATATTGATCTTGGCTAACCACTGCAGTACACTGAAATCAATTCAGCAACATTCCTTGGAGTCACCTAAAACTAGAGCACTCCATTGTTGAATCAAGTCCATTGACTTGAAATAGCTTTATTTGCACTGGAATGTTAACAAGACACAGAGATAGCACTTGAATGCTAACAAAACACAAAGACAAATAGGGGCATTCCCCCTTCTCATGACTCAGAAGCACACACAAAAAAGAATCTGGTGGGGTTTGTGCTTGAAATAACAGGATCTGAAAGAAAATAAATGTTTTCCTCTATGTAGTTTCCTTTACACCCTAGAGGCAGAGTGTGGGAGAATGTGGGTCTACATATGAGCTGATTTAACTGCAGAAGTGACAACATGAACCTGAACCAGCCCAGGCTAGTGTTGGGTTTGGTGTGACTTGGTGACAGAAATGTGCTATTTTACTTAGGTGCCTCATGCCCAAACAGAGAGTATTTTGTAGATAAGGATCTGAAACAGCCAGTGTGTAAGCATCCAGAGAGGACTATGTGTCACAGAGGTTAGAAGTCATCAAGCAAGACCACCACATGCCTTATCTCTGTTCATTACCACACTTTAAATGTTTCTGCTGTTCCTGGAACTTAGCAGTAGTAAGAGATTGTTAAGGATCATTGAAAAATGTTTGCTTTGGACTGTTTTAGGTCTGTCTTTAGACAGTTATGCGTTTGAATGTTTGTACTCTCTTCTATATTTTGCAAGTGAATCAAGGTGTCAGATAAAGTGAGACAGCCCTTAGTCCCTACTCATATGCCAGGAAGTAACCTCACATATTCATCTTTAGTAAAGCAATAGAGATCTGCTTCCACTAAAATTTGATGGTGATAGAGTTGATACATCATTTTTATTAGAAAATATATTGTTTCAGACAACTAGGGTTTAATCTAAGGTAGAGTTTAGGAATTATTATTTATGCTATTTTATTTTATTAACCTACATGTATTTGTATAATATTTTTTCATTATTATGAATTTGCATACATCAAATGCTTGAATATTCATATGTATCTATAAACATATATAAAAATACAAATGTATACATAGATGTATTTAGCTGTTTATGTACACATACAAAAGAGAATCTGGTGAGTTGCTATGTGGCCTACTAACAAATATATTTGGTTTCTTTGTTCCTCAAAAAGCAGAGTTTCTTTTATTCTGCTGTACTAAGATCCTTCCTTTATTCACTAATCCACCTTTATCTGTGTCTTAAATCCAACGGGATGTAAAGAATATTGTACTGAAAATAATGCAGACTGCAGATTTAAGCCACCAGACAAAAAAAAAAAAAAAAATCACAGCCCTCTTGGATAAAACAAGCTTTCCTGGACAAATGTCTTTTTGTTGGTTTCTTTTTTTTTTTTAATTGTCCCACTTGAATGGTTGTTAAATATTTTTAGAGCATTTCCTGTACTTGGTGAATCAAAATCAGTTAGTACTTTTGCAATGGGATTTTTAATTTTTCAGAGCTCAAAACTACAACCACCTTCTTCTTCTATGGTGTACACAAAAGATGCCAAAACACCTCTGATTTCTTAGGATGGCTTTCACTGCGGCTTAAAGCAAGGTCCCTTTATAAACAGGGACATTAAACTGGTCTGCTGATACAAATCTTTCTTTTAGCACCAGCTCTTTCAGGCCTGAGTTAATTCTTCCACTCTTCTGCTCTAGCTCAGTGAGTTTCTCTTTCTAGGTTTTTTAGGTTAGGCCATGATCATCATGGCACATCCACTCCCTGAGTCTTAAAGTGATCAGCTGACTTCCTGATCTGGACTAGTTTGTGTCTCTTACTGTGTCCTGGGATGTTCACTGCCAGTAAAGGAAATGGGATCTCAGCACCAAAGTTGTCCTGAGAGTAGTGATCTAGTCTGCAGGATATCACTGGGCTGAAAAAATGTTAAACAAAACTCCAAGTATTTTTAATTTCTAGCTTGACGCCATTGAGATGTAACATTCTGCCTGTTTCTTGCAAGTGATAAACCATAATTAACTTGTTTATTGATAACTGCCAAATTATTTTGATTACATCTGATGGGATAATGTTGTTTAGCTTTCTTATTTGCATATGTTTTTTAACCAGAGACATCAAAGTTACTTCACATCTGTTATCCAACTGAGAGGAATACACACTTCTATGCAGACAAATAGACAGAATCCCTATCCTTCTAGGAAGTATGTTTTGTTGTTACTAACATCTGCATTATTCCCAGGCAATATTGTTACTAATAAGGCATTTGAAAATACTTTCCTTTTATACATTTTAGTCTTTAAAAAAGAATTGCATTAATTTTCCTAGACAGTAAAAACAGTGGATTTATATCTGTGCAAGAAAAAAAAAATAAAAAACATCTAGTTTTTTTCACTATTATCTCCCTAATCAGTCTAATTTTTTTTACCTAAAGACACTGCCTAAGCTACGTGTCAGTTTCTTTACATTTGGGTGAGCAACACAATGCTTCATTTATTTAAAATCTTATTAGATTAATATTAATGTCCCAGACCCTTTTTTAAATATTGTTGTTGTATTGGCCTTCCTTTCCTCCTTCTTCCTCTGTCTTCTCTCCTCTCTGGCTTTCTCTCTTTAACACACCTACTCACTTTCTCTTCTTAACAGACAGAAGGTCACAGGAGGAGGAAAAGTGACAAACAAAGCTCCCACCCAGTCAGAGTCTGCACCCTGTGATTTGTTCATCAGTTTATTTTTCATATTCATTTAGGTTAATTTTTTATACTATCAATATTGTTTTAGCAATCAGTTTTGCGTAAGAAGTTTATTAACTAGTAAAAAACATTTAATAGGCAGATTTTAGCAATTTATGAAAAAAAATACATAAAGATCAAATACTATTGTGCATTTCTGTCAGAAAAGTGCTGTTTTATCAATTATTCTGACTTTAGTTTTCAAACTCCTGCCTGAACTGAAGATGGCATCACCAAGCCAAAAATGTCCTACAGGCCTTTCTTCACATTGTTCAGAAAATTAAAAAAAAAAAAAAAAAAAAAAAAAAAAAAAAAAAAAAAAAAAATCCTATGCCCCCAAGACTTCATATATCTCTGTAATCTCTGTATTACTTTGCCTCTGCAAAGTACTGAACATCTCTGTTTTCCCAAGAATTCTCTGGGAATTGTGAATACTTAATGTCTTTTGGGATCAGCTTTCATATTAATTATGCTACTAAGACAACCTTTCAAGACCCAAAAGAAAACCTCAGACCAAACCCAGAACCAAACACCACAAATCCAGACAAGGATGTTTAAAGATTTGGAAAGAGTTGCAAGAAACTACAGTGTTGTTTGAGGGTTGTTTTTACCACTTGCAGACCCTGCATTTGTAAAAAGGATGTTTGGAATATAAAATCTGTGCTTGTGTATGCTTATAATATTTACAATGGATAAATAAAATTACCAGCTTTAAAATTTTATCAGTAGCACATCTATGCTGGTTTTCTGTTTTGTTTTGTTTTTTGGGTTTTTTTATCAAGAGAACTTGTTCAGAGATTTCCTAAGGCTACCTAAGTGCTTTGCAAAGAAAATAAATATTATTGCCCTGAACTACATGCAAAGATCAAAATCACTTTTTAAACGTCAATGAAATAAACATCAAATATCTTCTCCTGATTTAATGACTAGGTCTTTAAGCATGTAAATTATGTAAATTATATAAATTCTAGGCTCTTTTTCAGGTTGTCTCTGACTTCCAGGTAAACTTGTATGTTTGTTCTTTGGTTTCATTCTAACATATGTAAATGTCAAATCTTTAGAGTAAGGGCACGTGACAATTAAAATTTTCATTTTAATGGTGTCTTTTCTAGAAAATTCACATTAGTGTTGAAGTTAACAACAACTGTGATGATGTGGACAAGCTTGAGTGGCGGGCCCCTGGGAATCCCCTGAGGCAATGTGCAAAGTACCTGGATTGGGGCAACCCCTGGCATCAACACAGGCTGGGGATGATCAGATGGAGACCAGCCCTTCCGAGAAGGGCTTGGGGGTGCTGGTAGGTGAGAGGCTGGACATGAGCCAGCAATTTGCACTCCCAGCTCAGACAAACGTGTCCTGGGCTGCATCCAAAGCAGCGTGGGCGGCAGGAACAGGGAGGGGGTTCTGCCCCTCTGCTGTGGTGAGACCCCACCTTCAGTGCTGTATCCAGCTCTGGGATCCCCAACAGAGGGGGGACATTTTCTCTCTTATGGGAATATGTTGAATAAGTTGAAGTTATTCAGTCTAGAGAACAGAAGGCTCTGGGCTGACCTTACTGTGGCCTTTCAGTACATAGAGAGGGCTGACAAGAAAGCTGGAGAGGCACTTTTTACAAGGACATGTAGTGATAAGATATTACAAGGGCTAATGAGTTTCAGCAGAAAGAGGGTAGATTCAGATTGGAAATTAGTAAGTTCTTTATTGGGAGGGTGTTAAAGCATTGAAACAGGTTGCCCAGAGAAGCTGTGAATGTCTGGAAGTGTTCAAGGACATGTTGGATGGAGTCCTTGAGCAGCCCAGTCTAGTGGAAGACTCTTCATGGCAAGGATGTTTGCACTCCGTGATCTTTAGGGTCCCTTCCAACCCAACCCCTTCTGTGAGTCTATGATCTTACATGGTTTTGTAATAAATCCTACTTTTCAGGTTTCCTACACCTTTATCAAACTGAAACTGTTATTCTATTACTATTTATCAATATGTTGGACTGGATATTTGGAAAATAAAAAACCACTATTAAAAAAAGTCAAGAATTCCTAGTCTGCCAAAGAAAAATGTGAAACTTGTCCAGGAGGCCTTCCTGAGCGATGTTTTGCCTTTTAGCTTCTTTGTAAAACCTTGAGAGCTTCTAAGCCATAACAAAATCCCATTGTATCTCCTGAGCTAGGTGGTAATAGCAAAATTATGGTTTTGTATTACATGCAGACTGGACAGAGAGACCATAATAAACATTGTACTAGACTGGATAAATTGTCCATCTAACTGCATATCCTTTTCTTCACAGTGACCAATATTAACTAAGGTTGTTTTTTGCAGCAGCACGGAGGTGTAGCTTGACAGCTTAAAAGAACAATTGAAGGATTGGCCTATTTTTTGTCCCCTGTCTTTTGTGTGATTTTTTTGTTGCTGCTGCTGCTTAAGCAGATTACACATTGGATGTTTCCACACAAATTTACTAAAAGGCTGGCATTTTAGTGGTTTATCTATTTATTAATCATTTTTTAATTAAGAAAAAGGACACATTCATCTCTTAAGCAGTAGCTGGAATCTCCTAGCAACAGCAATGTCATTAAGATGTAATTTCATTTTTACTTTTAATCATTACTCTTTTAAATATTCTTGACTCTTTAGAGTGTCTGAATTTAAGTACTATTTTGCCATAAGATTGAGATTGCAAAAAAGATTGATTTTTTTGGTGTCAACAAGATTATGCTAACTTATAAAATAGATAATATTTTAAAAGTTTGTAATAAATAGTGTATGGAAAAAAATGCTCCTAAGGATGCACAAAAAATCATATATTAAATGAGTTTTGTAATAATTAGGAAAATTGCTTCCCAAGCGTAATTTTAATGAGTCAAGATTCAGAACAATAAAACTACTGATACACATAATATGATCAATAAAATCATACTTTTATGACAGTCATCAACATAGCACTCTTTCGTTTCACCCTTCATTTCTCTCTTATATGTTGGTAGAGCTGTAACAGAGAAAATAAGTGAACAGCTCTCTGCAATACTGAAAGGTAAGAAATAACAATGTAACAGTCCTTTTTTATATTTATCTTTTCAAAGAAAATTTTGAAGATACAACATAATGACTTGTTTATTCCATTTCAAAAGATTTCCCAATTTTTGTATTGAACTACACCTAGATGATAACTTGCTGTTCAACTCTCCTTGAAATACAGTAATGAGTGAAAATATTTCAACATTCTTTTTGTTAAAAAAAGACTGAAAAAAACACAGACTTAAAAAAAAAGTTGAAGCATGTCTATATTTTTTCAATAAAATATTATTTTTATAAACTTCCTCTCTATGTCATTTAATCTTTTGAATTACCATAGGCACATCTAGGTATAGTCATCTAAAAGGAAGCTAGTTTCAGTGTAAATTGATGTAGACAGTTAAGAGTCTTTGAAATAAAGTCTCATGAATAATACTTTCCCAACACAATTTATGCTACTTGTTCTGAACATATTTTAGTACAACCTGAATGGTTAATTTCTCTCTATTGACTGTAAAGATGCCTTGGTGGATACCTCAGACAGAATGCTAAAAGCTAAGGTTATCATCAGACTGCTGAAATGTTCCATCTTAGATTTACTTCAGTTTGACTTTTAAAAGCTAAATTTAAAAACAATAAAATATTTTATTTAAGTTATTCAAATATGTAATTACTAAAAAATATTTTGTAACCTCTCCCCAATTTGCTTCTGAAAAAGGGGGTAGAAACTATAGTAATTAAGAAAAAAAAGGGTTTAATCGAAATTAGAATTTTTTTCATATCCTGGCAATAAGAGTTAAAAAGAAATCAATTGTTCAAAGAAATATATTTTTTTTACACTTTAATCTCTTTAGATTGTCAGAAAACCACCAAAAGAAGGAGCTGTTAGTCTGAGTCCCCATAGAAAAACCTTAATATTCTCATCTCTTTTTCATTTTGCTTTGGTCTTGCTTTACCTTTACTTGACCTTCCATTGTTGGAACGAAAGTACACAAGTTATTGAGTCAGTCCTCAATTACTTGAACTTTCAAGATGAGTGTCACGGGGAAGGAAAATGAAGAAGCATGTCAGGGAGGAGGAAAGTGGATCTTTCAGCACCGACCCAGTGTGACCTCCTGCAGGTATTTCCCAATTGTGACATAGGAGTCCTTTTAACATGATGTTCCACATCCACAGAGAGGGCAGCATTGCTACATTTTAGTGATGTTACTGACGTCCAGATGCTATAAAAATAAAAAAGTGCAGTGACTCTGTTGCTAGAGGGGTATGTTTGGACTGTGGAATTTCTGTGCCGCCTTTGCAGAAGGGTTAGGCCTCTTAATTTCTCTTGGAATTAATATACCTTTGTGTAGGATCCTCAGATGTCTGGTGGCATGAACCACTGGTGTGTGCAGCAGAGCAGGTTTATGATGCCTGCTGACTTGACCAAGCCTCTCTGATGTGGTTCTGCAGTGCAAATGCTGCACCCTGTGCACCAAGCAAATTATCTGTTTGAGAGCCAAACACGGTCACATGCATCCTACTGGACTATATAATACAGACCTAGTCTACAGCTTAGGATTTTTTCTCCCAGTTATAAATACTGAAACTCCAGAGTGTAAATAAATATTCATGTGAATTAAAGTAAAACAGTAAAATTGAACATTATTTCAATCATGAGACAAAAAATCCTGGCTTTCCTCTACCTCTCAAACAGAGAACATGCTAGAAAAGTCCTTGTATAACCAAGTAAGCAAGAAACTTCCATTCAAAGGAGAGTACAAGGCTACTTAATGGACAGTGGCCCAATTCTTACTGCAAGTATTGCAAGCAAACATGAAGTAAGCTATTTTAAAGTAACTTCTGCAGAAGTCATTACAGATTGAAGAATTTTAAGTGTCTATGTAGCTTATGAAGTGGGTATTTATGTTGTTTAAATAAAAGTCTTGCTGACAAAGCAGTGACCTATTATACCCATAAAATTGAAAAAGATTGAAGAGAATATATTTAATACTTGTTTGCCTGGAATCTGACCATAAGCATAACTATTTGTGAGATACTTCATTTTGTGATGTCACTAATGGCATAACCAGAAACAAAGTCTGAGCACTTGGGCACAGGTACATAAACTGTACATTTAAATGTAATCTGTAACTGTAAGAGATAAAAGGTGACTTCTGTGATGTAACTATGCAAACAGAGTGCAATAAAATTCATGTATAAGGCATTACTGAAGATTATGAACAGTAGTTTTGGAAAAGGCAGGAAACATAACCGGCAAAATGAAAAAGTTTTTCTCATGGAAATAAGATAATCTGTACTGGAAACAGATGACATTCACTCTTTCTTTTGGGGAGGTTGTGAGGATCAAAAAATAACATGGACACATTAAAAAGAAAGAAAGATGGATGACTCTTGAATTTGGTTTTCTGTGGACTAAATCCTGGACCTCAGTATGTATTCATCCCTATTAGGTGCATGGATCATTCCTTGGCCACCTCAGCAGCAATGCTGACTTGACCCTCTCATCAACTTAGGAAGGACAGAACTGTCTGTGGTCTGCAATGTGAACTGAATCAATAAAAATTTTCATGGTTAAATAAAATGGCTCAAGAAATTAAAATTAGTGCCTGGAGGTTAGTGAAGGCAGTAAGGTATATCTCAGATCAGCTTTGCCCATGGAGGAAAAAAAAATAACCACCTACAGCCTGAGACACCCCTGCAATACTCTAGCTTTACATCAGAGTAACACATTGGAAATCATTTGGGATGCTGCGATGTAAAATCAAGCACTACAATGATTAATCGGGTCACCAGCCTCTTCTCCCTTATGTCTCTAAAACATTATTTAATTAAAACTAAAATGCCATGTGGGATTGGTCCCAGGGTATGGTTTCTAGGCATTGCATAAATAGGAAGAAGGTATTATTCTATTGTTAATGATGTTTCATCTACTCAGTCTTTCTCCAGTCTGCTCATGCACAGCAATTCTCCTTTTAATATGCAGACACCACTGCATGCTGACTTAATAGATAGTTTCAGAAAAGTTTTCAGAAAATTTCTATCAGAAAATTCCAATTCACATTATTTGAAGGAAAGGGGAAAAAAAATCAACAAAATATGATTATGGAAAGCCATAAAAGATAAAAATTCTGATTTCTGATATTTCATGCAAATGAAATAGACATGCTTCTTCTTTTTTATGACAAAACACAACAGATAAAAAAGTAAATAAGACTCCAATCAGAACAAAACTTCTCATATTTTAATCAACCCAAATAGTTTACTTCAGATTTCTGTTTTGAACCACTCTGAAAAGTATTACTTTGAGTTGCATCTTTACCTGGGTTGGTTGCTTTTTTTTTTTTTTTTAATAGCAGAATAAATGAATAAATGTTTCCTGAAAAAAAAAAAAAAAACACTTCTCCAGAGTTCTATGATTAAACAGTATTTTTAAATTTTTTCGAGATTTTTTTAGATGAGAACATGTTTGTGTTTCATATGCTTTAGCATTCGGATATGAAATCCTTATTTTTTGTAGCCTGAATTCTGAAGTCTAAGTCAGGAAAAGTCTGAGGAATGAAAACATTCTGTTTCCCAAATGAAAATAATTGCATTACAGGGAATTAAGATGTGAACTAATAAGAAAACCAAGGCTTGGTATTGCTGTCACACCACATAACTACGTAAGGCCTCCAGAAAGAAAATGACTGGCATATGAAACCTTTGATGCATAAAATCAAGTCTGAGGGAGAAGGAGAAGGGTACAAGAAGCCTTTAGTTTAGTTTTGTTTTGGTTTGGTTTTTTTGAATAGTTTTTTCTATTAATCAGTAGTTCTCTGTCTGTGAAATACTGGGGTAGAAGGCAGAGCTGAGCCTTCTGAGACTTGGGTTTATTTCTAGTGCTATCAACGGCTTGACATGTGACCTTCCCAAGGTCAGTGCTTCTGTTTTCCAATCTGTTGAGCAAATAAAATTATATCGTGCTCCCCTGGAAAAGCCTCTGAGGTGGGTTGACAGAAAGAGAAAGAGCTGGGTATTACTCTTACATAAGATTTGACTTTTTTTGGTTGTATCCCTGAGTAATGATGGTAGTCATTACGTCACCATGTTTGTTCATCTCAGATTTCAAAGCACCTTTGGGGTCCCACTTATAATATCTTCCACTTCCTCAAACTAATAAACTGAAGCAAGGGACAGAGAAATGAGTTGCACAGAGTCACGTCAGCAAACTATTGGTGGAGGCAGGTCTTTGTCTCAGTTCTTCATTCTGAGAAGCATTTTCCTTTTCATTATTAAACAATGAAAATAAGTTATAGTTAGAGAGAGCGGAGACATAAGCTCTTATCTACTTTTTTCCATTTATATGATCCTTCTGTTGCTCTGTGACTGTGCTATGAAAATGGCTAAGAAAATAATTATTGAAAACACATTATGGATCTATTATTCAAGCTGATTTTATTCAGTGGGATTACTTGTGTAAACAATAGATTGAAAGTTTGGACAGGTTTTTTCCTGCAGGATTTTTTTTTTTTTTGGTTGACAAAGATACTTTTTTAATGTCTTGTCTATATCTAAAGTACACTGATTTTTTGTCTCATGTCTCATCACTAAAGTTTTTATAAAATGATGAAAGTAGTTTTTAACTAACTTTAAATTGTGTGAATGAGTGTTACCAAACTACTCCAGCCACTTGAATATGTTGCTAAGTAACCAGCTGTTTCGACCTTTTGCTTGTGTTCAGCCAGACATGGGACACTCTTAGGAAAAGAATGAAATAAGAAAGCAATCAAAACAACAAAGAGATCATATAGCAAAACTGCAGTACTATATTGTGTATTGATCATGCTACATGGAAGCCATGTCTTGCAGGATGTTGAGAATTGTTGTAACAAGGTACTTAAAATGATAATGCTGGAATCTTAAGAAAAAAAATTTGCTGAGATTAGACTCTGGTGCAAATGTTATCACTTCTTATTAAAGGCTGCAATGTTATACTAGTACATTTCCTGTTATAGCTGGCTAAAAGAGCAAATATTTCTCACAGCTCCAGCTAATTTCATTGTAATGTTTTTCCCCAGCCTAAATGTATGTCTTTTATCACAGAGTGAAAAAAAGAATTCGGTGCACTTCAGTACTGCAGTGCTGAATGCTGCAATGCCAAACTTGGGAGGACAAAGCCTGGAGTGAAATCCCGGTGCCCAAGTCAGGCAACCAACCACCTCACTTATTGCTCTGGGAAAAGCAGAACTAGGACTTCATGTCAGGACTGAGAGCATGGAAGATGCAGCTGGGAGGACATTTCAAGTGAAATGCTGCAGTGAAATCTCAGTTCACGTTCTGGGGTCAGGGCTGCAGCAAAACCATCTCTCTCCATCTGGGCTCCTCAACTTGAAATTCTCCACTGAAAACAGACAACCCACTTCTGTTGTGTCAAAGTTTTAAAGTGCGTGTATGAGTCCGTGAGTGTATGTGTGAGAGTGAGTTTTGAGATGAGAGGAATAAAAGGAGGTGGGTGACTCAGCTCAGCTCCCTATCACTCTCCTTCTAACCAACAGCACAGTAGGCAGACTATACTTTCCCAGAGAAGACACAGGGTCAAATCACTACTAATTTGGAAGGGGATTAATTCTGTCCCTTTAGTAACCCTTGCATTTGAAAAAAAGGCTGCTCCCGAAGACCACAGTCTCCAGGAAAATAAAGAGAAAATGAAAAAGAAAAATTCAAGAGAGAAAGAAAGATAAAACATAAATGTCTGTCTGAATTGACTCCTTTACTGAACATCTATTTTGTATACTCTCACCAATACATACAGCAGCTGTGGGGCTTGGTCCTGTTCTAAGAACTGTTAGAACAAGTGCTTTAGTGGCTTTAATGCAAGCAATCATGGTAGAAATTGGGTCAGAAACTCAGATCAATATATATAGTTTAAATAAGAAATTCTGGTCAGGACCTTGGCCTGGTCTGCTTGCTAAATATACCTCTTTCTTCCACATCAACAGGATTTCAAAGTGAAATGACAACACAGGTTTTATGGCAGACTACACACAGGATGGATGCAATCTTTCTGACTCCTATTTCCTTTTCTGACATCTAAGGTTTTAACCTTTTAAAATTAACCCTGTGACCTATTCAGCCACTATTTCCAACACAAGATTATCTCAAGGTCTGATGACAATGTATATTGGGAAAGAATGTCGGTGGGTTTTGCTACCAGCTCCAAAATCTAAACATCTGATATGTGAAGTATATTACATCAAGCTCAGTCTCACATGAAAGCACAAAGCAAGCAAGTCCTCCCAGGGCTGTGCACACCTTGGCAAGTGCAGTAACTCATGCTCCCTTACTGCCTTTCCATGGTTCAAGGGACCTCAAAATTATTTTTCTTGTAAAATAGAACAGCTGCAGCAGAAGGGTTGGTAGCCCGGTGTTTGAGGGTATGAGCCAAGAAAGAAAAACATGTGGGCTGGCTCTTACACTGCAGAAGATAGAGAATTTTTTATTTTCTCATCATGAGCCAGTCTCCTACTCACTAGATAGAAGTAGGCAAACCACTTCTCTAACTTTCTTTTCTTTTTTTTTTTTCTTTAGTCATCATCATCCGCCACTGCATCATTTTGCAAAGCTCCGTCTGGTGAACATACCACAGGGAGACTTGGAACACGCTCACATGCCATTACCCTTAGAAAAATGAAAAATGAAGGAGAAAATTACCTAGTTTTGGAAACCTCGTTAGGTCTAATTGCAGTTTAGATAGAAATCCAGTAGCTATGTGTGAAGACTGGCCTATGAAATATAGTGAGATAGAAAATTCTGTGAGGAAATCCTGATATTAGTTTAAACCCTTCTACCCGTAGTTAGAACTTGTTTATCTGAGCTGGTTTAAAGTCATTGCATATATTGAGAAGCATAGTTTCTGCAGGAGCTGCCACATATGGTGGCATCTATGTAAACTACCAGCCTGTGACAAATTCCACAGTCAAAGCCTGAACAGCGACATAATTTCAAATTAAATAATGATCCTATAATTCTTTTATTTGCTGGTCTATCATAATTTGTAGTGCTCAAATGTTTACATACATATGTTTATATGTATGTGTGAGTGTGTATCCATACATAACATCACGTCTTCAGTGTCGGATGTCTTCATACCTCCATAGAAGTAATGAAGCCAGTTTTACAGTACACAGCACAAACACTGAAATCAGGATATCTACCATAATAATTGCTTTATTCTCTAGAAGCTTTGCAGATGGCCTGAGTTCTGCTCTGCAAGTTCTACAGTGTTAGATGAAGTAACTAGCTTCTTAGCATGTTGCAAAGTAGCACAAATATACCCTTACCCAGTGTTACTTACATAGCCATAGCAACAGGGAGATGGGAGATTACTAATTGGGAAAATGAAGAAGTATCCCACCACCTTTTCCTATTTCAAGTAACTTTCCATATTATGAGTAAACCCATTTCTATTCAAAATGGCTTCATTTGGCTTGTGTGTGGTTAAATATGGACTTTACACCCAGAAGACAGGTATAAGTAGTCAACTCACTGTTTTAGGCTTCTAGAATTTGCAGACAGAAACATGAGGTAAAAGATAACAGTCAAGGACAATATACTTGTATGCTCTTTCCCTTATCTGATCTTCTGGATAATTTAGAGAGGATTATGTGAGTTCTGTTTATACAACCTGTGTATGGGTTGTAAACTGGGATGCATATACTGAATTTTAAAGACCCAGACTAACTGGCACTTCAACACTGTATGGTCTCTCACTTTACCACACTCTCTAAGTAACAGAGTAAAATATTTCAGCTCCCAATCAACCTGACACAGGAATAGGTATTTTCTTAAAACTCTTAAAGGCAGGCCTCTTATCCGTAGATACATGTGTCCAAACTTAATTCAATAAGATGAAAAAAACTAGAAATTTGGGATTATGACACTGAGTAATGACAGAGTAATTTTCTGGGTCTTTCTGTGTAGCTTGACTCATGGAATCAAAACCTTCAGATATCAAATCTAAAATGGGTTATGTCTTTTTTCTTCCACTCTGAACATCTCCTAGATGTTAACTTTTGCATGGCAGATGCTCTCTAAATACACTTATTTTAAATATAAGACATTAATATCCAAAGTATACTGTTGAAAATACAATGGCTTTCTTAGATAAATACTTCTTTGGAAGCTACATAGCATCCATAAATAGTCCTATTTCTTCTGGCATTTTTTTTTACTTTTTTGGGCTTTAACCACTTTGAAATTCCAGGTCCCCAGATGGCTTCCACCAGTTCCCACCTCTCAGCAGATCCTTTGTGAGAAGCAGGCAATCTGTCCTTCACGCTTTGACAACAGGTCATTGTCTCCTTCCACTCATTCAATTCATATCTATTTATTTAATATCTTGTTAATGTTCAGGTCCTCTGGTTGCATTTTGATTGTTTTTACGGTGCCTGAGCAATTTTAATAGCATAAAGATACTCGGAAGTTTTATTCTAAGGCAGGAGGAGAGCAAGTCCTCCTGCCCCACATTCCACCAGGCTCCAGATATTCAGCCTTTCCTCTGCAAAGACTTTGTTCACAGTGATCTTGTCACTACTGCTGATACCAAGTAAATGTGCCCTTGACCCTTGCCCTGACCCTTTTCCCTTCCTCTGACTGCCCTGCATCTCTCTGTGGATTGTCCTAGGGCTTTCTTGCCTCCAGTTCCCCTTGCACTTTGAGGCTGCAATTTTTGATCAATAGGAGGTTTCCAGACAGCCTTGCACCCCCACCCTTCCACCGTGACATCATTGAGAGACAAAGTCAAAGAAACCACCAGGAGAAATGAATTAATGTGCCCCAATGTGGTGCCAAGTTTCCTTTTCTCCTTTTCTTTACCTAGTGAAACCCAAGATATATTTCTTGTGGTGCTTTCTGTCTCAGTGGCATTTTATCTCTTCTAGACCATTTGTAATTTACTGGATAAGCTTTTTCAGGGTCAAGATTTCTCTCTCTGTCTGTTTTGTTTCCTCCTCTTGTCCCATTTCCTACCTCTTTTCCCCCTCCCGCCCTCCCTAGTCCCTGCCCACCAGAACAAACCAAAAGACCAAATATTCATCCTGGGGACTTGAAATGGCCACGGTAACTGTTGTAACTTGTCTGTGGTCTAATCACATTAATTTGATAAGATCATCATCGGCAGGATGTCTAATTTATTTGCAAGCGGTAGCCAGGGAGAAGCTTTGACCAAATTAACATGCCGCCGGGACCAGGGGGTGCAGGCTCCATATGGCTCTCTGGATTTTCCTATAAATAACCCTCCTCCAGCCCACTCCCGCCGTTACATCCCTACCAGTATGCCGCAAAGTTCACCAGCGGCGCCGGACTCCAGAGGCACAGCCCCGGGCTGCGGGAGGCACCAGGGGGCTGGGCTGTTTCTCCCGCCTTCGCGCCTCCTCCCCGTCCTCCTCCTCCTCCTGTCCTTCTCCCCCTCCCCCTCCTCCTCCTCTTCTTCCTCCTCCTTCTCCCCTTCCTCCTCCTCCTCAGAGCAAGGCAGGGGAAACGCGGGTTTCCACTTGCACCACCAGAGGTGCAACTGGTTCTTCGCTCGTAGGCATCTGAAATCCGTCCAAATGATGCAGAAACTTTTGCGTGTTTGGCTCCTGTCTTTAAGGCCAGGCACCGATTTTTCCGCTGTGTAATCTCTTTTGTCAGAAGGGTGGGAGCTGGAAAAGGGCAGCGGTGGGGGGGGGGGGGGGGGTAATGGAAGGGGCGAGAAGGAGGGTGTTGAGGGAAGCAGGCGTTTTATTTCCACAGAGAATATATAAGGAGCATCCTTAGAGAAATATCTGTGCGTGGACATACACTCATCTCTAGATCTTTATAGAGATAAGAATAACCGTCAGTTTCTACCCTCCCCTGCCCTCCTTAAGGGAGACACTACACTCCGTGGGAACAGGTAGCATGAACTGCTAACAGTGCAGTAATCCCCTCCCCCCCTACCTACCCTCTTCTCTGTGATCATCTAAATTATGAAAAATAGAGAGTGCATTAATCCACGGTTCGACATTGCATAGAGAACACCAGCAAGAGACAAAATCCAGCATAAAACACCCTAGACTGCAGGGGAGGAAGAAACGCATTTAAAGCTACGATAAAAATGGCGTGCAGAATAATTACCTCAAATTGCTATTCGCTTGACACCCTGACACTAATTCTGTTCAAGTCATTGGAAAATACAATAAGGCAAACGAGCCTTCCTCCTCTTCTTCTGCAGGTGTGAGTGTGTGTGAATGGGGGCAATAAGGAACCGGTCCGGAGGAGGGGAATGCTAAACTTTCAATTTTAGAAGAAAAGAAATAAATTAGGTAATCCATTTAGAAGAACGCATCTAAATAGATCTACAGCTTTTAATGCCAGCGTTTTTAACGCTTGCCCTGTACGTGGATTGATTTTTTTTTCCTTCTCCAGCATTCCCTCAGCAGATGGATTTTTGCCACTGCA
The DNA here is from genome assembly GCF_027477595.1 of Haemorhous mexicanus. Taxonomy (NCBI): domain Eukaryota; kingdom Metazoa; phylum Chordata; class Aves; order Passeriformes; family Fringillidae; genus Haemorhous; species Haemorhous mexicanus. The sequence goes on along the minus strand of NC_082342.1, from coordinate 75,208,313 downwards.
GCTCAGCAGAGGGTGTCAGATCTTTCAGTGTGCACCAGGTTGAAACGAGCAGAGCCTCTTAGCAACTCTCCCTCTGCGTGCATGTGAGTGTGTGCGAGCGTGCGACTCGGCAGCAGCGGAAGAAAAAGGAAAGAAGAGCGAAGCGAGGCAGCGAGCGAGGGAGCGAGGAGGGGAGGCAGCGTTGCCGGCAGGGCGAGGCGAGGAGCGGCGCGGGCGGACGGGCGGGCGGGCGGGCGGCCCCGGCCCCGGCCCCGCGGCAGGCTCCGGCCGCCGGCGGGCATGGGCAGCCGAGCACCGCAGCAGCGGGGGCAGGCGCGGCTCAGCTCCGGCGGCTCGGAGGGCAGCGCCTAGGCTGGGGCGGGCGCTTTCAGCACCGCGGCGCTGGACAGCGCCCGGCGGGCGGCGGGCGAGGAGCGCGGCTCCGCCGCCGCGCGGCAAGGTCAGTCCGCGCGGAGCCGCGACCGCGCAGCCTCCGCGGCCAGCGCCGCGCTCCCGCCCGCGCCTCCCTAGCATGCAGCGGCGGCCGGGGGCCAGCAGCACCGTGCCGGTGAGCCAGCCCGGCCAGCAGATCTCCACTTAGCTGCCCGGCAGGCGTCAGGGAGGGCGAGAGAGGAGGGGGATTTTTTTCCTTCCACTTTTTTTTTTTTTTTTTTTTTCCCTTCCGCCTGCCTTGCAGTACGTGCCTGGATAGTTTGTGGATATAATTACTGACTGGAATCTGGGCTGTTGCAGTTGTGCGTGGGGGGGAGAGAGGAGACAAGAAAGCATCCCCCCCCCCCCCCTCCGCCGACCCTCCCTGCTCCCCCCCACACATTTTTTTTTTTCCTCCCCCTTTGCTGGTGGTTCGGACATTTAATGTATTGAATGAACTGGAATTGCTTTTCGTGTGAGGAGGATGGTTGCTGTTACTTTGTGATGAGATCGGGAATGAATTGCTCGGTTTAAAAATGCTGCTTTGGATTCTGTTGCTGGAGACGTCTCTTTGTTTTGCTGCTGGAAACGTTACAGGGGACGTTTGCAAAGAGAAGATCTGTGCCTGCAACGAGATAGAAGGGGATTTGCACGTAGACTGTGAGAAAAAGGGATTTACCAGCCTGCAACATTTCACCGCCCCAACTTCCCAATTTTACCATTTATTCCTGCATGGCAATTCCCTGACTCGACTTTTCCCTAATGAGTTTGCTAACTTTTACAATGCGGTCAGTTTGCACATGGAAAACAACGGTTTGCATGAGATTGTTCCTGGGGCTTTCCTTGGGCTGCAGCTGGTGAAACGCTTGCACATAAACAACAACAAGATCAAATCCTTCAGGAAGCAGACTTTCCTGGGGCTGGACGATCTGGAATACCTCCAGGCAGATTTTAATCTGTTGCGGGATATTGACCCGGGAGCATTTAGGGACTTAAACAAGCTAGAGGTGCTGATTTTAAATGACAATCTCATCAGCACCTTGCCCCCCAACGTGTTTCAGTATGTGCCGATCACCCACCTCGACCTCCGGGGAAACCGTCTTAAAACCTTGCCTTACGAGGAGGTCCTGGAGCAGATCCCAGGCATTGCTGAAATCCTGCTAGAGGATAACCCCTGGGACTGCACTTGCGATCTGCTGTCATTGAAAGAATGGCTGGAAAACATACCTAAAAACGCTTTGATCGGCAGAGTGATTTGTGAAGCTCCCACTAGGTTGCAGGGCAAAGATTTAAATGAGACCACAGAGCAGGAGCTGTGTAAAAAGAACAGAGTAGATTCCAGCCTAGCTGCTCCCCCTGCCGAAGAAGAAACCTGCGATCCTGGTCCCATTCCAACCCCCTTTAAAATACATGGCAAAGAAGACCCTGCCACGCCAGGATCTGCTCCAAACGGAGGTACAAAGATTCCTGTCAACTGGCAAATCAAGACCAAACCCACTGCTGCCGTGTCGACAGTGAGTGCGAAAAGCAAACTACCAGCCACCTTTTCCTGCCCGCACATCTGCAGCTGTGATCAGATCCCCGGCTCAGGTTTAAAGGTTAATTGCAATGATAGGAATGTGAGCAGCTTGGTGGATTTGAAGCCCAAGCCCTCCAACGTGCAGGAGCTGTTTCTGAGAGACAACAAAATACACACCATCAGGAAATCCCACTTTCTGGATTACCGAAAACTTAATTTACTCGATCTGGGCAACAACAACATTGCCACCGTTGAGAACAACACCTTCAAGAACCTCTTTGAACTCCGATGGCTCTACATGGATAGCAATTACTTAGACACCCTGTCCCGGGAGAAATTTGCTGGGCTGCAAAACCTGGAGTATCTGAACGTGGAGTTTAATGGGATCCAGATGATCATGCCTGGCACCTTCAATGCAATGCCCAAACTGAGAGTCCTCATCCTCAACAACAATCTGCTGAGGTCTCTCCCAGTAGATGTGTTTGCCGGGGTCTCGCTTTCCAAGCTGAGCATACACAACAATTATTTCATGTACCTCCCGGTGGCAGGGGTGCTGGATCAGCTCACCTCCATCACCCAGATCGACCTGCATGGCAACCCATGGGACTGTACTTGCCCTATCGTGCCTTTCAAACAGTGGGCAGAGATGCTGCGCCCCAAGGTGATTATGAGTGACCTGAGGTGTGAGTCCCCTGAAGATTTCTTCAAGGAGGATTTTGAGTCTCTCTCCAACGATGTGATTTGCCCTCAGTTAAAAATCTCTCCCACATTAACTTCTACTAACAAAAACAGCACCGGGTTGACAGAGACAGGTACTCACTCCAACTCCTATTTGGAGACCAGCAGGGTCTCTATTTCGGTGCTAGTGCCAGGGCTTCTGCTGGTTTTTGTGACCTCTGCCTTCACAGTGGTTGGCATGCTGGTTTTCATCCTGAGGAACAGAAAGCGCTCCAAGAGGAGGGACGCCAACTCCTCTGCATCTGAAATCAACTCCTTGCAGACGGTCTGCGACTCGTCCTACTGGCACAACGGGCCCTACAGCGCTGACGGGGCCCACAGGGTGTACGACTGCGGCTCCCACTCCCTGTCGGACTGAGGCGGCGGGCGGGGCGGGGACGGCCTCCACCCGGGACCGGCCCTTCACGCGCCGGCCGGGGACAGCTCTGCACCTCCGCTGCTACCTTTTGTGAGAAGCGAAACACACAGACACACGCACGCCCTTCCTCACGACCCCGATAGCAAGCGCCGAGGCCCAGTGGGCGGCGGGGGGAGCCTGGCGCCGGAGCGCATCCCTGCAGCGCTGCGCAGCCCGGCGCGGTGCGCGCATCCCCCGCCCGTGCGCGGCCGGAGCGGCGACAGACGGACGAGGAACAGCTTCCTTCGGCTCCGGCAGGACGGAACACGGCTCCTGGTTTTGTTGGGCTTTTGTTCAATTGTGGTGGGGTTTGATTTGCTTTTTTGCCCTCTTCCCTTGTGGACCGACCCCTTTCCAAGAGGCCGGGTAAATGAGGGGAGCAGAGGACTGGTGTTGGCCTCCTCCTGACGGCAAAGCAGGAGTGGAAAGTTGCACGAAGGCATGAATGTAATGTAAATAAATGACTCCGACTCCGAAACAAACAGACAAACGGACAAAATGGACAAAAAAAAAAAAAAAAAAAAAAGTGCTGCATGGCTCGCATGGATACAACGCACCCCAGGGACGCTCCAGCCCCTGACTGGAAGCAGCGTCTAGTTCACACCATCGTCCCTCTTACCTGATAAGTCCCTTCGTATCAAACCTTCTATATACGAAATACAGTATAATAATAAAAAGTGCCATTTCGCCAGTTTTTTTTTTTTTTGTGTGTGATCAATAGGCAGTAGAGATCGTACTTTTACCGTGGAGAAAAATTGTAAAGATTTTATTTAAGACATAGTTGCATGAATATTCTCATTGGATTTTTTTAAATTTTTATTTTTATTTTTATGTCTAGGTGGGAATTACTTTGCTGGGAGAGATTTGCTTTGTTGATAATGGGTTGTGTTTCATTTCTTCAGGGGAGGTGGGGAGGGTAGGCTTTGGTTTTGTTTTCTCTCTCTTCTTTTTCAATATACATAATCAGTATTGCCTTTCCATCTGAATGTAAAAATTAGTACCCTTGATTTCTATTATGGTAACAGTGTAAACATACAAAAAAAAAAATCCAAGGCAGTTAAGCATGACCAATTAATGTCACTCTAGCGCTTAGGCTGCAAAGTTTAATGGTAGAAAATTCTGTGCTGTTGTAAATCTTACTATAACTTAAAGAAAACAGAACTGAGAAAGCAAGTGAAACTTACTAATTCTATTCGAGGATTTTATAATGGCATATTTTTTCAGTATTAAAGTGAAAATGTTTTCAACTCCGGGTCCTTACCATTTTTCCAGTATCCAATTCTTGCAAACGGGTTACTTGGGTTTAGGGGACAGAGCCTCCTTTCAGTGCTCTGTGTGTGTGTCTCTCCCTCCCTCCCTCCCTCCCTCCTTTTCTTTCCCTCCCTTCCTCTTTCATTCATTCACAGGCAGAGGCACAAACACCCTTCCTTCCCCCCTTTCCCAATGTAAATAACACACAGAAGTTTCCTGCCTGCCTCCTCCCCTCCTCTCCCTCCCCCCCTCGCCTCCTTTTTTTTTTTTTTTTTTTTTTTTTTTTTTTTTTTTTTTTTCCTAACGAGGCGGTGAATCCCTTTATTAATGCTGTGAATCTCATGCTGCTGCCGCTGCTGCCACCGCCTCTGCTGCACACACTGCAGATATATTAGGGATGTTAGTGGGAATTTGCTTTAAGTGCCTCTGCCCAGCTTGGTCTCATTAAGCTGGAGCCGAATTTCCGCAGCCAGAATTCCCGCCCGGGAGCCTCTTGCCCGACGGGGCAGCTGCGGGCGGCCGGGCTCCAGCAGCTGCTGCCAGTGGGAAAAACTGATTAGCCGGCAGAGATTTTCCCGTTCCTGCACTGGGTACCTCCACTCTTTGATATTAAAAGCTAAAAAAAAAAAACACGGCACGGTGCTGCAGTTGGACTTCAGGCAGCTCGCCTTTGATCCCCTTCCTGTACGGGAAAGTGCCCCTAAACTCAGTCAAACCTGTAAAGGCGAAAGTCTCTGCAAATCACTTGTAACTCACAGCTCAAGTCCCAGTGGAGATATGGAGAATTTCAGTCACGTTGCTCCTGGCTTTCTCCAGGCAGAGAATCCTTTTAAAGAGTAAAACACCGTAAGGGACTTGCTTAACTTCAAATACTGATCTGGTTTGCTTTATAGAAAATGCCCACCTTTGGGATCTGTGAGGGGAAAACAGACAAACATACTCATTGCAATAGGTATGCTCTTAAAAGTGAGGCAGAAGCCTGATTCCAGGTATTCATGAAGAATTAAACATGGGGAATACATCATTCCTCCAGAATCCTTTATCACTGTGGAAAAATCTGCAGTCTCCTAGAAAATACCTTGAAGTTTGGTTGTGGAGCTCTGAAAATGGCATGGCCTGCTTAACTATACAAACCATTCCTATTTCAAGGACCCTTCTTTATTCCACCTTGCTGCTTCATTAGACAGATTGTTCTGCCAGACGCTCTGTGTAAGACAAAGTGATGACAGTAGAGGCACTGCTTTGCCGTTGCGCAATCCACTGTTGAATAGTTTGAGATGAAGAAACAAATGCACTTACATGTGAGCCAGTAATTCTGTCCTTGGGAGGCCATCAAATTTAGCTTAGAAAGAGTCCAAAATAACCTGTTTAGGTATGAACTAGTGCACCCTTAGAAGACTACCTAAGTCTAGCTGCCTCCTTTGTGATATTGTAGTGACAAAACTGAGTAACTGAGAAAATTGAGAACATATCCCATGCTAAAAGGAATAATAATTACATTAGAAGCACTGTAATGGAAGTTAAGATAAAAACACAATAAATTAAAATGTCAAATCACTGACTGAGATCAGACATGCATGCATTTCAGAGAATATAATGCTAAATATGTAATTTTAATTTGTCATCATTGAAAAGTAACATAAAGTTGGAAATTTGCTGATTTAGCTTCCTAAAAGGGCTAGTTCATTGGCATACCTATACAGAAATGTCAATTCAATTGAAATGTTGAAAACATGTATTTATCACTCTGTTTCTAGGCTGTGGGAAAATGACAAAATGGAATTTTCTATGTAATTTTCTGAGTTTAGCATTCACAGAATTCTTTCTCCCATCTTGCAGACATTTGCCCTTAAGACACATAGATCACCCAACTCTGAGATGACGTAATAATTACCAGGCTTTGAATTACAGTGCTTATCTTATTTACATATTTAACACTTCCATGGTTATTTCTATCAAACAAAATACTCAACAAAAAAGAAACATAAGAGAAAGCAAAGGGATTATTGAGAATGTTTTGAAGAGGAGTGGAGTTCAAATAGATTAAATATGTTCAGTTGTACTGCATTAACAGCAATAACCAAAAAGTAAATGTTTTATTTGCTGATAATGACTGTCATGATATTATTTCTAACATTAGAAGCCCATAAAATATCCATGCTGTGTCAAAATTGGCATTTTTTTCCTGCTAACTTAAGAATCTTGTAACTTCAAGTATAATATATATATCACATTAAGTTACTTATTGCTTAATCATGACAGCAAAGGCATGTCTGTTCTTTCAGAAGAGGCAGAAAAGAAAGAGATTTATTATTTAGCTAGTTAAAAAGAGTGATTTGTGGTTTGTTTTTGTTTCTGCAAACACTTCAACTAAGAATAGCTAGAATTTAAACTGTTGCCATAGAAATCCATGCCTTTATACATGGTAGCCTCCTGCATGCCATTGCAGAAGAGTGAAGGGAATTCTAGAAGAAACCTAAAAAATTTTAAATTCATACCCAGGATGATGTGTGTCATTTTGAGAAAAAAGTGTGCTATTGGAACTGCATAGAAATGTGTTATTACATTTCTTTACTAAATGTATTGGCTGTGTCATGTTATTTTATAACTTCAGTGCAGTTGCATTCAAATTACTGTTTCAGATCTGATTGCAAACTAAGTGATGTAATCTTTGAGGGGGTTTACTGTTCGGTTAGAGTTAGAGGGGTTTTTTTTCTTAGTGGTTTTTTATTTAGTTGTGGGGGTTTTTTTAGCAAGAGTGGGGGCAGATGTCATCTGATGTAGAAGAAAAGGCTTTGTGTACTAGTCTTTACTCAGGTAGAAAAGCCATGAACTACGCAATGTGAACAGAACATTTCACGTTTTTTCAGGCTGGTGGCAAAATTATTATGGTGAAAATTAGGGCAGCAAGAGGCTGAAAAATGCTCATCCTTCCCAACAGAATAATTCCTACCTTCCATTATCCATGAAATGATCTTTAGGTCTCACAAATATGAAAGTCTCCCAAAGACAAGTAACTCCAAGTAAAGTTGCAAACTCTTTCCCTTTGTATTTTTGCCAGTGTTTTCTTAAGTTGCAAAATACAGCAGGAATTTGTTTGAGATTAAATGAAAGACCTTTAAATTGCTCTTTTTCTTTTCGTGTAAACTTCTCCAAGGCTTCATCTGGGGGATTTCTTGGAAAATGGTGTGCAAGATATAGTCAGGTCTTTAACATCTTTGCTTTTTCTTATATTTGGAGTTTCAATCTGCATGGCAGTTGTTTTGTTCTATACCAAACTCTGTAATTTTTTGAACTTTTTGAATCAGTCAGAGAGATTTTGGCTACATTTTTATTCACACGTAATCGAAGATGGGCACTCTTGGATGTCAAAGGATCTCATTAGGTAGATCCTTCTGTATTTAGTAAAGTTCCCAGAGACGTATGCAAACAAGATGGGAAGTAGGACAACTTCTGTGGCTGAATATTATTCAATGTGCCTGTGCAGTCCAAATTTGTGGGATTTTTTATGATTTCTGGAACAGAAATTTCCAGGCATTGGGCAGGACTTCAGAGTATTTAACTACCGCACAACTGGTGTTTTTTGTATTTATGAAGAATTCAGAGGGTGAAGAATTAATAGGTTTTGTTGGTAAGATATGGTTGTCCAAATAACATGCAGATATTTCTGTTATCTGTTTAAAACTATCAATCTGTTTAAACTGTATTAGAAGTGTGGACATGACCAATAAAAATCACAAGAATCATTTTATTTTACTTAGTTTTCCCCAGAGCAATATTAGCCCTGGAGGAAATTGGGACAAAAAATGTTGCAAATGTATTATATTAAAACACATTCATTATGATTATGTTTAGCAACAGTATCTTAATGGGTTAACTTGTAACAGAAGATGGTATTTAACATAATATCAGTGAGTTTCAGAAACCTTTATAATTGCATCTTTTTGGGTTAAGAAATATAAATGAGTTCCCTCAGTATTACTTCTCCAAGATTAATTACCAGGTCAATGAACATATTGTCATGCTGAATGATTCCATTTACTAGTTAAAGTTTCTGAATCAATTGTTGTGAATACTTCCCATATACATTTTTCAGTCATATGAGAGAAGAACAAAGTCACTAAAGTCCCCCTGGAAGGAATTAGTCTCTTGCATCATTCCCCTGAAGGCTAAGATCGAAAATTCATGGCAAAGAATGGACAGAAAAGCCCATTGTAGAATACATTCGGTTGACTCTAGGTGAATGACTGCTTAAACTACCATTATTTATTGGTATAAGTGGCACAAAGTGCCCTTGGCAGAAAGCACTGGCTCCACAGAAACATTGGTACCACCAGAATTCCTTAGTACTTCTCCTGTTCTATTAGGTAGTCAGATTGATTCCCCTCAGCTACTTTCCAGCTAAGCCACTGGAACAAATTCTCTTAGCTATTAATGACTTTTGATGATGTCATGAGCATTCAGACAGGCCCCTCAAGCTTTGGTCTCAAAGCATGTCTAACCATGGGTTGTCATATTTGGTTTGTGTTACTTTATTTCATTTCTGAATCAACTGCATCTCTTGCAAGTGGAATTTAAGCAAACAGGATGCACTAAAACATGACTTGAGGAAAACAAAAGAATGTGAAGATAACGGTTCTTTTTACTTTAAATGAGGATTCAAATTGTAAAGATGGGCTGGTACAATATAGAACTCTGTGAAGAAATTAAGAAGCAGTATAGTCTGGTGGAAAAAATTAGGAATATGACTTATTTTCTGGATTACTATCTGACATGGAATTAGGTGGTATATTTCTCACCTAGTTTGATGGGCTTGAATGAGTTGCCTTAACAGCCAGTAGTGCCCTAAGAGGTGTCCTGGAGTATGTGAAGAGTGTGCACGAGACTAATAGACACAAGAAATGAACTAGGGAGCACTAGAATATTTCTGGAGTGGCACCTTAATTCTAGGATACATTAGGGCATTTGAAATAGGAGTAGAACCCTGTGTGGGAACAGCCGAATTGAATTCTGGATCTATCCTGAGAGCCTGGTGGGTTGGTTCACTTGGTACACATACGTAATTTGAAATATCTTGATTCAAATAGGTAATTTGAAATATCTCGGTGCCTGATGTGCTGACAGAAAAGATTCAAGGCTTGAAGGACATATGATCAGATGGGGCCCAGGCAAGGTACTTTAAGACACCACAAAAGCACTGTGTGTCTATGGACAAGCAGAGAAGAAGCTCAATGTGCTGAACGTAGCTCAGTTACATACACCTGTGCTGCAGGTAATGAAATGCATTTGAGAATTACACCAAACCATTTAAAGTACATTAAATAGGTTAGATCAGAGATGGTTTGCTGAGACATGACAATTTTTAAAGGATGACCATTATTTCTTGGAGGTTATCATTAGGTAACATGAGATAGATACATGCGTACCTCATACTCTTTCCATCTGTTTTTCTAACTTGGATTTTATATTTGTCTTTCCAAATTGCTGGCTCTTTGACTTTGGGACTGCATCCTAATAGTTGCTTTTGGATGGGATACCTATTTTTGCTAGTGCTATTAGAAATTGCTATAGTACGTAATAGCTATAATAGTAACATCTTATAGGAATATAGGGCTCAGGAAGCAAAAGTATAACATCAACAACACAAAAATCCTGACAGTTATTGCTGATACCATAATAATAAATAACAGGTTCTTGGGTCAAGCTTGAAATACAAATGAGGAATACAGTACTCCAGGGTTATAGTCATTATTGAAGTCATTAAGCTCATCACAATGAAAGATGAATGCTACAAATGGATGAAAAAATGCAGTGGAAAATGTTTCAGAAAAAAGAAAGTCTGGTTTATGAAAATAGAATGCAAAACTGTTAAGTGGATTGTCACAGGAGGTTTGAGAAGAGGAAAATATAATTTAATTATGGACGCACAGTAACAACTTATTCACATGAGAGATCTTTAAGGGCAGACAGATGGTAGGAAAGTTTTAAGTGCAGGATGTAGAATATGTAGCTAGACTCTAGAGACTATTACTCAATTGCCCAGGATAAATATGGCACCACAAAGTTGGCAGCATTGTGTACTGGGCACTTTGCAAGCAATAAGGACTTCTAGACAGAAGTGTCAAAACATACCTTGGGCACAAAAGGGGAGAATGAAAGTACAAAACAGTATAGGATTTTTTTCCACTGTTGGGAAGCAAATATTTCAAAAAGAGGTAGCTTGTTTATAAACATTGTTTTTTGAGGTGTCTTTATTCTGAAGTTGTCTCTATCTTAGCTAGATTGTTAAGGAAATGTTACAAATGGGGTGTTGAAGATCATGGTAGTTGAAAAAAAGTGTGTGCATGAAGTTATTAATTGCATTCCTCAGAAAGCAAGGTCAATGGATATGTCTAAACTGCCAAGACAGAAACAATTTTCTAAATTTTGGGGTACACTTTCACTGTTGCAAAAACTTTAGATCCCTACCAGAAATTGTGTTCTGCCCAATGATATTATGTGTGGCAGGGAAAAATAATATTAATAGTAGTAAAAATAATGAAGATACCTTTTGCATTTAAGGGTTTTCTCATTTGGGGTTTGTTTGTTTGTTTGTTTTTCTCCACCTTTTTTGATTTTTTTTTGTCTTTTTTGTGTGTTTTAATTTATATATATATATATATATATATATATATATATATATATATATATATGTTTTAATGTAAGAACATGATGCAGATACAAAACATGACAGAATAAGAATGAACAAGAAGAATGCACTATGTTAGGCCTGACAGATTTGCTGAAATTTTTCAGGAAGAACTGTTGGTCTGAGCATCTGAGTAAAAGATGTTATTGACATTGGCTAAGAGCACCCATGGGAAAAAGAAGCATGCACGTTTTTGAAAGGTCTTTCTATGGCTGTGATGCTATTAATGAAATATGATCTTAACTAACTAAAATTTTAGTGTAAGACAATACTCCTCTGCAGCTACATAAATCAGAATGTATATTTAGAGTAATGAGTAGACTCTTGATTTGGCGATAAGGCAATATTAAAATTAAGCTGAGAAGGAAGTTGTTCTTATTACAGATCCATGAATTGCTGTCTGCCCAAACTTATTAGCTCAGCTGCAGACATGTATATTAAATTAAGCCCATTTTTCCTTTGAACAAATTCATAGCATTCATAAATTCCAATCTGAATAATAAATTCAAGGATTCTTAGCTACATTCTTACTGTACCTGAGCATGTCCATTATGTTACATGGATGAATTAGGAATGGAACAAAAGTGAAGAAAAAATTTATAAATGAGTTTTGGAAATACACTACATATTTTAAAGGAACAGTTCTGATTAGAAGTGTTACATCATTAGCAGAGTTCTGGTCAGATAATGTAATACAGTTGATTTACATGGATCTTATTTCTATAGATTGTTTTGTGAAAGCAATACATTTCTCAATATGAAGCAAAAATCTTAGGGTAAAGACATTTAATAAAGAATGCTAACTTTAAGAAGGGTTGATACTACTAGTAGTAATGGAACCGTAATAATCACATCTAATATGATACAGAAAGTAAATAGAAATTATCAAAATATGTCTTTCATTAGAACATATATTTTTGTAGACAAAATTCCATTCACTGTAAGTTTCTGTTGTTTTCAGTGAATTTAATACTGTTCTTCCAAATGTCAGGGTTTACTAAAACAGGAAAAATTGCTCTTGTATGGAGAAAAAAGGCAGTTACAAATCCCTCTTATGTCTGGATTTATGAGGAATCAATGCCGGATCAAATTTTCATACAGTAGTTAAAGAAGAAGAAAACTTAGAAAACATAAGGGTGTGACATAGGTCCTTTTGCATCAGACTGAGTGTCCCAGTCCCATAACCATTTGACTGGAACAGAATCCTCTATTACACTAAACTAACAAAAGCAGAATGTGAGTAAACTCAAACACTTGAGCAGTAATCCGTAATAGATAATCCATGAAGGAGAATTCCTACTGAATAACTGTTCTTTCATAACTCATCTCTTTTCCATAACTCTCAACTAGCTTGGTCCAAGACAAAACTGCTACAGAAGGGACAAGCCCTTGGCAATGTGAACCTGAGCCAACTTGTACTTGGATGTTGAGCCTATGATTTAATTCTGTTTCTTGCTCATTTAGAAGTGTGAATATCCACAGTGTATCTCCTGTGGTCTCAGCATTTGGGCGAGAGATTCATAGATTCATAGATGGGCCTAAAAATTGTAGGCTTTATTGTTGTTTGTGTTGTTGTTTTTGCTGTTGTTTTCCTTTCTGCTTTCTTCAGTTTAATATGCAATTCCCTCTCAGAAATCCTATTGTATTTCTAGAACAACTTTTAATCTCCCTGCCTTTCCCTCTGACTGGCATTGGACAACTAGACTAGAATACAGCAATGAGAAATTTTATTTAATGAAATAAATTTTAAAAACATTTTTTTCCTTTTTTCTTTTTCTTTCTTTTTTCTTTTTTTTTCCATATGTAGTAATACTCTGTGTTAAACTAGTGGAATGGGTTGTTGCCTTAATTTAAATTGCTGCAGTTATGATCAACAGCAATTCATATACAATCCTGTCCTCTTTGAACTCAAGGCGGATGTTTGGGACTGGATTCTAAAAGGATTTCAATATCATTTGAGATGTGCATGCTTAGGTGGAATTCAAGGCATCCTGGGATACCTGAGGTATTTGTCCATGGTTAATGCTTCTTCTATTCTGAACTGGCAGCTGGAATACAGGCAAGATACTTTAGCACACCTTAAGTGTTACAGATGATTATGTTAAAGCCTTTTAAGTGTTCCCTAGCTGAAACATAACAGCTATATTGTGAGCACATGAATTTACACATCACAGTCTGTAACTGAATTGCAGCTTCTAAGGTTGGGTGAGTTAAATCACAGCTAAGCTATTTGACTTTTATATTTCTAGAGATAAGTGTGATGAATCTCACACTTGTGAATAACATTCTGAGGATGGAACTTTCAATTAAAAATAAGAACATGCATATAAAAGAAGGCAGCCAAGGAGTATTCTTCAAATATTTTTTTCCACAGTAAAATCACATTTTATTAAAAGAAAACCAGAATATTATAGACAATACACAGAATTGATTATTTTTAATAATGTTTGCTGTTATATTGGAACACAGACAGATCTATAGATAAGCTTTTAAATTTTCACACCATTCTAATATTTGATCTTACATTACTTCAAACAAAAGGAAAGACAATATCCTAATAACAACAATGACAACAAAAAAAATGAGGCTTTTTTTTTCCTGCTTCCCAAGACTGTTTCTCTATTGGTTTCAGGAGAACATCCTCAATTTAGTATCACAGAAATAGATAATAATAAACCAAAGAATAACAACCAATTTACTTTCAATATATCATGGGACATTAATCATGAAAAAAAATAAAAATGTATGCACTATTGTCTCAAGTAAACATGTAATTTTTTTTCTGTTCTACTAATGTCAGTCCAAAAACATCAGTGAATACAGAGAAAGATGAAAATAATTAAATTCAAGTCCTTTTTAGAAAAGTAGCCCTATTAATTCAGTTATGACTGAAAATTAGAAACCATGCACTTTGCTGTAGTATCTGAGTTTGTAGAATGAGTCTAGTTCTAGTTAGAATCCATAAAACACACAGATCAATATAACCACAATTGACACTAATTGACAAGCCAAATTGACAGTATAAGACAGAGGTCAAGAAACCAGATACTAACTCTTTTTTTCTTCTTCCTTCCTGTGACAAATGGGTTCTGACAAAAGTTCTAACTTTCTGAAAACATGGGTTATATTAATCAGAAAAATATATATGCTATTAAGATTTTTTCTTCATTTAGTTGTGAAGATGAATTTCAATGTACTCCTGCTGAAATTCTCACAGCTGCAGTGTAGAGTTCTCCTGCTGAGCAAGTCACCTTTGTCTCTCTGTACAGCCAGTGGAGAGAAATGGGAACTGTTCAGGTTCATGTGACATTTTGGGATGCAAAGAACATTTCAGCTGTAGACATAGACACCAAATTTAGCTAACTAAATAATGTCATATGGGTGTAAACTGTTGTGTCAAAACTCTTACTACAGTCATCAAAGGAACAGCCATTATAGAGAATAGAGAAAATAGAGAATAGAAAATAGACAGTGTCTCAGATCAGTTTAAACAGAACATAATACAAAATTCCACCTTTAAATGTAATATTATTTTGGGTTTCCTGGGGTATCCAACATGGCCTCTAGCTGCCCCTTGAGAAGCTTAAGGTTCTTTTACATCTTAAGGTTCTTTCATCTTTGTTGATATCTGTGAACTCCATGAGTGTCCGGGTTGTCTGAGATATCCTAAGACATCTCAAACCTGCTGTTTATGCTTTGACCAAGATTAAGTTTTTCATTGACTGTATGTGGAACTTAGATCCTGTGTTCACATTTGGACACCTATGTTTGTAAGTCTGAATCTCTAAATAAGCCTTATCCATATTTAGAAAGAGATAAAGCATGTTTTAATGTTTTATTTCTTTCCATTCACTCTAACAGCAATCTAGGGCACCTGGTCTAAATATATGACTACAACCATAAACAGCTGCATTTTCTCAAATTAATTCCACACTTTGAGTCTTTGGCTTGGACCATCTATTCCTTTGCAGTAAAATAGCAGTGTCAGTGACCTACCTGAATGGAGAGAAGAGGATTAATGTGTCTGAAATATCCTTCTTACCCCTTGCCCCAGCAGCATGGAATTCTGGAAAATGCCAGCCTCATAACCATCTGGGTTCTCAGATCCACTGGGAATCTTTCCTCACTTCAAGGAGTTTGTCTTCATCAAGAAATGACCCTATTGAGACCAGATATCCTTGCTCTGGATTAGTCTTGGTGGAGAAGGAGGCAGGGTGGGAAGGGGGGATAATATAAAAGTTTTAGCTCTTAACATCTCTGAGATATTAAAAGCACAAATTAATACATAAAAATACCTGGAAGCAGTTTCCTGTCTCAGGAAGAGCTCATATATGCAGAAATGTCTTGTTAATTCTAAAGAAATCATGCCAATGGCTGATAATGAGAGCATTCTTTTGCTCCTTTATTGCATTCTTGTAGTATGTATTGCACAAAATTGCATATTATTACCCAAACTTCAGTGCTGAAGAAAAGGTTGAAAATTCCTTCTGAAACCAATATTGAAGTTATAAGAAGAATTAGTAGAGATCTCAGTAGACTTAAGCACAAATTGTTTAGAGGAGTCAAAACTAATAAGAAAGGTCCTCTGCATGATTCAGAAACAAGCTGTAAAGCACATTTTTAAGTCAAAGTCTCTAGAAATATCTTCGGATTCATAGTAATTGACTATATGCCTTGTTATCTTCTGTCAGATTTAAAAGATTGCAAGAATCAGAGTTAAAATGAGAATGAATTGGCTTAAGTTATTTAGCTTTAGAAATGCTAGTGATTGTTTTAAATAAAGTCAGTGTTGTCATTTGCCTTCTGTCTCTCATGAATAAGGCTGTACAACATAACCACTATACATAATTTATAGATAATGATTTGGAAAAAAAAATCAACTCCCCAAAAGTCTGCATTGAAATGGAATTTTCGTTTGAAGAAATGACTGAGAAGGGAGAAGCAAAATGAGGAATTTCATGCTGGATTTTTCACTACATTAGGCAGTCTGTGTGTTGTAAACAAAAACAGCTCAAGTTTTTATTCCTAATTGATTCTGATTCCTGGTAAATTATGCATATGAACCTAGTTCTGCAAGCAAGTTTTAATTTTTTTTCATGTTAATATAATACTTCAGACCAGATATTGTACATGACTATTATGTTTATCATGACATTATCTCATCAGATTCAGTGTGTTCCTAGAATTTTCATTGAATTGCCCTATAGAATGGTAGAACAGTTTCAATTTATTAATTTTTCTCTTATTTATCCATCTCTATAACAGTAAAATTTCAAGCTTGAAACTTTATATCATTGAAACCTTATTATCATATAATTTGTGTAACAAGCTATTTGTAGGCTGGGTAGATCCTGACTCAGTTTTTCAACTAAATGTTACATTTCTACCTGTTTCCCAGTATTTTGAAAAAGTCATGTGGAAAACCAATTGCAACACATAGATGAGTCTTCAAATATATGGAGGAACATTTTTGCCCTGTTAGTTCAACAGGCATTGGTTTAATAGTGATGCATTTGTGCCCAACCCAGGAATTGCTTTACAAAATGGAAATTTTAATTTTGTGCTCAAAGTTTGAGCGGAGTCCGAATTTTCAGACCATGTGCATAGGCAAGGCTAATTCAAAAACAGTGTCACTTCAGCAAATCTATATAATAGAAAGTCGTCTTAAGTAAATACAGAGTTTGAACTCAAAAGCAGTAATAAGATCAGTAATAGAATGGAGAAAAGTAAACAAAAAGCATAGCATTAAAGTTTAAAAAAATTTAAATTAATACTTTTTTAATTGCCAGACAGTTGGAGCAGGATTTAACTTCTTCCACAATCACTTTCTTCCTACTGATCTTTACATAAGAATGTTGTTTGACATGCCTTTAGTGTATTACACACCCACACACCCATAAAATATGGTAATCTGATTTTACTTTGATGTATAGTTCTGTAAATTGGCATTCAAATCAAGGAGTGTGAGACTCACTAATAGTAGAATTGACTTATGCTTATCTATGGTATTTTACATTAATGGGAAAATCAGTATAAATGAGGCCTAATCAAAGTTAATACTCCAGTTGCTTGGCCATGTTAATACCATAGTGTAGTATTCATTGCATACTCAAAAATTCCACATATTCAATGCAAGAAATGCAGTAAGGATGTGCAAATCTTTAACCAATAGATTCTGCTCTTAGTTAATTCCCAGTGTTGAATTATATGGAAATAATATCTAGAGCATGTTTTGAATTAGAGCTGATAGTTAGTTATGAATATTCTGGCTACTGGAGAGAACGGTGTGTTCTTTGGAAACTAAGTTGCTTCTTCCTATTTTGGGAACTGAATAACTGCATTCAGCTAAGAAATGTTTTTTCATGTCAGAATTGTGAAATAAAGCAACTAAATGAGGACCCTAATGTATGTGCCTGGCACCATTTAAGATATTTTAGGACAACTGAGAAATGTACATAGTGATGGCATATGTGCACAGGTCTGAAGAGAACTTTGTATCATTCTTGAGAAAAAAAATGGAGACCAGAGATCATGTCCTAGGACAACCTAAAATGTCACTAACACCTATGCAAATGCACTTGAATGAAAAGGACACTGACACTATTATCAATTTGTTCAAAATGCCTGTCTCAAGTCCCTGAACATCAAGATCAGTACTGGAGGAAAATGGTATCTCCCATGGTAGAAGGTCCAGTTTGAGACCACCTGAAGAATACATACATATATATATGTATATATATGTGTATATATATATATATATATATATATATATATATATATATGTATGCACAGATCTGTGGGTTTGGATGGGGTGCATCCCTCAGGTGGATGCTGAGGGAACTGGCTGATGCAGTTGCCAAGTCACATTGCTCCCATATTTAAAAAGTGCACCAAAGAGGATCTGATTAGTTGATCTCATTTCTCTGCCTGCTAAAATCATGAAGCACAACCTCCTGGAAGGTATGTAGAAACACAGGGAAAACAAGGAGAAGATTAGAGAAAAGGAAAATTGTGCTTGACCAAGCGATTAGCCTTCTATGGTAGAATGACTACATCAATGGGCAGGGAAAGTGCTACTTCTGTCATTCTGTCTGGACTTCTGTAAAGCCATTGGTAGTATTCTCCATAAAATCCTTATCACTAAATGTAGAGGTGTGGTCTTGACAGATGGAATGTTAAATGGATAAGGAATAGGCTGGATAACCATGTCCGAAGAGTTACAGTCAATGGCTCAATGTCCAAGAGGAAAACCAGGCAATGTCCTTGAAGGGTCCATACTGGGACCAATACAATTTGTTGTCTTTAGCAAAAACATGGACAGTGGGATTGAATGAACCCTCAACAAATTTGCTGACAGCAAGCTGACTGGTGCAGTTCATAGGCTTGAAGGTAGGGTTGCCATCCACAGAAACCTTGAAGAACAGGCTCATGTGAACCTCATGAAAGACAACACTGATCATGGTAAGGCAGTTGAAGCAGTGATCTTTAAAGCTCTCTTCCAACACAAAAACATTCCATTCTATGACCCTATGGTCTAGGATTCCTACTTAGGACTTAATATTTTAATATTAATTAGTTTATTCATTAATTTAATAACAAAATAAATGAGTGATTATTATAAAATACTAGAAATAAAAATAATGAAAAGTAAAAAAATTATGTAAGAATGCTGTTTTTAACGTTTTATTGAATCACAAAAACCAGCCATCAGAACACCAGACAGTTAGATGCTTATACAGAAAATTAGTATACTTCTACATCATAAGAAAAATAAAATCTTTTAAAAGCCGTAAAATTTATTGTTTAGCTTTTTCAAAAAAAAAAATTGTTTCATCTAGTGAATTCTTTCTTGATTATATGTTTGAGTCTGAGAATGAAAATGAGGTAATAGAGCTTTGGAAGAGCTTTTACAAAATCAGCAAGATTTGTGGCACAAGAAACTAGGATGTGTTCATAGAGATGGAAGTGAATGGTTCTTAGCAACTCACCATCAATTCAGATGGAGTAAATCTTCCACAGCATGAAGTCATTCCAGAAGACTGAGAGTTTACAGAAATGGTGTCTGTCTGTCCAACTACTTATCCTTTCCTGCTGGACACCACAAGGTGCAGAGGGCTAGTCTGTGCTCTTATTGTTGTTCACTGAACATTACTCAATGCAATGTGCTGGTGTGTTCTAGAATGCCATAGAAGTTCTTGAAAGGGATGTTGGCAGTTCTTGAATGCTAAAGGGGTAGAATGATGTTACGTCCAAAAAAAAAAACCACATTGATAATTGTAGATATTGAAATCAGTTCTGCCAAGGTGCCAATCTAGTGTTGAATAAGTGAAAGAAGAAGTTAGAACAAATAATGTATTTTAGTTTTAACCTCTATTGGACACTTTTATATTATTTTGTAGTTTGCATAAGTGAAAGAGTAAAATACTTAAAGAAAAATTTTAAAGTGTGATAATTCTCGAGGCTTGATAAGTTCATCAACATGGATATTTAATGTCTAATGTATTTTTCAAAATATTCTCAAAATAATGATAGTTTTATTGTCTCAGATACACAGCCAGATTTTTCAGTTTAATTCAAAATGTCTGTCCCAGAAATTATTTCTCTAGGCTAAAACATTGCATATGTCTCACTGCCTAGCAAAATTTTTAACACAGAAAAGCGTTAATTTTTATTTTACAGACCTGCAAACATAAGGGAAGATTACATTTTCAGATGAATTTCTGAATTCAGCCAACCAAAGAGCTTCATTTTATAGTATGGATTATAAATTGTGCTGGCAATTAATCTGTAATGTGACTAATCCTTTTTATTATCTTAATAAAAAATAAAATATGTTTCACATTCTCAGTGGAAAAGCATTTCAGGAGTTTTTAGCACAGGGACTCAGCATGCTCATGTGCATTCTCCTACACTTATCTACAAGTTAATACTTTGATCTTGCAATAAATGTCATACAGGCAGAACAAGGCTTTTAATCCCTCAGCACAACTAAAAACTTATATCTATGAGGGCTTATTTTAAAGGCAAGTGCTTTATTTGAGTGCTTTTACAACTGAGGAAATAAGAAGAAACTCACAGCTATGAACTCTTGATTGATACAGGCAATCATTGTTTTTTGTTGTCAGGAAAGTCTGTCAAGAAGACCAAGTATGTTTTCTTGGTATTTTAATGACTAGTTAAGTTGAAAAGCAGGTCAAAGGTAGCCCTGTCCTTCTGGCACTTTCTTCACAATCATACAACTGAAGGCTTACTGAAGTGAATATAGGAAGGTATTGGGCTAATATTTATTACTTGAGTTGGCTTATTTTTTATAAATTTCCTATATTTATATATGTTGGAATCCTGCTTTTTTATCAGGTAGTTAGCCGAATTGAAGTTAAGCAGGTAATTATATAGGCCAAAATGTTGAATAAATTCTTGTTTTAAGAAAAGTAAATTTGGCTATATATATGGTTATATGTGGTTATATATGTGGTTATATGTGGTTATAGAAATGAGCAGACACTGGCTTTGCCAATTAGACATTCCTCATTCAAAGGTTCCATGGTTGGAACCATGGTTCGTCTTTCCAGGCTGGCAAAGCTTGGAAAACTTATAGCTGAGTACAGATGGTATTTCTACAAACATGCTAATAGCTAGGAAAAGCAATGCAGATATGTTCTCATGATAATCAAATGTTTTTCCATCTGAAAATTATGGCACATTATATAATTTTAAATTTTTTTTTTGTTTATATCTACATTTGAATTCTTTAGTAAGTAATTGAACAAATCTGTTTGTTTCTTTAGTTAAAGACTATCTCTGCTAGGATGATACTTGAATAGCAATTCACATACTAATTTATTGCCGCACAAGAAGAATACGAGAAACTTTTTTCAAGGATAGAATATTTTTTGCTTAAACTGAAACTTTTTGTTACTATCTGTTACTTAAGCATGAAGAGGTTTAATTTGACAAAACTGATAGGAAGTGTTTACATGCTTGCTAGAAATGTGTCATCTGTAGCTTAAAATCTTTCAGATACCATCATTTGCTCTTCTACTGCCTGCACCATTGGTAAATGTAATTTTCCTAATATGTTCACAGGATAAGCCTGAAATATTTTGAATAAATATTGGTAGCTGCTGATAAGTCAATGTTTCTCCAACTAGCTGGAGCTTATATGTTTTTTTCCATGCGGCCAAGTTCCAAAAATTGAAGTAGATTAACTAAGGTTTTTATCCCTATTAAAAATAATAGTTTCATCTACTGAAAACACATAAAGTTCCCTTTTCACCTGTACCACAGTCATTTTCAGAGTGATTATATAATTTGATGAGTCCTTTACATGCTTAGTTGATTTTTTTGCCAGGACTTGGTTTCATATTCTCCCATAAATTTTTAATCCAGATTTTAGATATACCATCAAAATGAAACTTCTAGCTTTCAGCAGGTGATGCATTTTCCAGACAGTGATAATGCTCTGTTGTTTTCAACTTTTAATGTACTTATCCATAAATATAATTTCTAAAAGAGAAAAATATATCAACTTTGATTCAATATGAGTGATGTTCATAGGTGACATTTAGAAGGAAAGGACTGTGAAATTTCATAGGTGTTTTTCTGCAAACCTAGGGCATTCTATTTACTCAGGAGGAGAAGTACATAAGCAGTAAAAGGCAAGATAGGCTCAGGGAGAAGTAAAACCACAGTTTGTCAAAGTTTAGGTTTTATTTGTATGGTGTTTAATTTTTTTTCAACTTCTCTGCTTCTCTTCAGTCTTCCTCTAAACTTATATAGGTTTTCACTACATCTTAGTGTATTGATTTTTTCTTATACAATGGAGCTAATAGACTAGCAGAACTTAATTTTGGTGAGTAGATGCATGTAAAATTGTGAATTTCTGATAAAATAAAAAACATGAGATTAAACACTATCTTCAAGAGAGTGAATTTTTGTTCCTAAGAAAATTTTGAGGAAAGCATTGATAAAATTAGCAATTATATAGGGTTCAGAAATGAAAGGCTTTTTAAAAATGTGATTTTTGAAAAATGGGAATCTACACAAAAATAATTATTTTCTGTGAAATTGTTGATCAATTAATTTTAAGGAATTATGTAAGTCTCACTTACGGCTCCACTTCTTTTCTAATTTCACTTTTAACATCCTCTGTTCCTTATATTCTCTTAGCTTTTTCTTTATTATTTTTTCATCCTAGCTCCTACAAGTTTGTTATAGTTTCTGGTCCTAATCATCTTAGCTATACTAAACCAGACATATTTTGTTCTGAAGTACATAATATCTTTGGCTGAGAGAAAGGCAATATATGTTCCAGTCAAAGCATGACTGCCCCATGATACGGAAAAGAGCAGCCTTTCTTTCTTTTTTAAGATACAGAAGCATCCAGTAGCCCACACCTAGGTAGATCTGAAACAGCTCTGCAGGTGCCTCCAGCATGCCAAAGAATTTTGAGAGGTGTTGGAAGCTTGCTGGTGGGTGGCTGTTGCATACCTAGATGTGTTTTGACTGGGAAATATCAGGTACCTGTTCAATCTGTAGTCATCTATGTAATAACACCTAAATTGTGTAATTTGAGAGGCGAATTCCATCCTGAGAAACCTAACTCAAGATATTTAAGGCAAAAGTTATTTCATTATCTTCTCTACCTGGATTCTTGACATGAGAATACGCATTCATGGGTTTTCAATTGCTTACAGAAAGATGAGGGATCCTCCATTAGATGTCCTTGTCTAGAATCCCTCCTTTCTATGGAAATAAGGGTATTTTTAATATAAAGTTATCAGATTTTGAGTTATAATTAAAGAAGCAAATACAGTGTACTTTGGTTAGTATTGGACATAGGGAGTTATCCACCAAAAAAATGTATTTGAAGGTCTTTTTTTAGACCCGTACAGGGTTGTTTGATGCCGAAAATAAAAATCATTATATGCAGAGTGAAGGCATTTTAAATACTTGATTTTGGGTGGCTGTATTATTTCTAGGAAACAAATACTCCAGAAAAATGTATTCTTAATCCCAGTTACACCAAAGATTTTAGGAATATGTGATGAAAATTCAGAGCTGGGGACACAAAGGAAGAAAAAGTAGGATTTATCTAAAAAAAGTATGCATTATTTTGTTAAAATAGAAAAAAAGTAGTTTTTATTTGTTCAGCATAAATAGATTTGCAGTTGTGTTAAAATATATTGTAAGTACATGATAAACTCAGTGAGATGTATATAGAGGTACGTCTGTGCTCTTATTTTTGTGGTTAAAATAAGAACAAAGAGCAGAGAGAAGCCATGAAGTGCCCAAGGCTCTCATATTGTTATGAGTTTGAGGAGAACAAAGTGGTCTGCTGAGGACACCTGTCTTTCTGTTTCTGTGCAGAACCATAAGTCTTGCACTTAAACTTGGAAAAGAGAAGATCTTAACAAATCTCGAAAGAACTTCTGTAGTAGGAGAAAAAAATCATGTGACCAAGTTATCTCTTTGCAATTTACCACCGCAGAAATTATTTCATTCTCAATTGGCTTCCACTGCAATAACTTCACCAGTTACAATGGTCAGCCTACTGCAGAGCCAGGACTGGAGAGCTCCTTTGTCAGTTCAAAGGACTATAAAACAAATCTAATGATGGAGATTTATTATGTCCTATTTCCAGAGAAAGACCATATTCCTAAATAATATTTTCTGTCTAACTTCTCAGGTTCTGTAATGATGTCAAAGGATTTTTTATTATTGCTGTGTTTTTCCCTTCTTTATTTTTTCTTTTTTTATTTCTTTTTTTTTTCTTTTTTTGAAAGCATTAACACAATACACAAATAGATGTTATTAAAATCATGGAAGGATGTGTGGATGTGACATTAAGAAACACTTTAAGTGCTGGTGTCATGAACACTGATTTTTCAAAGACATTTGTGAAGTTTTTGGTAAATGTTTCCCTTAAGGTCAGGAAACAAACAATTTGTGCAATATTTTGAATATTTTGAAGTGGAAGGATTTGAAGTCCCACCTGGCACTTCCAAGAATAAAAAAAAGGATTCATAGTTTAGCTCAAATTTTGTTTCATCATCTGACTTTGTTATGTACAATATCTTCTCTTCAATATGTTAGGTGGCGTCATACAAGTGAGACAAAGTACCTTTCTGTGACTTCAGGTAGAAATATCTCCTGATAGATTTCATTCTCACCATTTATTCTGTGTAGTTAGACAGGCATGCTAGATGTGTGAGAGTGGGCTTTTGCTGTTAACAGTGAGGAGTGTGCCTCCCTATATGGACAAAGTAACAAATGCTAAATTTCACTGCCAATCTTCTCAAGACCATGTATAAACCTTATTGCAGGTATACAACAGAGGCAGAAGTGTAACATGAGCCTGCACCCTTATGCAGGGCATGGGGTGTATGCAAAGAATTTTTCAGGTATAAGAAGTATCACAATTCGGAACATCTGAATTTAGTATGTGTTCTGATACAATACACTTAAATTGCTAGATCAAAAGCCATTGACATTAGTAACAGTCTTTCCAATGTTTACAGTAGGTGTACTATCAGGTCTACATATGTACAGATTATATGTGTGTTATGTACAGAACTTAACTGACTCCCAAACCAAACCTGTCTTTACATGAAGGTTGAACTGTTAGACAATACAATGCCCTCAGTCTGAAGACTCCCATCACTTCAATGAAAAATGAATGAGATCCTTAAATGGTAGAGACAGAATGTTATTCTATCAGAGAATAAAACAGTGACTAGAAATACTGTACATGTATTTTGTATGTGTAAAGTATACTACCTACCACAGAAGTAGATTCTCAGAGTAATTAATATTGTTGATCAATAAATTACCATTTGAATCACTTGGGCACCTGAGCAGTATACTTTTTGTCTGTTTTCTGTGTATTTTATCTACAATTTATACTGGTCTCATCAAAATGACCTTAAATCCATGTGTATTTTCCATCAAATAACTGAATTTTGAAGATATTTATAATCTATACATGATTACTAATATTACATACTTCAATTTTTATAGTGCTCACTAAGGAATGAATTACTTTGTTGAAAAAATTTAATTTTTTTATTTGTATTGTGATAAGTGTCCTAGGCAAGTACTCTGTTTATTCATTTGAATTTCGTTAGCATACACATTCTAAAATATTTGCCATATGCAGCTATGCATTTTTCTTGCATAACTTTAGCCCATGAATAAATATGGAGAAATCAGTGTACAAATAAATATTTTTTGGTGATAATTGCCAGGAAAACAAAAAAAAAAAACAAAGAAAGAAACACAACCACTAGCACAAAAAACAGTTGGATGCTTAGAAAATTTTTTAAGTTATTTTTGAAACTTTCAAAGGATAAATAAAATATAATTACCAGTATATATATATATATATATTCTAATATTTTTCATACTACTGCATTCCTTTCCTTACTGTAACCACTTATACCATTCTTTACAATAAACCATTCTTGGATGAAAACATGTGTCACATGTAAGTTGCCGCTAAATGTAAATTGCATATCACTCTTAAGGGAAGGAAAAGCAAGTATAAAAGCATTGTTCTTTCTAAAATGTAGAAGGACGGAGAAATGAATTTTTAGATGTAGAGAAACCATGTGAAAAATAACAATATAGAAAATAAAGTGAGTGTAGTTCAGTCTTTGTCTACAGATTAGTTTGAATGTGATGGCTAGACAATTTAAATCCCTATTGCATATATATTAATGTAGAAGTATTCAATTTGCTTCTTTTATAAATTGAGTTTGTAATTTTTAAAATTGCTTCTCTGCATAATATTTTTTCACTCTGTGGTTTTTGAACTATTTTTTCATATATCTTTTTTTCATAAGAGTGATGAAAAAAGGGTATATGTTTTTATACCTGGTTGCCTGGGAGTAGACACCATCAAA
The DNA here is from genome assembly GCF_027477595.1 of Haemorhous mexicanus. NCBI lineage: Eukaryota > Metazoa > Chordata > Aves > Passeriformes > Fringillidae > Haemorhous > Haemorhous mexicanus. Next base: position 75,182,406 of record NC_082342.1, on the reverse strand, counting down.
CCATGTTTAGTTATTCAAGGAAGTGGCTTGATTTTCTGAAATGGTAGTACTAATGGACACTTTAAACACTTCTTGAACAGTAATGGTAAGGGGGTTTGCATTAGGGTTGTGCATTATTTTACTGTTGCGATAAAGAAATATTTTTATAATAAATTTATTTCTATGATTTTAGGATAAAATACAACATCCTGAAAAAAGTAGATGCTATTCCTAATCAATCTGGAAGTAGAGATAGTAATTTTAGTAAGGTAAAATGTTTGTTTGAAAGCTAGTGTTCTCTGCCTTCTTTGTTCACTTTCAAGCTCCTCTTTGCTTCTTGCACCATTTACAAGTTATTAAATTTTTCATTGTGCAGCTTGTGCATCTCTTGCCTGATCACTTTTCTCTTCTGGCGTCAGGTCAGCAGTTTCAAAAGCAGGGCCAGCTAAACAGCTTGTGTGTGTACCAGTTCTGTCCACAGTAGAACAGAGCTACTCAAACCCCATTTTTGCAGGTAACTTAGCAGAAGTGTTGACAGATCGTTAGGCAACTCTTGAGGCCAAAAAATTACCAACAGCACTGTTATCTTTTCATGAAGTAGAAGTATGATGAATCACAGTTGTTTAAAATGACCCCAGAGTACTTTTACTTCAGTGCAACAACCTATGGTTGCTTGATATGCTCACAGCACCGTGGTAGAGTCAGTGTTAAAGAGAAATTAAAGATTTCTGTTAAGTTTTTGCTTTTCTGTACATATTTTGCATAGTAATAATAACTTAGTTGTTGAAATAATTCAGAAAAAATACAGCTAGCCTGTCAGACAGACAGACTGATTGCACTCTCAATCCACACACACTCACAGAAATACCTACCTGAGACAGGTTTCCTAATATTCTTTGCTCCAAGATGTAGAAATCATATGTTACATAATGCCCTTTTTTTTCCCCCTGCATCTGTGACAGCATTTCAAATGAATTTTGATATAATGCTCATTACAAATGGCACAGAGCCCCGCAGGTCAACTTCCACAGAGCTTCTACAGAGCTCCATACAGGAGTAACATCATTTTTAACGAACCTACACTGGGAAATTATATAAATCTGATAAAATAATAAAACCAGCAATGTAGGTGACAAAACATCATTCTGCTTACTCAGTCTTATCACTGTACAAAATGGACTGACACCATGAGCAGCATATAGATTTTAAAACTGGAAGAATTTCACAAATATCTAACCTGACTTATTTCACATCAGCAGAACTTGACCCTTTCATTTATGCATTATCTCTACAATGAGGTAATTCAATTACCAGAGAGTTTAGCATAGCACCAAAAAATCATAGCACAAAGAACATTATAGTTCCACACTGTCATATGGGTTATTATTATACAATACTGTCATAGTGCATGGCAGAAGAAAAGACAACAATTTTATCAATAACATTTTTAAGCATAGAGTTTTTACTTTGTAAACCAGCCAAAAATGGTAAACACTTTAACGGGTATAAATCATGCCAAATCCATTGTGGGTTTTTCTCTCCCAACCAACTACCAGGACAACTTACTAAATATCTGCTGAATACATCTGCAGATAAGACAAAGTATTCATTGTAATACTTCAATTAGAAAAGAAATCAACAAAGAACTTTAGTAATTCATCACTATCTACCTGTTATAAAATAATTCTCCATGATAAAGTATTTATCAGTGGATACATAAACCAAAACCTTATAATCTGAAATGCCACTCAGCAGTGATGTAAGGTAATCCTGTGATGCTGCACTGAAATGGATTTGCAGTGGTCACAGTGTTTGTTTTGGTGTCACAACTGTCAGGACAGTAGCTTTCAGCTGAGGAGTGTAGTGACATCTTAAGCTTTTCAAGCTAAATTGCTGAGGCTATATTATGATTTTCCCTATCAAATGCCTCCTGCTGTATTTATTATGAAGAATGCCAGCCAAATCATGAAAAACAGCTAAGAACTTTCTGACAATATCTTTTTCCCAAGATACACACAGTTTTTCCAAATTGTATTATCCAAGGAAATTTTTTACTCATAAACTCAAGGACTCTATGATCTAGTTTTGCATTTTTTTCAGAAGTTCCCTAGGAGATGACTTAAAAAGATGTTACTTTTTAGAGAAGCCCAGATGAATGGAAATTAACTTTCCCTCCCTATGCTAAGCAAGGCTAGCAGAGGAACAGAAAGTCATGCATGGCTGACACTGAAGTGTAGTAGGGATCTATTTTACACATAATACATTGATAACATTTGTCAGAAGCTGTTCATTCAGTTACTCCTGTAGTGCTGCTGAGGTCTGTGGATCTCGGTATCTCCTGCATATCTTACAGTCATGTTCACAAGTACTACCCAGGTGCTGTCTTACCTTATACAGCCAGATGTTACAATAGTATGTAATTCATCATGGTTTTTAGAAATTGGATTTTCTTTCCTTTCCCTAGCCCTAAATGGACTTTCACATCCTACCTTACAATTGTGACCAAAAAAATCTCTATCAATTTGGATAAGGAAATCAGTTTTTCTTTCCTATCTTCACATTAAATTACTTGTGGCTGCATTTTTGGAACTAAAGAGGCTACTATAAACATATATATTCACATAGGTAGACATACAGATAGATAAACAGACACTCTGTGTACAGGTGGATGTCTGAACAGACAAAATTAAAAAAGATAAAAAAAGAATAGTTTAATATTTAGCAATGGAGGAAGGGATTTTAGGGAGTTCAAATCCTCAAAAGGTTTAGATTTTAGGAGAAAAGCTGTGCTTTGGTGGTTTAATTTTCAGTAGTTACAATGAATATGCTGTTCTTGAAAAGATGCATCTTCACACTTTTTTGTGTTCAGTTATTTCCTGTCTGACTTCTGCAGAATTTGGGATTCGGAGCTGAGCTCTCAACAAAGCTCTGTGGCAACCTGAGTTGTCATGTAAAGATGACAACTCCTCACAATAAGGAAAAAAAACCAAACCAACTTATTTATTTGTTTCATAATAAAAGAGATATTAAGAAAAATAATACATAACCATGAAGAGTGAAGCTTTCTAAAAGAAAAAAGAAATATATAATTCTTTGTATATAGCATACAAACACTAGTAAAAGCTAGCATATATGTGATCAGGTTTCTACAGCAACATCTGCATTTGAAGCAACTTATTTTGGCACAGCAATTGTTTTGTGGTTTGGTTTTTCTTTTTTTTTTTTAACATTAAAAAAAACGCATGTATGAAAGCTCAGAGAGTATTTGATTATTAAAAAAAAATGAAAATGAAAATTTTACAAACGTAACTGCAATTTTATGGTGAATTCCTTCAAGTGGTACAGCAAGAAAGAGACTTTGAAATTCTACAGACTGCAGACCTGTGCCTATCAGGTAGAAAACAGATGCATCACAATCCAAATAGTCAGCAGCTGGAAATACAGTGTTTCTACTGATGACACTGATGTTGGTGTATAAAAGAAAAATGTATCTGGTTTTTAATGATGTGCAAAACAGGTGCAAAATACTTTTTCTATGTGTAAGGCTGTCCAGATGGTACTCATTAGATGCAGCAACAGATAATACCCTTTCTGACACTTTCCTTCCTCATGTATCAGTTAGTGTCCCAAAACTGGAAATAATGGACTGTTAGAAAGGAGTCAGACTCAGAAGTTTCTGAGAATACACGCTATTCCCCACTTGCATGCTGTGGATGACAATTACTGCAAATGTGCGAGGAGGTTCAGGGAAGATTTAGGACTGATTTTTCTGTTTCCAGCTTTTTCTTTGTGGATAGTCACTGAATTGAATGGTTGTGGAGGGAAAGAATAAGTTCTGCTAGGGGACAACATGTGATTGACTTAATTGGCTGTAATTTAACATCTGAAAGTTAGACATCTAAAATCTAAACCAGGCATTTTTGAATCCCTTTATAGTTAATGGAGAAAAATAGGCTCCTCCAGGGATATTCATCTGTTCTATCTTATGATGAGATTAATGACTCTCTAGAGGTGCCTGTTCCTTTCCATTAGCTATAAAGGGAACAACCACAGTCATAGTACTCCCTAGGATATGGTGGGGATATTTTACTTTAACTGGGCATTCTCCTCAGAGAGCAAAACTTGCTATAATTTTTTTTTTCAATGCCCAGTATACTCAAGATTATGTTCCAGTTTGTTGAGACAACATCCAATGAATCTGTTTGTGCAAGGAAAACTGAGAATGGTTTCACTACTTCCAAAAATCTTTGTAGCATGAGGACAACACTAGCATTCCAACATACACACACACAAACATACACACTTGTTTTGTGATGGGTTAAAATTCAGCTTCTACAAATATAAATGAGTGACAGACAACTGATAGAATGAGGATGTCATGTCTGTTTAAGGCATAATGGCCTGTCTGCTTGTTGTTCACTGAGATTTCACACAGTTCAGATGAGCAGGATTTTTATAGGGGCCAGTGGCCATACCCTGCGTGAATATATTTGCATGATTTAGCATCAGAAAAGATAAACATACCATCTCCATACTTGTAATTATTCTGTACTCTGCTTTTGTTCCAGTAGCAATGTGTCTATGCTATAGCAAGACTGTGTCTGTGAATTGAACGTGTCTTAAGTTCTAGAGGGCTTCTGCAGAATTGTGCCATGGCTCAGGCAGGGTGATGCACTGGTGCACCTACCTGGCTTCAGGGTCCCTCAGGCCAATACACAGATCAGGCAAGCCTGTAGCTGCCTGTAGCCAGCCCTAATCACATCTCTTATCTACTGCTGACTTACAGCCAGCTACTAAACGTGAAATTGGTTTCCTGAATTTACCATGCTGTAGCCTAAGAACAGAATACTTAGCCATTTTTAGACCTTATATTTTCCCTAGAAGCCCCAGTTTATGCCTTGATAACCCTGCAGAGTATCTTCCTTCTTGACAGGACTGGGTAACTCAAACCTGTCCAGAAGTGCTCAGTGTCTGGTGTGATCTTCACAATTTTCTAAAACAGAGATGATCCCTCTTTTTAACAAAGTAGCCTCATGCTTAGAATTAAGAACTCAGGAAGATAAAGGCAAAACCAAACCAAACAAATCCCTATATTTCCTTCAGCATCTGAGGGATTCAAGGTCTTATAACTCCCCAGCAGGTAGAGCTTTCTGGACACAATTCTACTAACTAGTCTACTTGTCTGAGATGCAAAAGGGCTGTGATGCACGCACCAAGGACCAGAAATGGTTTAAAATGCAGTCTGCAACCTCCTTTCTGATGCCCTTCTTTCTGAGGACATCCAAGTCTCCCCAGGGAGTGGACTGTGGTGGGTGGATTGTTGCAGCAGCTCAAAGCCAGTTCCCTGGGGCTCTTTATGCTCAGGGCTGCCCTCTTGTCTCATAGCAGGAGAAATCCAAGGCTAAAGTGGGGACAAGTTTTGTCACTCGACTGGCAACTTCCAGCTTTTTGATGGGAGTGTGGCTCCCTAGGCCTCATAGGCTTTTGTAGCTGGAAAACTGGAAATATCTAGGAAATACCCAGTCTAGTCGATGTCAAACTCTCCTCACAGATACTGAGTAAAAATCTCAAAATCTTTTTGCAAGTATTGGTTAAGACTGCAGGGAAAGCATTAAAATTCAGATGCTTCTACAGATCCCTTGTACTTACCCTATTAATCTTTTTATAGTTTTCATGTAGCTTTTTATAACTTCCACATAAACATTCCTCCAATTAAAATATGCACAAGTAGGTAATGTAGGATATTGTGAAAGGAAATAAGCATTTAATAATTTTAATATTGACCCTCCATGAGAGGATAATAATCAAAGTATGTTCTAAAATCATGATGATTGATGCATGTTTCTTAGGGGTGCAATTAGGGTAGATCTTCTTCCTCAAAAAAATAGTGTGTTTTGATTATGGATCATGATCTAATCAGTTTTGTTAACGTGTGGGTCTTTAAGTCCCTGCTAATCTGCATCTACAGGAAGGCTGAACCTACAAAGGTTCAGAAAGTTGGGGTTCAGAGTGGTGAGATCAAGATTGTGTGGAGATTTCATAGCAGCATTTCAGCATCTGAGAGGCATCTACAGGGGTGATGGAGAGGGACTATTTGTCAGGAACTGTAGGGATGGGACAAGGAGTAATGGGGTCAAATTGAAGGAGGAGAAATTTAGGTTGGATATAGAGAAGAAATTCTTTACTTTAAGGGTAATGAGAACTGGAACATGTTGCCCAGGGAGGTTGTGGCTGCCCCAGGCCTGGCACTGTTCAAAGCCAGTGAGGATAAGGCCTTGAGCAATCTGGTCTAGTGGGAGGTATCCCTGCCCTTGGCAAAGTGGGTTATGACTAGATGATTTTTTAAGGTGCATTCCAAACCTTTAACATTCTGTGATTCTATGATTAAACAGGATAAATTAAGGTGAAATAAGATAGGAATCATAGTCTAATATGCTACACAGAAATAATAAATACTGTCTTCAAGATCAGTAGTAAAACTAACTAAATTAAGAGATGCAAGTTTATTTGAGAAAGCACAATGCTAGATATACTTGAATGATAAACTGGAGTCTTGCTATCTGAATTTAACAATGCTGGAAAATCCTTTAAATACTTTCCTTTACTAAGGTTTTTAAATATAATTTTAATTTAATCTGTTGTGTATTACAGAAAGACAAAATTTTATTGATGAAAGGGCCAAAAGTGACCTGCAGTGAAGAGATACACTGATCCAGACAATCCCTTTTTCATGCTGCTACTACTGGCAGCAGTATGTTAAGAACGTGCCTTTATTTTGAATTTATTTGAATTAGTGAGAGTCCAGATTGCCCTGATTCATTTAGAAGAAGCTTAGTTCCATTATACTGGTTTATCGCTCATGCAGCAGGGTCTGTAGATGTCTAATCTGGTAATTATCACACTATCTTCCTTGGCCTCTATTAAGAAAACCAGAGCCAGTTTTCAAAAGGGGATGAAGCAAGAAACATTGTTTTTAATCTGCCTGATCTGAATTTTCCACTCTGCAGGGCAAAGGGGAGGGATGGGGAAGGGGGGATGGGAGAGAGAGAGAGAGAGAGAGAGAGAGAGAGAGAGAGAGAGAGAATGGAAGGCAGGAAAAAGGGGAAAAAAGAAAAGGGAAAAAAAGGGTCTTGTTTCATTTTTCTCATGGAGCAATTCCTTGAGAGTTTTCAAACCTACTTTGCAATATTAGAAGCTTATTTTATCACACAGAATAGCTTTTTAGCAGTAATTCAGTATTTCCACTATTGCGGCAGTGAATAGTCACAAAACGTTTTGCTCTTTCTGGCACCTGCGTGAAGCTGTGACTTATGAATATGCTAATGAGTCTGCAACCAGAACTGGCTGGGGTTCAACACTTGCACACAATTAATGTTCAGGCTACCAGCACTGCTGCGAGGCTGACTGCAGAAAGTAATATTTAAATTGATCAATTCAACATAATGCACTTTGTATACGGCAGAGGGTTTAAAAATAACAGCTGAAAGTTATCCTATGAGAACACAGAGAAACTTTTAATTTTAAGTCTTTTTTGTTAAAATTCTGGTTGGTAATTATCCAGTTTAAATCCTTGGTGTCACAAAAGATGGTCCTTGTAGCACTACATATTTTAATGCAGGAAAATATAAGCATGTAAAATTAATGAATACTCCACTTATTAGGCTGCATTTCCCTCACAATATCCTTGTGTCTGTTAGCCTTGAATGCTGAAAAGCAGTTCCTTGCAGTGCATACAGAAATGTCATCTATATAACATCTGGAATTTATGCTTTTAATATTAGGAGAAGCCGTACTGCCCATGGGCAGGATATATGAACTAGGCATCAAGCATACAGGCAACTGTTTCCTCTTGCAGCCCATTTCTGGAGTTAAAACATAAAACACATGTCCTTAGATTTAGAAATATGAACATCAATATCAAAAGTTTAATTTACCATGATTCACTGTGACAATATATGGTTAAAGAGTAAACCTATATATTTTCAGAAATGAGAACTCCAAGACTCTACTTATGCTATTAAATGAGAGGTGGAAATATTCCGTATTTACTACTTTTAGTAATTGGCTGATATTGTAGAAATTTGAAATTGACTCAGTTTCCATATCTGGACAGACCCTATGATTCAGAATATTTAGAAAACAATAAATATATATGTTTAAAGTTGTGGTATAGCTTCAGATGGAAGAGCATACCTATTTTCATGTGTATTTGCAAATAATTATTTGTTTTATTTGATTTTGATACGTTTAAAAATGAATATGGTTTTACCTGGACAATGAGAATTGATATCGAAATATCCTCTAGATGCTATATACTTCTGATAGGTAACTCATAATGAGAAAATACAGACATAAATAATTTCTAACAATTCTTATAGTTTTGAGTTGTGCAAATTCTTTGCTCCCAAGCAAGCATTTTATCAGAAATGAATGATCTGCCATGCTCAAAAGGCACCCATATGAGCTTTCAGTTTCACAGAAAATGTATCAGAAAGAAGAATTATTTTACAGGGCATTGTAATTCCAGGCACAGTGAGAGGCCATGCTTGTGCTTCTACTTTGGTATTTTTCTAAGAGTTACACACAACAGCAATTTTCAGTCTTGCATTTCTTAATGCAACTAGCTTAAATCTCTTATGATATATATTCATATTCTTCCTAAAACCTGATCTCCTTATTTTTTCATTTTACTTATCATATTCCATGGCAGATGGTTTACTTCAGTGCGTGTGAACCCCAAAAAAAAAAAAAAAAGGTACTTCTGAGAAATCCTTTGAGACAAACATTACTGTGTAGGCTTGCGCATGATCATTACAAACAACTAAAATCTTCACGTTAGAGAAACAGAATTTTGCACCTTTGTCCTAACAACAGCTGTTTATTCACCAGTCTAGTCTTCCCAGTTTTATTTTCGAAAAAATGTTGCAGGTGTAAAAGAGCAGCTCATTTCATTCATTTCTTTCAGAAGCTGCAAGTCAGTCAGCCTTACCAGAAAATCTTCTCCAAAACGCCTTGTAAGTCGCTGGGTTTCCAGTTCAAATGTGTCTGCACAATATAGCTGTTACTTTGCGACTATCAAAGTGACTTTTTTACTTTGGAACCAGAACACCAATTTTGTTCTCCCTGCCCTGAGAATGTATTGTTCCAGTAGTTATTATTTTACAGTGGTATGTCTGTATAACCATGACATTTGCAGGTTCAAGTTGAAAGGATGTTACCTTGTTAGCTGTATTATAAGAAAGATATGTAGCTTTAATAGCTTCCACTAAAAGATAATAATATGTGAAAAATAAATTTTGAATTGCATAGGGAAAATTTAGACTTACAGGGAAAAATATCACACTCTTTTGCAAAACCTTCAGTATTTTTTTCCCAAAGAGTAACATTTAAAAAAATAACAAGAAAACAACAGGAAGCTTTGCTATGTTTTCCCTCAGTAGGATTACTGCTAAGCTAAGAATACCCCTGCTCCTTTATGCCTTTGTGTGCAAGAGCAGAAGAATGTGTTTTAGGAACTGTGTTTGTCAGATTGGTGTCTTCCAGATCTCTGATGTTATCAGGAGAATAAGTTTTAAAAGGGTTTAACATCTCAATTTTATTAACAGTAGTCATAAACAAACCACTTTAGGCTGAACCCCAGACAGCACAAATATAACTACATGTAACTGTAACCCTTTGAGAAAGAGGTAAATTCAAATATCTACATACATAAAGGTGCATATGATAGATATGCCTTAAATATACAGTTTCAGGAATGATTCCTGAACTAAAGAAGAAAGATGCCTTCATGGTGGTTCCATGTACTTCTAATTCTTTTTTTCTTTTTTTTTCCTGTGCTTTAATATTCACTACTGCAATGGTGTGGGGAGTTCAAAGGTAACTTACACACTCACAATTGTAAGAACAAAGGAGATGAATCAAAGACAGCAGCAAGATGCCTTTCAGCCTCAAATACATCTCTTAGAACAAGTATAACCTTCAGCTCTGCCAAAAGATCTAAGCCTTCACCCAGTTTAGCTTTCTCAGATGAATTTCATTTAGCTGTTCTTGGCTTTTGTTTTCTTTACTCATAAATCCAAGCAGTATTTTTCCCCTATACACCACAGATGGAAGTAAATGTCATTAAAGAGGATTAAAAAAAAGAAAAAAGAAAAGAAGGATCCAGTTCTCATGGTAAATCCATTTGTGTTTTTACATGTGAAATATATGTAGTAAGGCTTAGTAAAGATAAGATTTCACAGGCTATCACAAAAAAATCAAAGACTCTGGTGGGAAATACAAGGGATTTTTTTTTTTTTCAAGTTCTCTCACAAAAAAAGATAAAAAAACTTTTCTTCCATGGAGAGATGAGAAAAAAAAATAAATGAAGAAGCAATGATGTACCTGTCTTCTACAGCCTAATTTAGGGGTAGCTAACTATACAATGGCTTCTCAGAAAAAAAAAATCAAAATTTTATGTAATTCCCTGATCAAAGTCATACCTTAAAAATGTAAGTCATTGAAATGCCACTACTTACCTCTCAAATTCTAGTTTGTAAAGAATTTTGAAATCATTTTGTCATCTTTTATTCCAGAATTATAATTCCCAGAAATAATTAAAATTAAAGTTCAAAAATCAGGTAGGAATGTGCACCTCAGTAAATTAAGAGTACTCTTAATGTATTAATTTTATTATATGGGAAATAATTTATTTCAGGCTGCTTGGACAGTTAACACTATTTTTTTGAAGTAGAAAAATGATCATGTACTGTGTAAGACAAGAAAAATTCTTTGGTGATCTAGTGCTAAGATTCTTCTCCACCTCTATTAAAACAAACAAAAAAATTACATTACATAAAATTGGTTAGTAAGAGTAAGTTCTACCTCACCATTAAGTTGATGAAGTACCTGAGCTGTAAAACTTCCACTGGTGTGGTATACTAGCACTTTGTGATTTTACTGTTGTTTAATTATTTGAGCATTATGCCATAAGACATGAAGCTAGAGAGACCCACTTTCTATCCCTGAAAATCTGTCAAAAAGACTCTTAGAGGTTGTGTAAAATTAAGGAAGTAGCTCACCTTCCAATAGATAGAACAGGTTGTTTGAGAGGAGGTTTCCCTGTCTGTCAGGCTGTTTGCCATTTGGCTGTACTTACAATGTCTACTCACAATACCGGCAATAGTAAGGTTAAAAACCTAGGGTTATGTAGCTTATAATATACGTATATTTGAAAATGCTGTTTTTCTCCTTTTTTAGAAGTTGACCCACTGCTCTTTTGAAGTTTTGAATTTTGTGATTCTACAACAATTTTGATTTGTAGTAGAAATTTTCCGTGGGAAGACTGAGGAAAAAATACTTTCTTGTGTACCTCACTTTAAATTAATGTATATTCAGATAGGATGCCTGCTTCTAGTTTGCTTAAGTGATAAGAACATGATTGAAGATTTCTCATACTTTCTGTCAATGATTTCAATAGTAAAGGAGTGTTGATATTTCAATATTACATTGCCTTGATATTTAATATTAACCATCATTTCATAAAGGACAGGGGAATTTTTATCAAGAACAACATTAATAAATTTTTTACGAACATAGATGTAATGTACCTTAATCACTTTGGTTTCGTGAAGTTCAGCCATTAAAGCCACTCAGCAACAGCAACCTTTGAAGAATGGTTAACAAACATCAGAAGTCTGCACTGAAGAACTGGTGGGCACTAGAGTCTACTGGGAAGACAAAAGAGGCATCCTTCAAAACCCCTGAGAACAGACCACCACACTACCCTGTGTTCAAAGGAAAAGGTATGACTGTAGGGAAATAGAAGGTAAAAAAGTAAAATTCCTGCCCAATTATACTTCTCTTGCTGATGGCACATTAATTTAATGAAGGTTTGTCACTGGTTTAAAGCCACTGGTTTATTCTCCCAGCTCGCAAAATCCTGTAATACTGACCCAGAAGCCTCTGAATCCTTCCATAATCAAAGAAGAGCCCAAGGTATGCAATGCATACACTACATTTCATGCTGCAAAAACATACCAGTCTTCATGTTACTATTCACACTGTGAGCTGCAAAACCACATCTATTTTGTGATTCATTCACAGGACTCAGAGGAAACCCAGGACAGAATAGTATGCAGAGGAATGCACCCTGCCTTCCCAGACCAGCAGGTGTGATCCACTCCTCCTTTTCTGGTCTTTTTAATTCTTAGTTGAGCACTACTGATGTAGCCAGCATGAGTGCTGATTCAGTCTTGTCTAAATCACAGATCTCCCCTCTAATGAACTGCTGTGAAAGTTTCTTGGCACTATAAAGATTATCACTGCTAAAATCATCCCATTTCCTTTTGCTGTCATTGCTTTTCTACATGCTGCCAATCTGTGAGTTCACTAATTAAAAGTGATAATTCTTACTTGGCAGTTTCCTTCTCTCAAGATCCAAAAGGGAAAAATTGTATTTCCAAATGGATGTACTTATAATCCAAGTGTCTGTGTGAGTACAGCCTCAGTAATGAGAAATGTTATGGGCTAGGTGAGGCAGGTAAAAAAAGAAGATAAAGAAGCAGAGAAGGATCAGGATGGGGTAACACCTGAAAAAAAAAATCCTAGTGCATAACTAGTTATAAGTTTTCTTGCAAAATTGGGTGCCACCCAATTTTTTACAGTTTATCTAATTTCAGATCTAATTCAGGTAATACACACTTGAATTTTTTACTTATTTAGCCCAAATTATAAGTAATTATACAGACCACAATACTCCAAGAAAAGATAAAGTAGGACAGCATTCAGGTAAAATCAATCATGCTTCATTTGGTAATCCCAGAATTCAGTGGGTACTTATTATCACATTTCATGAGGGTAGATGTTCTCTTGAGGGCCTTAGCTTTGAGCCAACAGTTATGCCTTTCTTTTATTTTGCCAGCAAACTAGGTAGATATAAGTGTAAAGCATATAGGTGTTTCAGCTGAAGAATGGTTTTTTCTAAGTAGCCATTTTTCTGTCTTTGACCACACTTAAGACAAATGATGTTCTGTTTAAAAGAAAAAACATTCCATTTTCTTGACAACTTGCCATTTTAAAGAAAAGTACTGATGTTTACTATCAAAGAAAGACCTGGATTCCTCCAAGAATTTCTCTTTTTGCTGTCACCTTGATAGTCCCTAGCTTTCAAAGTGAGCAAATCTGTGATACGGTATTGGCTTAAAGTATGTGCTGTATTATTTTTATGTGGTCCAAAACATAAACTTTATATTTCTCAATGCACTTGGCTATGGTTTAAGCTTTTGCTATAATATCTGTTTAAAAGGAGGGTCTTCTAGCTTCATGTTTTTCAACTGCTTTGGTTTTTTATGGAGATCAGTTTTTCTTTCTTTCTCTTTTTCATTTAATTAACATATAGCTGCAATAAATGCATGAAGCCATTGGTATGCAACAGAAACATTCAAGTACCCATGATCACTGAACTTCTAACATGAGTAAACCTGGTATTTGTATGGCTTAAAATCTATAATTGAAAATAGAATAATTATGCAAATGAGACATAATATTTGCATGACCTATGTGCTATAATCACACCATTTGAAAGCAAAATGAAAATAACTTTTCCTGAGTTTGTAAATATGTAGGAGGCGTTGATGAAAGTTGCATAAAAATATCACACTGTAGTATAGGGAATTGCTATCATTGATGGGAAAATGGAATTTGAAGAGGACTACTGATACTAGTCCTGCATAAAGCAAGAATGAATTATTCAAAGAGCAGAATGTACCAACAGCCTTGCCAGATCCAGCAGCAGGTCAGTCAGGTCAGATCCACAAGTTTCTCAAGTGCTGTAGTGTTAGCACATGAAAGAGCAGAAGCACACGTACAAGCAGGTAGTAGTATTGAATTTCAGAATAGTGTTTTACCATCAAATATGCTGTGAGTGTTTTGCAGATTTGATTGTATCTCTATTTGAATCTCTCAAAGCAAATTTCTTCCGTGATTTCTTTTATAAAAATTTGTAGAACTATTTAAACTTTTTACAAAATCTCGAAGTAACATATTCCAGAACTGAACTATACATTGTACTGCCTGCAGAGATGTTCCCTGCTGTTTCTTCTGAATAAGCAACCTGCTAGTTTTATTTGATGTCTGCTAGTTTTTATAATAGGAGCTGTAAACAATTGCTTACTCACAGCTTTTATATGCTATACATGCTAAAAACCATTATCTCAAATCCTTACCTTTGTCAGCCTTTTCATGTACTCAGGTGTCCAGCCCATCTATTTGTTCCTTTTGCTAAGATTTTAGTGATCCCAAAGATGTTATAGGTTGTAAGCATCAGCTTCAGGCTTTTTTGAGGGCCCTCAGCAGCTCCGGTCTAGTCTGGGTAGCTATTAACTACCCCACATTATTAAGATACTCAGCTACTATTATTAAGATACTTAGCTACTTGGGAAAGAAAGAAGACAGACACCCACACTACACCTTCATATAATAACAATATTAAGCTGTAGAAAGAAGAGTCCTGGAAAATTTGACAACTTTGTATGCACATGCAGCATTCACATGAAAAGCTTTTAAATCCTGGGATCTTGATGTGTGAAAAGCATGATATGGAAGAGCATCTGTTATGAGCAGTTTGTAATAAACCTGTATGAGATGCAGGTAATGCATCAGATGACTGGGAGGTAAAAAGCTTCTTAAAAGAGACTTGTGAAGAGTGAGCTGTCTGAGTCCAATGGCTAATAACACAGGGCACTGATTTCTGGGAAGCAGACTGCAGCAGTTGCCAGGGATATTCTGTGAGAGTTGAATTCTGTTGAATGCTGCAGAACCTCTATGCCAAGAGATTTTTTCTTCCTTACCTTCCCCAGTACTGCCTGTCAAACTGCCTAACATCAAATTTCAGATGCATGAGATATAGCAAAAACAAGATTTCAGCCCACAGCTATACAAAGAAATGAGAGAGAGATTGAAGAGCTTGATTTTGACTTAATTTACTGCATATTTAATACAAAGCAATGCATAGTGCTTGCCTCACCAGAGAATATACCAACACAGCCTAAAAAATAGCATAGGTGGACAGTTAGAGAGAAATACATCCTAAAGTTTAAAAGAAAGCCTTAACTATGTTTCCAACAATGAGATTCAGAAGTCTTCAAAAGGAAATCAATTTTAAATGCCTTGTCAGATTCTAATGTAACCTGCTGCCTCTGACCCCTAGACTTCCAGGTTCACAGCTCATGTTCAGCAAACATGTTGATTACTCTGTGGAAATCAATGAGATTTCTACTTATGCTAAGTGGGGCTTCATCAGAGTAAAGCAGCAAAACAGGATCTCTCAAGTAGGCAAATATTTTTTCTATTTTCAAGATCTCACAAGAAGGGCTTTGCTGAATTAAGTCATGCCACTAGAATACTGCACTAGGGACAAAGCTCTTCAGCTTTAAAACAAACCCTGCCTCGGTGGTAGTGTCCAAAACTTGCTGCATCATTGTGCTGAAAAAAGTAGAGGGTCTCCTTTGGTAGGTGTACAACAAATTTTGCACACAACCTAGGGAGGGGGGAAGGAGGAAGACTCTAGTCTAGGAAAGAAAAAACCTGTTTTATTCAGTACTTACAAAAGTATGCATACACACACATACTGGTTACGTTCCCAGGTGTATGTGAATTTATTTATGTGGGTGTGTATATACATAAGAATGTGTTTGTGAACAAGCTGATCTACATAAATGCACATGCAGCACTCTTAACCCTGAGAAATATATATGTAAGAAAAACCACACATGCAAACACATCTATGCTGGTGGATACATACTGTCTCTAGAGTCTCTGCACACACAATCACCTAAATAGAAAGAAGAAAAGAGATGTCTGCAAACATAAAACAGGTTGTTTAAGCTGGCTATTGGGATATTTCAAGACCATCATGTTACAAACAGGCATTCTGTTCCAGGAAGCAGGGCACATTAATATCTATATTCCTCTCCTCCTTCTAGCCAAAAAGAAAAGGTTATACTTGGAAAACAAGCTAAGCATTTATTTTAAATCAAGTTATTCAAGATATTGTTCTGTAATCAAGACATTATCTGTTATATTTTTCTAGCACTGTCTCTACAATCTGTTATTCTTCAATTCCCTTATTTTTTTCTGTTCAGTTGGTCCCATTGCCTCCAGACAAGTAATTTTAGGGTCATAAAATTTACCTTTACCATGCTCATGAAGAGTGTTTTTCAGCCAATAATTATCGTTACAATAAATAGTCATTGTTCTGCTTGTTGCTCAGTGTAATATGATGACTCACTAATTACCAATAGTTATTTTGCCATTTATTCAGATGTACAAGCTTTGGCTGGGTTATCTAGTTTCCGGGCAATTTTAACACTGTTTTAACGTTTTGTGTTTAAATTCACATCACTGAGCAAAATGGAAGGAAATTTTGGGACCAGCTTGGAAAAAATGTAGTGAATTCAGGTAAAATAAATATTTATTGGCACATTTTATCTTAATTTTTTTAGGGTTTCTGCTCCTCCAAATTTTGCACAATTTATTGGAGTCAGACTGAACAGATGAATTAACAGAAAGTTCTGGATGTTGAGGAATCAAAATGTAAAGTGATATAGAGACCAAAATTTAAAATGTACTTTGAAAAGACAACTTTAAGTAAGGGTTCATCTTCCACAGGTTTTAATCTCCAATTATTTTCACTTAGTGAAGAAGGAAGAGATTTCCAAAACAATTTAATTTATTCAAATACTGATTTATAGAGGAAGGGATAGGTAAAAAAAATCTAGTTTTAAGCACAGGTTTTAAATCTAAGAATAATAAATTTTCCAAATGCAGAAAACAGCTGTAAAGCTGGGAACACAAGAAGCAAGTTTTTCTCCTAATTATCAGGTTTAAGCATCATAATTTTACAAATACCTGTGTATCAATTGACATGCTTAGCAGCATAAGTAGTTGGATAAGTGTTTAGATGTAATGGCATTGATAACTAAATGTCTGCTGGGATATTTGATACAGCATATCTTCTGTTGCTGCTGTTCATATATGAGGAGTGACATACCTTTTCATGAGTTTCACTTAGATTTGTCCTACATGTGCATTGGAAAGTTTTATTTTCAAATGATATGATAAATATTTCCGAGGAGATGACTTGGATAGTTGAAAAAAGTCTGTGGTTTCACCTGATATACACATTTTATTCTTGTTCCAGTCTTCCAAGAAGACACTGATTTCTTTTGTAAGATTTTCCTTTTTTTAATACACTGGCATCAGATGTAAGTGTTAATTCACTCTTACAGTCACTCATGTGGACTATTATTGTCATGGAAAAGATGATACAAATTCCACTGGTAACTCTAAATATTCTTTAAGGTATACAGTTTATGTAGTTTTCAAGTTCATGCGTTCACATCTTCGAGAAATCCATATTCCATAATATTTTTCTTGTTTTTCCAAATTAGTTTTCATATTTTTACCTGAAGCACTTTTAGGAGGAATATTGAGGTCTTCTGGAATTTATTTTTTTCTTTATTTTACATACATCCCAAATCTCACTTTGAATATCTTTAACTGCACGGCACGTGGAAGTGCTTTTATCTTGCCATGTGTATAATAAACTTTTCTTTGTCCTTTACCTCTGGACTGAAGTCAGTCAACCATAAGCTTGGAAAAATGAAGCATGAAGTTCACCAAATTCTTTTTTTATTGACCATAGAATTATCACAACATATGGGGAAGAAAAACCTCCCAAACCCGATCAATACATCTTAAAACATTAATTCCACTAAGACTGTTCACCTTATTTTATAAACTTCTGTTTGAGGGTTGTCTATAGCATACTGCATGACCTTTATTATTAAAGGCCTACTCCCTGAGTAGAGTTAACTTTAACCACTATTCCTTTTCTGTGTGCCAAGTCTATCGCTTTTTCTCTGACTGCTTGCTGCTGCTGATGAGCCATGAAACTATGGATCCAAACATTGCTGGTGTTCTGTCTGTGCTTAGAGAATCCAATTTCATCATCATTGTTCTCCATTTAATAAAATACTTGAACTCAACATTATTGTGTTCCTCTCTTGATTCTTCCTCATTATTTGTGTCCTCAAAATATTTTTGTTTATGTAGTTCACTTGAGCTATTCTACATGCAAATATGCCCATTTAAACCAATGATACACATATCATTAAATATATTTCCATCATTAGCAAGTATAAACTTTGAGGCTTTTTTCTCTAAAAACATATTCACTGTATAGCTTGTTATTTACATAATTCCTTGCTGGTTTGAGTTATTTTTGGGGGAGACATTTCCATCCTTCTTTTGAAGAAAACTGTCATTATGAGTACATCAACAGACTTGAAAGATGCCTCAGTAGTGATTTTCAGTTTTCCTTAACACATTTTTTAAGAGAAAGGTCTTGATTTTTTTTCTGGAGAACACTTAGTCTCTGAGTAGTATTACTTTTCCAAGAAGTCTTCTCTGATTTTTTCATACATTACGATGATGCCGTTAGAATTTATCCTTTCTTTTCCTTTTCTTTCCTGTCCTTGCCTTGCCTTCCTCATTAGCAGGATAGAGTAAATGTTCACATTTTCAGCAGTGTTTTTCAATCTCACTTCCCTGTTTTTCCTTAAAACAGCATAGTTATATTTACTGTTGGAGTGATGAGGTCCATTAAACACAACAGTATGTCCCCTGATTAAACTAGAACTAATACTCTTTCTATTGCAGTATTTTGTACATTTAAATCATTTTTTGTCTGTATTTTTATTTCCATTCTCCACTGACTCTTCTCACTCCATTCTTCTGCTAACTACTGGGCTGCTTCCAAGCAGGTTTGCTTTCTGAAGTCATATAAAAGAGCTGTCTTACTCTTCTTGCTTACTGAGTGGATTCCCAGGGAAACTGTAAGGAGACGAAAGATGTCATGAGATTTCATCTCTCTTCTGCTCTTCGTAATCACTTACACCGAGTTTGGAAAACCATTCCAAACTTTCCAGACTGCATCAGTGATGGCTAGAGAGCTGCACTCCAAATTCTTTCAGGTTTTGAATTAACCATTTTCATGGTTAATTCATGACAGGCTGGTAGGGTTTTTAGAGAGGAGGGAGAGGGAATTTTTAAAGAAGGAAGAGTTTAAATCTGTGTTAATGTAGCTAAAAAAAAAAAAATAACACCTATATCTCAGGAAGAATTAATTTTCCAATGTGTCTCACAGTTACTCAGCTACCTAACTGCATTTTATCCCTTTGATATATGAGAAAACAGATCAAATTCTAATTTGCTACCTATCCTGTGTTCTTACCTGGAGTGGGATTCACCTCACACAGATTCAGAAGAAATCTGAAGTCATTCTACTCTGCAAAAATAAGCACTTAAATTCAGAAGAAAAGGGTCACCTGCTATTGGTTTCTGATCACTATATTAAAATTCAGCTTTAGGGTTTTCCTTCCTTTTTTTCCAGCTTTGGATGATCAAGTTTGACTTAATGATGGGGGAAAATAATTAAAAATTTTCAAGCCTTTTTGATTCACAAAATCTCTGCTAATTGTCAGTGGCTCAGCTATACTGTATGCCTCTATAAAACATATGTCTGTGTAAGATCTGGGGTGGGAAATAAGTGGGTTGAGGGTACTGAAAGCTCATCAAAGTATATCAACAACATTATTAGCATCACTTGAACTAGATCCAGAGTTGAGATTCCCAGTGTCTTAACAGAAGCCACAGAACTCATACTGCTGTTTCTGCCTTGTACTATTCCAAAGCACTTGACTGCTGCTTCTCTTGGGTATGTGTGTCTGAAGTACAGGAAAACTGCTCTAGGCCAATGCAAAGAATGGGTGGCTGTGGGGTAACAGAACACCATCAGCTGGCAGGATCTCTTCTTTGCTCTGTGGTAGGCAGAGCTTGAACAGCATTCGGCTCCTGAGGCTTTTTTTTTTCGCCTGAACATCAAGTTTCTGCCTTCTCCAGGGATGAAAATGAGCCAAAAGGGAACAGTCTCTAAGTTCAAACTGCATGGAAGACACACATGGTTAACTGAGACAGAAAATTTGAGCAGATCTACCAGGACAAACTCCAGTACATCCAGTTGCTGTAGACCTCCATTCTGCATTTAGAGCTGCTCACTGCTGTCAAGACTGGAGCTTTTCTCATTATGTTGACAGTCAAAACTTTGTGCATTTCAGAACTTGAAACATAAGTACATAAATATCCACTTTCGGATTATAGATATATATTTCAGCACCTATATTGATGTGAATTACATAGGGCCTGAAGAACTATATTTTCTTTTGGCTCTGGTTCATATTGGAATTGATTTAGAGGGGAAGAAAAGAATCGTTCAGTCTCAGACAGTTCTTCCACAGTAGAAATAAAATATAGATGATTGTACAAAACTTCCTTATTCAAATGGTTGAAAGAGCTTCATTTTCCTGGCAAAAATCCTGTTTTCAATTACATAAATGGAACCCAAATCAATTTTAATAAGTTGAAATTTAAAGACCTGATCCATCTCTGAAGTAAATGATAGTTACATCACTAGCTCAAAACCTTCATTTTAGCAACCAAAGCAAGTGTTGGAAAGAAGCTTTACAAAGTACCTGTTCATATCAAGTTTTACTTTTCTGTTCTCTCTTACGGTGCCTGATTAGGGATTCTGCAACTTTATGGATTTTCTTTGTACAGAAGTACTTACAGTATGAAATATATTACATAATTTTTATTTTTTTCACAAGAAAACTTTATATATTTTTTCACATGTTCATAGAACACAGTGAGGCTGGCCTACACATTTAAGCATAAAGATCTCAGCTTTCCTTTATTTCTTTTTTAACAAGTAGAGCTATGCTCTTTGAAAAGAAAAATCTAAGTCTCCATTAATATTAATGTTTCCTTTGATATATAACAAGAATCTCAGAGGTAATAAATTAAATTAGTATTTTGTTAAAAATTCTGTGCCTTTCTGGAACATTCAGCTATACATCCAAAACTATTGGAACTTGCTTTTAGAGAAAAGATTAATATATCTTTGTGGTTTATAAGTTTCTATATGAGTATGAGTAGAAAACTACAGGAATGCTATACTAATTTCACTCACTGTGACACACTTGTATCTGAGGGGTCTTAATTTCCTGAGAATGAAAGTCAGGCATATGAGGATAAATGTCTTTGGATTCCTAGTAGTTATAAAAAACAAGAGCAGCCTCTGGGAAACAATTCACAGTAAGATTTTATGTTCACAAAGCACAGTTGAAAGGGCATATTCCATGAGAAGGGCTTTGCCACAATGACAAATACGTGACAAATATCTTTGTGAACCTGGAAAGGAATTTAGAATTAAATATCTTAAATAAGATATCTGAATACATCATGCCTTGCTAATTCATCAGATCAGCCATGTTTATCTATCCTCCAGTTTCTTTCAGCTTCTCCCTTGCTAGGTGAAAAATGGTAAGTTTACAGCACCTGCAAGGGAACAGACTCTTCCACACAGCCTGCAAACAAATTATTGCATTCATTAATGGCACAAAGTAGATAATATGCAGTTATTATTTTTTTGAAGTCCTGGTCCCACTGAAAACATTTCTCCTGGTGTGGCAATACAAAAGGATCCCAGTCTTACTATAAATAGGCAATGTAGAAATGAGAATTGGAACTCCAGGGTTTTGAAATATTTCTAAGACCACATATTTAGATATCTAATATAGAATGTAGGATTTTAATTTCAAGCACTTGTAATTCATTTCTTATGTCAAAGTGACCTTCAGAACAATGGAGTACTCTGTTTTGCATGAAATGTATAAAGGTAAAAATAATAGATTAAAAGTGCTGTAATTTAATGTAATTTCAGATTTCTAGTTCCCTCAACATGTTTGTCAATCTCCCATTCCTTAATTAACCATTAAGATGCAAATAAGCATTTAAGAGTTGACTGACAAGCTACTTAACCATCATTAATACATTTCTGTCTTTATTATTAATGTATTCCTGCAATATCATTTGAGTTGTGAGTTTGTCACCAAATTAAGCTGAGCTACTCCCATACATCTGCTTCTGGGATATCATAGAAAGCCGAGTAGAAGACTTTATTTCCTTGAGTATCTTTGTGATAGTTATCATCTATCTACAACATCAACAAAAGGAAGGCACATTTTCAGGTTTCCAAGTGGACACACTTTCACATTTTCCCTGCCTGTGGAAATGAATGCACAAAAAAGCACAGTAGTCTCAAAATAAGTGTGCATTTTCTACATTACTAACACCAGTTTAATCTGAGATAGGTAAGTGTTTAGACTATATCCCCTAGTGTTTGCAGCTCATTGTGATGTTATTCTGAAGATAAAGGAGATAATCAAATTTTCTTATGGTATATTTTGGCTTTAGTAACTTTTCTTTATAAAAAAGGAGGGTGGGAAAGAAGATGATAAATGTCCATGGCCACTTTCCTAGAGTCAGCTTATTCTTGCGTTCAGATTTTGAGGTCATAATATAAAATTAAGATACATAAACAGCACTTATGAAAAAGAACCTGTTTGTTCCTCTAAGTCTGAAATTGAAGGATCAAAATAAAACCTCAAGTAGACACTTAGTACATAAAAAATGCATTACAGCACTTGTTTATTCTGAACAGTTGAAATTCAACAAAGACACCCCGGTACTGTTTTTATTATATATCTCTAACTTCTAAATTCTGTACAGTTAAACACAATTTCAGTCACTGATTTACAAAAGCCATATTGACCTGCAGAAAAGATTTACTTTTTTAATACAGAAATGCCTTACACTGATAAGAAGACAGCTTCTACATCTTGAATTTCAGCTATGATGTAGCTCATTACATTAGCACAAAGAACTCGGGAAATATATTACTAAAGTGTATTCAACCATGGCTACAGTTTTGATAGCGCCTACCCTCTAGAAGATCCATCATTTAAGAAAGGTCTAAAGGGACAAATTTTAATAAAATTAAATTCTTAAAATAGAGGCACACTCTTCTGCATCCTAATATTGGATGCAGAAATGCAAAGGAACACTGAACTGAGCACTCTTGAGCAATCAGTATTTTTAGTCATGCCTTGTAGATGTAACAAGCAGGTTTAAGAAAATCATATTTAATGCTTTAGGGCTCATGGAGATGATACAGTATAGCATTTAAAGCTGTTCACTTCATTGTAAAGGCTATGAGACAAAATATATTTGGGTATGCTTCAATGGAATAGAGTTAATTTGAAAATATTTATTGAAATGTAGGGTGTATTTATAGTAAATCATGAGTGTACATAGAAGGGTGTGTAATTTAACCCTTTTTAAACATCCGAAACTCAGATTAATACAGAATACTGCTTTATAACAAACTTGCTTTTTTTTTTTTCAGAAATGAGAAATTATGATGATTATTGACTGAGCTACCATATTAATATATTTTTCTAATATCAAGTAAAATTTTTCAGCTCAAAACCTGCTTTTTATAACATAAAAGAAAGACTAACCTTTCATTTGCAATAGCAAAATAGCATTTTAAAATATATGTATAAAGATATCTTATTTAGCCTTGGAATGCAACACTTTTTAGCAAAGTGTTAGAAAACAGATTCTGATTACATGTACTGATTGCCCCATTCAGAGACTTCATGAACTATGGTGTACAATATTGTGCCATAGAGAGCTTCATTTGGTGGAGTTGTCCTGAATATACACAGCCAAACTATTTAACTTCATACACATGGTTTTTATCCTGATGCAATTCTGTATTTTTTATGCCGCAGAAAACATAGGATTCTTTTTATGTTGTCTTCTTTTGTGCAGCTGAAAAATGCAATATTAGATGCTGAGCAGAAATCCTTATCTCAAAGTCATTAAATGGAAGTCTAGGGGTTGGAGGACTTTGTCGGTTTAAATGTGATACTCTGGGGTCTCAAATGCTGTTCTGGAGGAAGGAAGGAAGGCAACAAATTAAAAAAGCTCTTGCAGTTAACCTTAAATCAGGTCCTTAAGTCACTGCAGTATAATATGATCGCTTAGACAAATGCAAGATGTAGCTAAATGTTAGTATGGCAGGAGTGAATAAAAGGCTTTTCTCACTAATTAAAATGAAAGTTCTCTCTTCTACCTTTCTTTCTCTATTACACATTCATATTTGTATGTAAAGGCAGACTCTATCCTTAGTGAAAAGCAAAAAATATGTGCAATATATTATCAAGAGTTATGCTATTAATATAGAGTGGAGTTTGAAATAAATTTATTTTAATATTTGAGATAATTCTTTTATATTATATACAAAACTACTCTCATAAATCTTGCCAGCAGAAGCTAACACAGATGGCAAATCTGTTCATCAGGTAATATATGCTTGTTCATTTTGTTGTGGCTCTGCATGCACATCTAAAAAAATCTGTCAAAATATCCAGTTTTGGAAATACATCATGGTAAACTTGTCTTTTTTTATTCTTCACTTTTTTTCCCCCACACTTTTCCTTATTTAACTTTGGTTTCTTTTCTTGGGAAGAAGTGTCATGCACTATATCATGATTTGTGATTTCCAAATTAGAATGACTGGTGTCATCTAGGAGCTTCGTTATTCATGTGCAGAAAATGTGTATTTTCACAGTCTCTCAGAGAACATGTTTAACATGTATTCACTGAGAAAAAAAAAAGTGTTTTTAACCCTATAGGATTAATCTTTGACTGATCAGATTAATTGCAAGGACAGTGTTTAACTCATGTGACTCTTTCATGCTAAATAACTCTTTTTAGAGGTCCCATGCATGTGGACTACTTTTACAGGTTACTGTTACCAAAGATGAGGGAGAAAGACCAGAGATATAAGGTAGAGTTGGGTGATCTAGGAAATGGTTAAATATCTATTGCAAAACAAAATAGGGGCAAAAAAGAATCATCAGACTGAAATTTCCAGACTGATATTTAGTATTGTTGCAGTACTTTTTAAACAGTGTATGACATCATTAGAATGATGGAAACAGGTAATGTAGAAAAATGCCTGTGTGTTTAAAAAAAAATAGATTAGAATTTTAATGGAAATGAGTGATGAAAAAAACCCAGGAGGACTGGATGGCAAGCTTTTATGAGAATGATATTGAGGATGAAGGAAAAGACACTAAATATATCTTTGCTGACACAGCATAGCTGTTTTAGAGAGAAGCTGAGGGTATTGAAAAGAAACCAGGTAATTTCTGGATAGTGCTAGAGAGCTGCAGGCTGTTAGAGAAAGTAAATTGGCAAATGTTTTTACAGCTATGCAAAGGTAGGAATGAGGTTAGAATTTTAATATGAAAGGGCATTTGCTGGAATAGTTCCACAAAAACCCCAATAATTCCACAATAAACCAAAACTAAACAAAAAAACCAATAAAAAAACCAAAAAAACAACACAAAACTCTGCAGTGACAGATTTACATGACTCTTGAAGAGAAGCCTGCTGTTTCAGTATTAAATTATTTTCTTTCTTCAAATTAGGGTTTTCCTTGAGAATTGCACACAAAATTGAGCAACGTCATTCAGGTGACGAAACACAAGGGTATTGTGCATATACTGTTCCATCCACTCACTTGATCATATATTCTATATACAGCCAGAACTTTCAGCACTTTTTACAGACTGGCCTCATGACTTGCTCCCTGGTGGACATTGTCTGGATCTAACACAAAATGCTAACTACCATCTTTTTATATCTTCTCTATTTTTTGTTGTACTGAACTATGGAGCAGGCTGTGTCATGGTCTAGAGAAGGGGTCTGCATGGTGGGTGGGCAACTGGCTGACAGGTTGCACCCAGGGGGTGGTAGTAAATAGCTGCTTTTCAAACTGGCAGCCTGTCACATGTGGGGTGCCCCAGGGAACCAAATGGAGCCCTGTGCTGTTTAATGTCCTCATAAATGATCTGGATGAGGGGATCAAAAGTGCTCTGGTGTCGTTTTCTGATAATACCAAACTGTGTGGGGAGGGGGAAACTTCAGGAGGGAGTGGCACCCTGCAGGAGGATCTGGATAGTCTGGAAGAGAGGACTAGCAACAACCTTATGAAATTTAACAAGGACAAGTATAATGTCCTGTGCCTGGGAAGACATAATCCAGGAGTGTATCTCAGGCTGGCATCTACCTGTTTGTGAAACAGCTCTATAGAAATGGACCTGGGGATCCTGGGGAACTACAAGTTCCATGTGAGAGGTGTGCTGCTATGGCAAAGAAAGCCTGAAGGACTTTGGGGTGCATCCATGAGAGCATCACCAGTAGCAACTAAAAAGCTACTTTATTGTCCCCTTCTGTGCTTGTCAAGCCACACCTGGAAATAGGGTGCTGGGTTTTGATTCATGGTAAGAAAACAAGATGTGAACAGGCTGGAGATGGTCTAGAGAAGGACCAAAAAGGTGATCCAAGGATTAGGATGCAGGCATGCGGGAAAGGCTGAGAACTGGGTTTGTTCAACCTTGAGAAAAGAAAGCTTAGGGGAGAACCTATCGAGTTTCAGTTTTTAAAGTGTGGCTACAAAGAAGATGGAAACTCCCTTTATATAAGAAGTCACATGGAAATGATGATGGGCACAAGTTACTCCTGGGTAGGTTCTGATTAGACACAGGAAGAAAGTTTTCCACAATAGGAATAATCAGCCACTGAAATAATCTCCTCAGGAAAGTGGGCAGCGTTGGACACTTTAAATTCCTCAAGGTAGGACACTTTTGAAATCCAGCTGGCCAGTGTCCTGGGCCCTAATGAACATTTGATTGGCCATGCAGAGATGATTAGAAGTTTATTTACTTCAAACGTAAAAAGGTTTTTGCAGTAATGAGAGAGGGAGACTCTGATGGATAACAGAGCCATTATAGATGTACTCAGTAGTAGTGTAATATCAGAATCTCTGATTCTCAGAATCATTACTAAGTTTTTTGAGCGGAAATTGAATATATTAACACTTTTTTTTCCTTCCCTTTCTTCCTACCTCTCCTCATTGCTTCCTTCTTCCTTGAAAAATAATAATCTATTGGAGCCTCAGCAAATTCAGTAGATTACTGAAATGATAAAATAAAAGGGAGCAAGGAAACATACTCCGGCCAAAAAATGTCTGAAATATTTTATAAAAGCACATTTGCTACCTGGGAAGTTTATTCATTTTTTGTGTTATGAAATTTGATTTCTTTTATTGCATGCATGCATGCCTGTGATAAATATGCATGTGTGTGCATTCACTTTTAATGACCAATTATGTACTTTTTCCTTTACCAAGAAAGGTCTAGATTATAAGTTTTTTCCCTATTTCCATCAGAGGTTGAGGTTTTTGTTCAGAAGCTAAGTCATCTACTTTCAAACAAATAAATTTTCAGATTCATTAATTTACTTTGACAGTTTTTACAATTTTGAAAGGTACAATGTAATGTGTTATAGAAATAATTATACTTATATAAAAATATACAAATTCAGTTATAGTTATACTAGGCATAAGTGTTTATAAGTAATAATGAATATAATGAGAGGAAGAATAAGACTCAGGACAAAATCAAAAATGAGGACTTAGAACTTTTGAAAAACTAATACATACAACAGAACATAAACCAATTGGGCCAGTGGATAACAAACAATAAAACATATTGTTTGCATTACATGAAACAGGCATACACCTTATAATTCCCATCCTCAAAATGAGGAATTATGGTGAAAAAACTTAGTGAAACCATTAAGCCAGTTTGTAGCTGCATATATAAAAGAGATCTTAGGATCAAAAAGCAAAGGTACATAACAAAAGTAAAATGAATCATCTCTGTGCAAGGAGCTGATTATGTTTAACACTTATTTAGAATAATATGTTTAGTTCTTTCTATTTACCTTTCCACAAGGATATTACTGCTCTGAAAAAAAAATAAAAATATAGTGATAATAATACAGTTCATCAGTCCATACAGTTGTAAAAAATTGTGGATTTATTCTCTTTAAGTGATGTAAATTACAGCATGCAGAGAAATGAAGTTTTAATATCATGAAATATCAAACAGTTCAGACTGAAGAAATGGCAAAAAATAAATGGGACAGTCAAAAAGAGGAAACATGCAGAGAATACTTAGGTAGACAAAAATATGAACTGAGACACCCGGTAGATCAGTGAAGAAAAAAAAAAGGGGGGGGTGGGAAGAAACAGCCAGAGATTTATATTTTTTAAAGGAGTATATTAAAGGAAGCGGAGAAAAAATTGGAATATGAGATTTAGATAAACCTAAAGGAGATATTTCTTTTGACTTTTTATGCATATTGTGTGTTTACTGCTTAGTAGAGAGTACCTAGATTGACTTCATTTTCTGCTTTTAAAATATGATAAGTCAGTAACTGTTTTATGAGAACCACTTGTCCAAAAGAACAACAAATTCACAATTACAGGCTCATTGACTGTCATGCATAAGTTTTACTTAGAAAACATTTTTACTATTGAAGTGGAAAGTTTGACTGTACCAGCGGAGGACTGTAGGAAAATTAGGTCAAATCAGTATTATTTTAAACCACATGGGAATTAGAAAGGCCATAGTAACAGTATGCATCTGAGCAAGTAAGGAATTTTAAAGTATAGGCACTTAAATTTAAGTAGGATGAATTCTACTGCAGTGACTTAAACAGTTTTTTTTTCTCAGGCTGGATTTTTTTCTTTGATCCAGATGTCTGGATCAAGTTTGGGTTGCACTCTGGGACCTTATGTCCTTCTGAATTTGGACTAAATTTATTTTTTAATCTCATCAGAAGTAACCTCAAGATACTTTCAGTAGCATTGTACCATTTCAAGAGAAGGAAATTTGGGGAAAAAAAAATTATGCTGCAAGCAGGAATGTCTCTTAAAGCAGGGTAAAAACAAAGGAACTGGAATGCATTAGGAAAGCTGGAGCATTAACACAAAGCAAGGAAAAAAAAAGCTATGTTTGTGAAAACCAAGGCCATTACCATGGAAAAGAAAAATCTGAAGAATTTTTGAGATTATTTTTAAAAAAAGATAAATACAGTAGCTGCAGTGTATTTGTATCAGAGATCAAACACAAATAAAGGAGAGAATGAGATTACCTGGCATTTGCAACTGCTTACAAGAACTTCAGGGAGTATGCAGTAAGTGACTAGTGCCATTTAATTAATCTCTGTGCTGGCAATTCCTTCTACTGAATGCTGAAATTTATTTCCAACACTGAACTCCAGAAGAAGAATTCTCTTCTTTATTCTTGGACTCAAAAGCTTCAGGTGTAATGAAAGAAAAATGAAGGATGTCTTTTCCTCAGGCTCTGAGAATGGCAGCATTAGAAGAGTAAGTATAGTCTGTCCTGAGGCAGGCCTTGTACCTTATTACACGAAGCTAAGTATTCACTTTTTAGAGTAAAATGACAGCAATTGCCTTCTTACTTCTGAGTCTGAGCTTTGGACTTCATTCAGACAAATGGAAGTGTGGTGTAAAAATTAAACAGAGGCTTATGTTTGTATGCAAATTTTTGTTAATCAGATCTCACACAGGCTCTTATATCAGGGAAGATTCCATTTTTATTCTGTGCAGTATAGCTAATCTCTTCTTCTAGGCAATATTTTCTTTGTCTCTCAGCTTGTTAGTGCATAGAAAACTGGGTGATGCTTATGAGCAAATCTCTAATATGACAATGAAGATCCTGCATATATTGTCAGTTTTATTCCTTAGCATATCTCCTTAGACATGAAAGGATTTCTCAAAGCTCTTTATTGACAAAAAGTAAATTAGGAAATTACCTTGAAAAATAGTATTGTGAATAATTTAAAATTGCCCGGAAAACAAGTATGTGATCTCTGTGATTTCACAAGTCACACCAATATATAAGGTTTTTATAATAAAAGTAAAGTTTAAATGAAATAAATACCATGAGTCAATAAATTGCTCATTAAAGAAGTATTAGGTTATGATGGATTTCCTTCCTGCCCCTCTGATTTTAAGAGGTTATGTTGATTGTTTTTTTTCTACTCTGTAACTCTTAGTCAGCTTTATGGACAGACCTACATGTCATATAGTGCTTAATTCAGTAAATCATTATTTTTTCCCTTTGTTCTAACATTGCTTTCTGCCTTTGAATTTCAATAATATTGAATGGGCAGGATTACTTGTAGGACTTTAATATTAAAGGTTTGAAATAGAATATGAACTTATATTCATATCTGAATATGAATGATTTCTATTCATTGGCCAAATTAAATTATTTTCAAGTGATTTATTTGCTAAATTTCTGGTTATTTAATATAAAAGATTCTTTAAATGTATGCATGTTAATAGGTATATATTTGACAATATTATTGAATGTGTATTAGACAAATAACCCAGCCTTTTCTCTGGAAAAAATAAAAAAAGTTATGTACATATAATCCTTATAGTCTAACTAACTGGTAAATGTGAGCATGTACTGCAGTTTACAGAATTTGGAGAATTCTGATGTCATCTACCCCTTTGTTCACAGCATGAAAGTGGCTTATTAAACATAATGCTATGCTATCATGCTTGGTCTGTTGCCTCAAAGAAGAAAGCAGGCAAATATAGAATGAATTGTACCCAGCCTTCAAAAATAACCACTTCCAGCTAGAGAAGTTACCCTGTAGAACCAATGTCACAGATTTTTCCAAGGAGCTCTCAGTGGCTTCTGGTTAGGCACCTAATTGGAATAGGCAAGTTTTTCAAAGACAGGTCCTTGCACACTGAAGGCTTCTTTAAATGTGACCACTGAATTTTGATTTCCTAGTTAGAGCTGCTCTTTTGTGAAAAGCTGCAGTGCTGAGGGCGAGGGAACAGAATGACTGAGGGAGAAGAAATCTTGTGCACTGGGATACTGAAGTCATAAAAATCATGTCTATATAGCAGAAAAGTTTCAATGGGATTCTAAAGTAGACTAAATTGTCCTTCAAAGAGGACATATTATTTCTGTTCATATTAGTCCTTTCGTGCTTTCTATTCTCTTAAATTGAACCTTTTCTATTCCACTGGGTTACAGATGTGAAAAATACTTAAATACCTTTACTTAAAGGTTCAGATTATAGAGATAAAATTGAATCTGATGATCTGACCAGATTATGTCAGTATGACATATCACTGCAATAAAACTAATTTGGCAAGGGAATGATTGGTATGTTGGTTGTGAATGGAGTTGAGAGTCTGTTTTAACTGGGAAAAAAAGATAATATGGCTAATTTTTAAGCTGCTAAGGCACTCAGTAGGACACCATTTATCAGTTCTGACCTTTAAATATGGAAGTTTATAAGCATGTCAATGACTGCACGATCCAATAAGTAGACTACATCCTGAAAGCCAGATTTCAAAGGGCAGCTGATCTTGGGTCGTCCTTTCAATTGCTCTTCTCATATCCCTTTCCCTCCTCTATCAGAGTTTTGCATAGATGTCAAACTCCTTTTGAATGACTCAACTAAATCAACCATTTCACTCACTACTCATTTGAGGCAATATACTTATTATGACATAAAAAGCATACTTTAAAGAAAAAACAACAAAAAACCAGTAAACTACCAAGTGTACTAAGTTCTGTTTATGAATATGGAAAATCAGTGTTGCAGTGTAATAGATAAATTTGGCAGTATTCCATGGAATAGTTCAAATTATTGGCCAAAGCAGACCACTATCTGTCTGATACGATTATATCCACTTCACTTTTTCTGTGCTGCTATGGACTGCAGCACTGCTACCATCAGTGTTATCTGATGCTTCAGGGAGTGAACCACACTGCCTGCTCCAACCCACTTCAGGCAATGTGACACATAGAGTGTTTTTTGGTATCCCAGAAATGCTTCTACACACACACACACACACACACACACACACACACACACAAGCAAAAAAATTGTGATGGCACTTCTATTTCTATAGACATCCATTCCCTCTGGATGGAGACAAATATGAAATTGCTTGGAAGAGGTGATTTTACAATTTAACTTATAGAGGTTTGTTTCAGTTTTTTTTTAAATTTTGCTTTAGACAATAAAATTAGGTCCTGATTCACCTTTACTGAAGCCGAAACAAATTTCTTCTTTCTCTATACTTTTGTTTAATCCACTGCTCTTTTTCTCTCTCAGAAAAAAAAATAGGACTTTCAATCACAAATTAACTCTTGCATTTTTCTTCATCTGGTTTCTGATGCTGTTTGCTGAACAGCATTAAATCATAAGGAAGGAGACTGCATACTCTAATTTCAATCCTCTGCAGAGTTCAATTTTATTCAAAATTATATTGATGTTTCAATAGTTTGCTTTCTGATGTCTTCAAGATCTGCGTTTTCACCTTCTTCCTTAAAATTAATTCTCTTTATGTTAATTTAAGACAAGGAAATACACATCCTGTAGGTCCCTGGCAGTTTTCAGCAATTAGTTGGCCTGCATATTCTTCTGACTTATGCAAAAATTGCTATTGAAAACAAGTAAGTTTTTAAGAAAAACTTAAACTTTGCAGATCGGGGTTTGTTTTGATTTTTTAATTTTGTATTGTTTATTTTCTTGTGAAGTCCTGAACTCACAGATCTTATAAAAGTTAAGAGAACATAATAGCAAAAAAGAAAATTGTTAAGCATCTTAGTTATTCAACTAAATTAACATATACACATTATTTTCTGTGATTCTTTTATTCTTCATGCTTTTATATGTTTGGAATTTTCGGGGTTCATTTGTTGTTTTAGTTTTGTTCTTTTTAGGTATTTTTTCACAGAGCAGAAAAAAATACGTCATCATAAAATACTTATTTAAAAAGATCTCTCACAGACAGCACATTTTTTCACCAAGTGACCTGATATTCTGTGCATGCTAAAAACTGAGCAACACATTGCGACCCTCCTAGTGCATGCAATCACGGATTCATTTTCCATCCTGCATCAGTCATGAGAAAAACCCAAAAGAGCAGTCAGTGCATCCTACCACTGTAGGGTAGTAGGTCTATCCTCTGCTTGCCAAGGTCAGTGCAGAGGCAATAATTGCAAAACTTAGACAATGTTTTAGTTGGTGTGCGAGCTGTGCACCTGTACCTAAGTGTTTAAAACTGATGATTACCAAATACCATGTTGCTTACTGAATTTTGTTTGCAAAGATGTAAAGTAAAAATAGAGGGTCTTTTATTTAGCTACTGGCAGATGTAGGTTAACTCATTCTTCTTTGGTTTCTTACACCCAGCAGCAGGACTCTGAAATCTGGATATGTCCTATGTTTGCAAGTCTGCTACAGGCCCATACATTTAATAAAAAGCTATAATTTTAAATTTTTTTATTATCTGTAGATACCTATGGTTCCATGTTCTTTGCAGGTGTGTATATCTCATAACTAATGATTGGGACAAATCATCATTTTCAGGTTATTTGTTGCACAGATCAAAACCTAAAAAAATATTTTATTAAGTCTCAATGGACTGTATCAACAGATTTTTTCTTAGGATATAAATAAAGATATTGAGATGGATTTCTCATCTTAAATATGTAGTGGCTATTCAGCAGATGATGAGACAAAGATCATATGCTGAAGATTTTGTCTTCCTGATGCTGTCAAGAGATGTTGCATCAAAGAACACAGAATACAGCTGTGGTTTCTATAATTTGGAAAATAATAATTTAAGAACTTTAAAACTTTAGTCACAACTCATGCCAATCCTTTTAAACATTACACTGGTCCTGGCCAAATTCCACCTTCAATGTTTTTCATTTCAAATTTCTGGAATATTTGGAATAAAAAGCTAAAGAAGGGAAAAAAGCCCTGACTGAGATGCGCTGTTGGTCATCCAGATAGGAAACTTTCTCATAAAAAACAGATATAAAAGGAATATACATTTTACATTTTTTTATTTTATAATTTTTATTCTTGAAATAAAAAATACACATGCTTCAATGTTTGAACTCATCTAGGCAAAATTTATTCTAGGTGAGAGACCGTACTGTGTCTGTCAAATGTAACAGCATTTAAAGATTTTATTTAAGAGGCTTTTTTCAGTTCAGGATTCAGCACCCAAGACAGCAGTTATTTGGTGGAGATCTTTATGCCAGATATAATATAGTGTTTCTTGATATAATAATCTATGTTTTAAGGAACATTGGAGAGGTAAAAAAAGTATAATTTGGGATTTCTTCAGTCTATATATGGAATTTTAACCTCAAAAATATACATGACCCTTTATTCTGTATAAAATTGATTGTTTGATGTGTTGAAGAATATTCATGGTGCATTTAAGCATATTTAAGAGTCTCAGTTACATAAGAATTACACTGACACATTGTGATCTAATCATGAAACCTTCACTGGTCCAAAAGACCGAGGAACTGGGCCAGCATTAAATCTTAGAAATATAACCATAAATTTGCTGGTTTTAGTTCCAGTGTCTGAAGTAATTGAAGGAAAGCTTTGGGAGTTTACTGGTATTTTATATTTTTATGCATTTCCAGACATATTTTATGGGGTTTAAAAGAGGATTTTCTTAACTCTTCATTTGTCTTTTGGAAGCTCAGAACACAGTGAGCTTGTGGTTTTTTTTTTTTTGTTTTTTTTTTTTTTTTTTTTGTTTTTTTTTTTTTTGCTTGCTAGCTTTGGGTTGTTTCAGTTTATTTTATTTTGGTTTTGTTTATTTGCTTTCTTGTTGAGGTCTAAACTGTGACTTAGAGAAATGGGGCAGAAGTAAAATTGCTAATAACTTTTTCATAAGCACATACCTACTTGGTGATGTTTTAAGAATGTATATATTCATGTTTAGAGTCACTTTAATGAGTTTTTTGGGAAATTAAAGGGAGACTGTTGGGACTGTTGAAAAATATGTTAAGAATAATAAAGATGTCAAGAAGAAAGTATTCCTCTATGAAAAACAAAGCTTTTCAATAAGGAAAGGCCATCTATGATTAGTTTTGCCATTGAAAATTTTATTTTCTTAAAAAAGGGCATTCTAGGTAAAGGAACAGAACAGTTAATCAGCAAAAGCCAAACTTGACTTACTTGACTTTTCACAAAACTTTTAACTTTTGAATTAAGAGAGTAAGAGAGTAAGTTGTTCGGGTTTTTTATCTTTCCAATTTATTTTATTAAAAATCTGTCCCCCTTCACCTGTAGTCACTAATTAATATGAATATCCTTTTTCCTATAATGCATTTAAAATAATAATAAAAAGCCCATAATAAAAAATGTTAGAATTCAAAGTGTTTGGAAACTTTCATTCAACATCAAAAGAAAGGTAGGAAAAAACCCCACCAACTTCTCAGCAGTACAAGAAGTGCAACACCAAGTGCTTGTTTAAATAGAGTATGTATTTGAAAGAAAAAAAAAAAAAAAACAAAACCAAAAAACCCAAAATAAGTAATTGTAAGGAACTATGCATGGATGTTATCTATAAATCTTAATTTTAATATAAGACTATTCCATTAATTCAGGCCAAAATCTGTTGATTTAGGTTTAGCATTTCTAATCAACTGGGATCAGGAGAGTCCTCCTGGTCTGTGTAAATGAGTTTCAAAATGCTTTTCTTTCCTAATATTTACGTATGGTTCTTTTTGAAGTAAGAATAATGTCAGATATATTTTCACCAATTAGAAATACAAATCAGTATCTGATTCAAAGAAAAGCTAAGAAATTGTGAGGTCTGAAGACTCTGGACTTGTTCCAGCTCTGCACACCAACAAGTAGCTCATTTTTAGCATGCTGGACAAAGCACTCCTTTCATGAAGAAACAGTCTGTTACACCCTCCCCCACTTCCCTAGCTGAAAATTCCCTAACACATCATTTTCTCTGACTGTTCAACACAGTGCTATGTCATGATGGATACAGAGAAACCATAATTAACTTCTTCTATTATATCTTCTTGTCTGTCTGCAATGTGAGCTACCATATCTTTAAAGATTATTTTGACAAATGCCAGGGAAAAATGGTTAACTGGTGCCTCACCATACGTCTACATGGTAAATAGGGTACACAGGCAATGCAAAACCTCACTGCACACTCACAAATTTCAAAATAATTTTGAGGTTGTGGAATTCATTGTCCCATGGAGGTAAAGAGAATTTAAAAGATTGAGATTGAAAAGCTGGTCAATAAAAAAATATTTTATTTTTCTCATTGAGGTCTGGTCCTTATAAGTTGGACAGGAACTGCAACAAAACCTGAGAATGTAATCAAAAGCCAACAATTTTATAGCAATGATACTGATGTTTTTCCCTCGAGCACAACAAGGATTGTGGCTCTGTTTTATTTGTTGCTGAGCAAACACAAAAAGTACAGACTTTGCTGTCATGAGCTTACAAATGAATTTGTATTTCTTTGCATTCCTGTATACTGTTATGCATATTTTTTTAACTGAGCTACTTGTTTTTTTTTTCTTTTACAACCAAAGAGAAGGAGTTAACCATGTAAATAAGCACACTGCTAGTAAGGATAGCATTTAGCACAAACCTTAATCACTGGAATTGAACCCAAAATAAGTAGCTTGCTTTCTTGAATAACATTCACAATAGAGTCATTCTTTCTCTGCATCACTGCAAAATCTGCAGTCTACATGTTCTTTCAGTTCTTTATAAGCTGTATGCATCCCTTCTAAGGATTGTAGAGAGTAGAAATGCTTTGTCTGCAGTTTCTGAGCACCTGGCCTATCAAGTGAACTAAGAAAAGATTCATGAACTAAGAAAAGATTCATGACCTCTGCTCCACAGGGGAGGGAATTGCATGGTAATGTGATCAGCTAATGTCAGTCATGTCCTCCCCCAGATTTGGTCAGATGAATAAAGACATCTTAAATATAAAAAGTACAAATATAAAAGAAAACCCGTACTTTTCTCCCTGTAGATCAGAGAAACGTACTAAAAACTGTCCTCTAACAACAATATAAAGAAAAATACTCAAACAACAAGAATCATCAAATCAAATTTCCTGTACAGCTTTAATTTCAGTGGACTGACATATGCTTTTTGATACAAACTCTAATTATATAGTCTTTTTTTTTTTTTCTTGAGAAAATTCTTACAATGGAAAAGAAGGGAGTTTATGCAAAAAATAGGTAGTTAGCCAGACAGGCAATTGTTTTTTAACTTCACCATTGAGAACATCACCCTTACCTTATGTACAGGAATTAATTTCAACTGAACACTGAATTAAAAAAAAATTACTTCTGGGGCATATCTGTGGTACGCATCACTGTGGTATCAGAGTAACTGAGAAACATTATTTTGCAGACACAACATCACTTCCAGGAAGGATAATACAATTACACCTGTCTGAGATAAAAGGACCTTATTTCCAGAATATTCAAACATCTATTAGCTCAGGGTGATCCCACTTGACGTGCCTATGGTCCAAATTTTCAGTATATTTAGCATTTCATAAATTTTTCTCCATTCAAAGAGGAGCTCTAGCAGACTTTCTCTGTAGTTCCCTTTTCTGTTCTGCTCTTTTAGCACTTCTGCTACTTTTACTCCTATTTTAACACTGTCAGCACCTCCCTGCTTCTTGGCCCCTCTCATTTCAGTTTGTCCTTTTCTCCTTCCCACCCACACACTGCAGTTTGCTTACCAGTGAGTAGATTATGAACATACTATCAAAATGACTTTTGGTTAGAGAAAAAGCATCAGTGAACTTCTGCTGAGCTCCATGAGAGCTGCCCAACCTATGCCTCTTACAGAGATATAATAGACACTGCAGTCTGGCCCTGAGGGTGAATAAACACTGAGTATTTTAATGCTGGACATCAAGTGACCTTGGACAGCACTGGAGTCCCATTGGTAGTAAGTGCCCTTTCACAACCTTTACTATTTTCAGGTCAAAGTACTGAAGAATTTGGTGGGCTCTGTTACAACACATCAAAATGATGTACATAAAGAGTGCCACTGACCTGACTGGGGCATGACCTCAGGGAGGTTTGGAAAATATAATCTCCTGACCTAATGTGCCAGGATTGAGCAGGGTGAACTGGACCTAAACGATGGACTCTGCCACACTCCCCAGTGAGAGTGGATTTGGATGACTTTGACCCTTGAGCAGTGTCTAGGCTCAATCTCAGAGATCACTCATTAGTGTGAACCAAAATCATGCCAGAGAGCAGGAAAAATAATGAATGAAAACAGAAGGAAAGAATAGGATCCACTTTTTTGGGGTTTTTTTTCACGGTATGGGTGTACTTTTACAATTTGATCAGAACAAAAGTGAGGAGAGAGAGAGAACAGAAAGATGAGAATTTTCTGAAAGCTTCATACAACTATATTCTCATTGCTTTACCAAAAAAAGGAAAAAAAAAAAGTTTCTGGCACCCCATTTCAGTGTATGAAATTAATTCATCAGTCATTTGAAATTTTTATTAGTTGCTTATGAGATTTTCTTAACAAGAACAAAAAAACATTCTAGGAAGTAATTGAACTTCTATTTGAACATAAAGTAAAGCAAACAGTATAAATATGACCCAAAAGCTCTGATCAGTTTTATAGAGGAGTAGAAAATGCCAGGAAGACATATTTTTTAATGAAATTATAAACTTCATGGCAGATTATGCTTAAGCCTGGTTTTTTGCACGATTTACAATTTTGTGGAAAGCAGAGTAATGTAATTAATGCCTGTCTTGAATTGATATAAATAATGAACTACTTCTTGGGGTATTGTTCCTGATTTGATGGTATTAAGAAGGATATGCACATTTTTATGCATAAAAATATACTGTTGATTTATTAGTATAATAAGAAATATGTAGAGTATAATTTAATTACTTCACATAAGGGCTTAGAAAGTAAACCAAAAAATTTGGTTTATATTTACCTGAAAATAAACCAGCTACTAACATATTTATGTCTTGTTTAGTAGGTCATTATTTCCTTCTACGTGCATTTCAGCCTTAAAAGTATAGGTAGGTTGCCTAGCATGTGAAAGTAAGGAGATTCTGCAAAGAAAATGTTAGAACCTCAGAAGTTTATTTAAGAAAAAATGGAGGAAGTACTTTCATAGAACTAAAATGTAATATTGCATCTTAGCAGAATGGTAAAGGCAGCCAACATATTGATTTACTGCTTTGATTTTTAACAGACTAAAGTTTTTTTTTAAGATATGCTAGACACAAAAATAAAGCAAAAACAACTTTATAGAGTAGTGGAGACAACTATGACAAAGGAAAAGATTCAAAGTCATTAAAACAGTCAAATCAAGCAAGAGTCTTTAATTCCTAATGTAGTCTACTGTGTAACCTGTTTATTCATTAATGAAGCAATTGCAAATGTTGACTCAGGTTTATTTTCTTGACATGACTTGCTAGGAGAAAAGGGTTGAACGAGAAGACTAGAACAGTGCTGCTTGAAAGCTGTGTCTACAGCCTCTGCATGGTTTTGGCCATGCTCCAGATACATTAAAGAAATCTCAGAGCGGTCCCTTTCTTTTTTCTTTTCTTTTTTCTTTTCTTTTTTTCTTTTCTTTTTTCTTTTCTTTTTTTCTTTTCTTTTTTCTTTTCTTTTTTTCTTTTCTTTTTTCTTTTCTTTTTTTCTTTTCTTTTAAATTTTTTCTTCATTATTTTTGTCCTTCTCCTTCCTTTTCCATTTGCCTTTTTTTTCTGCCACAATTTAAATTTTTTTTATCCCCTTTTCCTCCTGTTTTAATTTTTCCTTTTCGTTTTCATAATTTCTTCTTTATATTTTAATTTTTTTTCTTTCCTTCTCTTCTCCACTTTTACCCTTCTCTTAATTTCCACTTTGTTTCCCTTCCTTTCCTCATCCTTCCTTTTCCCTCTCTGCTTTGCCTTGATCTGCCCAGCCTTACACATTTTCCCTTGTCCTGCCTCTTCCCATCCTTCTGTGTGTTTCCAGGAGAACGGATGCCCAAACACAGATGGAATACATTTTCATGATGCACCCAGTTCCTTAACCCACTTAACCCACACTGGCTCTAAGGAGGAATCCTCATAGGCTATAGGTTTATCACCTTTTACAGATTAAACATCTGTCATAGTGGAGAAATTCTAAATGAGAAAAGTTGTCATGAGCTCCATTTTGGTGGCATTTAGAGAGTCACAAAATTAATTAATGAATATTTAGACTGACTGATGCATTCAGGAATTCCTTATCTCTCTGGATTTTATGAATATTTAGGATATCTAAGAACTACAGTTATTAGCTATAGATTATTTTTCGCCTTCCTGTTTTTCCAAAATATATTGCTATTTGAAGTTACATAGTCTGTGGGTAAAAAGAAATGTTTTCAATGGTGCTGGATAAGCAGAGATTATTTGAAATAGATGCGTATGGATGGGGTTATATTAGTGTAGTACTGACTTTGTAAAGGTAGACTTCATGGGTTTCATTTAGGAATTAAAGATCCTTAAAATTTATAATTTGATATTTGAAAATTTCAATAATTTTACACCTTTACTAAACTGCCTAATTCTTGCTGGAATTTCAGTCATGTTTGAAGGCAGATACTGGGCATGTCTGAAATTCTTGTAATTATTTGAGTACATTGAACATAGCCCGGTTTTCAATGAGTCAGGCAGTATTTAACCTTTCTAAATCAATTTCAAAAGAGAGAAAGGAAATCCATTGGAAAAAAAAACCCTTCATAAAATATGCAGAGAAGAAAACTGACATAAAAGGCTGAGAGAAGCACAATCATTCTCTTTGGAAGACTGGAAATGTAAATAAAAGCATCATTCTTCTCCACAAAAACTGTGCTTATGAAATATGAATGTTAACAATACTACACACTGGAACATGCCATGAAGATCAGTATACATTCTTCAGATGATCAGTATACATTCTTCTTCAGGTCATTAAAATTAAAAAAAAAAAGTCTCAATATCTATGTACCATAGCATGATAACACCTTTATGTAGCTTTTTGCTGTATAGTATAATAAATACAAAAGACTTAAAATAAAATAGTGGCAACAATATAACAAAACCACGACTAGCAAAACTGGGTGTAGATTACACGTGACTTCACTAGCTTTGGCAATAAGACAATTTTTAATATCTTTTTATATTTTATTTATTTTATATTTATGTTTATTATTTAAAAAGGGGTTTTTTTTCTCTTTTAGGGTGACAAATTTTACTAAGTGCTTTGGACATGCATCTAAGTGCCACTGGTGTTAGATTTTAGTTCTCATACACAAAGAGACTTATTCCTATGCGTAGAAGGACTCAGTATTTCCTGAATGTGTTTACTTACATTTGAATTTAATATTGTCAGCCCCCCTTTTCTTATTTGCATTTGAATTTAATATTGCCAGCCCCAACGCCTATGAACAGATCTAATATTAATGCTTATTATTTTAAAAGTCTGTTGGTAGAAAATACAAAAGCCTTCTCATTAACACATTTTCAGGACTATGTAAAATATTATTAAATAGAAAATAAGGGTTTTAAAAAGTCATTATTTCAAAAAAAGGATTTCAAACAGGTATTGCATTGTCAGCAGATTGAGGGAGGTGATCCTGTGGCTCTACTCAGCCCTGGCAAAGCCTCATCTGTAATATTGTTTCCAGTTCTGGACTTGTTAGTGCAAGAAAGACACGGAGCTCCTGGGATGGGTATAGGAGATGGAAACAAAGACGATTAATTGACTGGAGCATCTCTCTTACAACAAAAGACTGAGGGAGCTGGCCCTGTTCAGCCTGGAGAAGAGACAGCTATGAAGGGACATCATCAATGTGTGCAAGTATCTGAAGGGAGGGTGCCAAGAGCATGGACCCAGGATCTTCTCAGCGGTGATGAACAATAGGACGAGTGGCAATGGGCAGAAACTGCTGCACAGGAAATTCCACCTGAATATGAGTGGAACTGTTCTGGGTGAGTGACCATACACTGGAACAGATTGCCCAGAGAGACTTTGGAGTCTCCCTCATTGCAGATATTCCAGAAGTGTCTGGACAAAATTCTGCACTGTGCACTCTAGGATGACCCTGCCTGAGCAGGGAGGTTGGGCCAAATGACTCAAAAATAGTTAAAAAAAAAAAAAAAAAGAAGGAATCATTTCACATTTTGATTCCTGATTCCTGGTTTCCTGGTCAAACCTGACCTATTTCAAATTTATCTCTTGTGTTTATCTTTGGACATCCTTACGTATTTCTCATATTTTAAGTTTCTTAATTTCAGAATTATTGCTATATACATTTAGATTCTATGAGAATTTATGGATAATTTTTATGTTGTGGAAATCAGATTTTCAAAGAAATTTTGACTTTGGAAGCATAATTGTCTTTGTTATTACCCACTAAAGACATTGTTTGAACAGACTTCATGTCAACATGAAAGCCTCAATTATTTTAGTAAGAGTGAAAAACAACACCTCAGAAACTGACGTGTCTCATTTCTGATATACATAGTTTCTATTTGGATGAGAGGCTTACTGGCCCAGTTCAAAAAAGAAATTTGTGATCTAGAAAACAGCTGATAATATTATGAAATGGAAGGTAAAAGAGATGGGAAGGGTTTGTGGGCCAAGTATGCTCTATATTTTTCAATTCTATTTCATTGATTCTGCTGATGTGGATATTATTTTGTTTGTTTTCTTTAGTCACAGAATACACTGCATTGCATTAAACACGTAAAAACCGATGCCAGTTTCTTAAGAAAGATTTTTTTTTTTTTATTTTAAGCATATTTAAATGGAAACTATTGGAATTCATGCTGTCTAATTCAACTTTTTTGTGTTTTGTTCCCTCTGGTCCTGAGCAATTAAATATATTATAGAAATTACCTCTTCTTTTTGACCATTCTTTAACATTTATTAAAATATTTTCTGATCTCTTCATATTAAATCTGTTGCATGATATTTATTTATTTATTTATTTATTTATTTTTGCAAATCTCCTTATGAAGTAAAATTTTTTCCTATTTTATTTTGTAAAATATACTTTTTAGAGCCCTGTAAGTCTGCTGAAAGGTTAGTTCGTTTTAACTTCTGGAGATAAAAATCCTGATAGTAATTCAGGTACAGTCTTGCAGAATTAAATTAAATTACAAACTCTTTTTTCTGAACAATTTTTTTTTTATTTTGTACACTGGAAAAATTTGACAAGCCACCCAAAGCCTTTGAAGTTAACCAAAGCTGTTTAAATTTTTTTTTTTTTCTTCTGACAGGGG
This sequence comes from Haemorhous mexicanus, assembly GCF_027477595.1. Lineage (NCBI taxonomy): Eukaryota > Metazoa > Chordata > Aves > Passeriformes > Fringillidae > Haemorhous > Haemorhous mexicanus. The sequence continues at coordinate 75,139,408 of NC_082342.1, read as the reverse complement.
TCTCTTAAAAGTAGCATCAGCTGTTGAAATTAACAGAGTATTAAACCCACCATTTTCACTTTTATGGTGTTTTTATATAATTTGATTTATTTCCTTATTATTAGGAAATATGAGATGAACAGGTTAAAAAGTGTGATTTGTTCTGGAAGAATAACGGGGGTTCAAACTCAAGTGGTGAGAACCATAAAGGCTGATTTCAAGTTCCCATTAGAAATTTCCACTTCACTTGAGAGAAGGCTCACCCTGACACAGAGCACAGTCTACGCTGTATGCTGAGAGACTTGACATAATTGTGAATGTATTTTATGGAATTACAAATGTTATGCATACCTAATTCACAGAACAGGCAAGGACAATTGCCCACTCACAATTATGTAACACAGTTCTGTGTCAGGCACTTATGAATGGTAAATAAAAACAAGCAAAAAGTGTTTTTAACATATAACTGATATTTTTATTAAATACTCTTTTTAATTTGTTATGCTTGTCTATACGACTTAAAGTAGAATTGTGATGAGATGTTTGGTTAAGCCTGGGGAGGAAATATATATCTTCATTTGATCTTGCACATAGATGGAATACACTACTCTGAATAAAAAAAAAAAAAAAAGCATCTCACAGCTTGAATATTTTGTAGCCTGACTTTCTATTTTAGTTCTCTATAGCTAAGACAGTACTATTCAGTTAGCAAAAAATACATTGTGTTCAATAGTAAAACCAGAAAAAAGGAAACAGTAATTTTCTAATATTAAGGAAAACTATACAGTCTTTAGAAAAGTTATTCAATATTCCATAAACTCAAGAACATTTTCTCATCTTTATGCAAATTGTATAGTATCTCTATGATTCAGCAAGTGATCTCCTTTGTTGCTAAAGTAATAGGTCAATTATGGCTAAGCAACTGTGATTGCAAGACCATAGCAAAAGTTTTGACAGCTTGGCTGTAGGCATTTTTATGTAAAAATAGTATTCCTAATCTAAAGTCTTAATTTAATAAGATGGAAAATAATAACAAAATGAAAGATCTGTGGCTCATCAAAAATTATTTTATGGGCTACTGAAAAAGGGCATTTCATCCGGCTGAACAGATAAATTTCTTCAAAGCGTGAACAGAAATGGACATCAAGGACACCTTTTTCTTCTTTTCTCTTTTTCCTTTTCTTCTTCTTAATTTTTTGTTTTGTTTTGTTTTCATTTTCAGTTTGCCTTGCCAAGGGCTGCTGTCATCACTAATATAATTATTTCTAAACCATTTGATCTGTGAAGTTGCACCAGACAGGACATTTCTATTTCTATGCTCTTATTTTTTATTTTGGAACAATTGGCACAACTAATCAGAGTGATTGATTGAAATATGGTAGAGGAAGGTACCTGAAAATAATGCCAGAGTGCTAGTATTTTTTTGAGATGACCTATATCCAGTCTCTAGAACACACTTTATAGACACATGATCAATATTTTATTAGCAATGACTAATAATTCATGATGATGTAATACATGATGAAGGAAGCCATTTCCTGATATCTGATAGCTGGATATAAATATAGCAACCGCTTCAAATAATTATTGCTCTTCTATACTGTTAAGAACACATTTCAGAAAAAAATAAAAAACAAACCAACCCAAATAAACATATTTTAATACTTAGGTAAAGTAATAGTTTAATTGAACTACTTCAGGTTTATTATGTTTTGCTTGAAACACCTTTTTACCCATTATCTTGAAAAGAATGATACAAGAGAGAATTAAGCAGTGCTTGCTTTACAAAGTTATATTAAGTTTATAGTAAGAAATGTGTAGTAATAAAATTTCTGTGCTTAGTTTTAACTGGATCTTTTTCTTCAATAGAAGAATCTTTCATGCAAGTCAAGGAAGAGGTATCACATTGGCTGCGTGGGTGTTCACCATGTGGAACTCCGATTCTTACTAGACAGAACCCCAAATGAGAAAAATCTCCAAGGTTTCTACTGGCATGTTTATATACCTGCAGTGATTTCCCTTTTTGGCTTGTGTTGACAGCTTTAAAAGATTGTTTTGTCTGGAGTGTGTCTCCTTTTTTTTTTTTTTTATTAAGTCTATTTACAAGTTTCTAACTCTAAGAATGTCAGTCTTCAAACTTATAATTTAGCTATCTGAAAATAATTTGCTTATCATTAAGTAGGCCACATGACAAATCTACACATATTTCCTTATAGTTTACGGCTTTGACTACTCTCATTTTTGGTACATTAATCTTCTCCCTATCTCATTCCACAGTTATTACCTAATAAAGTGAAAAATTAGAAAGGAAAACTCCAGAACAGTGAATGGAAAAAATCAGAAGCATGGTTAAATTCATACAAGCTTACTATTCAAATATTGTGAGTGGGATTGCAGCAATCCAGTTTTATATGAACACAAAATAGATGTCTGGAAATGAGAGCCACAGCAAGCTGACTTCCTTTATAAGAAAGAAAAAAAAAGAAAGAAGAACCTTTGGGTTATGGTTCATTTAACTTGGTTTAGATATCTACTTTAGAATAAGAAGAATCGTGCCCTTGACTCCAGTAAGTACATTGACCACATCTTTATGGACTGTATAGGTAGGCAGATTAGGATCTCAAACATAGATTTAGATCTCAAAATCCACAGAGTGAAATTTATATTCTCATTTTGAACTTGAAGGCAAGATGAAACAGAGGAAATAGTAGAATATACTTCCATCTGACATATCCTATTAAAAGTATTTCTCCAAATCAGAGAATTACATTTTCTTTATATAGACATATTTATATATATATGTGCATGTATGTATGCATATAAATACCCCCAATAATGGGCATTCAAAAATTTGCCACAAGAAATTTAAAGTTATGTGTCTTTCCTTGTTAATTTTCCAATTATACAATCTGATGTCTGTGCAAGAGAACTGCGATAAAGTGATGAGTCAGAAGTAGCAGAGAGCTGGTTAATAGAAACACTGAGTAGGTCTTCAAACTTACTGATGTAAGTCAAAACTTACTGTTTTACTGATGCTGTGTGGTGCTTCTTCTTACTAATCATCAGCTAATAACTTGGCAGCCTTACCCTCAGATGCAAAGGAACTCTGAACACCTGCATGACATCATAAAGGTGGCATGATATTTAGTGATAACTCAATTATTAAAGTGCTCATCATCACAGTGATATGGGTTTTTTTCTCATTTTCACAGCTTTTCTTCAGTGGAAGAGATTTGAAGTGTAATGTCACGATAGAGGCATGGGAAAGAAGAATCAGTTTAAGATTACAGAATGAAGACATATGTGCTTAACTCAGAAACCTCACGTTGAAGAGCTCCGGTCAAGGATTAGAAGGAATTTCCTGCTTTTATGGTAACAGTGCTTGTAATAACAGTTCTAATCATTATTATAGTAAGCACTGTAATAAAAGAAACAGTATTTTGATTTTAATTTGGCCTTCCACAAAAGTTATTTTTTATTAGTTTAAGAAGAAGATATTCACACATTAAAGAAAAAGCAGCATATTGAACTGTATCATCTCACGGGTAGTCACACAGGATATTTTATAGAGAACGCACACTTTTTTACATATAAAGAAATCACCTTTTGAACAAAGACAAGGTGAAACCTCTAGACTAAATTCCAGCTGTTTGAGGAATTTATTGAGATCATAGACACTTCACTCAATGCTCGCATCCATTTGCAACAGGTTTTTTCGGTCTAAATCTGAAGGATCAAAGAGGAGGAGAGAAAAGAGGGAAACAGTACAAAATAGCATCTCACTAATAGTCTATTAGAATATGGCCAGATGACCTGATAGTCATTGTGGCTGAAAGGATGTGTGCAGGATATGCACAGCTCACAGGAGACTGAGAGGGGCTTGAATATAAAGTTTGTGTTGTAATCGTTGGAGAAGATTCTCAGATTCTGTAAGTGGGGGTTCATAGCACCTGTTCTATCTACTTATCTGACATTACATGAATGGTCCTATGACCTTGAAATAAAAATATCTTAAGGCTAAAAAAAAGCTTAATCCCCTCTCTGGCAATTCAGTATTAATACAGTTTCTAAGGAAAAAAATAAACTAAAATAAATTTCCAACTTCTACTGAATTTCGGCTCAAATTTTTTTAGCAGGGAGTGCAGAAGCCTGTTATACTTCTTACAATGTGTTGGCCAAATCAACAGGAATCGAGAGCAAAATTCATGCTATAGAGTTATATCAGTTATGAGGATTTTTTTTTCCATAAAAATTCAAGTCAGTTAATGAGTGTTGAGAATACAAAAAAAGTATTAAAATAAACCTAATAGCATGTTTAATTTAGGAATGTCTTAGTCTTACAGTGACTTAAATATCAATAATTATCTAGTCTTCAATCACTTCCTTTAAATGTTCACAGAATAGAGCATTAAGGCCACTTAATGCTAACTTTATAATCAGCTAGGAACAAATATTTCAAAACAGTCCATAAGTTTCAATAAAATCAGCAACTACAAAAAAAAAAAGAGAAAAAAGGAAAAAAAAAAATTAAGATTTATGAAAATAGAAAATGTGCTGCATGCCAGACACCCACAAAAGCTGCTCACTCTCTCCTCTCTGCAGCTGGATGGAGGAGAAAAAGGGTTAAGGACTGGGAGAATCCACTCATCAAATATTGTCACAGGCAAAACTGGCTCAATTTAGAGATATGAGCTGAATTTATCATTAACACAATGAGATCAGGATAATGAGAAGTAAAATAGGCCCTTAAAAAACACCTTACCACCCCCCCCCTTGCCCCGCCCTCCTCCTTCCCAGCTCTGTCTCCTCCCCCAGAGGTGCAGGGAGACAGGGATTGGGGTTATGCTCAGTTCATCACCCGTGGTTTCTCCTTCTGCTCAGGAGACGAGTCATTCCCCCGCTGCACCGTTGCATCTCTCCCACAGAAGACAGTTCTCCATTGACTTCTCCAAAGTGAATCCATCTCAAGAGCTACAGCTCTCCATGAACTGCTGCGGCATGGATCACTCTTCCATAGGGTGCAGTCTTTCAAGGGCAGCCTGCTCCATTAGGGAAGCAGGCCCCCTCTCTCCCATGGGTTCACAACCTCCTCCAGGCATCCAGTCGTTCCATCATCGGCTTCTCCTCCACAGGCTGGGGGTGGATCTATGTACCTCCATGGACCTCCAGAGTCTGCAGGGGCACAGCTGCTTCACCATGGTCTGCACCATGAGCTGCAGAGGAATCTCAGCTCCAGTGCCTGGGACACCTCCTTTCCCTCTTTTTCCACTGACCTTTGTGCCTTCATGGTTGTTCTTCTCCCATGTCCTCACTCTGCTGTTCTCTAGTCACAATTACAACTGCACAACCACTTTTTGTTTAGATTTCTTCTTAAATGTGTTGTCACATTGGTCTTGCCACCATTTCTAATTGACATATCTGTCTTTGGAGCCATCAGGGATTGTCTCTGCTGGACAATAAAGAAGCTTCCAGCAGCATCTCACAGGAGCCATCCCTGTTACCAAAAGCTAAAGCCATGCAAACCCAATACATCAGGATATAAAATCACTTTAATAAATGAAATATGTTTTGGAACTTGGGTAGTAATGTCACCTTTAATGAAAGACAAATGCTCCTGAAAGCACATACTGTAATCATAGAATCACTTTCTTACCATTTGGTCTGACTCAACTGAAGTATCAAACAAAGTCAAGACAATTCAACAGTAACCAAATACCAGTTTATTTCATGAATTGATTGACTTTGAATTTCCAGGTGAAGGATTCTGTGTCCAAGTTTCCCTTATGATTATCTTGATGGTTGGATTAAAAAAAGTGGTGTCAATCTCCATGGTATTTATTAATTTCCATAATTAGACAAATCTTCATATACTATATGTCTGGAATGAATGAGTTTGCCCAGTAAATTGAAAATTTGTGCCTCTGTCTAGTAATCACAAACCATAATATTACAAGAAAAAAATCAAACAGAGATGTTAAAAATTTTTTCTTCAATACAGTTCCTCTCAGCACTCAAGGGAAAGATTATTATTTTAATTTTCTGGGAATAGAGTATAATCTAGAAAGCAATTTTTAGTGGGTCTCTTGGCTCACTTTAGATGTAGAACAAATGTTATTTTAAACATAATCTGTAACACTTAATTGCAAGTCCCTGTTCTGCCAGATATTTAACCTTTTTTACATTTATGAACATTGTTCCTGAGAGGTCTATACAGCTTGCAATCTCTTCATTATTCCATTATCTAAAAAGAAATCAGTAACACAACTTCTGATTATTTTCTTTTAAATGCTATGAAATGTTTTACAAGACTATAGTGAAGTAAATGGGGAATATTCCCTAACAATTCTGATACATTTTGAAAAAGACTATGTTCAAGAAAATGAACTTGTAAAGAATTCTGTTTTGATAGCATGTCATAATAACATTTGCTAAATCGCTCTCCCTTTCTTTCTCTCTCTCTTGCTCAGTTGCACTTTATTTTTAATTAATTAGAAGAGAGAAAATCCTTCTAGAGTTTAAATATTAAATTTAACTATTTGTTATCTGGTAATGTCCTCAGGCAGATAGATCTGTAGGTCCTATTACCTTGTATTTAAATAATATGTCCTGAAAAATATTGATGCAGGATTTAATTTATACATATAAAAAATATTCATTGAGCCAAAAAGGATACTAATAAATCTCATCTTGCTGAGTGTGGGACCAAAGATTTTCTTATTGATTTCTACTAAACAAAATCAATCATACCTTCAAGAGATCCCACAGCATTCCTTTTGGATACATAGATGAAATCCAGGACTCCTGACTGAGAAATTCAACTGTGAATATCAATACCTTTTCTTTAAAGTGATGATACTAAAGATACTGAAAGGACTCTGGACAGCTGACATTATATTTTATTGAAGGATAAACTACAATACAATGACTTTTGTAGAACAGAGGCTCAGATCAAGTTGGTCAGATCAAATCAAAATGAAAACAGTATTAGAAGTCCTCACTGCTCACTGTTTCATCTCAGAGGTAGGTCTTTCCTTTCACCTCACTCTTGCTCTGAGTACAGCAGTGTTTAGTGTCTTGCTGAGTAATGAATAATTCCAAGCAATGCACTGGAGACCTCTGGAAACTACCTGTGTATTTGCTCTGCCTCTTTATAGTGTGTCTGTTTCTGTTCTTGGTGTGGAGACTTTTGAGTCCTCCCATTCTGCTTCCGTCCCTCAAGAGACAACTGCTGCTCCACTCACTCCAAAAAACTGTGTATTGATCCAATATGTGACAGCCAGCAGTGAGCAAGCACATGACCTCACTCCCTCTGGTTGAGTTGCACCTTCCAGCAAAATACAGTGTGCAGCACAAGAGAAAACGCAGCAAACAAAAGATATGTTATTTTTTCATTCATAATGTGAGAACATTTTTATGTATATCAAAATGTTTCAGAGCCTGCATTAAATTTGTTACCAATGGAAATTTTCTCTGTCTCCTGACAACACCATCTCTCTCAAACCTGATATTAAGGAGCACAAACACTGTTTAAAAAGAACTGATCAGTGTATTTTCATTGGAGGTATTCTTAATGTAACATAAAATCTGATCATAATAATAAGATACGAAGCTAGAATAGATTATTATTTTAAAATTGTAACTTGGAAAAAAATATTCTTAAACTTCACTTTTTAAGAGCCCCAGCTTTTTAAAACCTAAAAAAGTCACTTGTGTTTCCTTGAGGAAATGAAAGCTTGATCAGAGTTTAACACAGAATTTTCTGCATCAAGGCCCTGGAGGCAGCACCAGGCCTGGCTGCCCCTCCAAATCCCCTGCATCTCCCTCCACCCTGCCCAAAGCTCAGAGTCCCACGTCACCCCCCCGAAATAGCCCCTGCCCCAGCGATGCCACAGCAAGGCTGGTTTCCAGCTTCCCTCAGCCCTGTCCTGCTCAGTTGAGCCAGGCTCTCCTGCAGATATACATCCCAGCCCCACCTTCACTCATTCCCTGGGATGAGCCAGGTGCCCAAAGGTGGGACTGCCCCACTGCCTCACAATTGTCCTGCTGCTAGGTAAGGCTAGACCCTGTCTGACGGGTCCTTGAACAGACCCTGGTGGATGGGTCCTGTCCTTACAGGGATAAGGTTGATCCCAACAGCCCTGAAGGTCCAGCACCAGGGAGCCAATGGCCCTCATGGTGCCTTGACACTGGTAGTGTACTTGGGACACTATTCAGAAAACACAAGAGAAATCATAGCTTCTTTTGAGCCAAACAAGTTTTAGTAACTGCAGAATCATAGAATTATTTATGTTGAAAACAACCTAAGATCATCAGTTCCAGCCATTAACCCAGCACCACCATATTCACCACTAAGCCACATCCCCGAGCACAACTCACCCAATTTTTGAGCTCTTCCAGGTATGATGACTCCACCACTTCCTGAAAAGCCTGTGCCAATGCTTGACAACCCTTTCTGCAAAGAAATTTTTCCTAATATACAATTTAAACCTCCTCTGTCACAACTTGAAGCCATTTCTTCTCAACTTGATTTTTGTTACATGTTACTGACCCCCACCTTGCTACAACTTCTTTTCAGGTTGTTGTAGAGAGTGAGAAGATCCTTTTTAAACCCTCTTTTTTCCTAAGCTAAACGCCTCCAGCTCCCTTAGCTGCTCCTCATGAGATTTGTGCTCCAACACTTTCACCAGCTTTTTTACCTTTCTCTGGATGCACACCTGCACTTCAGCGTCTTTCTAGTACTGAGAGGTCCAGAACTGGACACCTGATTCAAGGTTGTTCTCTTTTGTGTGACCCATTGTGATGGACACTGTGCCATTTGAAATGTTAATCTCTGAAACACTTCATCTGCAGTGACTACTTCTGTGAATACTAACTAATTAGTGCAAAGTCAAGAGTTCATCTTTTTGTCACTCCACCAGAAACCTCTACAACTTGCTGCAATATTTCAACAATTACCTCCTGAGATATACTAAATACTCAGCTTTTAAATAAAATACATGTAGTACTGCAAGGTTAGGTTGAGGATGACCATTTCTGACTTTGTTACAAGTTTCCATAACAATTATGTTTTTCTTCAGGAAATTTAATGTTCAAGGGAAATTTAATGTTCAATTTATCAGCCAGAAGATAAATTTACGAGACTATTAGAATAAGCTGTGGTGCTTTAGGTTAAGACTATATTTTTCACTTAGATTCTGAATTTGGCAATAATCTCTCAACTTCGGAATTAAATAACTGTCTAAAAATAAAATAACATAAAAATGTAATTAGAGCAATAAAAATAGAAAAAAAATTAAATTTGTTCTTCTATGAGGAGAGAACTTATAAGTAGCACTTACAAACTTCAATATTATTGTTTGTCACTAGTATTTGGAGAATATATGAGATAATCAAACCATACATTTCAAAATTGTAAAGGAATTGAAACACTATCTAGATGCTTGTGCAGTAGATATTTAAATAATTTTACCAGGTTCCTGGCTAGTATTTTCTGAAAACACTGCTATATAACACACAGTTTTTGAAAACATATTTATGGGGGTACAACTATCGTCACAAGCGTTTGGTGTACTAGACATTCAATAGTCTGCAGTGATCAGGTTTTCATACCCCTCAGAATTTCTATAGACTGTTGAGAAAAAAACCTTATTTTTTGCACCAGATCAGAATTGCTGTGACTGCAAAACTCCTTCTAGTGCAATATAAACTTTGTTTTTATAGAGCTATCATACCTTCAGAATAGTACTTCTCTATGACAAATAAAACTTTCCCCAAAAACTTGTGATGAGAATACAGACCTGTTGGAACAAGTTCAGAGGGCTGGCAAGTTCATTAGAGGGATGGAACACCTTTTGTATGAAGAGTAATGGGAGAATTGGGTTTGTTCAGCCTGGAAAAGAGAATGATTAAGAGTGGCCTTATTGTAGCCTTCCAGTACCTTTAGGGAGCCTACAGGAAGATGGAGAGACACTATTTACAGGGGCATGTAGTGAAAGAATGAGGGGGAATGGCTTAATTCTACTAAAAGAGAGTAGATTTAGGTTATACATTAGGAAAAAAATAATCTTTACTGTAAAGGTAGTGAGACACTGGAACAGGTGGCCCAGAGAAGTTGTGGATGGCCCATCCTTGGAAGAGTTTGAGGCCAGGCTGGATGGAGCTCTGAGTGACCTGGACTAGTGACATGCATCTCTGTCACCAGCAGGGAGTGTGGGTGGAACCAGGTGATCTTTAAGGTCCCTTTCAATCCAAACCATTCTATGATACTACGATAACATATTTTAAAGCTCCAGTAATCCCTTAAGGAATGTTCAAGCGTTATAATCTTTCCCCTTACAAACACAAGTGAGTTACCATTTGCACAAATTAGCAACTATTCAAAGAAGAATACAGTCTGCTGTAAACATTTCAGACAACCAAGTATGATCAATAATTGGATTTTGCTACTGACTTGAAAACAAAGAAGTACTTGTGACCATTATAATCCCTTAACATTCATAAATGTGTTTCATGAATATGAGGCTAATGTCTCCTACTGTGATCTGTAGAAATGTGGGTCTTTGGGTTTTTGTTAAAAAATATCTTTCTGGAAAAGGATTACATCTTATGCAAGTATACTTATGACTGGATTACTATAGTGAAAAATATCCTTTTATTTTCCTTTTGTGGATGAGATATTTGCAGTTAAATAACATAAATAAATTGAGCTGGTCCTAAACAGACAAAGACGTGTAATTTCCATCCTGGTTCTAACATCTATTTTAGAAAAGTGAAAAACTTAAAAATCGTAGCATTTCTGCGAGGAGGTATTCACCATATAGCATTTCTGGTTAATCAGCCACTTATAAAATTAGTTAAGATGGTGGGGACAGCAAATGTGAAACTAGAGGCTTAAATGGGCGATATTACCTGGCTGTGCTTTCCACAGAATCGAAGAATGGTAAGGTTTAAAGGGATATCTGGTTCGTTTGGTTCAACTCCCTTGCACAAGTTGTATCACCTAGAGCAGGTTGTTCACAGACATGTCTAGATGCCTTTTCAATATCACCAAGGAAGGAGACTGTGGTGGATGTACAGTAAACAGCACTAAGATGGTGTCTTATGATCTCCATAATTACAAATTATAATGCTGAGCACAGTTTTTGTGGAAATTAATATGCAATCTGTGCTGGCAGCAGAATGTGTGTTAAAAATCACAATTGCATATAAAGCTGAGTTCTAGGGTTCAGGTTATAAGTAATGTGAGTTACTGGTATAAACAAGAGTTAAGTAACGATGCAAAAATTTTAGTTGCTAAGATTTGATCCTGTTTCTTTCATGTTGTCTCATTTTATGCTAACATTTTTCCTTTTTCATATCTGAAATAAAATAACAATGAAAGTTTCTATGCAATTTTTTTCTGAAACAGTTAATGAATTCCTTATACCACAATGAATACTGTGAAACAGATCTGGTGTAATGTCACTGGAAAGTTTGGTACATGTGTTATATTTAGGTGCATGTGTCTTTTCTGCAAGCCTCACTCACTCTGCTCACTTCCATCTAACCAGTGAAATAATGCATAATATAGCAGTTATTAATAATACGAAACTCAATCCTCATGTTTTGTCATCCTGACATATCACAGAATCTGTTGACACCTCTGTGTGGCACACAGCTTCCCATGCATGCTAAAAAGCCTGCTAGCCTGTGGAATATATTCTACCCTACACCTGAGTTTGGCTGCAGACCAGAGATACTGAGTGATCTCTGTTTCCTCTGGAGATTAATCTTTTAGTCTTGCCAGGCTTTCCTCAACTCACTGCACTGGGGCCACAAGGGATTCATCTCAAAACTGATGGAATGTTATACATGCCAAACTTACCTGGCCAGTGAGTCATTAAAGTACCTTTTATTTCTGAATAGATTACAATCACCAGCTCCACTCTATTGGAAAAGGGCTAAAAATATAGAAAACAAAAAAATTTGTATTGGATTATTTGATGTCTTTCATCTGAAGTCTGAATTATTGGTAAGAACAAAATGTTAAAGGCATTCAATAAGAGAGAAAATAACCAGAATTTTTTGTGACCTCTCCCTGACACAAAGTTATCTGCATTTTTCATTTAAGAGTAACCAGACAAAGAAAAGGAAATTTTAGAGAACATTTTTTCCTAGTTTCTTATTACTTTGATACATGTGCACCCAATGCATTGTCAAGTTAACAGCTTGTTTATAAACTGTTGTGTTTTTTTATTAATTTCATAATGTTCTGATGAATCATCATTGAATCTCTCTTTTTCCTCTATTTTCTCCACATATATTATTGAGGATATTCTCATGTTTCATACCAGAAATTATGTCTGGTTAGGAAACAAAATATTATTCTGATAGTGGATGTTTTTTGTTTAGAACATGATAATTGCTGTTCTAATATCCAAATTCTGTATTTTCATCCATTATATTTTATTTGCAACTTAGATTGATTTTTCCTTCTTAATACTTGGGGTTTTTTTAGTCTTAATACTACACTTATTTGAACACACTAGCTAAGAACTCTGTTTTATAAATCTAAATATACTTATTTTAGCCTTAGAAAGTGTATAATTCTTTAGATCTTCATGAAGTTTTCATGTTTTAGAAACAAAACATTAATTTTTGAGAAAAATCAAATTAAAACTGCTCATAATAATCTGCTGAAAATTTTTACAGGTAAAATAATTGCCTCTGCAAGCCAAATGGTCAGACTTTTACTTGGAAATTCTTTTGAAGGATCTATGTTGTTGAATCTCCTGCTCTCTTCAATAGAGAATTTTAATTTTGATAATTTTTTTAATATGAGTAGGAAAACCAAAAAATTCTATCTGCAACACACATTTACCATGTAGTATAATGCTATGTTTGAACATATTTTAATTTATATAACTCTTCTGAAATGCAAATATGAAAATTAATTATGTAGCTGTGTCTGAAATAAGGCACCATGTCAGCTACAAATAATCATTGTTATTATATTTTAATTATTAAATACTAATAATGCTCTAAAATTAGCAAAATTTTAGAGTTTTTTTTAAGGCTGAAAACTTGGGGGTCCTGATAGAAGATAAGAGAACTTAGCAAGGTGCAAAAAAAAAGATAAATATCTAAAACAAAACTGCAGAATTTAAAAATAAGGAGTTTAATGGCTGAAAATTTTGGCTCAGCTTCTGAAGAGTCAAAGAGCAAAATGATTTGCTTTGTAAGTAAGCATTTGTAATATGCACAAGTAGTATGAATTTGGAATTTACCATGAAAGATCTAATTCACTGTAAATAAGTAGAAGAACATGCATATGAAGGTTTCATTTAACAGTTAAATATCTGTTTGAGATGGAGTGCATGGCAATAAAATCAATAACTGTTCAATACAATATGTTCCCTGATGTGTCTCAATATAATATGATACATCTCCATATGCTTTCCAGCAATAGCCATTCCTTCTCCCTTGACCCAATTCCTTCCTGTAGTTCTGTGAATGTTTAAACTGCTAAGGTGCAAATAAGAGATAATTCTTATAATTTTAAAGTGTGTCTTATTGTCATCCTTGTAGCTTACTTTGCAGTAGTCTATTATTGCATTATTTTTCAGCAATAATGATGTGCTCCCATTGTGAACAACCTTCTATACAAATTATTTTGTCTGCAGACTCTCTTTAACCTGAATATTGATGAACTTAGCTTCTGTAAAGCTCTGGTTAAAATTTCAGCAGCAAGTAAAGGGAGATAAACTGCCTCCATTCACTAGATTATAATGATTTAATTTCCTCATGAAGTAAAAAATTTCCAGCAGGAGATGTCAAGGAATATGGAAAAACATGTCAGGAGAGGGCTGCTTTATCCTCATCTTTCAAGGATTAATTGTGTGGAAATTAAATGAAAAAAATTCTCACCACTCACAAAGATTCAGATGCTTGTATATCCTTGACACCATATTGAGGCAACCATGGCAGGGAGCCAAATCTTTCTGGAGTTCTGTTACCTAAAGTAGGCATTTACTGACATTTGAGGGATTATGGAGAATACAAGACCTATGGAGAGGAATGGCATGTTTACCAGCAGACCTATGAGTGATCCCTGGTTTATGGACCAGCCATTGAGTCATGTACAATACCTTTGTTGTGCCAAATAGTATAGATTTCCATGTGTTGGAAGCTGAATGAAGGTGTACATTCAGGAAGCCTGATTCAGTTTTACTTTTCCTTTTTTTTACCCCTCTTTAACTGTGATGTAGCTAAGAATGGGTGCCAGAATGCTTTTTTAGTATAACAGATGGGATGAAGAAGTAACTCTGGAACATAGATATATGGTGATACATGAAGACCAAAGAATAAGATCAAAAGTTTAGTTCCTGACAGTTTAAATTGCTCATGTGGTTGTTTACTCCTTGGATCCATTTTGAACAGCTCCAAATTATCTAATCCAAGCAAATTTGCTTATAAATAGTTTTGTAATTAGGCCACTACCTATTCGGAATCATGACAACAGTGAAATCAAACCATTTTTATGTAAGATAATTATTTCCTAACATTTTGAAAATCATTAGTCAAGGCATCCTTCAGATTCTTCTTTATTCTCTTTCTCTTGGATATTCTGTCATCTGATTTGGAAATATATGAAAACTGACAGTATTTATCAAATAATTAACATTTTAGTTGAGAATAACATGTGTCATGTCAAAAAAATACCAATTTTAGGTCATTCTGCCTGAGAAGCTCTATGTCAGATCTATCCTGTGGAAAGACGCCAGCCTGCAAGTAAAAATTGGAAAATATCAGCCTACAGGAGTCTAGGAATGAGAATAATGAAAGACCTTCCATACTCATGATTGATTTTGCTCTTTCTCATTCATCAAAAGGGGATAGGGTAACACAACTTTCAATACTTAGCACTTGTTGTTTCATTAAATTTCCTACAGTTTCTCAGAGTGGGAAGAAGAGATAACACAATGTTGAAGGTAGAAAATACTGAAGACAGAAACTATGTGTCTCAATCTCCAAGAAGATCCAGGAGAAGACAGAAAGAAAGAATAAAGTGCACGAATCCAGTAATGAACCCAGGACAGAGAGTAAAATGGATTATCCTGAGGCAAAAATCTTGAAGGAAAAGGTCAGAACAGCTCAACTGAACAAGTCTTAGATGGGCAAATAAGTCAAAATATATGCTAAGAGTACGTCAGTGTGGTGTCAAGTAGATTTTGCTGGAGTTTGAATAAAGTTTAGAAGCTGAAAGAATGACCTGTGTGTGTGTGTAGAATTACACAGAAATTGGGAGATGCAATCAGGAAGGAATTTGACTGAGACAGAAATACAGCTGAACAATGACTTATTGGTCACTTCAAGGGAAAAAACCAAACCAAAACAAAACCAAAACCATCTCTATTTCAATGTAGCACATTTTTTAAGGCATATTTTAGGGAATAAGTTCTCCACCTTTAAACATCCACAAAAATTACTACAGGTAAAAATTCCAATGACATGTTATCTATCTTGTCTCAGTGTGAGCTCTATCATTCATGAGATAACTGAACTCAGACATCTATACAAGCATATCTGTGCAATTTGAAAATCTGAAAGGTATTTGGTAGTCTTACAAGTGACTGACAGATATGACAAAGGATATGCAAAGGGATATGTGTTCTCCTGAAACAGCAAAAGCAGACCAAAGAGGACAACCTCATCATCACACATTCATCAGTGGACACTTACAGTTTCAGTCATCTGGATCCTGCTGAAGAGTTACTCCACTCAATTATTCAATTTTTAGGATGAACTAACAGCTCTGCAGCTTCCCCCAATATGAGTGAGGGTGGGGCTCAGCCTTCTATATGAAGTGTCTAATGTCATTGAAATACACTTGTAAGCCCATCCTGGATTCCAGATGTCAATGCAGACAGGCATTTGACTTCCAGGGATATGTCTCATGAGCTGGGACGTCATGCAACCTAAGATATTTCAAATACCACTTAAGACCTGTATTTAGTAATCACAGTCAGTTCCCAAAGCTCCACTGAGCTGGACTTTTAAAATTAGTCCCAGGTAGTGGATAGGATCTGCACTTTTATGTACATGTGAGATTAATGCTATTTCAGATTCTAGAGACCAGTCCATTATTCACAACCCTTGTTGCCTAAAGGCATAGTCAGAGTATTTAAGATTTAAGTTAAATTTTTTTTCCTCTACTCTAAGCTGTTAGATTGCAGTTCAGTGGTTTGTATTTTTAAATATGAAAATAAGATCATGTCTCTCAAAATAAATTCTAAAGCAGAGGATAATATATCTAGACCTTTGTTTCTCACATGTACAGAGAGAGTAAAGCTTACTTATCTCAGAAGGATGCCATTACCATGCATTCATTAGTGTTTAATGTTGCATATTATAGTAAAGGGGACATGGAAAAATTCCAGTAGGAATTATTCCTGTTTTATGAATCTGCTTTGAATATTGTGCCATAAATAAGGCATATGTTTATCAGGGAAAAGAAAGGAAATTATTGAGTTGTTGCATTCTAAGTAAGCACGGCTGGTTCCATATACAAAATGATGCTGACGGCTTCTAAGAAAAACATATGAGGGGATCTAATTACAGACCATATGTACATGGAGGGATCAAATTAATGTTATAAACAGAATCATAATTGTAACTTTACTTTTGAGAGTGGTTGACTTTCTAACACATAAAAAGAGTCTTTTGATCTGACTTTTATAAGTCTATAATGTTACTTAATTCAAACTGGGCAGCTAAAGTCTGCTTTAGAAAGCCACAACTACATAGATTAACCCTGGCTGTGTCACAGCCAACACTCCTACATTATTTTAAATTGTTTAATGCAAAAAAATTGCAGAAATTGGTCTTTTCATATTTTCTTTTGACTCTAATGGACTGAAAAACATCTTTTGAAGTTCATGTTTATAGCAAAATTATCTGCTCTTAGCTATATAGTTCTAAAGCCCTTTTGGAAATCCAAAGCTCCTACAAGTTTCTTCAACTCACCAGACAAGTCCCTTTTATATACTGAACTTCTTGATGTTGCAGCACACCTCCTGACAGCAAATTTTTTTGTACCACTGCTCTTGTCTCCCTCTTCCCATTCACACTGACCATAAAAATCTCAGTCCTGCAGGCACATTTTAAAAATTGAATAAAAAGCTAATGTGTAATCTTTCAGTCAACTACAAATGCAATGATCTAAAGGCTTTCAGGTTAATTGAAAAGCATTGATTGTCCATTCACCTTTTTTTTTTTTCAATGTAAGGTGATGTCCAGAGACAGTCTGCCAAGGGGTCCTACCAGCTTCTTTTCTGAATTGCCTACAAATCACACAAAAGTGTGTGATGCCTTTTATCTTGAGGAAGAAACATGATATGGGTGTAGTCACTGTCAGGAATTTCTTTGCCTTTGACTGAGAACACCACCTACAAACCCCAAGAGAAATTGAAAATAGATCCTAATGTAAATCTCATGCTTTTAAGAAGCACAATGATTAAATGCTTTTACCTCTTCCGAAAGCTAAAATAATAGCTAAATCAGTGTCAGAATCATATGAAAAATTGTAGAATTCTTGGGATAATTCACACAACGTGAGAATAAGCACAAGTAGTATGACAACAGCATGATGATAAATGGACAGATGCAATAAAAATCATCAGTCATACACTGTTTTTAGAAATATTATTATCAGAATTCATACAAAATATTTGTTAAAAAAATTAACATTAGCAGTGAGGATTGGGAATGATTAACTAAAAGACAGAATATAGACAAGTCAATCTCATGGTGTTAGTATTCATCATCAATAATGCTAGCTTACAGAAGTTGGTACTTAATAAAATAAAAATACTATGAACCCCAAATCAGAAATTTTAAAATATTTCTTACTAAAAAATATTACCTAACACTCATGCCCTTTAATTTCTGTAAATAAACAGATGAAGAACAGTGCATAAATTTTAATATTGATGATTTTTCCAACTGTGTACATTCTGCAGACATGTGTGTATATATTCTATTCTTCTGACTGAGATAATATGACTGTAAATTATTACACTACCTTTCCAACTACAAGCCCCATTTGGGACTGAAATGCTAGTTGGTTAACTGCAAATTTAAAATCAATACTTTGCCCAAAGAATATATGTAAAAAAAAATTCTGAGAGAATAATGGTTTAAAGTTTTGGACAAAATATCTAGTAATTAGTGTAATAAAACCAATAGAAGCAATTTAATAATTATATTTGGTAAAGAAAAAAATATTTTGTGTGTGTGTGTTTTCATTGGTAATGAGAATTAAAATAAGAGTTTAAAAAAAAAAGAGGCATACATCAGCATGGATTTAATCTGCAGCCTACTACGTAAGCAAAATGAATTCCACTAACTTCTGGTTTGGAACACGGAGCAGCTAACATAGGCTAATGTGATTAAAATGAACATGGCTATTATAGATATCAGATAAAATTCCACTGATTAAATTTGCTGAAACTAATTATAATTAAGAACAATTCAGACTTTTTTAATGCACATAATTAGACTAAACAGATTATTAAATAAATAGATAAATAAAAACAATGCTAAGGTTTACTTTTAATAGTACCAAAAATGAAAATGTTTTTCATTGTAAGTTCTTGCTGCTTTTGAAAATTTTGGATATCTCAGTTTTCTTTAAAATGGGATGTCTTCTTATTCATGTTCTTATTCGTGTTAGTTTCATATCTTAATTCTCTTCAACCTTTATGAACAAAATATTCTACTAGCTGCTTCTCAATATTAGCAAGGAGTATGTGCTAGTTAAAAACTGCTACAAACTGGGAAGACCAGTTTCCTTATGTCCTTTACTGTCACTGGTGACCAAAATCACTAAAGAGAATTCAAGCAAATACCAATTTATTTTTTTCTTCAACCATTTTTTTTGCACGGCATTTCACTGAACTGACTGCAGCTCCGCAGTGAATATGAAGAAATCTGTAGAGTTTAAGTTAGTATCTGCATTGAGTTTGTATGGCCAAATTTTCATAGCTGAGGGGTATAGGGTGGCTTCTGTGTGAAGTTACCGAAAGCTTCCACCATGACCAGCAGAGTCCCTGTCAGCTCCAAGATGGATGTGCTGCTGGCCAAGGCTGGGCCAAATAAAAATGATAGTAACACCTCTGTGCTAACATATTTAAGAAGAAAAAAAATGTTATTAGATATAATTGTGGCCAGAGAAGAGCAGAATAAGAATGTGCAAGAGGAACAACTCTGCAGACACCAAGGTTTGTGAAGGAGGGACAGGAGGTGCTCCAGGACCCAGAGCAGATTCCCCTGCAGCCCCTGGTGCAGACCATGGTGAAGCAGCTGCGTCCCTGCAGCCCATGGAGGGACATGGGGATTCAGTGATCTATCTGCAGCTCATGAAGGAAACCCATGCCAGAGAAGATGAGTGCCTGAGAGGAGGCTGTGATCCTGTGGGAGGCCAGCACTGGAATAGGCTCCTGGCAGGGACCTGCAGACATGTGGAGATAGAAGCCCAAGCTGGAGTGGTTTTCTGGTAGGACTTGTGACTCAGTGGATGACTCATGCTGGAGAAATCTGTCCTTAAAAACTTCACTTCATGGAAGAATGACCCCTCTGCAGAGGATTGAGGAGTACTATTGTCGTCGGGAAAGACTCATGCTTCAGGAGGTTGAAGAGAGTGGTTGTTCTGAGATGGACTCACACTGGAGAAGTCCATGGAGGGCTCTCTCTTGTGGGAGGAATCCCACACTGGAGCAGGGGAACTACTCCTCTCTCTGAGCAGGGGCAGGAACAATAGGTGATGAACTGACCAAAACCCCCATTCCCTGTCTCTCTGAGCTGCTGGGAGAGGAGGTAGAGCTGGGAAGGAGGGAGAGGTTGGAGGAAAGGTATTTTTAATGTCTGTTTTTACTTCCCATTATCCTGCTCTTATTTTGTAAGCAATAAATTCACTTCATAGCTGTGATTTGAGCCTGTTTTACCTGTGACGATATTTGATGAGTGACATCTCCTGGTCCTTATCTCAACCCATGAAACTGTTGTTATTTTCTCTCCCCTGTCTGGCTGTGGAGAGGAGTGAGAGAGAGGTGGATGAGTGCCTAATATCCAGCCAGGGTCAACCCACTACATCATCTCTTTTTAGAGAAATCTAATTGGTACAATAATTGAAGTAGCATGAAATGGGGGAAGGAAGCATAAGAGAAAGAATTCCCTTTCTGTTCTCGTGATGCAACATTTAGCATATGTGATATAAACTTGAGAGGCTTAATATCTTTTGCATAACTGGAGTTCATCTCACAATTTTTGCATTGCATATCTTCTCAGTGTAGTGAATGAATACTATTAATAAACAATGTTAGTAAATGAATAAGGAGACAAAGCTGCTACATCAGTGCATCCATAGTGGTGGAACAATACAGATGACAGAGCAAATACGTACATCTTTTTTTGAAACTGTGCATTTCTTTAGTTACAAAAAAAATTAAGTACTTCTGCAAGTTCTTCAGAAACATCATTCTCTATACATTATTAATACAATTTTTATTTGGAATATTGCAATGCGTTTCTTTCATAAAAGACAAAAAAAATGTTTAATTGGGAGATTACTATTTTTTTGAGGCTTTAGATCTGTGTTTCAGATTAAACCACACTGAAATTAAAGGCCTATATGCAAAGAAATTAACTGCCTATTTTTAATTCTTAACAGCTGAAGAAATTTTAATAAGGTTACATCTAAATTACTAGATAGTACACTTTGTGCTATGACCAATAGCCCTGGCCTCATAATCATGCTGATTGAATGTTCTGCTGTGAACCCTCTCCTTCTCCTTCCTTGGTCTAGTTTTTCTTCTGATGAGTTTATGTACAATAAGAATATGAAAATGGTTTTATGTCTATCATGAAATTTACCAATGGTCAAGATGCAGACCTGGATTTACAAGATGAGAACTGTTCCATCAGGTCAAAGTCTTGTGTCTTCTAGCAATTACTTTGTCTGTATCAAACTTCTCTTTAATAAAATAAAATAATAATAATCTGTTAATCTGAGAAGAAAAATGTCACTAATATGATATATATAGAGGAGGCACTTCCAAATCTTTCAGGAGAAAATGTTGTTTGTATTCATGGATAGATTGGTTATACTGAAAATACATTCACCCATTTCTACCGGGCATGAGAAAATGGCAAACAAAACTACTGTGTAAGACAGTCTGTATATAAACAGTGGAAGAAGAATACCTCTGATGGAGCAATGGAAATTAAAGAAAACCTTGATACAGATGAACTTAGTTTTATATTTAGAAATTAAAGAAAGTTTAAAGCTTTGTTTTTGAAAATGCCTTTCCATCATAGATAATTGACATAGAATTTTAGCTAAATTTTTAATGCAGATTTTATTTGCTACATTTTTTTCTTTGGGTTTATTTTTTTTCTAATTTACTGTTTTCTTTTAGAGTACTTGGAGAAGTCTAGTCAAGCTGTTCAAGTTTTAGGCGACTGTGAGTGTAAAAATTTTCAAAAATATTTTAAAGTGTCCATTAAAATCAATGTTAAAAAATGTTGTGACATTATGATCTAAAGATAAGACATTCTATGTAACAACATCACTAAGTTTAAAATTGGCTAAATGACACATTTTTTTCTTAATGATTCATTCACTTCACAGAACCTCACAGAAATCTTTATGTTCTCTTTAGCTTGAGAATTAAATGAATCACAGGTTTTTGCCACAGAAGACTAAAGGCATTTATAGAATACAGCCATTTATAAATATTTATTTCTGAAAAAAGAAGGAAAATTTTTTAATGAATATCTCTCAAATCGGTGTTATTTTGGGGCAGAAAGTCCTTGGTCATTTTTTAACCAACATTAAATAGAGAAAATCCAAAATGTTACCCTGTCTTTTTTCTTCCGTAATTCATGCCAGCAGTGATGAGACCTTAGTCCTCAGTAGTCCTCTTACCTGTGTAAATGGCTATAAATTCAAAAGAGAAATTTCTGAGATATTTTTAAAGTTTGTGCAAACAAAATTAAAGTCATGCATTATGATGAAACTATGATTACTGTTTACAAAAAGAATTGAATGAGACAAATAACAGTAAAAAAGGTTAAAGAAGGAAGGCTGATATTGAGCAACAATGTTGAAAGCTACAAGTGCCTTTTAGAAGTATAGATAAGTGGGAAGAAGTTGACTTATGAGTAATTCTGCACTGACTATTTAATATCAACAAGCCTTGCTACAGATGTTCACTGGAAGGTCAAAATTTCAATATTGCATAATGCTGAACATCGGTAGGAGTGCAGGACTAAATCTGCCAACATGTAAAATGAGGCAATTCTGCACTTTAAGTTGCCTACCTCCGCTGTATACCACCTCCTGGAAGTCCTTAAAGACTGGTGCCTTGGAAAATGGCTTATGAGAGCACACAGTGTGGAATGAGAAACAAATCAAAGCTGTGGGAATACTGAATAAATCAGGAAAGAAACAAATGCTTAAGAGAGTGATCTCATGCTTGAAAAGGGTTCATGCTTGGTTAGAAGTAGGATGTCTCTTGGCCACAAGGAGTGTAGTACAGAGACAGGAGAAGAGACTGCATTCACATTCCTGAGGAAAACTATATCACAAAGCTATTCGTGGTCGACAGGCCAAGATTTTCAGAGTAGATTGTGCACCCTGAACATCATCCCATTTAGGACATCTCTGAGAGATTTTCCTTTTCAGCCCTACAAGCTTAAAATACTCTGAGAATCATGTCTGAGTTTACCACGGTAGTGATTTCACGGTGCGATGGCAAAGCTATTTGTTGCATGTCACAGCAGAGTGTCAGTGCTCAGTGGTCCACAGCCTGAGTGTGCACTGTGGTGGGGGGCTGTGAAAGCCAGAGTTAGTCAAGTCTGACCCATGATATGCGCACTGTGGTTGAAGGAGCCTGTGATACCTAAAACTGCAAACAGATTCAGACTCGAAGGAAGCCAATTGCTTCATCCAAAAAGCAGACCTGCAATGAAATAGTACACATGATTTTTTAGAATGGAATTTCACTTCAGAACTTAATTAAATTATTTTAAGTTATTGGTAGGTTTGAAACACACAGTTTACCTACATTTTTTCAATTCTATTTTTATGTCCTTATAAATTCTACTTCAGCTCACCCAGCCTGAACAGATTTCAGCTTGGGAACATTTTTTCCTTAATTTATTTTTTCCTTAATTTTTATTTTGAAAAATAAACATCTGACTAATAATGTTCAAGTTTTGTGTTAGCATTCAGAACATCAGTATAAATGTTACTCCACATTTATACAGAAAAAATTAATCTCGCTTCCAAAACAGTTAAAACTGGTGAGAATAAGTAACTTAACAGTAACAAAAGCATGCATAGCTAATCTTTTTAGAGCATGGAATGCAAGAGAATGGAAACAACAGAAGTAACAGTCATGTAATCCAGTTTTGAATTTTTGACTTATTGAGAAGTTTGGGATTAGCTGAAAAAAAAAACCTATCAATTTAAAGGGAAAATAAATTAAACCTGTTAATAAATGCAAGGTTATTAAATCAGAATAGCAAATGGTCACCAATTACAAATGGTATCTTAGTTTTGGTGAGACACACCCAGTTTACTACACATGAGTAAAAAGAAATCCTTACGTTTTAAAAAGTGAACAAATCTTTTGTGCAGTTAAAATGTCATCTTTCCTTTGATAGTATTGAGTTTGAAAGTGTTCTTTCGGGGTAGCTTCCGTTTCAGTGAAAGAGACAATAGTATCACATTCTAAAATGTAAATACTTAGTACAGAGTAAATTAATTTAGTTTCTTTTACTTTAACTTCTTTCTCATATATATACTCTGAAGTAAAATGTCAGATTACTTGTCTTGGATTGCATGAACACCTTCAGAAACCCACTATAGCCTGCTCAGTTTCAGAGCTGTTAACTTGAGAAGGTGGTAGAACTGAGAGCAGTTCCAAAACTGTGGTTCATGTGCTCAAACTTAAGCAGAAGTAACCCCAAATTCCCTTAAAAAGTTTAGGTATCACTGGACCTGCTTTCTAGAGGTTGACATGAAATTACTTCCTTCATCATATGCTATTATTGAGGTATTACAACTGATTCTGGCTTTGTCAATACATGAGATAAAAAGAGGCAAAAAAAAGCTGTCTTTATGCTACACTATTTAAATATACTGTAAATTAATTATATGCTCATTTGTATATAAACGTAATGTCTTGCCTTTATATAATATCTGTTTTGCAATGTAGTCAAACCCAAAGATTTTGGATTCACAGAACCACAGAATGGTTGAAATTTGAAGGGACTTCTAGAAATCATTTGGTCCAAGCACACTGCTAGATCAGGGACACCTAGATCTAGTTGTTCCAGGGCATAACCAGATGGCTTTTGAATATCTCTAACGAGAGGCAGTTCACAACCTCTCTGTGAAACCTGTGCCAGGGCTCAGTTACCACATGATAAAGTTCCCCCCCTTATCTACTGGCAAAACCTTCCTTAAGGCAGCCCAGGATCGCATTCATGGTCTTTGCTCCACACACTTTCTTGTTTGTCTTTGAATCCAGAATCAGGAAAAAAAGTAGCAAACCTTGTGAGTTGGTATAAGAACAGTTTAATAATTGAAACAAAATAAAAAATAATATTGACTATACTAATTATTATAACAACACCAATATTAATCTTAATAATGAAAAGAAAAAAGAGAGAGGAATAAAACCCAAGAAAAACAAGTGATGCGCAGTACAATTGCTCACCACCTGCTGACCAATGCCCAGCTTGCCTCCATGTAGTGATCAGTGACTCCTGCCCAACTCCCTGAGTTTATATTCTGAGCACAATATTCTGCGGTGTGGAATATACCTTTGACCAGTTCAGGTGAGCTGTCTTGTCCATGTTCCCCCTCCAGCTCCCTCTGCACCTGCTCAGTGGCAAAGCATGGGAAACTACAAACTCCTTGACTTAGGGCAAGAACAGCTTAGCAACAACCCAAGCACCAGTATGTTATCAACATTATTCTCACCCTAAATCTAAAACACAGCACTGTACCAACTACAAGGAAGAAAATTAGTCCATCTAAAACCAGGACACAAGATCAAAATCACAGAATCACAGAATGACAGAATATGCTGAGTTGGAAGGGACCCACAAGAATCATCAAATCCATCTCCTGGTCCTGCACAGCATCACACCCAAGAGCCACATCATGTACTTGAAAGTACTGTCCAAATGTTTCTTCAACTCTGTTCGGCTTGGTGCTGTGACCACTGCCTGGGGATCCCATTCCAAACACCAACCATGCTCTGGGTGAAGAACCTTTCTCTAATATCCACACCTACCCTAACACAGTTTCAGTTCATTTCCTTGGGTCCTGTCACTGGTCACCCCAGAGAAGAGATCAGTGTCTGCCCCTCCTCTTGCCCTCACAAGGAAGTTGTGACTGCAATGAGGTCTGTCCTCAGTCTCTTCCAGGCTGAACAGACCAAGTGACCCCAACTGCTTCTCACACAGCTTCCCCTCAAGGCCCTGTATGAAAGTTGATTGCTGGAAGAAAATTCTTCTTCAGTAAGCAGGACAAAATAGCATCTCTATTTTTCATCAAAGATCTGTTGTTCTTTGCTATGGAAAGAACACGGATGGAAAATCTGTTCACCAGAGTGGGATCTTTGAGTTTTCATTAACCTCACAGAGAACACGCTCATTCACAGTTCCCTCAAACACCAGTTCACCTCTGCCCAACACCCTTGCCTAGATGGTGGGTCCTCTCAACTACTGCACAGGTTCCCTACCTGCCAAGTGGTTCAGCTTGGTGCTCTCTGCAAAAAAATCAGCACTCACACTCTTGCCACACATGCCCTTTACATTTGCAAGTCCACCTGGCACACCAGCACGAAACCTTGCCTTTCTGAATGCCTCATGACAGATCCAGGCCCACCACTACTTGCTGACTGTTCCAGCTTGAAGCTTGCTGCCAGATAAACATGCACACCAAATGCACACCAGCTGTGGAGAAGGTACAGACATTTTCCCCTATCAGTTAGCACCAGGCCTATGGGCTTTTACCCATGGTCCTACCTATTTCCCCTGTAGTAACTAAGCACCTCACTAACCTTGCTCATCCTGTTCCCTCTCAGCAGCTGAACTTGAGACCTCCACTCATTCCAGTAGTGGATAGTACAGTCCAGGGGCACCTACAGTGTTAATGGATGTTATACTGTTAATATACTTTCTGTTACAACACATATTAGCACTCTGTGGGTAGTGCATTTATCACTGGCAATCCTGAACCTGCTTCCCTGTTGTTTCAATAAACTGTGCTATGCATTACTCTGGATGTGTAAATTCTTATTGAACTCGGTCAGACCTATAGAATTGGCTTGGCAAATCACACTATTCATTATCAATATTCAATCTGGCATCTCACAAGTATGTATTGAATGCCACCAGATCTATGGTGTTGAAACTGCACTATTTGTGGGTCGGTTCTCATGGAATTTCTTATTGAACATGACCAGACTTATATTGCTGAATTGGCTATAAACAGAATTAAGCCCAGCCACAGCCTGTCCCTCTCATCTCCTAGGACTAGCTGGAATACAACAGGGTTTATCTTCTGCCAAATTTCTACACCTTTAATGCAAAAATGACATGTCCAGGGAGAAGCGTTGGCATCTCCAGCTACAGACGTTGAGAACCACTTTGTTCCTGTTGCTTGCACCACAGGACTGGGATCACCTACATTTCCTGTCTGACTCCTGTTGATGTTCCATATCCACTCACACTGGTCTCCCACGTGGCTAGCACTTAGTCCTAAAGCACTCCCACACTCACCAAGTAGAGAATGAGATTATACAAACAGATAGCTAAGAGATGTAATAAGAAGACAGGAAAGACTGCAGTGATTATGTAGAAGACGAAAAGAAAAACTGACTAGCTACAATGTGACTGGCATGTTTTATATACCTTTTTGACATTTTTCCCATTTTTTCCCCCGGTTGTATTAATTTAAACATTCACAGTTTAAGTTTTGCACAGGCCAACAGCTGCCCCCATCAAACATCCTCATGTTTCTTTTTTTCCCCCTTCCTTCATTCTTATCAATTACAAAATCATCTTTTTCTTCTCCATAGCCATGTCTGCAGTTTCTTTACAGCTCATCCATTGCTGTGTGTAGACTTTTGGCCTTTAACATTGTCTACATTGTCTTTCAGCTTTCTATCTCTCCATGGTTTTGCTCATCCCTTTACTTATTATCCCCTCTGCATTGAAACGTCCTTGATTGGATAATGTCAGTGAAGCAGTCTTGATTTCCACATATCCTAATGGATCATGACCTATGACATTGCCGTCTCTCTCAGCACCTATGTGTGACCAAAAGCAGGTCTTCTGGACTTGTGCACATCCAGTCTGTAGAAAGATATGCTAGCCTGATCCTTCTTGACTGAGAAGCAATGTTTTCATTACTTCAGGATTTTCTACAGCAAAAATAAATTTCATCAGTTAAGACCAAGGCAAAGAAGACATTGACTGCTTTGGCACTTCCTATTGTCTTTGTCACCAGATCCCTCATCCCATTCAGCAGGAGGCCCATATTTTCCTTAGTCTTCCTTTTCTACCAATTAATTGCAAAAGCTGTTGTTGTCTTTCATGCTCCTTGCTAGATTCAGCTTCACATGGCTTTTTGCTTTCCTAACCCCCTCCTTGTGCATACAAACTGTCTATACCTATCCCAGGCTACTTGGCCCTTCTATGTTTTTCATGTTTTCTTTTTTCCTAGCTTTTATATGCTCAATGTTGCCATCCTGAGCATCCCCAATTACAAGGAAGGAATCAGTGGATTGAAGCCAAGTCCTTTGCTCTTTTCAGAGCTTTTATTTTGCTCTTTTGATAATCTGTGTTGGGCTGAACTGTATACACTTTTTCCTGATGCTGGTATAACCAGCTCAACGAGACAGTCAAACATTTTTGGTTAACTCAGGGACGTCCATTTAAAAAAAACAGCAAATCCACACTTCTGATATATCAGGTTATCTGAAATAAAGGCCCACCTTCTATTCCCTTTTATGTGGGGATGAATTCAATTTTCTTTGAGATGTTCAGTCACTCCCTACTTCCCTGAGTTTCATGAGTACATGTGCTTTGTCCTCTGCCTTCTTGTTTGCTCATGTTCACTTGATG
The DNA here is from genome assembly GCF_027477595.1 of Haemorhous mexicanus. NCBI lineage: Eukaryota > Metazoa > Chordata > Aves > Passeriformes > Fringillidae > Haemorhous > Haemorhous mexicanus. The sequence goes on along the minus strand of NC_082342.1, from coordinate 75,111,244 downwards.
AATCTTCTCCATCATTAGAACGGCTTCTGAAAGAAGAAAGGTTTTTCCTCTTCAAGTGTTTTCACAGCCTTTCATAAAGAGGGTGAAATTATTTTGAGAATTTGAGAAATACTGCCTTGCAGAGGGGTGGACACATGACACACAGTAAGTTGCTCCAAGTAGCCTGCTGAGTCTAAGATGTTTTTCTCATGAAGTGAGTAAAGGATTTTTTTTTAGCAATTTCCCACTTTTTTTTTTTTTTTTGTGGAATAAATTATATTTCAGTCATGCCTGCCTGTGCTGTGAAAGCAGTTCTGTCAGGTGGTGAAGGATGATGCATGCAAGACACCTTGTAGTACTACTTTTGTAGCAGTGAAGTCTGCCTATTAGAGGATAAATACTACATACCAAAATTAAGGAAATAACTTGATTATACTTCTTTTAAGTGAAAACCACCCTAACTAAAAATTTCTTATTTCCTTTCCCATCATGCCAAATGTAATTGTAATGAACCTGACATTATTGATGAACAATATAGGGAAAAAAACAAGGTCAAGAACATGGAACTTAAAATGAACTTGCTTTGCAAAATGAAAGAATGTCTGCGCAGGCTATAAATTTTTGTTGGCTGTTTTTTTCCCAAGTATTTTAAATTAATATAGTTGTAAACTTGTTGTATCTTTTCTGTTTGGGTTTTTACCCCAAGCATGACCAAGGAATACCAAATTCATTAATGTTTTGACTAAATGAAATTCCACAATATACACTTGACCATTTGTGGATTGGTTTTGTGTGAACATGAATTTAACTGTCTCTACCAATTAGAAAAGTGAAAGAAAAAATTTAAAAAAGACTAAAAATTACACTAGACAAAAAAAAAGCAAACAACAAGGCAACAAAAGCAAAGCCAGACCAAACAAAAGAGAAAAAAACCCTCAAATATTCAATTTCAATCCTAGTTATTGTGAGACAAAATTTGGAGCTTTTTTGCTATGATCATTAGTCACATATTAAAATGCATTTCTGTTTTGAAACAGAAAAATGAACTTATATATTTTCTTAATTTTATTTTCATTTATATTTTTAAGGGTACGTCTACACAGTGTGTTACATTTTTACTGAAAACACTTTACATTTTTACAAAACTTGATATCTATTCATAGATAAAAGACAAACCCATGCTACTGAGATTTAATCTTTCTCTGATTTAATCATGTGCTAGTCTAATTTCAAATAGTAGCATTTCTATATAGCCTGAAGTCTTACAAGGATTAATAAAAATGTCTTGCTGCCAAAGGATTACAATAGAAATACTTTATGTGATGGAGACCTGAACTAAAGGCTCTGTATGTGTTAGGGATGATAATAACAGGGCTGCCTCAATATGGATGTAGAAGGAAGGAGAAAAAAATCCAAAGCAACAAACAGGCAGTCTTTCCTTAAAATGCTAGCAGTGGATCATTACAAACACTGAGAAGTGCATGAATATACATGCATTTCTGGCTTTGATATTAAATAACAAAATAATACCCTTACAATTCTCAATGGAACTTATTATGCACAAAGGAAAACAATTAATTGTTGTAGATCAAAACAGATCCAAAAATTTACTAGGTTGCTCTTTGATAACTTTGCAAATAGTGCCATTTATGTGAAAGAAATATAACACATGCTATGCCAATTATATACAGTATTTATTTTGCCTTACCACATATTAAAATAATATAGATGAGAATAATTAAGGAAGATGGAAAAGCAGCAAGATGAAGATCACAGGTAGAACTTAGAAGTTTAAGTTAACGTCCAAAAGAAAAGGTTATCTCACATTTTCCAGGGTACTGAGGACAATACACATCACTCTCCCTGATGAATCTCAGCTGGGGCACCTCCCCTGCTCAAGGCCAGGACCCTCTTTTGTCTCTGTAGAACCACAGTCTGGCCCTGGTGATGATGTGATTGCACTTGTGCCTGTCCCTTGTGAGGTGTTCATTTCTGGATGAGCCTGTCAAGGACAGCTCCCCCCATTGATAAAAGGACCAATGGACTCTGTAACCGGCTGAAGCTCTGCTCAACTTGTTGAGCAGTGGGGGAAAAGGCCCTTTCCTCCACAGCATGAATGACCTTGGAGGTTGTTCTGAAGATCCTGGTAGGTAGTCCTCGTAGAGTTTTTAAAATCTGCCTCGAGAAGTTAATGGATATCCAATGGATTAAAGCAATTTTGAAAATGTCATATATTATTATTAAAATGTTTCAATTGTATTTGAATGCAAAGTAGGGAGAACAACTGGGGTCTTACACGTTTACAACAGAGAAAGTTGTAGCCCTTGATACAAGACAGTATGTTTGGGGATTTTTTCCCATTCATATAGCATGCTTATTAATCTGGCAATACCCTATACTCAAAGTAAGAATTTTATATTCTGAGATAGTTTGCTTCCCCATCCTCCATGCTTTCCTCTGCTTTAGAGCCAAAGATGGAGATCTTTTCCTGCTCCTAATAGGAGGCTAACAAGTCATCAGACCAGAAACTTCAAATTAACAAAACAAGTTTTTTTAGACAGAGCTCATAGTGTCTGCCTGGCCCCAAGTGCAGTACCCAGGCTAGCTGCTCTCAGAATTCCAATCCACTGGAGTACAGCTGGCTATGGCACTTTCACTTTAAGGGCAGGGTACCATTTCGCATGAACATGTTTAGCAGCTATTTGTCATGACTACAAAGTATTTGCTGATATTTCTGGAATTAGGTATATTATATTTTAGTCCTTATAACAAACACACACTTATAGAAACATTACTGTGTTGTAAGTCGTAGCAGTGTGACATCAGAGTTTGTCCCAGGTATCCCTGTCCTTTCTCAGGTGTCAATCACCTTTCCTCTCCCCTACTCTGACCCCTGCTGGGTGCTGTCTGTCAATCCTGGCATTCCAGAAGGGCGTTGAGTGATTGGCAGAGTTCAAAAGATGCCCTGCATCCCTGGTGGGTGGTGGGGGGGGGGGGGTCATTGGCGCACCCAGGTGTCCCTTGCACCTGAGACCTGCCCACTCTGCACTTGGTTGGTGGGATCCCTACTCCTTCTCTCCCCTTCTCCTTGGGCTTAAAAGAGCCAGCAACCACTCAGTTCGGCATTCTGTTAGAGCTGTTATGGGATTCAGAAGCTGCCATCTGAATAAACTCTGGATCGAAACTCTCCGGCAGAATCTGCTCCTTTCTCTCACCTTGCCTTAAAGCATCTGCACAGAGGTAAAACCAGGGCTTTGCATGCCCGAACTTGTCTCCAGCACCAGCTGCAGCTACCAGCCAGCCAGAGGTGTCTCTGAGGTGAATAAACTGCAGTTGCCACCTTTCAGTCAAGCAGCAGATGCTGACCAAGACTGGACAAGCCCCATCTGGATATATATTGGTAATTATTCCAATAGTAAGTAAGTTTCAACTTTTTTTATTTAAAGAAGGAAAGAAGTGGAAAGCCATGAATGATAGGATAGCAAACTGTTTCAGAACATAAAATTCTGACTTTGAGTATAGTGTACCATCAGATTAACAAACAAGCAATGAGCATAGTAGAAGTCTGTATTTTTTATCGCCCCGAAAAGAAAACAACAAAAAAGGCCCCACAACTAAACACTGGCAAACTGATCACAAAGACAGAATGGTTCTTTTAAAATCAGAACTCATAGGACAGAGGATAAATATAGTCATACTAATAGTGAGCTGTTCTGCAATTAAGTAATCTATCAAATATCACTAACACCGCTGTAGAATAGCCTCAGCTGTGAGGAACATTAATCAAATCAGGTGTTTGCAAATTCCTTTCTGCTGTGAATGCTAAGATCTCAAAGCCATTTCACCATGACAAATAAAACAGTCAAGGCTGCACTTGAACTTGAAGAGGTGGAATCCTTCAAAGTTTACTTAAAGAATAAGATGATCTTTATTTAGGAGAATAATTAAGTGTAATAAGCATCTTTTAATAGCTACTGATGCCACCAAGAAAGGAACAAAACCAGAAATGCTGAAATAGTGTTAGGTGTTTAAATAATTTTACTGGATCAGGGATTTGTCCATTTAAGCTCATGTATAGTCTTTCTAGAGACATTTCATAATAGGTACTATATAGGAAGTGAGAAAAAAAGGCTGCAGTAGGCAGGTACACTATGAGGCTTGGATACATTTTTGTTTGAAAGTCTTTCTTTATGAAATTAAGCCAGCTTTTGTTTATGAAAATCCTATCTTAATATAACATCCTTTTTGGATTAGCTCAATTCTGGTTTATAAAATACAAGTCTGAGCTCAGAGTTAGCTAATGTTTGAAAAAAAAAAAAATTACAAAACATGGGATTGCTTAGAAGGCTGTCATAACCAAGAAGTTCATAATTTATTTATTTATTTTCCCCCTGCCTTTAAGAATGAATCTCTGCCTGCTAGTAAGTATTGCTGAAATGATAAGGAAAATGTAGAGCAAATTTTATTTTCTAACCCGTTCTAAGAAATGAAACTGTGTAAATATTGTCTCTCAGCCCTGTCTACATCCAAACTCTAGCAACACTATGAACTAAAGAGCCCTTTCAGCTTTTAATAAAAACCAACAGTATCTGGGATAGTTCGGGAAAAGCTTATAATACTTTGAGAAATCTCGTATTTGGTTTCTGTTAGCTTTGAAATCTCTCAAGTTAGTGCTGAATTTTTAATAAGCATTGCTATAGCATGGTGTCACTCTACATTTTATTACCCATCTGATCTCAACCAGATCATTTTCCTCTGTAATGCTGTAAGAATTTTTTAATTTTCATAATTTTTCAATTTTTGTCTTTATATTACTATTGTTGTTTAGGTTTTTTTTTAAATTATTATTGACATTTTTACTCTTATTCAAATGCTTGCCTTCGTGAGGTCAGTAGAAGCAATGGTATGCATGACACATATGTAGCAATCATAAATTTACCTCATACCACCAGTTAAATGCTGCAAAACCAGGAAATGACACTGTTATTAGGTGGTAAAAGAGGTCATAACTGTTAAATAATTGTTAAAGCTTTTCTGTTTTCCTTTTGAAGTTTATATGGGAGTTTAATCAAAAATTGCTACTTAATGTTTTCCTCCTCAAATTTTCCCAGAAACTTAAAAAAAAAAAAAAAAGAAATCAGTATTCCTAGAATTTTCATCAGGTTTATTTCTCACATTTCATCTGCTGAATTAAAACAAAATAAATAACATCTAATTTCAGGGTTGTTTTCTCTAATAATTAGTTTCCTTCTTTTTTTCTCCTTCCTTAATTAGTTTTTCACAACATTTGTACTAAGAAAATGGAATATGCAATAAAAAAATGTACAAAGACACCTTTCTCATTTTTTTTAATGGCACTCATTTTAACTGCAGCAGCAACAAAGTTTCTAAAATTATCTAATATATAAGCAATAAAATAATAAAGATGTTCCTTTGCTATCATAAGAAAAAATAAAGATGTACACCAGTTGCTACTAGTATCTCTAGAAGATTAATGAGCATAATTTTCATACTAACAATACATACACAATCAAATTGTTTTCAGAATCTTTGACATAATTTTGTATAATGGGAACCATCAGAAAAAAATAAAAAGAGGTTTTAGATTTTGGTTTATACACTTTTTTCATGTTTTTTAGTGAAGAGAGAAACTGATTTACAGACAAAGCTGATACTAGACTGCTTTTTTGTTTTCCTGTTCTTTGAAGAGTTGATTCCAGTTGTGGTATCCTCAGGTTAGAATGAACTTGACATTGTTCCTGTTAATGTTTTACTTTTATGCTCCTTCTTCTCATGAGATATGTTAGAAATAGAATTTATTCACAAGAAAAAAAAAGGGACCTTGTTAGCTCACTCCTTGTTTTTGTAAGCATCCTTAATAATCTTCCAGAGAATACTTGCTCCCAGTAGGCTATGTTGCAGGATTGCTTTGATATGTTGTCAGTAACTTTATGTTTTGATTCCCTTACATTATGAGAAGGAAGCTTCTGAGCCTACACACAGTCTTCTTTGATACTGCCCTAAGGAACTGGAGGGTTTTAAAGGAGCTCAATAATCAGGAAAAAGAAATAAAAGCTGGGGAGGGGGGGAGGTAATTCAGTAGCAATGCTGTTTGTATAGAAAAGGAAAGGGGTTATAGATAGTAAAATTATAATGGCAGAACAGTTTCAACACTGGTGAAATTAAAATCCAGGGAAGTGCAGAGATTTCTAGTTTACCTTGAACATCATTAAGGGAAAACCATGTTAGTGAGGAGGATGAAAATAGAAATAAAAAAAAAAAAAAAAAACCTTTAGAATAGGAATGGTCAAATGTCCACAGGAAGATTTGAAGAAGGCAAAGAGAGCACTGCAAAGTCTTGGCATAAATATAACCAAAGGAAAAAATGGGGAAGAAGGAATTTATATTTTCTTTACAACTGATATAACAGCTTGTCTGTTGAGAAGAGTTAGTGAGAAACAGCATGTTTCTTTTCCTTTTAAGCAAGTCTCTTAAAATAATTAGAGTATTTAGTCAGAGTAATCAAATAGTGAAAGGTTATTAAGAATGACAAAGCAATTTTGAAAGTGAGAGTGTCTAGTGAAAAACCTAGTGAAAGCATTAAAATACATATTTTAAAATACCTGGGAATATGTCTGTAAAATGAGTCTAATTAATGAATATGTAAATCTGAGACAAGAATTAACATACTTTGCATAGGAGTCAACTCTCCCATCCCTTCTGGAGTTGAGCAAGAACAGATGCTGGTTCTCATCTCCCCATAAATGCAAATGTGCTTGTGTATATATAATTAGGAATATACTTGTATTTGGGTTGGGGATTTTTTCTGGTCTGGTCATTAGAAAGGCTAATTCTTTTGAAGAGGTCAATTCAGTTCTATCAATGATTCCAACAGGGACAATATTTTGCTTTTAATAGCCTACCACTGAGCAACCAGAGTCTTGGCCCAGAGAAAGGACATGAAATTGCATAGCTGACCTCCAACCTTCTGTCTACAATAGCAGAATTCTTGTGTGCTATCAAGCAGGCATGCACATTCTGTAGGGCGCTTTCAAAAATCTCTCCCTGAAGAGAAGTGATGAAATCTTCTTCAAGAGAGAGACATTTTTCATATATACAAAAGGAAAGAAAACTCAAAATATAAATACTAAGAAAAGATTACTTGAGTGAATTTCCTGCTGATGGCTTAATAAAATTATGCAACATTATGATCTGTAACTGATTCTGCAGTGGAACACCTATAACCAAAAAAGCAGCAATTCTTTTATTATCATGCCTATGAAAGAGGACATGATATTTATTACATTAAGAAAAAGGATGAGAAAATTAATTCCCAAATGATTTGCATAAAATAGTGCAGTATGTAAGTAACCTACAGTATGTATTGTGTGTAAAGTAGTGGGTAAGAGAAAGATAACATACATCACCAAAAAGAATTTTATTCTTCTATGAAAGACTATGAAAACTCTCTATGAAAACTTTTGAATGAGAATCTTGTTATTATGATATAAATATAATAACAGGAAATTTAAAAAACATATAATTATTATATTACATATCAGTGAGAAATTATGTATATTCTTCCCCCAATCAGTGATGAATGAATAATTAAGGAGAAATGGTCTTTTACGAAGTGCTGATGGTTACACAGATATAACATATGCATTCTTCTCCACATTAAAAAGAAATAAAAAAAAATCCATATCCTGAAGGAAAAGGAGGTGAGTGAGTGCTAAATAGATAGCAAAAATATCACACTGTTAAAGCACATGATGATAATTCTCAGAAAAGGTTTAGTTTAGTAACAACAAGCAAAGTCCTTCCCATCTTGTAATACATTAAGAGATCCTGGAGGATAGTTTAATGTTCAGCTACATCACACAGCAGACATGCATAAACTGGAAGGGTAGAGAACCTGAGGCCCTTCTGCTTTTGGATCACAGTTTTCTGCCCACCCCAGCTTCCCCCAGAATAACAGCTGACTGGAATGATAAATGTCATCCTAAAAGGGGAATGATCATGTTTATAAACATGTGTCTCCATGTCTACTGCATCACTGTTGCACAGGCATTTGACCATTAATTATAAAATATTAGCTATGAAATTTGAAATTGTTTGTATTTTGAGCAACTTTGGTTGGTATTGTGATATCAATAATCCTTGAAGAATCAGTATCTTGAAAACTTGATTAATTGATGACTATCATCCCCCATGTTTTATTTTCCAAAATATTCCATGTTGTAAAGAATAGAAAAAAGTAGTGTTTTAGTGTTTTATTTCTACTACAGATTTTATTTAAAATGAAATTTGGTACCAATTAAAATTTAAAATACCCAGTCTGTTTTACCCAAAACACATTTTTTTCATATATTTTTAGAAAAAAAGTGCAATAATGTTAAGCTCAGGTGAGTTTAATAATCCCTAGCTCAGGTGAGTTTAAGGAGAAGATAATTAGATTGACTCTGGCAGTGCATGAGAGAAACAGAAAAATTCTCAGGGCACTGAATAAAAATCTTTAACTTGTAAAATTTAGAACATTAACGTAGTATAAGGGGCTTGGCAAATCTTAAACCAATAACCAGACACAGTAAGGCACTTACCAAACTTCATCTTAGCAAACTTAAACTTATCTAACTTTAAGTTGTCCTGACACAACAAGGCACTTCCTAAGACATTGACTGAAATATTTAAGTCTGGTTTACAAGATATTTCAGGAAGTTAGGAGAAGAAAGGGAGAGGGAGAAAGATATGTATGAGTAGTCACTGCCTCAGATCCAGCATGGTCTCAGCTGCTTTTAATTCCAAGGCAGTGGAGTGCACTGTCCAACACTTGTATCTCTGTCTTCTTACCTGCTCTGGTGTCTTGGGGCCCTCCCTCAGGTGTGAGCCTGCAATTTAATATTCCCCCCAGGACCCAAGGGGTCAGCTGGCACTGTAATGTGGCTTTCAGTGTCACATGCTTGGCAGCTGTTTTGGGAGCAGACCAGAGGCTCCATGAGGCAGGACGTGGAGCAGTGCACTGTCCCACCTATGCAGAAATCACCCTGCAATCCCCCTCTCCCCAGACTTTCCACTTGGTTGTTCTGAACTGTTCAGCCATTCTTACAGTCTCCTACAAGCATAATATTTAGCTTATTTTGACACATACATATTTGCAACAGAATTGTTCATTAATAACAAACTATTCGAAATACTGAAAAATAACAATTCAACAATCCACTAAAAATATTCTCATCTCTTTATCACTGGTAAAGCACACTAAAGCATCTCAAGCCTCTATCATCTAAGTACCTTGTATAGTGAAGTAGAATTTGCCAAATACAGGTAATTGCAAATGAAATAAGATACAAGAGAGATGGCAAAGTTCAGACTTCTTGTAGTAGATTCTCTACCCATTTGTTTCCTCTTCAATTTTTAATTGAAGACAGATCTTTCCCTGACAACAAGTATTGACTTCAAGTAAGACTTTGACTTCACATTCTGTCTTCAAAGGAGAGGTTCAACCTCACATTCTTTATCAATATGATTTTCTATCATTCAGCCAAAGCCAGCTTAGATACATTTGTAAATATCAATGTAAACAAAATCTTATTCACCAGATATTCTACAGAAGCAGGGAGATTAGGGTAACATTTACTTCTAACTCAAATATGCAAACCCAAAGGTAAATTTAATTTCACAGAAGATCCACTTACATAATCCCTGAGACTAAAAGAATCATCAGCTGTATTTTACTTTTTCAGATGGAATGAAAAGTAACTGTATGGAGAGGGGGTGTTTAATTTTTTTTTTTTAATTTTATGTTGTATGCCTCTTTTACAGACTGAAGTACCCTCCCTATGGCTGGTAATTAACCAGACTTCTTTCAGATCATAACATGAGGCTGACATGACAACAGACATCTGAGAACATGCATTTCCTAAACCGTTTGAAGCATAAATTATTTAGGCTAGTCCTATGCCTTTGGGACTTGGTTTAGCTGACCTTTAAATATTTTAATGATTGCATAGGATTTTTCACCATAACAAGCCTTTCAAGATGAAAGAGCAACTGTTCTGTTTGTCATTTTAATCCTACAGTATGAATTAAAAGATTACTTCCATAAAAGTTCTTTTATATCAAACTGTCCTAACAACATGGAGCAATGAGTCATTTTGAGGACTAGTAAAATATTATGCAATCATTCATATGAATCTTTAGATGATAAGTATTATAGGTCTTTAACTCTTGTATCCTTCAGTGTTAAAACTTGAGTTACCGATAATGAACCTTGCAAAGAGAAAAGAGAAGCTTAATTTTTTTTTCTTCTTTACAAGTGTTTAATCAGAAGACATTTACTTATTTGTGTAAAGACAGGGGTAAGATTTCTAGTTTCTTTAAGATCAAAAATATTTTATCTATGTTACAAAGTTGGTCATTCAATAATGACCAAGTGGCTGCCATCCAGGTGACTAGTTTAAACTTAACTGTGGGAATATATAAGTCAAATAAGCAGGATCCACATGCCCAGATATCCTTTGATATGTACCCTGTGGTTAACTATACTACATACAAACAATAGCTGGGATTCAGCACCAATACAGAAAATGCATTAGGAAAAAGAGAAATAAATAGGAGAACTTATTTCCTGGAGAAAGGAGATGCCATTCTTCAAACATTCTGTATTCTACATATGTACAGGTAGGATTTGTTTTGCATTTTGCTCAATGCCTGTTTTTGCACAGAATGGAATCCATTTCATTCAGTAGCAGCAGGTGGACCACCTGAATTATATCCAAGTCTTAAGCCAGAGAAATCCTTCATAACTTTCTCATCATTTGTCACATTCAACACAGGAAAGGAGGTGTTCCTAATTCTTATGTCCTATAATCCAGAAGTTGGGATGCTGTATTGCTAAATGGAAGTGTTTAGTATGATAAAAAAAAAAGAAACCTGGTGACTCATTTTCTCTCTGCTTTGGGAAGGTTAAAATATAGAATACTATTTAAAAAGAATAATAAATTTTATATAAGTCTTAATATATTTCTGTGAGGTAATATGATACTTAATTTATGTAGCTGAAAGAAAACAAAAATAGAATCAAAATTTTAAGAGATGCTGTGTTGTGAAACATCTTACCTAGAGTAATGTGTGAACATGTTTATGTAGTCAATTTGGTTAGAGATTATAATGATACTTTTTTTATTGTAAATTTGAATTACTTTTCTAGCATTATTTTGAGGATTTCCTACCTGCAAAATGTGTCCTTTCACTGAATCCACGCTTCTTTTGCACTTTTGCACATTCATTCTAGTAATTTTTATTTTCTTGTAAATTATTATTCAGATAAGATCCAAAGACAAATAAAAGGTCTTCCAGAAAATTGGACATTCTGTCAAATAAACTGAAATTTCACAGCCAAAAGGTCATTCTGCAGAAATTACTATATACCTGTTGCATTCTGCTTAACATTTTTATTTTTTAGCTAAAGTCAAAGAATACCAGATTAGATATTTGTATTTTATTTATCTGGAAAGAGGCAAGACATTAGCATGGTATTTTCTTTAACATTAAAAATAATTGGATAGACAATTTTCACAATATTTTTAAAGTGTTTTGTTGCAGCCTTTTTTTGCAGAAATTGATTTTCTCATTTGAGCTATTTTATTACTAATGCATATGGTCTACAGAAGGAACATGCAGTAGAACTAAGTGTTCATACAAATCTTTAGCAAAATATTTACTTCAGATCTCAGGAGACTTCACAAAGTACATCATAACTGTTTCTGGGAAAAATCTGGAGAATGTTCAGTAAAAAAAAAAGGATCTTTAAGGAAGATACTACCTTTCTCTCTCTTTTGTTTTTTTTTCTCCCTCTCCCCTCCCATCACACACATTCCCTCTCCTCTTCCCCCCATTCTCCCCACTCAGTTTATCTGTCCATCTGTGAGAGCCTTAACTGCTGCTCTTTTATCATGTAAAATGGACAGATGGATTAGACCTTTTCAAATCGAGATAAGAGCAGGGAAGTTAGGAAGGAATTGGAGTAAAGGGATATTTCCTTCTATAGATGAGTAGACCCAAAATTGCACAGTAACAAAACAACTGATGAATTTATGATTTTCCGCTTTCCTGTCCAATCCATATCTGTTGTTCTGATACTGTTACTGGTAATTGTACACGACAATTTATTGTATAATCTATTATACAATTAAAATTAAATTGTTTTCTTCATTGTACATTTGCTGTTCTAAAGATATTGGCATGAAGTCAGTATTTTTAATGTGTTGATACATGCCTTCCTAAGCATTTAATGCATACTATGAAATAAATTTATTATTTATAAAATTGGAAATTATTTCCAGTGAATTAAGACATTGAGATAAGTAGAAGCAATATCTCTACAGATAGACTGCTCAAGAATAGTGGAAACCATCTTTATGATAGCCACAGTATCTATGTATTTGAAAAATATTTGTAGCTAGTTATTCAACCTCTGACTTCCAGAAAAGAACAGATAAGATATTATTGAGCTTATTCACATAGCAACCCAGTCTAAAAAAGCAGGCATCTTGCTGATTAGTCCTGCTTTCTTCACAGCATTTTGAATAGCAGAGTAAGACTGCTGGATTCTCCTTCCCATTAAAGAAAAGTCTTACTTATTTTTTTTAATCTATTACAGATTAGATTTTACACTGATCTAGCCAATTACTTTCTAAAAATGAACACTAAAAATCTTTTCTCACTAGGCTTATGTTATATAAGTTAGTGCAAGAGAAATATAAATAGTCTTTTTTCTCCCCTGATATCTTTTGTTGTGCTTAGGAACTGAACTGCAAAAATTTCTGCTGTGGCTCCTAGATATTATTTTAAATCTCTTAATTTATTTGAAAGTTGATGTTATATATCATTGGCATATGGGAAGTTATGGATCATATATATACAAAAACAAAACCTCAAGTCTTCTCATGTAATCACTAAAACATCCTTCAAAATTAGTGTAAGCTATGGAAGTAGGTTGAAATTTCTAGAGAATATGTCAGAAAAGTCATTAAAATAGTACTGAATAACTTACCACTCTAAACTTAGAGGTAAAGGAATTATACTTCTTTCTAAAATTTATTTACTTTAATTAGATATGCGCCCATTTTTTCTCTTTTTTTTTTTTTTTTTTTTTTTTATTATTTTTGTACTTAAGCAGGAGAGGAACATCACTGAAATTGATTCAGGAGTCCTCCACTGCACAGACAGAGATACATGAACTCTGTTAATTATGTACTTTTATAAGCTATAGAACACTGCAAAAATAGTACACCAGAGGTGGGATTCACCTTGCAGACCTCTACTACAATGTAGAATCCCCATCTGAGCTGGCAGTTTAGCCCTCCATTTAATTTGGCCTATTTTAGTTATCTATTTTAAGACAGTATGAACTAAACCAGTTACCTTGAAGAACATATTAAAGGTACACAGGAAAGCAGATATTCATCTGGGGCAAAACAACCAAAAATTAGATAGGGAAAAATTAGGAGCTAGTGTATGCATTACCTCCAAAGAGTTAGGGTGTTCGCCACACAGGATGCCTTAGGAAATAACTTGCTTAGTTTTACATTAAAAAATGAATTAAATATGCCTCTCTCTGTTCCCTTAAATTTGTGTAGTAGTAGTACAATCTTCTTCAGATTCTGTAACTTTGGTTGACACATAGTTTTCAGTCTGTATTTTGCACAGGTTTGTGTTTCAGATTTTCTCTTTTTAAATACACATAATAGAAACAAGTTGCAATCAATGTTGTCCAGGGTAACTGGGGAATACAGGAGTTCTCATGGTATCCCAGAGAAAACTCTTCAAGAAGCTTTTTGTCCTGAATTTTTTATCTCAGGAAAATGTTAAATGCCTCTACTTTCCTTATGCACACTTAACCCTGCTTCTAGCTCCAAACTTTTAGTCTGTCTTTGATTCATTGCAAAAAGCAAAAAACATTTAATGCCTTCTTCTTTGTGCTTGAAGATGTAACATAATCTTCAATAGTCAGCCCTAGATGGCACATGTCTGACACCTAACCCAACAGAAGAATGTATATACATATTATATATATTTTTAATAGAAGATCTATCCATGATGATGGATTAGTTGAATAATAAATACATATCATCACTTTTGTCTGTCTTCTCTCCTTTTGTTAACTGTAGATGTATTTTCCAGCATTTATGTAAAGTTCCTACCCAGGAGAACATAGATTTAGCAAAATATTGATGATGATATATTACTATTGGTGTTCATGTCACACTTATCTTTGGAAAAAAGTCTCATTTGAGGGGTGGGAGGATTAGTTTAGCTGACTTTAGCTGCTGAAGGTGGATGACTTTTACACAACTCATTTAGAGTGGGTTGAATTAATTTCCAAAGGTACTTATCTTTCTCTATCAGTAATATAGAGACTAAAGAGAATAAAGTGACTTGCATAATCCAGACTCCTACCTTTTAGGTCATTAAAACTTGCTTTAAATGAGTTTCACTTAAACACTGCTCTTATGTGGACAATAATTGTTCCTGCTTATGTTTAGCAAATCTAAAGCATGGTTTTAATGCAACTGCTGAATGAAATAAATAATGCAACATCTCATTTTTTATATTTATTGTTATTACTATAAAATATAAATGTACATTTGGACAAGTTTCAGTAGTGCAGAAAATATATATTTAAATAAAGTGTTGAATGATGGGTAAATTTGATGCAAATAAAAAGTTTTCCTATTAATTGTGTATTCTTATTTATTGGTTAATGTACAGGGATTTCACAGATGACCTATCATTTTTGTATACAAAAAATAAAAATAAAACCAAAGAAGCTTTAACTGTTTGTGGTGGATCAGCTTTGGCCAACAGATTCATTTCCACCCAGTTGCTCCTTCCTTTCCTCTCCTCAGTATGGCAGAGGGAGAAAATAGGATAAGATAGGTCATATGTTGACTTAAGGACAGGGAGATTGGTTTTACAATTGCCCTCATAGGTAAAACAGAATAGAAATGGAGAAAAGAAATTCAATTTATTGTCTATTACAATATCTTTAGGTAGTGAGAAACAAAAAGAAAATATATCAATAACACATATCCCCCTTCCTCTTCACACTTGACTTTTCATCCAACACCTCTTCCAACAGAGACTACTCCTACAGTCCCCCACTGAAAACATCTTGACATCTCCACTCAATATATTGGGGTTTTTTCACTCTCTGTTTTGTTTCTTTACTTTTATTCTTCTCAATCTGAAAAAAGTTCAAGAAGATCTTCTGGCAAATAGGACTGCATGCTTCTATTTTAATATGTACAGTATATAGAAATGTAAATAAAATCTGAAAATAACAGCAGTAGAAAATCACTTCTCCTATTTTACAGTTTGGTTCAGCACTGTGTGTTTTATGAAGGTTAATACTAGCTCCTAATACTGCCTCTGATGTGCATGCGCAGCTTTAGGAAATCCTTGAGTGCCTACATGAAAAGATATGCCTTCCTAAGAAGGAATAAAAAAGTAATAGAGATATTCCTGTATTTATATTGAAGCATGAGCGGTGTATGACAAGTTCACTAATGTAGAACAGAATTCTGAATATTATTCCCCTAAGGAATCAGAAAGTATTTTTATACTGCGTGCATGGAAAGCAGGATCAGATTGAAACAATTCTATTTTCTTACTTTGCTCACCTTAATATTTGTGAGTTGCTGACTTTACTTTCCATTAGCCTCATGTCTTTTATTTATTTATTGCTCTGATGCTGTATGTCATTAGAAGTCTTTATGATTCCCAGGATGCTGATGTTGTAAAGTGAGCTTGAAATAAAGGCTCCAAGTTTGAATTCCAAAGTTTAGACTGATCTAGTAATATAGCTTTTGTTTCTAAAGCTTAAAATTTTAATGTGTTTCATAGGCATGTTTAGGCTACTTACTTTAGACAAAAAGTCCGGTCTGCTATTCAAATGTCATACATCATTTCCCATCACGGGTTTAAAGAAACATAAATACAAGAACAGTCAATACTGTCTTAATTTTTGAAACTTGATAAATTTCAGCTGCAGTTTTTACCAATAGTATTTTCAAATATAAAACTTCCACTTTATATATTTTCTCATGCTGTTTTACTTCCAGAAATTTCTTAGTGATTTTAGTTATTTAAGTGTGAATTCAAGAGCCTAAAGTATGGAAGTACAAAGTATGATGGATCTTCATGGTTGAACAAAATACACACTGGAAAAACCCCCTCAGTTACACACAGCAGTTTATGTAGAATTTATTATTGTTCTCAATGCAATGTTCTGTGAGAGTAATATTTTCCTACTTTTCTGGCTCAGCTTTGAAATTTGTCATGTTCCTTTGTAGACTGATGTCAGCATATAATTTCTCAGATTGCAGAAGGATGAAGTTATAGGTATTTGCTACAGGCTGGAATAGTAATTTCACAAAGACTCTAAAGTTCTCAATAGTGACATTTAAAACAATGTAGCCTCAGTTCCAAGTCTGTGTTACTTCTGGAAGTAGATTGTGTTTAGGTCTGAAAAATATTTCAGAAATGACTTCTTAATGTGATATTTTTTTCATGAAAGGTCTAATATGCCTGATTCTAATTTCATTTACAATGTATTAACATTTGTTAATTATTTTTAATATAGCTTTTCTTTTATCACTGCCTGACATGTGTAAGGTTTATAACGTTGCAATGTCACAATTCTAATGTATTTAACAGATTTTTTTAATGAGGAATGAGGGCTTTTCCTTGCCTAAAATTACGCAACAGAGTAAGAATGCATAGTTATTGAAATGGTTAATGCTTTATCAGAATAATACTGAAACCAAATGAAATATGTGAGGAAATGGAGGTAAGTTTAAAAGGAAATTGCAAAGAGAGTACATAGTAAACATATCATACAGAAAAATGTTTATAGAAATATTTTCTTAAAATAAGTTATTCAGTCATTAAAAAATTTTATTTAACTTTTAAACTGATGTGATCTAAGTTTTCAGATTCCAACTAAATGTTGATGCTTCTAAATCAAAATTAGTGATAAAAAATAAAGTCCTTTGATATCTGTAAAAATGAACTTTTTGTGATACTCCAAATCTAAGAGGAAAGTATTTTGTACACGCAATATTCCTGGATTGTTGGATCAGGATTTCAGATAATCCTCATCATTATATACCACATTTATTTAGCCTGATTTAAAATTCCCTTTGAAACTAAACTTCTAGTAGAGATAATCAAAATGAAGCTTGAGTAAGTTGTTCAGGACTGGGATGATCACAGTTTGTTGCCAGTGGTTTTAAACTGTGCAAGCAGTAGAATGATAAAATATAATATGTGCCAGAGTAGAAATGCGTGCTGCTTCCTTTTACCTGTCTCCAAGATAAACCTTCAAATGCAAGGAAAAAGGCACAGCTCCCTGAGGACTGCAGTGAATTATAAGTAGCAAGACTGAAAGAGGAAAACAATCCGTTTGAAATACAAAAGTTTAAAGACCTTATTATGTCACCCTTCAAGGTGGGAACATAATTTGCACATGAAAATAAGGACATATCTGGAACTAAGTTAATTTAAGTGTGATAAATCTCAAGTGAACAAGTAGGAAAAAAAAAAAAAACAGCAAGGAGAAACAGAAATATATTTTTTATTAGTTTATACAGTGATCAATTATATCTATATTTTACATGAAAATCATCTTGAGACCCCAAGGTTATCTCCCTGAACAGATTCACTTTGCATTCTCACAGCCTAACTTTAGGCATTCAAGCACACTACCTGGAGTATTTTAAAGTTCTCTTAGGCAAACAGGCTTCCCAGGTTAGCATACCATGGAACACAGCAGATGGACTGTCCCCAGGCTGCCTATGAGAAGTGTACTGATGAGAAGCAGTCGTTGAGATAGGATGTGATCACAAGGCAGGTGGAAATCCTTGAAATGCTTACTGCTATTGGTTTGAAAAATACTATTTAACTGAGCACAATTGTGCACTTGCTCCTGAGGCTGCCATAACAGGACACAAAATAATTGTATTTGTCACTCTTTTACTTTGAGCTTAACCAAAATGAAACTAAGAGAATTTTTGTTACTTTAGAAAAAATGGAATTTGATTTTAAATTTTAACACAATTTATCCACAGTATAACTGTATATCATGGGGATGCAGTGCATCATTGCATAACAGCTAGATGATAACTAATTTAGAATTGTGAAATGCAAAGCTCACATAACCTGGAGCGTCATCAACTGATGCCTTACTTCCCCAATCTCTTTGTTTTCCAAAGAATATACACTGATTTCTGAAAACACTTCCAGACATATTGTGTTGTTGTTGCTTATGCCCTTTGTCAGTTTATGATATTTCCTGACTGTTTGCTATCATTGTTGCAATCTTGTTTGACAGCAGTGATGTGTGTTTCTCATGGAGCACACAGGCAGTCCAGGAAGCTGTACCATAGATCAAATCCCCCGTGCTCTTACTCTGCTCTAATTTTGGATGTAACCCAAGAAAAAATTGTCTCAGTCAAGATTTACTAAAATACTGATCACTAGTTTTTTGTTAGTCAGTTTTTCGACAGCTTCTTACCTTATTATGGTTAAACTTATCTGATGATATTTTCATAAGAGCATTGAAAAAATTACAATATTGTAGAACTAGCTATAGATGGATTCATTTTTACTTCTTCTTTTAAAAATATTTATGTCATGATCACCTATCTTCAGTTTAAAAATCCCACTAGAAATCTCTCATTAAAAGACAGCATAGTCCAGCTTCACTAATGAAAAGAGAAAGTATCTTCTGTTCTGTTTATCTGTCTTATCTACCCTAGCTAATCAAGGGTTTAGCCACACCATATGTATGATGTCCTGCTCAGGAAGAAAGTCTGGGGATAGTGGGGACATTTGGAGTTATGGTCTTTGTCAGTACAGATTGCCGCTATTCATGAAGGAGTCTTGGTTTACTAAAAGTACATGAACACCTGTCTGCTGATGGAAAGTAATTAATTAATTTCTTTTTTTCCCCCTTACATGTGAACGTTTTGCTTTACTTATCATATTGTCTTTATTTCAACTCACAAGTTTTCCCACTTTTATGCATTGAATTCTCTCTTCCATCCTGCTTTGGGACAGTGACTGAGTGACTGTGAGGGTCTTAACTGCCTACTGGGATTAAATCACAACAACTAAAAAAGGGTTTTGTTCAGTTGAATAAAAATAGTTTAGCGCTGGCAGGGTTTAATGTGGTCAAGGACAAAACCTCAGATTCTCTGTAGTAATAAGATGGAGATATTGATTATTGCCATAAGGATATACACTTGCTTTAGCTGAAATGTTGCTGCCCTCTGCAAGATGCCTGCCTTTGAGCAATGTGTCAGAATGTATGACATGACAATGTTATTTATATATTCAAATAGAAACAGAGATTTGTATTAGTCTATAATATGCTCAAAGAGTTCTGTTGAAATAAGAATTTTGAAAAATGTGTAGTGACCAATAGTAAGCCCCTCAGACTGTTACAGCTTTTGCTATAGATATAATAACCTCATGGAGGAGTTTACACAACCATCTCTTGGCACCACAAACTTGCCAGAGGCAAATTTGGATTCAGCAGTTATTAATGTCTGAAAAGGGAGCTAAGACAATTGCCAAGTAACCAATGCTTGCCTGGAAATATGTGAATGTAATGCCTAAAAGTAGTATGAAAAGTAAATAGCTGGACATTAGACCTGAAAATAACATGAGAAAGGAACAGGAACAGAAGATCAAAGAGATATTGAAAACATTTAAAGTAAAAGTTCATTGCAAAGCCCATGTTTCTCTCAGACCAAAACACCAATGAAATTAAGCTGTCATGGTAAATCAAAGTTAATGTATGCATTAAAGGTGTTGGTGAGAGAGGAAAAGATGGTGAGTGAGATGTGTGACAGTAAATTGGGATTCTCCAAAAAGCCTGTATAATCAGTTGCCAATATTCTGAGTCCTCTGCAGAATGACTGTACCCGAGGAGGAAAATTTACAACACATGAACAGCCTCATATGTTCTGTTGTTATTCATAAGTTGCTCTTTGCTGTTTGTCTTTGCTCAGAAAATTGGTGACTTTCTACAAGAAAGGGTTACAGCATTGGTGGATAGAGGAAGAGTGGCATTGTATACCTGGACTGGTGCCAAGCATTTATACACTGTCCCATGCAACATGGTTGTCTATAAAATCGAGATGAATTTTACAGGTCAACCATTGCACGTACAGTGAATCTTCTAAGTGGTGATATGCAAAGATTTGTAGTCAACAGCCTGATTATCTGTCTGAAGAATTGTGACAAGCAGCATCCTTCAGGGTTTGGCATTGGGACCAGTATTATTTAATGTCTTTGTCAGGAATGTGAACAGAGAGATTGGGTGCACCCTCAGTAAGTTTGTGAATGACACCAGGCTTGGTGTTGCAGTCAAAGAACTTGAGTGAAGTTCTTTGATGCTATCCATGGAGATCTTGACCAGCAAGCCCACTGCACATTCGGCTGCACCAAAAGCAATGTGGCTGATGGGTCAGGAGCAGTGGTCCTCTCCCCCTATACTCTATTCTTGTGAAAGTCCTGGAGTTCTGTGTCCAATTCTGGGGTTTCCAACACAAGAAAGACATGGACCTACTTGGGCAGGTCCAGAGGAGGGCCATGAAGATGGAGTACCTCTACTATGAAGACAGGTTGATCAGCCTGAGAAGACCTTCTAGCAACCTTCAGGTACCAAAATGGGGGTTGATAGGAAAGATGTGGAGGAACTGCTTATCAGGGAGTGTAGCTGCAGGATGAGAGGTAAAGGTTTTAAACTGAAAGACTTAGATTAGTAATCTGCTATAAGGAATAAATTCTTTACTGCGAGGGAGGTGAGACGCTGGAATAGGTTACTTAGACAAGTTGTGGATTTCCCATCCCTGGAAGTGTTTAAGGCCAGTTTGAATGGGGCTATGATCAACCTGATCTGGTGAAAGGCATTCCTGCCCATGGCAGGCAG
Organism: Haemorhous mexicanus; assembly: GCF_027477595.1. Taxonomy (NCBI): domain Eukaryota; kingdom Metazoa; phylum Chordata; class Aves; order Passeriformes; family Fringillidae; genus Haemorhous; species Haemorhous mexicanus. Next base: position 75,090,264 of record NC_082342.1, on the reverse strand, counting down.
TTAGTGCCCATCTATTTTCCCAGTATAAGCACACCCACAGTAACTGATGAAACATCACAGCCCCTATGGTACAGAAAAAGGCATTGGAGGGATTGATAGCCAGCACCGTGGCTATCATGGAAAGGGTCACTATAAGCAAAAGTACTTTTTTTAAGGAAAAAGAGCATAAGGATACAGGTGTGCTGTTTCTTCAGAGAAGTCTACTGTGTAATCTAAGATAGGCTTGAGTGGTTTTTTGCTCAAAGGTAATAGAGTAAAAACCTTTTTCATTTTCTGTCCCTGGCTCAAAAGCTGGAATTTGCTGGTTATCTTCATTGCCTGCTCCTTATTTTAGGTGACAAGACAAACGCAGCAATGAGGATACTTTTCAGAAAAATACAGAAACTTGCAGCATGAATTCTGGTTCAGATTTCTTGGCATGCACAGGAAGGAAAAACAGTAAGTTATGAAACAAATACATTATGAATCAAGGACAGCTGCTATGCAACTGACTATCACAGTTGCTAAAACCTTCTGTAGGTGTAGAGTGACAAAGCTCATCACTGACGTAGTAAAACAGAGCCAGTATTAATGAAAAAACAGCACTGTCTAACCTGAAAATCCTTAAAAGGGTTGCAAAAATATGCCTACAGCTCCAGTGCAGAGTGCAAAACCTTGTGGAAGTGTTATAGAAGCCTTCTACTTTGCATCAGACTCCAGGCTATGAAATGGATCATCTAAGATTAAAATGATGGGATTTTTTCTTGGGTCTATTTATTTTTTCAGTCTTTACAGTACAATTTGCCCTCTATACAAGAAAGATGAAGAAGGTGGTGGCAGAAGTATTTTACATCACCACAGTTCCATTTTTCTGGGGCTTAAGATACTACTATTACCATGTGTAATCTTCCTCCCCTTGTGGTAATTTTGGCTTAAATTCCAGTTGTTGTGGCTCTGTGGTTTCATGACATTATTAAAAATTTCATCAGTAAAAATGATAAATTCCTTTGTTTTTTCAACATTTCTGCAAAGCCAAATTATCATCCTCATTTTATGGTCACGTAATATTCCCAGTCGTGCTTATTAGTTAATTTTAGTATTTCAAACTACAGTATAGCACACATAAAACTCAGACCTTCCAACATACTAATGTTGTTTAATTTATTTCATTTAGATAGGGTAAATTTTAAAGCCAAACTTGTAATTTCAACACGTAATACAATCATCCCAAAACCTCATTTTCTGTAAAATTACTTCAAAAGTCATTATTTACATTGATAGTCTATATCTATTTATTAAATAATAGATACATCATTGTTTCCAGAGGTTTGCCTAGAAGCTGTTACCAGCCTATCCAAGTCTTAATTCTATTGTCTCACTGGAATTTTTTTGATTGACGACATTTATTAGTCACACATAGACCCAGATGTGGGATGCAGGACTGTGGCTTCTATTCTGGGTAACTTCTCAAGATTATATATGTGCTTTGGATCATATACTAAGCCCAGGGTCTGCCTATATTTGTAACTAATGAAAGACCCAAGCTCTTATTGTCTGAAAAGTTCTTCCGCTTTTCTCTTGTTTTCTGAATCTGTGTCATGAGACAGAGCTAGAGGTGAGTTCTCAGGACACAGAGAAAAAAAGAGATAAATTGCCAGTGTTACAAAGAGGATATGGTCGATAGATCTACCCTACCAGCAGAAGAATCTCTTCCAGGTATATTCTCCATACTTCTGTTCAAAAGTTGTAAGCATTTGGGGGCTTTCTAGCTTTATTTACAATTACATTTGTCAGGAGTTCCCACAATCAATAAACCTTAATTAAAAGATAAATATACTGTAGAAGTGTGTAATCCACATTACCAAAAATGGATACTTCCAATTAAATGCATAGATCTGCACTGGAAACCTTAGACACCACTTGTCCCCCTTTTTAAAGCCTCATATCCATGAAGCTTTAGATATTTTCTATGAAAATTCATATTATTTTTTACTTCTAAAAGCCTATCAGTAAGCAAAACTATCTAAAAACCCAGAAGACCAGAACATTTATGATGAGAAGCATTTACACTTGAAAATATTTCATATCGGTATATGATCACAATTTTCTGCATGTTTTATGATGGTGGTACTTTTCTTACTTTTTCATTTGGTGATGGTATTTGCCTCTCACATGAGTAGTGCAAGTGAGAAAGTTATGAGCCATCCATTTTGGCTCAATACCAAGACCTGAGTCTTTGTGCTGTATGTCTGACAGCTTTTAATAGAAGTTGGATTTAATCCGATTTTATAGACTAAAAAGAAAAATGGAAAGTTTTTTTGCTAGAGTTAGCAATCACAAAAGCACTGTGTGAGCATTATGGTTAACATTATTGGCCAGTGACTTCTTAATTTTAGCCATAAATCCAAGAGCCAGCAGCAGTTCCTGTTTGTCATTTGGCCCCGACTTTATTCTGGAGAAACAAAGAAAAAGCACATACAACCCAGTGATGCAGATCTGTCTCAGGGGTATTGAGCACATGGTCTCTTTTATGAAATTGTTAATAGGAAGACTCTGTATCAACAAGTCAAATAGATTTCAGGTTATATAGCTCCACCAACAACGCTTCTTTCATTACCAACTCCCAATTTTAATCTAAAAATGAACCCTGTTGGCTCATGGTTTGGTTTTTTTTTTTTTTTGTGGCAGCTCACTCTGTGACAGGTAGTTTGTAAGAAAGAAATGTGATGCAAGATGCAAAGAGCAAAAGTATTTCTGCACGTGATACAGCAAACTAACAGAATGTTGATATTGTTTCAAGCTTCTGTAAAACTTTTAAACATTGCACTGTATTAAGGTGATGGAGAGGCAAGGAGTACATGGAAAATAATGACAGAATTATAGAAAATGCTCAGAAATAAATGTCCATTACTGATAGAAATATAGGTGAGAGATTTAATCAAAACAGATTTATACATACTGCACCTCTGTCTTTGAGTCTTTGTGTCAAATAGAAAATAATTATTTCAAATACAGTCACCAATTCATCATTTTCCCCTCCCTTCTGGTATTTGTCTAATTTATATCAATTAATTCAGTGTTTTCAGTTTCCAAACTTGATTAAGAAATAAGGACCAGACATTTAAAGGCATGCGAATGGGAGCGGAATTATCACAATATATTTTATAATCTGGCCTATAAGCAATATTAAAAAAAAAAAAAGAAAAAAAAGTATACTGGCAGAGAAATGGTCACAAGATTAACTCCTTAGCTGAAAATGTCATTCAACAGCAAAGTCATTAACATTCTCTTTTACTTAGAAAGAAATTGTCATTCCCACATGACATCCTTATCTCCAAATTGGAGAAACATGGGTTTGAAGGGTGGACTATTCAATGGATAAGAAATTTAGTAGAGGGGACAACCAGAGAGTTGTGGTCAATTCCCTGTGTCTAGGAAGAGCTGGTGTTGAATTGTGTCCTTAAGGGCTCTGTCTTGGGACCAGTGCTCTCTAGTATCTTCAGCAATGACATGACATGAACAGCACAGCAAGAGGGAGTGCACCACCATTAAATTTGCAGATGACACCGAGCTGAGTGGTGCACTTGACAAACCTGAAGGACAAGATGCTATCCAGAGAGACACTGGAAGAGGTTGTGAAGTGAGCCAATGGAAATCTCATGGGGTTCAACAAGTCCAAGTGGAAGGTGCTGCACCTGCCTCCGGGCAATCCCACATATGAGTAAAGATGGGGACAAGAACCCATTGAGAGGAGCCCTGCAGAGGACTTGGAGTGCTTGTGAATAGAAGCTGGACATGAGTCAACTGTGTGCACTGGCAGCTCAGAAAGCCAACAGGATCCTGGGCTGCACCAAAAGAAATGTGAGCAGCAGGTGGAGGGAGGTGATAAAACAAGGGATAATGGCTTTAAACTAAAAGTGGGTAGGTTTATTTAAGGTATTGCAATGAAATTCTTTGCTATGAGGCTGGTGACAGGCTGGAACAAGTGGCCCAGAGACATTTAAGATGCCCCTTTTGTCAGAAATATTTACCTAAAGGCCAGTTTGGATGGGGCTTTAAGCGGCCTGGTCTAGTGAAATGTGTCCCTTCCCATGGCAGGAGGGTTGGAAATAGATGATTTTAAAGGTCCCTTCCAGCCTGAGCTGGTCTACAATTTTACAATTCTGTGATTAGTCTGTCCTTTCTCATTATACTCTTTTATTTTCCCTTTCTTAACTTTCCATTTTCCTTTGCACTTGCTCCTGTTGAGTTGTACTACAGGATGGATTAAAAAGAAATTCAAATTATAACTGCACAGCTCGTGACTGAGGAGTTATATGGCACAAAAGATAAGTCCCAGCTATAGAAAGAGTTAAACTGTCTGACAGCAGGAATGCCAGAGAGACTAGACCTCCCTGAAAAGAAGGGAAATTTCCCTTGGTGATGGAGCAAATAACACCCAAAACATTCTCTTGTAGCCAAAGTGGAATGGGATGACTCAGAGGCCACCTTTGGGCAGCAGCGCTGGTGCTGAGGTATGGACCTCTAACGCAGCACTCACTGGATCAGTGCTGGTGTAACAGTTTATAAGGAATTGGCTCATGGCACATCTTTGCAGACTCTTTGTAGCACTGCTTACGGCAGTAGGACTGTGTGCAATGCACTGGTGGGGGGGGGAGGTTGTTTATTTTATTAACCTACAGTTAACCTGTGCTTAATTTGCCTTGAGGGATACAATAAAGTTCCCTGATATGTATCTTTTTTTTCTCTGTCTCCCTGATTCTTTCTATTTCCTCTCCTCAAGCTGTTGTTCTGTACTAGGATGATGGAGGCAAATAATATCTTTCCCTCCAATTTTTATCAAAGCCTGGTTTTGTCCCAAAGTTAGTTCTGTCTTTGAAATGGTCTAATATTAATCACAGTGATTTAAAAAAAGTGTTTTCCATAGTAGCATTAGATTTCTGACATAAAAATTTACTCATTTGTATTGTGCTTCAAAACCATTTAAGTACAACATATTATTAGTTAACTCACTTTGTGGATTTTTTTTCTTAATTTAGGATAATTAGATTAAAAATATTATGAAATCATAAAAGGATTGCATTAATAACAGATAAAGAATTTGTCATGGATTAGACTACAGAAATAAAAACTCCTGTAAACATACTGAAGTGTGTTTACTGTGTGGTATTTTCTCAATTTCTTTTTTTTTTTCTGTTGTAATTCTTGAGAATTTTGATATCATTGAATCTGAAGGCTCTGATCCTTAGATTTTAATGATTTGCCCTGTATTATTTAGACATCTACCTATTTTTATTTTTTAGTAATTTTCATATAATATAAAGACAAAAAAACACCCACAAACAAACAAACAAACAAAATAAAACCAATTCCCACCCCCCCCACCCCCCCCCAAAACTTTCTGTATGCAGATGCAACTTTTTTCCTATGGTTGACCAATGAAATACTGATCCATTTTCCTCAGGAAGGCAAGTGTTATAGAATGGTATGTCAAGAGTGCTATGGGCTAATTGTTCATCTCTTTTCTTATCTTTTTTTCCATTTTTATGTATGTGAGTGATGTTCTATAATTTTTAGCTGTGTTTGTCTATATATCTGGGTGATAATGACCTAATTTATCAGTCATTCTGCAAGTAAAATGATCATGTTCTGAAAATATCCTTTTTATCATACCTGTTATTCAAAATATAGATTTGGTTTGGACTATTGCACTTATAAATAGGAAAATTTAACTAATAAATGTTCAATTTGGTAATACTGAGTTTTAATCCTATTATTTCAAAAGCAATAAAAAATTCTAGCTATTACTCATTGTTTGCAGAGTGGATAAACCAGTAAGATTCAAATTTCTAAAGTTATGCAAACAACATACTTTATCACATTTATTATGTTTGTGCTGTCCAATGATGAGTGCACATTTATTCAGGCCTTCTGAACACTCACAAATTACAAATCAAAGTGCCATAGCAGGACCCTCAAACTGTGGGGACTAAGCACTTCAGTTCTTCTTTTCACAGCTGTCTGCTCCAAAGTTCATACATGCAGGTTCAGAATATAGAAACTTTTCTCATTATTTATTTTCTTTAGTCATTTTCCAGTTCTATATTTTCACCTGAGTTTTAAGGTATTGCTGAAAAAAAAGATGCTTTCCTAAGGTATTATAACCTTGATTAGGATGGTTTGCTTGAATGTCGTCTTGATATGCATTACAATAGCACTAACAGCAGAGACTTCATCTTCTTTTCTGCTATCGGTCATATATGCAGAGGAAAAAGTAGTTGTTTATTTCTTTTATTTTTGGTTGCATAAGGTGGTTGTAAGAGCAGAGATTTATACTCTATGTTATGAAGTTGAAATGATGAAAAATAGTAAATTTAGAGGTATTGGTATTCTTTTAAATGTTAAAGGCATTTGATTCCTGGCAATTTTTCAAATGCAAACTTTTGAATATTTATATCCTAATTATCAGAGTGTGTATAGTTCGTCATAATTTACTTATGATGCTGCAGTTCTTGTGGACTACAGAAAGGTAGGGGCTGGTCAATAAAGGGTTCTTCTGGGAATTTGGTGAGTTTAAAACAGTAATTTAAGCTTCCATTGTTCTGATTCTCCAGCAAATATGACAGATAATAGAAAGTCATATTCAGCAGATTTAGCTTTTATTTTTGATTTAGCATTTTAAATCTCTGTGAATGAATACATCATGGCTTCCTAAAAATTCTCTCATTTGTTCCAATTTATGACAATTAAGGAAAGGGTTTTATAGCTTACAATATTATCTGAAAGCTGCATTTGGATCCATAGTAATCTGCCTTGGCATTTTCAAGTTTCATAGTTGTAGAGAATTTCTTTTGTGTTGAAGTGGTAAAACTGTATGGTAATTGGTCATTGTTTGCACTGCTGTACTTAGAAACATTTCACTGCTGCCATTATAATCTTAGTATTTCTAGGGCTGTATAATTTATCTGTGAAAATTTGCTTTGGGCTAAAGCTTGGCATGCAAATTGTGTGTCCATTTTTAGATTACATGAACTTCAAAAAAATTACAGCTGGTATACACTTTTTTTTTTTTTTTCCATTCTACTTGATAACTAAAAACTAGTCAAATCCTGACATTTAGAAAACTGAAATGCAGTTGTGGCTCTGGGATCAAATCCCATGAAGGAATGCAACTGAAGCTTTATATTTGCTAGAAGACATGCATATACCAGTGTACACACATTATTAAATACAGTTCGAATTGGGTGAAAAATAGACTCAGTCCATGCATGATGCTGCATGCAAATATGACTGGTAGGTATATAAACAGTCCTCTGGCTATTTGAATACTTGAGTCTTCATTTGCAACACTCAGTAATACTAGCTAAAGATTTTTAGTACTAGTGCTATAAAAGCGCACAATAACAAAAAAATCAGCAAGGCACTGGTGTTAAAAATCAATTATGGCAGAGTTGCAACATTAAAAAACTCATTTCATACTGATGTTAAATCAACGATTTCCTAACACCACATTGATTCTAGCTAGTATTTTTTGTCAAAGTATTCTTAGAATAATTCTAGGAAATGTCTCAATTTTTTCTAAATCCATGTCACAATAAAGAAAGTGGAAAGCAAAAAAATCATTTGAATAGTGAAATCAACCACTTGCTAAACTACTGCAGAGGTTTCTGTACTCAGTAGTCCTCCAAACATGAGTGATATAAATGCAGGACCACTCTGTGGCAGACTACAGCTACTTCAAGAGCAAAAGATAGATTTACCTGATTAGATATTATCCTTCAAATTGGTCTTTTATCTCAAGCAGTAACCATAAGCAGATGGCCAAGGAAGAACAATGATGAGACAAACAAATATTGTTGTGATCATTCTTCCTGTCTCATATCAAGCCAACAGTATTCTGGGCTGCAGATCAAGGGGGATGACTCTTCCCCTCTCCTCTGTTCTTGTGAGATCTTATTTGAAATACCCTGTTTATCTCTGTGATTCCCAGCATAAGAAAGCATAGACCTGCTCAGTCAGGTCCAGAGGAGGATGACAGGAAGATGATCAGAGTGCTGAAGATGACCAGAGGGCTCATTCTCCTATGAGAATGCGTGGGAGAATTGGGCCTGCTCAGCCTGGGGAAGAGAAGACTCTACAGAGACCTTACAGCAGCTTTACCATATTTAAAGAACACCTAAAGGATATATGGGAAGGGACTTTTTATCTGGGAGTGTGGTAATAGGAAGATGTGAGATGGTTTTAAACAGAAAAAGGAAGGTTTAAACTAGGTGTTAGGAGTAAATTCTTTGCTGTGAGCCTGGTGAGACTCTGGAACAACTTGCCCAGAGAATGGATGCCCCATTCCTGGAAGTGCTCATGGCCATTTTGGGTGGAGCTTTGATCAACCTGATGTACTGGACGGTGTCCCTGCCCATGGCATGGGGGTTGGAATGGATTTAGATTTCTTCCAATGTAAATCATTCTACAGTTCTATGATTCTACATGCCACTATAAGGGCTGGGTCATTTTTTTAGTTATCTGTTGGAATTCTTTTGACAATTCAGTAAATTGAATCTATCAAAAGTACGTTAGGACAGTTCCTTTAACACCTACTACTTTATAAGTGTGCACTTTTATTCTTTGATTTTTTAGTATTTCTTTTCAATCTTAAAGTTAATGAATTAAATATATAGCTCCAAAAAACGAAAAAAAAAAAAAAAAGAGACAATTTAGAAGTATTGAAGTACCTTATAAGCTCTTTATTTTTGAAGTGATCATGTTGAGGAAAAAAGAAGTGAGATTAAATTGAATTATACTACTTTACATTTATAGGAGTATGGTGAAAATTAAATACACATAATATTACACAGAATCACTCAATCCATGAACAGGTGAAGAAAGGTCACTAGAACTAGTTGCCCAGGTCCATGTATAGATGGATTTTTAATATGTCCAGGGAGGGAGACTCTACAAGCCCTCTGAGTAATCTATTCCAGTGCTCAGTTACCCTTACAGTAAAAAAGCTTTCCTGATGTTCAGATGAAGCCTCCAGTATTTTAGTGTGTGTGACCATTGTCTCAGATCCTGTCATTGGCAACCTCTGAAAAGAGCCTGGCTCTGTCTTCTTTGCACCCTACTTTAACATGTTAATAGACATTTATAAGATCCCTCTAAACCTACTCTAGGCTAAACAGTTCCAGCTTCTCAGCCTTTCCTCAAAGAAGAGGTGCACATTTCCCTTTGTCATTTTTGTGGCCATTTTCTGGACTCTCTCCTGCACATGAATGTCTCTCTTGTACTGAGAAGTCAAGAGCCTGACGTAGGACTAGGCCAGACATTTAATAATTTAAGTTTAGCAAGTTGGTCAGGCATGACTTCCCCTTGGTGAAGCAGGGCTGGCTGCTCCTGATGACTTTCTTATTTTTACCATCTCTGGAAGTGTTTTCCAGGATTGCTCAATCACCTTTCCAGGGATTGAGATAAGGCTAACTGGCTTGTAGTTCCCTGGGTCCTCACTCCTGCATATCTTGAAGAGAGGAGTGGTATTTGCCCTCAGTGCTACTTGACAGTGGCTGCACAATGTCATGTACCAGCTCCCTCAATACCTGTGTGTCTCTGTATAGAGTTTGGCTGGCCTGCTAGGGCCCATGGACATATTTATGTCCAGGATGTTCAAGTATCCTGTGACCTGATCCTCTTCTACCAAGGGTAGATCTTTACATCAGCAATTCCATATGGCCATTGGGATCTCTGATTCCTGAAGACTGGTCTGCTAGTAAAGACTGCCAAAGAAGACATTCAGTAAGTCAGCCTTTTCTATATTCCATGTGACCAGGTCCTCCACTTTTTTGGGCAATGGACCTGCATTTTCCTCAGTTTCCTCTTCTCTCTTATGTACTTACAGAAACACTTTTTGTTTCTATATCCCTGTTTAAATAGAAGTACTGTATTTAACTCCTGGTAAAAAGAAAAGAATGAAATGTAGACCAGAAACCGTTTGGAAATTAGCCATAACTGTAATTGTACTGTCACAATAACATCTACAATCCCTACAAGAGATTGAAAGTAAATGTTATTAGTCATACATGTTAAGTTGTGCATTTGTGATTGTAAAAAATGTTTTAAATGTTACTCAAATATTGTGGAGTAAAAACAGTACAGAAGATGAAATTAGTAGTTTATCCTTTAGCCTGAGTGATGTATGTCATATAAGGTGGTGATCAGAGGGTATCCTGTGTAATTTGTGTAATCCTGGAAATACCCAGTATATTATTTTGTTGTCAGTGTAAACAAAAAAATCCAAAACTTACCACCATAACCACAACCACCAAAAATTTTAATTTTAGTGTCATAACACATTGTAGTCGTAACAATTTTCTTTTAATATGCCTTCAATGTCAGAGACATTTTCAAGACCAATTAAGTCAAGGTTTTGCTCAAAACCCCATGATAATCCAATATTAACAAAATATGTATAATCATACCTCTTTTACAATGCAACACAGATTGGGAAAATATATCATTAGGAAGACATTAATTTTAGCAAGGTAGAAGCAATGAAGTTTTCTGTATTCCTAGGTCAGTTTTACCAACAAATGACCAGACATACGTCAACAATTCATCTTGCATGCTATGCTCTAGGTTTTGATAAAAAATCTGATAGTAGTTCAAAATGCTTATTTTCTTTTGCTCACAACTGTGTATTCTATGTAGTCCGTTCAAAGTGGATAAAAAAAAAATGATTTGTGCATCTCCTGTAAGATATCTGGTTCAGCAGACGCCAGCCTGGTTTTGCTGTTTCACTGGTGGAAATATCAAACAAATCCAGTGTCCCATTACGTCACCTAACTTCAGGACTTGAACATGAAAATTCCAACCAACTAACACACTTGAATATAGATTCCTATTAAACAGATGACCCATTATACATGTGAGGGGAAATGAGTGATATTACTTCAAGGACAGACTGATCACATATCTGAATTACCACCTATTTATTTTAAGCCCACTCGGAGTCCCCTGGAAGTCACAGGTGGTGCTGGATCTCTACACAGAAAAATTGCATGAATGGAACCTTAATCTAGAACTTCTAGACCATGCAAAACATCAAAGAAGACAATAGATTTCTGTAGGTTACAAAATGTCATTTTCTGAAGAATCTCTTCACCAGGATTTCTTCTCCTGGGAAGCTGAGAAGCCTCAGAGAAAAATGAAAACAATAATTATCTGATGCGCTTCTCCTGTGTTTTGCTGCTTTGGAATGTGGTTTGGACATTGTTTACCAACTGGTCATTGTTTCATTGGTTTCATGTGAATTGTTTTAACTTAATGACCAATCACAGCCAGCTGAGTTGGGCTCTGGAAAGAGTCATGAGTTTTTCATTAGTATCTTGTTAAACCTTCTGTAAGTATCCTTTCTCTATTCTTTAGTATAGTTTAGTATAGCATTCTTTGATACAATATAATATCATAAAATAATAAATTAGCCTGCTAAGAACATGGAGTTTGATTCATCTTTCCTCCCCATGATGGGAGACCCTGAAAATACGGCAACAAAATAGTATCTATTAGAAAAATGGTTTTATCCTATTTTCAGAGGGTTTTTTTAATTGCTTATTTTCTGATATTATTTTTAATACTTTCTATCTCAACCCATGCTTCCTTTCTTAGTGGTAAGCCTATTAGAATAAACACCTAAGTAATTTGTGAGGGTTGTATCTTATTAACTGTTTCACTGAAATAAAGATAATGAACTGTGTCTAACATTAGCCTAATCACAGGGCTATAAAAACGCATCTGTACCATTTTCTGGTTCCACTTGGGCTTGGAAGTCCTTCTAGTTATTTTAGATTGGATAGCGGCCAAATTAATAAATTCTGCTGGACCAAAGTAATCTCCACACAAGACTACCTGAAGGCTGAAAAGCAAAGTCAAAGTTGCTGCACTGTGGTCTCCTGTAGTTACAGATATTATCTTGAAAGCTGCCCAGTATTAATGTTAGACTGGGTTTATTCATGTGCTAGCATAACAATCCTGCCTTGGAAGATGCAGTATGGAGTAATCTGAGCAATTGCTCTTGGTCCAGGTTGTGTTTAAGAAGGATTACAAATGTCAACTCACAGACAGAGACAGCTACACTAGACCCATAACTGCAACGCGTTCATGACTTTCACTATTAGAAAGCTGATTTAATTCTGTGGCTATACTTCAAAAAATGGAGAACTGACAATTTCAAATTGAATTGAATCACAGTTTGTGTGTGTTAATGAAAATGCAGTCATTCCTCTCTCTTTCAATGCTGCACAATGCTTACAATTTCTGGTGCCATTTAATGTAGTGTTAAATGTACATGGTAAACTGAATGTAAATAATCTTCTCACATTGTAATTGCTATAACAATTCTTTGCTCATAGTAAAATTAGCAGAAAGTAATATTGAATCCAAAGTGAATAGCAAAGCAATAAACAAAAATTTATTAAGTATTTAAATGTGTCTCCCTATACTTGTAGAAATTAGAGCCTATGAACACAGACAGTAGGTAATGAAGGTATCTATTGCTATTTTGTTGTACAGAGAAATCATACTTTATGTCTGTGGAGATATAAATTATAAAGTTTAAACTTTAGAATTCCAGAAAAGCCTGTTTGACAGCTAAAATCTGTTCTGTTTGAATTTATACCATACAGACCCTCATTAAATTGGCTTTAAGAAGCCTGTATCAAATAGCCAGTGAAGTAACTCCTATCAACTTCATTAAGATGCGTGTTAGGTTTAAAGCTGTTTTGTTTTTGTGATTTTCTTCATGACCCTGAGACCTGATCAGTGCTTCAAGGAATGTTTATTAAAATTGCAGAAAGAGAAAAAAAAAAAGTACAATTTTAATCTTCTACAAAGTTAAAGAAATGCAATATATATTAGTAGAGAAAATTCTTTAAAACGGAAAGAGAAATTTTATTTTTGCAGAAATAGACAAAATAGAAAAGACGAAATAGAAATTACATATTTAAAAGAGAGTACCTGGCATTCCATCCATAATTGCATGTCTACTACAGAAGAAACAATTGAGAAAAGAAATACGTGAAAAATGCTCAGAGCAAGGAATCACTTCCTAGAGGAATAGTACTTTAGACTTTCAGATGTACTGTAAATACAGTAAAAACAAAAACCAAACCAACCAACCAAATACACAAAAAAAAACCCCAAAAAACAAACAGAAAAAAACCCCAAAAAGTAGAAAATGAAAAACACAAGTAGACAGTATGAAAGAAAAAGAAGATGGTAGATCTGAGCAAGACAGAATAAATTATCTATGTTTTTAATGTATGACTATACAAAAATTTGTGCCCTGATCATACAGCCTTCTTACCCTTCTGTCAGTAATTGTCTGCCATATATTCAGACTCTAGAATGATGAGTCTTGCAGTCTTTGCCTGGGGTTCTCCTACTTGCTGTGTTCTGGACCACCTTGCCTGCAATGTCTGTCTCTTGCTTCCCCAGCACTTCTCTGGCTGAGGTCTTATAGTCACAAAACAAACAGCAATTTTGTGAAGGGAAAGAGAATGAGTTAACACTTTGAGAGCTACACAAAGTGTTGATAAATAAATGATTGGAGATATGATTTAGGGACTCACTATAGAGTGCTACTTTGAGAAATGTTTGGAAGAAATTCACAGCTTCGAACAGAGGATCCTGAATAGGCTCCTCTTCAAAAACAAGGTTGGTCACAGTCATATAATCATATGTGAGTCATGTTGCTGCGTCTGTGATTGTCTAAGGATAATAGCTAAGCCAAACCTTCTAAGGACAAATATGTTTATTATACTAGAAAATATACCTGGTAAAAGCACAGCTGCTTGTCAGTTGAAATCCTTCTAATGTTGTTATATGACACAAATATAGATATAAACCTGAAATGGGGTTTTTGTGCATTAGAACTTTCTGTTTTCTGCTAGTGGAAAACTTGCTCTAACAAACAACATCTCCTCTCTCTATAAACCTGCCTATTAAAATCACTGACTTTGTAACTGAATAAAATGACCTGTTTTTCTATTCTCTGTTTCCTGATGGCCAAAGATGTCTCTCAAAATTTTGTTATCACAAAAATTCTTTTTACCCCTAATCTAAGATTACATACAGTTTTAAAATGGCCATCAGAACGAGGTCTTTATATTTTTATAATTCTTATTTTGATAAATGGTTCAAAGAAAATGCTAGGTAGAATTAAATCCTACACAATTTAGAAAAAGGAGGACTATTCAGAGGACTATTCCTTCACCTATCATTATCAGTGACTCATTTTGCCATCAAAAGCAGAGCCATATGGAAATTATACAGTACATACTGAAATAAACACATTAGGAATAGAGTTCAACATTGAAGCAACTAGGCAACAAAAAACTGTGAAGAAAAATAACCCCTGTCTCTGAGAGCAAAGAAAAAAACAAGTGTGCAGCATTGTTACATAGAGAGAATTTTTAAGGCTAAGAATGTTGTTGTGGCAGCACAAACAACAGCTCTCTGCTTCTTAAATGTTTATATGATGTTTCAAAGTGGTGTACACCTAGTTGTTAGAGCTTCAGAAAAAACTAATTAAGCACTTCATGGCTCCTCTACACCCATAAATGCCACAGAAATAGTCACTGATAAAAAGTGTATTATTTACTCGTGTTTGTAACTGAGTTTTAATATGTGTTAGACATGAAAATCCATGAATGCTGAAAGTGACATTCAGTAAGTGCAGTTAACAGGCCCAAGTTTTCAAATGTTTGTGGATTCAGAGATAAGAATGACATCCCTGGAAAACAAACTAGTTATCTTAGTCTTATATTTTTCTGCCATATAGTTGACAAATTTGTTCTCTATCAAAAAGACAGAAAGGCCTGGGAAAATAAAAAAAATTTATAAAAAAGAAAAAAAATGAAAAAAGAAAACAACACAATAACAATGAACCAAACCAACCAACCAAAATCCCCACAAACAACCAACCCACGACCAAACCCACCCAGAACCCAACTTGACTTTTGGCTAAGCTTTGTTTTTATTGGTAGATCAAAGCTCATTTTCTTCCTTAGTTTTATATTCACACTTTAAAGAAGTATTACTTTGGTGCAATACCAAGTAATTGTCTTCCAATTCGGAGAAAGCAGGGTAGAAAGCTGAACTGTATCAGGAAGTCAGTGGAAGGAAAAAAAGAGAGGAAAAAAATTCCACAAGTTTTCCCGGTTCTATCTGCAAGAGTAGGTGGAAGGAGAATGTTTGCTTCTTCAAGGATACGTTATCAGAAGAGCCATGAAAGAGATTATGTGGAGAAAAAACTGACCTAGAAATTATAAGGGAGGTCATGATAAGAAAAAACTTGATCAGCCACACTAATTGGTGGCTGATCAAGTTCAGTGCAGTGTGAAAATGTTTGTGCTTTCAACTGGGACTATAAGGATAGGAAAGGAGACATTTCCCTCCTCAACCTGAACAATTAGCATTAAAAATATAGTCAGAAACAAACCTGGTTTAAGAAGGCAGGACAGAAGGGCAGAGGAGCCCTAATGGTGCTCCGAAGATCCACAAATGTGCCCATGCTTGTAAACCTATCTAAAAGTCTTTGTTGAATCTTCTGACATGCTTGAAAAAAATTGTACTCTAATGCCAATCAAAGAGTTTCCAAATTTACAAAGGATTTTCCAGATTTAACACTGTCAAAAAGTAAATGCTTCACCCTTCAGAATATTTTCTGACTTATGCATTAATTTTTTTCAACACAAGGAGAGATGCAGGGTCTGTAGACAATAGAAAAATAAATTAATCTTTTTCTACGTCAGTGCTGGCTTCTATTTTTCACCAGTCTATTTTCAGATGTACTGTTAGCTATTTCTAAAACTGTGATGTGGCTTAGAGATGCAAATTTAGTTTTTTGACAACTATTGATATTTTTTTCCTGGGACATATGAGTTAAAAGGTGTTTAAAATCCCCCAAGGAAAACGTTTATCTTTCTCTTTATTTTCATTTCTTCTTGTATCTTGTAATTATTTAGATGTTTAGATGAGACTTAGATTTATTTAAGAAAGACATTATCTTTCAGGGAGTTTAATAGATTCCTTAAATAATCTCCTTCTAACAGGATTTGCTTGATTTTTCATTTCTTGCATTTTTCACTAAAAAAAAATGGTGGTTTTGTGAAAATGAGGCACTGCATGATTGTATATAAATGATCTGTCAGCATATAACATCAACCAATGTGAAATGTTTCGAGCATGCTTTTAACTGCTACATAATGACTGCTTTCTAAGTTTGCCAAAGAGAAATTAAATACTACCAGCTGCCTCCTCAGTGTAAAATATTAAATTAAATGTTTTTACACAATAAAATGGATTAGTTTTCCTGTAACCACCTTACTGCTGGGATTATGAAGAAATTATGATTAGAAATTGTTGCTGCTAAACTTTGCAATCACTGATTTCAAAAAGCCTCACTATCCTTGCAGTGAAGGAGTCTACCCCACTGCTAGAATACCACCACTACTCACCTAACTGCATGCCTTCTAAAACCAGATCTATTCAGATTGTTTGGAGGAAAGCAGGTCAAAGGTGAATCTATTTAATTTATGTATAACAAGTTGTTTGCTTCATTGAATGTGTAGTACAATGCATTATCTGTACAGAATATGATGTATTGAATATAATAAAATACCTTTAAAAACATCAAGGTTGTAGAGTTATGTATTTAGAAGTCAGGAAATACTTCAATGTCACCTAAAATAATGTCATAATAATGTCATCTGAAGGTTTTTCTCTGCTGTATATATTAATATAAATATATAAATAAACATTATTTTGTGAAATACCATTTAGTATACTGTGTACCATTGCTTAATACACTGGAATTTGGGTCACTAGAAAAATATTTTAATATACTATGAGGGATTATTGTAAACCTATTTTAACTATGCACAATTGTTAGATTTATTCCCTTGCTGCGACAACCTATTTGGACCATGATGTAACCTGCAGAGAAGCTTTCATTTGTCTGTTGTTTCCCATGATGTAAGTGGATAGGAAGGAAAATTAGAATAGACAGTGAGATGCTAGCCACAATTTTTTTTTTTTACTTGACAGATAGAATGTTTATGGGGAAAATTAGGGGTTTCTTTCTGGGGAAAGAATGTAAAAAGAAATAATTAGTTATCTAAAATATATTTTATCCACCTTCTTTAACACATAATAACTATGTGTTATATTTAAAAAAACAATTTTACTTGCCTTCTCAAGGTTTATTGCCACTGTTTCCCTTGTGCTGGCTCTGGTTTTCTCATTGACCTGCTGGGAACTATATCAGGTAAATAATTTGGCTGATAATTAGCCCTGCTGCCCACTTCCCTAAGGGATCAGTGTTTAGCAGCAGCAGCATATATTTTACACTGAACTGTGTCTGTGGAATCCAGAGGATCATAGCTGAATGCCTGCAATCACAGTTTAGCTAACACATTTGGAGTGAACGTGTTCCTCTTTTTGCACTACACCATTAAACTCAAATTAAGAAAACCATCCTCACTTTATCAAGTAAATGTAGTATGTGGGAGAAACAACACTGGATTATAAAAAGAAAAACTATTAGGTATTACAGCTGACCGCCTAAATAGATTGCAGAAAATGATGTCCTGTCCTTTAATTACCACCAACACACCAACACCCTGCAACTTAGTCCTTACTTACAGCTTTTGCTCTTGGCTGACCTGGGCAAATATATTATGCCACTGTTTTTATCTTCCTCCTCTGTATTAGAAAAAAAAAAAAAGGGAAAAGAAAAATCTTATTTTATAGTAGAAGATGCTCTATATGCAATGTGTAGGCAGAGAGGAATAGGGAAAAGTCAACCAAGCAGTTGTTAGAATTTTTAGCATCAGCAACCTTTAGTTCATAGAGAGGGGGGCACAAGGAAGGCCTTTCCACAGTTGCTTCTTGATATGGCAGGGGAGAGTGTGCAGCATCCCAATGACCTCAGAAGGAGAGATCAGTTTCTCTAAAGTACCAGTCATCAGAATCAAGCTCACTTAGGAAGGGAGATAGAATACCACTGCAAAATGCCTCTCTAGATTTTCTTCCCCGTTGAATAAGAAGCACAGCTGTGACCTGTGCTGAGAGTGCTTGGTTCCCTGTCCTTGATCACTCCATCATAGTTCTGTTCTGTACTCCTCAGGGTACAGGAGTTTTACTTGGAACATCTTGTAGCTCAGTTTATGTTAGAGAATATTTTAGAAAATTACATGGAGGACTACTCACAGAAACTGAGGTCAGTTCCATCCCTCATGGAAGGATCATTGTTCATAATTCAGTTCTCCTTACCTCTAAAGCAGGCTGGCTGCATCCAAATCCTCTGTTTCAAATGGTCCCCGACCCAGAGATTTTTTGGGAAAGTGTTAGTTGGCCTAGACAAAATACATGACAGGGACTGTTCCAAGAATTGAACAGGGCAATGATCATGTCCCAGGCCTGGAAATGTCCTCTACCATCACTTACTTTCTTTACACAGGTACAGCATGTAATTTTAACTGTCTCTTGGGAGAAATCTTGCAGAACTGAGTCTCTGTGGTATCCAGAAACCCAGTACATGAGCCTGTCTGCAACAGTAATTCAGCTCTTGGTTAACATCAGAAAGTCTGGACACCCTTGAACATCTGCAGATCTAGGATATTCAGAGTTTGCAAACTCCAGAACTTAGATTTGATGTGCATCTACATCTACAATAAATCTGAAAACTGTTTGACTTATAAAAATGAACTGTTTTCATGGCAATCTACGTAATAAAGGTGTCCAAAAGTTATCAGGCTCAGTTTCCAGTTCTATTACAGTTCTACTGACATAAATATATTGTTAAAAATACAAAATAGTTACAGTGAACCTTGTACACATGTGATGTAAAGCTACCCCAAGCTTTGACAAGATCTTGGGTACTGACTGCTGGAAGATGTGAGACTGCACAAGAAGGCAGATTATTTGATACTCTTTGCACATTTAAACTTCATATTTTCCATCTTCCTATTGTTCAGAAATAGATTTCTGGTTTTGTCTTCTTTCATTCAGGCTTTGTACTGCCACTTAGAGAAGAAGGAATGTCAAGGAGGGTTTTTTTGCCTTATTTACAGTCTAATTTTAGATCTGCTCTAACAAAGGAATGCAAAAAGCAGTAAGGAATGGAAGAACTGATGAAAGACAAAAGATACTGAGCAAACACAGCTGTTCTAGTAAAAAAGTGCATATCTGGATATCTTCATTTAACATTAAAAAATACCAAACATTGTATTTAGAAATGAACAACAATGATAAAAATCAAAATAATTTCTCAGAACCACATTCTGATTTAGCACGTTGTAGAAGACACAAAACATACAGATTATTTTATGCAAAAATTCAATTCTTTCCTTAGATTTTTCAGAATTTCAGATTGTCAGATGGTGATGAATGATGAGTGGTTTTTGTCAAATTATTTTTGTCAAATTATTTTCATTAAAAAAAAAAGAATCTAAAAAAGTCCTGTGAATTTTTACCCAAATATATGACAGGATCTCAAGTAGTTGTTAAGACCAAGCTACACAAAATCAGACTATTAAATGACACACAACAAACTAACTAATTTGGAAAACAGGAGTCTGAGTAATAATCTGACTTTTTTTTTTTTTGCATGTCTGTTCTTTTCTTAGTGAAACAAGACATTATTTGTATTTCCTCTCTTTACCTTCCTATCTTTTCAAATGAACAGAGGTCTCTTCAAGTTTTTTCAAAGGCTTCTCCACATCCTTCCCCTTCACTAAGGAAAGAACGGTGACTGAACTGCCAGAAAAACATGTATTTAATATCTGTAGTATAACTTTCCATTATAGACCCCTATTATCAGGTGCTTCAAAGTGTGCCAGATTTTCAGAAGTAAATCTTTTTACTCCTAAAAGAGGTTTAGGTAAACTACATTGATTTTCCTAAAAAAAAAAAAAAAACAACAACTGTATAATCACTTTGATAAGATTTATTTTATGAATAGAAAAATTAGAAATGACATCACCCTCAGGTTAAAGAACAATGTTATCTGTCCCTATAAGAAAAACCTATACATGTCTGGCCTATACCTTCCTCAAGTTCCGTGTTTTTTACAATTAAGAGAGTCTGACATTAATGTCAAGGTTACTGTCCTTATGAATAATGTCTCCAAAGCTAGAACTGCAGCGGTAGGCAGAAAAGGAAGAAATCACAAGATAGGAAACAGTGTATGGTGAACCAAAGTAATGATACAGTGAACAAATGCAGGATATGCTAGCAAAAGGAAAAAGAAGAACAGTGACTGACCTTAGAGTACATTTAAGAGGGACACAAAATTCTTCTACATCTAAAATACAAAGCACAAAGCTTTATATAGATGTCTCAATCTTCAGAATGTGATATTTTAGTAGGATGTGTTTTCTGCTTTATAGAGTATACGAACTATTAATGAAAAGATAATCAGTCATACTATATAATATCTTAAATACAGCAACAGAAGTTGTCACCTGAACACTCAGCAAAAGTTTAAGCACAGGTCTAAGGAATAGTGGTCCAAGTCTTTTAAATGTCTAAAATTAGTGCCTCTAGTAAAATTATTTTTCTAGGCTATATTAATCCTTAATTGGAGGAATAGGAATATAGAAAAACTGTTGTAAGCATTTATGTTAAGATGCATTAAACTTTGAAAATGTACCTCCTATGGAGTGTGGGGGAGATAGAAATCTACATTTAAATATTTTTCTGTTCATCTGCTCTGCTGTGATTTTATAGTTTTCTTTAATGAGAAAATCCACATTGTTCTTTGTCATGGGTTGCTGAATCCTGCAGTCCAATAGAGACCTGACTACTGCAGCTCTATGCCTCTACACCCAATAGTAGCCAGTGTGAGCATATATTTCCAACAGGTACATATGCAAGCACATTAATAGCATATGTATGGAAACATACACAAAATTTCTTCTGAAGATCATTTCACACAGAAACCTTCAGCAGTCAAGGAAACAGGAAGCACTGAACAATTCATCATGTTCCCTACTCTGACAGATCTGGATGAGTGTCCAAAAGTGAGAATTCTATGTTTCTGTAAGTACATACACGTGGATCATTCAGTGATCTGAAACAATGAGTCTGTCTAGTAGCTGGGTTTGGATTGTTTCATGTCCACTTGCCTCTCTCAGTCCTCAGATCCTATAGTCCCTCTGAAAGTCAATCTGAACATGGTGGTCCCTACAGTAGGCAAGTTCTCCATCTGTCTAACTCAGAGATTACACACATCTCCGGCCCCGAACTGTGGCCATCCAAGTTTGCCATTTCTAAGCCCTTTATTTTACTTGTTGGATATTCCAGATTGATAGTCACCAGTGATCATATATTGACTTGATAAGTCCACCTTCCTTGGTTACAAGCCCTGGAATCACCTGGGCACCTGTCACCCATGGAATCGCTATGGTTACTGGCATTCTGATGTCCACATGTGTGCATATGCACCCACAAGCACACATGCACACATGGAACAGACAGTCCTGGTAAAAGGAAAATAGATAGTAATGGAATTCAGTAAAAATGCAGAACATTCTCTGATAACCTGTCACAAAGAATGACCAGAGAATCATTACGGTCATCATCCTGTGTACAGTCAACTGTGCCTTTTTATTCCCTTGTTCCTCCTCTCCAATGGCAGTTCTTCCCCCAAAACTACCTTGATCCCTACCTGCCCTAAAGGTACCGTAACAAATCTTGCGCAATCCAAAGTTGATATTCCTCTTGTCACATAAATTCTACATGCTGGGCAGTAACCCTCCTTAATCTGAAAGGTGATCCAGAGAATTGCTTCATGACTAATCCTGTTTCATACCCAGCGCATGAGGAGGATGGCCTTCCTGTGACGACCATGAGAGTAGCAGGGAGCATGGCTGCTCACATCTGGAATTTGCTTATTCCCATTCCTCTGCCTGTGACAGTTCATGAGCAGAGGCAAGCCTTTTATCACATAATCTAATGATCTTCAGTACACAAAGATATATTTCTGAATTAATAGATCTGTGTAGATGCCCACAATACGTAGACAGCGAATTTCTGGCTTTGATAAACTGAGTGCCATCCTAAGCACAGGAAAGTAGGGAAAGTTTTCCTTCCTCCTGTTTTTGGAACTTCAGTCTGTAAATCTTATCTAATTGGAATTCAGGTGAAAAACTGCCTATAGAATTCCTGCCCATGCAAATTTGTTTTAAAATACTTAGCAGAATGTGTTCTGGTATTGGCATCCACAATTTGCACAACTACACGTGGCATTGTACGAAGAGCAAAAGCTGCTATTGCACATTCCAATAAATTCTTGAGAAAAATGAATCATACAGTTAATACATGCTATTCAACAACAGTCTCTGATGACTTTTTACTCCATTTTTTCCTATGCTGTCATGTTCAAAGGGTTCTCTAAACCCATATTCAACAAAAAGGTTAGATTTTCAATGTTCAGCGTACAACTGCAGATGAATGCAGCCTGCCCCTTTATACATCCACAAGTATATTTATTTCTGTGACACTACCTAGAAATAAAATTATTTTTTAAATGAGGTTCATCCATGCTGACCATAGTGAAAGGCCAGTAGTTGCACCAAAAAGCAGTTAAGTCATGATTTTTGCTTTATTTAAATATTTTCTTTAAAAACCCATTAGAATCTAAGAAATTTGGACATAGAAATAGTTCATTGGTTATTGCTTTGCCCTTAATTTTATACATGTAAAATATTTCCAGTGATTGATTCTATTTGAATGCATCTCTTTATATTTCTTAAAATTAACTGAGATTTAATACAGAAGTTCTGACAGATCTGTGCAGCAGTAGCTTAATAAGAGCTTGTGATAAAATCAGGTCATGTAGATTAGAGAGGCGTGTTATGTTCAAGGTGTCTTTTATTTTTTTTTTTCATGTTTTCCCTCATCATGTATGGAAAATGCTAAAAAAGAGAATGTATTCATCAGATACCTTCCATGAGATCATCTTTGCTAACGTGATCCCGTAGCTCTGTGACAATAATTTGAATGCCTAATATTATGTCGTGCATAGCTACAGCATCATCCAATATTCACAACTTTTGTTTTTATACAACTGTTGCATGTGTGACACTACTGTCTGTGATATGAAATATAGAAAAAAAAATGATGTATTACACAAGAGTTAATTTTAGAACAGTAGAATCTCCAGGCAGAGAAAATGTTGCCATCAAGGAGAAAAGCAGTAGAAGATTCAAAGTGCAGAATGATCAATACTCAAAGAAATAAAAGGCAAGCTCTATACTGATTACCTTTCCTGTAACAAATGTAAGAAAAAAAGTCCAGGATAACTGAAGGCAGGATTTTTTGCATCAGGACTCTGTGTCTATAATACGTAAAGGAAAAGGTTTTTCAAAGCAGCACTAGGAAAGAATAGAGTAATATGTTATGCTATTTGAGAATTAATATATGATATTTATTTTTTTTTACTGCAATGCAAATAATAAAAGAATAGGTAAATAAGAAAATATGTAATAAAATATTTGCAAGATGATCAGAACACCAATCATGGGATTTTCAGTTTCTTAAAAAATTGAATGAATAACAGCTGTGCTATCTCTACGTATGGATGTATATGCAAGCAATGAAAAACTTCAATGAAAGCACTAGAAAAGCTTCTTTGGTTGTTTTTTTTTTTTATTTTCTTTAAGCGACTAGAGGAATAGATTGTTTTAACTCCTTTCCAAGAAATGAACAGCCACTTTATATGACAGCATCCTTCAGTGATGAAAATGCCATTAGTCTAAAAGCTGTAAATGGAAGTTACACAGTATGTAGGCTGAGCTTCAAATTAGAGCCTTAAAACAGTGCAATGTTAAGTAAATTAAACTGGTTGAAAATGTTATACTTCCTGAGCTGACTAACTTTCTAATTCAGAAAGACAGCAACAACTTCTAGTACGTGTTTTGGAAGAAAAGAGGCAAAAAATGTTTCTAGTACTTCAGTGTTGTCAATCCTTCAGCACAGAGGAGAGACTTAATTGGCACAAAGGCACACAGTTCAAGAAACTTCATGTCTGGGTTTCTGGCTAGGAGCTCAGCTATTTGTAGCTCAATTCAGTTGTGTAATCATAGGTCTTTAATGTCTCTTCACACGTTACAGAATAACCTGCTTGGCCTTCTGCTGTTGACCATCTAAGATCTATATGGTTGTAAGAGAAAAATAAAGCTGTCACTATATTTTCTACAGGAAAAAAAAAAGGATTTCACACTGATGTGGAAACAGAAAATCCAAGTTGTAGTATGTTCACCATCAGTTCTTTGAAACACAGCTTGAAAAAAACAAATTAATCTTCTGTGATTCATTAATATTATTCATACAGGAAGGCAGTGATTTTACCTTCCATTAAAAAGTTCTTCAATATTCATGTGGGAAAAGCAGAACATAATAGCTAGGTACTCTCAATACTGTTCACACAGATAACATACTCTGTCCTTAACAGTACATATGCATATTGTGTTGCACATTAATTATTCCCAGATTTTTTGCTGTAGTCAAGGTTTCACTTCAAAGAGAAAGAAAGTTATGAAATAATGTATTTATGATAAAGAACATCATGTTAATTAATAAAATGTAACATAGAGTCACTGGTAAAATATCCAAACAATAAAAGCATACATTGTGACACTATTTGCATTATTTTATATATTTAGGTGAATAAATATTTTGAAGTTTATCTATATACACAGTGTAAGATAAGTAATAAACTTCAAGAAAAAAATGCATAACAGACATTTTTCATATTTTATAAATGTCTTTGCAACTGAACAATGGGAGCAGTTAAGAAAAGTAACGACTGAATCTGGATTATTATTTGTTGTGAAACTGGTAGATGCAACATTTCTTGGAGCAGTGAAGAATTGTAACATCATAACTTGAAAAAAACTTAAAGTACTATAGTTACAGAAAACAGTAATAGATCAGTTACACTCACAGCCATCTGAAATCTTAAAAGCTTTTTTAGGAATGCAGATTTGGAAAGCTACAGCTTGATTAACACAAACATTTTTTGTATATTTTTTGGTTTATCATTTTAAAGTGATGGTCATCTTTTTAATTTGTCAAATCTCAGTGTTAATCAAGCTGCCAGAATGATGAAGATGTGCAGTAAACATTTTTTAATAAGATTTTTCAGAGATCCCTTGTGAGAAGTCCATATCAGAAGCTAACATTTAATGTGTTGGATCATCTTGAAAGAGAAAAAAGGCTGATGAAACTGGCTATACATTGGCTGAAGCACAGAGAGGGTACAGTGAGCAACAACTAAAATCTGTTCAGTATACCATAAGAAATATCACATCAGAAAGTCAACATCTACTTTACTAAACAAAAGCACAGTGGAATTAAACAAATACTGTTCATCTCTGTATTGGGTAATCACTAAAAAACAAAATCATGATGGTTACATAGTGCTAAATAGTTTTGATGTACCTGCTGCCCCTCTCCTGGCTTTATTTTCCTTGATCTTGCTGTATTAGACCCTGCACAATTCAAACGTACTATACCACAATTAGCTTATTTTTAATTTCTTTTCTATTAGTATGGCACAGCTGCTGGTCTTTCCACACCAACAGGGAGAACTGGAAACCCTGAATATGTCCCTCTGTTCCTCCTAACCCCAGCTGCAATATTTCTTCTTTTCCTTGGCAAAATGTTGGAACAAAACAGAGCACTGGGAAATCAGTGTGAAATCAATAGATTTTAGGAGAGAAATTAATCTGCAATAGCAAAGTGTTTCTCATACCAAAATAATTCCCTCTGGGGAGATTTTCATGTTTCTGTGTAATAGTCCACAGCAAGAGAGTAACAGCCCTCAGGGGAAGATCCAAGCTCCTACTCTTGATAAAAGATCAAATTATCTCTGCAGAAAAAGAGAAAGCAAGCAAGAGAGTGTTAGGAAAAAAAAAAAAAAAAGGAGAGGGGAAAAAAAAAAAAGAGAAAGACATCCTCCCACTCTCACACTATCCTAAATCCTTCTAATTCTTTGTCTTACAGCTTTGTAGCATTTTGAAACTAGATGGTATTAAGACATCAAAGATTGACCAATATTTGAAAGAATTAGAGGATCACCACTGCAGTAAATATCTCACACACACCAAATTAAGAATTTCTGTAGTTGGGAAAAAAAAAGTGGTGATTGATAAGGACTGATAAAAAAGATAAATACAGAGAGATTTTTCAGTAATTAGCGACATGGTTCAAATTACAACAGACAATGTAATTGGTTTTATGACTGCCACAGAAAATAATGATATAACATAATGCATCTATTATGAATGAAATAGAACATGACAGAAAAAGATTTAATTATATTTCCTAGATTTGTGTATTGTTAAATAAGAATATCTAAGATAATACAATTGAACAATCAATACTACTTAGATTAAAAATATAGGAAATAGATGTGTAAGAAAACCAATAGTTTTGTTTGACTTTATGAGCTGATCTATGAAGTAATACCTCAGATTCAACAAAAAACATATATTAGCAAGTTTTCTTTGCCCTAGTTTCTTCCTCCAACAGAATCAAGTCAGAAGCCTAAATTTCAGACTCTGATGTTTAATGACGTGGCAATATTATGCCTATTAACTGTTATAAAAGTAGGAATGATTCCTGGAATTCTGCCAGTTCTAAAATTAATTAGTTTTTAGACAAAATAGTAAGAAAGACTGTAATAACTGATGATGAAAGCTCATAACTGGAACTGCAAGACTGAATATTGCATCTCCAGATTAAACTGGAAAGAGAAAAAATGAAATTGAATATTACATTCAGATTAAGAAATTCTATTTAATTTGGAAAGTGAGTCAAACTTTCTCTGTAACACACAAATGTAAGCCTCTGTACTTTCATGTTGTGATCGGTGGCATTATTTTAATCTAAAAATTGTGATTGAAAAATTTTTTCCATCAAAATTTTATATTACATGATTGTCCTTCTAAGGACAACAAATATATAAGATAATTCAAAACAAGTAAAACAGAAAATGTGTATATGAACTTAGAAACAAAACAAGCATTAGATGTCTGCATGTGTTCTGTTGGAATAAAGCAGTGCCATAACATGCTGAGGCAATAACTGCTGATTTAACTACTGCTTCACTGTTTGCCTACTACAGGCATATTTTAGTACAAAGATCAAATATTTCGAATAAATCTCACCTTGTGTATTTCATAAAGCATTATGCAACAACTTTGGTTCTTGTAGTGTAACATCTGTGGAAACAACAAATTATCAGTAAAAAACTGATCAAAAAGGAAAATTATGGGAAATAAAACAGTATTGCTAAGGAAAAAAAAATCCTATAAAGTATTTGGATATGATAATGATTACATAAAGGGTTCAAGAAACAGTTCATGGAGGTGGATTTTCAAAAGAAATGCCCTGGAGGTCCTAGATTATATCTGATAGTTTTTTTCTAGTGGAAAACTAAAGATCAGAAACAAACAGTAATACAGTGATTTGCCTATTTGTAGTGAGTAGAGTCATAAACTGGGATGAGACCTGACCTTGAAATTAGAACAGTGACATTTAGACACTGCAGCAAAGAAACACAGGGGGTCAGGATTAAAATAAAAATAAGAAATGGATTTCATTTTCTGCCCTTATAGTTACTATTAAAGAGATGTTTCATAGTGAAATTGGGAACATGATGTTCTTCAGGGTTTGGAATGGGGCCAATGCTGTTCAACATCTTTGCTGACAACATGGACAGAGGGATCTAGTACATCCACTGCAAGCTTGCTGACAGTACAAAGCTGTGGGGCTCAGTCAACAAGCTGGAGGGAAGGGATGCCACCCAGAGGAACCTCGACAATCTGGATAGGTGGGCCTGTTTAAATCTCATGAAGTTCAGCATGGCCAAATACAAGGTCCTGTACCTGAATCAGGACAATCCCAAGCAAAAGTACAGGCTGGGAGGAGAATAGGTTGAAAGGTGTCCTGTGGAGAAGGGATTGAGGGAGTTGGTAGAGAAGCCAAACATAATCCTGCACTGTGCAATTGCAGGTCAGAAAGCCAATTGTATCCTAGACTGGATCAAAACCAATGCGACCCAAAGGCTGAGGGAGGGTGGTTCCTCTCTTCTACACTGCTCTGGTGAGACCCCTCCTGCAACCAGCCCCAGGGCCCTCACCATAAGGTCATGGAACTGCTGGAGTGCACAGGTGGGTCACAAAGGGGGTCAGAGGGCTGGAGCATCTCACCTATGAAGACAGGCTGAGAGATTTGGGGTTGTTCATTGTGGAGAAGAGAAGGGTCTGGAAGATCTTATAGCTGCCTTCAGTACCTAAATAGGTTTCCCAATGGAGCTGGAGAAGGATATTCTACAAGGTCATGTAATGATAGACCAAGTGGGAATGTCTTTAAACTAAAAGAGGCTAGGTTTAAATTGAATTTTAGAAAGAAATTCTTTACTGTGAGTCTTGTGACACACACATACAAAAACACACATACACACACACACACACACACATAATGCCCAGAGTCATTGTAGATGCACCTTTTATAGAAATGTTTAGCCAGAAGGCCAGCTTGCATGGGGCTTTGAGCAGCCTAATCCAGTCAACACTAGTCTAGTCACTACCCAAGGCAGAAGGGTTGGAACTATATGACTTTTGAAGTTGCTTCAAATCCAAACCCATGATTCTATGAAATACAGTAAAATCAGTGAGTGACAAAAAAAAAAAAAATCTAAGTTTTGTGATAAGAAAGTTAATACATTTTATTTATTTTATCTTCATAATATTGACCATTTAGGATAATATTCCTCAAATTTGAAAATAAAGTCAATCAGGAATAATAAATTTTACTTTCTATCAACCTGATAAATACAACTGCCACTACTTCATTTCTTTTGTATCCTAGACTTTTCCCCGGAATTAATGCAGTACCCTTCATTTACAGGAGTAATTTGCAAAGCTAAGCAGTTTCATTAATGATGTGTTCTGCATAAGACTTTGAAAAGCTTGGAACAAGGTTGTTCTGTAGGGTTTTTGGTTTTGTTTGGTTGTGGGGATTTTTTTTTTTTCGTTCTTTTTGTTTAGTTTTGTTTTGGTTTCTTTTGTTTTTAAATATATTCTGCAGTTTCTTTACAGCAGTTTCATACAGGTGTCACTATGAGCCACAATTTTTGATGATTCTCTCCTTTCCTTTGAAGAGGTCCTTGTGGAAATTTAACAGCAACAATTCAATAATAACCCATATGAGCTTTCAGAGCAATCCTGTCTTTGAAGTATGATTTTTCCTTAAATTTAGTCAACATTTACAAAGCCATGAAGATTTCTTCTCATTCTATATATCAGTATATATATTTACACCATATTATGCAGTTAGCTACTATATTCAGAACTTTCTCTACCTTTCATTTAGGCCTTTGATTCTCAAAATTTAAAAGTGTCCTCTGTAAAGAATACTGGACTGAGCCATGAAATTTGCAGTTCAATTATATTCAGGAAAAGGAGTAAGAAAGTTTTGGCCTTGACCACATAAGGAGTTTCTAAATTAAACAGAACCAGAGCCTCAAAAAACAAACAGTAGGGCACAGGTCATGTGTATATGATTGAAAGTGGTCCTGTAGTGTGTCCTCATCACCCAAGACCTTCTCAAGCATACTAGCAATTCAATAGTGCCTGTCACCACAAGAGAGTTCATGAATCAATTTTGTGACATGATTTATTTGCCAAATGCAAGTGTCTAAGTCATCAAGCACCCACTATAGTGCTAATAGGTAGCTGCTGTATCATTATCACACAGTAATTTTGGATATGAAATAAGTCTTGATGTTATGTTACCAAAATATGTGTCCTTTTGGTCAGGAATTGTGAAATATGAAGATGTTCATCGAATATCCTGTTTTGGTGGGTTTTTTTGGGGTTTTTTTGTGGTGTTTTGTTTGTTTGTTGTTGTTGCTTTAGTTTTAGGTTTTCTGGGCTTTTTTGGGTTTTTTTGTTTGTTTGTTTTTTGGTTTTGCTTGGCTGTTTTGGTTTTTTTGTTTTTGTTTTTGTTTCTTGTTTTAAACCACAAATACAAAAAAGTATTTAGAATAAAACCATCACATCAGTTCTATGTGCTCTAGGCACGTATGTAATATGTACTAACGATGCTCTTAAAGAATTTACTGTGTATCAAAGCTAATGATGGTATGACTTTAGGCTGTTATTTTACATTTTTGCATCTATAACCTTTTTTATTATGAGTCAGCTGGGATGCTTCCACTAGAAATAGTGGTTTTTTTAACATTCTTCCATGTAAAATTTTTTTATGTTATTCAATCCTGAATTTCCACCAAATTGTATACAAGACTAGACTTGCCATTCTATCTTTCTGTTATTATGTAGAACATAAGGAGATCCTGTTTTACAAATAGAAAAAAATGCATTGAAATTAAAATCATGTTGGTTTTGATAAGTTTTGAACAATTAGATAATGACTGAGAAAGATCCTAGTGCAGATACATATGCATGTTAATTCCTAGTTTTAGAGGTGAATCAGCATATAATGCAGAGTATAATTCAAGTACTTTTGCATTTACTAAGCATGGCATCTATGTAATCTAGATTAAATTAACTCAGAAGGGTTTCTAGAATGAAGAAACAAGTTCAACAGTAGAAAAATATTTGGTACTCATCATTTTCGTTTTCATACATGTTAGCATTTTTCTGCTTTTTGAATGGTCTTGCTCAAGAGCAATGGAGTAAATCTGCATAATACAAGAAAGCACAGAAGCCCTTTTGAACAGGATGTACTCTTTGCTCTGCTGAATTTTCTCCCTCAGTAGAATGAGTTTAAGCTGGGCAAACTAACACATTTCATAAAGAAAGCAGCACACTGTTTCTGCAAAATGTAGGGGGACTGACAGAATTTAATTTAAGTCTTGCAGTTGTCAATGACCATCTACCCCTGTGCTCCATGATTTTTTTTTGGACTAAAATGTATAGACTTCTTACTTTTCCATGTAGGTATAAAATGAGTATCTTTGTAATGCTTTTTTAATGTACTTTTCTCCCCATGCATGTGTGTGTATGTTGGTGGGTGGGGTACTACCAGATGAAGTTCATCTACCCAGTGGTTTGCATGTACACTTAGCTCTCCCTACCATAAACATCTCAAATGATGATGAATAAAGCATAGTAAAAGTACTTGTTTCAATTATGGCAGGACTTTAGTCTGACTAGCTCAAATAAAGTCTTCAAAAAAATAAACTCAAAACAAACAACAAAAAAATTCTAAGCATTCTGATCTCTCCTGGTTTTTTTACCAGTGAGAGGTTATCAACAAAATTCTGCAGTCCTTTTGGAAGTATGTTTTGCTTATAACAAGTAAACAAAGGCAGTAAGTCATGACTGATAGTTATTTGAAAGCTTACTTCTGGTTAGGAACACAGCCAGTACATGGTGAATCCATCAAGGAGAAGTCCATCTTCTCTATTTCAGACACCTACATATTGTATCTAGACTAAGGTAAATGGTTTTCTTCAGGTAAAAGAATAGGAGAGGAAGTAAAAAGAAGAGGAAGTCCATCTGTTTGTTGAAGATGCTACAAGAAAGGATCAATTTTCTTCAGAGATTGTCTTCCACTGCCTTCAGAGGGATTCTCTGTAACTAGTTAAATCTAGATGCTTAATTTTTGAGGGATATGAGTGACACAACTGCTCCATTTCCAGGTTACTTATGTTACACCTTCTTGCTATATCCAAAATGGACAAGTCTATTGCCTTATTTACAGTGTTGTGGCACTGAAAAATATTATCATTAAAAAAAAATTATAAAAGTTCAGAGTTGAAATTCCTTATGGTAGGCTTAAATACACAGATTATAATTAAGAGCAAGATTGCTATCATTATATCCATAATATGAAAGCTTGAATTTCAAATTTGGTGTTTTTCATCTAGTGTAGAAGCTGGCGTCTCAAAGCTTCTCATCAGCAGTTACATCTAAAGTTTCCTTTAGAAATTGCAGCTTATTTTTTTCACCATCTGAAAACTCACATGAGCTTGAGTTTTGTCTCCATTTTCACCCTGAACCTTTTAAGATTGGCCCTGTGGCCATCATTAGCATATGCACAGTAGGAGTAGTTTTAATTTCTCTAGAATTTGTCATGACAATAGCAGATTTAACATTGCTTGAATTTATCACAGGTAAATAAAATAGATGCAATTTCACTTTTTCATTGACATAATCCTTGGAATAACATAGCTGAGATGTATTACAATCATAACTTTAATGTAATAATCTTTATTGTGCTTATATATTAAATACTTTCCAATTGAGAAATACAGCATTGTTGTAGTGGTTTGCAAATAGTTTAAAAATAAGAGAGTTTAATAAATCCCATTGAAAAGCAGCAGTAATTCTCTGGGTAGTCTTATGAATGTTAGAATATTTAGATGTTACTTTAGCTTAGAACTAATATTTGCACCAACATATGTATGAACAGTCTAAAGGTTTTATGTCCTTTTTTTTCCCTGCTGAATATTCTTTGCAATAGGATTTAGAAAATAAGGTTACTCATGATCTTTTTAAGGTGTCTTCTGACCAACTATCAGCTCTTCCTGTTTTCTCAAGCCAAAGTTGCTAAAGTCAGTGTGAAATTATTGCTGCATGGAGTTTTACCTACACAACAAATGGTTTGGCAAATCAGTACCTAATTATTATAGTATTATATACATATAAATAAATAAAAAAGAAAAGCTCCTGGAAATAAAAGCACTTCAATGATTTCAGAGGATCTTAATGACAATTTGTTTTCTTACTACTTGTCACAGGGGTTTTTTAAACATTTGATAACTTTCTTATTTTTAAGGCCTTGAACACAAAGGAGAGAAATAAGCTCTTAATGATTCTCTATAAGCTTATCTATAAAAATAGTTTGGTAGAGTTTCAGTAAAATAATGGGCCTTGATTCCTTTTTTTTCCACAGACCTGTATCCCTAAAAAGAAAAAACATGAAGAAGATTAAGGTAAACAATTAGTTTACATTGAAAGAAACCCCAAAGAAACAGAAGGGGGAAAAAGATGAAGAAGGAGGAGGGAGGACAGGGGGATGGTAAGAAATGTTATTTGTAATTTGAGATGAAATATTTTTTTCAAATTGTAGCATGATAAATTCCTTCAAGTTTCAGTACAAAGCAACTGTGTAATGTAATGCTTATGGTTACAGTAATTTTGGAATATAAATATAGAGACAGAGATAAAAACAGGTCATTCTGTATAGAATGACTTGTCTATGACTCTAAAGTAATAACTGGAGCATAGAAGATGATATCAGGGGCCTTAAAAGTCTGGGCACATGTTGATATCAGAGGCCTCAGGCCTCTGTCATCTGTTAACTTCAGACAGATAAAAAGTGAGGAGCTAGAGCCAGTTTTGGTGATAACAGGATGAACAAGGTAGGAATGAAAAAAAAAAATGAAGGCACAAATCTTGCTATGATTTTATAGGCTTGTTTCAATATTGCTGCTTTGGAGAATCCATTATAGATATCAGGGAGTTATATAGATATTTTTCTGTACATGAATATTTGGTTTCAATTTATGCTTCTGTAATGAGAAAGGTTGTTGCAGTAACTATGGATATATAATGTACATCTGTCTCAATTAATCTGTGTGCCTGTGCCTGTGTGCATGTGTGCACTTGTGTGTGTAAAAAGTACATTGGAACTAAGTGTGGGTCAACCAATAAGTCTTGACTAACATTATGAACTAGAATAGGATTTCTCTTCTGCTTCTCCCCTCCCCAACTTTGATTTGAGGTTGTATAATTGACTTTTTAACTTGGATGCAACAAATAATTTAGAAAAATGAATGTAGTAGAACCATATAATCCAAATTATCCAAATGATTTTATTTTCCTGAGGCATTTTCTCCATCTATTATATAAATAAATATGAGTACTGCTAGTATGATAATATCAGGAAATTTAATCTTACTTTTTTTCTTTTTTTTTTGATGTGTGCGTGTCTAACTCGAAGCTTAGTCGTATTTATGTGAAGGAAATATTTTACCAATATTACTTATTTCTTTGCCCTATTGTCAGCTGATGGAAGAGGACATGCTTACAGGATCAACAGAAATTGCAAGAACAGAAGAGAAGCCAATGGTGCTAGAATGACACTCATGGGGACACTAAATACAAGCCTGGAATTACAAGAGCGCTGTTTTCAGAACAGCAGCTTGTGCTTGCAATTTTTTCTTCTTCCTGGCAGGAGTGTTAAAATATTAGCTTTGAAAAAAATCCAAGAAGGTTTTGGAACAGTAAAAAACACACTAACAGAGAAATTCTCTCTGCTACTAAATTCAGACTTAAAAGACTAAAGAGATCATTTACCTATTTTATTTAATCTTTTTTTCATTTTTTTTTCTCTAAGTTACAGCTATATGGATAGGAAAAATAAAGGAAAGTTAAAAAGATGATAATAACAGAAACAATTACTACTAATAATAGTGTCTAAAGAGAAATATACAAAGGAGAGAAAGAAATTATATTAGTTTTGACCAGTAGGACAGAAAGCTTATATACATACCCATATCTCTGAGAAGAAGTAATCTGCTAGAGAGGTAAATACATGGTTTGTTTTTTTTTCCTTGTTCAATCATATGTTTAAAAATAAATATGTATGAGCACACATATATTAAAAGGCTGTGAAACATAAAACCAGACAAAAAGTTAACAAATTTAAATCCATCTTAGACTATGTTGCCTATATATTTATACTTTATATACTGGAATGTGACATCCCATCTTTCCTTTTGTACAACACATAACACAATAACAGTGGATTTTTTCCCCTAAATTATGCTTTTGCAATTTAGATAACGCCTATTCATGTTTTCCCAATGGAGATAATGTCACTTGAAATGTGCCTTGTTTAGAGTCAGCCAGTCTAACTATCAGAAATATGCAGTGTAATAGCTGTTATGCCCAAATATTCTGTGGGAATAGACATGTAAATTTCAAAGTTTACTAGACAAGGTAGGGAGAAACACAAAGGAAAAGTTTACTTCTGAATCTGGAGATATACAGTTCTTACTAACCAATAATTAATTATGGTGTTAAAAGGACTCCCTCTGTCCTTGATAGAGATGTAAAACCCCTTTGTTTTCAGGCAGCAGTGCTGTAAGAGATTGAGGGTATGGTGGCACCTTTAGTTGGACCAAAACACCTCTCTGTATTTCTGGATTGTCTGTGGACCAGACTTCCAAACTTATTCGTTTTCTGGTTCTGGTATGTTTCTTCTTTACTGGCAAAGGGAGAAAACTTAATAAATTAGGAGTAAATTTTTCAGTGTTTCTGACAGTTTTATAACAACAATATAGTCTAATAACAGTTTCAAGATTTTTCTCTATGTGCACTAAGTTATTTTCAAATAATCTGTTAATAAAATGATTACCAAGAGGAATCCTTGCACTTTGTGAAGCCTCCACATCATTGGCAGTCATAAGAAAATAAATGT
Source organism: Haemorhous mexicanus (assembly GCF_027477595.1). NCBI lineage: Eukaryota > Metazoa > Chordata > Aves > Passeriformes > Fringillidae > Haemorhous > Haemorhous mexicanus. The sequence goes on along the minus strand of NC_082342.1, from coordinate 75,054,774 downwards.
TCTGTTTTAGGAGAGTATTCAGTGCGATATGAGTGTAGGCAGGAAAATAGTAGCAGGTTATTTGGTTACCTCTGCTTCTACTTATGTCCAAAACATTTAACTATGTGTTAATTGAAAATAAGTGCATCCTAAATCTTGGAAGACTTGTCCCTTCCCTAATTCCTTAGCTTTTTTATTTGAGCTGACGTTATATGGAAAATCCCTTTGGCTAATTTGGGTCAGCTGCCCTGGTTGTGTCCCCTCCCAGGACAGTTTGCCCTCCCCAGCCCCTTGGTGGGGGGGAATGTTGGGGAGAGAGCACTGATGCTGTGTCAACCCTGCTCAGCAGCAGCCAAAGCACTGGGGTGTTACTGATGCAAAGCACTGTGAGGGCTGCTAAGGCAAAATGAGCTCCATCCCAGCCAGATGCAGCACACGTGGTTCCTTTGTTGATGTGTAGATATTTATTTGATTAAAGAGTATCCAAAGGTGATATATAGTGATTCTTATGTGTAGATGCAGTATTAAAAAAAAAAAAAAATATCACTGGGAAATGTCTTCAAGCTGTTTAGTAGTAGCTGCCAAAGGTGGTCAAGAGTTCTGCTGATAGCTCTCAATATTTGTTATATTTCATCAGAGGGTATGTGCAATGTTTCTCTTATTATCATCAGATGATTACTAGAATTAAATTACTAGAAGAATTGCTTATCAAGAGAAAACTCAATATTTTTTTTCTCCAGATGTTTTAGAGGCAGAATAGTTTTGAGAGATATAAATACCTCTCTATCTCTCTCTCTATATATATACACACATATATATATTTGCAAACCTAAAAGCTATTTTATGTTCCTCCATTTCTTCCATATTTGCCTAACTCAATATTTCTAGACCCCAACCTAGCTACAGGCTGCACATAAAAGGAAAATAAAAACCCAACATTAATCTGTAAAAAAGAGTTTACATCTCAGTCACCAACCCAAACACTGCTATGATGTTAGAGGAACCAGTGGTCTTTGATATGTTATCATTTGCTGAGGTTTTCCCCTTGAGAAGATATCAAAAAAGATGTAATAATAAACAGAATGAGAGGCAGAGAGGCATAAAAAACATAGTGTCTTACTTTTGGGAGTCTAGTTCTTGTTCTAGTGGATATAACAGAGAGAAAGGACACTTTTGACAAAATATGAAGGGAGAAATGTTCAGGTTTGATTCAATGATGATGAAGCTCAAATGTTATTTGAAAATTTTCAGTGATAAAGTTTTCAAAAACTTTGTATGAAAGGTATTTCTAGCAAAGCCTACAAAGGGTTAGGTACCATATGTTGCTGCATTCAGAGTAATGTAGAGAGTTTAATATTTTCAGGTCTTTTTTAACACTATTTATGTTATGTCATAGATTTAATGCTTCTGACTCTGTACTTCCACTAGACTTGATTTCATAGTTGAGTTTTTTTTGTTTCTAGTATCAGAGTGTCTTCTCTGATCAAGATAGCATAAATGCTGTCTCCTTTGTTCTGTTCAAAGTATATTGTGGCTATCTACATGGACATTTATCCACACTTTCCCTTTCATCCCACAAATCCTCTTAAGGAGTCCCTGTTTCCCCTTTTCTAGAATGTTTAATGATATTATTTTATACTCTATTGTAGCTCAGTCCTGTTGTTCACTACAGGTTATCAAGCACTAGCTCTAATCAACCAGACCAGACTCCAGTTCACAAGGCTCTTTTAAATTGATTCCATTATTCATAGACCACCATTAAGGCCGTCTGTGGCACCTTAAGGATTCACACTATAAAATTTTTCAGAAGAATTTTTCCATCTAAAATTCCTCCAAGGAACTTTGAATTAACCAGATTAAGATAGGATTATGAGTCTTTTGTTGTCATTCATGGAGGAAGGAAGTGGAAGATAAAAATTCTTGTGAATTACTAAATTGCCAAATACTGGACCAAAGGCCTGAAAGATCCTATAAGAGAGGGAACAAGAGATCTTTGTTTTATAGGACTGGATTACTTGCATCTGTTTGCTACATTTTAATGAGACTGTTAAAACTGCAATTACTGCAATGATAAATTGAAGTTCTGTCTACATGACATGCTCCATTCCTGCCCACTATGGGATTTACACAATTTTCAGTTTAGTGTGTATTCTATTCAGTACATTCTCACATTGTTGTTCCCTAAATTTTAATCCTCTTTATTTTTCTGGCAAACATGTTTTTGTCCTTCTTTTATTTGGATTATGATTTGAAATTGGTTAGACACATCGGTCTAGAGAATTAAATAAGGGTAAAGCATTGTAGAATTAGCTGTAGCAGCTAAATCATAGGGACCTGGTATTCTCCCTTACTTCATGATTTAATATTACAACACGAGTCACTAAACATGAAGTAGGTATCTGAATTTGAAAATAATAGTAGAAGATGATTAAAGATGATATTTGTCAATGCTGAAATTGAACAGAATTTCCAGAAATAGTCTATTTTAGGTTCCTGCCTTACTTGCATGTAACTTGGATGATTTTTTTAAATGTTCATTGCAGCTACAAGTTAAATACTTAATAAATTTAATTCATTCAGAATGAATGAATAAAGATGAAAATGATTCAGACCAATTTTATTTAAGAATTTTCATACGATGTTACAAGGATCTGAAATGAAACCGGAATTCAGATTTAAATAAAATATATGCTACAGCATAATTTATAGAAATTGCAACACTTTCAAAAATGGCAGTGATCATTCAATAAGTTCTATATTAGTAGATATAATCACTGAAGAATCTGTGCCCCTGATCATACCCAAATTTTTACTAGTTCCTAAACTGTGAGACTGTTGATATGACCGCCAAAAAAATTAGGTCATGTTTCTTTTTTCCTTATGGCTCATATGGGAGTCTTAACTGTGTGTACATAATTCTTTCTTAAATTTTTTTTGAAAGTATACAACTGGTACAGAGAAGGTTTTATGACTGATTTCCAGAGAACAGTGGTGAGAAAGAGGAAAAAACACATCAGAACAAATTAAAAAATACATCAGAATAAATTAACATTCTGTTATTGAAAAGAGCTTCTCCTAATGCTCTGTAGTACATTAAGTTATTTTCTTTTCCATGGCCATGTGTTGTCACCTGCAGTTATAATGCCTTTCTCTCTTAGCTGCAAAGCCAGGCAGAGGAAAAGCCGTCTGAATCACAGAATCACAGGATGGGCTCAGGATGGAAGGAGCCCCAGAGGGTCATATGGTGCAACCCGCCAGCTCAAAGGGTCGTCCTAGAGCACAGGGCACAGGGTCCAGATGGTTCTTAAATATCTTCAGTGAGGGAGACTTCTGAAGCTGCAGTTCAGACTAGGAAATACTACTGCACATGGAATCAGTCTTCACAGTAGCACCAGTGACTGAGAAGTCCTTTTGCTTCATAGAGCAATCTTTTACCTTCAGGGGTGTTTCCACCATACCCCTTCTGTAGGTCCAACAACTGTTTCTTTCATCCAGTCACTAAAAGATTATCAGATCTTACCCAGGGTCTCACAGCACCCTCAACTTTGTTAAATCACCACTGATTGAATTGCTTTCAATGCATCAAGATTTCTTTCCTGTTCCTTGTGACTCTGCCTTCATTTGTCCCTGTGGTATTCTGTCTCAGATATTACATTTTCTTTCTTATTTTCCAGACCAATTGAATAGACTTTTGAGCAGAATAGAATAGTCCTCTCCATTTCCTGTGTTGTCTCACTTTCTTTGCCTCTTCCCTTTACATGAGGCAGCAACATAACTGAACTATAATTTGTTCTATTATTAAAAAGAAAAAAATATAAAAAAATTGTTCCAAGTCATGTTTTTCTCCCTACCCACTAGAAATAAAGTCATTAATGACTAATTTAGGCATGAGTGCACTGAAGTGTTAAGGATTTCCCTCTCCTAGTTTTCATAGGGATATCCTCTTTAATTTCCTATCATAACCTTCATAGACACTTCCTTCAGATCTTTCTTTCTCCCCCTCCCAAAAAAGCTAGACACAATTTTGGTGTCTGAGTGCAACAGAAAAAAATCCCTCTCTATGTACCCATTGATAATACTGGTGTAAAATCAACTTTTAGAGTTGGGCAGGAAACAGTTTTCCTTACAATGAAATTTCTTAAAATTTTAGTTTGTTGATTTCTTTGTTTGTTTAGTTCTATAAAGTACGGTTCCTTCCACAGACAAAAAAAGTGAGAACACAGAATACCCAATACCTTGTAGACTAGAGTACCGTGTCATAGTCTCTTAATTCCTGAGATGCCAGCCTGACTAGCTGATGTTAGCTGATGCTAGCCTGATGCACTTTGTCTAGTTTTTTTGTTGGGAATTTTCCACTTTGTGGAACTAAAAAGTGTTAAATGGACAAAGACCTGTATTTATGTTTTCAGCAGCTTAGAGTAAATATCACAACTACCAGAGTCTCTTCAAAAGTGGTACCTTCCTATGAATAGTTGTGTCAACATTTGGTACTGACACTGATAATTTTGAAGCACACAAAACTTAATGGAAATCATCTTTATGAAGTAGTCATGAGAGATATACTGGTTCATCAAATCTCTCCTTGGGAAAACATTGATCTAAAAACAATTCTCAGAATAACTGGCTGCTAATATGTCTGCATTTATTTTGTTCACTGTACCAATCCACTCTATTTGCACCATACCAATGGAACCTGGAATAGAGGGAAGTGTAGTCATGAGCACTCTCAGCTCTGTATTCTGTTTCCTGTGAGAAGTTTTATATGGAGTTGTCGGAACTCAGGACATTCCTTTGAGAGTCCGGAGTTTCCTGGGACCCTTGCCAGGGGGCTTGGAGACCCTGGCACACAGCCCAGAACACCAGTGGGTTCGATTATGAACCACGGAATAACTTGTCACCTTTATAGAAAGAGATAAAAGCCACAATAGTGTAAATAGTGTAAGAATAAATAATTACAGAGTCTAAATGTAGGTTTTAGGATTTTTGGTATAGGGGTTTCTGGTGACAAGATGGAGGGATTTGGGCGTGTCTAGCCTTTCTTCTTCTTCTCTACCTCCATCTTGTCTGGTGATGTTGGCACTTTTAGATTGGTCTAAAGTAGAAACTCACTGTCTAATATAGATGATAGGTATTGGAAAATAACTGTAAATATTGTACACGTAGTTTGTAGTATATAAAGATAACACCGCCCTGGAGGAGGGGGGAGTGCCTCTGGCTGTCCTGCCAAACGGATCTTGGATCTCGGCTGGACAGGGAGAAAGAACTTTATAGATAAGATGCAATAAACAATCTTGAGACCGAAAAAATGAAGAGCCCTGACTTCTTCTTCAAGCACCGGGCTGGGAAAAGAAACTTTCGAACTTTAGTCGGGGTCACTCTGACCAGCTAGAAAGAGAGACCCCGGCATGGAGTGTTTGTTTTCTGAAGGTAGACAAAAGAAATCTCTGACATTTTTGCTTTTAACATCACCAAAAAGGTTTTTCACCATTAACAGTGGGGGAAAAAATACCCCGAAACAAAACCAAACCAAAAGGACAAAGTGATTACTTGTACAAAAGAGATTTTTAACATTACCCAAAACACAGGTGTTACTTAAAAAATTGTTTTTTTTTTAAAGACAAATCAAACACCCAAGAAGAAAAATTAAACACATGAGCAATAGAAAAGTTGTTAAAAGATAAAATATTGAAGAAAATAAGGAAATAGCCAAAGTAGAAATAGATGGCTTTAAATCTCTGGGAAAATATTTCTCACCTATGGTATTGCCTACATGTATAACAAAATCATTATTATTTGCTTAGCAGATCCCCTCACATACAGTATTATGGAATGGTAAAGATGAAAAGATATTACTAAATCCCAACTTCATGACATGAAATAACAAAAAGTACAGCTGAACTAAAAAAGATTTTTTTTTCACTGAGTTTTATAAAGGATTTTTTAACTAAAAACTTTTCACCTCGAGAACGTGCTAAAAAAATCCATATATGTTTATTTCTTTAAAAATTTGAGATTAAAAAAAAAGTAAAATGTGCTTCAGTGATATCTATGAGAATTGAATATCTTACATATAATTTCAGAATTGCCATAATCATTGTTTCAATAAATAATATTTTAATGCCAAATAATGCTTTGAACTGTATGGAAAAACTCAGTACTTTCTCAGTACTTTAGTAAGAGCACTCAGCACCATGTAACAAATGTGTCTGGAAAACATACATTATCTAAAGGATTATTTTACAGTCAGTAAACTGAAAAGTGATTTGGGGATAACCTTTCACCAAGTCAGGTATTTACACAACTATGTAAATGAACAAACATGGCTTCAATTGAAAATTTAGTTAATTTACTACATCTTGTCACCTGTAAATTGTGAGAGTGATGCTTCCTTTTTCCTGACATTAGATTGCACTGCTCTTTTGGTTACAAGCTTTTGAGGCTGGAAGAAATTTTCAAGCAGAATGGTGTGTGTAACAAGTATCTAATGTTGGCAACAGTCCCTGGGTTTTGGTATAAATCCAATATGCTTTTTGGATGAAATGGAGTATGTGTAGAGCAATTTTAAGAGCATTTTGCTGAAGAATAAAATGCAAATCAAAGTATTTCCACAAACAATGAAGATCACCAAATGGCCAAGTCTGTAAGATGTGGTTGTATTTGGATGCTTTGTTCTTGCACCTGATGTAAGATCACCCCCATCTACTCAACCCTTGTGAGACCTTACCTGAAGTTCCGTGTACAGTTCTGGTGTTCCCACCATGGCAAGGACATTGGAGCAAGCCCAGAGGAGAGACAAAGTTGATGAGAGGACTGGAGTACCTCTCCTACGAGAGCAGGCTGAGACAGCTGGGACTGTCCAGCCTGGAGAAGGTTGCACGGAGACATCATAGCAACCTTCCAGTATCTGAAGGGGGCCTACTGGGAAGGCAGAGAGGGACTCTTCACCAGGAGCTGTAGTGCTAGAATAAAGAGCAATAGGGACAAATTGAAAGAGGGAAAATTTAGGTCAGACATTAGGAAGAAATTCTTTACTCTGAGGGTGGTGAGACAGTGGAACAGGTTGCCCAGAGAGGCTGTGGATGCCCCAAGCCTGTTGGTGTTCAAAGCCAGGCTGGGTAACCCCTTGAGCAACCTGGTCCAGTGGGAGGTGTCCCTGCCCTTGTCATGGGGGCTTGGGACTAGCTGGTCCTTTCCAACCCCTTAACATTCTGTGACCAAGGCAGTTCACTGCTCCAGAAACATTACTTTCTTTCACTTCAACAAGAGCATGCTAACTGAAAAATCTTGACAATGTTTGAAGCACATAGGTCATTTTCAATCGTGATAACTTTCATCACTATGAGAGGTACCTTGATTACAACATAACGAGGAAAAAGAAAGTCTTGCTGGGGAAAAAAAAAAATGAAAAAAACAAGAAGTAATAATTTGACTTTCAAATTCTCATTTTTGAAAGGAATAAAAAACTCTACAGCATAAAGAAGCTGTCTGAACTGTCAATGTTATTAAAACACCCCTTTTCTATCCTGTGTATGGCTGCTTGAGGACAGCAACTGAAGAACAGCAATATTTATGGCACTTTTTCATGACACTGATAGTAATGTCACTTGCATGAAAATAAAGATGTATTTAGGTTCAGATTCCAAACTTTTTCTAATTATAATGAGATTGCCAACCCAAGGATTTTTGATAGATGTCTGACATTTCTGAGAATAACTCTGATAAGTTTTTAGTAGACATCACATCCTTTGCAAAAGGATGCACAACACAAAGCATAAACTTTATCAAAACAGTTCAAACACTTCAACAAAACTCTTAAGGCATTAAGTCTAAAAGTAAAAGTACTTTTTCTTTGCTGTCCTCCTATTAGTACATCATTTGGCATCCATTAGGAATTTTTTGTTTACTTAATTTTGTCACTGCTGTTGTACTACTCTGGTGAATTATACAAAGTTAAAACATACAAATTAAGAAAAAAATCAAGACAATAGATAACATAATATAATATGAAGTGTTGGATCTGGATAAAAGAATAAAAAAGAAATTAAAGTAAAGGTGGTCTTAGAAACAGAATTATGCAAATGGCTACTACTTAGTGCATTAAAATCTGTTTACATCTGACTGTAATTGTAGGTTTACTTCTCTGAACTTTTTGAATAGGTTTTGACGGTTTTTCTAATATTTCTATCTAATGTGAAAAATTGCTTAGTCAACACCAAAATGCATGGCTGTGGTCTTCCAGCTTTAGGTAATAGATTCTGAGGTAACAAAGAGTTGACTGTCCATCAGGCTTCTGAGAAAAAATCTCCACAATTACAAAGTTAGGTGATTTATCAGTTTTCTGATCAAGTCGCTCCACTTTTAGTAAGTACACTGCAAAAATTTAAAAAAAAATCATAACCTGGATCCACAGATACAGCAAGGACAGTGTTTTATACTATGGTTTAGCCCTTTCAACATCTTCAACGATACTAAAAATCTAAATGTGTCTGTTTGCAATGTAATTTTTCTACATAAACTTGGATGCTTAATTGCCAAAACTTAAATGTGCAGAACAATTTTAAAAACTCAGTGCCATGAAAAACATCAACATAGGGCTTGACAATATCACATGGAACCTCTTCTTGCTTTGCCACAAGCCACTAGACTCACTAGAGTTTAGGTCAGTCATCTCCAGTTCCACTAAAAATTTTTTGTTCTTCCAAGTGGATCGAATTTCTAGTCAATGTAGCAAACAGCGTGTAGAGGGATTGTCGTCCATGCAAGCAGAGATATCTAATTGAGGGTGAACTGAAGTTTTTCTCATTCTGATTATGCTTTCTTTCTCAGTTTCATGTTTCTACAAATGCCCTGACATTTGCTGATGGTGTAACTGCTGGAGTTGTATTGTAAACGAGATCAGTGAAACAACATATACTACAGAATAAGAAAGAACACATATTTTCATTTCCAGGGGAGAAAATGAATACAAGAATACATGATCAGTCGCATTGTTCTGATGATTGTTCTTTTTGTCCGTATTATCTCTGTGGTACAATGATAGCAAACAGTACAAAAATTCCCTCCTGACTTAATTAAGCAGGCAGAAGACAAAAAAAAAAAAAAAAAAAAAAAAAAAAGAAGAAGAAAAAGCTAATCCAGAGCTATATACATTGCTAATTAATTTTCTGAGAGATGGAGAAAGCAGGTAAGCAAACACTTCTAACATGTATTCAAAACAAATTTATTTAATCTAAATGAACTATATATGGGTTTTGTTGCAATTAGGCACATTCATGGGATAGAGTTGATGATCCAGATAGAAAGGTCAGACACTGGTCTGAGGCAGAGTTTAAAAACAGACATGTCAGTAATACATATTATTAGGCAATGGGTAAATACAATGGAAGATACAGTCTTAGTGGTAAAAAAAAAGGGAAAGGAGCTATGACATTGGAAGCACAAGTGTAATGGGACAAGACAGGAGCAGGAATAAAGGAGCATGGAGTGACACTGAGATAAAGATGTCATGGGAGAAGACCCCACACATCACTGGCTGGGAAAATCCCTAATGGCTGCAGGCTGGTATTCTCCTCCCCAAGAAAGCGTTGTTCTACCTGTACAGCCAAATGCAGAGCCTTGGTTTCCCCATCTGTGCACCTTCCCACTAAAGTCAGACACATCACATCCGTCTCAAATACACTCTGCCTGTATCATCTGCATTATCACATTCATAATCTCTCATAAACTGGGAAAAAAAGTCTAATCCTCTCAGTCTACGTTCTCACTTTGTATATGACTTTTAGGACTGCTGGGGCTTCCCTTGGTTATTAATTTCCAAACAGATGCAAAAGATCTCTAACCATCTCATAAGGAAGGTTGCTCAGAAATGTCTCTAGGCTAAGATGTCTACATTGTAGACATCTTGCTGAGAGGTTCTTTATCATGTGTGGCAAAGCAGGAAAAAGACAGGGATAGTGACAGGTGACTGAAAACATATATGGAAGCTGTCGGTTCTTTATTTGTCTTTTTTCTGCTTTTGGGAGGTTTTTTTGGTTTTTTGTTTGTTTTTTTTTTTTAAGTTAGCTTGTGTGTATTCCAGTTCACAATATTATTTTTAAGAAGAAAATACTGAAATGGCACAAATCATAGTCTGATGCTACATATACTTAAAATACAGTGTTGTGGATGTTTAAGAATTGATCCAAGACTTACTGGTGAACCTTAACCAATTAATAGTGACTTCTATAACAGATTGAATAAAGATTTTGTACTTCATATACACACTGGGCATCTATATTCTTTTTCCTTTAGATTTATGAAATGAAGGCTTTAATAGCTGCAATTCAGGGGAAGATTTTAATGCCCCAGGTAAAAAATAAAAGGTAGCTGAATACACTGAAGTATTTATTAACTGAGTCTTGTTCTCTGAGGGTTTGTATCAGCAAGATCCACTGACTGTGCTGAAAAATTTGTTCTGATATATTATGGCACAAAACTTTTATCCTGGACAGACCTTCTAAGATTTATTTTCAAAGCCTCCTGCAGTCTGACATTGAAGGTAGCAGTATTTAAAAGACACAAAGAATTAGGAGGTGCTCAATTCTCATTTAAATGAACTACGTCATTCTATCTTTTTCTCTTAATTATAATAAATCCTATTTGCTTTTATTACATTTTTTAAAGCACTTAAAAAAGACAATAAAACAAAAAGTGTTATTCTATATTTTTTGCTGCTTCTTGGCAATAGAATGTTCACTCTAAATTTCTCTTACTGAAAGATTTTGGTCGCATATCTGTGGCATGAAACAGATCAAACAAAAGGCCATGTTCAAGTTAACACCAAGTAACAAAAATTAGCAAGCTTTAGATGAAAGAAAAGAACTTGGAAAGAGGAGTGAAAAAAATAGATGTTTGGGTTCTGTATATTTTATATATACCCCAAAATTCTAACCCAAGAGACAAGACCTAATTAGTTCTTACACTAATGGAAGAAAAGGTAGTCATGGCTTTTCCTCTTTAGCCTCAGTGTGTTAGGGTCAATCATAATAAAAATTCCTATTAAATTCTTACTGTTCCTTTTTCCTACGATGAGGTGAGAAAATGAGGATGCATGACTGTTGCTCATCTACCTCTCAACAAGAATACTACTCTAAGGCAATGAATTATTCATGTTCTAGCTACCATTAGTAAAAAAATAAGTCATGTGAAACTTGCACCCACTATAATCATGCAATTGTAAGGGTCTACAAAGTGCTTCTTACAAAACTGTAATTTCATAGCATGTTTTGATTGGGATAGAGTTAATTTTCTTCATAGCATCTGGTACAGTCCTATGTTTTAGATTTGCTTTAAAACCAGCACACTCAACAGTGGGCTTCATGAATAATAAGTGCAAACTTTTCCATAGAAATGCCTACCTCTAGGCAAAAGAGAAACATCTTAGAGTTTCCTATCTGACATTTCAAACAGTATTTGCTTTAGCATTCAAAATCCTTCCACTCCTACTGCTATTATACAGCCACCTCTGCAGTGCTTAGTCATCCTCAGAAGATGTGAGTGGAAGATCTTCAAGGGTAGTTTTCTGTAGTCTTAGCACTCCAAATGTGCAGATTCCCAAGTAGATTTCTAATTCTGCTATTACTAAGTAGAATTACCAGCTCTTAGCACTTTCCATTTCAAACCTTCTGTCATGTTTTTGTTGTGAAGTATTCACCCTTTGAAATAAATTGCAAGCAGCACGTTTGGAGTATCAGGAAGAATAAATAAACTTTCAGAATTGAAAATAATTTCTCTTTCTGACAGGCTTTTATGTCTTCTGTATTCACACCTGTCTTTAATAAAAACATCTAAGCAATAACTACCTAAAATAAGTCTTATTGTTCCTTCTACTAATCATATTCTCTTTGGCACTCTAAAGTAATATGCATAGCATTGCCATTATTTCTCAACTAAGCTAGGCAAACAGGAACAGCAAAAATAAACAAAAGTGCAAGATTTTTTCTATATTTAAAGAGAAATTTTTAAAATTAATAAAGAACTTAACTAATAAATCAACATTATGGAACAATGAAGACAACTGCACATTTATTTAATATAAAAGAATTACCATGATAAGCCCAGATCAATAATTGTGGGAGAAATAGTGACAACTGTATTTATGTTAGGCCCTCTTAAAGCTCAAAAAAAATCTGAAATTTGAATCAATTGTCCTCACAAAAGTCCTATTTTATTCCATGTGCATTCAATGAATTGAGCCACACAGTAGCACACATATGCACTCAGAAACATATGAGCTCTTTTATCTTGTATGGGCATGACACAGAAATAACCATTGTTTCCTAAATCAGACTGATGGAGAGCTCTGCCAAGCATTAAGCCTGGTTGAAGATTGTCCTCTGAGGACACCCTTTTCCATTTTTCTGAGGGAGTGAGCTATATATGTTGGTGTGAATATGTCAGACATCCTGTCAAAGACTAGTCAAGAATAGTTTGCCTATAAAAGCAGTTCTAAAACTCACTCCTCACCCTTTTCAACCATCTACCATATGGCATAACTTTAAGGGGTCTATAGACTAGAAATCAGACTGAAGGAAATTGAAAAACCAAGAGGAAAAAGAAAAGCCGACAAACCCACTCCATTCCATGGTGAGAAGCATCTTTATGAGGCACAGCTGCGTCAATAAAGGGATATGGCTCTTCTGACTAAGTGTAAACATTTGTAGATACCTACATGAGAACTTATGTTCCTGGGCTTCATTTGCTGCTGAAATCTAGGTTTCTAGCACCATTTAAGAGACTTATCTAGTTCTTCTAGTTTCTCTTCTGCCTCTTCAAGAGTATGTTTCTGATTCCTCTCTGCACTCTTGAGCAGATGCCCTAGAGACTGTTATGTGTATTAAAAAACATAAGCTTAGACAGTTGAATTGAGCCTCTATGTTCTTTTTAACAGTGTGACAGAATGTAGTTAACACCAAGAATGACATTTCTCTTTAACAGTAAAAAATAAAAGCAAAGAATGATCAGTTGATACATAGTCACCCTTAGTGGAGATGACAAATTCTGCTCACATGAGTTCCTCTCCAGAAGTTCCATGAAACTCCAAAAGGATATAAACTAATATAAAAAATATGAAATAACTAATTTCAAGAGCCACAAGGTTTGGTTTTTTTTTTTTTGTTTGTTTGTTTTTTTTAATGCTTAGGTACTCTTAAAAGAAACAACTTGCCTGTAACAAATTAAATTGTTTATTGTTTATTGAAAAAATAACCATCAGCCATAGTCATACGGTAAAATAATTTGTAATGATCTAAATCTAAAAGTGAATTTTGGTGGACTCTCATTTGCACAGAAAATATTTTTTTCTCCCTTTATACATTTTTTACTGTTATTTTTTTAAAATGCCTGTTTAGATACATGATCTGTCATAAATAAAAACACAACAGAAAATCATTTACCAAAATGATTTTGTACTTTATCTTGGCAGAGGTCACTTTAATGCCTTTCAAGAAACAAAAGTAGTTCAGTTTTGAGGAAAGGAAGTTGGTGACTACTGCAGTGAGGGATGTAAGAAGACTTAGAAGGAAAGCCTCAGTGTTACAGTCTATTTATAATTTATATCCACAGATGGCAAGATAAGTGGTGTGACAAGTAGAAATAATCACTCTGTCATATTCGCTAAACCTATTCTAACAGATGTGATACTCACAATACATCTTTTCATCATTGTAAAAATGCAATGGAATGGAGGTTTTTTACTACTTTCCTTGAAGAGAGACTTCCTGACTGGTTTGCATTACAGATTTGTCTTGCACTTAGAACTGAACTTTTCTCCCTTTTGATACACTAGTGCCTTAAAAGTAAAATAAATTCTTGTTTTTCAGTCTTGCAAATATTGTTCTGCCTTAAATTGTTCCACCATGCCTGTCAATCCCCAGCAGAAGAGAGACCTCTCACTCAGAGTGGTGACCTTTTTGTTTGTACATACTGCACTCCAAGCATGTTCTTCACTATTGATTGAAAGACACAAAGAAATTGTTGTTTGGATTTTTTTCTATAATTTTACTTTCATACACAGGCAGCTTTTTAAAAAGCTTCCTGAACTTTTTCTTTCAAAAGCTATTCTTATTTTAATTTCTTTTTTTGAGAGTTATAACAAAGCCTGTTTTTTCCTTTTTTCTTTTCTTAAATCTTTCACCAGTACAATTTAACTACTTCCAGTTATATTACACTTGCTATAATAATAATAATAATAATAATAATATCTAAATTGCAATTTGGTATAATTAATGCTCTATGAAGTTAGGCAAATAGTCAGCTGACAAAAACAGAAGTAGCTATAGCCCAAAGTGATATAAACAAACCTGAAGGAAACAAAAAAACCCTTCTAATTCACTAGCAAAGTCAAATGATTGGCAAAAAGCAACAGTTTATTCTATAGTAATCAGAGGTAATTGGGACAAATTTTGATTTTAGAAAAAGAACGATTTCTTTACATTAACTCAAGATATTTGGAAAGATAGACCTACTTGACTTGATGTTTTCAGTTCTTCAAGTGATTTCACTAAATTTCATTAAAAATAAATGAGCAACTTTTCAGAAAGGTCAAAAAAATCAAATCTTCTATGGAATTATGAAATCATGTACTCAAAGAGAACAGAGTTCAAGAAACTTTTCCTGGTTATTACAGTAATACATATAGGACATGTGAAACATGAGATGTTTTAGTTTTTAGGTATTTTGTACTTTACAGCCATTCCATAGAAGTATTCAGCTGCTATCACAGTGCTCAATATCCAGTAAAAAAATTGAAAGAAACTGTTATGTGCAAGAAAAAAACATATCACAGAAGTCTACATACATAAACTTGCCTGTCCTTCTGTCCTTGACCAAAGTATCATCTCAAGATCTCTTCACAGTGCAAACACGGATATTGGCCACAAGAAAAAGATATTCCTGATCATATTAATACTCATTATTTTATGTTCACCCAGTGGAGTACTATTAACTACTATTGAATTATATAATAATAGAGTCAGAAAGGAACTGCAAACATCATCAAAGTCCAACTCCTGGCTGGTTCTGCACAGGACAGCCCCAGCTATCACATCATGTGCCTAAGTTTTCTCCTAACACTTCTTGAACTCTGACAGGCTTGGTCCTATGACCACTTCCCTGGGCAGCCTGTTCCAGTGCCCAACCACTCTCTGCATGAAAAACATATTTCCAATATCTGACCTAAACCTCTTCTGACACAACTCCAGGACATTCTCTTGGGTCCTGTCACTGGGCACCACAGAGAAGAGGTCATTGCCTGCCCTTTCTCTTCCCCTCATGAGGAAGTTGTAGCCGCAAGGAGATCTCCCCTTAGTCTCCTCCATGCTGAACAGACCAAGTGACCTCATGCTCCCTGTGTATGTCTTCACCATGGTCATGTCCCGCCTTTGGATGCTGTCTAAGAATTTAATGGCTTTCTTGTATTGTATCACCCAAAAACTGCCCCCAGCACTCGAGGTGAGGCTGCTTCAGTGCAGAGCAAAGCAGGACAATCCCCTCCCTTGCCCAGCTGGAGAACTGTGCCTGATGAACCCCAGGTGGCCCTCCTGCCTGCCAGGGAACTGCTGACTTATGTTCAACTTTTCATCAACGAGGATCCCCAGATCCCTTTCCACAGTGCTGCTTTCCACCATCTTTTTCCATAGTCTGTAAATACATCATATAATTTTACACTATGCTTGTTTTTAACCTAAACTACTATAATGCTCTTGTCTTTTTGCTTCCTATAATAGGCTTTGAATAAGTAATTTTCTGTACAGGATGCCTGCAAGAGGTATGGTAGATAGTATGAGGCACTATGCTGCCAGGGGGGAAAAGTGAGTGCACAGTGTGATTTACTGAGCTGTGACAATGACCTTTACTGCTGCAAACACAAGCACAATGCAACATGCACTGAGGTATTTTATGAGTGTTTTCAGCTGCAGGAACGGACAAATTATGCTGTCATTATTATACATTTCCTGACACATAATGGAGGAAAAAGTGCCTCTTTCTGTATCTGTTTCTTCCCCAAAAGGTTTCAGAGAGCTTGGGCTGCATGTTCAAGGCTGCAGGTCAAGCAGCATAAGTATAGAATAGTAGGTATGAGATTGCTGCAAGTTCTGAAATAAGCCAGCAGCTCTGGGTTTCCTTTGAGGATTTACATTTTTATTAGCATCCAGAGAGCCAAACTGCACAATGAGTCTGGCAAAGGTACTAACTGCTGATAGATAGCCAGTAATTCCAGGAAACAGAAAGCACCTGATGTGAAGCTCAAATATTTATTTGCATTTTTAATCTACTTGTTTATTTTACTGAAACATACTGAAGATATACGTCCTACTGTAAACAGATGAAAATCAAACAATGCTTTGAATACAATCAGAGCTTATATGTGACAGATGCTTCTTTGTGTCTAGCAGTATCTTTTGGTCTAAAGGTTTCAGAGAAACTCTGCTTTTAATGACTGGTACTTTCTACTAAGAAGGTAAATATCATTAGTCACATTGGGCATAATTGCCTAAAACTCAGTAAACACTATAAAAATAGATCAGTTCAAAACGGTCTGAACATGTAGGTGACTAAACTTATAAGCATGTGATCATTCTGCAGGCACAAAAGTGACCACTGTAAGCATACAGGCACCCATGCTCTACATTTTGATTTACAGGAAGTGAAGGGTATGTGGTAATACACATAAAGTGACGAGGAACGATGGCAACCTTTTATATAAAGCCAGGTACCTTGGGCACAAAACTTTAATGAAGGACATTTCCTGTCTCAGTGTCTGTTCTCTTTTTCCTTTCAGAATAACTTGCTGAAATTCATCAAAGCTGATGTTAGCTTGACAAACAGTTTTGAAGTAAAATCTGTAACTACTAAACTGTGAACATCTGAACTAATTGCATTGTGGCATTAAAAAAGACAGAAATATTATTGAATAATCTTCCTTGCTGTGTACAGTTGTTTTTTGAACTCATCCAAAAAGCTTGCAGGCATGTAATATTTTAGCTGAATTTCTCAGCTTTCTGTATGTGGGTGGACTAAAGGAAAAAAAGGGGCTTGTGTCTTTCCATAAATTGGAAGTTTATCTGTATTTGTCTGAACTGGGTTCAGGAAAAAAGTAAATTTGTTTTTTTTTTTTTGTTGGTTTTTTTGGTTTTTTTTGTTTGTTTGTTTGTTTGTTTTTTTGTGAAGAGGGTAATTATGCCAGCAGCATAGAATATCCTGCTTATACTGGCATTCAACTCCAGTTCAGATTTCTTTTCCCAATACCCTTAGTGAATCTTTGGGCTTTTCTGTTAAAAACTTGCTTCTCAGTGGGCTAGGAAATGTTTGTCTGTCACAGAAGTCTATCAAGTTCTTTGCCAAACCACACGCACACTGACAGCTACCATTTACTGATGAGAGATGAGCACTGATGCCATAGATGCCATGGAATAAATGCTAAACATGAAAAAGTATGATCCTCATCACAACAGGCACATTGAATAGTTCCGTGTTAATGTGATTGTATTTCACAGGGAGCCCTTAATTTTCCTTGTCAGGTTCCTGTCACGACCCTCCAGATAGCACGGCTGTTGTAAACCTTTCTTCTTTCTTCTGTAAACCTGGCCAGTCTTTGGATTTCTGCCATGTCAGGGAGCTGCCAGCCAACGGAACAGATGGATAGCACATGAAACAGGCTCTTCTTTACTGAGTTGGATGGTGACTGTATAAGGTGGCAGGGCTAATCACTTTACCCACACCTCCCAGGTTATACGCAGCACAGGTAAACATTTAGCAGAATCATATCAATGCTTGTGCAACAAGGAGTCAAGCATAGCAATCTGTGAAAGGAAGCATGCACTTTATGAAAGATGTAAGAGGAATATAGAACTCTTAACAACTTGCATTTAGACCATTTAAGACAGCTAAACTTCTTAATGCCTCCCTTTATTAAAGTCCTCCTTTACTCCTGACATTTACTTTGACCAGTTTCAAATTCACAACTCTTTTGACACTTCTGATGTATTGGATTTGATTTCCCAAACCTCATTTCTACTGTCCCCGACAGAGCTGCTTTCCTCATCTGATCGCTATTTTCTAGTTGAACATACCACTTCTTCAACAAAAAATTTTACATCGTGATAAGGCTGGAAATTTCATAATACCACAGATTTAAGGTCAAAAGGGAACCATTAGATCATCTGATCTCACCTCCTACACAGTAGAGGTTATTTCATGCCAGTGTGATTTTGTTTATTTCATGCTAGTCTACTGTCATTTGAGGATATTAACTTATTTTTTTTTACTCTTTGACCTTAATTCTACTTACCTCCATAATACCTTTTTTTAAAATAAACTTTTCCCAGTGTAAAATCTTCAAAATTACTATTATTTTTCACTAATACTATGAATAAAACACTAAGTGTGGAATGGCTCTCATTTTTCTGTAGAGAATTCAAAGATTCTGGTAATCTACACTGCGCTATGACACCTAAAGGACAAAATTCTAATCGATAGAATCTATCCTTGGGTGTTAGTCATAAAGGACATATTGAGAAATAAATAGAAAGATGTCGACAATTTAAAAGTCAGGAGAAATAAAGCAGCTAATCACTTTTTTCCCTTTCAGTCCACCCACACAACATCTAAAGAAGGATGAGAAATTCAGCTGTAATATTGAATGCCTATAAGCTTTTTAGATGATTTTAAAAACAACTGTGCACAGTAAGGAAGTTTTTTTGTATATTTCTATTTTTTTAATCCTAGAATGCAATTAGTCAAATATTCTCATCATTGAAGTCACTTGAATGCATGCTTGTGGAGGAAAATGTGATATGGAGGAAAATGTGAAATTCTTCATTACTTGTTTATGTATTAATTTCATACCTAGATAGAGAGAACTCCCATTCTTTTGCAAATTAGTATGTTGTCAGAAATTGCTTCATGTTAACATTCTAAGATACAGAATTCAGTTAAAATTATGTTGATGCTTTTGAACTGGTAACCAGCAAAACCCAAATTTGACTTGTTTCCAACTGTCAAAACGTAACTTACGGAAAACAGCAGCCCAGAAAATGTGTATGGATTTTGTAGAATTAAATCAATATGTATGTGTACTGTATGTGCATAAACTGAAGTTCCAAAATAATTTCATAGAATAAAGACTATGGGAATAAGTCTTCCATTATTCTTGAAACAGGAATGACATCTATTGCAACAGGAAAACAGTACAATAGCCTTTTATGACATGGCAGCTTTCAGGAATAATATACTTAGGCATAGTAGGCATATAAAGTCCCTTTTTCAACTATTTAATTCTCAGTTTTCTATTCTGGTCTGGACAAAAAAGGAGCAGACCTGTTTTGTATGCCAATTACAAATGTTTTGAAACTCTTAATATGTGAATGGTAAAATTACACTTGTGTATAATAATTACTGGAGTAAGTCATTATTTTCTCATCTATACCCAAGCAGTCATCAAAACCCAAAATCACATATTCCCAAACAAGTAGTTCATGTCAGTATTTCAGTTTGACTTTAGTCTCCTGGAAGAACAGGTCTAAGGAAGCAGAAGCCCCAATTCTTTGAAACTGCATAGTCAGATAATCATCAGTGTAACCATATTTGTTAGATAAGCAAATACATAAATAATTCCAAGGAGGTTTCATGTGTTGAAGAGAAATACAGACATTTGATACTTTGATATCTCCCATTACCTTATGATTAAGGGGATTAAAAAAAGGTGCATGCAAATTGGTCCCCTAATTCAGAAAACTACTTTTTGCAGGCAAGACATGTGATCATTTTAAAGATGACTGAGAGAAATTCTACAAGAAAAAGACATAGAATAGAATTAGGGGAAAAAAAGGAAATCAAGTTAGAACACAACAAAATAGAACATCTGTTCCATTTTTTAAAATATTGACATTGTTTTATTTTTCAAAACATTTTAGTAGACATAAAAAGATATTGGCATCTTTTAAAAATCAGCAGAAAACAGCTTGTTAGGAGACAGCTTAATAGACTCAACTAATTTTTTTACTGGACAGCTACTCATAAGTGTGCATGGAAGCAACAAGGGAAAAACAGTGCCACAAAAGTTTTAGAAAAATACAGCTGCAGCAGCTTAGGTCAAGGGTTACTGGGATGTAAGTGAAAAACAAACCACTGAATTGAGAATAGAAGGCTCCTTAGCATTACAAAGATTAAGACATCTGTGACATTGTGCACCAATCCACTGCTTGATTTCCCCAAGGGGATCACTGTTGCTCAGGACACTGGCCAAAGACACTGTTCTCTCAGCACTAAGTTTTGTAACCTGGTCTGTCATCCAGGGCAGTCTGCCCACCCTGCAATCTGTTCTAGGTGAGTTCGGAGTTGAGAGATCCCTTTGGATGTAATGCACACTCCCTGCCCTTTATGCTGTTACCAGTATACCACAATATGGTTATTGTGGAAAGGCTAGCACTGTAGCAGTTATGAACAGTGTTTAAATAGGGCGTAATGCTGAACATAATAGTCCAGAAGCTGATGGCAGCCATCTGACAAAGATGAAGTACAGTGTGAGATGTGCTTAAGGGGAGCTATGTACTTTCGATATACTCTGTTAGAGGTTGTGCATTGAGTCATTTCAGCATGAAGGATGCCTTGATATGCTGTTGTGTACCACTGCTGCAGTTCATTCAGCAACTTCTGTGTCACTTGACAGAAAGAAGAGTTTTGTCCTTGAGTGCATGATCCTGCACAACTCCCACTTTTCCAGCAGTCTCATACATTTTGATCATAATTGCTAATGTATTTCGCTGTTCTATGCCTTCAACAAGGTATCTGAGTACTACCTTCCACCATTCTGCTGTCATTCCCATACTTCGTGTCTGAGGCATGTTAAATTTGCACTTTCATCTTCCTGGGTGGGCACTGCTCATATTGGGCCATTGCCATTATTTAGCACACTTGTGGCTTGTTCTACCAGGGTTCATATGCACATAATAGCTATGTCACAGTCCTCAGAGCCACACAAGTCCTTGAGCTTGGCTGTGGGTGCCATGGCCATGGGTGATTATGATATAACCACTGCCTTGACTGGCAGTTTCCCATCCTCAATGCCTGTTAAAAGGCCAGAATTATCTGCCTAGTTTCCCACTGGATGTCTTGTCCTTTTCTGCCTAATTTCCCATTGGATGTCTTGTTGGCTTCCTGATAAATTATATTCGGTAAAAGAATACTTGTAAAAAATCTATACACAGATTTAATTACATATTGCCTTATTTACTCATCTTTTATTTTCCATCCTTTTCTCTTCCTGGCAGTGATGACTTCAGTCCATTCTGTGTAAGGTTGATCCATTTTCTGCTTCCCTGTGCATTTTCAGTGCCTTGCGTGCATTGACCCCACAGGTTTTATCTATGCTGGGCAATTTAAGTGCCTTCTGCTGTGCCTTTACATCTTGAGGTGAAGCTACTGTATTTATCTTATTTTTGGTAATAGTACAATATTTATTTGCTGTTTTTCTGATGATTTTTGATGGTAATAATGAATCATTTTTGTACTTCACAGCATATGCTTGTTTTCTTAATTCAATTCCCTTTGGAATATCCTTTGACTTCTGATCTTTAGTGAGGATGCATGCTGCAGTTGCTCACAGAACATATTGCAGAGGAGGACAATATCTTGTAGAGGAGGAGAGACCTTGCTACATGACTAGAATATGAGGGCAGGGCTGAGAAGTATGGCCTAGCTTCACGGCCAAGGGAAGCTTGAGGGAGAAGGAGGGAAGGAGAGAGGGAAAAGTGACCAGGAGTGGATGAAAGGGAGCTTTCAAATCCTGAAATTAAAGGAAATATAAAAAATGCAGTAGTTACAGTGATATGTCAGGATTGATCTCAGAAGAGACAGAGCTGTGATAAAGCCACCCTGAAGTTCATTTGGAACAAATATATTGGTGTCAAAGAATGTAGCTGCAGAAAAAGGCAGCTTATACTAGTTTTTTCTCTCTTTTTATCTGGAACTCCTTGGAAAGCTTCCTTTGTTTCTCTCCACAGAAAAGCTGGGGGGAACCTTATCAATGCCTATAGCTACCGGAAGATAGGTGAAAAGGGGATGGTGCTAGGCCGTTTTCAGTGGTGATAACAGGACCAGAAGCAATAGGTTCAAAGTGAAGTATGGGAGGTTCCCTCTGATCATCAGGTGATACCTTCTCTTATGGTCGGGATGACCAGGTATATGTTGCCCACAGACACTGTGGAGTGTCCATTCTTAGAAACAATCAAAAACTTTCTGGGCATGGTCATCAGCAACTGCCTCTGTGAGCTACCTGAGCAGGCAGCTTGGGTGAGTCCCTTTCAACCTCAACTATTCTGTGATATTTAGATTCCATAATTACTCAATTAGAAATCTAAAGATGTTTGCTTCCAAATTCAAACATTTTGCAGTATCATCAGCTATTTTGAGCTAATTGCAGTCAGTTTCAAGTGAATAGCAAAAATCTCTCCCAAACCACTGTCACTGTACAGGAGCTTATATAAATCACAAAATACGTATCCTTAATTTGACATTCCATTAACTGAGTACTTCATCATTTGGCATTATTCTAGACAGCCTTAAGACAGTTTTTTGAAAGCTCAGAGTTGTTTTCTCCATCATAAAATGTTACAGTCAGTAGATTTTATGTTTGCTTAATATTTTTTATAATTCAGCATTGCACTCCTAATTACAAGTAATATTAAAGCAATCAAAACAAGTGTAGCAAAGGGTGAACTCTGCAAGATATTCTGCCTATTGATAGATCACATAATTTTCAAATAATGAAAGTGACAGGATTCATAACATGAAGCTGTCACATACATTTTATAAGTAAGAAAATATTTAGATTGGATTCTGCTTTTTACTACTGTACAAAATCAATCTGATTTACAAATTCATAAAGTTTTCAGCCTGACTGGAAAGCAGAATTTTTTTTTAATTAGGGTTCAGTAAAATTGAAATATTTATTCTTTGCTATTGCTTAGTGCTTGCATCAGAAGGTCTCAAAAACTCTGATTACTGTTGACTAATATTCTTTTTAGAAAGCTATCTTATTTTAGAGATGGAGAAACTATAGCCTACAGTCCTTTTGCTTTTTTTAAGAGTCGCACAGAAAGTACTGTCTTTATACTAAGAGCAAGACTTGGATTGCCTTGGCAAAGGCAGTAATTGCATGTTGTAATAGAATGCAAACTTATAAAGTTTAATTGGGCAAAATTTCCAAATACAACTCCTAAACTTGTATTTTCACCAGGTTTATTTTCTCTGTAGAGGATTTTTTGTACTTCCAAAAGATTGTACATGTACATCACAAATTAGAAATTCAGGACTTAAAGGTTTCCGTATTTTTAAGAAGTTTTACTGACATGAATTACAAACAAAAGTGAAATATTTCTGTTACACATCTTTAGCAAGCTGAAATTATGAAATTTCTGTTTGCAAAACATTGGGCTTTTTTGATGTTTCTAATAATTGTGACATTTTACATACAATCAAGTAACTTCGTTTCTGCAATGTTAGAATACTGTTTAGAAGGACAATTCAAGTATTTCTAGAGGCACAAAACCAGAAAGAGGTCGTGAATTTCAGTTTTGCAAGCATCACTTTAAGTTAAATATTTGGTATTGGGATATCAATGAGTACAAGACTGTCTAAATGCCAAATAGTATTTTTGGGAGGAAAGAGATTATTGATATCCTAAGAGTACTAACAACAAAATTCATGCCAGAAAAAGATCACAGTTGTGATAAAATTATATTTAGAAATGTGAATGCCAATGTATTAGTGCATAATCATTTTAAAGACCCACTTTAGGCAGCATTCAACTGCAGTACGTGTCCATTGCAGGACTCAAAAAATAACAACCATTTTGCTTAGATAGATACTCTCATGCATTTCATAAAACAATCTCTTTTGCGTCTTTCCTGATAAGTAAATTTTATGAAAATGATACAAAAATCATGCTTGTTAATGAATATTTTTCTAGGTTTCCACAGAAATCTCAAATAGAAATGTAAATCAATCAGCCTTTTATTCCACACATCCATCCATCCACCCATCCATCCATCCATCCATCCATCCATCCATCCATCCATCCATCCATCCGAAAACCCCAACAGAAAAGGGACGAAATAGGTGGATTCTGGAGATGAATAAGGAAAGGATGCTAGCTTTGCCACTGACTTCTGACTTCAAAATGATATATGATTTGGGGTTTACAATGAGGGTGGTTATTTCTGCAATAAAATGTTGATGCTATTAAAAATTGAGAAACTGCCTTGATCATCTTCTTGATTGGTTCATTTCACTATGATCTGTAAATACCTTCACTGCAAGTTGAACACATTCAGTATTAAATTTTCAGTTTTCATAATAAAATATAGATCAATAGTGATTATTATTTGATACATATGAAATTATTGCCTAAAATATTAATTTTCAATAAAATATATTTTTGCATCATTTAAAATTTTGTCCCTATAGATCTTTATTTTCTTCTCATTAAAAAATAAAATCTTTATAAATTGCAGGAAGGTACCATGGGAAAGCAATTTCTAAATCTCTGTAAAGTGTAATAATTACATTCTAATTAGTAAAAAAACTCTAAGTTTCCTAAAATTTTGATATGCAATTATATTATTATACTTACTTTTACTGACAATTAAGAAGGGTTTTTATAGTAAAAAAAAGTTTACCCTAGCTCTTAAACTGAAAGTCTTCAGATTTTTTAGTGACTTAATTGAGAAAGTAGCATTAAAACATCTGAATTCAGGACCCAGTCCTAAATTTTATGTGTTGGAACCCACACTTTTTTCCTCAACATTAGTGAAAATGTTTGTTCCTGGAATGAAAAATCTGAAGAAGGATCTATGCTCAGAAGAAGTCAAGAATACCAAGTGGAATAGTAGAAATTATATTGAAAGGACATGGAGAATATTTCTATGCCGCCACACATATTTGTGGTAAAATGTGTTCTGATTACTGAGAGCAGATAAAGTCTCTTTCTCCTCTTTCCATAGCTGAAAAATACATATATCTGGAAAAAGTGCATAGAAGAGCAAGTATTTGTGGCAAAGGTTAAATAAAATAAATGAATGACAGAATAAATGAAAATGGATATCTTTGAAACTTTGAATGGCATGAAGAAGACAGGTGTTTATTGTCTCTCTTAAAATACTAACAAATGAAATTAGTAGGTGGTAGATACAGAATAAACTTAAGGAGGAATCTTTTTATAAAATGAAAACTTCAGCTGTATTACTTCTAGTCACAGAATTCTGATGAGTTTTAAAAGCTTGACGGACATTGAAGAGATAATGGACAGTTCTGAGCAAAGGAAAACCATCAAGAGATACCAAAAACTTGGAAAACTTTGTTGGCAAGTTTCTCAGACGCAGATTGTTGGTAGTTGGGAAACTTTCTGAGAAGCATCACCCAGAGTTTACTTTATCCTAATACTCTGTTTCTATTATGATACATTTTTTCTGTTGTCATCTAGTTTTGGAGGCAGGGTTCTAAGTTAGATGGACCTTTGAATCGACCACTGATGTCTATTCTTATGCTGTGGTGTTCTTTTCTGATCTTATGATCAAACACAGCAATTTGTTCAACAGGCACACAGTAGATGACAACACCAATCACAGGGAACATCAAAAAGAATATACAGAGATCAAAATTCTCTCAGTTTTCAGTCCTTGTGAGATTTAAAAAAAAATAAAATTTTAAAACTTCTCAGGAAATAACTTCATGAAGTTTAAAAGTAATTTATAACTTAATGAGTCAAATCCCAGTTTTTAATTAATAATATTTCCAATCAGCTCAATTAAAGACCTCAGAATACCTTTACAAAAATACTATGTATTTCAGAAATCATTAAATCTATCCTTCAAATTAGGAAAAAAAGGAAGAGAAATTTTGAAGTGCATGAGGAAAATTTAAAATTAAAAAATGGAAAAGTCTTTCTTTTAATTAAAATAGAGAATTAACTAACTGACTAAATAAAGCGCTACAAAATAAATGAAACCAACCCAAAACTTTCCCTGAAAAATCCAAATTGCAGATTTTAGAAAAATGCAGATCCCCCTTATGGTGCAAATTAGGTTTAATGGTGATAATACTGTCATTATTTTAAAGTGCTTTTGTGGCTTTGTGTGGGAAAAGTCTGGGTGTAAAATTACATTGTAATAAAGAGAGATTGAAGTCGGTATGGCTGACTTCCTACACACAATCTAAGGGAGACAAAACTTAGATTTCAGTTTGTTAGTGTTTCACTTTGAATAGGTTCTTCAGTTGTGAGAGATTGAAGTGTAAAAGGTTAAGGTCTCAATCAATCAGCCATTTATTAAAGCCCCAAGCTTTGCTGGGGCCAGGTTTGCACCCCACAACTGAGGGGGAGTAGGAGAGGTTTGGAAGTGTGGTGTGAAACCCTCTAGTCTGCACAAGAACAGCCCAGGTCCAGGGTGGATGAGCAGCACCGCAGGAGGATGATCAGGACAGACTGACCTTTGTCTAGCAGCAAGCTGGATGTGAGCCAGATAAAGGAAGATGCCCTTAAGAAGCAGATCCTACCAAGTGAGATAATGCTTTTTATCATGCCAGTGTTCTTCCTCCTGATAGAGCTCAGGTGCAAAGCTCCCCACCAGGGGGGATGCATGGGCATTTCCACCAGAACTTAAACCTATTTAACCCACTGATCTTCCCCTACCACTGGTGGACCATGACTGGGCCTATTACTTTGATCAATGGACTTCTACATTGCAGCATTCAAGTCTTGTCTCTGGATGCATGAGTGGTGATATCTTTCCTCTCTGCTATCCACTCTTATCCTTTCTTTTTCTTACTTTTTCTTCCTTTCAACTACAGATTATCTTATGTGGTATTTCTATACTTTTATATTGTTATATTTCTATGGATAAAACCAAAATGGCTATTTTCCTCCCTTATGTTTCTACCATTTTTTTCAAAAATAAACTTACATATATATACCCATATGTATATAAACTCAGGTCATTCAGTGGTTTTTTTTCACTAATCTGCCCCAAGGGATCTATTAAGTAGAGCTTTAGTTGCCCACTTCAGGGTCAGGTTGCAACACCACTCAGATATTGTCGCTGGTAGTCCTCAAAACTTAACCTGCCATAATTTTATTAAGAAAGAGTGTGATTCCGTGATCCCTTACTGTGAGACTTTCAGGGGTGTTGGCAGTGGCTGGCAGTGGGTAACAGGTTAGGGTAGAAGTTGGAGACCTTGAAGGGGGTCTCACTTGTGGTGTGTGACCAGGAAAAAACCATTTGAACAGCCCTTTGATCCAGCAGGACTGCTCAGTGAGGAGTGTCCATAGTGGGATGCTGACAGGCTGATAGGGCACAAGTGCCTTGGCTTTCCTGATGTGCTCACAGCCTAATCAAGCACAAAGGGTTGAAGGAACTATCCTCTTTTCACAGCTTTTCACATGACACTGTGAAATATGGGGTTTTTTAATTCCTACTTTTATTTCCTACTCCTACCTTTTTAATTCCTGAAAAAGGAGAATTAAAAAATATTTTGCAGGGTTATTTTGTTTGTTTGTTTGGTTTTTTTATTTTTGTGGGGAAGGTGGCTTTGGTTTTATTGGTTTTGAAAATAATTTGTAAGTCAGAATTCATGCTCCGGTTTAAATGAAAGCTGAGTAAATATGAAGTAAATACTTTATACCATCAGGTATAATTTATCCTACCTGTCTTAGACACCTATTTTAGAATGAGATTAATTTAATTTTAGATGTAATTGCTTGTCTCCATTGGTTAATGAGGAAGTTTGATGAGTAGACATTATGGGTGGAATTAATGTCATTTAACTTTATGTATCTGCTCTGTATATGTCTACATCTGAGGGAATGCCTGGAAATTCCTTTGTAGCCACTGAATTGATATAAATACTTTCAGGGAAAGCTTATGTGGCAATTTAATAATCTGTACTAGTTTTGGCTAGTACAGATGGGATAGAGTTGGGATAGAATTTGTTTTCTTTATAGAGGCTAAAGAGGGGTTATGTTTTGGATTTGTGCTGAAAACAGCACTGATAACAAAAAGATATTTTCATGATTTCTGAACACTGCTTATGCTGAGTAAAGGCCTTTTCTGCTCCTCATGCCACCCCATCAGGAAGGAGTCTGGGAGTGCACAAGAAGTTGGGAGCATATCTGGGTGGGACAGCTGACCCCAATGACCAAAGGGATATCCCATACCATGTGGTATCATGGGCAGTGTACAAACTGGGGGAATAAGGAAAAAGGAAAGGGGCATTCAGAGTGATGTTGTTTGTCTTCCCAGGTAACCATTACTTCTCCTGGAGATGGCTGAACACCTGCCTGCTGATGGGAAGTGCTGAATGAATTCCTTATTTTCCTTTCCTGTGCACACAGCTTTTGCTTTTGCTACTAACCTGTCTTTATCTCAACCTACAAGTTTTCTCACTTTTGCTCTTCTGACTCTTTCCACCATCCTGATGTGGAGGAGTAAGTGGCTGTGTGGATCTTAGCTGCCTAGCAAGGTTATTCCACAAGATAATCTATTTTAAAAAGAGATGAATTTCACTTCACTTACTATAAACATATTCTAGATAACCATCTCAAATGTAGAAAACTTCATACATTAATTTTTCTGAAATCTTTCCCTCTGTAAGAACTGAATGAAATTCCACCTACATTTCTAGAGAGGTAAACTTTGCATTTACTAAAACATTTTCAAGTGGATTAAATGTGACTATACTTGTTGCAAATCTAAAAAAAAAAAAGTTACAGATTTTATGATTTAAAACAAAATGTCTTGTTTGTGTACATTCTGATTTCACCAAAGTTATCTGCTTCCTCTAATGGGCTTGTTAGAGAACTCAAAACTTCTCAAACAATGACACCCACTCCTCTACTTCAGAGATTTAGTTCCTGATGTTTTTTCATACCTTTGAAAACCGTGCAATGGTCCAAATTCATTTCAGTCATCTGATTTTTGTCCTGGAAACTGTCACTGCTCACTCTGTTTGCCACTCTGCTTAGTTCATTCTCCTTGTATTTTTTCTTTAAAAGAAAGAGGTCCCACAGTTTTTGACACATTGCTATCAATATTTCAGATAGTTTTATTGAGAAAAGAGGGGATTGTTGGGAGGAAAGGGTTAAATGATGAAGAACAGTGAGGAGGGAGTAGACTCACTCATATGACTTTGCAGCTGGGAAAAACAAGGCCTGGAGAATATCAGTGTGGGAAATAACATATTATGCCTGCTGCTGTTTATCCTTGGTCTGTTTTGAGAAGCAGGATTTCTGTGTAGGGGTAACAGGTGTTTACAGAGACTTGGATGCCCTCTCCCAGGCTGCTTGAGCTCCCTGTTGGGAGAAGCTTCAAAGCAGAGATCATAAAAAGCACAAGGCTGATCACAGCATGATGGTAAGCTAGGCATGCACAAGCCTTTCGTAAATGGGTGCCAACAGCAGCCCTGTCACACACTAGGGTTGAACTGAGCCTGATGGGGCCTGAGTCCTAATTTTGTGCGTCTCACTGTCTCCCAGTGCTGTTTCAAGATTCTCCAGTCAGTGAGGCAGTTTAATAAATTTACTCTTTGAATTTCAGCTGTGGATTTTTTTTTTTTTTTGTCACCATCAAGTCACCTGTGTGTGTTGATTCACCCAAGGATATTTAAAACATCCAAAAACCAGCACTCTTCTACAGATCCATAGAGTACAAAACTAATCTGTTCTAAATCTAAGATAGATATTTATGGATTCTTTACCATTTAGTTCATTACAGGAACAACCATTGCACTTAAAACAGGTTTGTAATGAAGTAGGACTTCTGGATTCACCACAGAGTTAAAATAAAAGCCCACCTTTTTTGATTCCCATTTTTAACACAATAGAAAAAATGCTTTGCATGCATCTGCACCCACACTTGACTACAAAAAGATTCTAGGAGAGCAGATAGGCAACCTAAATGACCATCCTCTTTTTTTAAAACGGATAAATTTAGAGAAGTCGTCCTCCTATTTGTTCTCCACAAAAAACTAAACTAGAACTTAATTGAAAATTGCAATTTCCCACCTCACATATTTAATCTCATATTTTTTGTTTTAATCATCCTGAGAGACTACTGAAATTTCTTAAACTGGAATACCATCACTCAATCTTCAGTATTTTCAGTGGAAACTGATTTTTCATATCATACATTAATTTCAAAGCAAGTGCTTTAAGTGAAGCTATAGCTAATCTAAAGAAACATTTCTCTTACAAAGAATGTCTTTTAACCCATTATGTCTTCGTAAAATACATCAAGAAAACTGCAGCAAATCAGTAGAAAAAATTCACTATATTTGTCTTTTATGCTAGTACAGGCATCATATCTCACAAACAGGATACAATCTACTGTATAAGGAAAAAAAACCCTTGCCATAAGATTGTCTGGTAGTGTCATCAGATTGCAGTCCTCTAATATTTTGAGTTCAAGGCAAAATACGCATTCAGATTTGGGATATTCTCTACCTAGAATGGAAGAAAAAGAAATCCGGGAGAAAGGGAGAACTCTGCACATTAATTATTTATGTAATTATAATTATATTAAATGAAACTGAGGATACCTGTCCTTTCCTACCTGAATACCACAAAGTCTTCAATAAGTTGCAGAGATGAACAAAGACAGGCTCGAGGGTTACTGAACTCCTCTGAGTTTTGAGAAGACAAAAGAGAATTGAAGCTTCACAGTGGGAGTAAAGGTGAAGATAAGGGTATAGAGATCCTATTAAAAAGACTAAGCAAGTCTTACTAGATAAATGGAGAAAGATCAGTAAGATAGAGCAGAGCTGACACTGATGAAAAAGCAAGATGACACAGTAAAATAAGAAGAGAAGAAAAAGACACAGAAATGTATTTATACTACATGTGGGAGAAAAAGAGTATGTGAGGGGTTCCTCCAAGAGGTATATTTATTCAACACATGAGGTTCCTATTCTTTAAGTTGGATGTTAGCACTTAGGAAGAAAATCAAAAGCATAAAGGCTGAACACTCACAACAAAGTTTTTTTTGCTTGAAGCATAAGTCATTAATCACAGTAGTAGCAAAACAAAGCAAACTATGATTTAGAGAAATTAAATTTCTCTAAATTTTTGAAAAAAACCCTGTTTTAATCAGTTTATAAAATTATAGAGATGAAAGGATTTGGCAGACAGAGAGCATTGTGTTCATTGCTTCTTTTTTGTTCTGTGTATTTATCATCAAAACTGCTAGATATCCTAACTCTAGGAAATGATTCATCTTTCAGATGAAGATAAATTATTGTATATGCAGCAGAGAAACTGAATGAATTAAAATGCAAATAAAGGTTCCATGATGAAATATGCTAAGTTGACTTCTAAATAATTTGCTTACTATTCAGCCTTCATTATTTGTAAGTGTGGTTTATTATTTTCTGTCCTCAAAACCTGAAGGCATAGAAAAGTTCAGTCATTCTGAAAGAACTATGTATAAACAAACTACTGTTAATCTTCTGCTTCAGTGATAATTCCAAATTATTACAATTTAACTGTCTTATCCTGAGAATTTTCTTAACTTCTAGAGAGAAGTTAATATTAGGGGTTTTTTTCCCCATAAATTTGAAATTTTGTATTCACAATTTTGCAAATAAAATTAAGAAGAAAATACAAATTACATTTTCCAGCAATTTCTTGAGTTTCAGGTGTCATCCTGAAATAAACAGAGCAAGAGATATTTCTCCATTTTGATGCTTTTATTGAAAGTGATCAGCTCAAGGTTGGGAGGCCCGATGGATCCACAGTCACAACTCCCTGGAGTGACTCGGAGGAAGAGGCAAACGCAGCTTTGTCCATCAGGGGGCAGAGTTGGGGGTCTGTCCTCATGAGAGCAGGTGGGGGTATATACACACCTGGATCCCAATTTTGAGTTGGCAGCCTCGGCTCCTGGCTCCAACCAACATCTCCTGAAGTTGTGGTGAGGGGCCATTAAGGTTTTCAGAGTCTCTGTTGGCTTCTCACCTCACCCCTGATGTTTAGAGACCACTTAGATCTCTGAGTTCCGTATTGGCTCGCTGGTTTAGGGGTTTATTAATTGCGTTTGGAATGGGGGCTTGCCCCATTGCATTTTGGCTCTAAACTTATCTGCATATCAACTCCTGGTCCCCTCCCCTCCACTGTCTGGAGGGGATGCC
Organism: Haemorhous mexicanus; assembly: GCF_027477595.1. Taxonomy (NCBI): domain Eukaryota; kingdom Metazoa; phylum Chordata; class Aves; order Passeriformes; family Fringillidae; genus Haemorhous; species Haemorhous mexicanus. The sequence goes on along the minus strand of NC_082342.1, from coordinate 75,022,587 downwards.
ATCCTCCCACCTGGCCCCAAGCAGGGTGATGCTGATACAATAGTGTGAATTCTCAACCATAGATGGCTAACGACCCGATACTTAACAGGTGATTACAACAAGCAGCTAACAAAAGCACTCCTCTCTGCCAGAACTGGTTAAACCTGTATTCTAAAACTTTTACCAAAAAAAATGGGTAACCCTTTTTTTGTTCATAACACATCCTTCCTGTCTTTGTTAGGGACAAAATCTTAATTAGTCACCTGGATAAAGAGATGGAATGTACCTGCACTGCAATTTTGTGGGTGATACTAAATCAAGGGGAGATGATTGTGGGTTGGGGGCCAGGTTGCTATTCATACAGACCTCAACAAAGTGTAAGAATACACCAACAGACACCTCATTAAGTGCAGCAGAAAAATTCGAAGTCCTTTCTGACTCAAAATAACCCCATTTCTCAGCATAGGCTCAGAGCTGATTGGACAGAAAACTTTTTTTATGGAAAAGAGCCTGGAAGTCCTCATGTAGAATAAGTTGACCAGGAGCCAGCGGTGTACTCTGGCAGCAAAAAGACTAACTGGGTTGTTTCAGCAAAAGTATAGCCACCAGGTCAAGGAAATTATTTTTCTGCTCTATTTGACCCTTGTGAGATTGCCTGGAATGATGCATCCAGTTTTGGATTCCCAAGTACAGGGAAAATGTCACTGAATGGGAGCGACTCCAGCCAAGGGATATCAAGGTTCTCAGGGGTCTGAAGCATAAAATTTTGAAGAAAGGCTGACAGAGCAGGACTTTTCCAGCCTGAGGAAGAGAAAGCTGGGGCAGGGAGCTCACATCATTCTACAGCAACTTAAAGAGGTGCTGTACAGCTGATGGAGTCAGACACTTGTCATACACGAACAGCAAAGGCACAAGAGACAAAAAACCCTGTGATGGCAAAAAAGGAAAATTCCTGCTGGATAGAGACATTCTTCCCAGTGAGAGGTTAAGCACTGGGACAGCTTATTTCGAAGGCTTGCAGAATTTTTGTCTTTGAAGATGTTCAAAACTCACCTAGATAAGGCCTGAGCTAATACTGAAGTTGCACCTGCTTTGAGGAGGATGTGTGAGTAGGTGACGTTTGGAGGTCCATTTCAACCTCCTTTTTTATATGATTTTATGATTCTTTCCATTTTTAGTCTACTTCATCACTTTTTTCATTAAAGTAAGCATCTTGAAAGTTTTATCTGTGGGCTCTGTATGTGTGTATGTGTGTGAACCTATGATTGTATTATGTACATGTACATTATCTGCAGTTGCATATAATGTACATGTACATAATACAATCATTGGGTTTTTTTCTGGAAAATTAGTGAGTTAGTTGCATAATGAGCAACTCACTAATTTTCCAGAAAGTTAAAGTAAATCCTGTGAAGATAAAAACCAGACTGTGTATAAGCTGAAATAGTGCTTGTGTTAGAGCAGCCATTTAGAGACTTGGACAAGATGTAGTTCTAAACTAAATTAATCTTTCCTCACATACTATGGTATAAATTAGCTCTTTAACATTTAAAACCAGCACATGGCTTATAAGCATCTGAAAAAAAAGCAAAGGAAAGTATATAAATTTTAGGATATTGAACTTCTTCCTAAGTTCTTCTAAGTTAAATTGTTCTTTGGGACTTATTTCTGATATCACAACTGCATGAAAGCAGAGCTGTAAAGTCAGGAAGACTATAAAGAGAGTGAGTGATTCTAGCTGCTGCTTGACTATGAGGTTAGGTGGTATTATTATTTCAATTTATTTCTGCCTGTTCACTGCTTGGCATTCTTTTCTTATCAGTTTGCACTGTTGCTTTCCAAAAAATATTGTATATATATATATAACTGGATGCTGAGAAAGCAGATCTATTTGCTCCAAAATAATCCAAGATCTTTGAGACAATATGTGAACCAGTTACTTGCCTTGAGGAACTCACCTGAATTAAGTTTTACCTTTTTATTTTTAATATTAATTTAGATATAGTTTAATTCCATATAAAATTATAAAGTGAGAGAGTACAGTTTATGCAACCATTTAATGTCTTCTTTTATTAGGTTCTTTTTAATAGTCCTTTAATTGGGTCAAAAACTGCTTTTGTAAGTTGGAAAAGCTTCTATGTTTAATAGCTGTTATTCAAAGTTGAACCTGTGTTAAGTATTTATGTATTCTATTTATATTGTATATCCCCCATATCTTGATTATCTTGCTTGTCGTGACTGCTAAAATATATCAAGTTATGTTTAATAAGAAAATAAACCAAAAATAGATTTATAAGTGATTATGGAGTCAGATAATTTTCAGAGGCATTGAAAATTGTCATCCAACCATAAATTAAAATAATTGAATGATTATGTGATTTTGAAGTGTTTTTGAATATGATGAAGTGTGCATACTTTTGAGAGATTGCAAAAAATCCCCACTGTTATCCAAAAATGAAAGAGAAAGCTATAACTTTTGAAAAAGTATCAAAAATCATTGTTTGTTTCTTCATTTTACCACAGAACTGAAGAAAACTTATTAATTTGAACTTTTTCATAAAACAAACAATAAGCATCTGTAAAGACAAGGTGTATGCCAAATCTTTGGTGCAAGCCTTGGATGCAATTCCAAAAGGTCAAATTACTAATAACCCCTGAGAATAGCAGCTTCTGCCAGAAATTAAGGAAGGACCTGAGCTATGGAGCTGCTGACGCCATTCTAAAATAACAGTGTATCTAGCTGCAAGAGTAATTCTAACTGACCTCAGCTGCTTTGTGCCAGAGTTGCTAGGGCAACATGTTCCTTGTAAAATCTTTCTGACTTTACATGAAAAAATAATTATACTTTAACTATTCTAGTGATTCAGCCTTCTACAGGATCATATATGTTAAGTTTGTTCAAATTTCGCTAAGGGAGAGAGATTCTCTCATCATGGATCATAAAAGCAGTCAGTGTTTTGACATTTCCACCTTAAAAAGAAGTCAACAGGATGATGATTTTCTTTATGCCTTGGATAGCCTGCTACACATCAGTTTGATAGTGTTTTACAGTTTTTTCAAAAATATATGTAGGTGAGTACTAAGGTACATATTTCTGCAAGTCACAGAGACTATAACAGAAATCTAGACAAAAATTGCCAAATATTTTTAATGTTATTTACCTTCAGTGGACACAAAGAAGGGCCTTATACATGAAAAGATGATTAAAAAAAAAAAAGTCAGCTTTGTTTTTCTGCCTTTGTTAAAATAAGATGATCTTACTATGTACTGTATTTTCTATAATTAAAGGGTGAAGTCGTGTACTATATGTCCTCCAAAGGAAATAGTAAATTTCAACATGTAGCAGCATAAGTACATTGATTTACATGGGTGACTTCTGCTGCACTTAACGTTGTATTTATGCTTCCAAAGTGATATATAAGCTCTTTAAAAACAAGTTTGTGTGACTAATGTTCCCTGAACATTTGCACTTACAAATGCACGTATCAAAATGTGTGTAGGCGTGTTTAAAACTACCTAAATTCTTTTGATAAACAAAGACCTCGCTAAAATTTATCCTGTGACTTCTTAATAGTGTTCCTGAGCACAAGAACATGTCCAAACACAGAATTAGAGACATATGTTTTAATGCAAGCACAATATTTCATATGCTAGCATATACGTTACAGGAGACAGCATAAAAGCATTTTCAGCTGTCATTTTCCATTTCAAGAACAACAATATATGCAGGGACATAGATTATAATATAATGCAGATTGCTATAAATCCACTGATTTCAATGTTAGTTTGTGGAAGAATTCTTAGAAATCTCCCTTTACGTCTGCATCTGAGCACAGGCAAAACAGATGATTGCCTAGGGCAGAGGATGGATGGAAGCAGCAGAAGCACCACGCAGCTGTTAAGATCTTTGCCTATTCCAGTGCCCTGGAAACCCTGTTCAATCACTGCCTTTGTATTAAGAAAAGGGAATGAGTATTTGTGTTTTATTAGAGATAATTTTCCTCATTTATTTTCACAGTGATCTATCCCAGCTCATTCTTTTCTGAATATCAGCCTTAGCCTCAGTTTCTAATTATTGGGGCAGCAAAATTTTGTTCTGTCTGTAACACTGGGAAACTATTAACAATTTGTGAGCACTCTGTCCTTTTTCTATGCTGCCTCAAAAAACCCTTTTGGTGTGACGTACCTCCTACAGTTCTGCTAAGAAAGGTAAGGAATATACCTATTCTTCTACTTAAAAAATTTGTCATGACAGTTAATTCCCCAAAGGACTGACTCCCTCATATTCCAGCTATTAGCACCTTGTCACTAACTTCTGGAATTATATTATTATGTTACCACAACAATCATTTCAATTATCAACTTATTCCCCATTTCATAACATTTTACTTCACGGTTATTTTTTTTCTTTTTTTTTTTTTTTTCTTTTTTTTCCCCAAAAGCACCCAGTTTACAGAGAAAGGTTTCCTACATTCTTTCTGTCAGGGCTGAACTGCAATGTATGATTTTATTTACATAGGCCCAAACCAAATATGCATTTAAACACAGGCATAATTTTAGGCACTGGTATAGTCCCATACAAACCTAAGAGATCATTCACAACAGTAGATGATAGCTACAATAGCAATTGCACCTTGAGCAAGATTTTTGGGGGAAAAAAATGCAGTAAAGAGTTAAGCTACTTTGAGGAACTCATAAAAATGCTTGTTATTTAATGTCTCAAAGCCCAGATCTGTGAAATATTTTGATTCAGACCACATGCCCCAGAGGCTGATGCTCAGTAAGTGTCAGAATTTATTTTGTCAAGGTAATTATCCACTTGTTTTACAACACTGCCCGAGTATGATTATTGTTACCTATGGAATATTTTGTCTTGCAATGACTAAACAACGTTGTAGCAAAAAATGCCAAAGGTTCTGAAAGAAATATTTTCTAAGGCAATGTGAGGGGGAAAAATTTTTTTTCTTTCTAATCACATTTCTAGGATTTGTTAGTTCAAGCTTGTCTTTACATTCAAAGGTCAGTGGTTCTGCTTTCCTTGAGTTGCTCAAGGATTTCACAATGCCCTAGATACCTATGGTGCTCATGTTATCTGGTCATATGAAAAATAACAGAAGTTAACTGAGCCCATGTAATTTCATATGCAGATGATTTATTCATTCTTGTTCACACTCAATTAGAGGTGAAAGAGTTAACAACAAAAAAATTTTGTGAAAAGATTCAAAGTTAAACAAAAATCTCAAAAAATACAAAGTGAAATGCATAGAAATACATTGACATGAACATTAATCACATGATGTTAATCACAACTACTGAGCAGAAAATAAAACAAAGAAAAAAAGTCTTTGTCCCTCCAAATGTAACTGCGTTACTATCTCTGTAGTAGCAATTTGATTTTCTCAGGGTTCATACCCATATGCATAGGATTTAGTAGACTTTTACCTGAGCTGCTCAAGGAAAAGAGGAGAATGGGGCAAGAGATAGGGGCCATGACTGGCCCAGACATGAACTAAATCCAGGTTAGCCCACATTACATGTTCCTCAGGATTTCCCAGTCTAGTACAACCATTTAGCATCCAATTAACACCAATCCCTCCAGTTTCAATGGGAGCCTCACAAGGAAAGAAGCTGAAGATAATCACATAATACACTGCATTCATGCAGACTTGGTGATGGATACACCCTGCAACACAGTTTCTCCCCACCTTCAATATGGGCTGGAATACAGGGTTTCCCCTCTGTTCTACAACAAGGCAAAACAAACAGCAAAGTGGCTTCCTGAACAGATACAAATTGGGGTACTTAAATGGTGAGTCCCAGCTTGAGAATGCATTAGTGTATGAGAAATATTGTTGGGAAAAAACTGTGGAATAGAATTTAATATAAGAAATAAATTTTTAAAAATTACGTTTTTTTAATAAAATTGAATTAACCATCAATCTCATCCATAAGGAAATGGCCTAAATGGTTGAAGAAATTACTGTAAAAACCCACAGCACAGAACAACTTACTGTTTTACTCAGTATGCAGCTGAGATACAGAGCCAGAGATCTTTGTTCACTGGTTCTGAGCTATGGGTGAGTATGGAGAAATTTCAGATGACAACAGGGGCCTTGAAGTGTGGAAAGATATTCCCTCTACGTTGAGGACTTTCCATAAGGGAGAAATGTACAGGTGTTGCATGATTAGAGCAATGGCATATCCTGACAATGGAAATCTTGAGACTGTAAATTACCCACCAATAGCTGGAGAACTGCAGCCCTATGAGCTGAGCAAAACTAATTTGAGGATAACAAAAAGAATGAAGAACATCGATCTAATCATAAAAGTATCATACACATATGTAAGAAATACAGAGAAAATTTGAATGTAACATGGACTTGCAGATCAGTGAATGTAGAGCCAGGTGTGGAGTCAGTTCGCAAGTAAGTAAAATAAAACTATGCAAATCCTAGAATGAAAAAAAGAAACCACCAATATCATATGCCTCTTGGTGAAGAACTCAGGATGCAGATGACTCATTCTAGTCACTCCTGTGACTGAAGCCAAGGGCAGCAGAAGAATCAGCATAATACCAGAAAAAGGATTGCATATTAGTATTTCTAATATTTTTAGCTTTCCTGTAATAAGTAGATATGGAATACTAATAAATCTTTGTTTATCATGTTAATATTTCAGTTGCACTAAGAAGAAATTTTTGGGGTTTTTAATATTAAATGTGTTTGATTTTTGCCTATAGCAAGATTTGGAGTATAACATGAAAGGAGATTTGTTCCTTAATCTCTAAGAGCTCACTTTTTCCTGCTTCAACTACAAATTTTGTAAAGAAACACTATGCTGAATTAATGCATAAGTCTTTCAGAACAAAATCAGAGCTTGCAGAGAACTTCTTGGGGCTGCAGTCTGAACTGAGCGTAGTCTGCTCAGTTTCCTTTTCAGGAAAAATGAACCTTCAGCTGGATGTCTTGGTGCCTCATTTTTCAATGTGTGCCTCATTCTTCTGATAACAGAAACAGGAGACAGTCTCTAGAACACTTCCTGATGTCAGCATTCTTGATAGAGGAGAGTTAATATTTATTAGGGTGGCATTTGATACTAATTTAATGTAAAGTAACAAAAAATGCAGAGAAAAAACTAACTAAAAAAACAGATTAGTTTGAGGCACAATTTTAAAAATTCTCTTGGTTGTAATACCTACTGTGAAGAAAGAAAGAGATAAGAGAATCAAGGGCTGCCAAGTCAAAAATGAAATACTATAATGAATGCTGATGCTTCATTATGGAGCAATGAACCATCTATCTCTCATCCTGACATTAAAGAATGACAATGCTTGATAGTTTCATTCTCTGTACATTGTTTAACTCCAGTCCAGGCAAATTTGTTGCTGTTAGACAGGCAGTCCTATCAAACATTTGGAAAAGTTTCAACCTTCTTTTAGAAGCAAAACTATATAAAAAGTGTATTTCAATGACTTCAAATAAAGAATTGCCAGTTAAAATCTTTTTTCAAGAAGAAAAAAAGAGATAGAAAAAATATTAATAAGGAAAATGCATCCTAGGATTGTTTACAAATGTGACAAAGACAGGGATAGATTTGTGGCTAATTTCTAAAGAAGTTGATCTGTTACATTTCTTGGTTAATTATACTTCTTCTATGAAATGTCTCCAGGGAGGAATGCCTAGAGTGTGAAATCATGTAAACCCAACTAATTATCCTGAGGGGTTCTCATATGCTAGATTTCACTCATTACTCCTATTTAGCCTGTATTTATTTGAAAGGTAAGGCAAGGTACCTCTTAAGAAAAGAAGACCTTCTATTACTTGATCTAGATAGACCCAAGAGACTAGATGAATGCATTTTGTCTACTGCTTCCTAAGATTTCACTTTTTATTTTCTGTTCTTAGCTTTTTAATATTTGCTCTAAATGCATCTTGGTAGAAATGTTCAAATCAGACTCCATAGCAATTATATTTCCTTGAATATTACTTCATATTGTAATTGTCCACATTGGCCTGAAATAGTACTTCGCCTATACTTTGTTTTTGGAAGAAGATTTAATCTTTTTTTTTTTTTTTGATCCATCTTTTATTCTTTTCTCTCTAGGCAAGCTTCAAAAAACAAATGCCAGGAAAACAGAATTCTTTTAATGATTTCATTTCTTCTCAGTGCTTGTGTTGAAAAGCTGAAACTTCTTATTTTTTAAATCCAGACTGGTGGTCCTGGCTCTTGAACTGGATGTGGTTCAGAAATACCTCAAGCCCAAGTCCTACAGCACGACTGTCTTATGTGACTGGCACTGTGATTTCCTGACACAGGCACATTCAGGGAAATCTAATAGAGGGAATTAACCTGCAGGGTCTAGGAAAGCCAATGCTATTGAGTCACTATCAGATTTAGTTGCACATTCAATGGAACTCTCCATAAATTAAAGGGCTGAAGCTTGTGGGATATACATTATCTATCTATCTATCTATCTATCTATCTATCTATCTATCTATCTATCTATCTATCTATCTATCATTCTGTCTATCTATCTATCTTTCTATTCATCCACTCACCTGCCTATCTATCTAAATAGGAATGGACACAGTGCCATTCCTTCTGCAGTGGGATTAGCCACATTAATTGTGTCCATCTCTCTTGATAATAGGTGGCCCTAGTAGAAAGAGAGTTGGAGCAGTTCCCAGGACAGAAAGGAAGAGGATAATTGTGCAGTATGGATTGTCGTTTTATTCATTCCTTGTCCTTTTTTTGTACAGCAGTAAAGAAATGCAGCACAGGAAGCCAGCATGATCTATCTCACATCATCCAGGCCCACAGTTCACCTTCTCTTCAGGTAATGCCATTCTGTAGAACTTGTCCTTTGACACTCAGTAATCTAAAGATTTATAGAATGTCTTATGGACATTCACCCTAATCACCCGTTTTTCCCCTCTAAAAATACAATCAGGTTAGTTACAATTTTTAGAATGAATTTCATAAAAAAGAAGCACCATAATGCTGCAAGATAAAGTAACTTTCCAGTTGTCCCCCTCAGTTAGGTTTCAAGCTTTCAGAACAATACTTGTATTGAAAAACACATGGATTCAAACTCGGCCCCTTCCTGGAGTGCTATGGTCATGAATTCCAATGCTTAAAGTTATTCCTAATTATTTTTACCTTTGTATTAGATATTACACGTGAAGAAAGACACCCTTCTATTCAGAAAGGCCAGCTTCATTATAATGAAAAACACCAAAGAATAGTATAGGGACTTATGATCCTATATTTTCAGGAAAAAGGCATGAGAATTTATCTTTTGGTGAACTGTATAACTGTGGCTTTATTTTTATCTCTTCATTTATGCCTGTAGGACTAGAAAGGAAAAAAGGACGGAACCAAAGCTGTTCAAAGAAGCACAAAATGAAGAATCCACTCTCCCACTTGCCTGTCTGGAATCAACAGAATATGAATCTTGCAATTGTAACAAAAAAAAAAAAAAAAGTGCTTAAACCACAGCTACACAAACATTATACAAACATTATGCACGGAATAGCAACATATATTCTATACATTCTTGTAAATATGGCATTCCAACATAAACTACAGAGGGGTAACCAGCACCAGAGGTGGTGCCTATTGCAAGATAATATTGGTACAAATTTAAATGGGAAAAGTTCATGCAACAAAACTCGAAGAATGAAGACCAGCGACTGAGATGGTTATTTTTCTGGTATAGTATGCAGCACTGGAAAAGTCAGCCAAATGTTTATTTTAAGGCTGACTATTTCTGTTTTATTACAGCTTGGGCAAATACATAAACTATTCCTCATATAGTTTAAAACAGAGTACCTCTTACAAGGCTTAGAATCACGTCCTTGTGGGCTTTTAGTATTTCCCTTGGACCCAAGAAAAATGTGTTTCAGCAAAGTGTCACCTGCTTTTCAGTTGCTCAGTCTCATAAATTAAAAAAAAAATTCAATTCATTATGCCAGCCAGAATAGCTGAAAAAATGTTGCATCAATGCCTGTGAACTGAATTCATAATTTTAGAGCTTTGTATTCTGATAAAAGTTAGTCTGTGGTTAGAGACATGCATCCAGCTGTTCCTATTAGAGCTGTATACCTTAATTTTAATGTGATTCTGAAAAGTGAGACAAATGATACAACAGTATTATCTACCTATCTTCATTCAGTAAATGAGTAAATGTAACATATACTACAAGGTCATTTTAACTTTAGTTACAATAATTTGTCACTGAAAAAAATTGCAAATATTAAATTTTAGGTGTACTGACAGGATCAACATTCAGAATTATTCTCATTCTTATTCAAAACATTGCAGTTAGTATAGCAAATCACAAACTTTGTATATGCAACATTTATTTTTCTACTCTCTTTTCAACTATTCCTGAATCCTATCATCAGAGCTGTATTCATTTACTCAGACAGACCTTTAACATTGGTAAGATTACAGTTCTATGCATGACTTTTCCCCCATCATTAGTTATTGTAGGGAATTGAATGACATTTCCATTTCTGGAATTGAAATAAATTGAAGCTGAATGTTTAATAATGTAAATAAGGTGGAATTTTATAATGTTTTCTCTTTAAACATATATCAGGACATGGTTGCATAAAGGATGTGAGAGAGCAGTACCGCTCTATGATGCACTAAATCTAAGTGCATGTTAGATTTTGTGCTTGTGAACTATTTTGACTTCTTATAATTTAGAAAGTGTAACTAAGCATTAACTCTTCATGTCCAGTCGTTTGCGAAAACCTCTAACACTATGGCACTAAGCTGACATATCACTGGACTTGTGAAAATGAAATTACATGTCCAACCAGTACACGGAAGGACTTGTGCTGCCTAACTAAATTGAAAATTCCGTATGTCTAAACAATTGCTCTTATTTTTCCTAAAATTAGTTTGGAAATTACGTTTGCCTCTTTCCTTTTGAAAAGTAAACCATGTTCAGATATATTTAGGAAGAAAGGTGCAATGCAGAACTAACACATATGTTCCTAGGTATTTTAATCAGCTCAAAACAATTTCTGAGACTCTCAAAGAAGCAGAAGTAGCCTATGTAGACACCTAATTAATTAAGTCAGTTAAACAATTGTTCTGGTGGAGTTTGAGTTAACTGATATACAGAAATATAGAAGATAAGGTCGAGTTTTTATTGAGAATTCAGTTCTCCTAATGGATGATGGTAATAAAAGTATTTGGAGTATTGTTAGAAGTATTCTGAATTATGGATTCACTGTGAGGTGTTTTGCTTGTTTCATTGTTGGATCAAAACAAAATTTGGGTTTTTTTCCCCACTAGAATCTAATATATCCAACTATGCCATGGGAGGAAAGTTAATAGAACATGAGAAATAAAACCCAATTAAACAGAAGAGAATATTTTCAAAATAGCATTAACTGCTGGGCATTAGAGCTGGTTCTCCTGCTACCAAAGCCATTGGTGTTAGCATCCTTTTTCTGTAGAACACTTATTCAACTATATTCATAATGCCAAGATCAAGTGTTTGATCCCTGTATGGACCATTCACCTCAGAGCTGGATTTGACGAGTCTTGTGGGTCTCTTCCAACTCAGAAGATTCTGGGGTTCTGTAATCCGAGAAGAGTTACTTGAAAACAAACAAACAAACAAACAATCAACCAGCCACATACAGTCTGTTTCGTACAATCAGAGAGATCCAAACTTAGCTAACATCGGAATAGAAGAGACTCATGATGTGGGAAAGTCTTTATCCCATGAAAGTAAAGAATCCTCAGAGGGTGCAAATTAAAGCAATGAAGGTCTACTTGTTTACTTTAAGAAAATGCATGATCTTCTAAGCTTCTCTCTATATATTTCAATATTGATTATTACTACATCTATATAGACTGTCAAACTGTCAAATGTCACCAATCAGATGGGCTGTCTGATTACCTTCTAGGATTTTTTAAATGCTGCATTTTCTTTAGAATGATCATTGATTATAATAGTTATAATAATAGTTGACTGAACATTAAGCCATTCATAACTGAAGAGTAAATACTTTATGTTCTGTTCTTTATCCAATTGCATACCCAAGAAACTTTTTCCACCCAAGCAAGGGAGATGAGGGGATGAGTCGAACACTTAAAATATTGAAGGATAATATTTATCACAAAAGATGGATTTTAAGTTTCATAAGTGCTGGATTTCATATCATTTTTAATTTTTTCTTAACCAAGAAGCAAATGTTCAGAGATTCAAAATAACATTTAAAATACTAATTATTTTAATTTTTAAAATTACTAAAAAAAATTGATTTTTCTTTTCAGTTTCACAATTTTCAGACTATCACTCTTGCTCTTCTGTACTCTTATGAGAGAAACACCAGAGAATCCAGGGAATCTGAATAGTGGGATACCCACTATATTTAATAAAAAATTATAAGGCAAAAAAAAAAAAAAAAAACCCTGTTGTTTTTCAGACTGTAGTACGTCAAGTCAACTGAAAGAGACTCGGTGATTTTGTTCAAATTATGTGGATGTTTAAAGAGCTTAGCCAAGGTGAGGGGGAAATGGAAACATTTTACATCTGAAAAAAATAAGTAATTTCTAAATCTGATCCATTTTGAAGGAAAAAAGTAAGTGTTGGAGATAAAAAACTTGCATGTAATGAATCCTTAATTTTTTTCCCTAATGTATTCACACTGCTTTCATCCCCTGATCAAAATACGTTACTTGAAGCACATAAAATATTCTGAACATGGACCATTAAACTCAGCCCTTATTAGATACAGTGCATCTCCACATATAATTTGGATATTTGGTGTCTACTGAACTTGTGGAATCACGATAAAATATGTCTTAAACCACAAGGATCACAGTTTCCTGAAAGAAAAAGAATACCACCCAAAGCTACTGAATTGTTTTGGTACCTGTATTTTCTAAGAATCATCTTGTACACATTCCTATTCAGAAGCATATATAAATGCAGAATAACAATCTCTTTTCCAGAATGGGCAGAAGAATGCAAAGGAAAAAAATAATATCCCCATATGCTAACAATATACCTGTAAACATGCAAGTTCCTTTAGTGATTTAATGCTTGACTATCTAGGAGAAAAAAACTTAATTCTATCACTCCCAAGAACAATGACTGCTGGCATAATCTCAAAAGACAGACACTGTCAACTGCCAGCTACCTCCAAGGATTTTCTCTAGGGACTAATTAAGCAAATAAACCATTGCCATGATGAAGCAAAACAATGTATTAAAATGGACAAAAAACAGGAGGAAGCATAGCTGGGACAGAAGATCTGAACTGGCCAAAGGTTTATTTCACACTCTACAAAGTTATGTTCAGTACATAAAGCAGGAGAGTTGACTGATGGGCCAATCAGCGTTTGGGAATAGGATTTGGTATCTGTCAGTGGGTAGTGAGCAATCATATTGTGCATCAGTTGGTTTGATTTTTCACTTTACTTTCATTATTTTATTTACTGATATGATTATATTTTAATCTTTATTTCAATTATTAAACTGCTTTTGTCTCAACCTAAAAGTTTTACTTTTGATTCTCTGCCCTGTTTCACCAGAAGGGGATGGGAGGGGTAGGGAGGAGTGTGAGCATGTGGGTCCATGCTGCTTAATTGCCCGTTGGGCTAAACCCATGGCAATCCCAAAAGTAAAGAAGTAATTTATTGCACTTATCTAATTTATTTTTTCTGCGTAAGATATGGCTGTCTCAGTAAAAAGTCAGCTGGATTTCATTTGAGAGATACTCAGGAAAAAACTCCACAGTTCCATGTGCCATCATAATATAGATGTCTAATATAACTACAAGATTTCTTTCTTTCAGTTTTTCTATTTTGTCTTGGTTTGTCTCTTTCTTTCTTACTAATGATAAATATATCGATAAATTAGTCAGCTCATTAATTTTGCCTAACTCCAAATTTTATCTTTATTATCTATAAATTTCTCCTTACAATTCAGGTCTTGGACTTGGTCCTAGTCCAGATCTTTTGGCACTTTTCACTAGGATCTGAATTGGACCTGCTAGGAAGCTTCAGCCACCATTATGAAACTGTGTTTCATGTAGGCTTACCCCAAAGCTTCAGCTAGCGAAGAGAAGACAGGAGAGAGTGACAATATTGGGATTTTCAATCCAGGTGGGTAGACTGCACAGGGTCTGGTGCAAACCAGGGAAATACTTCAGTAATGGAACAGGGAGCCACTCACAAATCATTGAATATCTGGACAAGACCTGGATTGGCTGCCAGCTCGCTTCTTGACAGATCTGGATTAGACAGAGGTAGCTATCATAGGGAAAGGCAACACTGTTAATGTTAACAGGTAAAGCTGTCAATGGCTTTTCTATATGACCCCATCAGATGGCTGGAAAAACTATGAATGTGATCTAGAAAAAAATATTATCTGAGCCCCCTGAGTCTTCTTTTCATATTACACCTTCTCAGGCATTGTAAATTGAGCCTTAATAGCCTTAAACCAACAGTATGGATAAAAAAAACAGTTTGAAATTACTTTTGACAGAAGCTATGTATTCAACGTTTGACAAATAACTTTGTTTTTTCAAGTTGTGCTTCAAACTTTTGTGAAAGGTCTGATCACTATTTCCTGCTATTTCCTTTGGCTTCGTGACTAATATCAGGCAATCAGTGACATGCAGGTTCTCATGGAAATTCAAGATATCCCAAGAGAGTGCTTAATCAGCTTTGCCTCAGGTGGAATGCTCAAAAGTAGTCTCTCTAAATAATCTTCCATCAAAGCAGTTTTCCTGGGGCAGGACTCTGTATTTCAGTGTCAGGAAGACACTTGCTGATAAATAGTGAACAACAGTAGTATAAAGATCTTCTCCTTGGGCATATATTTCTCTATCTAATTCAACTACTCTTAAGGCTTTTAATAAATTAAAATTATTCTTCCTGAGAGAAGTGTCTAAATACATTCACATGATTAAGGACCACATGAGAAACAATAATTACTAAAATAAAAAATTTTCCAATGTTCAGAATGTCTATGCATCACACTGAAGTGATGGAAAATCCAGACAAAGATCCACTTGAGACTAATATGTCTGCATTTTCATGAACTTAAGAATATATTTTTATTGTTATTGCTAATATTATTTTAGATGAACATGTGAATGCACTTCTTTGTGTAAATCACAGGTAATTTACCAGATAGCTTCCTTTTCATTTCAGCCTGTTCCCATCTGCTGGTTGAGAATAATTTCTGCTGTCCACTTCTTTTGTAGAACTCAGTTTTGTGTGCTGAAAATTTTCAGGACTTAGGACATCTTTCTGGCTGTCCTGAGCAGCCAAGACCCCTGCCAGGGGTCTCAGAGACCCTGGCACAGAGCCCAAAATGCCTGTGGTTTTGATTGTGACCTGTGGAGCAGGTTACCAACCTTAGATGAAGATCTGCAAGCCATGACAAATCAAGTAGAATGACAGTGAATTTATCACAAGCTGAAAAAGTAGATTTTGGAGTCTTTAGAATGGGGATTCAGGGTGGCAAGATGGAGGGATCTGGACGTGTCCTTCCTTTCTCCTTCTTCTTCTTAGCTTCCATCTTCTGCTGTGATGTTAGCACTTTTAGATTGGTTTAGAGTATAAGCTCACTGTCTAACATAGGTGATAGGTATTGGAAAGTAATTTTAAACATGCTGTACGTAGTTTTTAGTATATAAAGATAACACCGCCCTGGGGGCAGGCAGAGTGCCTCTGACTGTCTTGCTGAGTGGACCTCAGCAGACAGGAGAAAGAATTTTATACATAGGATACAATAAACAACCTTGAGACCGAGAAATGAAGAGCTCTGACCCCTTCTTCAAGCACCTGGCTGGGAAAAGAGACTTTCCAACTTTTCTCAGGGTCACTCTGACCAGTTAGAGACCCCAACAGATAATCTCTTCTTGAGATGTGGTTGTCTGATCTGCCAGACAACATCTTTCAGTTTAAAACCAATCACAAAATATTGGTAAATAGTTAGACAAGTGATTATTGATCACACATATGTAAAAAGTTAAAAATCAGCCTATCCTAAATTTGGGGAGTGAGTAAAAATATGCCAATTACTTTGAATACACAACATGTAACTGTTCCTATAATATGACAGCTTCTTCTTATAAATTCTTCCTCAGAAGCAGAAGGAAGGATGAGAGAAAAGGAAGACACATGTAGAATTAGGTGAAGGAAGGGTTTCAGTTACTATGGTGATAATGAGCATATCCAGGCAAAATGTCACTGAAGGAGGTGCTGCCAAATGACTGGTTATTGTGCAATTCAGCAAGTATAAATGTCTTTGCATTTTTGCAAAAAAATTTAAAAACCTGCAGAACAGAAAGCATAGTTAAAAAGACCAGCATGCAGATAAAAGGTACTGAAGAAATTTTGAGAGCTTTTTTCTTATTTTAAAGCTTAGCTGAGCCCCATTCACTAATATCTGAGTACTCATGATGTCAAAATGCTGTGACAGCACCATCATTTTGTCTGACCTCTCTTGCTTTTGCTCCCTCTCCTGAATTCTGTACATCTTTCTGTTTAGGCACAGCAAGAGTAAACTTAGAGAAGAGAAAGAAATGTGTATGTCTTAATTTATAACAGATTGGAATGAAGATTAGAGGACAGGGAAATAGAATCATAGAATCATAAAATCCCAGAATACTTTGGGTTGGATGGGATATTTAAAGGTCACATGGTCTAACTCCACTGCAATGAGCAGGACATCTTCAACTACATGAAGCTGCTCAGATTGCTGTCCAATCTGGCCATGAATGCTTCTAGTGATGGGGTATTTACTACTTCTCTGAGCAAGCAGTTTTATCATGATAATGATAAAAAAAAATATTTTAATCAGAATTATTTATTGCACAGTATGAGTGCTATAAAAGCTATTATAATATAGTGCATTACAAAGAAATATTGAAACAATTATATTAAAGCAATGGTATCAAGCCTGGTAAAGCCATTTATTAAGCAGAGATTGATGTTATTCACCCATACCGAAGACCTTGGACATATCTCTTGAGGAATAACCTTGAGGGTTATTATTCCTCCCACTCAAGGGAGGAATCTCTACACATGCAATATAAAAAAGGATACATTAGGAGACTAAAGCACAGGAAGTTCCACCTCAGCATAAGGGAGAGATACTTTACACTGGATATGGCAGGGCACTGAATGTAGCAAAGGAAGAGGCTGCCCAGGGAGGTCATGCAACCCGCATCTCTGGAGACACTCAAAACCCACCTGGACACATTCCTCTATCACCTGCTCTAGGAGATGTTGCCTTGACAGGGGGTTGGACTAAATGAACTCCAGAAGTAGCTTCCATAAAGATGAGAAAATTTAATGCTATCTGGTGCCAGCAGACCTGGTGCCATGAAGACAGCCCTAGCATTGAAAAACCCCTAATTGTGGTGGTAACACCATTCATGGAGTTTTATATTAATACACACGGCCTATCCAAGAATATAAGTTCAAAACTAAAAGGTACAAAAAATCATGCCATAAAGAAAGTAAGAAGAGGACTAAGTTATAGAATTTTAAGACATAGAGTGAAAATGACACAGTAAAATGTACCAAGTAATACCAAGAAGTGATTAGGCAAGAAATGCTGAATCAGGAAAATTTTGTTGAAATAATAAAGAAAAGGTTTAAGCAACAGAAGTCTGACAAAGAGGATAAAAAGATTAACTTTGGAAAATGCTGGAGAGATTTAGAAAATAGTGGGTTGATCCAAAGGGCAGAGAAAACAGATTAAGTTAGTTCTCTTATTTCTTTGCTTATTTCTTGGCAGGGAGAGAAGAAAGATGGTGAGAGGTCAAAGAGGTGTGGGGGCCAAAGCAGATAAAAATGGGGACCACCAAAAGGCAGCAATGCTGTCAGCAGATTTAATGGAAAGGCTGAGATATTGTAAAGAGACAAGTGGCAGGAATTTGTATCAGTGTAGATACTGGTGAAGGAAGAGTGGAAGGAAATAAAAGTTGAAAGTCTGTCAGGTAAACCACAGCTACTGACAGTGGTGAAACCACAGCTACTGCCAGTGGTGAATACGTAACTGAGCAGACAGATTTGAAGCAAAAGTTGGAAAGCTATTTTTTGAAGTTTTCAGTTTATCAGTCCCTTTTTCCTTGTATAAACACAAAATTTCTTGCTTTCTAGGTTTTTCTGGAAGTAGTTGATCTATCTGGCATTATAAGGTAATGTTCACCATTTAGGTAGAAGCAGTTATTTAATTTTAAGTGTCTGGGTTATTAGTATATTCACTAGGAACACACTTATGTTAGGAGTTTTTTGGTTATTTATCTACTTGCCTCAAATTCCTGTAATGTATTATGTTATGTATGTTTAATATTATTAAAGTATAAATGTTCTAATGTATGCCCATAAATAATTACTTTGGGTAAGAAAAAATTATTACAATCTACCTGTTAGATTAATCAATTCCTTCTATTCAAGTTTAGAGGCACTCCTATCATTTTAACAGAATACTAAGGTTGAATAACAAGTCTCCCTTTAATTGGCTCATGAATCATAATTAGTACTATGAACAGCTCATACGTGCTACTTTCTAGTCCTTGTCCAGTGCATGTCATAAGAGTATACTAGACTCTACTATGAAATACTTATAAAACAGCTCAATATCACTTCAATTCTTGCACAGATCTAGCTTTCTCAACAGGCTAGATATTCCAAATCGTATTTCTTTTCAGACAGAACTGAGGGGCAAAAAAATATAAAACAATGCAAAACTAGACTAAATAAGGAATAGGAAACATGAAAGTAAATAAGCCCTTAAAATATTACTTTATTGCTGTGGATGTAAAAAAGGAATATTTATTTATACCAAAATTGAAATTAAATGAAACAAAATATTTTTTCAATTTTAATATAAAACAATCTACCTGCCCATAGTCATCCTGCAATTATAATATACTTAAGGGCCATACATATACTTTCATATGCTTGACCAGTAACTCAACTGATATATTACATTATTGTCAGATTTTTGTTATGTAATTTTTCAATTCTGTGGTCAGAGAGACCCTATTCTGACTTTGGAGGTCTCATTCTTAAAACAAGGAAAGTGAACATAACCTTCAAAACACATTAACAGTCAATGCTCTACTTCAATGCTTAGATATCAAAATCAAAACAAATCAAAATCCATAATAAAAAAAAATAGGCAATCATTTTTTTAGGTTAAAAATAAACTTGCATTTACCAAATAGAAGCAATGAGGAACTGATGAAAAAGATACTGAAGCTTTTATTATTTTGAAAGATTTGTATTTTAAAATAATTTTTTTATCTTATTAATTTTTAATAAGTAGATCATGCTAATAAAAGTTCATCTTGTGTCATTTTTTCTGGCATCTGGGGCTCAATTGAGTGGTGTGCAGGTAAGGACAAACACCAGCTCTCGCGGGCAGGTGAATGAAGCCTAAAGCATGCAATATTTTTAATGTAGCTTATGTAGATATTAACCAGACAGTACTAGACTAGGGATGATGTTTTTCACCTTGTATATAGTCAATTGGAACATCATTCATGCTATGTATGGTCTAAAGTGCTGAACAATGTTCCAAAAATATTTGTACCCTCCTCATTCCTTCTATAAAGAAGTACAGGTAATGATGTTGCAAAGGTATTGCAGTTTAAGAAAAAATAACAGTGCAGAGAGTAGAGGGACTCAGACCAAAAACATTTCAATCACATGTAGATATGAAATTAGATTAATTACATTAATTTTCTATTTTTTTGGAAGAATGGCACAGACCAAGAAAGAAAACTTGTTGAAAGGGTTCCAAACACAAGTTCCTCATCCATCGGGAAGGTTGTTCAGTCCAGGATAAGTCTTGCTTTTACTGCTGATATGCCTGATACAGCAAAAATTACCTGGATCTGCATCTGGCACAGTCCATGAAGATCATAAAGAGCTTCTATAGATAAATCAGCAGCAAAAGGAAGACCTAGAAAATGTGAGTTTGTTAAGTGTTGCAGAGTACATGGCAACAAAGGACATGAAAAAGGCTGAGCTATTCAAAATCTTCTTTATCATGGTCTTTATTGTTAAGACCAGCTTTCAATGATCCCTGCTTCCTGAGACCAGCAGAAAAGTTTGATCTTGGAAAGTTTTGACATTTCAACAAATTGGATGCATACAGATCTATGGGTTTTGGTAGCATGTACCCACAAGCACTGAAGGAGCTGACATCAGCCTGCTATCACTATGAGGACACTTGTGATTGATTTTCCATGAAAAATAATGGCAACATGGTGACTTAATGAGCTGATTTTAGAGGACTAGAAATAAACATATGTACCTCCTGTCTTCCAGAGGGTCAAGAAGGAAGAACCAGGGAAGTACAGGTGAGTCAGCCACATTCCAGAAAATTATTATGGTTAACATGATCTAGCATTTGAAACAAAGAGAGTAGGGGTACAGTTTAGTACAACCTAAACATCCATGTATTAAGGAATGGAATTCAGCTTCAAGATGTGGAGTCCCTAATGTTGATGGTTGGACATAATTGTTTATATATGAATTATGTACATAATCTTTCTTTAAATTCAATGGTGATGTAGCCAACATAGCCAATGAAGACTTAATCTAAGTACCTATGTCATTCCTATATCTGCAAAAATAATTTTAGGGGTCTAAATTTTGCAACTAGATCT
This sequence comes from Haemorhous mexicanus, assembly GCF_027477595.1. Taxonomy (NCBI): domain Eukaryota; kingdom Metazoa; phylum Chordata; class Aves; order Passeriformes; family Fringillidae; genus Haemorhous; species Haemorhous mexicanus. The sequence goes on along the minus strand of NC_082342.1, from coordinate 75,001,937 downwards.
GACACAACATGTGATAAGAGAAAAAATTATTTCTAGACTTGTGGTTGTTTACAAAGAAAATTCTTTGTAATGGATTTTTTTTTGTTAAGTAAGTGCTATTTTCTGTCTCTGAAATCAGTGCAAAAATACCGTTTACACTATTAGCATAGTTGAAAAATAGAAATCTCTGAAAGCTCTGTAATGAATTTGTCATATATTAAGAATAATTTGGGGTTTTTTTTACATTATATCTTCATGTCCTTTCCTCTTCTCATATTAACCATAACTCTACCAGTAACTCTGGTTATGAATACATGTGTCGTCTGGAAAACAAGCATATTCAAATAATAACCAGCTCCAAAACCTGATACAAATATTCAACTGAACTGTAACTGTTGGAATGAATATGCATGTGGAAAAAAAATACTAAAAGAAGAAGGTATGTTCAAATTGAAATTGACTGACTTTTTCTTTAAATTTATTAGGAAAACTATGTGCATTTAAAATATCTGAGTGGTCCAAACATTTTGCTCTTTTAATCATACTTATAGTAATGAGAAACTCAAAATCGCCTCTTATCTGTTAACAGTAGCCAGAGTTCTTTTATTGATTCTAGTGCAGCTGTTGAAGTGCATGTAAAGAGCATGAAAAATTTACTAAGAGTATAATGACTATTATTCAGAAGATTAATTTACAAAATATCGATGATCATTCAGCCGCGTTTTTGCTCTTGGAGTCCCTTTAGATTTCAATGATATAACTTGAAATTTGCTTTCCAGTGTAACAGCTACAGTACAATACCAAAAGGATTGAGGGATTGGCTTTTGAATATTAGAATAGGTCAAGCAGTGAGTCACCAACAGATAAATATTAAAAGATAGTAAGAAAAAAAGAAAAAGGAAGTTCAAGTAGTTTATAAAAAATGTTTTCCTCATTTCCCCATTATAAAATAAGTGAAAGTTTACCTAAAAGCATTATAATGGCAGTTTAAAAATATTTATATGATGATTATATCTTCTTTTATATGGAAGATTAAAAATATGGAGCATTAGTGCTACCAAGTCCTATTGTATTTGTAGAAAGTTCAGGTTTGTTTTTTTTTTCTTTCCAGAAGAGAAAAAACTTTTTTCAGTACAGATGCAACAAAATTAGTGCTAGGGAAAAAATTATAAGCTACCTCTATTTTTTAAATCTCTAATGTGAAATAAAGCAATATACAAATTTCAGTTGAATCTGTCAAACTACTTCGGATATACAGAAAGAAAAAAGGTATTAATATATCTATTACTATTTTTTTCTTTAAAAAATATTTTCAAAATATTTAGATCAGCTATTTCGTTAGAGCAAAACCAGGGCTATGGTATGCTCAAGGAAAGTAAGAGCTAAGGAAGAATGTGGAAATATTTGATGTCATTTCTGTTTAGTTCAAAACTTCATGATCCGAGCGATTCTCCAGGGTGTAGGAAACCATTTGGTTTCAGATTCATTTTCCATTCCATCTGAAGTCACTGTTCTTACTAAGCATTGCATATGGCACCAGTTAGCAGAATATTGGGAAGTGCAAGGCTTTCAATCATATTTTGAAAGCTCCTCTTCTTTTGTAAAACTAGTCATTTACTGATTAAAGTAAGGACCAGATTCAAATGATAAGGTTCCTCTCAGACCTCTTCAATGTATGTCTCTACAGGTGAGCTAGTCTTGCTGTGCTCCTTCTCTGCTCAGTGAAGAGAAATAAGCACTTCTAGGGCACGATTCATTTCATCCTAAAGTAGGTGTCAGAAATAGGTCAGGTGGATTTCTCCCTAAATAGTGCCTCCTTTTCTCTATTGGCTATAAAGAGAACCCAGGGTGACTAGCTCAGCTGTATGGTAGACAACTAACACAAGATAAAATTCTTGCTACCTGGGATGTGTCAGCAAGTAATACAGCACAAGTTCAGATATTTAGTAATGGATGACCTAGTTTAGGGATACAATTAGGGACTTCGACTCTGTTTTTCTGCATTGCTACTATCCCATTCTTCCTTTTCAGGAAGAAAGAGAACTAGTTCCTGTCAAGACTCAAGCAATCTTTTATTAGTCTTGAATTATTCAGTATCTTAGATGAGTATCTCTTCATGGAGAATATATGCAGAACTGCTTTTCATATTACTTTCATTATTCTGTCATGATCTGTAACACAGTGAGAAAGAGAATTAAATGCTAATCAGAAAATATATGTCTGATAATGTGAGAGGTTTGTATCTTAAAATGCATGAAAAAGTCTCTTGAATATTAGAAGATTAGTATGGCTGAAGTATAGCAGCACTCTTATAAATAAAATTATTTCAATTAACATTTTGAAAATACTTATAAAAATTACTTCTACATAAAACCTTGATAATAAATTTTCATCCAATGTATGAAGAACAGCTTCAAGTTAGATGTATGCCAGACATTTCACTCTTCACGAATGTGGAATCAATGTGCACATGAGGTAAGTCTAATGTTTGGGATTTTCTGAATATATACAAATTTATATATTCATGTCTGCCAATTGCAGAATCAGTCCAACATATACTGAATCAGACCTTCTATGCATATATACCTGAACTATGCATGTGCAGCAGGATCATTGTAAAGCTGTGTACTAGGATTTCGGGTCAAGGAAATATCAGTTGTCTTTCCTGAAGAGATTTAATCCGGATTGTGTTGGATAAACATGTTATAAACCTTCCAGCACTGGTTTGTCTGACTTAATTTCAGTCCAGCTTAATAAAACCACTGACTCCTATCTTGAAGTTATGATTTTATGAGTTAAAGTTCAAGCTAAAGTAAAATATAACTAGATTAAAAATTCAAATATGTAAATCTCTAAGGGTAATATCAAGCCAAAAACACCCCCAAAAATCTAAAATCCTGTGAGATCAACACAAGCCTTAGGTTAGGCAAACTGAATAATTTATAAATCACCACAATAAAGTCACTATTTTTACATTGTAGCTCACCATTCCTCTGACAAAGAGTCAGAAACTTCGCTCCCTTTCTAATGTAGGGAATTTAGTTAGTGTTCTTGTACACTATTGCCTCAGTATCATTCAGCATTCTGATTATCAACTGGTGATTTGCCCTTGTGCTTAAGCACTTGAGATCCTTTTGCTTTTTTGGATCTCTGCCTATAGCATAAAATAATAAAAAACAGCAAAACCACTTTCTCTGCCTTCCTACGTGATGGTCATGCTGAGCTGTGAAATCATCCAGCAGAGATTTACTCCCTTACCAGCTTTACAAGTGAGCTAAAGAGGAAGCAATAAAAATGTTCCGTAACCTTCTATCTGCCGGTATCCCTCTTCTTTCTGCCAATAAAAGGTAGAGGCAGAGAAAGAAAAATAAAAGCGTCCAATTTGATATTTTTTTTAAAGAATAAAGTGTGAGAAAATCTGTCTCCTGAAATTTTAGTTCCTCTGTAGCTCAGGATTTCTTTTGGTGTAAATTTTAAAGACAGATGCTTATGTTTCCTGTATCTGCATTTCTTACATAGGTTAGCTACAGGAATAAAATAGAATATCTGTTTCCTAGATACATAACACCATCGAATTGCAATGCTTTTATACAGTAGAGACAGATTGGCAATGGGCAGATTACAGCGGGAAGAAAATAAAGCATTGCTTTCCTTTTAGACTAAAAAATATTGACCCTTACAGTAAATGACTTATTAGCCTCAATATAACTGAGTGTTCATACTTGATTGGTTTGAGAGTCTTCCCTTTTTATATTTGGATTTTTTTAAATCAAATTATGATTTTTAAGGTAATGAATTGTAACTGTAGCTGCAAACTCAACAGAATGAGAGAAGAAATTATTAAGCTTTTGATTTACTCACTGTTGCTGACACCATATCCTTACACAGACTTAAACAAAAATTATTACAAATCAAAGACTTGTTAAGAAGGTTTTCATTGCTAAAAAATAAAAGCAGATATTTAAATAGACGATTGAGCCATTTGAAATCTAACTGCTAGGTGTCTTTTGGACTACACAATTTAGGAAGGATTTTTTTTTCTTTCTTTTTTTTTTTTTTTTTTTTTTTAACAATAAATGTTTAAATGCATCATCCACTGTTGAACGTGAGTCAGCAGGTCAGCAGTGTCCTGGCAGCCAGGAGGGCTGATTGTGTCCAGAGGTGTATTAGGCACAGCATTGCCAGCCAGGCAAGGGAGGGGGTTGCCCTGCTCTGCTCTGCACTTGTGCAGAACTCTTGTTGAGTGCCGTGTGTGGTTTTAGGTGCCACAGTATAAAAAAGACACTAAGCTATTAGGGAAGAGTCCAAAGGAGGGCAACAAAAATGGTGAAGAATATGGAGGGGAATCTGCATGAGAAGGGGCTGAGGTTGCTTGGTCTGTTCAGCCCAGAGAAGAGGAGACTGAGGGGAGACTTCATTGCAGTCTGCAAATTTCTTTTGAGGTAATGAGGAGGGGCAGACACTGACCTCATCTGTGGTGACCAATGACAGGACCCAAGGGAATAGCCTGAAGCTGTGTCAGGAGAGGTTTAGGTTGGATATTAGTAAAAGGTTCTTCACCCAGAGGGTGGTTGGACACTGGAACAGGTTCCCCAGGGAAGTGCTCACACCACCAGCCTGACAGAGGTCAAGAAGTGTTTGAACAACGCACTTGGGATCCTTGTGTGGCTCTTGGAAATGGTGTTTTGCAGGGCCAGGAGTTGGACTTGATGCTTCCTGTGGGTGTCTTCCAAATCAGCATATTTTGTGATTCTGTGATTATAAAAAGAAGAATGTTAACTTAAATAAATGAATTATCATATAATTTTACAAAATAAAGGAAAGGAGCTTTTATTATAACATGCTCCTGATAGGATCTTCTATGCAGTACTTTCATATGAAACTTTTTAAATCTTAATGTTTTGAAACAAGCGAGAGGCCAGCGATTTTACCAGCACAACGATCACTGATGTCAAGTTGTTGCAAATGTGAAGTAGACAGAATCCATTAGTAATTTTAATTAAATTTCTTTCTCCTGGAACACAAAGGAATGGTAATAAAAGGTATTCAAAGTCAAAAGTTTTGAATGTTAAGTGGGATGTGTGTGAATTTCTACTTGCACTGGAGCCATGGCTTTGTTACATAGGCATAGAAGAATTTTAAGAGTTATGCAGTTTTTAGAGATATTCATTTGAATGCAGTCAATCTGAAGTGCAGAGAGAAATAAGGTACCTCTGTACCCATCTGCAGACACACTTCAGAAAGGCCAGTATAACCTTGAAAGAGTAATTCAATAGTACATTGATCCACTATATGCACTAATGTACAAGTGGGAACAAGACCAAACTACAAAACACAGGGTACTTCAAAAATGTTTAACTTTTCAGGCTGCTCAAAGCATTTTGCAAAACTTTTACTAAGTACAGTTGGAGTATCAAAAAAATTATGTACTGTCAAAGACAAACACTCTGTCTATACATGACTTCTCAGTCAAAAATAATATCTTCAGAAATATCCAGAAAAAAGGAATAATAGAAAATAGTGTAGTATATACTGTGATGTCCTGTGTTCTCATTATGACAAGCTACTCATAGACAGGGCAGCATATCAAATGCCTGCCATAAATTGATAAATTACTATAAACAGATGTGTCTCTTTGTGTTACCTAGACTAGCAGTTTGGCTAACTTTCTGATTTGCATAAAATTCTTGATTCTTGACTGTACATATTGCATGAAAGCTAATTCATATTAGTATTCTGTCCTTGAGCAATGCCTGTGATTCCTTGAAATAGGAAACTTGTACTTACCTAATGAAAAATTCTTCACCGGAAATATTGGAAAGCACTCTGTCAAGTGTAGCCCCATCTTCCTAGCACAGAAAATAATAAAAAAATCTAGAGAGTCTTGATTCCCTGAATCAAGTATCCTTACTTGTCCTTAGGCCACAATTTGTTATTCAGTATCTGTCTTTAAGGTCACTATTGCAGGTGTTGGCACAATTAAGGGTAGACAAACATTGTGCATTTTTACTTAATTTTGAAATGGGGAAAACATCAGTAGCCAAAGGTAGCTTTATTTTTGAAAGGAACATGTGAACAATGCTACCTTAAAAAATATGCAGCTTTCAAGAATCAAAGGTCTGTTTGGCCACAACTGCATAGCTTGCTATCTGGTATTAGAAGTGAATCTAAATCTCCTGTCATTTCTGACAAAGTAATAAATACAAATTTCTTTCTGGGATATGGTACAAAATCTGTTATTTCTTTTAATTTCTTTACTCTTAAACATATTTCCCTCTTACATAGACTGAATATTAGCCTACTGTTATGTTTTTGGTTTTTTTCTGGAAAGCAAAGTTGAATATAGAGTAAGGAATTTTATTTCATTTCATTGCCATAAGGAAATTCCAAGGACACATTTATTTGGGCCTTGTCAGCTACTGAAGAAATATTAAAGAAAATCCACTTAGTAGTCCTCTATATGCTCCACAAATACATTGGTTAACAAGGCTTTGGCAAGCTGCTGCCTCAAGGTCAGGAAAGAAATTTTTCTTATTTCTACTATTGTAAGGCAAGGCAAAAAGATAAGAGCACTTATTCAGAAGATGGATAATGAATGCAGACATAGATTTCATTCTATCCATGTATCCTGAAGTCTATTTGATGCATAGAAACTTGTATCATATGAACTGCAGCTCAGAAACTTCTTTACACTGGTGATAAACAGAGCTGCTGGACACATGTTCTTGCTATCACAAACAGATTAATCATATTTGTGCTACTCTGAAATCTAGAAATTCCCTTGGATTCATCTGCATGTTTCAAAGACTGTGTACTAGCTTGTAATTTTCTTTTGGAGAAGGCAACCAAGTTCTACCATAAGGGAATAATAAATCATAGAGGAGAGAGAGGGTGTTTGACAAGACAATAAAGGAAGAGAAAATGCAGGACATCAATTAATCCAATTTACCAATTTTGTATCTTTTTTTCTTTGAGATATAAACAAGAGATTAAAACCATTGCCTTCTAACTGTTTTTTTCAGTGTTAATAAGTTGAAAATGCATCTAATTGCAATAATTTTTTCAATTAACATAAGCTAAGGATTCATATGAGCCTCTTTTTAATTCATGCCCCTTTAGAGAACACAACAAACGATATTCTGATTTCTGAACAGTGTGCATGGGTTTCCAACAGTCCTTGTGATTGTGAAGATCTGTAGGATTTTTAAAAGTGGACACTTTTTACAGAGATATTAGTGATATACAGTAACTAATTAGTCAAATTTAGTCAAATTATTAATTAGTAAAATAGTCCTAAATTTTAGTCCCACATTTTGATGCCATCAAAATACACATGGACAGTCTGGTTAAAGAGAGGCCAGAAATATGATTGTGTTTACTTAAGTATGTAATTAATATTTAACCAAGAATTGTTGTCCAGTCCAGAAGTCCACATGCTCAAGATGCTCACAAACTGAAATTATGAAGTGATGGAAAACATGATGCTAAATCATCAGAAAGACCTTCCTAGATTTTTTATATTCAATCTTTCTCTCAGGAACTACTCTTGCCTATTGGGGCTGCAAACTCCAAAAGAGTGTTTTGTTTTCTTACTTTTTAATATTACTTACAGTAAAAATTTCTGGGTTTGGACCTTCTTCCCTTTTCTGACACAGTGAAAAAGTATTCAGTCCATTGTCCTTAAGTTGCTGCTACTAGGCTTTAATTTGAATGTAATTCTGCAAGTGGCCTTAATTTGAATGTATTTCTGTGTCCAGTAAGACATTGTATCAAATTATATGGTTTCTGATAATAATTCTATCAGTATCAATTTTAAAGAGTTAGCCTTTCAGCTTTAGAATCAAGACATCACATAGTAATAAAGCAAAGGGACAAATCAGAAAGCAGACTGGATGTGTTATACACCAGCAGCACACACAGAAAGTATTTTGCTTTGAAAATATATTTTAAAACTGTTCTATGGGAACATCTGAAAAGTGCTTGAAAGTCTCTCTATTTCCTGCATCTGATTTAGACTGAATGCTGAAACTTCTTCTCAGTCAAATTCAGGCAAGAGCCTAGAGAAGCCTGAGTAAGAAAAGAAAAATGACAAAATATAATTTCATCATTTCAGACATAGATATTGTTGATTAAAGACTGATGCCTTAAAGCTGGCCTGGCGTAAAAGCTTACACAAGCCTCATAATTTCTCATGTGTTTACTCACAGAACCATGACGTGCTTGATACGATATAGTTATCAAGAGAAATTTGGACATGAAATCCTGGAATCTTGAGTTTAGTTCAGAAAAATCAATTTTCAAAACAAAAAAAAGGTCAAAGAGCCAAAAGTCTTGGCAAGGAGATCTATTTCTTTACCTCTTGCTCCTTCTCAAAACAATTTAATGATATATGGTTATATGAAAAAAGAGTGGCAATAGGCGGTATTTTGAGACAATGGTAGATGGCTGACAAAAGCAACATTTGTTCTGAGTAGCAGCTGGAAAAAAGACAGGATGTCCTGGTGCATGACAGCTGTCAGTGGACACCCATGTTTTGGTAAGAGAATCAAACAACTTGCTGAGTTTAGATGTTTAGTGGTGTTACCAGTGAGATGCATTTCCTGACTGGATGATTTTGTTAAAATAGCAAAAAGATTTGACTTTATTAGATATTCTCTCTATGTCCAGGTAATTTTGGAGTGCATGACAATGTGGATAAAGGTTGATGGAAAATATCCTGGACCACTGCAATATACAGAGGCATTTATTTCTCACAGATGAAGACTCCTGCTTATGAAAACTTTAAAATCTGTATGAAATTTCAATCTTGCATCAATGGTGTATAATAGGCAAAAAGCTAATTTATTTTATTGGTATAAAAAGTGTCAAATGGGGAAGGAAAATAAATTATGGAGGGGGGATTTTGTGCTTTGTTGTCTCTGATCAGAGAGTCAGATATCAACTAGACACATTGCAGATGGGATGATAAGTAAAGCAACTGCTTGAATTTTGAGGCAGTGAAAGAATGACTTCCTGTAAGTTTTACAGTTAAAAACATTTGTGAGTCAGTTTATGATGATAGATCTGATCCAATGTTGAATGAGTTTAGATAAAAGAATTCAAAAGACCTTAAAAAGCTTTGAAAATTACCTTATATGTACTAGAAAATACCATCCAAATCAAATAGTGTCTCATAAATAGATTTACTGGAAGCAAAACCCAATAAAAAGTATATGGCCTCATACTTAAATGGTACAGTGCACTACTGATATAGGCCTACCTAAGTAGAAAAAGATGTCAAAGAGCCATTCATTGCAAAATGAATTTCAAAGATAATGTATAAGTATACTAAAGGCTTAGATTTATGATAAGTCAAAGGTAAAGTTGACTAGATTTTAAAATCTCTGTCTCTAAATGTCTAGTTACTTGGTCATGGACCTAAATTCCTATTAGCACCATAGCCACTACAAGGCTATACTGCCTTTCTGATTTTACTGAAGTTAATATTGTTTTCTAATATCTTTGTGATTTCAATAAATATAGCTGTCAAGCATCTTCAGAACTCTGTCATTAAAATGTTGTGGCCATATTGCAGTGAGAAGTGCCTCAGAATACCTTTCAGAACTACTTCTGAAATTTCTATTGCATTTTTCAAGGGCAGCATTTTAGCTTACATTCAGCTCACAAGGCACTGTGTCCTCATTTGCAGAGAGTGTGTCTTCCTGAGTCTGAAAATTAACTTGGTATGAAAAACTGCACACATGTTAAGCTCTATAAATGTAGTGGGTGTTTGCTTGCTCTAAACATTTTTGAAAGTTATTTTAATGTTTTATTCTAAATGCTAGAGATGGATATATTTTACATTGCAGGAAGGAAAAATTATTAGGATAGTTATATAGGCACTCATTTTAATTAATGAATGTGGAAGATAAATGCAACTGTTACATAGTGGGATGGCATTCTAGCTGTGTTAAACACATGAATATTTCAGGCAGTCATTCAACTGAATCTTGGCAGTATTTCTTAATATGAGAAGTTTGGCCCAGCCAAGTTACTCATACAAATATTCATACTAGTGTCAGTGAAACCACTTGCTAAATATTCAATTGCATGTGAGATTCTAAAGAGCTTGATCTATTTATTTCATTGCTATGTTGTGAGAACTTTGTGAATATTTAATCATGATTAGCATAAATGAAATCCATTAGTATAAGCTCATGTAAAGATCTGGTTGCCATTTTCAGTCAGGGTTTCATGATCTGTTTCTTTCGTCAGTAGGAGTTTTCTAGAATGACTTTGAAACTGGAAAATATTTGGTTTTATAATTAATTCTTATGGCAATGTTTTACTTACAAAAATTTTGAGAAAAATAAACTTTTATATATTTATAAACTGAAAAGAGAATGGATGTGTGTAAATGATGTTTAATGTGTTCATGTAGCTGTCAACAATATTGAGCCATAGATATGTATAATTTTTTTCATGTCATTCTGTGTGAGAAAGGATGGTATATTCATGGGAATCTACATATGGGAATATGTATGCACATATATATGGATATATTTAAATGTATGTGTATAATTTAGATAATATTTAAATATTTGCTATATATTCCATACATATATGTCTGTTAATTAACATTCATTTTTGTTGGAGGGTGAAACTGAGACATACATCAAAAGAAGGAAAAAAACACCTGCTTTTCAGAGATCTGAGTTCAATCTTTATTTTTGTTAGACTGATGTACTCACTTATTTCAGCTCTAAATGTCTCAATGTGCAACCTCATCAAGTGTACAGGTAAAAAAAAGGAAACACAGCAGATAGAAGCAACTAAATTATTCTCATCTTCTATCCAGATGCAAATAAGAAATATCTTTTGGCTCCAGCTGGTGAATAATATTCCAAAAATATTAGCATGAATGAAAGCTTTCATGCTCTTGATCTTAGAAAAAATGTTTTCTGTGAGCCAAAGTACCTTAAACAGCAGACAATGATGTGCACAGTAGTTTTGAATAAGATATATTCTTTGGATTATTAGGCTTATTCTGGTTATATTCGTGTTAGAGTTCTTTTTTTTTTTTTTTTTTTAATCCCTGGGGATATTTTTAGACTTCCATTTTATTTCTTTACTCTGTGTTCTTCTACTGCCTTGCCTTTCAAACCATCTAACTTGCATCCATTTGTCTGTTATATCTTTGCTGTCTCTTTTGATTATAATACACTCAGGTTAAACCAGGACTTTTGGCCTCCAGCATCTCTGAGCAGGTGTGAGCTTCCAGCTATGCTTGTGGGACATGTGTTATAAGACAGAGAGGTATGTGTTTTCAGATGTGTTTTCTAGTCCTTGGCCAGAAGTTCAATAATGTTTTCACATGTCGGAGCATCCTGATAACTGTTTTAAATCACACATAATGTAGTGGTCCTGAGCTTCTGATATGACAGGAAATTTTGCTGGAATGATGTAGCTAAAGCTCTTTTCATAATCCCTCGACTAGTTACAGAAGAATGATTTCTCCAAATCTTTGCTGAGCTACTGAGACAGCTCCTTGAAAAGCTATTTATAGGCTGGCCTTATACCCTGCCTTTGCAATAGCGAGAAGATTTCAGTGTCAATGCAAAGGTAAGTGATTGACCATTCATCTCTAGCAAGAACTAAAGTAGTGTATGCTTATACATAATACTTCAGAATAAAAAAGAACAAAATGAAAATAAAACTCCTTTGTTTCAGTATATTGTTAGTTCCTTAAAGTAAAAATAATGTTGTTGTAATAGACAAGCCAGAGTTCCATCTCAGATGATCAAAAGTGCTGATTTTTTCACCACCATCATTATGATAAGAATTTAGGGTGAAATTTATGTGGAGCAGAAAACAAAAACAAGAAAAACCAAACCAAAAGTCCAGGCAGAAGTACCTATTCATTTAGACAAAATCTTTCAAATTAAAAAAAAAACCCAAAAAAACCCCTCAATAAAAGTCAAAGAAAGAGCAACCAATCAACCAACAACAACAAAAACCAACAAGTAAACCAACCCTAAAAAAACCCCAACAAAACAAAAACAAAAAACAAAGCCAAAAAACCCCACAAACCAAAAAGCCCAGTCATTTGCAAGTATACTTCATCTCACTAATTTTGTTAAGGAAGAGACTGGATAAAAACTGTTGGTGGATATTCTAAAATTTCTACTTGAAAAGGATTCAGAAGGTTGAGATTTCCAGAAGGACCAGCAGGGTTTCCTAACAATTTACACATCCCTAGTAAGGATTCTAAACAACTTTTGGAGCTTCATGGTCTTGTGACAAAGACACCCAACTCGTGTCTCTTGAAAAGCTTATTCTTTAATCCTGTGTTGACTACCCACAAGGAATCAAATGGTGTTCAATGCATCTACCAGTAAGGTAACAACAGGTTACGCTTTTTGTAGAACCTTGTGGTAAAAGTAGTATTCCCCATAATGAAAGCTTTAGTGCTGGTGCTCTCTACCTTTTTAAGAGATTCTTAGTTCTTTTCATTGATTGCACATTCTATCTTTGCACCTAACTTAGATGGTATGAGTTGCCTCACTAGAATTTAGGAGCTGGGATAAAAGTGCTGCTGTCCTTATTTTTTAATCCTCAGTCCTTCATTTATATTAGTCAAATACACTGCATACAGAAGTGCCTGAGGAACTTGGTGAATACTTGATACTCATCACTGATGTTATTTTCTGGTTTGGTTTTTTCTTAGATTGGGCAATCTAGTTTCTTAATCCTTTTTCAGTAATCATGATTTTCATACCCCTGATTATTCCTATTGTTTTATGTTATTCTTATGCTCATTTTCTCTTCCTTTGACACTTTTTTGGATGCATGGGTAGAACAGCCAGTCTCACAGCATGACAGAGAGCTTTTACTTGGCCTGTGCTTGAAGACACAGACTGAGCAACATTGCATTAATAAATGGATGTCCCACTGCCAGTGCACCATGAGGTCTGAAGGCTCCCTATGGAGAATAATAGAATGGCAATATGGGAGAAAGTAAGCAGTATGTTGGCACAAGCTTTTAGCAAAATTGTGCTGCATATTTTTGTCCTTTGAGGCAACTATGTCTCCATTACAGTGTCTTGTATAACTATTGTTTTTTGATAAAACAAACAAAAAAAATTATTATAGATAAGAATCTAAAACTTCCAGAGTTATCTAGTCCTTAAAAAAAAAAAAAAAAAGTCCCCCTACTGGCTCTGTTTCACAGCTGAAATAGACAACATTTTATTAGGCTCATTTATTTTGTTTGCAAATTGAAGTCAGAATTTTTATTCACCGAGATCTGCATTTCCTTCTGTTGGTGTAAAATAACTGTAATCTTGCATGTTTGTGTCAGAGCCTTTCCCAGCTGCAACTCCCCCCTGACTCTGAACAATTCTGTGTGATATACATGCCATTCAATTTAGGAAAAACAAGGCACTCAGCAGGCATGACACAATCAGTTATTATGTTCTGCCTGCTGAAGACTAAGCAAGTTCATGTTCTGCAAATGTGGTCAGAATGTTGGCAATAGCTCCTTTTAGACACATAAAAAAAAGAACACAGAGAGCCATGTTTTCCTTAAATCAGATTATAATTGGCAATAGCATTAACATGAGTAAAATTACATCTTAGCTAAATCTGCATTTCAAGAAACACAAATGTATAGATTATGAATTCTATCCATCTGTATAGATATAATTATTAGTCAAAAGTGAGAGTTTAGAAATAGTTTGGTTGGTTGATTTTGGCTTCTTTATTTTCCTAAACAGCTATGGATTAAAAAAAAAAACAACTGTAAAGTGATGAAAGATGTGATATGCAAGACCATACTAAAGAAAAGACACCAGTAAATGTCTCTGAAAAGAGGAACAATGAATCTTGAGGAAATTTCTGCCAATCTGACTAAAAAAATTATTTAAAGATAAATCTTTTTTTAAAAACAGAATCAAAACCAAGCACAAGGTAATAAAATTTATAGATGGCACAAAACTGGGAGTTACAATGTCAGAATGCATCAGGAGGGTTGCGTTCAACAGGAATAGATCTCAGGGCCATTGTATGAGAACCTGTTCAAACCGATGTCCTGTGGACAAGGAGAAGGAGGAAGAAGGGGAAGGGCAAGGGGAGGAAGAAGATGAAGAAGATGAAGACGAAGAAGATGAGGAAGAAGAGGAAGAAGAATATGAAGATGACAAAGACAATGAAGAAGAAGAAGAAGATGAATAATAATAAGATGATGAAAAATATGAAGAAAGAAGAAGAGGATGAAGAAGAAGACAAAAAAGAGGAAGAAAAAGAAGAAAGAAGAGGATGAAGAAAGAAGATGAAGAAGAAGAAGAAGATCATGACGACAGTGACGAAGATGACGACAAAGAGGACGACGAAGATGACAACGACGAAGAAGATGAAGAAGAAGAAGAGGAAGACAGAGAACACGAAGACTAAAACAACGACGACAGAGACGACGACAAAGAAGACAACGATGATGAAGACAATGAAGACGATGAAGACAACGAAGATGACAAAGACGATGAAGATGAAGAAAGAAGACAACAAAAAGAAGAAGACGACTAAGAATACGAAGACGAAGACGAAGAAGACGACAAAGAATATGAAGATGAAGAAGATGAAGACGATGAAGAAGACAACGAAGATGACAAAGATGAAGAAGATGACGAAGAAAGAAGACAAAGAGAGATGATGAAGAAAGAAGACGACAAATAAGAAGAAGAAGAGGCAGACGAAGAAGAAAACGATGATGAAGATGATGGCGAAGACGAAGAAAGAAGATGATGAAAAAGAAGACAAAGAAAGAAGATGATGAAGAAAGAAGAAGACGACAAAGAAGAAGGCAAAGAAGAAGAGGAAGAAGAAGAAAATGGAGAACACGAAGATGAAGACAACGACGAAGACAAAGATGAAGGACAAAGAAAGAATACGACGAAGAATACGAAGACAAAGAAGACAACGAAGAAGAAGAAGATGAAGAAGAAGATGAAGAAGAAGACGATGATGAAGACAACGACAATGTAACTAAGAAGACAAAGACAGAAAAGATGAAGATGAAGATGAAGTAGACGTTGACGAAGATGAAGATGAAGACGAAGATGAAGATGAAAATGAACAAGAAGAAGCAGATGATGACGACCACGTCGATGATGAAGACGACAACGATGAAGACGATGACGATGAAGAAGATGATGAAGAAGATGAAAACAGAGAACACGAAAACAAAGATGATGAGTATGAAGATGACGACGACGAAGAAGACAATGAAGAAGACAACGAAGACGACACAGACGAAGAAGACGACGAAGAAAGAAGATGAAGAAGACGACGAAGAACGATGATGTAGAATGAAGAAGAAGAAGAAGAAGAAGAAGAAGAAGAAGAAGAAGACAAAGAAGAAAATGATGACGAAGATGAAGAAAGAAGATGACAAGAAGACGAAGAAAGAAGATGATGAAGAAAGAACAAGATGACAAAGAAGAAGGCGAAGAAGAAGACGAAGAAGAAGAAAACAGAGAACACGAAGACGAAGACAATGATGAAGACAAAGAAAGAATACGATGAAGAATACAAAGAAAAAAAAGAAAACAAAGAAGAAGATGAAGAAGAAGATGACGTAACTAAGAAGACAAAGACAGAGAAGACGAAGACGAAGACAGAGAAGACAAAGACAGAGAAGATGAAGATGAAGAAGAAGATGAACAACAAGAAGACAACGACGACGTCGACGACAAAGACGACGACAAGCAAGATGACGAAGAAGAAGATAATGAAGAAGAAGATGACGACAAAGACGACGAAGATGATGATGAAGACGACAAAGACGACGAAGACGACGATGAAGATGACGAAGACGATGAAGGCGACAATGAAGAAGAAGACGAAAAAGATGACGATGACAAAGATGACGACAACGAAGAAGACGATGAAGAAGAAGAAGATGACGAAGAATAAAAAGAAGAAGATGAAGAAGAAGACGACAAAGACAGCAAGACAATGGCGATGATGAAGATGATGATGAAGACGATGACGACAACAAAGAAGACGATGAAGAAGAAGAAGAAGAAGAAGAAGACGAATAAAACGAAGAAGAAAAAGACCATGACGAAGACGACAAATACCAAGAAGAAGACAAAGACGATGAAGACAATGAAGAAGGCAACAAAAAAGAAGAAGACAATGAAGACGAAGAAGAAGAAGAAGACAAAGAAGAAGAAGACGAAGAAGATGAAGACGAAGACAAAGACATCGAAAATGAAGACGACAACAACGAAGACGAAGAAAGAAGACGATGAAGAATGAAAAAGACGACAAAGAATATGAAGAAAAAGAAGATGAAGAATATGAAGACGAAGACGAGAACAATGATGAAGACGACGACAATGAAGACGAAGACGACGATTACGATGGCGATGACGAATGACAAAGATGAAGAAGATGAAGGCAAAGAAGGTGATGAAGTAGGAGACGAAGACATCAAAGACAAAGACAATGAAGAAGAAGATGATGAAGAAGATGACGATGAAGGAGATGATGAAGAAGAAGACAAAGATGATGACAAAGATGATGACAATGAAGAAGAAGATGATGATGACGACGAAGAAGACGAAGACGATGAAGATGACGAAGACAATGAAGACAAAAAAAGATGATGAAGAAAAAAGAAGACGATTAAGAAGAAGAAGACTATGAAGACGACGACGAAGAAGATGACTATGAAGAAGATGATGAAGAAGCAGTCGAAGACAGAGAACATGAAGATAAAGATGACGATGACGAAGACGATGACGTAGAAGATGATGAAGAAGATGATGAAGAAGACAACGAAGATTACGAAGATGATGAAGATGACAACAAAGACGACAACGAAGACTACGATGACGATGAAGATGAAGACGATGATTACAATGGCAACGACGACAACGATGAAGACAAAGATGATGTAACTAAGAAGACAAAGACGAAGAAGATGAAGATGAAGACAAAGACAGAGAAGACGAAGACGAAGAAGACGAAGATGAACAAGAAGAAGAAGATGACGACGTCGATGACAAAGACGAAGAAGATGAAGAAGACGACGAAGAACAAGAAGCCCACAAAGACAAAGAAGATGACAAAGAAAGAAGAGAAAAAAGAAGATGATGAAAAAAGAAGAAGACAACAGACAACGAAGAAGACGATGACGACAATGACGATGATGAAGATGAAGAAAGAAGATGACGAAAAAAGAAGACAAAGAAAGAAGATGAAGAAAGAAGAAGTTGACAAAGAAGAAGAAGACGAAGAATAAGACGAAGAAGAAGAAGGAGAAAAAGGAGAACATGAAGACGAAGACGACGACAAAGAGAAAGATGAAGAAAACAAAAAAAGAATACGATGAAGAGTACGAAGACGAAGAAGACGATGAAGAAGAAGAAGAAGATGAAGAAGAAGACCACTTAACTAAGAAGACAAAGACAGAGAAGATGAAGAAGATGAACAAGAAGAAGAAGACTTCAAAGACGACGATGAAGACGACGAAGAAGACGAAGACAACAACGACAAAGACGATGATGACAAAGTTGGCGACAAAGAAGAAGACGATGAAGAAGACGAAAAATGTGACAATGAAGAAGATGATCAAGAAGATGAAGACGACAATGAAGATGATGACAACGAAAAACACGATGAAGAAGACAATGAAGAAGACGATGAAGAAGACGAAGAAGACAAAGACGATGAAGACGACGACAATGATGAAGAAGAAGACAACAAAGATGACGATGAAGAAGATGACGAAGAAGATGAAGATGACAATGAAGATCACGACAACGAAAAAGACGATGAAGAAGACAACGAAGAAGACGACGAAGACGAAGACAAAGAACAAGACCAAGAAAGAAGATGACGAAGAAAAAAGATGACAATTAAGAAGAAGAAGACGATGAAGAATACAAAGAAGACCACGAAGAATATAAAGAGGAAGATGAAGAACACGAAGAAGAATAAAAAGATGACGAGTATGACAACGACGAAGAAGACGGTGACGAAGAAGACAATGATGAAGACAAAGAAGACGACGACGAATATGAAGACGACGAAGATGACGACGACAACAAATAGGAAGAAGAAAAAGAAGAAGACAAAGAAAGAAGATGTGGAAGAAAGAAGAAGACAAAGACGAAGACGAAGAAGACAATGAAGAATACAAAGACGAAGAAGATGATGACGATGAAGATGACGACAATGAAGATGAAGATGACAATGAAGATGAAGATGATGTAATTAAGAAGATGAAAACGGAGAAGACGAAGACAAAGACGAAGAAGGTGATGAAGAAGGAGACAAAGACGGATAACAAGAAGACAAAGATGACACCGATGAAGACGACGAAGAAGATGAAGACAAAGACGACAAAGATGACCATGACGAAGATGATGACAACGACAAGGATGACAAAGAAGACGAAGACAACAAAGACGGCAATGAAGAAGATGATGAAGAAGAAGACGAAGATGAAGACGATAACGAAGACGGCGACAAAGAAGACGACAAAGAAGAAGATGAAGACGATGGCGACAAAGAAGATGATAAAGAAGATGATAAAGATGAAGATGATGAAGAAGATGATGAAGAAGACAACACAGAAGACGTTGAGGATGACGACTATGACAACGACGAAGACGAAGAAGACGAAGAAAGAAGATGAAGAAGAAGAAGATGACGAAGTCGAAGAAACAAGAGAATGAAGGAAAAAGAAGACGAAAACAAAGAAGAAGAAGAAAGAAGACAATGAAGATGACGAAGAAGACGAAGACTACCAAGTTGATGATGAAGAAGATGAAGAAGAAGAAGACGAAGACGAAGACAGAGAACACAAAGATGAAGATGATGACGAAGACAACGACGACGAAGATGACAACGAAGAAGACAACGAAGAAGACTAAGACGATGAAGAAGACGAAAAAAGAAGAACACAAAGAAAGAAGAAGAAGACAAAGAGAAGACAACGATGATGAAGAAGAAGACGAAGACAAAGCGAGATGACGGTGATGATGAAGACGACGACGATGATGATGAAGATGACAATGAAGAAGATGATGAAGAAGATGTCGAAGAAGAAGAAGAAGGTGAATACGACGACAAAGAAGAAGACAACAGCCAAGAGGAAGACGACAAAGATGATGATGAAGAGGAAGACGAAGATGAAGAAGACAAAGAAGAAGAAGAAGAAAACAATGAAGACGATGACGAAGAAGAAGACAAAGAAGAAGAAGATGACGATGAAGAAGACAAAGATGAAGACAAAAAAGACGAAGAAGACGAAGAAGACGAAGAAAACAACAACAAAAAAGACAATGAAGAAGAAGAAGACGAAGAAGAAGAACACGAAGACGACAAAGAAGACAATGAAGAAGAAGAAGAAGACGGCAAAAAAAGAAGATGAGAAAGAAGAAGAAGATGAAAAGAAGAAGAAGAAGAAGACAAAGATGAAGAAGATGAAGAAGACAAAGAAGACAAAGAAGACAACGAAGAAACAAAGAAGTCGAAGAAGAAGACGAAGAAGACAAACAAGACAAAGAAGACGAAGATGAAGAAGATGAAGAAAAAGACGATGAAGAAGAAGATGAAGAAGATGATGAAGGAAAAGAAGAAGAAGACCAAATGTTTCTCAAACATTGCAAAGGGGATATAATAGAAAGTCAGGAGTACTCAAAATTACTGAGTAGCACTGATACAGGAACTAATGAGTATAATTTCACTATAAATATGTTTTAAAATATCTTGAAAGAAAGTTGATAAGCCTAAAATAATAATTTCCATAAGAAAAAAAGTAGAAGAAAACTGACAGATTTCAAATGAGGGTGCAATAAATTAACAACGAAGGTTTCATAAGATGATTACAAAGTAATATATTCTGTATTTCTGTGGTCAAGAACAACACCATAAAGGGTATTTCAATTTGGCAACACTTAACAAAGGCAAGGAACCCCTATTAATATGCTTTGAATCTGAGAAATGCTACTGAAATGCTGTGGCAGTAAAATGATATTTCTTTCAGTACTCTAAACTGGAGTTCAGCATACACGTAAACCAGAAACAACAAAGTTCCCAGCCCTCTTTTCATTTTGGTGACTCAGTTTTATCATTTAATTTTTTACACCGTTAGACCAGCACAAGTGCTTTCAAGGCTGCATGCTGAATCAGAGCAGAAAAGAGCTGCAAAATAAACAAAAAAATAGAATAAATTACTCTTTTATGCTCAAGCCAAAACTTGGTTCACTGTACCGTCTACAAGAAGTAGTTCTAATCTAAGAGAAGAATGAAGGCAAGAGCAGCACAGGAAAATGACAGAAAAGGCTTCTTGTACAATAATGTTTTAATCATAGAAAATATAGAGTCATAGAATAGTTTGGAAGCAGTACAACTCTTCTAGAAATATTTTGTTCTAAATTGCTTTTCGTTGCCTTTCTAAATCTTGAAAAGCCCCAGAACAGTTTAATCTGGTCAATAGAGTGAGCACTGGGCTAGAAAGAGATTTCAGATCAGCTTTCCGTCTAAAGCACAAACCTTCTGGTTATAGGACAGGGCAATGTCATTATGTGCATGTATTTTCCACAATACATTTGAAATTGTTCCCATTTTTTCTGGGGCTTAAAGACTTTAAAAATACCATTAAGTTTTGCTAACCAATTAAGAAAAGCATTTTGTTTTTAGATTCAAATCTCTTCATTAACCATACAAGATTAATTAATGCTTCTTTGCATTTTTCATATGTATAAAACCACAAGAAATGCTGAGAATGACAAATTATTAAGGAGTTACTTCTATTTTGAATATTCTTTTGTAAATAAATGATCTCGCCAGCTGTACATGACAATGGAGACATAAAGTAGGACATATTAAATAAAATTGCAAGTCAGGGAAATACAGGAGCAGAGATGCAATAAGTGCTGACTCTTTCATTTGAAGAAATATTTTAGTCTATCTAGATAAAACTTGGATTTACATCAACTGAAACATACGTGAAGAGAATATATGAAACATAATGACCAAATAAGAGGAATTCAAGAGCAGTGTTTTCAAAAAACTCAGCTAGTGTTTCAGTTGATTTGTGTCACTGAACATTACATATTCCATACATTTTAAATGAAAAACCTCATCTCCTTTAATTGCTATGCAAAAAGAAGAGCTGAAGAATTTATTAGATGATGACTCTTTACCTTAGGACCCTATGAATAAATAATCACATAAACTGATTGAACACAGACTATTAAGAAAATGGCACTGAGAAAAGTTAGATTGCATAGGGCAATCTGATTTTCACTCAAAGAGTAGAAACAGAAACAACATGAGAGACCTATTGGCTATACAAAAGAGGGATTCTACCTTTTAAGCACTGAAAATCGTAATGCTTAAATGGAATTTTAGCAGGTATGAAGTGAAGAAGAAATCAGAAAAAAACATCCTGTCCTAAAAGTGCATAGCTCTGATCTAGTTTTTTTTTTTCTTTTTCTCAGGGAGACAGGATCTATAATCATTGCCATGAGCCCAATTCCAGTGACTCAGAGAAACAAACAAATAAACAATTCGCACCCCATCATTGTATAAATGTTTTTTCAGTTTGATTGAGTGTAAGAATGTGCCCGGTCTAACAGATGTGAGCTTTACTGCTTTACAAAGTACACAATGTACTTTCACAGTCAAGTGATGAAGGTGGTCTATGCCTCCCATACTATGTAATTCTAATTAAATGGAATAATCATGAATTATCTTTGAATAGTATTTTCAGTTCAGATACTGAAAAATGAAGTAACAAACATAAAAGTTATTAAGAATCACTGACTTTATTATAACAAAATCATATAATCAGAAAATGGTTAGGGTTGGAAAAGACCTCTGGAGATTATCTGGTCCCAAACATGAATGTGTGCCTCAGGGCATTGGAACAGATCCGCGATTTAAATAAAACATAGTCTAGAATTAAGACAACAGAATTTAACCTAGGTCTTTTAATTTTAAGTTAGGCAAATCATGTAAATTTAAAATTAATATTGAATTTAAATATAATGTATTACCTTAATTTTAGGTTATTAGTTAAGTGCAGAAATTAAGAAATTATGGTAATTAGAATGAATACTGTGCTACAGAATGACAAGTAAAAATTATACTTTAGGTACACATGATTAGACCACTATATATTTTTGCTTGTTCACCATTAAAATATTAATATATTCCATATTGGTTTTTAGTCAGGAAGCTGACAGATCAATATAATCCTCAAAAAAGTTGTGAGTCAAGAAAAAAAAAAATTTTCCAAAATTATTGGTCTAGAAGAGGAGATTGAGGCCCCTTCCTGAACTATCTGGTGATTTTGAATCTTCATATACTTATGAAAAATATCTCACTGTATTACAATATAACTATGTAGTCAAATATAGAAACACAGCAAGGATAAGGAAAAATGAGTCCTAGTGAAGGTAATATGAGAGGGAACCAAAAAAGGGCAGGAGAATTTTTAACATTAATAGCATGTTGTTACTGACTAAACCCCTAGGGTTGGAACGGGATTCACTGAGGAAAACCCAACAGAGGAAGAAGGTTCATATGGGCAAAGGTGTTGATATGCTTGTTCATCTTACACTGCAGTGCAAAGAAGATGACTTAATCTCAGCACAAAGAGGACCTGAGGGTCACTTCTGCTGTAGGTAAACCACTATCAACACCTGAGTGGATCAGCTGATGGGGTAAATGTTTTCCTGAGTCAGCCAGCTTTAAAATAGGAGGAGTAAAGTTTCAGACTCGGGCACGGGCTCTGAGTAAACTCATCAGGACTTTCCTTTTGTCCTTAAAAGAAGCTGCAGTTCAGGAGAAGTTTATCCTCTGAGACTGCATTTGAGCTTAGTGTAAAACAGGTGGACAGAGAGAGGATGTTATAAGGACAGAGTGTTCTAAAAATGTCCCAACACAGATTTGAATCACACTATGGTCAGACGGCCATGCTTAGCCTAATTTAAAATGCTCCTACTCCTTAGATTGGGTTAATATTGAAAACATAATCTAGAAAGTAATTTCAGAGAGTTGTTTATGTGTTAAGGCAACCACAAACATGATGTGACAGTATATAAAAAGGTTTTAAAAGGGGTAAAAATCAAAAAGTTTTGTTTTTGTTCTAGAGAAAGAACAAAGTAATTTTGTAAAGCTTTCAAAAGCTATTAACTAACAGGTATGTAACTTCATTGTTTTGATAATGAAAGTCTCTTTAATTTGTTCTTTGAGGTACAATCAACAATGCCTTTGCAATCACACAAGGAAAGAAAACCTAAGGAAAAAAGAAAATGCAAAAGAAAAGAAAATAAAGCTTTTATTAACACCTCTCTACCCTCAGATAATTAGGGAATAATATATTCTGGACAGATAATTTGATTGAATTAATTTTTAAACACAGGAAAAAAAGTCTTAATTACAGTTAATGGCTTTCTATTTACACTATAATATGATGAAAAAAAAGAGGTTTTTTTTTTTTTTTTTTTTTTTGCAAATCTCCTTCAAAATAATGCACCTCTACAGGGCCTTAAAACTAACAAAGATGAAACATTGCAATGGTTTAACAATACACTTTAGGAAGACCCAAGGATGCAGTATATATAAATTATATGAATATTTGTCGATACTTAATTAAATATTTCTGGTCTGTAAGCCTAACCAGATTCATTTCAAGAGTAAAATTTTTAAATTGTGATATAATTACAAAGTTTGAATTATCCCTCATGCTAAAAAGAACAATTAAAAATGCTAAAAAAAAACAATAAAAGAGCTGCAATTATATGTAATTTTCTTAATGACACCAATTTTAACCTTTTCAGCTAGAAAATATGAGACTGAAAATCGTCTTTTTTTCAGCCACACTCAGAGGACAAACAATAATAATTCACATGTTATGATAATGGACCTAGTTATAGCCTCCCTTATAAAGCAGGACTTGCTTTCCTTCAGAAATTCTCCATTAGGATTTGTCATATCCATAACTCAGTACTCAGGTGTGAGAGACAAGTTTGGCCTGTTCATCCTGGCTGAATCTCTTCCTAGGCTGAGAATACATCAAAATTACAACAACGACTAATTCTTTCCAATTTTCTGATTCGAATGAACAGAATTTACCTTGGCTCTTGAACTAATTGAGCCCTCGAGTTCCTCTCTTTGTAAAAAAGGAACTTAATAAGTTTTCTTATTCCCTTATGAGGTGAAATGCAGCATGTTAAGACAATATTTGCTGCTGGCATGGCAAGAGTACAAATACACATAAATCTTGTGGTATGGTGCTGAAGAAATGGGAATTCAAAGATTACTTTGTGCAGACTGAGGAGCCAGTTGCTAAGATATACCTTAGAGCCATCCTCACAGATAAGACTAGATAAAATCTGAGTTCAGTCTCATGTTCTATTAGAACTTCTGAGGACATAACCAATGGTTTTTAATGCTAATTGATAAATTATGGAGAAAGTGCATCTTTTCTGAACATATGGAGAATTTTGAGTGAGATACAGATTGTCAGTCTTCTTTGGAGCTGCTATGATAAGTGATCTCCCTGTCTTTATGTCAACCCAGGGGCTTTAAAAACCTATTTTCCCCCCTGCCCTGTGGGTCTGACAGCTGGCCCAGGTCAACCCACCACATCCCATAAGAAGAAAGTAAATAAATATCATGAGTACATCTATGTTGCTAAAAAAACAGCCAGCAAGGAAACAGTATAAGGGTTTGGATCTCCCTTTGCTGACCTAATTCAGCACTTAATCCCAGTGAAAGTCCTGCCAAGGAAATATTCTATTTCATTCTAAAGACAGTTATCTCAAAGGAGTACTCATAAAGGGCAGCAAAACCGTGAGACTGCCCGAAGTTTTGCTCCCCCTGCTCCACCTTGCTACAAATCCAGACCAAATCTCTGCCTCTCAAAATCGGGTAAAAAACTGCACTTTGGTAGTGTGCAGCACAGTCTTTTCATTGCATCCCATTTATTGCGAAAAGAAAGACACAAACCAGCCTTGCAGAGGCATCACAGGGGACCCATTGCAGGATCCAAATCATGAATATACTGTTTTCATCCTAATGCAACTGCTACTAAGCAGTCTGGATGCAAGCCAGCCCACAGTCCTTGGTTTCATGTCCAAGGATTGATCCTGATTCTCTGTTGTTAAGGGGAACAGCTGAAGTCATTAAACTTGCTGCACTTGCTTTCTTCACATCTCCCGTGGCAGCTGATTTTGGTCATTGTCAGACTTACATTAAAATTTTAAAGAGTTATTTTCATTATGAACATCCTTATTACTTCACTATTTCATTCTATTCATCTGCTAAAATTTGTCCTTTGTTTCGCTAGTAATCGGTTTGGGGTATCTTAAAAACTATAGAAAACCAAAGCTGCTGTGGAATTCTTAACAACACCTGAGCACAAATCAGACATCATTTTTTTTTATTGAAATGTATCTATGACAGATGAAGAGAACCAAACCAGAACACATGCAGAAGGGAAATAAATAAAAATAACATAAATAAAATACTGCTCTGATTCCCAGTTCTCTCAAGTAAGACAATAGCATGATTGGCTTTTTTTTCTTTTTTCTTACATTTTGCTAAAAACATTGCCACTGAAACACAATTTAAAGCTTCACACTCCTCATTTTAGATCTGTGATACTGTACCTTCAATTGTCTATATATCTTGTACAAAGACTTATTTATTGATCTGTTTTGGTTCAGGCTTTTTATTTGTGTTGCTTTGGGGTTTTTTAATATCTGACATCATTCCCTCCTGCTAAATATATTAAGATAATCTTTTCTATCATGTCTTTCAGTAATTTTCCTGGGTTATTCATATGAAGACTCAATTCTTACCTTCTGAAACACTGCATGCAAGACAACATACCTGAATTTCCCATTATGCCTTCATATAATCACAAAAAATGAAGTAGGCACTAAAGGGTAGTGCACCAACACTACTAAATAAAGGTAAATGTGCTGCTTTACACAAAATTCTTTCCAGTCTGACAGCATCACAGTGCAGTAAAAACCACAACATGATAACATTTGTTATCAAAGTCAGAGCTGAGAGCATAATTGATCAAAGAAATTATAAGAAAATATATTACAGGAATGGCATTTTTTTTGCAATAGAAGGAAGAAATTGAGAGAAATAGCGATTTAAGTGCATCAAGCACATTATTGACATGCCTGATATTTACAATATACATGGGAAAGAAAATTTCTAAACTCAGGTTGTGAACTCAAACTCTCTATGTACTGAGTGGAGAAAACTAGTTGGGTTTCTTTTTAAGCATTAATTATTATAACCATTTTCGAATAATTCAGTGCTTTAGCAAGCCGAGAGGAAAAGCCAAATAATGAAAGTTCTTACACAACTCTGCTCTTCTCATCTGTACTAAGGAAAGACTAATATTCACAAACTGAAGCTGCATTTGAAGGTGGAGGCCTGCAGCTTTTCTTTATTTATGAAGGGTCAGTTCACCTCAGAACCCAATGCCAAAAAGACAAATTGCGCAAATTCGCCTTGACAACACAACCTGTGTTTTCCCTGGGCTTTGATCCACAGATCCCTCCTCTCAGCATATTTTACAATGATTACTGCAATCTAATTTAGTTGTGCACTTACATCTTCTGGTGAAGCTACACAAATGTGGGTAAGCAGTGCAGTTTATTCGTGAAAGTGGTAGTGTGACAGTGTTGTCCCTGTGTTGAGGCTTAATTTTCAACATTGCCTTTAGGTCTAACATGATGAGGCAGTGAGTTGTTGTGAGATACCTGGTCTTGAGTAACTCCTTGACAGTAGGTGAAGTCATATGACATATTCCTTTGTGTAGCTTAGAGGGAAAAAATGAAGTTTTTAATATCTTCAGAGTTGCACTTAGAGATCAGATCTTTCTCTTCCTGTGCAAATATCATCTCAGTATTCAAATCAATATTTTGTCTATGCTAAGTAAGATATCAGCTAATTTGATTACTTTGTCTTTCAGTAAGTTGGGATAAAGTTGACACCTGCTATGCCATGTACAACTTCAACGGTTTGGTGGTGAAGTACTGCCTGAAATGTCCATCTTAGCTTAAAAGGGGAAATTGCTGTCATGAAGAAAAGCAGAGGTTTACCAGCTTAGAGGTAGTACAGCCCTAAGTACTCTGATTGCATACATGCACAGTCTAAAGTCTGTTAAACACATAAAGAATTATATTGCAAAACTATAACAGTGTTCTCTGTTTTGGAGAACTTTTTATGGAATCTCTTCATGTTCATTTACCTTATTACCACATAGGAAGAAAAGCAAATTTTTTTTGTATGGTCTACCCCAAACATATGTAGTTCTAGGTATGATTTGTATGATTATTTCCAGCCATCTATGTTTGCAGAGAGAATAAACAAATGGATTTATGACTGGAAGAAAAAGAAGAAAACTGTTAAAAAGCAAACATCTAAAAGACTGCATTTCAGATCAGCAGCCAATAATTATCAGTATATTAAATGCTGTGCTAATACTAATACACTAATAATAATTTGAATTTTGAAACTAGAACACAATGGTAAGAATACCTGTGCCTTTTAATGAAACTTGACTATAAGAAAATGTTTGGAAAGCTCATCAAAGTTAACCTACAATTGATACAAACTATGATATGTCAACACAGCTTGATACACAGAAACTCACTCTGATTGTGGTTTATGTAATACCTTCATCCTTGAATTTCTTTTCAAACCTTAATCCATATAATAGTGTCTATTTCAGGAAACAAAGAGATAATCAAATGTGGTATAGAGATTGATTTTTTTTTTTTTTTTACCAAAAAGAATACATTTCCTAAACAGAATGGATTTCATCTGATCTCCCACTGTAATTCTGTTCTGGATGTGTTATTCTAATACCATAAATATTTTACTGATATTCCTGCATTTTCTTATATGATGTTATTCACTTAGAGAATAAAAATATAAAATTGAAATACATGAAAGAATAAATATTATATAAATATAAATAAATATTAAATTTAAAGAAAAATCTTGGTGAGATAAAAAAAAGATATTGGGAGAAAAAATGAAGTTCCTTGATCACTTGGAATTTCATCATTGACATTGGCCTCTATGTTTTCTGAATTACAATATTGAGATGGATAGCAATATAGACTCACAGAACAAAGTCAATAAAAGATTAAGTATCAGAGATTTAAAATGTGTGTGTCACTCTCTTCTTTTCCTGAAAAATCCCAGTCAAATTCTTGTGTTATGTTTCACTGCAATTAGAAACCATCATCATGCTAAGAGTTGAAAGAAACTCTGGATTTCAGTTTCTTTCCCTGATAGACTCATACAAGCATAAATGTCTGGTGCAGCTGTTATGTTAATTTTTCTCTTCTTCCAAAGCTGATTACAAAATAAAACCTTAGAGAAAGATAGAAATGTAATTAATTATCAAAGGAACTATGCAGATATAGTGAGGTATAAGAGGGAAAGTTATGAAGACCCAGGAGAGACACAGAACTTAAAATTGCACAAAAACATCGCAGATAAGCAAGAAAATAAAGAAGTCCTTACAAATATAACCCCTTCCATAATGCATGCAAAATTATTAGGAATGTTTAAGACATGATTAAAATTATTTTATATGTGGAGGAAAATGTAATAAGAACTAACACTAAACTAACATTAATTAACACTTTCAGAGATCGCTATTTGGCATAACACAAGAAGCGTAACACACTGGAGGGTTTGGAGCAGTTAAGCATACAGCTACCTTCCACCAGGTTCCTACAGTATGCTTGTACTTACAGAAAATATCTTTTCCTGAAGTTTGTAGAAACTAATTTACTATGAAGTTTTAGTTAAGTAAGGATTATTATTTACAACAGGATGCCACCAGTTACTTCATTCCATAAGATTGTGTTGATGCTTATACTGTGCCCTGTGTTTTCAAACTACTGTGAAAATGAGTTAAATAGATGAAAACATTTCAAGAGAATAAATATATTTATCTAGCCAGATATGGAGACCTGCTTTACCCATGAAAGATGAAGCTGAGTGAGCAGATTTTATATTCAGCTTATTTTATACCAAAATATTGACAACCATTGCATAATTGGAGACATTTTCTATATCCAGCACCCCAAAAACTTAATACTATCACTACTACTGACAGCCCACATGCCTTGTAGTACCCATGTCTGACAATGCAAGGCCCAGCCATGACTTTTGTTACCAGTTTGTTATGGGAACTGGCTGTGTGAACTTGGCAGCAAGTAGCTCATTACCCTGGGTGATTTTCTTATGGTCTTGCCAGTGTGAGCAGAGGCTGACAGCAGCGGGGCTCTGGGAACCCAAACAACTCCATGCTGGTCAAGAGTTTTTCCAGTTTTTCCCTTTGATTGAGCAGTGGTACAGATTACCCAGGGATGTTGTGCTGCATTATAGGTTTGCAACAACATTCTGGTGCAAACTCAGTCTGACCCTTCTTTCAGAAGGAGGTTGGACTAAAGACCTCTTGAGGTTTTGTGTGCACGATGTAGAGCTGGATAAAGACTGGTTTTGCTTGAAAAAACTAGAAGTAGCCAAGCACCAGTAGGTAGAAGAATTATGGTATGGGGAGGTGTAAGTGTGGAGCATATATTGAGTCAGTGAATATGCACATCACAGTCTGCAGCCATTAGTGCTGACTGCACAGCATTGTCTTTGTGATTTTGCATATTCACATCAGGTGCGGTATGATTGTTAAGGGACAATTGCTTTCAGTATGCAGTGAAAATGATTAACAATGTGCAATAACTAATTATTATCAACATGTGATGTTAATTAATGTCAATCTAGTGAAGTGTTCTTTTAACAGTTTGAGACCGACCTGATTTTTCAGACTTCTAAGCACACCAATCACAACTCTTGGCACACACAGGTTGTAAGAGCTGGCAGTGAATTGCTGCAGGATGCCTTAAAAATTCTGAGTGTTCTTGACTGTTGATTAAAAACATGCTGAAAAACGAATGCATGTAATCTTAATAAAATTAAATGAGCAATTATTTCTTAAAAAAAGGATATTTTAATGAAAAACTGAGCTTGATTACTTTTTGCTGCTCTCTTCTTTTTGATTAATTTTTACTGTAGAAATGCATGAAAGAGCTCCATCTCAAGTATAGTATGCAGCACATGTTCTGAAAAAGTTTTATAAAATCAAAAATTGAAAAGAGGGCAAACACCTTAATGTTCCACTGCATGAAGTCAGGGGAAAAAAAAAAAACCTATGAAAGCAGGTGAAATTATTATAATAAAAAAAGTAAATACATTATTTTACAATGAAACCTGCCTTTTTGTGAAATGGTGGAGGTACAAAGTGTAAAGATCCCAAGTCCTTGGCCATTAGAAGACATGAATATCCCAAAATGAAATAACACATATTCCACTTAGGAAAACCTGTGGCCTTAGCAAACTGGACATTACAAGAGTGTATCTGAAGCATATAAAAATACACTTATCCCTCATCACCCACTTCATAATGTCTTATGACTAAAAGAGACTGAACATATTCAGAATCTAGAAAATATCATTTATAACTAACAATTTTACTGCAGACACTCCACCAAGTGAATGTCTTTAGACATTTAGATAGTGGAGGGAATAAATTCTTGAGGGGAGTGTTAACTTGGTTAGTAAGTGTGGTTTCACACTGTACATACTGATTTGTTTGTAATGAAGATCTTTGCATCTGAGCTAAACTTCGTAGATTTCTTTTTCAGTTAGAGGGGAAAAAAAAAAGGTACTTGTAAAGAAAGATTTATCAGTTCTATGTTAATGTCCACATTGGTATGCATACACAAATGTAAAATAGTATTAGCAACTAGAGAAAAAAAAGGCTGCATTGGCTGGAGCTCCAAGGAATACGAAGATTCAAATGGTGAATTTCAATGCATTTCAATGCAGATGTTCAAGTATATAAATCCTCCCAGTACAGGATCCAGGGACCATCAAGTGAAACCAATAAGAGTCAAGCTCAAACAAACAACAAAATAATTGGCAAATAGCAGGTTGGAGGAGAATTACTGATTCTTCTGTTCTCTCAGCTCATTTACACACCTAAGAAAGGAGCTGCTGCTTGTGTTTCTAACCCTTACAAAGTATGAGTATCACAAAGAGGGCACAATAGACAAAAACATCTATTCTGGGCTGTTATTTTCTGAGAGGTACTGAATCTTTCAAGTATGTTCTGCCCTCAGTATGATATAGTTTGGTGTAACCAGGTAATGTTTCAAAGGGGTGAGGCAAATATTTTTTTAAATTTCCATTTTATCTGGTGTATATATAGTAAGAAGGATATTAGAACATACCCCTGAGAAGAGTAGCAGATATTTTGTTGGATAAAATCCTAGTCAATTCTTCTCTTCACCGACCAAGCTGAGACATACTTTGTGTCCTAGAGATTATTTCTCAAGTGTTGCAACCACTGTGAAAGCAGATATACAAAAGCACATGTATAAAAACTCTCACTGAGACATTCCCTGGTCTGAGTTGCACAGCCTGTTTTCCTAAAGCACTGACATTTTTTTCCTGTTAGGTGTAAACATAGTTCTTGAATTAGGAACAGTTGTTCACAAAACATGCAAGATAATATGCTTTAAAATATGAAAATGGCTTTCTACAAACACTTTGAATAAGTGGTTTGAAATCTTTTAACCTTGCTTCATAAATTATAAAGGGAGAACTGCAGAGAGTTGTAATAGTTATATTTTCTAGTTAAGTTATTACATTGTTAACAATTGTATCAAGAGAAATGGAGTGATCAGTATTTTTAAGATACATCTCTTTAAAACTCAACCAACTTCGAACCAAATAAAAGGCTGATTTAACACCACAAGTCCAAATTCAGTTAGTTGCACACAGCCGTGATCATGGAAAAGGGTGTAAGAGCATCTTGAGCACAACAGACTGGAAAAAATGGTCAAGACACAAAACCCTGAATAAAAACCCCACAGTTTTACTTCTGCTAAAAGCAAGAACAACAATTTCTATTTTAATTCAAGTTAAACTTGGTTGAAGTGAAAAATTACAGCAATTCTAAATAACTAAAACACAGCAAAATAAAATAATCAAGTTCTGATTTTAATTGCTGGGAGCAGAAAAAAAGAGGCATTCAAATGTTCTGTGATTCTTCAAGCCACTCAAACACAATTTCATTGCATGCTCTAAGAAAAAGGACAGACAGTACATCATAAGAGTTTTTCTATAATTTTGTTCAAGAGAACCTCTGCACAACATAAAAAACCTGAATCTTTTCTTGCTTCTGAAAATAGATAATAAGTTGTTTTCAATCAAAAACAGAAGAAGCAGCAGCTGGAAGAAAAAAATGTTATTCCCTTCTGAGAAACAGAGGTTCGCTGTGCTACTCCCAAAGAATACAATTCTGACAGAAACAAAATTCCTCTCTCCTGTTTATGCTCAAGGCTGTACAACTATCAGTTCAACTTATGCATGTTCAGTGTCTCTCATGGCCTCAGAGTCTCTGACTGAATATCCTACTGATTTTCCTGTGTAGAACAGCAGACTCATCTGTCTCTACCGCTATTGGAATGCTTGGTCAGGTTTTTAGCTGTCCACACAGCTTGAGTGGTATCATTCTGAAGCTCTTTTTTCTCAGCTTTCGACAGGTGTTCACAAAAAACCAGAGAGATGGTTCTCTGGCTGCCAACCTGGGCTTGAGGGAACAACCTAGGACTTTGGTTCCTTGGAGGAGGGCAGTCAGAGTCCTGAACTACTGCAAAATACGAACATATTGTCTACCTTGACCAGATTTCTCATGTGAAGCACTTTTTTTACAAAATGTGAAAAGGAACAGTTGAACAACTGACTTTGATTTAAACCACATGACCCAGTTAGAGTCTTTCCTGCCCCATGTGCTCACTAACATATTTTCCTGCTTTTTTTTTGTTGTTGTTGTTGTTGTTGGCTAATCGCAACTAGCTTTTCTAAATTATTAGAAGTAGATTTCAGAATTATTAGCTACTAGAAGGTATGAAAGCTGTTAATTTTGCTTTACAAGTGCTGAGCTGGTATATTTGTATTACTCCAGGTTTTGTTTGGTGTGAACAAGTTAGTCTTAGAAGTCAAACACAGCCAGGAATGTCAATGTTTCCACTGGAATGAAATTGCTGATACTGTAACTCTTACTGGGGGCCTAAAATACAACCTACAGCAAAACAGCAGAATTTTGACAAATTGTTTGTATTCCATAAATACTCTGAACCCCAAAGGCACTGTTACTTGTTGGCAATTCTCACTGAAAGATCTGAGACTTTTAAAAAATCTTTTTGGAACTCAATGCCCAGAAAGACTTCATTATAGTAATTGCAACAATTTTACCAAAAAAAAAAAAAAATCAGTCTAATACTATAAACTATTGACTGTATTGAGCCTGTCAGTCTAATTTGGCTGCTGTCATATATCTTCAATGGAAAAAAGCTAAGGGGTAAGCACTGCTCTATTTCTGTGACCTTTTAGGGTTTATGGGCAAGAGAATCCTAATATTAAGATTGTGTAATCCTACCTCACATGTAAACTCCAATCTTTTACACAAATCACAGAAAACTTTTTACTAAGATATCTAGTGGAGCAGTTTCTTCTCAAATATCATGTATGTCTTAGTGAGTTTCCAGAAGGATCCAGAGGAATAACATCTCTATCTATTGCCTTTTCACTAATAGTGGAATGGTCAAATAATTCAGATATATTTCAGATGTTTGTATCACCTACATTTAATCCAGGCAACATTATTTGCAGATACAAAGGTTAAACGATGAGGAAATGCCTTACTACCAAGGAAAAGCAGCAGAAATTGCAGAAGCTCTTCAACTTTCTCGAGTTCTGCTCAGTACCTGGTTGTGAAGCTGTTGCAAAGCAATAAAGATTTTCCTGATTGCTTCTTTAAAAGAATAATCAACTCCATAGGGTGGAACATTACAGGTGGTAAAAAGAGAAAACATATATGCTTTGATGACTTAAAGATATTAAGGGTCTTTTTCAGGGTAAATTATTCCATGACTCTGTGATTCTTTGCAATAACTATCACTAAAGATTTCACACTGTCTGCCTCTATCTAGTGGAGAAACAACGGCCAGTTTTGTGTAATATACACTTTACACTCAGGTTAGGATTGGAGCTCCTTTAAGGAAACACTGTACTTCATAAAAACGGAATAAAGATAATTTGGGGGGGCAAGTTGGGGGGTGTTATTTGGGGGTTTGTTTTGGTTCTGTTTAATAAATCTGAAGAGTTGTTACTGATCTGCCAAGATCAACACTGCAAATCAGACAACATTGTAGTAGTTTCTGTGGGTTCATACTCTTCTCCAAAGAACATCATCAGAAGAAGTTTCTGTAAGTTACAGACTCATGCCATATTAAATAATGCAGCTATGTTTTTCAATTCTATTTCATTTTTGCTTGGAATTTCAAGCTCCACGCACAATTAACTTGGGAAGTTGTCTTACTGAAGAGAAGTCAACCTTTCTTTTAGATCTGGATAGGAATTTTTTTTTTTTTCAATCATCATGGCTAATGTTTACTCTGTATAATTCAGGGTTTAAAAGTTAACTTTTAAATTTAAGCAGTTAAGGTATTCCATATAAGAAATTTAAAAGGAGATGAAAACCAATAGGAAATCATCTCATCATGAAATAGATACACCAAATTCCTTCCATTAGCTATAAAGTGAACCTAGATCTACTAGCTTGTATTTAATTAGCTTAAATTGCTGTGTGAGATAAGGCTGACCTTTCATTTAACAGGGCATCTTTCTACTTTGAACTTTTTGGCTATTAGTCTAGGTTTCATTAAGGCTTTGACAGATACAGGCTTACACATCCAGCTGTTACAAATGAGCAAGTTGCACTTCCTTCTATTTTTCTGGCTAACTGCTTCTGGTCTCCATCCCTCTCTCTCTGCTGTCAAATGCCTTCAACAGACTGGATTCAGTGCAATGTCTGTCAGCTTTAACTACACTGGCTAGGTTTCAAAATAAATTCCAAGAATTTTTACTGAAGTGGCTCATCTCCTGTCCTCCTCCTTAATAGAGGTAGATGTTTCCAGAATGGAACCACTGAAAAGTTGAGGAAGATAGAAAAGAGCAGGCAGTGGAAATTTATGTGCTATGGCTAGCTAGCTAATTCAAAAGATGGTATAATCTACTTGCATTTGAATTCTCCTAACAGCCCTTCTTGCATTATACTAAAACAACTAAACAAGGGAAAATTATATGTTTTCATGATGATAGACAATGTTGATTCTGTTAAGCTGACTAGGAAATAAGGGATTGCACATAGAGTGCTTTCATTCATCATAGTTTAAGACAAATCCTGAGTCTATAGGAAAAACTGAAGGTGTCTTTTTAGAGTAAAAGGTATCTCTTTGAGTTGAGCTGTTCTTAGAATTTTAGAGAGGTTCTGACTCTCTTAGTCATGACAAGGAAAAACATTTAATCACTTTTTTTTCCTGTAAAAGACATGCCAATAGTACCCTCCAAAATTGTTATCAAAATACTGTTTCCCATTTCTGAAAATAAAATTTGAATCTAAATATGTGCATTTCCTAAAAGGAAATATTGTTTGAAATTGTTCAACTGTCAAATTATTGTTTGTGGGAAAATAAAAGGCTTAATGAGAAAATAGGACTGACTAAAACCATTTATTACTTTAAAAAATATTAAATACACCAAAAAAAAATAGAAATGCAGGAAAAATAATATAGCGTCTATTTTTTTCTGTGGTATGTTACACTGTGTTGAATCCAATACAGGGTGGGGGGGAAAGGAAACAGGAAATATCCTTGTTGTTAATGTGAGAAACAGGTAACTTTGGGAAGCTGACACAATTTGCAACTTCTCTCTTAGTTTGGGTTTCATTTAAAACAACTTGCTACTTTGCTAAGCCATTTCTCAAAGGATATTTTTACTGAAAATGCTCTGATTAGGTGTACATGTTGTCTCTATTCCACTGTGGACCTACAAGTTACAAATTAACCAATTTGAATGCCCCACATTTGTGCTTTGTTTAATACAACAGAGGGAAGAAATTGTATTATGTATGCTATCTATATTTATTGTAATATTGTTGCATACCCGGTGTTTGAATATTTCTTTAAAATGAGGAAGGAATTTGCAGGACTCATGAACCTCTCTGGACAAAAATTAATAAAATAAAAACAGACTTGTAGGCCACTTACCAAGGAATTAGAAACTGAATAATTACTGAGTTACTGTCTCTTAATCAAGGAGGGGCAGAGCAAAACCGATTCTGTATTTCCTTCATTGTCACTGTGGTCAGAAGACACATCATATTAAGAAGAAATGAGCTGAAAAGTTCTACCCAAAGACTACTTGGCAGACCTGAAATAAAGGAGTGTGTCACAGTAGTAAAAAACTTCTTTTGTTAACTGAGAAGTAGACATTTCTATACAGTAATTTCTTTATTGTCTTCTGTGGTCCATAGAATGCAAATAAACTCATTTTATTTATTCTATTTACATAGGAGAAAAGCAGATTTGTGTTCTAATCTGGTCTCATCCAGTTGCTCTGAAATATTTTCCCAACTTAATTTTGGTCCTCAGATTTTAAGTATTAGCAGTGTAATACTAAGCATTTGAATTACAATGAATGATGACTTTCCAAAATTGAATAAAATTCACACCCCACATCATGAGCTCACTTATTCCATAGGCACTTGATTCTGCTAAGTATTCTGGCAACAGCTAGATAGAGTAAATCTGTTTTACCACTGAATAAT
The DNA here is from genome assembly GCF_027477595.1 of Haemorhous mexicanus. Taxonomy (NCBI): domain Eukaryota; kingdom Metazoa; phylum Chordata; class Aves; order Passeriformes; family Fringillidae; genus Haemorhous; species Haemorhous mexicanus. The sequence continues at coordinate 74,965,174 of NC_082342.1, read as the reverse complement.
CTATATATACTCATGTAGTCCAAGGATTTAAAGAGGGGCAACTTTAGCATAGTTGACACAGTGGAAATAACTGCTGAAAAAAAATAAGGTGATTTTAAAAGTGCCATGTGTCTGGCATAATGCCAAGATATTTACATTTTAGTGGCATAAAAGTCAAGAATATTTTATGCTATAGATCTTTGTATACCAAAGAGTTAAATAGCTATCTGTGATTTAGTGGGTTTTTATATTTTTATTGCAATAAATTTTAGGTATGACTGAAAGCTTACAGATTTCACTTTTTACAAGTGAGATTATGCTTAATAGGAAAATAATTGACAACAGAAAATATAATTTTATTTAAAAACATAACTTTGCAAAACATATACACAAATATTTTAACTTGAGTTTTTAAAAATGTTTATTTTAAACTCATTTTTATTGGACATTAAGTGAATTGGTAGGAAAAAAGTGAATTTTGTGAGAAGTTCTCATTTTTTCTGATTAGCATACTATATGTGAATTAAGTAAGAAATGTAGTGAGACATCTCATAATTTAGATTTGCTTAGCATTAACATCATCTAATTTCAGGAACAATTTCCCATTGCCAAAAAGCTCTAGCATGTTTTATATATTTAGTCTTATTTCTCTCATGTACTTAGCAATCCTTTGGCATGTGTTAAAAAAACACTTTTTTTTTCTCAATGATGTTCAAAAATAGTTGTATTTCCTATATTTTCTTTTTACAGATTCATTATTTTCTCAAATCTCTAAATCATTCATGTCTTTTGATTTTTCTGTAAGTATTCAGTTGTTGGTCTTTGATATGCATTTAAAATGGTCTCTGAGATTTTTAGAAAGGAAGAAGGTTACATTTGAGGTCAAATTGATGAGACTTCTCTTTTCATCATACAGGCTGTTGTATAATTGAAAATTTTGTTTCCTCTTAAGCACAAAAATTAATTTAGCACTCCTTCAATTTTCATTTTGTGTGCTTTGGGCTCATTGATCCTTGGCAACACAAAGAAGAGTGGATGTTCTGCTGTTTGCCATTTCTGGGAGTATCATAGTATAATTTCATGATTTAATAATAGCAAACCACTGATCAGCCAGAGTTTTTGGAAATCTTTGTTTAATGCCTTTCAATGCATGTTTTCAAAGATATGACTTTAGCATCTAAAATTATTTGACAGTTTTTGACAGTTTTAAGTTGCAACTGCAAATATAGAGTCTATGTTTACATCTAGAGGCATTTGCATGTGCCATAGCCAACATTTATATGAAATAGCTTTAATATTTATAAATCTTGTGCAAATCACAAGGAAACTGCTGTGATCTTGACGGGTGTCATGTTTGCATCATGGGCTGCTAATCTCACCATATTTAAGCAACTAAATATAACTCTATGAAAATTATCTTTCTGCAAAAAATACCACATGCAAAGAAAAATTGGAAGAGGTAAATATTTAAGAAGAATATATTGTCTTTTAGTAATCATAATGAGAGTCTTCTGGGAATGATCTGCTGCTTGGATTGTCTGGTACCAGACTTGGAAGAATTATTCTCTCTGTTTGCTGCTGTTCTTGTTTATAGTTCCAGCAAGCGTTCCAGAGATGCCAATACACTCACACACATGCATGCACACAAAAAAAGTGAACACAGGTAGCCACATATATTCTTGTCTATTATTTATTTATTATTAAATGCTGAATCCTTGTTGACATTCTTGTTGACATTTCTCACAAATCAGAGGTCTTTGCCCCCTTACAGGTGACGATGTACCCTTTAATTCCACATATCATTCCAATTTCACATAAATTTCCAGCCCCATCTTGTAAAAACGTGGACTTCATTTGTTCAGTACATAATAGAATATTATGATTAAAACAGTGCCATGGACTAACTCTATGTAAATTCAACATGAAAAAGTTAGCCAAATTAAAAAAATTTCCTTTTCTTTCAGTTAGAAATGAGGAGAGACAGCAAACTTAATGCTTAAGAATTTAAGAACAGAATGACAATAACCTATTAATGTGATGCAGGCATGAAAAAATAAAACCAATTTTTAGAATATATGAGGTGAGCTATTTCAGGCATAGATGGGAATATATATAACTGTCTAACTTTGCTTCAATATATCTCACCTGGTGGGATGACACTTAAATTGATATGGACAATTCAGGTCACCTACATTCCAAAAACAGAATATATAAGAAAAGGGATCTCAATCTTGCAGGATGAGACAATAAAATGCTAGTAGAATAGGAAAACTTAATACTACAGGACTGAGATTGATAATTCTGTTCACTTCTTAAAAAAGGTATGCAAGCAAATGAGCAATGTAAGCACTGAAATAAATGAACACAAAGTAAACATTAATAAGTCTGGTGTTTAACCACCCCTCATAAAGCAGTTATTTTAGAAACTTACTTCCACATCAGAATAGCCAAACAAAAATCTAAACAATTTTAAGAAGACTGATTGATGTCAGACAGCACTGGATTCCCCAACAGAAGAGAACCCTTTTAATCCTATATTTTCCTCATTACAAAATGACTGTAAACAATGGTCTGGGTCTTGGAGAATGTAATTACATTCTTCTAAGAGTGGGAGAGGATAGAGTGATCTGTGGATAAGCATCTACCCTATTGAGAATGTTTTAAGCTGTGTCTCTGCGGTAAAGGAGATTGATTCTATGGTGTTCCTTGTGCTCCTGATCCCTACAAAGTTTGGATACAGGATCTGATGAGATGCAATTCTTCATTTCACTCAAAGTCCAGATGGAAAGAAAGGAAAAGGACATTAATTTAGGAAACAATCAGGACATCTACTGCAAAGTGCTATGCATTTTATGAATCTATGTGGTTCTTTTTATATTTACTGAAAAACTGGAGAAGAAGCAGTTTGTGTGTGTGTGTGTGTGTGTGTGGTACAGGTTTAAGAAAGGGATGAAAAGTATTTGCTTGCAGAAAAGAAAAATAGATGCTTCAGATGGGACTTTTAAAATAACAGTAATAAAACCATAGTATATTTGATTGAATTCTTTGTCCTTCTTTGCTGAAAACTTTATTGATAATATGTCCTGGATTTTCAGTTTCTCTATATCTTCAGACCCATATTTTCCTAGACAGCTCTCATTTTACTTAGATATTCAGATAAAAGTAGGAAGCTGCAAGACCTACCAACTTTTTAGAAACTCTGATTCTGGCATGTTGGAAATAGAAGTACAACTGACTAAGAGAACTTTTGTATCTCCTCTCCTAATGAGGCAATAATGTTGCAAAAAACAACCAGTTGATTTCCAGTAAACCAAGAATATGACAAGGAAAAATTAAAAAAAAAATACTATAATGGCTATGAATTACTAATATCATAATGAATTTGAAAGTCTAGGAATGCCAAAGTAAACTTGGAAACCAGCTAGGTGTTTGCAACAGGGACTGTAATGATCTGTCATTACTTTAAAATACTTCCAGCTGAGATTTAAATGTTTCTGATCTGAGTTGCAAACTGATTTAATTTGTGGAGTTACAGTATCTTTTTGCTAATGAAATTCTTCTGCTACTTTCTTTTTAATGATGTGAACCTCTGAAAATAGTGAATTAGGGAGAACCTTACTAAAGCTATAGAATATATTTAAACACAAGGGTCAGCAAGGCATAAAATATACTTCCTCAAAACCATCCTGAAAGAAACCAGAAATCTCACAGAAGACACAACTCTGAGAAACAGGGCAATCCATCCCTAATATGGAGAATATTTTAGGGTAATGCAAAATGAAAAACAGTCATTCATGTAGTCAGAAAAAAAGCAATAGGTACTGGTTACAAGGGACTGGATGAAAAAGACAAATAAGGCATTGTAATCCTAAGCATCTCACAATGCAACTTTTACAGGTGTAAGTCCCAATGCAAAATGCAGTTAGTGCAGAGAGCCTGAGCTTGTAGTTTAATGCACTCTAGAATTAAGTCACTCAGAATGACAGAATTTATAACAGTGGCTCTATATTTGCCTGAAGCAACTAGGAGGAAACTCTGTGAAAAAGAGCTATGACTCCATATCAGCCCTTCACAAATGCCTGAAGAAGTGGGCTGCAGGCAAAAGCTTTGCAGCATAGAAATTACAGCCCACAGGCTCCTCCTCACTTAGTGAGTTTGAAGGAGGACAGTAAAGAATGTTTTCTTCTTTCGTTCATAAGACAATAGAGAGTATTCTTTTGGAAAAAGGCTGTAACAGACATCACATTCATGTTATGAGATTCTTGTTGCAGTGTTGTCATAGAAAATTTTAAATTCTACACTTTTAAGAGAGTGTTACAGACTAAGCTAGATGCTGCTCTACTGTGAACAACAAAAACTCTTTTCCTGTTTATGCTGTCTACATTTGCAAAATAGTTACACTGAATAAAAAAAAAATAGATTGATAATAGAGGAGATGCAAGAATCATTGTCAACAAAGTAATCCCATAAAAAGTGTACTAATTTGAGAGACTAGAGGCTATGTTTGGTACATGTTTAGGTGGAATTTATTTAATTTATGCAATGACTGCCATGACCTGAATCAAATCATAAGCTATTGCTGCTGGATAAAGCACTTCTACTTTTATTTTTCAGTCATGTCAGTCTGCCTACAGTCTTAGTAGGAAAAATGATCATTTGAGCATGACTTCTTTCAGGGGCACAGACTGAAAGATGTAAACATGAAATATAAGTTACTGCTATTAATTATTTTTTCTCCTTTCTTTGAGGGTTAATCAAAGGATACACAGAGAAAACTGAAAACTCTTAGCCAATATAAAAGTCTGCTCCATTCATGGGAGACAGAAGCCACAGCTGTTCACAACAGAAGCATCTAGGAGGAAAATTTCTTTGTCATAATGACCAGGATAACCATAATGACCATCTCTCATTTGAGGAAGGCTGGAATTTACCACAGAGGAGAAAATACTCACTTTTTACCAATTTACAGAGAAAATTATCAGGTAAGACTTCTAACAATTTTCTTTTTACTCATTTCCCACCTTTCCCTTTTTCACGAGGTATAAAAAGAAAAGAGAAAAAAAGAGGACAAACTAAAAAAGGTAAAAGATATTATGAAACAGGAAATATATTTTAATTTTATAATAAAGCAATAATTTTTTTAATTGTTAAATCCTATACTTTTAAGAATTCTAGCATTCTGAGACAAATATTGTCTTTATCATTATAATATTTTCTGCTCACATTTTTTTCCCTAACTACCATTGATAGAAACTATTCTGCATTACAATGTAGTCATCCATTATTTTTTTGAAAATTATTTTAAGAAATGGGAAAGGTTGAAAACAAGATGTATTTTGAAAACCATATGAGGTATTGGCTTCTGTTAGTAAGAGAAATGTGTTTCAGCTTGACTGAACAAAAAGAGTTTGAAGCAAGGCCCTGTAGTATTTTCCTAGTAATTATTTGGAATTATTTGAAAAGTAAAGGAGCCAGCGATACAGTTTTTCCTCAGAAACAGTTAAAGTATTCCCTCTATGGAAAAAGTACCAGAAATCCCTTCCAGGCAGAGCCTGGAATCTTATCAAACTGAAAATAAATCTGAAACTCTCTTCCTGTTCAGAATAGTCTGCTGTTATAGTAAAGATGGGCCTCTGGCATCTCAAAACAACAGCAACAACATTGCAGACACATTAATATTCTGTTGGGTCTATCCCATTTTGCCTCATTTCAGCTTTTATTTAATACTCTTAGTGTGCTAGGAGGTCTTAGGGATTTACTTTCAATACATTAATAATTTAAAGATAATCAACACTTCATGTAACATCTGTCTTTCTTCTATCACTTGAGCTGACTTTAATTCCTCAGGCAGTTGAGTAGAACTGGCTTTGAGGTTCACAGTATAACTAACTTGAAAGTTTGTGTGGAATGAAGCTGCAAAGTTCAACAAACTATCACAGAGGATTTATTCAAGTATATGAATATGAGTCAACAGTATAGGAAACAGTAGAGAGGAGAAACACTTTTTTCTCTTTGAAGTCCTTAGCTGTTTTCCTTCGACCATGCGATAATTAGATCATGAGCTAATTGAAACATACAAATTAATTGCACTGATTGCTATTTATATGAGATGATAGTCTTTTCCTGACAAATTTGCTTTGATGAGGCAAAGGAAGCACTTGACATTTTGCCATTGAAAGTCAATTGCTCTCCTGCACCAATTAAAATGACACAGTATTTGAACTCAATTGCTCGATGTGCTGTTCTAAACAAAAAAAAGAAGACAATGCAGAACCTAAGATGTCCATGCTTTTAAAGCACAGTCTGTCAGTGTAACCAAAATTTTAATAAGCCTAGAAATCCTTTAGTTGTCAGTGGGTTTTGACAGACAGTTCTTATTTTATTAGGAAAAGAAATTATGGTCTTTCAGGAAACTGATAGCAGGCTGTTGATTTCTCCATGTTGGCAACAGCTTTAAAGGAAATTTCCTGTGACTCCCTAGACCTAGAGAAAGGAAAACAAGTAATGCACATAACAAACACTAAACTTAAGCAAGAGCCATGGAACAAAGTGACAAGTGGAACAAGTGAGCTTTATTGTGACTATAAGCTGTTATGAACTTCTCTTGCTGTTCATCTTTCTTACAAAAGCAAGGGCAGTAGTACATAAAAAAAAAAAAAAAAAAAAAAAAAAAAAAAAAAAAAAAAAAAAAAAAAAAAAAAAAAAAAGAAAACCAAAAGAAGGATGTTATGATTCTGCATATGAACATGGATCATGATGTTCTGATTTTCTTTCACATCAGTTCCCCTTATGTAATGAAATTCATAGCCAATCATTTGTGACTCTTCCACCACAGGTTACTTCCAGAGAAAATGCAAACAAGCTCTCTTAGCCAAATTGTTCCTTCAAGTTCAACAATCAATGTAGAATTTAAAGTAAGAAATATTCACTAGACCACATAAAGCATTTTATCCAACAACTGTTTATTATAAAATGTACAACCAGCTCTGTAAGACAAGTCTAGAATCCAGATTTCTATTTTGTACTGTGACCGTTGATCTAGTCAGCTTTTCTTAGCAATTACTTTTCATTCGCTATGTATTGTTCATTATTAACACAGGAAGGTAACGTCCTCTTTCTAATTAAACTGCCTTCCACCTTCACATTCATTTCTATCTGTAGCTGGATGGTTACACTGTTTTTGAAATAGATGTCAGAGGACAGCACTTTGGATGAGAATCATTGGTAGGCACATGAACAAAAATGGAACCACTTATGGTGTGAGGAATGTTTCAGCTCTTCCTGCAGTCAATGTCAACATTCCCAACCACAGAGCAGAGACACTACCACCAAACCACTGCCCTCTTCCTATCATCACTGTGGATATATATTTCTTTGAGCTGATGGCCTGAAGTCATAAACAGATGTTCACAGAACATCACGGGAACTGCTTACTTGAATGTTTACAGCACCTTTTTTTATCTTGGTCTGTTGGGATACTATTACATGGTGAGAATTTTTTACAGTGTTTGAATCTCCTATAGGGTTTGTTGGCAATTCACCATTTTAAATAAATTTTGAATGCAACTCAAATGCAGGTCTAATAATTATCTACAAGCAAATACAAAACATCAGTGTTATTATTCTTAATCTTTGTCAATATGTTACTGTTTATTTTGAAAGTCACCCATGTTGAACATCTTGGGTGATATCTTTTTTTTCAGAAATAAATGACAAAACTTCAGTAGAATTCAGTAATATAGTGGTTGCACAGCTTGTATTTTTACTTATATTCAAGCTCTCATATATCACATTAGTCAACCAATAAAACATATTTAATCTTAGTAGTATTAGAGTGCCCAATTATTAGGACTTTAAAAATGCTGGTAGCACCAGATCTCAAATTATTTTAAAATAACGTGTGTTTTCAGCAATTATTCAGTTAAAACTATTACAAAAATTATAAAGATCTAAAGATAAAATAATTTATTAGAAAACTTGTTCTGATTTGTATTCTTACAGTACATTTACTCTGTTTCTGCTGCAGTTGAAAAGCTACCAAAATAATAATTCTAGACATGCTAAATCGTTTTTTGACATAGTCTTCATTATCACATTAGTCAAGCCAATACATGCAGTAAAACTCTCCTTCTGATAACATACTTGCTAATGCAACTAATACCTTGCAAAATAGTAAAAGGAACTATGGAAATTCAGGGTAAAGAGCTGCAAATATAAAATGTCTCTAGATTGCAAACTACTAAAGGATATATTTTGACATTAAGTCTATTGAACTTTTTTTTTTTTTTTTTTAAATTGCTTGAGTTAGCCAACACAGAAATGCTGAATCAGATTTTTTTCATTCAGGTACACTAGAGAAAGATGAACTCGGGGTGGGTGAAACCAGAAATTGATTAAATAAAGCCCTGGCACCCTGCTCTGTTTTAATAAAGCTTTATTAAGTCAACTCAGGAAAACAGATGACTCTTCAGAATCTTTGCTGAAAAAACCCAGTGCACCTCTAGAAACATCTACTGAACTTGGCAAAACAACAAAAGCATCTTAATTGGAACTATTCAACTTACCTCACTCTCCTGCAGTAATGTGAAACTTACTGTAAAAGGAAATAAAATATCACTAAAAACCTGTTAGAGATGAAATTGTGATTTCTCAGAGTCTTATGAAAGCAGGACTCTGAGATCTAGGAAATGAACAAGAAGCTGCTAGACAAAACATACTCCCCAGCAGAAACCTGATGAAAAGGTGAAGCTAAAGAAAGCCATGACAGCTGCTTCTACTCAGGCCACGCATGTTGGATAAAAAGACAGTTATAACAGAAGTGAGTCTAAGTGAGATTGCCATGAAATGATTTTATCAAACTTTTACACCTCACTATTTTCATAGTTTTATTTTATCTTGATCTTATGATCCAATTATAAGAGATGCCTCTTTCTGAGTTTAAGATGCCAACCAGACCATATGCCAAAGTCAGTAGGATAGATTTTATTTAGCAGTAAATGAGAGGTAGAGAGATAGAAATAGGAAGAGAGAAGGAAGGGAGCAGGGCAAGGAAGAGATAGGTGGGGAGGAGAGAGAGAGAACACCATAGGTCCCTGTGGTTGTGACATCCTTCTGCTCCTTTCTCAGTGGTGAGAGTCCCCAGTTCTTCTGGAGGTACCATTTTTATATGCTCCAAGTCTCAGGTATCCATGAGGTGTAGATGTTATAGATTAATGACCTTACCGTCTAGTCTCAGACCCTTATATGCTCTAAAAAATTACTGATGAATGTAGTACTGAATGAATACTGGGTGGTATTGGGATAAAGATGGGTAATTGCACCCACCTTTATTCTATTCCACTAAAATAACTTTCTAATTAAAAAAGATAAAATTTCATGTCAAGTAAATTTTAACTCTATTAGAAAGAAAGAACCAAGCTGATTTTTCACTTTCCTGTGGTTTTGCTGCATAGTCATGAAACCTCCTCTATTTTGATCAGTTCCTTTTCAGTACATTTAAGATGTACAGAGAGCTGCTAAGGAATTTTTAACTTCAGATACTGCTTGGAGCCATGAATCTCTTTTTGCAGTGGAGCTTATTATGCCTCTCTGTAGAAGGAGGAGGATGCTCACTCTTCTTAACCCAACTGTGGCTTTCAAATGCCTATCAGGCTAAGCAGCACTTGATTAAGAAATTAAAAATACAGAATTTTGATGTAGGGATATGATAGAACAATTAAAGCACAAAGTACTGAGAGGAAGAGCAGTCAATCCCTTTTTGTTGCTATTATTCTATAAACCTTTCCTCACTAATTTTCTTTGTACATTAATGTCACCATGAATATATCCATATGTTCAGTATTTATACACTGAGTTCTACAGTTGCTAGATAACTATTTTTTTCCTAGGTGGATCCAGAATTCATAACATGGGGCTTTAATATACATGAGTGGGCCAGTAATGGTTCACATGAGCAGCGGGTTCAGTTCTCTTAAACACCCTGAGTCTCCCTTTTCTGGGGTAAACCTTCCACTCTCAGCCCTTACTCAAAAGAGGAGAGCTATATCACTTCATTGGTTTAGTCACCCTTTGTTGAACTTTCTCCAGTTCATCTATGCCACTCCAGTACTGAGGAGCCCATAACAGGACACAGATGTGGTCTCACCAGTGCTGAATAGAGGGGAATGTTCATCTCCCTTCATCTACTAACAATACTTTGGCTTACACAGCCCAGGACACCGTTATCTTTCCCCTTGTTGAATTTCATGTGGTTTCTACTAGAAAAATACTTCTCCAGATGTGTGATTAAAAAATAAAAATAAATATTCAATCTCAGACATACTAACTCAAAATTTCAAGGTTATGTCATCAATAATATAGTTATCATATGTTTGGTAAGGTGAATGAGAAGAGTTTGATGCCTTTACAGAGTGGTTTACCCAAATCACATACCTCAGGATGAACAGCATAAGGATGAGCATATTCTAATAGTGGTTTTACAGGATAACTAGGAAAGGGCATTCAGGGGAATTCTTTACCCAAAGTTTCCTGAATTTCAAAGATTCCTGAATTATCTTCTGTGGAGTGGTAAATCTTCCACAAGTTGGGAAAATAAGGGACTATGGGCTAGATTTCTATTTTGTGGTTAGACTACTCTCCAGAATTACAAAATTTAAAGTTAATAATGCAGGAAATTATCTTGGATATCATATGATACATCCTAGACTATATCAGGATGTGGATCACTATCACAAGTCAGAAGATATTGATTTCTATAATTTTTATGTGGAACATGATCTTAGAGATGTGTGTGGAGTGCTCCAAGGTTGGACACTTTGCTACAATTCTCCAGGATCTTGATTGAGAAATGTTCCATTCCATCATCTTAATCCAATTTCTGTTGCAATTCAGTCCTTCACAGAAAGAAAGAAACCTTACTTTAGACTCCTACAGATATATCTCAAAAAAAGAAAAAAAAAAGTGAGATGTTGATAGAGATTAGACATTTATGGGTTCAGATGACAGTTTAGCTTTAAATCCCATCCCTAATTTCTACCAATATGGTTCATAAGGCACTAAACTGCTTTCTGGCACCTGGCCTTCATTACCCAAGCAGATCCATTTACCCCCTTCAGACGTTACTGGAATTATTTTTAAAATGAATCATTACTCATAGTCTCTGTCTACAGTGGTGACTGTATCACTGCATCCATCTTAGGAGAGATGTTATCCCACTGTGTGGTGCAGTGATTCTTGTATATTTAGCTCAGGACTAGCTATCTCCAGAGCAGATTGGTGGTATCTGCACTACAGGCCAAGTAACCGGGGTAACCAGGGCCACATGTAGCCCTAGAGAATCAAAGTATTTCTCTTTGCCTGTTAAAAGTGTCTGACATACTGTGCAGATTATGCTGTAGAAGAGGTATTTCTATGTTTTTCTTCATTTAGGATGTATTAGGTAATATAATAATGACTTAATGCCTGAAAGAGTTTAGGCGTATTTCTTAATGTAGAAAGTACTAAGTCTGGTGCTATGCTGGATTTGGAGAGCAGCACTGAAATCATCTTCTAAAACCATGCAAGAATATGTCTTGGAGGAATATGTTGATTCACATTCACAAAGATCCTGGAAGGAAATTAATAATTACACAGTGTAGATGTGTAGAGATGGAAACAAAATGGTGATGTGAGCACCCATAATTAGTAGCCTGATTAGAAGGAGAATGTTACAGAAGGAAATGTCTGTTGAAAAATACTGACAGACAAATTACCTGCCAGACTAAAAGCCTGGTGACTAGGCCTTGGCAGCTGAAATACCCTTGAAAAGTGAAGCTGGCATCTTTGAAATACAGCTGTGTACATAGAAACAGGAGGTATCCTGAGATGCCATCAGTAAGTTCAAAACCTAAGAAACTGCAAGGGCAACTTATCATCTCAAAACCTGGAAACAATCCGAGATAATGGAATTGGTCTGAAAAAAACACTAAACTTCATCACATATTGGCTCTTACAAATGAAAAATAAAGATTCAGAACATCTATTGGCTGTTCAGAATGCAGGTGATCGATGTGGTCATATTTCTAGGAAATAAAAAGGACTTGATTTTCCTTTCCTAGACAGGAAAAATTCTCCAAAAGAAATTCCTATGGGATCTTGGACCCAGCCTGGGGATGCCTGGATGACTTCAGAATCTGTGGTGTAGGTTATCTTTGAAAAGACACTCAGGCTATTACTGCATTGGTCCCACTTCTGGGGTTAGTTTGGTTTGTCCTCTACCTCTGAAATGGTTTGATTCCTTTCTTGTATCAATATCTTTTCTTGTCCTCCTCTTTGGGTTTATTTCACCCCCTCTGAAATCTGTCTAATACACTCGATACTGGTATTGCATATCCATGTAACTCCTCTATAATAGCTACCAACTATTATGTTGCTGATAAGTTTGTTTCACTAATTATAAGTTTCTGGTAGCTGAGAATAGAACACAAATGTGTTGCTGTTTTAAAATTGATTGCTGTTGTTATATGATTGATTACTTCCATACCATTGATCTATATTATATTATTGATTGGTGATAGTAATCTTTGATAGTTTGATATATATATATATTTATATTTATATTTATATTTATATTTATATATTTTCACTTTATTAATCATAGCTTTACTTGCTAGTGGTGATTTTGTGGTAGTATACCCGCTAGTGGTGATATGGGGGAAATAAATTTATGTGGTGATCTGCAATAAAGAGACTTTTAGAGGATTGTACCCTTGTGTGTTATGGAATCCTAAGAACCCACAGTCACGATTTTTATACACCCACAGAGAAGGTTATTTTTTTGCCTGTGACAAATAGTGAGATAAGCTACTTGACAGATTTAGCCATTTTAAATATGTCAGAGTGCAGTACACTTTCACTGGGTCCTTTGAGATTGTGGAGGTTGTAGTATTTAATATCAGTTTTACTTATTCTAAATATATCTGATGTTGAAAAAGATTTCTGATTTATCAGAGTTATTCAAAATAAACTGAATAACAGAACCAAATATAAGACACAGTTAGCAAAACATTGCAAATGCAGTGCACCGTTCAATCACAATATCATTGTGATTCCCATTCCCAGTGTCTGTGATATACTCACTATCACCATCCTGGGTGTCATCAGTCAGCAGAAAGTAATATATGGGTAGAAGCCAGCTCAAGCCATTTGCTTTCTTAGAATTTCTTTTACCAGTTTCTTTGTTTTTCTACTCTGCGTTGGGCTGAGCCACATAGTCACTCTGCTTCTTGTTGGTCTGACTGACTCAGGGAAATATTTACACTTTTAAGGAAGACAGGGAAAAACATTTACACCACCAGTTATCCAACTCAGACTCAACTGTTGGTAGTGGTTCATCTGAAACAAAGGCCACCCTCTGGTCCTTTGTGTGTTGAGATTAGATAAGTTTCTTTGCATTACTCCCTGATCTTCTCGGACACATCAACTTGATCCATTTCTACTGAGATTTCTTTCATTGGAGGAGTTTCTTGATCAGTCATAAAGTGGCATATCAGGTCTCCCAATAGGATAAAAAAATTAAAAATGTAGGGAAGTTATTAGACACTCATTAGTGATAAAATATGTGTTTGTCTACTCTGCTAATGTTGTTTCCTAAATAGAAAATTTTCTGCAGTAAAATTAAGATTTATCTTACTTTAGATGATTAAGAATCATGAGACTGTCTGTAAAGTTAACAGGGTGGCTGTATGACTAGGCTTTTGCTCTAGATGATTGATTTGGGATGATAGTGAGTGTACAATTATGTTGATGTACTGAGCAATCCCAGTCTTATGGTAATCTCTAAATATTTTATATCAGCCTATTGTGTCATTATACTACTGTTTCTATTTAGTATGCTCTAGTAAATGGCTAGTTATTTATTGGAGCAACTTAACAAGTTTTCTAGTTTTCTTGTGACACCAACAACCTCTGCTTCAGCTGTGGACAAATGTGGATCTGCCATTCTGTTGGGAAAAGCCATTTTCTTTCCCCCATCCTCCCTGGCAAGAGAGGGACAAAGACAGAGACTACGGGTTGAGATAACAATTTACTGAATTTTTTGACAGTAAGTGCAATGAAAGAAACAAGAAATAGGTAATAATAGTAGTAATATTAATAACAAAATTATACCAAAAAAAAAAAAAAGAAGGTGCTTTGTGCTCAAAAGGCTTTCACCCCTCAGCTTGACTCTGTGTGGCAACTGGAAAAAAGATGGGATGGTGAATGCTCCTCACAATGCTCTACTTGTCCCCAAGCCTGAGACAATGGAAAACAATTATGGACAAACCCCTGAAAGCTAGATCATCTACCTTTGCTAAGTATTAAACAAATTTCTCACCTCACGTTAGTTCAATTCTGATAATTTCTAAATTATATAGAAATTCTAAATTTCTGTGTATTTATCCAGTGTCTGATGGTGTTTGAATGCAAGAAAATATAGATCCAGAGTATAGAGTCAAGTGACTGTTATAGTTTTTTTGAGTTATCAGAAAATTGTTCTTAGCTGTTTGTATTTATTCATTGCATACAAATACACTAAAAAATCCCCAAACACTTTGGGTAAGCTTACACATCTCCTTAATGTTAAGCTTTCATATCAATTTTTGCAAGGTTGGGAAACTGAACCTAAATATGCCAAATCATAACAACACTAACAATATATATCAACACAACAACTTACACAGATCATGCATCATTTTCTCAAAGAGAATGATCCATAGCTATAAGCATAAGGTTGGTAGGAGTGAAAGGGGAGGCTGCTGTACTTCAGGTAGTCTGCTAATTTTAAAATAATTTTCCTTTAGTCAGTAAGATCCATAATAAATATAGACTTTTTAAGGTGATTTATCAAAAAATCATTATGAGGTAAGAAATGTAACCACAGTGAATGTTACAGGAAATTACTTTCATTGTCGTATAGAAACAAGCTATTTCAATGTCTGTAAGAGAAAACTATTGTCAGTTAGACAATAGATGACCCAAAATTTAACCTACCAACAAATGCACTGCACTTTAACTGAGAGCAAGTGCTGCTAAAATCAATTATCCTGACCTTCAATAGAATGCTCATTTTTAATCTTTACACTCTTCCTGCATTATTCTACATGTGTACTCCTTCCTGGAATGCAACTCTGAATATGCCTCTTAGGAAATGTTACTGCCTACCCACAATTTTGATGAAAGATTAGTCCAAAGTATTCACCTTTGCTTGTGTCTGAGTAGCTGTATATCCCGCTGGATGACTCATCTGGTCTTTTTCATCTCCTTACACTTCCTTCTGAGCACCTTCTTTCCAAAGGTGAGTTTCATCATTGATTTACATAAACGTCTTCCGCTAGCAGCTAAAAATGAGAGTGTTTATTTTCTACAGTCCTACCCTAAGATGACTGATAATGAATTACATGTTTATTGTGTTCTTATTTTCTTTAGATAGGAAAGGAAGCTGAAGCATGGACAAAAAAATCCTGCTAAGTTTTAACCTCATCAAAAGTATACCCTGGAGAACAAAATTACAAAAATGCATACAATTAATAATGGATGACTAAAATTCAAAATTATTTGTAGCCAAAAAAAAAAAAAAGAAAAGGAATTGTTTTTTACTGCTTCATATGAAAATTGTCTAGGAAAACTTATTGGACTAGGAATAATACATAGCATCGCCTGAACTGATTTATTCTTTTTTTTTATGCCCTGAACCTGTGTACTAAGCAAGGCACAGCAATGACACTCTAGAAGGAGTGAAATCTTTCATTGTTTCAATGTGCAACTTGTCTATTCCATATCTTGGGGCTGAAAGGGAAAACTAGTCTACAGCAAAACTGGAGAAATATATTAAACTTCTACTGCTCATTGTACTTGTTGTGAAGGAGCACTCCCAGTACACATCTGAGTACAGATGACTTGCATCTCTGGCCCAATGCATACTGTGAAGCATAAAAACTATGTATAGAATCTAAAAGTATAGGATACAATTGTCACACATTTTTAACTCGTTGTTCAATAATAAAACGCCCAGGTAAGTTTGCAGTGAGCAAAGAGGGGTTCCCAGTAAGGAAAAATGTACCAAAAATAAATCAAGTTTCCAAGCTGAAATTGGAAAAGGCAAACAAGCAGACAAGCAACACAGATTCTAGAGCAAGCATATAAGTAAGAATGACTTCAATTATCACCCCATTCTTCTTCTGGAAGTGTGCATTATTATGAAGAAACAAAATATTCCCCAGTGGCTGTGGATGTTCTTTCTCTTCCTTATGTTCTGCTGGCAAGTATATTGATAAATATTTTAAATGTTAGTACTATTTTTAGAAGTCCTAACCCCCAAAACATGGGAATAAGTATGATATACTGTGAGACTCTTAGTTGTATATTCTCAGCAGATTCTTACTCACTCTATGTAAATTCATTCTTTTTCTTTTCTTGTCTCACCATCCTATATTCATTCTTTGAAGCCTCACATGATTTCACTTAGAATTTCTTTTGACAGCATGATTTCTTTGATCTCCACTTTTGTGAACATTTTAATGACCAGCAGGTATGTCTTACCAACGCTCACTGCCCAAAAAATTGTTTTACTTATAATTAGATCCCTGGATTCCATAGAGTTAGCATTTAATTTTGTGTACACTAGTGTAAATCAACAGCAAATTACAAAAGCAAACTGGAGGTAAATCTGAGTAAAACAATAGCAGAATTTGACTCCACTATGTATCAGTTTTGTATCTTCTTTATTTTTTTTAAGTTAGGGACACTCTTGAATTTTATTCTATTTAAATATTCTATTTTCTTGCTTGACAGTAAACCAAAGTAAAACAAAATACACTACATGAAACCACAAGGAGAGCTTAAATCTAAATTTCATACTATTATCATGCTGAGATAGCCCCTCATCTTTGATTTGTGAAATTAATAGTATTTTTTGCATTTTATATAGATTTTAAATTAGACAGAAGCTGTCTCTTATCACATATTCTAGACTGAAGGATAAATGCAAAAAATGGGACTGAAAGAGAAATAATTTTTTATCAATCGCATAATAGCTTGAATAAAACTAAAAGAAATGATGGACAGAAAGATGGCACCTCTTTATTCTTGTCAGCTTGGAAGATATGTCTATTTTGATCTAGAAAAAATACAATATCTGTTAATATCTGTGCTACTTCCCAACTCATTAAAAAAAAATTGCTACAAGGACTTCATATAAAAGAAACATTTTTCCTCTGCTTCCATCAAACATGTCTGTCACAATGCATTTGCTGTCATGTTAAAAAAGTAGTATTTCTGGAAAGTAGTACTTGTGGGAATTACATTACTCTTAACATGGTAGCTGGCTAGTATAGGGACTACCTGAGGGCATTGCTTCCAGGCAGTTGTTTGAAATATTTAATGCCACATAAATCAGTTCTGGTATGGTTCTGCAAATGTGCATAGCATATTAATATTGCAATTCTAAATGAAAAGTAAAAATCAAAACCTTTTATTTCCTTACACCTGTGACTTGACACTGAAGAAGACAACAACTTATATAATTTATTTTAACATATGAGAGTCCATGGTTTAAAAAAAAAAAAATTGTTCATTGAGTAAAAGTCACAAAAATGTCTTTCTTGAAAGAAATAATAACTTGATCTTTTAATTTTCCTTTCCTAAAGATATCTACACTTTCCCAAAGACAGTGAAGAATATTAGAATTCAAATCTTCTTGGACCATGCCAAAATTTGTGGAGCCATAATATTAATTTATTAATCTTTTTGTTACTGTCAAAGGAACATTGATTCAAGCCTAAAGTGAAAAAACAAACAAACAAAATAGAAAACCTTATCCAACATGCTAGATAGTGGTTTAAAAATTTTGTAGTTTATTTGAAGTTAGTGCTTCAGCACTGAAGGAGGAAAGATGTTCGGAAGCAACCAAAGCATGTTCATTATCCCTGTGCTCAGTAACGGGCAATGTAATTTCAGCTTTCCTAAGTGGTGCTTCTACCAGCATACTGCTAGCAGAATACTGTGAAAGCATGTACATGTACATGTTCTAGATAATAAAAAAGTATTTTCTATGAACAGTGTTTTGTTGTGAATACAAATAGGTAGTGTTATAAAGATATTTATTGTCTTAGTTGATATATTTCTACAGCAGAGAGGAATTAGCATGAGATCCATAATTTGCAATATTAAATAGCATTTTTAATGAAATTTTTAGGAATTAATATTTTAATAATTATCTTAGAAAAAATCAAAAATATTTCCTTGTATTATTTTCTCGTGTAAAGTACCAAACCAACCAAAAACCAACACCACCTCTGCAAAAAAATCCAAAAAAATCCAAATCAACCAAACAAAAACTAACAAAAGAAAGATATTTTGTGTCCATTATGTCTGTCATATGTCCATTGACTGTGTTAGCCATCCCTTTTTTATAAAATTGCAAAACAAGTTCCAGTTATTGTTTGGTGCATATAGACATGGATGTCCCATAAGACCAGAAAGATTTTTCCTAGCTACAGGAATGTTAACTTTCTGATCTTGTTCTTTCAAAAAATGGTGGACAACACCCTGTTCCTAATACTAAATCCTGCCAAATGTTGAAAATCTGAAGTTGAAGAGAACATGGAAGGAAAAGGAAAATCTTGTCCCTAAGCAGCAACCACGATTCACAATACAAGGCTTTTAAGGAACCTTTTTTTCTTATGTAACTTCACGTGCTTCTCTTTCTGTCCTCTTTTTACTCTGTTGTTTCATTGCACAGGTTCTTCTCTGCACAGTTTATACCCATACTACTGGGCAGATTTGTTCCTATCTTTAAAGATAGATCTAACCCAAGTATCATGTACTTGGGTCACAGGTTGATGATATCTCTTTGAAATGAACAAAAATGGTGTTCATACCTTTCAAAGTGTACCCCTACACTTGATACAGTGTGCCAAATGTGGATATGCCAGGTTTACTCATGGAACTGGAAGTAAATCTCAGAAGATCTTCTATAACATTCATTATAATATTATGTTATATCCTGCATCAGAATTTCTCTAGTCTGGTTGCCTGTTACAAAACTGAGTCATTCTGGGCTTTAAAATGGCCCTTTCAGTTCCATTATTTTCTCTGCTACTGTCACAGTCTTTTAGAGAGGAATGCTGTGGAGCACTGAAGTCAGCGGTGTTCTTCAAAATTGATGCAAGAAATGTGCTGATTCTTTATGCTGAAAAAGGAATGTTTCCTTTTTTCACACAACAGTGTTAGTCAAAGTTTAAAAGGAAAATTAGGATGGCTTGCTTACACATAGGCCCAGATTAGACTTCGGAAGCAGATTTTTATATATACCTCTAGTACAAAAAATTCAATGTGAATTCTAGTCTTAGACATCAAGGTCAGCACTCCATAATTCAAAGTCAAAGCAAAATACTGGGGTCATAGCCTGTGAGGAAATAGTTTCTGCATGTCTTGATGTGATACTCGTGTTTCTGGGAGCAAAAACATGTATCAATGGATAGGGCATACATTCTGATATTGAATAGTTACTGTTGAGGCATTTCTTACCAGTTTAGGTAATTTAATGCCATTTCAAAATCAGTAGAAAATCTTATATCTCATATTGATTAAGTAGTATACTAACGTCATAATATATTTAATTTGAAATGGACCAAGTCTTATGAAATATTCTAGAAGAAAAAAAGATTTTTTTAGTGACCAGTTACCACGTTCAAGATAATTTTTTTCTCATGAGACTTTATTCATATCAAATTACTAACCTGATACTTTGTTATGTTGTGTTTTGAAAAGATGAGGGAAGTGTCCCTAGTTATGATGGCAGCTGAAGTGCATGCTCTCAAGTCATTAATAAATCATGTGGTTCTGTTAGTTCCTCTGTATTTCATTTTCATAGAAAAAAAAATGTGTTCATGGCTTACTTCTAATATAAAAGGAATATCTGCAAGGCATACATAGATCATGAATGTAATGCCTCAATTTTGTAATTCATAAATTCAAAATAACAGATTGCTGCATTATTTTCCACTGCTGTGCTGTTTTGTCTGAATCATTTTCTCTCTTAAAATTCCCAAAATGGGAAGAAAGCATAAAGATTGCTTTCAAACAAAAATTCTTTCAGCATGTTTAATTTATGTGGTTTCAAGGCAGGAGTTCATCACTTGCCCATGAAAATCATCCTTGAAATTGTCCATAGTGCTTTATAGGAAAAAAAAAGAAAAAAATGTTCCAGGTTGCATTTTTACTGTCCCTATTTCTTCAAGGGAGACCCAAAAAACATTTCTATAATTAGAATATTATGGCAGGGCATAGAATAACTGAGTATATTTACAGGAGATGTGGGATATTTTGCCTTTGCGCCCAGATGATTAAAATGTTGCTTATTTAATTTCAAAAGTGGAACAAGTTTGATTTGATGAATTTACCTTACAATTTTTACTCAGGGTGTTGTGGGTTTTTTGTATTTTTTACTGATTATTAAATTATTACTTACTGGGGAATTTATTAATAATAAAGAAGATAATCTTTTACTTGTAGGGTTTGATTTCCACTCAACTCAGCAGGAATTAAAAGTTGTTCTTATCTAATTAATTTCAGTGGTTTATACATCAGAGATTTTCAGTTTGAGCTCCAGTGTTACAAACTCACCACCACACTTTCCCTAATTGCCAGGCTCAAACAGCAAGAGCTTTAAAAACTCACTTAAATTGAAGTCTCTACTATCTAGTTCCTATATAAGGGTCAAGCCTGGCTAAGAAGGCACACATGGGGAGCAATTTTTGTTACAGATCTGTGAGCATGCAAAGAAATGAATTTTCTGAATCTGTCAGGATGAAACCTCTCAGCCTGACCGGCTCTACGTCATACTTTGAAGTTAATACAATAGGTAAGTTGTAAGTAACTTAGCTGAGGAGAATTTTCCTAAGCATATAGAGAAAAATAGTCATTTAAAACTCAGTATTTCTATGTCCATTCCCAGCATGGAGAACAGCAAAAGCCTTGATCCTCTGCACCCCCTGAAGCTCTTCTTCTTGAGTCTTTTTTCTTCGTGTACCTTTATCACACACAGAGACACTCTCAAACAGACAACTTAAGAATTATTTATTAACACAGCAATTATTTATTGGCAAGTATATACACTAGGTAGCTAGGAATAGTGTGATAGAAAGCTAAGATTATATTAATATGCTCAGCACTCTGGATAAGACAGGTCTGCTTGCCAGGCATGTGCCAGCTGGGTGAGCTATGGTTGCTCCCTTAGAACAAGCTGATCCTTGATGTTGCCTTGTTGTTATTTAATTTTTTCTAGGTTGTATAACCTCTCATGTCAGCAACTCTTCTTGTTCAACTTTGAAGCTATTATTTATATCTGCCTAATAACATTTTGAGCAAAATAGAGATTTCAAAGCAAGACTGGACCAAACTGGACTTCAGGTCTCAGGAGTATACCTTGTCCATTCTCTCACACTCTGCTATTATCCAAACTCTATAGCTAAATTCTCAGTGGATAAGATATCCTGACCACTAAAATTCTGAACAATTAATGAGGAGTTTGGAATAATGATGGGTGGCCCAGGCTTAGGTAATGTTGGGAATGACTCTATTCTTTTAGCCATATAAACAGTTGAGTACCTGTGGCTCTTACTGTTCCATTTGTACCACAGTCATGACAATAAGGTTCTTGTTGCAGATGGAAACGTCCAAGATCTAATGCATTGCAAATAATAGAAATATTGAATAAATATGTAAATTAACTGAATAGCACATTATTTTCAAAATCCTTCTATGGGCAAAGAGGAAGAGCAACAACCATTTATGTAAGTAAAGCCGAGACTTTACTGATTAGTATAAATGACTTCATAATAGTCTAACTCAAAAATCATCATTAGTCTATATGAAATTAGCGAAACTAAGAGTTAATAATGCTGATAGAATAGTTATATGCAGAAAGGATCTCAATAACAGCAATAACACATCTAAAATTGTAATTTACACTCTTACTTTCTGCTCCTTTTCCTGCTGTTACACTCACCCTTTTACTGCTTCTCTGGGCCAACAATTTCTTTATGGGTTTAGTGGTGATGGTCTGTTCCAGCCAGTTGTTAGCATCTGGAATCCTTTTCAGGGAGGAATAGTATCATGTCAATGGTTTATTTTTTCTCTTTCCCATTTCCTCTCTTATATTCTCTTTTCCTTCTCCTCTGTGCTGCATTTTGTCCGCTCATGTCAAGGCCTTTATCATACTAAACCTGTATTTCTCTACACTATATCACTGTGTTAGGCTTGTAAATATTTCCTTCTGCCTAAAACAACTTTTTGTGACCATTATCTTTAAGAAACTACAGTTTTACTGTGTAAAGATTAGCAAAAGTAAATGCAAAAAATGAAATTTAGATATAGACACCTGATAAATTAGAAAAAAATGCTTTCAAAACTAGGCCAAGGAATAAAAAAGTTACGACTCAAAATAAGCTCAGAAAAACCTCAAGACTGTAAAATCTCACTCTTCAGACCTCATAAGTTCAGTACAATATGCAACAAAATGAGAAAAAAAAGGTGATTTCTAATACTTTTAGGATTATTTTGAAAGACTTTATTATTTCAACATTTTCTCACTATTGCTTTGCAGGAGTTAAAGTTGAATAGCAGGAAGTAAGGACATACATAATCTTGGTGGACTTTCTGAGAATAGGTGTTTTTTCTGTTTTCCACACAAATTCTTTCAAATTACTTTTATCAGAATGGGATGAGAGGGTTCTATTACTTGCCCTAAGTTTAACCAAATACCTGCCAGTTCATTATCAATAATTCTCATTATGAGTTAACAAAGGGGCTGGGATTGTCATTTAAGCTGTAGGTTTAAGGGCCAAATTCTGTTCTTCACTGCACATCAGAAAAGTGGAGGAAGTACTTTTCTTAAGGCAGTTATTATAGCTTTACACTGAGTAAAATCTAGAACTATTCTTTTGAAAAAGTCAGGTCTCATACAAAACAAGGAGTATCATTATCTGTGCTTATGCAGTATATATTTAATGATCATCAGTAATCATTTTGTTGAATCTAACTTACTATCTTTACTACAAATAAAAGCTGCAGAAAATTACAACTGGGTTGTAAGGTGCCAAGAGGCATTATCTCATGAGCAGTAGCACACATTACTGTCATTCTACTTTAAACAAAGACTCAAAGCCTGAAAAAACTAAAAAAGACTTTTCAAAGCTTGGTGGATTCAGCCACCTCTTTTTCAGAAAAGGAAAAAGAGAAAAAAATAACAAAGGATAAAAGAGCAAAAATATTCCCAAAGCTAGAAGATTTTTATCAAGCAATTAAAATTGATTTTAGTCCCACATTACTTCTAAGCGAGAGGTCCTCTGCACTTGACAGTCTGCCCTTGAAGGCTACAATTTTGACTGTAAACTTTGCTATCTTGCATAATGTAATGATAACTTGCATGTACTCTTCTAGCCTGTGCTATGTTAGTTTATTGGTGGAATTCAATTAGCCTTTTGCCACCAAGTGATTAAGATGCACCCTATTTTGTCCAAAAGTCACGTCCCGCTTTTAGCAAATTATCTGTCTATTCACTTTCTCATACCTGGTTTTTATACTCTTTGTAAAACTGTCCTTTATAAAGTTTAAAAATCAGGACTATTCTGTTGTACAGAAAAAAAAAAAAAACCAAAACCAAAACCCAAAATAACCCCCCCCCCCAAAAAAAAAAAAAAAAAACAAGAAAACAAGCCAGTTGTAAACCAGCACATTTTATAGAGTAGCTTAACAGCAACAATGAAAGAAAATGAAGTTGTACATCTGTCAATGCATTAAGGCAGACTGTGAGCTATGGGACTGATGTAGCTTTGCATTTTGCTTAAAGAGAGGGATGGACAATATTTTCTCTTGCCTTTCTCAAAAATCAGATTATATCTGCATTCACTCTGCTTTTGCACATGACAAAAGTCCAGTAATAGACTAAGTATATTGATCATTGTGGTTCAAAGCACTCTTTTATTATATGTTAGAGTGGCTGATCAGGCATAAAACCATTTAGACCTCTTCAAATGAAAACTCAATTTTTTTTTTATTTTCAAGGCAGTAATTTGCATTTACTGGTCTCCTACTTGAAGCCATGTCTATGAATTTCTTATCCTAGGGTAAGTCAGTTCTTCAAGGTGGGTGAAACACTGCTCTCCAGACCTTTAAGTGGAATAATCTTAATCCCTGTCTGATGTACTATGTTTCTTGATGTTTAAAGCTGCTATCTTGATATAGTAACATTACATGTACATTGATAAGCAAACCCAACTTAAGTTACATCTTACATGTTCTGCAAGTTACAAAGCATACCTGCAGGAATCAGTGCTTCCATGTTGCACAATTAGGTCTTTGCAGTAAATGAGTAAAGCATATATTTTATACTGAGAATGTGTGTATAGTTTTAGAACTAGAAATTGTTTGCTTTTGCTAAAGGTTTTTATTCATTTGAAATGGTGTAGCTGTCAGAACTCTTGATGCCTTCCATTTTGAGATTAGCTGAGTTGGTTAAAGCATGATGCTGGTAATATCAATGTCACAATGTTACACTTATGAATATTCACTTAAGAGTTGTACTTCATAATAATTACGGGTCCCTCCCAGCTCAGAATATTCTGTGATCCTACTGGATTCCTGTTCCACCCCTCTGTTATCTTCTTATAGATGTTCTGATGTTGTGGTATCAGAAATAAATAGTCATTACCATGGTGAATAATACTCACAAAATAATAAAATACAAAGAATTGAGATGAATAAATACGTCTTTGATTATTTAATGAGGATGATAATGCAGAAAATTTGTTTCCTTAATTTAATGCTTTGCAAAGAGTTGCCATGCATTATTGTCCAGAAACCACAGAAGAGGTACACAGGTACATGGCTAATAAGAGATGTGCAGGCCTTTTCCTAGTTCTCTCTGTAACATGAAAATTGACTTAAATCTGAACTTTCTGTTTCTGTGTTCTGTTTCCCTGTTCTGTTTCTGTGTTCTAATATTCTATGACTATTAGGAAAAGAAAAAAAGGTCTAAACTGGTTCACCTGTTCATCATCAAAACAAGATGACAAAACCTTTCAGCAGCTTGCTAACAAGCCAGGAAAATGGCTAACCTATACATATGTGTAGTCTTGTACACTGAAGTTCCCCAGATAAACTAACCTCATGGTCAGAACCTCCTTCATTTTTCCATGTCTTAGCAGACAGTGACACTACAAGCATTCATAAAGTAGTTTTTAATGCCTTTCCTATGTAGAAAGAGTGAAATTTGCAATAAGAATGACACATTCTATTTTCTATTGAACAGTCTTGGGTGACTGTTCAATAGAAAATAGAATGTGTCATACCCATATGCCAGTGATTCTGGAACAATGAACATCTATCTTACCCTTGGATCCAAAGATCCAAGGGAAGTTAACAGTGACCCATGGTGACTAGCAGGGAGAACAGCAGTACCTCAGACAGTCAGGAGCTGCTAGATTTTCACACTGCATTTCCTTTCACATACCCCTGGGGAGTTCTTTGGAAAGACAAGATATGAAATCTGTGTGGTAAACAGATTCATTCAAACCTTGTACCTCATGCTACATAAAGACAGTATCTACTGTCATTTAAAAAAAAACCTCAAACCTTCAGGAATCAGTGCTTCCTGGTTTCACAATATCTCATCAGAAGCACTTACTAAAGCTTATCCAATTTCAACTCCTGATACAGTCACAGAGGACTTAGTTCAAGAAAATCGTACCCTAAGAAGTGTGCTCTTTCCCAAGTTAAAACTTTGAGGTGACTAGTAAGAGAAGTTATTGAGACCAGTCCATTTCATTTTGGAAAATCCACATACACCAAAAGGCAAACCACATAATTTGCAGGAAGGCAACTCTATTAGCAGAAAAGATGGATGGAATTCAGCTGCTGTTCCAGAGATATTTTCTACATTTTATGCTGGAGTAATCTGATAAAACAGTAAGTAACAAGATTCTGAAGTTGAAAAATCTCTGATTCTCCTATCCTATATATCTGTCCTAATAATTAATCTTAAAAAACACATTTATTCTTTCTATATCTCTATCTAGCACACAGTTTTTGTTTGTGCATTTGTTTTAACACAAAGGAGCAAAATCCTTTAAAAATACCTCACTATATAATCACTTTCTATATGAGCTACCCTATGCAGTTAGATAATTCTCTTGAAAGTTTAATGGTGCAATTTGAACCTGATTAGATAAATTAAAAAATCTGATGCAGTTTTTCCATTATTTGGGTGAGAGTTTTGAAGATTTAATTGTTTAATAAAAGATAAGGTTATGATGCTGTTTACTTATGTGCTTTAAATAGGAATTAGAAAAGCTTATTCCTCTTAGAAAAAAAATTGTTGGCATTTAAAACTTCAAAATAAGACATTTCTCCTAATAGTAGTGAGTGAAATTACTAAATCCCTCATGATAATTAATTTTGGTAGTTTTACCTCAGTAAATTGTCATTCAGGGCTCTGGATTTCAAGATAATCAGGGCCAATGAAACCAAACCAAATTTTCTGGGGAAAAATGTATAACTTCTCCTTATGCTTAACAAAATAGGGTTAAGTCACAATCCAGTCATTCAATCAGCTTTCAGGATGAAAGGGAGCAGAAATTCAGTTATTCATACAACTTCATGTTGATACATATTAAATCACTGTAAATGCATATTAAATCAGCAAGACCTTGGAGGCAGATGGACCCATTTTGATTTCATCAGGAAGCTGCCTGAGATTGTGGAAGAAATGGAGATCGCTCAGATTATCTAATAAATTGAGAAAGCTTTAAGTAAGGAGGTAAGGTAGGAATACAATTTTTAAAAAATATAGGAATTTTTTTCTTCTTTTTGTGTTGGGACTTTGTAGAATGGGTCTCAGTTTTCAGGCCAGTTTTTAATTAACTCAAGATATTTATGAGCTGACATCCGTTAAGGTGCTTACCAAGTCTCCTTTTTCAGTCTCTGCTTGAGCTGCTATTTCCTAGTTCCTTCCCGTGATTTTTCTATTTGCTGCTACAGTCACACACTGTGCTCTGGAGTCTCCTTTTTTCTAGGTACACTTAGTTTCTTTTCAAGGAAGGAATAATCTTCCTTTCTTCCTGAGCATGTGACATGTCTATGATGTATTTTAAAGGGAAATAAATGCGCAAGATCAAATAAAATGCTCTGATATTGAAAGGAAGCATAGCATCTATTTGGAGATGGATTTCCCCTACACAAGGTAAAATGCAGGTAAAATAATGTTAGGTAGTTTGGGGCTTCTTTTTTCTCAGGATTTGGCCCTTACATAGGTTACTTTTTGTTTTAAAACATTTATCTACAATTGTCTTTCAAAAAACAAATTACTATTATACACTGGAGGAAAATATATTTAATATCATACAGAACAAGAAAAATTACAAGAATTCAATATGCTCAGCAAAGAAATTGAAGGAAATCTTGTGTTAGAGAAACCTTTGCCAGCTTATTTTTACTGGAACTTATTGTAGTTAAAAAAAAATTATTTTACAAAACCAGTTCTTCTAACACTAATATTTTAATGTATATTCTTCATTGAATGTTTAATTATATGCTAACTACCTTGAGAGCAGAAGCAGATTCTTACTAAAAAAAAAAAAAAAAAAATCACAGACAAAATTTTTATGCAGAAATATGGTTTTTGGCTAAAAACATTAAATATTTTTATGTGACAATTGAGTCACCTCTATTTACAGTTTAACTTCAAAGTGCCTAAGCGTAAAAGTCTTTATTTTAGCTGAAGATTCCAATTTGATCCCTAACCATTTCTTCAAAGCTCTTTCCTTCACTCCTTGTAAGATTATTCTGGGGTGAAAAGAAGCCTGTCATAGTTATGCTGATACAGACTATCACAAAAGGGATTCTGTTGATAGATTTTGATTAGCTTCATATTGTCTAAAGGTAAATTTAATCAAGCCTAGACAAATACAAAAGTATTAGTCGCAGTAGTAGTAGATCGACCTGCTGGATCTTTTGCCTCAGATAGAATGTACTTTATACAATTACAGAGATTTGACTATCAATGTTATAATCATATGTGGCTACAACATGGAGCATTTATATTCATCGAACCTTAGAACTTTTCCAATAACTAAGATAGATAATTATTGAGCATATTGAACTTGGAAAATGGCTTTAGAAGAAAGCCAGTACAAATGAAGCATATTTGCTTGTATAGCCCCTCAAGATATATTCTTCCTGCTGTAAAATGTCACAGCAAAACACTGTAATTAAGCTGCATATGGTCGCAACACAGCTCTTCTGCCATTTTTATTGCACACATTCCAGGCCTCTACTCTGTCATTTCAAATCTCCAAATGTTCTTACAACTCACAAGGGGTCCAAGACTCTCTGATAGTGACACATTTCTTATAGCTAAGGATAGCAGTGGAAAGCCAATTATAATAGCTTCCCTACTAGGTCCTGTGGTGTTTGAATCTTTGTAACCCTTGTGGGTTAGTTTTCTCTGAACTGGACTGTTAAATTTCTAAAGAGACCGCCCTTAGAGGCAGTCACCATTTTCTGAAACAGAACTGATGAAGAACACTGTGGAGACATGCTGTGCTCCTACAGAAGGATTTTATTATAGTTACTTATGCTTTGTTAAGTTTTAACTTTCAAAATGAAGTTGAGGTGAAGGCAGTTATGCTACACCATCACTTCTCATTGCTACTCACTTCATAAAAGAGAAGGTATTTTTATAAGGTTGTATATATACCTGAAGTCCATCCTTGCCTCTACCTTGCTACAAACTCAACTGTTAAAATACTGTACTCTCAAGTCCAAGCATTTAAGGTTTTGCACTGGGTGGAACATGATATGTGCCCTGTAAATAATTAATTAGGAATCTTCTTGAAGTTTAATGACATGATTCAGGATAAAAGTCAATTAAATAAAATTTCTTCTGACTGGCAGAAAAATTAATATTTCTCACACACAGTTGGCTTCTACATCAAATGGGGAGCAGCTTAAAAATTAAACACCAACTAAATTTAATGAGACTGACCTTGAAAGGACAAAACATAGGATCAAGAGGAAAAGATAGTCAGTAGCCTTAGGGAGAGAATAAAAATTACTTTAGAGGTTTATATTCTGTAATTTTCTTTATTGTTTGCTAGTGTAAAATCAGATCAAAAAGATCTAAAAGATTAATTTTACAAGAAGATTAAGTTTTGAGTGACTGCAACTCTTTGTGAAATCAATTAATAGTTTCACACTGTCTCTCCATCTTGCTCCCGAGATCTACAGGTAAAAATAGGAAACTGGGAAGATTTTATTTCAGTGTTTTCAGTATAAAATTTTCCATAAACCTCCACAAATTTACTAATTTTTCTATCTGTCAGCCACACTGAAAAATTCTTTTCTCCACCAAAATTTGAGCAGAAATACAGAAGATTAAAACCTTCTTAACTAAATAGTATTTTAGAACACTTTTAAACTTCTTTTTCCTCTGACAACGTTAGAGAAAAACAGAAGAGCAATTAAAGGCTTTGGGCTTGTCTAGTTTGGAGAAAAGGAGACTGAGGGGTGACCTCAGTGCTTTCTAGATCTTCCTGAGGGAGGGAAATGTAGAGAGAGGTGCTTATCTCTTCTCACACTATTTAGTGATACGATATAGGGAAATGGTTCAAAACTGTGTCAAGAGAGGTTTACAGGCAAAATGAGGAAGCATTTCTTTATCCAGTTGTGAAACACTGGAACAGGCTAGGGAGGACATTGCTACCCAAGGCCTATCAGAGTCTAAGAGGCATTTATTTGGACCATGCCCTTAATAACATGCTTTAAATTTTGTGAGCCTTGAAGTGTTCAGGCAGTTGGACTAGATGATCACTGTCGGTCTCTTCCAACTGAAAAATAATCTTTTCAGTCAAATAGAGGAACATACTTGTCATATTCAAAGTTCTTCCTTCATGACAGCTCCTTTTTAATTCTCCTGAGTCAATTTGAATCTTTGAATCATTTTTCTATCTTTTTTTTTCCCCTTTGGTCCACTTGTGAGACAAAATTTCAAAGTATTTGAAGTATACCTTTTTTATGATTCTATCAAATTTAAGCTCATCAGAAATGACTTCTAATGCATCATTCTTCCTTTGCAGAGTAATTGCCATTAATCTGAAAGGAACTGGTCCTAAACTATTAATGAAGAATGGAGTTGCCTTGGTATACATGTATCCAGGGAACTTCTTGACACAACTTTAAATGGCTGGAAAGAAGCTGAAAATACTGAGCTCATTAGAGTAACCCAGGGTTAGAGTCTTTCACATTTGGAATAGTTTGAACAATCCAGCAGTTTAAATATGACTAATATGACTTTCTTTAAGAAAGAAAATTCATTTTAAATTAAACATCATGCAAATGCTGTGGAATACTATCATCCTGCATTAATAATTACGTATTTTATATATTTATTATTTCTGAGCATGTAGTCCCATTCTTTGTTTAAAGCAATAACAAGTTCAAAATTAGATCAGATTGCTCTGCTCCTTCTACATAAAGTTTTGAAATTCTCAGCCTCTCTGAGGAGCCTTCTGCAGTGCTTATTTTTTACTGGCTGGTGTTGAATCCCAGCATTTACCCTATTTAATGTACTGAATGTGATACATATTTAGGTGTGTGCCTGGTCTCCAGACAGAACAGAAATCACAAGCTGCCATGCTTTCAATTTTTAACCAACTTTTCATACATCTCATAATTCTAACTGTTGGGGTTTTGGGTTTTTTGGTTTTTTTTTTGTTTGGTTGGAGCAAGGGTTGTGTGAGTCTGTTTTTTGGCCGTTGGGGTTTATAGCATATTTTCAGTTTTTGTAATGCAGGCAAGATAAACAAAAATGTTAGCAAACTTCTCACTTCTGTAAATCTTTTATGATTGCAAATAAAGGAGATGGCAGTGAAGGGTTTCTATGTATTCTAGACTGACCTGAAATGGATATTTCCCCAACTTACAGTTCTGCTTACTCAGTAGTTATTTAGATTGTATTTTAACAATTTATTTTACTGAAGCCATAATTTACAAATGGCCATCACAGTTACTGTTTTGTTTCTGGGTGGAGCCAATGTTTATAAAGAAAGAAAATCTGAAATCACAAGATTTCTGCATATATGTCAGTCATATGTTTACATGAATAATGAGCCTTCCAGGAGCATTTTCAAAGAGATCAAATGATCAA
This sequence comes from Haemorhous mexicanus, assembly GCF_027477595.1. Lineage (NCBI taxonomy): Eukaryota > Metazoa > Chordata > Aves > Passeriformes > Fringillidae > Haemorhous > Haemorhous mexicanus. The sequence continues at coordinate 74,933,973 of NC_082342.1, read as the reverse complement.
TTGCAACATTTTTTTCCGAAGGAATATATTATTGCTATGCACTTACCTATTTATTATTTTTTTAACATGAAGACCAAAGCAAATAATGTAATTTACATGGCTTTCACCTGTCTCGAAATTTATTTATTCATGACTATCAATTAAACTCATAAATTTATTTTTAAAATTAAATACTACATTTTTGGTAAACGTGTAATTAAAAAAACTTCTTCTTTTTAAGGAATTTTGATAGTGTTCTTCCTTCCGCCCCAAACTGACCTGCATTCCCCTGCTCAAGACACAACCACCAGGGGCAAGCATAAGAGATGCATTTGGCAGTGATGGCTGCAAGCAGATCAAAGTGGATTTGGGGAGGCAGAGAGAAACACAACAGCTGAGGGTTAATTTAAACAATGCACCCAAACTCATCACACCACTGGTAGGCATCCAACTCAAGCCAAATTTGGAAGACACTAACATCTCTAGTCAGTATGCAAATATGGTGATGAGTCAATCATTTTACCCCTGAAATAGTGAGCAGCCCAAGAGCCCTTTGAGCAATCCCACATGGCAGAGGACTGCATCACAAGACCTTACTCCGAGTATAGACATCTCTCAAGTTTATGCCTGCCACAGAGATTTTTTGTTCCTCAATACTGAGAAATTTCTTGTCTCAACAGATCCACAGGGACTAATATGCTGGACTTTGTAAACTTTGATAAGGTTATAGCTTAGATTCAATGTGCATATATAATCATTCCTACATAAACCTTTGACTAAGTCTGTGACTAGGACTGAATTCAGGTGCATCCAGACTCTTTTAGAAGTTAAGAAAGTTAGAGTGTCATCTCTGAGCTTTGTGACCCAAAGGGAGAGCCTCCAATGTGTCTGGCTTAACCCATCCACTGTGTAGTAAATAATTTTGTGCACCTTGACATGAAATCTTGTTAAAACACTGCCTCATTTATTATAAAACTTTCTTAAATGCTGGTTTATATCAATAAACATACTGCAACTTCTGTCTTACAAGTGAAGTGCATTATTTCATCCACAACAAGAATGTCTGTGAATGTAAAATGCAATTATGCATATTATTTTTGAGATGTTTGGCTGGCCCACAGAGGCAACCAGACATGATGAAATAAATGAGAAAGAATAGGTAATTTTTGTGGCCTTTAGTTTATTACAATTGACATCAAAAGAAATAGAAAAACAGAAAACAGAAGTTGGTTTGTTTGGTTGGGTTTTATCCAAGAATGGACACAAATAATTTAAAGAAAACATTGTGAATAGAGAAAAAAAAAATTAAAATAAACCACCATGTCATCAGTCTCAAAAAATGAAATCTCTAATCTCACTCTACAGATTAGAACATAAAAAGGAGAACAAAAAATAATATGGGATCTCAATATGGGATCTCAAGACTTAGGCAGAACTATTGCTCTTAAGAGAAATGTTTGTCATTGCATTTGTTATGTAACTGCCATTTTATATACTCATAACTCGCAGACAATATAGGTTTCTACTTTTATACTAAAATTACTTGCTCATAGTTGTGCAAATTTTAGAAATGCCAGTATGATACATCAATGAGATGATCAGAATTTGACTTTTAGGCCAACATTTATAAATCTGGTATTAACATATTACCATTATAAATTTATTACCTTTATAAATCTGATATTATGAAACCTAAAATTTTTAGCCAATATCAGAACTATTGCTCCACCATATGGAATACCATTTCTTTTGGAAAGCTATGTCATCAGAAAAAGCAAGAAAGTTGCTTCTATGACAAGTATTTTCTTCGGTTATCACATACCAATAGGTACTGACCTGTGAGACAATCTTCACAGAAATAATGTCCACTCTCTTTTAATGAAATTCTCTTTCTAATGGATCCTCACTGCTACACATTTTCCAGTTTGGCTTAAAGTATGCAAACTTTCCTGCTCTACTGACTGATGTCTAGATTGATTCCCTTTGATCTGCTAAGTTTGTGTCACCAAAAGCAACTTTCTCCTTACTGATACTTACGTAGTAAATTCTGTCTACCCAGGGTATGTATTTGCTCATAATATAATGTAAATTGGGCCTGTTCTTGCACTTACATTTATCTTGCAACGATACTGTTGGGAGTGACAGTGCTTGCACTACTGGAAAAGTTTTAAGAATATGAAGCTCTGAGTTTATAATTGGAATAAGTATGCATTTGATTGATGTATTGATAGGCTACAGAGGGCTTGTCTACCTTTGACCTGGACACTTTAGTGTCTTTTTCTGTTCAGGAAGTTAAGGCATAACCAATGTATGTCAGATATGTGCTAAACGAGACCATCTACACTCTGAAAGTGACTGTTTTTCTACTTTGACTCAAACATATCTGATGGCAGGGAAGAAAGATGAGGGAACCAGACTCTTTTCAGTGCTGTCCAGTGAAAGGACAAGAGTCAATATGTACAAACTGAAATCCATGATATTTTGTCTCCACAAAAGCAAAAAAAACCCAAAAATTACTCTGGGGGAAGTAAACAGAGGTGGCCCAGAAGTGATACCCCTAGAGATATTTAAAACTTGACTGGATAAAACCATAAACAACAACATCTGCCTGATCCTGCTTGAACAAGAGTAATGATCAAAAATGGCCCATTCCAATTTCAACAACTCTGATTCTGTGATTTTCTTGCTCTTGGTTATCAAAAGATATATTATCTCAGCTGATGTCAAATGCCATGTTTGAAAATAATAGGTTCCTTTCTAATAACCATTCAGAGCCTCCTGGTTCTTGAGTACAGTAAAAGCCACTAATTATTCCTCCAAACTGAATCATCAAAAACAAACAAAAGACTTCATAGAGCTATTCAAGGTGTAATTAGATTAATCTGATCTGAACAACAAAGCAATAAAAAATTAAAAATATAGCAAGTAAAGCAAATAGAAGTAGATGGATAATTATGTTAATATTATGCAAAAATCTACAGGACGTCTTCCAGGTCCACAGGAAACCATTCAAATCCTAGCAATGCCAACAGACAATGAAGTAAACTGCAGCACAAGAAGTAGACACAGATGAACTTAATCATATTAATGTAAGGACTAATAATGCAATAAAATAGCTAGTGTTGAGCCATTTCAAATTAAAACTCCTTTTTGCTGATAACTTAAACAAACTAAATAAGAAAAATGGCTGTATTCCTACCTTTGAATTAGACCTTTGAAAATGTAACTGGGCAGACTTAAATTATCATGTTCATGAAAATTATTATTAGAACATCCGAGCAAATGTAAAAAGTAAAAATTGAGCTGTTTTGTTTTCCCTGGGTGCTTATAAGTGCTATTTCCCCCAAGGTATCATTACACTAGTTCCACAATGACTTAAATATTCATTTACTGCTGTGTATTCTATTAAATCATTTTCTCTTTTAGTTTCTTTTCCAGAGTATATAGAAAATTAAAAACACACCTCTATTTCATCTTCTTTCCCTTTTGGAATATTAGCATACCACCAAAAATACCTTTTTTAAAAAAAAAAAAAGAATTCCTGTACTGTGTAATTAGTTATTACTTTCAAAGGTTTGCAAAGTACAACTTCCAGGGTGCAAGTTTTCAAGGAACTGATTTGGCTGCTAATATATTTTTAGCTGCTGATACAGGGGAAAATACTCAATCATCCCTTTGTATTACTTCCTTCTCTCAAAATAAAAATATAGGTATTTATTATACTTTTTCTTTATTAAATTAGGGTTTTTTTAGTTATTAAATTAAGCTTTGTCATTTGTTATCATTGCTATGTAACCCACAGGATTTATTTGAGTGATAATGTGTTCAGATACATTACTACATTTATTTGTATTAGGCTTTTGCTCCTCTCTTTCCAAGAAGAAAGGCTGCCTAATAATATTTATAATGTTGTTATTTGATTTTGATTTAATTTGTAAAAATAGAAAGCTTGATAATTATTTGGTTATAGTTCAATATATATCTAATGGTTAAAAACAGGAGCTTTAGAAAGTACATACCTTTCTGAACTGATTGTTGGAGATCAGGAGGGACACACAAAGAAAATTAAAAAAAAAAAAACTCACCAGAAACTTATTTATAGGACACTAGAACTCAACTTAGCCTCTACTAATTGTGACAGAAGTTGAGATACTTGGCTCAAAGCAGACCTCGACCTGCAAATGCAGGTTTCACACTGAATCTCATCAAGTAACTGAAGACACTTAGAAGTCTTACAAGCTAAAGTCCTTGTGGAAGACTGAATTTTTCTGGAGAAAAAAATTGACTAGATATTGGAATTATGTGTTCTGAAAATGGTGAAGTGAAATATATAATCCATTCTGAAATTAATAATTATTAAAATTACATCAACACGGAATCATTAATACAGGAAAGGAGACAGAGAACAACCTTGGTGCATCTTCCTTACACACACACCCCAGATATTTATACACATTGCTAAGATCTTTCTGAACATTCATTTTTTCCAGGCTAAGCACTTACAGCTCTCAGATTTTCCTCATATGACAAATGCTCCAATTCCTTAATCATCCCCATGGTCCTTTATTAAAATTTTTGATAGCATGTCTACATACTACTTGTACTGGGGACCTCAGAAACTAGATCTGGAATTCCAGATGATGTCTTCTTTCTTAGTCTTTCCCAGGTAAGCACTCTAGGCATCTGCCTCTGAGTTGTGTGGCAGGCAATGTACATATGTTTTTCTGTATATAAGATTTTATGTGTATCTATACGTCACATTTGCATTCACTCTCCATGTATGTGCTGGTAATACATCTTCAGTCTCACTGCTGGCTAGACCTGGAGACATAAAGAAACAGCAGCCTCACCTCTCATGGCCTGCTGAATCTGGCATGATACATTTGCCTCTAATAACTCTAAACATAGAAATATTCTTGATCAAAATCCCTTAGTCATGACTTTGACCAACTTTAAAAGACTGTGACAAGTACATACTGCAAACTACTAAACCCTAAATATTAGAATATTAACTTCATAGTTGTTCTTTCTCTGTGATTTTTACTTTTTACTAGTACTTAAAGAAAATAATCACTTTTATTATGCATATTCATAAGTATACCTGCTTACAGAACCTACCTCTATAACTTTTAATCCTACAATAGCAAGTATTGGCCATTAAATTCTTTGCACCAATTAAGTAAAACTTCATTTTGTATTCTTTTACCTAACAACTTCCAAAATTCTTAAGATCACAGTAATCTTGAAAATACACAAAACTTTAAGCAATGGTTTAAAAATTATTAATTTAATTGGTACCTATGATAATTTTAGTGACACATCAGATCTTAGATATTTCAAAATCTTCTCTTACCAACCTTCTGACTGAATCAAAAATATGTACTAGATTAACTAGAAAGTTCATATCATTTGAGCTATAAAGACCTTCATTCAAATGTAGAACATCTATAGGTATAAACTTTTAGAGGCAGAATAAGGAAGAAAGATTAGGGCAGTATACTAAATTATTTTCCAAAGAGAAATTGTGACGTTTCCCTAAAAATTATTATTAGAATACTTACATTTCACAGTACAATGTCAGTGTGAGCACAGATATATAGGAAAACTACACATTTCTCATGAAAGCAAAGGATATCTCTTCCAATATTCAAATATTTCATGTCTCTTACACCATTTATCCTGTTCTGTAGAGAAACATTGCAATCAATATCTCAGTGAAGTTAGAATTTTTAGCTGATAAATTAGGTCTTTCTTTGGCCACTTTCCCCCTCTTTTCTCTCCAAGGGACATTAGAATAATGGGTATTCTAACCTTCATCACAGTCCATTCACCCTCTAGCTATAACTAAATTACACAGTAAAATATAACTTTGATCATTGAAAATTTGTGTTAATATACTGTTCAGTGCAGGATAAAATAGATACTTTAAAAAAGTAAATGTAAAGGTCATCTTATAAGGAGAAGAAGGGTTCTTCTTTGAGACCTATTTAATCATTATATCAAATTCAGAAGTGTTTTTATCTGTTGCCAACCCTAAGTACTTAAGGTCTCAAATGCATTGACTAGACTTCAAATAATAATAAAATGAACAGAACTATTATAACACAGTATCATTTGAAGATTTATGAGAATTTGGTCTTAATTTTTGTCCTGCTTTAAGACTTTTCAAAATAAGATATTCAGATACATTTTCTGATTTCTTTTATATAGTTTAAGTAGAAAATTAAATTCTCATTTATTCCCTTTCTCAAAATATCATGACTCCTATGCTATCTAGGATGTGAAAAATCACCCTGCTTTTAGTTGCTTTAGGTCACATAAAATGTAATTATTTAACTGCTGTCTTTTCCAACCTATGATGCTTATTTTTGAAATAAAACATACTTTACTGGTTTCACTGCAGAGAACAAAATTTACACTATAAAGATCAAAAGAGATTTTAACTCAATTCCACATTCTTATTTTTGTGGGTTTTATCACAACTTTTAGAGAAGACAATTTTTTAATACAGTTATGCTTTTTTTTCTCTTTTTTAGCTGTTTTAGTTTTTAAGTCAGACATAAACCTTAATTACTCTTTCAATGGATGCTACTTTGTATTAGTCAGTAGAAGATGTCATTTCTCATCAGGCTGATTAGCAAGGAGGTTTTCTTTGGCTTTTTCAAAGTTTTTTACATTATTCTCTGGTTTGATTAGCTAAAGCCAGATTTGTGTCATCTACACAATGTGGCTTAAATTTACTTGTTAGTTTTAAGCAGATTTTGACAGCAGAATACAAGACAGAAAAATTCCAGTAAAAAATAAACTAAACAAATTTTCTTTTCTGGTTTAACCCTATACAGCAGCTGAGCACCACACCCAGCTCAGTCACTTCCTACCCTCTTGCAATAGCAAAGAGAATCAGAGGTGTTAAAGTGAGAAAACTCATGGGCTGAGTTAAAGACGTTCCAATAGGAAAAGTAATAGCTTTGAACACAAGCAAAGCAAAACAAAGAATTCATACATGGCTTCCCATGGGCAGGCAGGTGTCCAGTCATGTCCAGGAAAGCGGGGCTCCATCACACATAATGGTTATTTGGGAAGACAAATGCCACCCCTCTGAATGTCCTTCCATTCCTTTTTCTTCCCACAGATTTACACACTGAGCGGGACACTGTATGGTGTGGGACATCCCTTGGGTCTGTTTTGGTCAGCTGTCCTGGCTGCATCCCCTTGCCGGGCACCTCCAGCCTTCCTGTTGCTGGGATGGGGTGGGGAAGGAGAAAAGGCCTTGATTCTGTGTAAGCACTGCTCAGAAGTAACGAAATCATCCCTGTGCTACCAACACACTTTTCAGCACCAATGCAGAACATGGACCCCACGCAAGCTGCTCTGAAGGAAACTAACTCTATCCCAGAGAAAACCAGTACATCTAAGAAAACAAGCAAGCAAACAAACAAAAAAACCCCACCAGCATTGTTAAGAATGTAATTTTTCCTGTTTTTTTTTTTTTTTTTTCAAATTTGAAAATTCATAAAGCTAATATTATTTTTTTTTAAATCAAAAAAGCATAAATTAGCTACAAAATAAATACCCTGATACCCAGAGCATTACTCAAAAATGAAATAGTGTTTTCTCCAGCAGCGAGAATATACACAAAAACCCAGCATGAGTTTGGTAGAACAAGGTGAAAATTAATACCACGGAGAATCATTTTTAGAAAGACTGCTTAAGCATATGATTATTTATATTATGTTCATCATGATGTTTACTGTGATGACACACTGAACAAATTATTTTGTAGCAAATCCAAATTATATTATATATTATTTTGTACAAGAGTACATTTTAAACTCAAAATATTTATGTTTCATCAATTTTTAGTGGAAATAAAATTAAATTAATTTATTCCAGAGAAGGTTAAGTATACCTGTCTTTATCATAGACTTGTGGGAGAGCCAAAAGCCTGGGCTTCTTAATCCAGATCTTTTTCCTTATGAGAAGGAATGCAATTTTTTTCAATAACACATGATCCGTGTTCTGTGTTAGGTGTTTAAAATCAAACAAAGACCAAGACAGCAATCTTGTCTGTGTTTTTCCCATGACTGGTTAACCTCACTGACCTTCAAAAATGTATAATTATTTCCTTTATAGTCTGAGATTCCCTGTGTGTCTGATTGCACGGGACTTTTTAGGAACATCTGTCCTAGGACATTGGTATTGATTTATGTCAGGTAAAGTAAATAAAAGTCACCTTAAAGACCTTTCAAGCTTCCATGTCACACAGCTAATTTCAGAATTGGTGTTGGAGGTCCCTAACATTTAACCAGGAAATTTTAATTTCTTAGTCCCAAAGGAGTCTACACAAATTCATTTGTTGACAATATGACAACCACTAAAGTAAAGCATATTTCAGAGATAGGTAATCTTTCAGACTCGATCAAGCTTGTAGTATGTAAGATCCATTAGAAATCTGTTTTATATAGTGACTATATCTTTGCAGATTTTCAGAGCCACTAAAACTTCTTAGTTGGTACCATAGGGTAATCATACAGATTGCAATGACACACGCATCTGTGCCAAGTGTGTAATATTTTGATGAGGTAGCACCTAAGACAGTGACCTATATTAACTCTAAGAAATATTACCTGAGTTCCAAAATCTTATAGTCTGGAAATATAGTGCTTATGTCCTTCCACTAATGCGTAGTTAACTTACTGTCATTTCTACTTGAAAGAGAGTTACAACCTACAGAATGTTAGAAAGAGAAGACCTGACAATACCATGTGATAATTTATGAAGTCTTGTTCACATCTTCACTTGGAAGAGCTACTTATTGGCAAGCTCAGCAGCTCAAAGTACAGTAGGTAGAAATTACCTTTTCTTCACACTTGTTTGTAGGTATTTACAAATTCAGAAAAGGCAGCATCACCCTTATTGAATGTTGTCTGATTAAGCTTTCCAAATGAAAAAAAACCCTTCTGTAGACTGGCGATTCCATTTTGCTCTTATATCCACACAGCAAAGTTTTCTGTATATACTTTAACTTGAATTGCAATTGCATTGCACAGTGAGATAATAAAACAGCACACTGCTGGTATTGAGCTCTCATATTCCAAAGACCTGTTAATTAGGCTTCAGCAGAAAAAGTGATACTACTAAAATAAATGGACACATGTAGAGTAGCCGCTTGGAAGATGTAAATGGTATTTAACACCTGAAACAACAGTTCTGCTGTTTCATCTCTTTTCATCCCTAACAGTAAACAACAGGGGGTATATCAGTTTACTACTTAATGAGTTATAAATGATCTAATTAAGTGTCTCCTTGAAATTGTCTTTACAGTTCTTTAGTGAGGTTGTTGTTTGCTAAGCTTGGAATTTTATTATCAGTCTAATAATTCAGTCAGTTTTAGTTAAATTTAGTTTTAGTTGAATTTATAAAGTTTTGATGGTATTATTTGAATGTGGATATGACAAACTAGTTAATTTTTTCCCCAAATTATTAATTCTTCAATAATAAATATTCTGGGTTTTTTTTTTTTCCTTCATTGCATTGAGCGAATGTGGAGAATACATTTACAATATATGTTTTACAAATTATTTTAACAATAAATCTTCTATTTCTTTAAATTCTTTTGTCCCTATGATGGCTGAATGTGAAGAAAATAGCATTTCTTATAAAATACTTGCATCACTCAGTGAATCAACTGACAAGGAAGTCTGCCATACACAGAATGCAAAATTTTATTATTAGAATGCAAAATTCTAGGTTCAATTAATCATTTTGTTTTTGTAATAGGACAGATATTAAAAAAAAAAAAAAAAAGCTTAAAAGATAGGTTGTGGGTAATCAAGTAAAAAGCCATTGGAAACAGCCACAAAGGGAGGGTATTAACAATGACACCCAGTTCCTGTACATGGGGAGATCAGTCAGGAAGGCAAAAGTAGCATAGCAATTAATTTTATATCTTCCAGTTCAAAGACTTGCTATTTACAGATTATATTCCAAAGATTTCCTTTGATTTTTCGGTATATGTTTTGTGATGTAGAACTAACAAATGAAGTTTGTGATGTTCATACTCCACTGAACCTAGACTAGACAAAACCCATTTCTAAACTTATCCTTGAATAGTCAGCATTTTGCTGAATGTAGGGTCATTGCAAGGTCAGTTTACAGACTGCTGTTTGTCTATAATGAAAGATAAAGATCATAGGCTTATCTCCCTTTCAATGTCTTTTGTGAAAACCTTAAAAATGAAACCTAAAAGTTGGGTTTTTTCTCAAATTGACTGAAGCTTCAAAATTCAGTATTAAATCCAACTATACAGATGTGTAAAAGAAAAAAAAAATCATGTTATTGTCAAATTGTCCCTTTAATATATTCATAGCACACATACATAGTGTCCAAATAGATAATTATACTGAAAATCTGCTATTTCAAGTTTAAAAATATACATGAAAGATCCTTGGAAACTACTGTTTCACATTAAACAGTAGAATTTGATGTGATGAGAAAAAAACCCAATATATCCCTAACAGATATGGTAGTGTATTTAGGAAAGAGAGAAATGAATTTGTGATATCTAAATAATATAGGCAAAAAGTTGTTCTAGAAGGTTCGCTAAGCCCAAAGAAAATTTGGGGCTTAGTAGTTACATGCTGAGAATATACACTCACTAGAACTCAAGCCAAAATTCAATATACACCTCACCTGAATTTTGAATTTAGCTATTTTTGTTTTTTAATTTGCAAAACTAGATCTATATTTACTTCTTTCTCATGATCCTTTCTTCCCATGTGATTTTGGAGGGTATGGTCAGTAACTACTGTTTTTGCTCCCTCTGAGGGCTATTATTTAACCAGGTCCCTCTGATGAGAGAACTCAGCTGATAAAAGATTTTTCCACAATCAGTCAATCAATATGGTACTGTGACAGAATACAAGCAAGGATTAATCTATTTTAAATTAATTGTTGAAAATGGAAATAGAAATATCTATGTTTAGTCATAATTCAGTCACTCTGGAAGAATCAATCCTTTGTACACACTTGCTTGTACCGTAATGAAAAAACTTCCATTGTGGGAAATCTGCATATTCTTTTGATCCCATCTGAATATATAAACATATTTTCCTCCCTTCAAATTTTCTCTGTAACTGTATGAAGGCTCATCTTTTAATAGAGGCACAGAAGTAGGCAAGTTGAAAAGGACCTTCAGAAGTCACACAGTCTGAGTAAGAGAGCAGGTTACTCAGAATCATGGACAGTCTGGTTCAGAATATCTTCAAGAATATGACCAAGAGAACTCTTCCTGAGTTCAATCACTCATTCAGTGAAAGATCTTTTCCTTATATCAAGTCAGAATTTCCCATTTCTTTTTTTTCCCACGGAACTTTTTCAACATAATTTTTCATCCACTGTCTTCCTTGGAAAATTCTGCATCTGTTTTTGTTGGTTTTTCTTTAATCACCCCTTGTTGGAGCTTGTAGGCAGCAATAAGATCCCCATGGTATCCTCCACTTTTCAAAGATGAACAAAACAGGTCGTCTTATCCTCTGCTTGGACAGCTTCTGCTACACTAACTCCTGATTGTGTCTTTTTGTGTCATGGAGTCACAAATGGACACAGTCCTACACATGCAGTCTTCAGGCTGCAAAGAGAAGGAAATAATCACTTCCCTTTATCTGCTGGAAGTGGATTAAAGGATTAAAGTAACTGTTTGGTGCAATGGCTTTCTTAAATTGTGCAGCATTTCTCCTTTCAGATCCTGAATAAGCACCCCACTTTCTGCTTTCTGTCTCCTAGTTCCTGCAGTGTCACTGAATGGGCTGTCTCTTGTCTGTCTTCTGAAATAACCTCAATAGCTAAACATGGGTCATATAAATGAAAACCCCTTAGGGATACTCCAACTCTCCTTTCAGGAAAACTACTCTTTTGGAATACATGCAGAGTCTACATAATTGAAGACTTTAATGAAATTTGAGTTTAAAAGAATGGGAAATGACAGTGATGTTCCCCCTTTCTTCCTGAATCTACCTTCCACAAAGTTGTTAGGTGAAACAAAGATGTCAAAAATTACAGGTTTGTACTAAAAAAAATTATTATTAAAAACTACCATAGAATGTAAGGAAAGTCCTAATATTTCACAGTCATCACACAATGAAATATATCATAGAGGAAGTACAGGAGGAGATATCTAGAGAGGTCGCACAAAGAGAGTCTGCCAACCCCATTACACATACAAATATTTGGGGACTGATGCAGTTCTATCAAATGATTGGGCCTAAACAGACAGGGTAGAAATGCTCAAAGTCAGGAGTGGCAGAAAAAAGATATTCCAAGCATTGATCATTGTATTGCCTTGGCCTTCCAAAGTTTCTTCATACAGAGTGGTCAGAATAACTGAGTAGGAAGAAAAAAGGTCCTGAAGAAATATCGTTTAAAGTTGCTTTAACTCTTATGCTTGCCATGAGCAGAATGTCTAAACCATCTGTCCTCAAATGGTACATTACTTAACTTTTAGATGGGAGAATCCTGCTTTGAAAAATCCCGATAACAATATTATTAAATGTCGTTCAATGCTAAATATTAACTATTGTGTGAAATACACCATTAACCAGAGGAACTGTTGTCGTGGTATAATGCCAGATGGAAATAAGCATCACACAGCTATTTGCTCACTTGCCACTGTTGCAAAAGGGGAAAGAGTCAGAAGAGTAAAAGTGAGAAAATGCGTGAGTTGAGATAATGACGGCTTGATAGATAAAACAAAAAAAAGAGACACATAAGCAAAGCAGAACAAGGAATTCATTCACCACTTCCCATGGGCAGGCAGGTGTTCAGCCATCCTCAGGCCAGCAGGGCACCATCATGAGTTAGGGTGATTTGGGAAGACAGGTGTCAAAATTTTGAACATCCCATCTTTTTTTCTTCTTCCGCCTGCTTTATACTCTGAGCATGTTATATGGTATGGGATATTCATTTGGTCATTTGGGGTCAGCTGTACTGGCTGTGTCTTCTCCCAGATTTCTGTGCACCGTGTGTTAACTGTCTGGTAAGGTGCTGTGAGAGTCAGAAAAACAGTGGAAGCATTGCTTAGCAGTAACTAAAACATCCCTGTCTTATCAGCACCATTTTCAGCACAAATTTAAAACATGGCACCATATCAGATACTACAAAGAAAATCAACTCTATCCAAGCAAAAACCAACAAAACCATTTATGCAAGTATCCCTAAACATGAACAGTTAAAAAACAGACACATATATGTGCCATGTGCTGGTTACTTAATGGCTTGATTTCTCTTTGAGTAAACGTCATCTAATTATTCTATTTACAGGTCTTTGTTTTCAATATCTTTACCCTTCCAATATTTCAAATTGCTATTATCATTAGCAATTTCCTGTAACTGATATATAAGAGGCAGAATTTTTATACTTTAATATTCTCATTAGTTCTTCCAAATTGTGATTTGGGGATATTTGAGTTTTTAAACATTTAACGGTTTGTCAAGTTCATTATAAAGTGTCACAGTCTTCTCAACATTCTAAAACCTAATTTCTAGTACCAAAAAGCAAGATGTATCTGAGTTTTTTTTTAACATCATATTTCTACATTTCATTGCTTTTTATTTTTTTTTATTGTTACAGTACCTTCAAGTTCATATGAGTTTTTCAATTCTTTTCAACCCTATTTTATATTGCCAAAAAATTTCTTTCATCCTTCAAATGGTTTTTCTGAATTGTTATGTCCCAGATGCATGCTTGCATATTTCCCAGGAATAAATATAATTTTATTTCCAGCCAATAATTCAAAATTCTTTCGGTCTTGCAAGATTATTTCTTTATCCACAATAATATTTGTAATACATTCCAATTTCATATCATCTGAAAATTTAATTAATGTGGAATTAGTTCATCCATCCAAATCTGAAACAAATTTGCTAAATAAAACTAGGTGTAACCCAAATCCTGACTACACCTCCTTGGACACTGCAATTTAACATAACTTTGTTGGTTGACCTTCAGCAATTTTCCTGATGGTGCCTGTTTGAATTAGTTTTGTAAACAACATTAGAGTTTTCTCATTACAAGTATTCAGTACAAGATATTATAATATACGAACGTTAATTTTGCAGCCACATTGCGGCCATATCCTGCCATGAAAACTACAGACCAAAGTTAAGTGTCTTTTTTAGAAAGCTGAAGTCCTGAAATAGCAGAGGTTATTTGAGACCTCTGTGTGATGCTAGCAGATACTTCTGCAGGAAACCACCCTGAGACTGGACAGGGCATAGTGACACACCCCATTGTGACACTAACAAACAGTATTTAGAACCAAATCACTCCTTTATTTTCCATCTTTAGTCAGTGAAGTGCAATAAGCAGGAAGAAAAGGTTGGCTTATAACCTTAGATATCTACTGTGTTGTCTCCTAGAAGCATCCTTTTTCTCTCTTTGACTAATGAAAATTTATATTAGAGCTACTTGGTGTGTTGTAGAAGATGCCCAAAGAATACTTCTCTGGTGACCCAATTGTTCTTCTGACCTGGGCACTGGAGAGAGGTTTCCCTTTAGGTTTCTCTTTTCCTTTCTTTCTCTTCTTTATGTTTGGTGGCTTTAAATTCATGTATGCCATCAACTACCGATCCTAAAAAGCAAGTTTAATTCATTGAAGATAATTCCATCTTAGTGCAAGAGCTGTACTATAACATATAAAAGCAACCACACAAATGAAAAAGGGAGATGAAGCTGATAGGTCTGAATTGGCTTGATACAAAACTGGGTTGTTGCTGATGCATATCTCAAGATCAGTCATCAAGAAGGATTTCAAGTTTTTCAGTCTGCAGGAATTTGAATTGATTATCTATTGTTTGGAATGCAACTACTGAAAAAAAAAAACCTAGATGGAGAACAACAAAACTTTTTGGATTATTGAATCTGATATTTAAAAAAAAGTATAATTTCTTTCTTTACTTCTTTTCCCCAGTTTTATATTTACAAAATTGCCTTTTTGTAAAGTATCTGTAAATTCTTTTCTACCACAGCACATAGGTGTTTAAAAATTCATCACAATAAAATGAGGTATCATGAATAAATCTCATAAATCACAAATCACAAAAAGATTTCACTTTTTAGATAACAAGTTCTCAAAACTCCTGAGAATGAGCTAAATATGGTATATAGCAATAGTCAAAGCTTTCTACTTCTTTGCTGTGCTTAGTTCTATAGTGTTACAGTCCTGCATTATTTACGTGGTTTCAAACTGCTGGATGAACAAGCATAAATAAATCTCAATATATATCTCCAGAAAAGATACTTAGCAACACACCCTGAGAGGACACTTGAACAGGAAGACAAGACATCTCAAGTATATGTTTTAGAGGTCTATTGCAATATCCTCTTCATAGCCTGAAAGGGAAGTAAGGTTTATGAAATTAGTCTACTTTAAAAAAAGAAATTCTTAAGAAATTATCTGAAGTCATTGATATCATTCCAGTTTCCAGGAAAGAGTAGAAGAGATAGCTAGCTAGTCAACTGGTTATTTGGATTACTTTCAAAATATTTTTTTCTAACTTTTTACATAGTTTCTTGTCAATAAAATTTATCTTCTAAAAATAACATTAAAAGTGTTAAAATAATATTAGAAGTTATTACAGGCATAATTATATGCCTATTTTTTTCATATCTGTAGAAAATTATTACATTAATTAAAAAAAAAAATCAGAGAATTGCCCTTTCAGGAGATGTGCTGTAAGCTGTATAAAATCTTCGTACCAGACATCTCTTGTCATGGTGTGCATTTTAGCATGGGGTAAGAGCAAGAGGCTTAAAGACCACTATCAACAGCTTAGTCAATCAACTGGTGATGCAAAGGTTTCCCTGAGCCTTCCTGACTACATAGAACAGGAGCAAAAAACACGGCTCAGCCCAACAGAGATGACAAAAATTAGACAACTAGCAAAAGTAGTTCAAAGACACCATATGCCTTGAGCTGGCTTCAGTCTATGTATTCCTTTCTGGTGATCTGGAACAGGAGTATAGCGATGTTGAGCATTTTATAAATAACAGGAAGGGGAATCACATTGGAATTGTCATTGAACTGTGCATTGTACTCGCTATATTTGCTAAGTGCCACTAAACTTTGTATTGTGTTTACAGGAATTTTGTATAACTTCTATACAAACATCATATAACGGGCAAAATTAGCAGTCTTGTGAATCACAGGGACAACATTTAGGCCTAGACAGAGTATGGAAAGGTTATTTCAGCACCAGAAAAAAGGTGTGGATACTCAAAAGAGTGCACATGGGAAGTAAGTTTTGATGGGCTAAGAGTCAAACTCCCACCCAGCTGCTAACTTATCTCCTCTTCTTTAGAGGGAGGAAAGAGAAAGCTCATGGGCTGAGATAGAAGCAGTGAGATTGTTTACCATTACTGGTAATGGTAAGCAATGGTAAGCAAACTGTTATGGGCAAAACAGACTTGAGGAAAATTAATTTGCATCATTGCTAACTAAAATAGATGAGGATAGTGAGAAATAAAGTCAGCTATGAAAAGAAGACCAACCTCTCCCCATTTCCCAAAAGGCAGTGGAAGTTTAATCTCAGCGTCATAGTCGTAGACACTCATGATGTATCAGCATGTGGAAGTGTGTATAACAGTTTCTTCTGTTTTTTTATTGTTGCTTTCTGTTCCTTAGATAATTTGGATGGGTAAAACATTAACTGGTCTAGTATTCAAAGTTTTAGCTTTCACATGTGGTGTTCCCTTTTGCCTGTAAAATGATTCTGCATGTAACACTTAGATGCTCCTCCTGCATGCAGTAATTGAACCATTGCCACAGAGCATTAGCACAAGGTTTGGGGGCTGACACCCTTCTTTAAAGCAAGTTACTTTATGAAAAATAGATAGATGTATGGACTTAATCAAGCCCACACTCATATCAGCATACTGTTATCTTGAACTAAAACAACAACACAGCTGAAGCCTCTCCCTTTCTGTCAGGAGCATTTGTTTATATGGTATCTGATAAGACAGAAGTAGTACATTTCTCGCCCTCCCTCTGGCATCCCACTTAATTGGCTGTTTTATTTAAGAGTAAGTAACAATTACATTAGCTTTCGGAAGTGGTTTTCCCACTCTTTATTTTATCTTCTTCCTCAAAATTATTGCTTCTCACAGTGAAAGATGTGTCTTGCCATGGCAGGATTGGCCTAGGTTATGTTTAAAGATCTCTTTCTACCCATACTTTTCTGTGACTTTATGATTCTAAGAATTTTTCAGGAAACAGAGCAAAGACAGCTGACCCCAAGTGACCAAATGAATGATCTATATCATATGCTAGCATGCTCAGTAAAAAGCTGGAGAAGGAAGGAGGAAAGGGTTGGGACGTGTTGTGATATTTGTCTTTCCAAGTAACTTTTACACATTATGGAGTCCTGCTTTCCTGGAAGTGGCAAAGTTGTGAATCAATTTTTTTTTTTGCATTGCTTGCACATGCTGCCTTTGCTCTTAAACCATCTTTACCACAACTCACATGTTTTTGTACTTTTATCTTGGGATTACATCCCAGGTTCCACTGCAGAGGAGTGAATGAGTAGCTATGTGAGGCTTAGTTTCCTGCCAAGGCTAATCCACAGGAACTGGAAGCTGTGGAGTATTGTATTTTACCTCTTTTCTTATTAGGGGAGAACATGCCTTTTCAAATTGAATCATAACTTCTCTTTAACTGTAATATTGACTGGTGTTTGCTCATGAACACTGGGCAGCCCACTGTTTATGATATAGTTAGACTAATATAAGCAGCCTCTTTTCAGAGAAATTCCAAACTAAACAAATTAAGGCCTGCTATAGGAAAGTAGGGAAGACTCTTTGTATCTTTCTTCACATACAGGGGCAACTGCATAAAAGTTATTTAGAAAATTGACCCAACTAATTTTTCAGATTTTCCCAAGTTTATATGTTTCGTTTTTTTTTTTTTTTTTTTTTTTTAGGGAAGATATTTAAAAAATTGATTTTACCAGTTTAATGTATTAAAAATAATGAATGAAAGAAACATATTTTCTAGCTTCCTTATTTTTCCTGTGGTGAACACAATTACAAAAAAATCTTTCATAGATTAACTATAAAAATTATTTTTGCAGTGGTTGAGTCTGCAAGGTTTCATAGATCTTCCTGGCAGTTTATGTTTGACAACATAAAAAAATTTTGATATTGATTAAAGACTTCACCAGGCAGGATTTTTGGTTCTGCTCCTAATCTGCCTTATTTCCTTTTGTCTTTGTTTTAGGGAAGTCACTTTCATCTCCTACTATTGCACCTTCCAATCCTTTGACAATATTTCTGCTTATTGTAGAGAGAAACAGAATCCTAATGAGTTGGTTTGTCAGAAGAGAAAACACACTATTGGCATGAAAATAACATGAGTTCTAGAATCCAGCTTCAGGGTTATGTTCTCTAGTTATCCTTCATATTGGTCATATTTGAAAACAGAGGTTTAAATATGTTGGTATTTTGAGTCCTTATAGCATTATTGGGAGATAGAAATATATTGATTTTGTATCTACTTGCAAGATGTCATTGGTAATTCAGACACAGAACCAGTTCACAAAACCAGAAAGTGTGAATATGTACTATTAAATTCAGCATACACTGGACTGTGTTTACCAAAAATTCTGGCATATTCCCTGGCACAGATTTGACCCATTTCAAGTAGCATTTGCCTTAGTATTTCCTGGACATAATTTAGCTCTGAAGCGATACTTGCCCAGTATGCAGTACTTGGAAGCCTAGGGCACTTTGCTATCATAGAAATAGGCTGGATCTTGGTGTTGCCTTCAGTGCCCAGGAACAGTTCAGAGCAATTTTAGAACTACTACCCTAGAACTACTAGGATAGATAAAGCTTTAAGATCTTGCTTGAATGTTTCTTATTTCTGAGGATCTTCAAACTGAGATCAAAGAATTGTACTTAAAAATCAATATGTACACAAGTTTAAGAAAAATAATTTTAAGTCCTGATAGCCTGCCAGATAATATTTACCTTTTACATGAATTTAAATGAATGTATTTACTCTTAAGCATAGCATTTTCCTATGTCAAATATGGAAGAAACAAAGTAATTTTCTTACATATTTGAATGATCAAGAGTCAGTCAATCAACTTCCTTTGCTGCATTCACAAATTTTTCTACTGGAACAAATGAATTTCATTGTGTGCATGTCCAGCTATTATTTCAATTTCATCCTTATTTTTCAGCCCTTTTTTTTTTTTTTTTCTGTTGTCAAGCAGAGAGAGATTTGAAATTCATTACTTTTCTCTAGAAGGTATTCCAGGGTGAATATAAAAAACAGATGAATACTATCTGCTGCCAAAAGCCTTGAACCTTTAGATCTCGTACCTAAGAACTGTCTTTTTATGTCTACACACCTTCTATTTCTGTGTGCTCTTTATAAGTACAAACACTGACATTTTCCTTAATACAGTCACCATACACCAACTTTGTGCAAAATATGAAGTACGTTTTGGTGAGATGATTAAATACAGGTTAAAGAAATCAAACAAACACATTTGAGTGACTTGCTTGAAGTCATCAAAGTAGTCAGCAGGAAGACTGGGTCTTCTCATTTAGCTGAAAGAGTTTGTTCTCTCTTTAATGAGCAAAACAGAATACTAGGTCTCTCTGCAGATAAACAGAAAGCAGAGATCACTCAAAACTTCAAAATCTTTTCTTTTTTTCTCTGTAATATGCCTGGAATATCATTCTTCATTTTATATACCACTGAGATCTTTCAAATTTTCTTATTCAGTGGAGCATAGCTTTCATCACTATCCCCCCTTTCATCACTATCATCAGCTTTTTCTCTTTTAGATACGCTTTTCAAAAAGAACTTGCGAAATGAATACTTATTTTATGATCTTTTGATGCTGAAGACTTAACTGTTCTTGGAAGCTCACTTATCTAACACTGTGCATTGTCATTGCTTAAGTACCACATAGCCGGGTACCTAGAACTTGTGCCTATAAATTTACACCTATCTGAAATATTGTAAGAAGGTAGACAAGCGTCAGTCCGTCATCTGTCTTTCTACTGTCCTTTTAAAGATGAAGTTGAAATAAAGCCAGTTTGCTGTTCAGTTATTCATCATTTAATCAGTAATACGGTTCTTGCTTTGGGCTATGCAATAGCCCACTAGCAATAATAACTTGTTGTACAGACTGTGTATGTGTTTATGTGCATGTTTTGCATGTTGCTGTATGTGTTTGGGCTTTGTAATAGCACAGTATAAATAATAAATATATAAAGGACTGTCAGTGAGAGCCTTGCTCTGAGGGTTTTAATACTGGAGGAAACAAAGAATCCCATACAGGATTTAAAGAGACAGAAGTTACAGGACAAAGCTGATAGTGCCTGCCTTGTAAATGATGTGTTAAATTTTATTAAAAGTGTATGTTCGGTGTCATATATTTTTTCATGGTCAAGAAGGGAGAGGACTGTCTCACTTTGCCCTGCACTGGTGCAGCCTATTGTCAAGTGTTTTGTGCAGTTTTGGTCAACACAAAGATATTAAACTATTAGGGAGAGTCCCAAGGAGGGCAACAAAGATAGTGAAGGGGCTTGATTGGAAGCCATATGAGGAGCAGCTGGGGTCACTTGGTCTGTTCAGCCTGGAGGAGACTGAAGGGAGACCTCACTGCAGTTACACCTTCCTCATAAGGGCAAGGGGAGGCAGAGGCACTGATCTCTTCTCCCTGGTGACCAGTGACAGGACCCAAGAGAATGGCCTGAAGTTGTGTCAGAGGAGGTTTAGGTTGGGTATTAGGAAAAAGTTCTTCACCCAGAGGATTTGAACACTGGAACAGACTTCCCAGGGAAATAGTCACACCATCAAGCCCAGCAGAGCTAAAGAAGTGTTTGGACAATACTCTCTGGTGTGACTCTTGGGGATGGTGCTGTGCAGGAACAGGAGTTGGACTCGATGATCTTTGGGGGTTCCTCCCAACTCAACATATTTTTTGACTCTGTGAGATAAGAATTACATAGAACTAGGATCCAATGAACAACCAGGCAACTCAGCATGATAATTTTTAGAAACATTCTTGTCTGAATTGCTGCAGGAGGTGTCTTTTATTCTACTCCAATGAGTTTTTAAATATTAAGCAGTTAACCTTTTACTGTATTGGTAGCAGTTGTTACTTATGAGAAATTTCCAGTGCTTTTTTCTTATTCTGGGACCACATTTTTTCAGTATTGTTTTTCCTACTAGAGTTGTGTTTCATGGGTGTATCAGTTTATATGTTGATGCACAATGAACAGATGGGTCCTGAAAGTATTACTTTATTCTTTCTTTCAACCCTTTGCAAATGTTTAGGGCCTATAATATGAGTGTCATCAGATAAGGGTGCTAATAAATGTGAAATCTATAAATGCAATACCCAAACATGCAGAATTTGAATAATGTTACTTGAATTTCCATATTTAGATTATATATGCATAGAAATAACTTAGAAATAAAGAAAATAAAGGTGCCTAAATGTAGGTTTCTACCTAAAGGTCATGTTATATCTTTAGTAGTGTCAGGGGCAATTTGGTGTGAGATTCAGTTGTCTAAGCATATGCACCTAATGTCATTCAAGATATTGTATAGGATCCAGGCAGCCCACTTAGGGATAGAAAGTATGTCACAAGTTTTATAATAGGCACATTCATTTCTGGACATAAGGCCTAATTTCACTGTTACCCTTATGTGGGAAGCTAATGTCATGTAATATTCCCCTGGGGACCTTGCCTGGTCTTCAGTTGCTGCTCAGAAAAGACATAGATCTCCCACTGGTGTTCAAGCTATGTACCAGGGTAATAAATCTACTAGAGACCCCAAAGAAGATCTGTACCCAGGTTGGTAGCTGGACATCAGAAGAAATCCCAAATGGTGCGAGCCATCTAGCTGATGGCAGCTGTAGTGACCCTGATTGTTTACAGATCCAAATTGATATGCCTAGAATCTGGAGCTGAATGACACTCCAGAAACTGTGGATGCCACCAGTCAGCTTTAGAGAATCTGGCCTGAAAAACATGAATCAGTTGACATCAATCACTCTGGTGCATCTGACCAGGGAGTCAGTGGAGATGTCACCAAATATTCTCCATCATTATGCAAGAAGTCTACGTGATTAACTCAGCTGTATAAATGTGAATGATAGTTGTTCACATTTGACTAGATGAATACAACTCAGAACAGTTTATTCATTCCATTCAGATGACAGTCCGGAAACTTCTATTTATTTCTTCCAGCATGTAACTTCCCATGCAGCCTTGTAAGTTTAAACAATCTCTTGAAAGGTCAGATGTCGACTACTTTGATCCATTTCAACATTTATAAAAGGTGATGTTTAACATGGCTTGCTGATAAAACAAACCTCATCATTTTTATAAGAAATGCTTGCTGTATCAACCTCTGAAACACTAGGATTTCTGAATAGAAGTGACTTTAAAAGGCCAGTTTTAAACATATATATACATATATTCTTCCCTAAATTATATGTAGCTGATGGAATGTATTCTGTACACAAACTCAGTACTAAGGAAACAACATACTTCCATACTACATACTAAGTGCACTTCTCGAAACAACTTCAAATACCTCTGTTCTATAAGAAAAAATCATGACAAAAAAATGCAAAGAAAATAGAAGTTGCAGGGACATTTCTATCAAAGTGGAAAGAGTAATTTGGCAATCTACATTTTAGAACCAGAGAAATCATCATAAAACAAATTTAGAAAACAACATTCTGTTTTAAACTGTTGATTTTTATTCGACAAACACAACATGAAACTTGTGAAACTTGTGAAATATTGGGTAACAAAATAGAACAGATTTCTGCACATTCATTGCTGTATTTTTTAAGTTTTAATTCTTACCTCAAGTAACCGTCTCAAACTACACCAAATTAAAACAAAGCAATATTTTATCAGAATGCATTTTTGTTTCCTATATTAAGTGTCTTTTTGTTGCCAGTTACCTTATCTACCTAATATTCAAAATGTTTTTTATCTTTCAAGTTTAATTGCACATATTTCTGATTTCTGCAAAATGTTAAAGACATGAAAGAATCAGTAATTGCATGAAACCCATTTCTGCCTCCTTATTGACACTGTTCCTCAGTCGTGGCAGGTTTGTTCACCAGAATGAGTGTGTTTGTCTTGTGTGGCAGCTCTGGGTGTAGGTGCCCAAGTGTTGGTGGCAGAGAGCCTTCAGCATGCCTCTGTGAGGAATGGCTGAGGCTACCCTGTGCCAGACACAGAGTTTCCAGCTGGCTCCAACCAACCCACCTCAGGGCATGGCTGTGCCAAGTCATGATTGCCACATTGCCAGGAAAACATAATTAAGAACTGGCAAAATGCTGCACAGTCAGTGAGGAATGAGTGAGGAAAAAGGCGAAAAAATGAGGAGCAAGCCTGCAGAAACCAAAGTGAAGGTATAGGAGGAGGTGATGTAGGTGCTGAATCGTAGGTGCTGAATCATATGTTCTTCTTCAGCTTCTGGAGAAGACAACACTGGAGCAGATATCTACACTGCAGCCTGTGTCTGACCCCATGATACAAGAGTTGGATACTCTCCTGAGGTAAAAGCAGCCCATGTAAGGAGCCATGCTGGTACAGGGGAAATGCTTGAGAAGAAAGAAACATCAGTGAGAAGTTGTTATGGACTGAAAATAACCCCCACGGTTGATCTGTTTCTGGATACATAATAAAAACCGTAATGAACGGCTAACTTTTAAATTAGGAATATTGTGTTTGCAAAGGACAGTGATATAAGGTTATTAAAATGCACCTACACATCATACGAATTCTACAGAAATCGGAGTAGATAAGAGAATATTGAGCTTGAAGAAACTTTTTATAACTGCTTGTATGGTCAACTCTAGTTCTAGTTCTAGATAGCAATACAAAAAACACAGAAAATAAATACTTCAGGAATAAATTATGATGAGCCTTTCATCCAAATAAATGTGATATTGTGGATATTCTTTAGAAGACAAATTTTTGTTTTATAAATGTACCTGATAACAGAAGCTAAAGATTCAACATGTCTTCCTAACTTTATGGCAGAGGTTCAAAATGACACGTTCTACAGGATGTTTCTACTAAAAGTGTTTTCATTTAAACAGAGGTATGACTAAACATTGAAGGACACCTTTTTATTTTTTTTTTTCAGTCTTTTGTTGAATCTACAGTTATGTGAATGGTCTCATGTTTCTTGTGTGCTACTTCCAGAAGCAGAGTAACCCTTACAGCTGAGGTTGGCTGACACCTTCTGTAAGACTTCTCCAATCAAACAGAATTCACTTTTGCATATCACATTTTTGTTTGAGGTTTTTAACTGGGACAAGTGACAATCAGAAAAAAGTGTATGTGAGAAATGTTGTAGGAAGTGCTGTTTTTCCCATATTAATACGTACTTGGAACAGTTGGTTTTGGTTTTTTGTGTGTTGGGGTTTTTGATTTTGTTTTCCAAAAATTAAACAAAAATAAGTAAATACTGCCATTATATTTTGGACAAAAAGCTATTGGTAAGCATAATGTTACATTGGGATCAGAAATAAGCCTCAAAATTTGCTCAAAAAACCTCTATTTTCACTAATGCTTTATATCTTGACAACTATTCTCCATGTATTGTCATTATAAAATTACCACGTATTATCAGATAAAAACCCTAGAAGTTACTTCTGTGATTTGGTTGTGAGGGGATGAGTAGGATTTTCTCCAGATTTTTCAGTGTCTGAGAGAGCACACAGCAACATAATGAAGGTTACTCTAAATGATTAAATTTCTGTCTGCTTCTGAATCAGAAGCATGAGAGGGAAAAGGAAAGCTGTTTCATTCAGATTTGAAGTAGAAGTTTAATATGCAATGATAGATATAATTCTGCACTCATTTAAAATAATAAACAATGGAGAGTTTGCTTTTTGATAATTTCTGGACAAATTCCTACACAATTTGGTGTGAGAACAATGAAGACCATTCTTTGGGCATGCTTTTAACTAAAGGACTTCCTCAGAATCTATGACTCCACCATAGCGTCAAGTATGGATGGCTATTACTCATTGTATCAAGTTTCAGTGAGTGAGTTGGTATCTATAAAAGCAAACAAAACCAAGCAAAAAATACTATACACAAGGAACTGACTCCCTCCCCCCAGCATTCGTTCACCATACTAACAAAGTGTTAACACAAAGCCAGCTATTGATGCTTACAATTGCCTTACTTACTACAGCTGGCATTTGTAGTGATTGCAAAGATCCAAACCTGCAAGCAACCATTGTAGAGGAGATAAATGATTTCAAATAATGGTATGTTTATTCTATGGTAGGAATAGTTTTAAACCTCTAGGAAGAAAAAAAAAAATGAAGTTATATTGTTAATCTTGCCAAAAAAACATTAGAAACTGTGACAAAACAAATGAAAATCCATTTTAGACTGTTGAAGCAGCATAGCTCTAAGTGCTATCAGTACCCAGTCTCTTTTCTTGTTGAAATTGCAAAGTGAATGAATACAACTCAGAAAGAAATGGCTGAGGCACCTGAATGTCAGCACTGAATGTTCAATTATTTCCTCAATTCCTCTGTAGATTTTTAATGTGATGCTGAACAAATTATTTCAATATAACTCTTCACAGGTGATCATTAACTGTGCATTTCTCATTCCCTGGTGCTTAAACTAAAAATCAGGGTTCCCACAAGCAAAACCACTAAGCATTTTAAATGCACTTTGAATGAGAAATGTAATTGGAAAATATTGCACTGTTAGAATACTGAGGCTTAGAAACAAAGAGAAAACCTCAAACAAAAAACTCGGTAGTAAATCAGGGGCTAGGCTAACAAGTATTTTCTTCATCACTCTATTTCAATGTTTTCTCAATAGCATAAAGATTTCTCTAGGTATAATTATGGTGGGTTGATTACTAGGTGCCCACAAAGACTTTTTATCATTTCTCTTCTTCAACTGGATAGGAAGAAGAAAGTATGTTAAAAAGCTTGTGGGTCAAGATAAGGACAGAGAGATTGCTTTCAAGTTACTGTCATGGGCAACACAGACTCAAGGAGGGAAAATAATTTAATATTTAACCATCAAATTGAAGTAGGATAATAAGAAATAAGAAAAAACCTAAAAACTGCATATTTCCCCCTCCCTGTCTTCCTGAGTTCAACTTTAGTGGTAAAAGGTCAGATTTTCTATAGAGGGGCTTTAAGTTGGTGAATAATTTGAAGAATTGGTGAAGGCTGGTTGAAAAGAGCATGAGTTGGTCCCCTGGCTTGAGCAAGGTCCTAACAATTGAATAGTGTCTGGTGGGAAGTGGAGGTTCAAAGAAAAGCACCCACACATCTCTACCATCTTTTGGCCTTATTCCTCCTTCATCCTAAAACACAAGCTTTGTTATAATTCTGGTCATTTAAAAAGTTAAAGGTGCATAGAAAGACTCTGACAAAGGTCAGACAGCTTTTACTGCCACCTTAGTGGATGTAGGAAGAACAAAGAGTTTATTCCACCTCGTCAATCAACTCTAAATTCTGACTGAAAGTAACTGAGACCCTCATTAAGTCCTATTTGCATATTCACTTTCACATCCCTCAGAATGCAAATGAAGAGAGAAGACAACATACCTTACATGTAAGACCACAATCCCCAAAACTCCATCTATAACATGGGATTTTTTCACCCTTTTGGGAAGGGACAAAAAAATCATAGTATAGAAGGGGGGTTGGGGCAAAATGGAGAGAGGAAAACTCTTCTGATTGTTCAGGATCAGTCAATAGGATTTTTCTCTCCTCCTACCCTGAAGGGTCACTTTTAGGTGAGCTTTGTGCTTCCAACTACATTGGAAAAGACTTAGTAATCTATCTATCTATCTATCTATCTATCTATCTATCTATCTATCTATCTATCTATCACCAGGTTATTAGATCTCTCTTACTATACATTCTGTCATGACACATATTAATACTCTGTAGTTAGTGCATTTATCACCAGCAATGCTGAACCTGCCTTCCTGTTGCTTCCATAAACTTTGTGATTTGTGAATATGGATCGTGTAATTCTTACTGCACACGGCCAGACCAGTAGTATAGAGCAGGCAAACTGCACTATTTCTGATCTGTGATTGTGCAAATTCTTATTGAACTCAACCAGGCCTACAGTGCTAAATTTCTATAACCATAAATTAAGGCGCCCAGCCCCTCTGGTCTCTGAGGACCAGCTGTAATGCAGAAGACTTTATTCTCTCACAAATTTCTATACTGTTAATGCAACAACTTGACTCTCAAATTCTCTACCTCTTCACATCAGGGGATAGGGGATAGGGAATGGGTGTTGCAAGCACTTTGAAAAAGTCTCTCTCTGCCAGTCTTTTCCGCTCATGTGCTTTTTCTGCTCCAGCATGGGATCATGCCCATGGGAGATATTCTTTCATTAAAGACATTTATGCTCTAATATAGGTCCTTCCAGCATGCTGTAATTCTTCACAAATGGCTCCAGTTTGTGTCTACTCTTATCCTTCACAGACTGCTCCAGCATGGGTCACCTGTGGATACACAGCTCTTACCAGACACACTCCTCCAGCATGGGCTCCCTTCAATGGAAGGCCACTGTTCCTGTCATGAACCTTACTCAGCAAAGGCTCTTCATGGGGTCACATCTTCTTTAAGGACACATCCAGAAGGACAGCATCTACTACTCCATGATCTACAGATGGATCTCTGCTCCTCTGTGGACCTCCATGGGTGGCAGTGGCACAGCTGCCTCATGATCTTCATCACTGACTGCAGAACTTGGAGCACTTCCTCTCTCTCCTTCTTCACTGACCTTGTGTCTGCAGAGTTGTTGCTCTCACATATTCTCACTCTTCTGTCCCAGCTGCTGCTGTGTAGCAGTATTTCCACCTTCTTAGAAACATCACCAAAAAGGTACTATGAATGAGTTTAATTCTGTCTAATACCTATATTCTAAAGACAAATTCCTTTATATTTGTGAAGAACTTACCTCTAAGAAGCACCACATAAGAGCTGATGCCCTTTCTTAAATACATATTTTGAAGTAATCGTCTTATATTAAAAAAATTATTTGTCACATGTAGAAAAAGGTGAAGGAGGAGTGTGGAATTGTTTATATACGAGGGGATGAAATTAAATACTTTCCCATTTATATATGCATAAACAAAATGAACTATTTATAGATTAATTTTCCTTTGTTTTCTGTGTATTAGAGGCGTATTTTAATACATGCTGTAACTCTTTTTAGGAAAGCTCAGCCTTACTCCTTCCATCTGATGAAATTTTAGTGCACCAATTCTTATCTGCAAGAAAATACTCAAAGTTTACAACTCCTATTAATTTTTTTTCATTTCACTTACAAGAACACTGTACTGTACTACATCTCAAATGGAATGTCAGATCGTGTACTTTGTTTGTTTCCTTTGTTCTTCTAATTAA
Source organism: Haemorhous mexicanus (assembly GCF_027477595.1). Taxonomy (NCBI): domain Eukaryota; kingdom Metazoa; phylum Chordata; class Aves; order Passeriformes; family Fringillidae; genus Haemorhous; species Haemorhous mexicanus. The sequence goes on along the minus strand of NC_082342.1, from coordinate 74,905,530 downwards.
AGCCTAGTTAAGGAAGGGCAACAGTCAGTTTGACATGAGTTGCAGTTCAGTAATTTGTGCTTAAGAGAGCAGTTCTTGCTCTCTCTTAGTCTTGTTGATTGGTCCTTTTCTTCTATAGTGCCTTTCAAACAACAGGTTTCTTATAGATTAAAATTGCATACAACATCAAAAAAAAAAAAAAAGAATGATTCACTCAGTGAATTACTCACACTCTATGCCACTAAGCAAGTGGCAACACTAAATTATGCTTTTATGTCCAAAGTTGGAAACAGAAAATTGTTGTATTGCTCCAGAAGCAAAACTGAAAAGAGTAGAATTACAGATTCAGGGAACCATAGAATATTTTGGGATAGAAGTGATCATTAAAGGTTGTCTAGTTCAAACACCCTGCTAAGAGGAGGCACATTTTTTATTAGATCAGGTTGCTCAGAACCCCATTCAGCCTAACTTTGACTTCCCTATCTATCGGCACTCCAGGCAAACAGTCCCAGCATTTCAACACCCTCCCAGTAAAGAATTTCATCCCTATATCTTAATCTAACCTATTTCAAATTAAAACTATGTCCTCTTGTCTTGTCACTAGGTACCCTTACAACAAGTCCCTCTCAGCTCTTATAGGTCCCTTTTAAGTGCTGGAAGAGCACAATGAAATCTCCCAAAAGCCTTTCCTTTGGGCAAAGGATCCTCGACTCTCACAACTTATTTTCAAAGGAGAGGTGTTTCAGCCCCCTAATCATCTTCATGACCCTCATCTGGACTCACTCCAACATGTCCATGCCTTTTTCATGCTAGGGTGTCCAGATCTGGACATATCACTCTAGCTGGGTTCTCACCAGAGACTCGACCTAGCGTGATGGGTAGAGTAGAGAGGCAGAATCACCTCCCTTGATCTGCTGGTCGTGCTGCTCTAGATGTGAGTGCATATTGTTGGTTCATGCCTAGCCTCTCAACCACCAGAATCCCTAAGTCCTTCCCAGCAGGGCTGCTTTCAACCTGTTCATTCTCCAGTTACTAATACCAGGGGGCATAACTTTTCCTTTGGATGGATGAATCTCAAAACACAGATGTAGTATTGCCCACAAGGGTCCCAGAATGAGGGAAGAGATGAGAAAGTTGACTCCATGTATCAGAAAGCTTGATTTATTATTTTATGATAGATAATATATTAAAACTATACTAAATGAATAGAAGAATGGATTTCATCAGAAGGCTAAGCTAAGAAGAGAAAATGAATGAATAACAAAGGCTTGTCTCTGACTGAGACAGTCTGCACAGGTGATCTGTGATTGGCCTTTAATTGGAAACACCCAGATGAGACCAATCACATATTCCCCCTATTGCATTCCACAGCAGCAGATAAGAATTGTTTACAGTTTGTTCCTGAGGCCTCTCTGCTTCTCAGGAGGGAAAAATCCTAAGGAAAGGATTTTTTCATAAAACATGTTGATGACATACAGCTGCAGTGATTTTCCTCTCATTTCTACTTCACGGTATGAAATATGTATCAGTAGCATTTAAAAGTCCATTCCATGTATTTTTTCTTTACACTCAGCTGTCTAACATGTTGGAGGCCTTATGTGTCCCCAGTTCTATAATTGGAATTCCACACAATGAAAATTCCACACTACGTCTAGCTTGTGACTTTAGATTGCCCTACCTGGATAATTTAAAATCATCCAACATGTCACTGGACTGCTGACTCTTTTTTTGACTACACATGGCAGGTAAGTACGAAAATACTTGCTGTCCACAGTACTTGTTCATTGCCAAACAATTTCTAAGCCTTACGGCTTTGTTGTGATGGTTGAAAAGAAAGCGTGGCTCAGCTACAGAATTCAGTTTTTAGTGTTTCTTTGCTAGCTGGTTCAGCCCTGGCCAATACATTTCTGTTCCTTATTTTTAGAGTATGTAGATCTATCTTTTAGAAACTCTTCCTGCTTATATGGATACAAAGTAAGAGGGGATGGAAAGTTTTTAGTGAGATTTATTTTTTTCTTTTTCCCTAAGAGGGTGTTATTAAATACATTTTGGGACAGAACAAAACTGCCAAGAAAAAATAGAAAATGGGAACCGAAAAAAAAAATAATCTGAAGTCCTAGTACTGACTGAAGTCAATATTGATATTAGAGCAAAGATATTAAATTTAACAGTGTTTGGCTGCAATTACCTCCCTGAATTTGCTTGCTAAAATCATGGAATAACTATACAGATTTAAAATACTTGCTGAAATGTCAGCATAAAAAGAAAATTTGATTCATATGTAATAAGCTCCCCATGCTATTGTGGCAAACTTTCATATACAGTATTTTCTTTCTAGTGTTCATGACACATACACCACAATTTTTTTTTTCAATTTTTCTCCTTTTAAATATGCTGGGGAACTGGATGGATACTAGGAGGTAAATTTTAAATCCCCCCAAAAATGAAATTAGATTGAAAAATATTGGTTTATCCCTGAAATAAAACCTCAAGAATATAAAAACTGTCATATTTAATTGAGAAAGGGATCCATCTAGTCTAGTGTCCAGTCACTGACTATAGTAGTAATAGTTACAATATGAATTTATATATTAATTTGCAACAGGAAAATTTTCTTATAACTCCATTAGGTGGGTTTATATAGTGGCCATATTTAAAGCAAAATAATAACATCTATAATTTTTGTTAAATGTTCAGGAGTCTAGATGTACCCCACCAACAATGCTGAGTGCCAGTTGATGGGGTGGAGGAATTCTGACCCAATACAACTGAAGAGGGTAGGGACCCATGCCAAAGGGGCTGTACCTATTGGCATGCCACTCCACCCCTCCCAGCACAGGATTCAAGGTACTGGTAAGGTGTGATCACATCCCTTAATTCTGCAACCTTGACTGACACTGTCAACCTTCAGGTGCAAAGTCAGAGCAGAAGGGTGATTTCAGCACTGGAGCAAAGATATACATATTCAGAGTTGCTGATGGGGGAGTCTGTATAATTTTTATGCGTATTACTACAAAATGTTTTCTACATTCATTACATAATTTGGATGGGTAACACATTAATTGGAAAAACATTTGAGTGATATAATTTGTTCATTTTGCTGGTAATTAGATTTTGAGAGTATCAGCCATTTCTTTTTGTGACATTCAGACTTTTAATCCCACTACGTGGACCTCCTTCTCATGGAGAGAATAGAAGCACTGAACAGCCTACTGGTCTAGATTTTTTTTTAATACTTTTTCTTTCACTCCTGTTCTTATAGAAGCAGTCTTTGTATATTTGCAGCTAACTTATTCACTGCCTGACCTTCCTATTTAATAGATTTTTTTTGGCGGGGAGGGGGCTGTTGGTTTGGGTTTTTTTTTTTTCAGTTGCATTAAACTGAGAAGAATGACCTATTTAATACTGGACTATATCAGGGACAAATTAGAAGGAAATCTCAAAGGACATTTCATACTTTCCATCTGTGCCATGTTAAATAATATGTCAAACCGTAAAATTATGTAATTTTTCTTTGCTCTTGAATAATAGCTCTTATCATCTAAGGATTTTTGCCCTGAACAAACTGTACCACCAGACTGAAGGAATGTTTTTAGTTCACTCACCATTGGTTCCTCCAGAATACTGGCAAGGGACCCAGTGCAGTAAGGAAACAGCTTTTCTAGTATATCATGTCTCACACTTAAAGCATTGACTCAGCAAGAAGCACAGAGGGAGACATCTCATCACCTCAGTTTAACTCGGTGTCTATTAAAATTGAGCTATGTTATGCTTAGTCATAGCATAAAGAAACTGTGGATTGCATTTTCCACATTCCCACAGGGTGTCTGAAATCTAATGTTCTTTCTAGTGTTGTGCTACTGCTCCTGGTTGCAGATAGGCTAGAACCACTTAGCCTATTGCTTTCTGCTATCACAGCACTTGTTCTTTGCAAGCTCTTTGTAAGCTTTGCTAGGGGCTGTACAGCATTTAGGGCTTCTTTCTAAACACAGACCTCGTGGCATCCACCACAGACCATCAGTGACATTCCCAAGCTAATCCCTTCAGCTGCATGCAAGCTAAGGTAAAAGAGTGGAATAGATGCAGGGGTCTAGGCAGTGCTAATAAGTTGTCATGTGAGTTATGAGGACACTATCCAACATATCTACATGTAGTAAGGACAGAAAAAAGATAAAAATTCAAAATCTCCTGTGACTTTGTTATTTATCATTTCCACATGTAGTTAATTCTGCTTCATTTTCTCACTACCTGATACATACAAAACCAGCTCAGCTTGAATGCTACACTCAATTATTCTGAACACTTCATAAAAATACAGTGCCTGTTCTCCTGGAGTTTTTGGGGTGATGAATGTACTTTGCTGGCCCTTTGAAACTGCTATAGAAAATTCTGTTTAAGCACAGCCTTTCCCATTTATCTTTGTCTGGAAATCTTCCCCTTGCTTCTGGTCAGTGCTGCGGATCATATTACTCAGTTTTCCAGCTCTTCTCATTTTGGGGGAGAAATAAATTATGCTCTTCCTCTGAAAAAAGGGAATCATCAACAAAGGTTACCGTACTACATTTTTGCTCCTGGAATATGAACAGAGAGAAAACTAGATGTCAAGATACATAAGAATCAGATTATTAGAAGAATCTAATCAGTTATTTCTCATATAAAAATTATTCAAATATATACAATTTGCAAATTTACAAATCACACAGTACACACCTGTGTCATACCAGCTCTGCTTCTGCTTGGTAAAGGTTTGCTTGGGTGTTTTTTTTAATGCAGTCTAATTATTATAAGATTTCACAGAATCACCGAACTGTTGAGACAGGAAGATACCTCTGGAGCTCATCTTTCCTGATGCCCTTGCAGAAAATTGGGCCTAAGACCAGTAGGCTGATCAGTGTCTTCTCCCAATAGGTTTTGAGTATCTCCAAGGATGGAAAATATGCAGCCTTCTTGGGCAACCTGTGTTGGTGTTGGATCACCATCATAGTAAAAATGTGTTCTGATACTAAAAGTAATTTATGCTATTTCAGATTATGCCCATTGCATCTTTTCCTTTCACAGGGCAGCATTGAGAAAATAGCAGCAGCCCTGGCTCTGAGTAGGTAATAGATATCATTCAAATTTAGTTTGGACAAACAGCTGCTGAAATATTTGAATAATCCAGTAACTGTTTTCCCACTGAGACTATTAACTGAGTAATAATTAATATGAAAAGTTAGAGAGGAAAATTGTGTGCTTTCAAAGATTTTAATTGAATTTCACTCCCCACTTTAAATACCACACTTTTTATTTTTTCTCCACTGAGTCAAGAGCAGGTAAATAGATAGCAAATAATGCTCTAGGTAGCATATAGATATAGATAACCGCTTATATTTGCTAAAAGGTCTATCTTAGAGTGTTAGGTTATCTTGCAAAGATAAAAAATAAAATATATGATCTGTGCAGTGACATATGATCGCAATGAAATTCATTAGTGTCTGATGTACCCCAGTATTTAAAAGGAGATCTATTTAAATGGGGGATGGAGAGTTATACAATAAAAATTTAATGCTGAATAGCACACAGAATTACTGCATTGATTTAATTTCTTGTGTTTCTTGTAACCATTTTTTTCTTTTTTTTAATATATCTATTGCTATATTAACTGTTAGAGCTATAATTGGTTTTTATTGAACACATATTGTTTCTTCATGAAAAAAAAAAAAGCAACGTGATACTAGGTGTGATAGCCTAAGTATTTTCTGCCCAAACATAAAAACTGTATTTACACTTAAATCAGACTTGGGTTTGGCTTTGTGGTAGTGACATAATGTCAACTTTATAATTCCATATCCTCTTTACCAACAGGGCTATATGGCCTTCTGTTAAAATTTTCTAGTACCTGGTATCTATTTGTGAGCTCTTAAAAAAAAAAAAAAAAGGTGCATTTATGAATGTGCTTGTGGGTTTGGACAGAAGTGTATTTAGAGTGATGATGTGTACAGACATTGCTCAGTTAGCCCATTACGCACTATTTACCCCTTATTTTCTAAAGTGATGAATACCAGCATGCTTTAGCCTCCTTCATCCTGACATCAAAGGAATTTTGGATTGGCGTGTTCATTACATGGTTGCCTCCAGCTGGTGAAAATCACTGGGGAGGAGTGATACTCCATGCAAGTACAGGTCTTTTGAGAAAACTTGGCTGCCAAGTGCTTCAAAGAAATGCAGTCTGGTCCAGAGAAGATATTGGTAATTTTGACAGTTCTGTTTTTCACTAAAGATCCTAGCACTGAAGAGAAGCTTTGGAAGTCATGCTCACAGTTTAATTAGTTTGGAAAAAAAAAAAGATCAACAAAAATTTTTTTAAATGGTCAACTGAAAACTAAAAAAGCCAGTTCCCAGCTTTTTTCAGGTGTATGAAGACACATACAAGTATACTTGTATGATAAACATACAAGTAATTACCATTGGAGACATGCAATGGAGTCAGGATTCAGGTCCATGAAACGATAGTCACAATTTATCTATAACACTAGTGATCCTTCCAATAACCTTAATACACAGGGCAACAAATGAGCCACACCCAAATGTCTAGTATATTTACACAGAGGCAAAACTCTAAATTAAAAGAAATGTTTAATCATTCTGATAGCAAGCTGAGATTTATCTTCCTTTAACACAAACAGCTTATAACAGAAGTGAATGAAAAATATCCAGTTATTAAAAAATATTCTCTTTGCTGCTTCTGTTCATGGTCTAATAATTCCAACACTGTAATAGGAGAATGAACAGAAAGACAATATTTGTCACTGATATTTTTCACCATTAACTTTATGTTAAAAAGACTCCATGAACAAGTAACAATGCCTCAATAAGTATTTTTGATTGGGCAGGGTCTTCCAGTATCCCTAGCTTTAGGATATTATTGAAAATGCACCACAAGCTGAAACAAAGCATTTACCTTAACAGAATTGGAAAATTTTCTACTGCTTCTCTCCACATTTCCTGCTGTTAAACACAGGTGCAAAGCTTTTGTCATAATTTCAGATGTGGTAAGACGCATATCTGAGCACCCTAGGATATAAGTGGATCATTATAGTGCTTGATATTGACATTGAAGAGTGACCTTGGTACCCTCATTTTTTTTGTGGGTGCATTATTCCTGTTGGCCTAAATCCATAAATTACTCTCTAAGGTGTGCTGTAATTTACCTCTGTGAAAAGCAAACAAACAAACAAACAAATAAAATAAAAACAACATGGGAAACAAGCCTGGAAAACATAATTTTACCTTAAAGTTGTTTAGAAATGAGGATAACTTGAAAAGATGCGTGGGCTTATTCATAATACACCCTTAAAAGAATTGGTTTCTGGCTCTGCTAGGCTTTCATTGCTTAGGGATGAAGTCACCTTTTACCTGAGATTATACTATGGAGATCACAAAGCATCTTAAAGATCTGTGTTTTGGACTACCCTTTGACACCCAGTAAGATTCATAAGTCTATAGGATAAAGAACTTAGAAGTGGTTCTTTCTGTACTTTTCCCTTGCTACTGCATTATTTTTTTCCTGAATTTCCGTCTTTGAAACTCCTTTTTGAACAGCATGGAGTTTACTATAATTACTGAATTACACCTGGGGAGCAAAAAGGGTATGACATTATAAAAAATGAGTCCTAAACTTCAGGAAACTGGAGATCTATACTTTCTTACTTGGTGACCTTTTTATAAGAGCTTGGCTGCAGAATTACTTTTCCCTTTGCACCTAAATCTTTCCATTGTTTACACTACTTTAAACTTCATGGAAAGAAATCACTTTAGATACATGCCTCAGTTCAGCACAATTTCTCCCACTTTACTGGGCCCTTATTGGAATGGTTAATAATATTTTTTTAATTTTTAAATGGATTGAGCTTGAATAGTGTTCCAGGCCTCATGGGTGTAGGTTAAGGCTCTGGGAGAAGCTGGTCAAGATCATCAGGAGCCAATAACACAGAGGCTTCGCAACACCTATTTTATTTCAACAGGTATGTTTATTTCCAGTCAATAGAATAATTTCATCATCTCCCAGCAGAAAAGGTCTCAGGGGTCCAAGTTGGCAGTCCCATGGACAGGATCCAGGAGTGACGCCAAGAGGCTAAGAAGGCTGGTGGCATCCTGGCCTGGATCAGCAATTGTGTGGCCAGAAAGGGTCAGGACAGCCACTGTTCCCCCGAACTTGACACTGGTGAGGCCACACCTCGAGTTTTGTGTTCAGTTTTGGGACCCTCACTGCAGGAAAGACACCGAGGTGCTGGAACATGTCCAAATAAGGGCAACTAAGCTGGTGAACCTTGTAAGTTGCAAATTGGAAAATGGGAGTATGAGTGATCACACTCTTTCTGAGAGGGAGTCAGGTAGCAATTCCTGGGACAATGAAATATCCCAGTTGGGTCTAGCATGTAGTTAAATGAAAGATTATACAGGAATTCAGCAACTGGAATTTTAGAAATACTGCCCTAACATCTTTTGCATGTGATAGATAGATAGATGGATAGATAGATAGATAGATAGATAGATAGGTAGATAGATAGATAGATAGATACATACATACATATGTACACAGGATTTGATACCTAATTCACACATGCTCTGTTCCATCCTCTAAAAAACTGTACTTAACAGTAACCATAGCAGCAAAACTGATTAGGCATACTTGATAGACCAAACAACATAAAAGAATTTTTATTTAGGGTTTCAACAAAGGAAACAATGCTGCATACAAGTATATTCAGTTCTATTCTAAAATGCTTTGGTGGATGAAAAGGCTGAAATAGTCACATTTTAACAGAAGAAAAATATTACTTTTTCACACAGTCTTAAGAAATTAGAGTCACCATTGTGTGGCTGAACTTGTGAAAGTAACCTTCAGTAGTGGTTGTAATTTTTTATTTTCAGATCTGTCTTATGGCCTCCATCTTTGACATCATTTCAAGCACTTTCTGCTTCTGCTGAGTTGTTTCTCAGAGCAAGTGTTATTTCAAGACAGATGTAAAGCAATTATTATGTTACTATTTTTACTTGATGTACTGCTGCAAACCACTCAAAATGAAGGAATAGCACACCCTGGGAATCTACAGATGAAGAATTTCTGGAATCCCTCTTTTCTTACCTGAAGAAAAGTGTTACCTTTAGAATTCTAGGACTTCTCATACTGATCTCCATAAGGAAGATGTTTGATGGTTATTGCAGTGCAGAAGACACCATTAGAGTGAATTAAATACATGGAAATTTATATCACAATTTTGCCCTCTAAGGAGTCATAAAGAAGATAGGATAATTTCTTTCTCCACATGACTTTTACAGTGCTGCATACACATTCCTGGAAGCAGGAACTGAAACATGCTACTATTCACATCTTAAATTAGTCTTGCTACGTTTAGAATATAATTTTCAGCTGTTTCTTCCTGGGGGTTTTTTGTGAGTTATCATCATATTTAATCAAATAACCATTGTATATCTGTGTTCCAACTTGGTTTCAACTTTATATCTTCAACTTTTCACTTCTATTAGGTATGAGCCCAAAGCTGAGAAGTAAGTATCAATATCTCGGTTCGTGGACTATTTCATTCACCTAACATGGCAGGTTCTGGGAGTGTTTAAAACACCAAAGAAAGGCAGTCATCCATATCCAAATATATGAGTTAGGCAGGTTGAGTTGCAAGAAGGGATTTCCAGGGACTCCTCATCTGACATAAGCTGTGCTTATTTAAAGAAGAACAGGAAAAATTCCTACTCTCTATTTCAGCTAACCAGACACAAGCCAGCAGTGATAAAACAAAGACACTCTTACATTTTACCTAAAACAATAAGATATTCTTGGTGGCCTATACTGAAATTATACTACTGACATGGGTGAACCTCACTCTCTCTGATTGAATTTCAGCCAAACTTTGGTCTACAATCTTGCTTGTAAATATATCCTTGGGTACCTAGGGCAATCAAATTCTTCCTAATTTTGTCTGTTTTAACTAACCTAAGACAGTTTGTCTCAGTTTTATTGCCCACATATAGGCATGACCTACCATTTGAATGTTAAGTTATTCCTCACAGTATTCACTTATCGCTTCAGAAAAAAAAAAAAAAAAATTGGGTTTCTAAACCACAAAGTATTGTCTGCTGGTTTAGGAAGCTTCTAATCCATGATTTCTGGAATTTGAAAGTCTGTGTGGTTTCATGGTATGCGCTGATCTGCTGTTCTTTATTATTGGTGGGAGTCTTAACAGCATATCAAACTTCCCTGGGCACTTCAGGAATTACCGTGCTTGCAAATTTTGCATGCTGAGCAGGTGTGGTATATCAGCATTACAGAAAGAAAAGAAGAAGCATCTCAGAAATGCAAAAATATCAGAAAAATGTTTCATCTGTTCTAGGAAAGCCTATCAACTAATAAATTAAACAGAACTCCAAAAGAGTTTTTGTAGTAATTTCACAGTTTTCATACCTATTAATGAAACAAAGATTTGTCACATATATTTGTAAAATATATGTTAAATACAATGAATACTCTGGATTCATTTTTGATCAAGTGAAGCTGAAACTGAAACAGTCTAAAATAAGAAATTTCTCTTTTTAAATTAGTCTATTATTAGAAAATAGCCTTTGTGAATTTTTTTAGAAGAGTTTTGAAATGCATGGCAAAAAAAAGAGAAAAAATTTAGCTTATAAATTACTATATAATCAGTCTACTTTTACATAATAATCCACTACTAGATGAATACATCCTATTTTAAAAGAAAAAATATTTGAAAATGCATTCTCATATAATGAATACCCTCAGATGACTCAAGCAAAATCAGAGCTAGTGGCCGAAGTGGATCAAAAGCAGAGATGTCAGTAGAAAAAATAAAATTTTTCTGCTAACTCATTGATAAGTATTTAACTGCCTAACTCATTGATAAGTATTTATATGCATCTCAAGCATGTGTGAGTTTAACCATTCCTGAATTATGAAGATGAGGAATCATTAGGGTTTATATTCATGCAATCATACCAAAAATTTATTGTTTTGAGCAATTGCACCTGTTTAATCTTAGAATGTGGAGTTAGAGGCTTTGGAGACAGTAATAAAAATATTTAAAAGCAGAAACTGAACTGTATATGAATTATGCCACACATTAACACGTTTGTAGACTGACACCAACATTTCACCTAGCACAGATTAATCCTGCTTCCACAGGTGGCTTGAAGAGGTGCTTTTAGAAATGGAACTCTTCAAACCTGTATGTGAAGTAATCTCTTGACTGTTCAAGTAAAATTGATCATTCAAGGTTTTCTCCACTTATGGAAATTAAAAGTCTTATGTTAGAGAGGTGCAAGCCACTCTTTAACCCTCTGCAGAGACAGAAGTCTTCCCACCCTGAAGAGCAGATGTTTCACTACCAGAAACAAAAGAAATTTAAGGAACTTAAAAAATAAAATGTTAATAAAATGGGTTTTAGATCCATGATAAAATAAGTGTTAAATTTTTCATAGGAAACATGCTCAAACCACACACTTTTAATGCATGTGTCCATCAATGTCCACAGAAAAAATTCCTTAAGAAGTATTTGAATGTGCAATAAAAATGGTTAGAAGAAATAAAGGAAATATTTTATTAAAAAAAAAACAAACTAACCTAATTTCAAAAATCTCAAAAAATGACTGCACAAAAACTAGTTAAAAACCAATTTATAATTGACTATTTTGGTTTAACTCTGTTAGGCAGTTAAAACCAAAGCAGATACTCTTTCAATGTCTTCCAATACAATTAGGGAAAGAAATGGAAGACCAAGAGTGGGAAAACTCATGGATTGAGATGTAGACAGTAAAATACATAAAAGAAACTTGAACTTTGAACCAAATGAAAACAGAGAATTCATTCACTATTTCCCAACCACAAGCAGGTGTGCAGGCTTCTCCAAAAAAAAGGATTCCATCCCATGGTCAATTGTGAAGACAAATGCCATTGTGACCTTCTTTTTCCCCCAGATTTTATTACTGAACATGATTCCATATGATGTGGAATACTCCTTTAGTGAGTTAGGGTCAACTGCCCTGGCTGTCTTCCCTCCCAGATTCCTGTGTACTCCCAGTTTCCTCACTGATAGGGTAGTGTGAGGACTGGAAAATGCCCTGACTCTCCCTAAACACGGAATTTAAAAAATCTTTGCAATTGAGAATATGTTTTTCCAAATTGCTCTCTGGGATTAAATTCCTCTAAGAGGATAGAAATTAATAATATCTTAATATTCTTAAAATCTGTTATCTTTTTAAAATACAAAAATATTATCTGTGCGTAAAAAATTATTAACTATTAAAGTGAAGAGGAGAAAGCTCTTCGACCTTGATTTAAAGTTTTTTCTATCTTTATTTTTCATAAGGAAATGGAAACAAAATCAAGCATTTATCAGTTTAGGTAAAAGACTATTTCAGAATTGACAAAGTGTCAGTCTATTGGTGAGGAGTGGAAAACCTACTTTCACTTAACTTTAAGTATTGTTTTTAACAAATCCATGTGTACTGGTAAAGTCAAAATCCATATAATAGAGAGATAAGAGAGCCAAATACAATTTGTCATGTATGGCAGATTTGCTAAGGTTTTCAAATATTTTCTCATGGTTTTGAGAGCTATGAATTACTCTAATAGCTTAAGAATAAAAGACAGATACATTAACATGCATAAGGGGTACAGAAAATAGATGTACAACATATTTTTCCTCATGTAACCCACAAGTTCCACAAAAAAATAAACAAAAAACCCACCTATATCTACAACAGAGTAAATGTACAGAAAATTTCAACTCTTTATCCTATTAAACTTTTATTTTCCTGCACTGCCCAGGGGAAATGTCTTGAATACAATCAGAAGATTCTAATTTTTGAATATTTCCTGGCTTCCTCTCTTTCCCTTTTGTAGCAAATCAGGAAAGACAGGTCATTCTGGGTTGTGACACTGGTAACCATGTGTATGAATTAAATATTTCCTGTCTCTGGTTCAACATTAAAACAGCATAAAGCAGGCTGAAAGCTGACAACACAGACATGAGGAGCAGTTCTTTTTCCTCAGAGAATCTTTCAGGAATGATGGAAAGCAACTGCTTCCCGCAAATCCCAGCAAAAGGGTTGGATCAATTCCAAAGTTACCTTTGGAAACTTGAAAGTTAGTTTCAATCTGGTTCTTCTTCTTTCATGTTGAGGGAGAACTAAGGATATCACAGATAAAGGGTTTGTTGGTGGTTTTAGGGTTTTGTGTGGGTTTGGGCATTTTTTGAGGGGCTGTGTATCTAGGATAGAACAGGTCTCATAACAACATAGTTAGAATAAATATGTAAATCAATTTTTTCATGCTGTCCCATGATTTTGTCATAAGTATTGAGCTATAAAGAAATCTTGAATACCTGAATAGTGATAAAATTGGTGTCTGCCACTTTCCACACACAGTATAAGTGTGGCAATGGGTACAAGACCCTCTTAAGCAAGAGATTACATTGGGGCTTTTAAGTTCAGAAATCAGCTGACCTTGGAGTTACAAGGACATCCTCTCACCTCAGGTAAGGTTCTTATCTAAATAAAATTCAAACACTATATCCTCTTTGAACTTTAGTGCATGCTATATGCTATGGAATATAAAACAAAATTGTAGGAATCTCATCTTTTTCATCTTCATATCTTCAACAGAAATATGTAAATAATTTACTGTACTAATAGTGAACAAATTAACAATCCTTAAACAGAACACAAAATTTTATTGAAATGACTTGTTTCAGCAATTCTTGACTAAAATATACATATATATATATTTTAAAGTAAACTTCGATATTCTGAAAATATATTTTATTTCGGGGAAAATAGAAGTTCTTATGTAAAAACTCCAGAATTTTTTGATGTAATTTGTATACCCACAACAGTCCACATAAGAGGATTTTTTATTCATTTATTAAGATTTACAATTTTGAACTACCAAACAAATTAGAGTACTAAATTATCTCAAAAAACAAAATAAAACTATATCAGAAAGTGATGGTAAATAGTTTTCTCTGCTGAGGTTTTTTTTATGATGGCACATAGTTTGCAATGATTTATGTCCTGAGTAAGTCTCTAAACATCTACCCTTTATTCTCTGGCTCACCAATGAGAAGCAGCTCCATCTCTCTGGCCTGCTCTCAGGGCATTAAATACTCTGCAGCTCACTGGGCAAATTTGGGAAATAAGCATCTATGTGCAACCCTCTACCACGACAGATATCCCTTGCTCAGAGACAGCCCAGAGACAGCTTCTGCCATGGCATCAGATTCCAGACCCTAATACTCACCCATCCCCATGTTACAGACACCTGATTAGTATAATGGCATTCCACTTCTAATATCAATATTTATTCTTGTGGTTTAATACCAAATTGACTGTGCAGGGAGTAAATGGACTTGAAAACCAATGCACTCTCCCTTACAGATATGTTTAATGTTGGCAAGTGTTTTATGACCTCGTTTTTCCATGGGGGAAAAAAAATGCAGTCTCAGAGAACGCTCATGTTGGCCAGTGTAAAGTCCTGTCTGTGCTGTGATCCAGGTCTCTCCCTGAGTTACTCCAGTTCCTGTCAAATAAAGGGTTGGGCAGAGAATATCTATATCTGATCAGCCCATTCATTTTTTGAAGTTCCTGAACAGGTTGTCACCATTGCAGGTGCTCTCAGTCTGCTATTTTTGAAGATTCTTTGCAGCTCTCACAGAGACTGGTGTGTCTCTTGGCTTTAATTTACAATCTCACTGCTATCTCAACCCTTATGGTTGAATTTCAGCCACTCCTAGCCTATGTCATTTGCCACAGGGCCCCAAGAAATACGGGAAGAAGCTGAGAAATTTGGGTTTGTTCTGTCTGAAGAAGAAAATTCTCCAGGAGACAATTGCTGTCTACACTGCCAAATGAGACAGCATGGAGAAAATGAAGCCAAAACTCCTCCCTGATGTGGAGAGCAGGGAGTGGAGGAAAGAATGAGAGAGGTGGATTTTGTAGGTAACAAACAGAAAGTGGAAAAGACAGGACAACACACAGGAAAGGTAAAGAGAAAATATGAAGACAAAACCAAAATTTAGAAGCAATAGAAAAATCCTTATATTTTTTTTCACCTCATGTTTGCAAATCCAGTCTCAGGGGGCTGTTTGCATTTTCTTTTAGAGGAGTGAAGTTACATGTTTAGATTTAGTGACCTGCAGTGGGGCGCAGTGTTTTCACTTTTAAGATTATTTGTCTCTGTTATTATCTTCAATTTGTGCATTAACTGAAACTTATGCTTTTGAAAGAAGTGACTGAATTCTCCACAGGTGCCAAACATTGATGTGGTTATCTGAAAATTAGTTTATAAAGATGAAGACTTAAGGACCTGGCTCAGTTTTTGTGAGAATATAGTCTCAAGTTACAAGTGCAATGGGCTGTGTCATTTTAAGTAAATATAAGTGGCATATTTAATGGTAATAATATTCTAACACATTAAATATCACAACAAATCAATTTAAGAAATTAAATGAATGTAAAAGCCTATTGATATAAAAACTAAATTCTGAGTTTTGCATTGAAAGACAGGAAAAGAGGTAGCAATATGTCTCACTTACTTACCACCTCTACTAAATTAATAAATTGCTGGATTAGTTTTGATTAAACCTAATTACAAGGAGTAAAAAAGCAATGATATAAAATTATATTTTAATTTAAATTAATTAAATTAAATTTATTTAAATGAAGGTTCAGGATGCAACTGTATCCACAGAGTCATATGAATAAGATTCCTACTAGGAGTTATATTTTTCTCACCAGGAAAATACAGAATGGGTGTATTAGAAATAATAATGTGCTTTGGAAAGGCTCAAAAATTCATTTAAAAAAATAGAAATAAGAAAAAGTTATTGGAAATACTAGAGCCTTTAAGGGAGTTATTCTGTGTTTCTTTTTTCTTTCTCATTGAAATTCAACTTTCTTTGTTAATCAGTGGCTTTGAGTGTGGAATGTTCAGATATAGTAGGATGCTGCTTAGAATGGATATTCATAACCTACTTTGAATTTCATGGAGACTAATGATGTCTTTCTCAGGTGGCATGTAAGATTTGTCTCAGAGAAATATGTTTGGATCTAATATGTGGGACCAAACATGAAATTCAGTTGTTTCTTACATGAAGTTACCATGAGCTCTCAATACAACAGTCATGTGTGTGCATATCAGTAGTATAAGACCTAAATATGGTTCCCATAGTCATTACTTAGCATTTGTAGTAGGAAGTGCCTAAATAACTGGCGGGAGGAAAAACAACAGGAATAGGCAATGAAGGAGGGTTTTTAAGCCTCCTTGTTAACTTCTGGCAGAAACTTTTGATGAAACCAGATCTGATTTTGGTCCATGCTTAACATCAGTGGTCATATGCTCTGTTTTGTCATAGGCAACTACCAGAAGAAGGTTTCTGTGCAAATAGCTGCTGGGAACAATGATTTTCACTTCTCCAATTACTATTAGTAATATGTTAAGGGTCTCACACCTATCACTTCTCTCCATGCTGGTCTCATAATCAAGGTTTATCATGAAAAGTATGGAAATAACTTGTGGTCTTTAAAGAGGAAATTTTAGAGTAGCATTAATCTCCACTGCAGCCTTTACACTTTTATTGGTTTAGCTTACTAGGTCAAAGGACTAAAAATATTGTCAAAAAAATAGAGATTTATTTTTATTATTGTTCTTTTTCTTTGCATTAGGAACTCTCTAGCTCTACAGGTAAGGTCACCAACTAGTTGGACATTATTAGACCATTCAACCCTTTCCAGGTTTAAACTAGATTCTTCAGTTGCCCTGAAATATCGATCTTAATTTTTTTATTATCATGATCTATCAAAAAAGGATTGCAGAAAATATTCTAAAGTAAATTACAATCCTTGTGTGAAATTTATATTTATCATTACTAAGTAAATAATAACCACGGTATATTTCCATAAATAAATTCTAGGAAAATCAGCATCTGCCTTCAAGCATGTAAGAATATTTTCCTGTCAATATATTAATCAGAAGTTATTCATATAACTTCATGTAAATTAAGCATATTTCATTGTGGTTTTTTTATATCCTAGTGTGACTCTATCAGTCTAAAATACAGTTTTCATTTCAATGCCTGTACAGCAAAATATTATAAAGCAAGGAGGAAGAGATAACTTTCTTTATCTTCTATATGACCACTTTATTAGCTACAATTGAATGTGCAAGCTAATTAAATAATTATTTTCCCATTCATTTTAAATTCTGCTATAATTACATATCTATACTTTGTTCAAAGATGTGTGAATGTGTCTGTATATAGTTTTCTAAAGTTAGTAAATGCACCACTTCTTACTGCTCCCCATTTTTTGGACAATATCTTGCCAGAGGTCTGAGATCACAATCCTAACTATGAGAGAAGATTGGACAACTATCAGTGGGTTAATTTGCATAACTCAGTTGAACCCCATGGAGCTGTGCTGATTTATGCCGACCAATGATATGGTTTCACATTTGCAATTCTATGTCTAATATTAATTTCTACTTGACAAAAATTAGGCTTTTCTGAACACAAAATTATGGATTCTAATTTTAATGCATATTGGGTTTTCATGGCCAGGTTTTGCTAGTGGGGCAAGTTGTGGGAGTTTGCCAGAGTGGCTTCTGTAAAAGAAGCTTTCACCATGTCTGACAGCCAATGCCAGGTGCTTTAAGACAGACCCAAAGCTTGCCAAGGCCAAGCCTATCAAAGTAGTAATGCCTCTGTGATAGTAGTAGTACTACTACTCTGGTAGTAATGCCCCTGTTACAACATATTTAAGGAGAAAAAAAGGATTATGGCACAGAAATTATAGAGATCAGAGAAAAGAAGAGTGAGAATATATGCAAGCACACAGACAAGAAGGCCAGGGAGAAAGGAAGGGAAATAGGGGCTCCAGGTGCTGAGATTCCACTGCAACCTGTGAAGAAGATCATGATGAGACAGCTGTCCCCATGCAGCCCATGAAGGACCATGGTGGATGTCTGAAAGTAGGCTGCGACCCTGTGGGGAAGCCCACATTTTAGCAGGGGCCTGTCAAGACCCAGAGACCTATGAAAAGAGAAGCCCACACTGGAGCAGGTGTCATGGTGGGACTTGTGACCCCATGGGGCTCCAACGCTGGAGCAGTTCATGAAGTACTGCAGTCTGTAGAAAGGACTCACACTGGAGAAGTACATGAAGGACTGGACCCCACACTGGAACAGGGACTCCTCCCCTTGAGAAGGAAGCAACAAAAGAAACATGATCTGCTTATAACACCCATTCCTGATCTCCTGCGCCTCCCAGAAGGGTGGCCAGTAGAGCCTGTGAAGAAGGGAGAGGCAAGAGGAAGACATTTTTAAGATCTGTTTTATTTCTCATTACTCTACTCTGCTTTGTTTGATTATTAATTAAATTAATTTCCAAAACTTGAATTTGTTTTACCCATGACAGTAACGAGTAAGTGATCTCTCCCTGTCCTTATCTGAACTGTCAGGTCTTTCATTACATTTTTTCTCCCCTGTTCAGCTGCAGAGGGGAGTGATTGTGCAGGTTTGATGGGCACGTGGCACCCAGCCAGGGTCAACCCACCACACTCTTATTGATCTAAAACTAGAATAACGTGAATTACTTCAGTCCTTATGTGACTGAACAAAATCTACCCATATGCATTGAGCAGAATAACAAGACACATGAAATCATCCTCGGGAAATGATTATTAGTGTAATTTCTTTTTGTTTGTTTAAATAAAAGCTACCGACAGGATTGTATGTTCTGCAGCGTGGGTTTATTCAGCTTTTAGCAAGCCAGCTGTGTGGAGTCAAGAGCTCCTTCAGAGAGCCCAAAGAGAAGAAAAAAGCAACAACCTCTCAGTGAACATGAGTGCCCTTCGGCTAAAGTGTACATAAATTCTATTATCTGATATCTTTCCTTTTTCAAAATTTTAATTGAACATGGACATAAAACAAATGTGAATTCATACATCTGGTATCTGGGAGATTTTTCTAAACATCTAAGTCTCCTTATTTTGCTCATGAGAGAAGACGCATGCACTGTCCTTTTTGATGATAATGCCACGGGAAACAAAACCAAGCTGAGAACCAATATAAATGCACTGTTGGAGTCTTGTTCAATGTTATGTGTTATTTTCTTAACTCTGAGAGTTGGAGGGTATGGAAATAAAAGCTTTTAGCAGAACAGCCCATATGGTGAATGCACAATGTGTGATCAGGACAGAACAATTACTATGACTAGTCCATGAGTGTACATTTCAGTGATTTTAATTAGTAATAAGAATATTTTCATACCCTCAGATGCATGTCATGATTTTTGTCCTGCTTTACCAAAATCTCCCCTTCTATTTCTATCTAAGGGCAGCTACAGAATCTCTGAATCACAGTTATGAAGAAGAGTGGACTAGTAAAGAGAATAAAAACTTGCATGCTTTGCATATTCTTTCATTAACGCTATCAGAGCTATTGCTCTTTTGATGAGAAACTCATGAAGTGACACACAGTCACAGGCTTCTATCAATATATGAAATAATTCCTGCAAAAGTCAGAAATAATTCATTCAAGGTCTTTAACCATGGTTTTCAGATGCTCTTGAACTTATTATCTGCAGGGATGCTGCAAAACAACCCAGGGGTCTTGACCATTATTTGAGAAGGTTAGATGCCTGTTGCAGCCTGAGTTCCTCTTTTAAAGGGAACAAGGAAGGATACATGGTGGTTTGCATTCAGTCCTAACCACGCTGTGGAGGTTAAAATGGATAAGGCAAGAATAATTTTGAAAATGGATAAGGCTGGACTCAGAAGTGGCAAAAACACTGCATTCTGGAAATGAGGTTTAGACAGAAAACAGAATCTGCGAAATAGATAATGTTGATGAAGGAGAGCTGTTCAGTCCAGGCCACCATGAATAGTAATGAGATATAGACTGCTGAGACAGACAGTTGCTACTTATTGCCAGTGATATATAGAGAGATTATGCATCAAGTAGAATCCTGCAAGCTGTGTGTGTTGCTATATAAGTTCCAACTCTGTACAGTATGCAAAGTCAGGGGTTTCTGACTCTGCAAAATTCATTAAGCAGTCTGTGTAGAACTGTAGCCACTGAGATGCTCAGATCATCATTACCAGGAAGCCATCTTGTAGGGAAAAAAAAACCAAAAAGACCCCAAACTCCAACAACAAAAAAAACCCCAACTTGTAGTAGGATATAAACACTGATTTCCTTGGCATGCTGCTGTACTGACCAGATTTTAAGTAATGTATGGTCTGCGACTTGTAATAAAGTAACAGTCAGTTATAAATGTGCAGCAATTTTTCAATGAGCTCTTGATCATTTGTCTCAGATAATGCATTTTTAAAGGTACTTAGTGTGGGTAGAAAGGATTGTAAATGAACACTACAAAATATAAATCTTGACTTACTATACCACAGCAATAAGAACTCAAGATGTCTGTACAAGATGGATACTAATAGCACGTTCCCAGTGCATATACTTAGCCCTGATAAAAACTACATGAATTCACATGTCTACTGATTGCTAAAGCTTTGTCTTCTATTTTCGTGTTTCTTATTTTGTTCCATTTAATTTTTTTTCTCCTCCTCTGACTCTTGCTATCACAAATTCCATATGCATATCATCTCAACCTTTTTCTGGTTTTGAGAAAACTTAAGTCCCCATCCTACACAAGAAATGAGCTTGCAAAGAAAGCAGACAAAATCAGGCAATACCTTGGCCCCTACAGATTACTTTTCTATACATGGGTCCCCATACCATTTGTTTTGGAATGAGTATGTTCTGAAGACCCGTAGAAAAACAGGGAAAAAATTATTCTCAGGGAAGCCCATGAGTTTTTCCAGCTTAACTTCCTACTTGATGTGTGTGTAATTTCAGAGCTAGATGAGGTTGTTCTGAGTCTTGTACAGCTGTGGTTTGAGCAGCCTGAGGAATGAAGATTCCACAGAAATTTAGTTCCACGATCATCTTTTGGGATTATATCCCATCTGGGCCAACATACTTATAACTCCTGTGGGAGTAATGTGTTGGAATTGTTTCTTAACAATCTACATGGTGTTGCAACCTGCACCTGAAGGCACAGGGTTACTGAAGTTCTTGTTAATGGATCACTTGGGGAAAAATAGAGTGAAACAACACTGACAGACCTGTGATTTATGTATTTATATATGGCAGTTTTATTTCAGAACAATTTGATTGAAATGGAAAGCAGTTTTTTAATTGTTTTAGTTATTATCCATAGAAATTTAGCAACATAGAAGTATAAAAGTCTTGTTTAAGAAAATACATAGGGGAAAGAAAGAAAGAGAAAGAAAGGATAAAAGTAGATAAAAGATAGTGGAGAAGACGATATCACCACCCATGGAAGCAGTGATGAGCCTCAAATGTGACAATTTTGATGCCCATTGATTGAAGTGATGGGTGCAATCTTTATCCATTGGAGATGGGGGAAGCCCATGAAACAAAGTTCAATGGTTTGACCTACATTCAGGTTTGGGTGGGAATGCTCAGGTCCCTCCCCTGAGCAGATAAACTTCTTCACTGCTTTTTACAACACTCTGGATTGTGCAAAGTTCTATGGTGGAAAGCCCCAGAAATGAGCCTGGGGGTGTTTCAGGAGTCTCTGATGGTTCATAGCCCATTTCAATGACATGACTTCTGTTTTGCCCTGCTTCTCTCACTTTAGTTGAGCCAGCAGTGCCTATCAGAGGGGAAATGGCATGACAGAAGCATCACACCACCTCTGCAGGATTTCATCTTATTGATCTTTTTTCTTATCTGGCCAGAAAACAGCTTGCTAAAGACATTAGTTGCAGTAATCAGGTACACAATAATTCTGGGGCTCAGTCATTTTGTATATAAAAAATGAGTTTGTCATGCTCATCCTCTGGTAGTGGATGCAAACCCCCTTTCTTTCAAGCGGATCAGAAATTTTCACCACTACCCTGCCAAGCCTCTCCTCCTCCCCTTCAGTTTGGGGGTACAAACCTGGCCTCAGCAAAGCAGCTGTTGCTTTTGCAAATAACTAGTTGTTTGAGTCATTAGCCTTTGACATTTCAGCCTCTCATATACAGTACGTAGTTGTGATTTTTGATCTGACATAACTATATCTCACAGTTCCATTTTTTCACTCACCTTGATTGTATAAATTAGTTTCAAATTTAATTGCTTCATACTAGAAACAGCTTTTGAACACTGCAGAGATTTAACCTTTGCAATTTTGAAGATTTAGTAATTTGCCTCTATTCATGCCTGCTTACTCTTTGCTCAGTAATAACCTTGAAAACAAAGAGAATAAAGATAAGAGTATTTTTTTGCATTTCATGACAAATTATATACAGTGTACTCTAATTATTCTTTCAGCATGCCACCTACAAGGAGGGTCAACACTCTGGAAAAGGCATGAGGCCCTCTCATTACTCAGTTCCTCCAAAGACTTTCCTTTTATCACTTCTGCTAGAGCATACAAGATCTGGAATGCTCTCCTGCTCATGCTGCCGGAGGAATGCTGCCACTTACAGAATCAATACTCTGAGAAAATATTTTGGGTGCACTCTTTAGGAATTTTTTTCAGAAACTGCTCAAAGGAATCCTACAGCAGCAACAAATAGGTGCTCTGACTCACCAAAACACACTTACAAATGGCAGATATAGTCGTACAACCTGTCACCTGTGGGCTAGCTTTATAAAATACAGTGTGTAAATTTAGCTCTACATCTATTACAAAGATATCACTTAATCTTAGTTTAAGAAGCTGTTGATCACATCTTCCCCATCCCCAGAAAGAAAGCTGAGGTCCAATGCATTTTCCTGGGTCCTGGTACTCTTAGATGATCTTAGGCCAGGACTGCACAGCTTGTTAATTTCTTCTCTGTATTCTTCCACAGCAGTCGTTCCTTGTGTAACCTGTGAGGGGATGTACAAAGCTGGTTACTTTTTTCAATAATAGGTGTCTGGTTGTCCATTACAGATTAAAGCCATCTCTTGCTTCACATTCCTTTTCAGTTGTGATAACTTTTATGACATCCTAAATCCAGTTTAAATATTGTTAAACTGGGTTAGAGATAAACAGTGCATTCGTGGGTGAGGGATCAACTATTCATCATTTCCTCCCTTATAATTTTAACTGGCCAGATGGCTTTACAAGACCCTCAACACTACTTGAGTTACAATGCCTCCCACTGCTTCTGTAAAGTGTTTGTAATTCAACTTGTGTTGCAAAATATCTTTGGGTTGCTTCCTGTACAATCAATGCCCTAGATACTAAAGAACCAGGCTCAAAAGTGATTCGAGAAATCTAAAAAAATGTTTTGCGTGGGCATTCAACCTAAATACAGATTCAGAATTACCCAAATTTCACACAGCCCTAACTTCATATTTTAAAATAATTGTTTGATATTCATTTTTCCATTTCCTCTGCAAATTATCAGCTAACATTTTTTGTGGGTTTTTCTCTTCATTCTTGAATCTACTCTAGCTAATGCAGTGTCCATTTTCAAAAATCTGCCAAACTTCAAAAAATGCTGATGTTATTAAAAAACCCTGCTCAGAAAATATTTCTTTGTGGAAGCATAAACTATAAAAGAAATACTGGGAGCATTCTTACTTATTTTTCTCCATTCTGGAACTAATGGTGTCTTTTGTATTACAGCTTCCATTCTGTACAATAAAGCGTAGCACGTATACTCTTTGTTCTTTGGTTGGAGCTTTTGTTTTTGTTGGCTTTTGGGATTCATTTTTTAAAATCTGGTCATAAATTAAACTCCATACATCATTCTTTTTGAGTCTCTGTTATTTAGGACATTTCTCTTTCATGTACTGTTTTCATTTGAAGTTGATACTACAATACTTAATACAAGATCACGTAGATTATCCAAACAATGAAGAGTAATTTTTTTGAAAATTAAATCTGAAAATACGTATTGTAGTCTTAAATGTTTCTTTTAATTAATTATTTTATTTATTAATTTGCATTAATCATTTAATCTCCCAAAATAAAATTTATTAATAATTGAAATACCAAAAACATATCTCTCAAATTTTTTGCTATAAGTTCCTATATTTATGCAACATATAAATTGATGTTTACAGTTATAAAAAGCTGTAAAAAAAACTGTTCAACCTCAATATTTGGAGCAGGATTTGCTACAAGATAAAATTTCAGCAGTGGAGCAGTTGCATCCCTTAACATTTTCAGGAAGATGAAGCATGTTTGCAGAAAGAGATTATGGACAGAAAGTAGAATCAGGCAACCAGAAATTATTGAAGAGTGTCAAGATTACATGAGCAGAAGATACCAAAAGTTGTAAGTCCGAGGTAAATTGTAGATGAACAGAAAATGAGAATGGAAGCATTTATCAAATCTCTAACCTGCTCAAGATTGCAATTAAGAAATTATTATAAGGAAAAGTAAAGATGGGGCAAATGGCAGAATAACAGCAAACAAGCAAATATAGGTTATACTGTTCTTCCTTCCTTGCAGCACTAGACCACAGAAATACATAAAATACAGTAATACTTGTTATTGAAAAAGACAATAAAAACCCTTCTACAATATAGCAGCTATATTTGGTGCTGATGAGATGGATTCGTAGAATTTAGAATTGCATAACTCTGCTTCTCAGCATCTCCTGGATGAGAATATGAGGTACTTTGAAGGATAATAGAGAAACTCTCAAAAAGCACAGCTTATCCTAGCAAATTTCCTTCTGATATTTCCATTGGTACTATTTTCTTGTTCTAGTATTGTCTCTTGTTCTCACAGTAGTAAATGCAATTCATGATGAAGAATAGAAGGGAAAAGACTGTAGTTTTAAGAAATGATGAACACAGAGAACAGCTTTCCTTCCATATAATTTTGTGAATAATACAAATATCTGATATAAATTTTTGTTTTCCAATACATGCTGAAGTACTGAAGTTTTGAACAACATGAGAGCAAATTTGGTTTAATTTCTGTTTAGGACTGCACACAACTTTTATTTTTGAAAGCATCAAAAAAAAAAAATCTACATTATACTTTATAAAGTTTGGTGTCTAATAAGTAAATGTGTGTATACTAAATAGGTAATTTAAGTGTGGACTTATTTCTCCATACCTATTAAAATTTGTCTTTACCATTGCTACTTCATGTGCATCATTTTTGACAATTACAATTTGAAATTACAGGGAGTTCACAAGAATGAACAGTACATAAAGGCATAAATACCTTGTAAAGAATCCACTGTGAAAAAACTTTTAAAATTTATAAGTAGGTGCTGCATATTTCCTGATAGAAAAGAGCTGAGAAAAGAAAAGCAACACCTGAGCATAACACTATTTTCTCACAAGAACTTTTATTTTTGATTTGTAAATGCTACAATAAAATATATACAATGTAAATATATCTTACATAAAATAAGATACAGGTCTCTCAAGATGGGCTTTATCCTGAGATTCAGATACTTGAATTAATTGTGTCTGCAATATAGCTGTTAGTAACATTTTGTGAACTCTGCACTTTTGTTTTGGATTAGGAATTGAACTTTTATTTAATCTTACTTTTAAATGGGATTGGTCATGACCTTCAAAATGTCAATTGATGTTTACACTGCAGTTTTAACAAAGGCCATTTGAGGACTAAGTTGAAGACATTTATCATTACTCTAGGTGGTGATGGAAGTGAATTGCACAGAGTACAAACACAAAAAAATCACTTAAAAATGGGAAAACATAAATGGAAAAGAAAAAGAAGTCTCTGACCAAGGATAAATTTTGATGCAGCGGATCATGCAGTCACGATCCTACAGACCATGGTCTTACAAACAGGTTCTGAGTCAGCATGCCTTTTCAGTCATATATTTACACTACCCTGCTGCCTCACAGATACCCAGATTACTCTTATTGTAAGGACCATAGTTCAAGATAAAACATATTCATAAATATATTATGAGTTTGAAGCGACATTACTTGGAGCCGCATTACATATCAGGATGATTTTCACAGAAAAACTGCAACAATTTATCAGATATGGAGTATCCTGGTACAGGTCAAGAAAATGCTGAAACACTTTGTTTCAGATGAGATCCTCATATGTGTTTGACAATTTTGCACAGGTCTAAGGCTGCATTAGTTAGCATAAATTAGCCTAAATTAGCATAAGAACTTAAGTTAGATTTAGAAGTAATGCTATAAGGAAAACACATGAAATGGAAATAATGATAAGATGAGAACACTTAAGAGTTGCTGAATGTTCCACAGCTGACATTTGGATGTATTTAAACACAGAATGATCAAATTGGACTAGTTAACACTAGTTTGACTTCAGATTATCAGAATTAAGAGCATTTTCTTGAAATATTTATATTCAGATAGCTTCACATTAGTAATTTTATGATAATATGTCTGACATAGAACTGTGACATTTGGTATTTGCATCTCAGAACACAAGGCTGAACAAATCTTGGTTTTGCAGATAATGTTTATATGTAATTTCACCAAGTGTTTTAGTGAATGTATATATTAAAGAAACTTGTAATAGGTTTTTTTTCAATTGGTTTACAGCTCACAAACTTGTTTTTTTTAGCATTCCAGTTCTTTGAAATAAGTTCAGCTGTTATTGTTCAAAATTCTGACTTTCTTCCCACCTCTGCATGATCAAATTCCTTCCTTTTCCTTTTTCCAGCTTCATCTCTTCTAGCACTCAATTTTCTGTTGTCAGATTTGTTGTTGTAATTATTCTCTGAGATTTAAAAGGGAATTTCATGTCTCCAGTAGTGCATCTGATACATCTGTTTTTTTCTAATAAAATCATCAGAATTTATATATTCTAATTATCTTCTACATGGCTGATGACTTGAACCTTTGATAGAATAACACAGTTTTTAACTCTACAGAGCAGACACCAAAAGGTAACATGGCCTACAAATTCAGTAACAGAAGGGCTTGAGTGGGAAGATGTAAGTAGAAATATTGTGAGTATTGTGTCTGAAATGAGCTGTAGACAAGATGTCTAATCAAGAGAGAAACTGGCTAAACTGTGAAAAAAGAGAAAACAGAGAACTAAACCAAATTCAGAGTTCTTACTACAAAAATGGTCTTTACACTCATGTTTGCTTAAAACCCCTTGCAGGTGTCATCTAACTAAAGTCTAGTTCCTGTTCTGGAAAATCTAACTTACTTATGCCAGTTCTCGTTAGTATCTCCATCAAATATCCTTTAAGTCACACCTGACAATAGGAAAAAATGGATACAGTTAAATGTTTTTGTCTTGGCAGTGGGAGAGAATTTCACCTTGATTCCAAGGATATGAAGGACAAGAAGAGAATGGGAGTTAATAGCAGGAATTTATGGGTTAGAAATCATGCTTAGCCTATGACATAGCTTTCTATGATGAGTTGATTGGTTCTGTGTGATGGGAGAGCATTGAAGGCTATTTTTATTTCATTAAGGCTTGCAATAATGTAATACCAAAGCTATCTGATGAAGTACAGATTTGATAAGTAGAGAGTGAGGGGGATTGAAAATTTAACTGACTAATCCTGGGTTGGGTAGTTTGGACTATACAGTCTCCAGAGGACTCTTGACTTCAACAATTCTGTTGAATAATGACTAAGATTCTGTCAAGATAATGTCAATTCAGTTTACATAATGACTAAGATTATGATGGTGTTATGGTGTTTTCTATTGACACGAGGCAATAGAAAGTGAGGTAACCTCAACAAGAGATCTAGCCTACTCTGTGACATAAAAACTGAGGTATGAGTAAGATGGGAATAGCAGTTTGTTAATATTTTCTCTATCTCCCCCATATACACATGGTCTGTAAATAACACACACGTGACAGTGCAAGTGTTAGCACCAGGGTCTTGGAAAATCATATTATTCACTCCAGCTTGCTGATTTCTCCAAGTACTGAGAGATGTGCAACAGTTTCAATGTCATCTTGGCCCTTTGGCATGATGGCAGTTGTGCATGGATGTGTGTGGGCTGTGTGAGTGGATGGAGACTTATTTTAATTATTCATTGCTTCTCAAGTTTAATAGCTGGCATGAGCTGCCAATGATGACTTTAAAAAAGTTAGATTTTGCTTAGATTTTCTATTTCTTTTCTAGTTTTTACTCAGGTGAGGTTGAAATATGATCAAAGACTGGGACAAGGTTCGCATGAGCTGCTACCTTAGGGAAGTATATTCCTTTATTTAATTTCCAATGAGCTTGACAAGCACTTGTCTAATGGTCGTGTCCTCATGTGTAATTCACACATATTGCAAAAACACTTCTGAGACAGTAACTTCAATAGAATTGCTTTGAATATGTTTGAAGTTCAGTATGATTAGGCTGGAAAATTACAGCATCATCAGTCTTGGGACTGCAGAATTGCTGCTGTTAATATACTAATTCCAACTAGGACTAAAAAAGGTCATTTCAGACTTTGTAGAGCAGCATCCACAGAACTAACACATTAGGAGAAATTGGAAAAAAAACAAAAAAAAACCTTTCAAAGGATTTTTTATTTATTTATATTTCTTTGACCTATCTAGGACTCTGTAAATGGATTTTAGCCCTCTATTGTGATACAATTAGGCCCATATTGTAAAGGACTTCAAGCTATTTGGGTCACTTGTTGTTTGTTACAGGATGGCAGAAACAGTACAACATTTTCAATAATATTTTCCCCCCCCCCCCAAACAACCAAAACACTGTCTTTGACCATTTATGCTGAGCTTTTGAAACAGACATGTACCTAGAAGGACAACCTGACTCTTCTAAAACATCTAAAAAAAAAAAATTAAAGAACAAAGCAACAGGGCTCTTGTCTTAGTGGCACTGTCTCCAACATTAAAATGAATATTCAGGCGATGATGGTAAGCTTATGATCATGGTCAAAGGAAAAAGAAAATATTAACTATAATAAATCACAGACAGAATAAATTGATAAAAATAAACATTTTTTGCTTAAAAATCAGTTCTGGATTTCTTATACATATTTTTGTTGTTTTATATGTAAGATTTCCAAAATGTATGCTGAATGCAAAGGAGACATAGAGCAAAATATCCTTTAATTACAAAAACTGAATTTTTTAAATTGAATTTTTACTTGGTTACCAAACATAGATGTCCTATGTGCTTTTCTCTCATTTTAAGCCTGTCCTGATGAGAATTAGCTAAGCAAAGCATCTCAAATTGAGCTATGAAACGTGCATTTGGAAGTGTGACTGCCAGAGCCTTGGGAATGATCGGACTGGAAAATTTCCTTAACACTTGAGAAAACTAAGGGTTTCTCTACCTTTAGAAGATCAGAGGGGTATTTTTATTTTTCTTTTTGCAGCTACCTAATAGAACATCATAGTGGTGACAGGCAGACTTTTTTCCAAGGTGGACAGCAGAAGGATGAGAGACAATGAACACAAACCTAAAAATCCTGTGAAATTATGTCTGTATAGAAAATCTGTCTCACCATGGAAGTGATCAAGTGTTAGAGGGAGTTTTTATAAAAGTGTCGAATTTTTGTCATTAGAGATTTTTAAAAGTCAACTAAAAGGCCTTAATGGCATTAGAGAATATTAAGGAAGGCCTTGGTGCTATTACAACAATTAAGTGATATTTAATGAGTATTGCATCAGTGTGAAAGCAGTCCAAAAATAAACACATGGATAAAACTATATAATTTTATTCTTATTTTCCTCCTGGTTGATCTTTTTTTTGTTTGCTTGTTTATTTGTTTTTGGTTTTTTTTTTCAGTCAGGTAACTACCTGGTGTTTATTGGTTTTATATGTTACAAGTAAAAAAAAAAAATCCAGGCTGTTCCTTTAAATCCTTTAAAATAACATCTTGTTTTAGTGTTTCATTAAATACCACAACTCACACTTATATTTTTCAAAAAATTATTTCAGAAAAAGAAAGGATGTTTTATCGCTAAAGTTTAGGTTTCCTGTTGTCATCATACTGCAAAGCTCTCATACTTTCTCAGTGATTTCTCATGGGCAGCCCCTCACAGCACTAACTCCTTCACAGCCAACAACTCCCTCTCTCCCCTCAACCAGCTAACCCACTCTTTTGTAGCACTCTTCTTATTGGACACGGCTGTGGCCTGTTAAAGGCAGGCCTGTTCCTAATCTTTGGTGATTAGTACAGTTGCAACTCCTCAGGTATGAGACTACCTTCTGCACTGTCTTTATTTTCTTACACTCTATCCCTCCACATTTACCTATGCTGAACTTTGAAGATTAATTACTTTAAAAAACAAATTACTTGGAATTTATACTTAAAGTACCAGAGAACAAAAAAAAAAAAAAAAAAAAAGGGTAAAAGCATTTTTAATGATACATAAGATGATGAAAAATATAGGAAGGAGAAACTGTTTTTTTCCCATATGAAAGTTTCAGGTGGTCATGGCAACAAGAATATAAACCAAAAAACAAACAGAAGAATAAAAGCTCTATGTAGCTAGGGAAGCTGAAATACATTCAGAATTTAATGTTGTGAGAGCATGTAAAAATTAGTCCACACTTACTGGAAAATCTGGAAAAGTATCCTAGAACACTTAATTTCCTGTTGTAAGAGCCCTTGTATCTCACTCATGAGTAAACAAGTTGCATCAGCATTTCTAGGACGGGAGTGATTGTGAATATTTAAACTCAATAGCAATTCTACCTGACCTTAGAGTGGTCAATTATTGGTAATAATAAGACATAACTTTTATGGGTGCAAGTACCTTCTACAGCAACAGCAGAGCTCAGTATAATACTAGACTAAGTATGTTACCCCACTAACTCACTTTTTATACTCTGATTTGAAATGTGAGGTGCAATATATCTTTGAGAATATGAAAGAACGAAATAAATCTTTGCTATTTATACCACAAATGAGAAGTCTTCCTAAGTTTCATCAACTGTATCAGTTAATTACTAATAAATTATAAAAATAAGACTATATTTTCATATCTTACTGTTTAAATTTGTCCTATACAGCTCACAAAACTGTTTTTGGTTGCGCATTTGGTTGCATCTTTTTGTCTCACTGTCTGACTATATGCAAGGAATACAAAAATGTTGCTCACATTTTGAGCTATTTTATCAAGGAATTGAAATTGTATGAATCCACAATAGAAAATGTGTTATTAAAAATAAAAAAATTTGGAAACTCTGAATTACATCATGTATGGAAATAAAAATGCACACTGTGTGAAATACCTGACACTGATGACAGTCAGTCTATATTAGCCATCCCTAGTTCAAAAATTTGTTTACAACCTCTAAGCAAGTCTTAACTATTTCAATGACAATGGCACATGGCACCCACAATCCCTAGCCTTAAGAAATATGTTAAGTGGAGATATGAAGGCAGAAAGAGGGGTTACATTTGAAGAAACTGCACCTGTCTTATGTAAAACACATTATCTGTAATACTCCAGGATGTGTTCTCTTTTCTGTCCAGCTTGTGTAGCATGCTGAAACAGAAACATAAATGAATATACACACACACACTGAAAGATGTTTCAGGAAAGATCTAGAAATGTTTTTCAAACCCATTCCCTGCCATTTTGTGGTCACTCAGGTTAATATAACCTGTCAGAAAGAAGAGGTGCTACCATTAGGCTGTCATAGCCATGGAATCATCAAACTAGTATGTGGCTGGGGCTCTGCTCTGCAGTATTTCAGACAGTGTGTTTGATGTTTCTCAAAAACCATTCTTACTGAGAACTTTAATTGCTCTGTAGGTGCTCATCTAAAGCAGAGGACCCGTCTGTTACAAGACTTTCAAAGTTTTTTGAGGGGAGACTAATATTTAATTTAGCAATGTGTACTTATTAATATTAATCTATCAATAGTAATTAATCTTTCAAATAGGTTTTATTCTACACAATTTAGAGGCAGGTAATTATCACGTTAGCTATCAGTTGGGAAGTGGCTATAGCTAGACTTAGGAAGTTGGATAGGCTTTTTCCTGCTTGGTAGATTTTAGGCTGGGGTTTTTTTGTGTGTGCGTGTGATTTTTTGTCTTTGATTGTGCCTTTTTTGTTTGTTTTTCTTTTTGTTTTCTAAATCTCTCAATGTAAGTTAAGTCCATTTTGCAAGTTATTTATAAGAGACTTGGAAAACAATTTATCCCCCTTACATTCACAGCAGCCTTTCATCTACTTGAATACTATTATCATGACTACTTTGTTATAGAATAAGCAGATAGAATGCTCAAATATTCCTTTGTATTGTTTTAGTATACTATTGTCTCATTTAGTATGCTATTATCTCACACTCTGAAAAAAATAATATTCCTATCCAGTAATTCAATATACCAGGTTCTGAAAATTCTGTTGCCTCCTTTTATTCCCCTAATTACTTGTTTCCTTCTTCTATACATGCCACTTTAATTTCAGTTCTTCCTATAGCTGCCAATCTTTATAGCCAAAATTAGTAAAACAGAAATTAAGTGAATAAATAAAGAGGAGGGAAGACTGGTGCTTGGCAGTTCAATATTCTGTCTGGCAGAGCTCTTCACTGCTTCTTTACTGTTTATTTTGGCTTATAAATTCTGTACTTCAGACAAAATCTACACATTACTTGACAGGATACAATAGTGCAGCAGTCAGGGAGCTGTCTCAGATTTGTGTGACAGAAACAGTGTAAAGTTACTCATAGATTGGTAGACCTTGTTTTTCATGGCATAACATAGGCTATACTTAGCAGAAGACAGTTGCATCAGTTCCTGTGAGACTCATCTGTGTGCAGGGAAATATTCAGCCGTAGGAAAGGTGACAAAGATCAATTAATTATATTTGAGGCTTCAAGAAAACAGTATTCTTATTTCTCCAATTCATATCAAGCACTGAAAAAAAATACTGAAAAAAAAAAAGATTCTGAAGTTAAAATGTTTTTCAAATGTATTTTTAAGATAGTTGTGCCAAACTCAATTACTTTATTGGTATTTTTATATATTTCATAGACAATATGAAGATGTAAAAGTAATTCTGCAGTTATGTTTTAGCATATGTAATTACTTGTCTTAAAAACAATATGAAAAGTGTCTATATGTAAAAACATGAAAAAGATAAACCAGTAAATGGATATGAGAGCTTGTGTTTTTATTGTATGCAGAAAAATATTAAATGGCCTGATATGTCCAGTTTGTTTTTTCTGTGGATCCTAAAGACCATGCTATTTTCAAGTGAAGGAGACACCATGAGTGATGGAAAAGGAGTGCTGAGAGGAAATTAACACCATTTACTTCTTCTTCTATCAAATCATTATTTCAACCTGCAGCTTCCATTCTCTTTTAATTCTCAGGATATATGCAATACGTGTAATTCAATTGCAATAGAAATGCAATTGTAATAACAATGCAAGAGTAGCAGTGAATTTCTTTGCTCACAGGAAACTGTGGTCAATGGTACACTCATCATATGTATGTCCAAATGCCAATTTTGTAGCCAGTTATGAATTTATTTAGTATTTAAAAAATGAGAAAATTTTTAATACATCCTAAATTGACAATCAATGACTAGACCCACTAGTCCTGTGTCCAGGTTGCAGAGAACAACCTAGAGGCTGTGCCCTTCTTTTTCAGAACCCTTCATTCATTCACTCATGCTATGACACTGCTGCCTTTGATGATGTGTTGGGTTCATGTGTCAGGTCCTGTGTGTTGGGGGCTGCAGGGGTAGCCTTGGGGAGAAGGAAGCAGGGACTGGTGCCAGTCTGCTTTGCAAAGGAGCCGCAAGTGTGAGGAGGAGGGAGATGCAGACAAGGTCCTGTTGTGGACTGACCATAGTCACACACTCTCTGCTGGAGTTAAGGGCTGGGGAGATGGGAGAGTCAGGAAGCAAGGAATGAAGAAAGGAGGGTGATTTTAGTTTTTACTTTGGTTATCACTATCCAACTCTACATTTAACTGGCAATAAATTAAGCTAATTTTCCGCAAGCTTTGTCTATTTTTCCAGTGATGGTAAATTTGAACTATGAATTATTGTGTCCCAAAAGCTTTTGCATCTTATCTCCACCACCACCTCCCATGAAGAAGGGGAGTAGAAAAGCAGCTGGGCTGGGGTCTGTCACCCAATCAAGTTCAACTTACCACGCTGTACTAGTTAATAAATTTCTAAAAATTAAATCATTAAAATAAATGAAATTTAATATGCATGTTTTTATAAATAGCATTATTATTTTCAATTATTTTAGTATGCAATTGTGGAATTATAATTATGTTAAATTAAATAATGCAGCATTGTTCTGAGAAAATTATACTGCATTTTCCTATCCCTTTCCATATTTACATCATCCTCTAGCTTCTAGTTATTATTTATTTATAAAACTTTCATGATTTTCTGTCTGTATATGCTGAAGGCCTCTATATTGGGGGAAAGAGGTGTCATTTATATTTTATAGCCTCTTTCCATTTGCTTCACAGGAAGTATAGATTTTTTGCTTGTAGGTTTTCACTATTTATTTTTACATTAAAGTTAGCAATTCCAGATATTGATTACCTTGGAAATGTCTTAAAT
Source organism: Haemorhous mexicanus (assembly GCF_027477595.1). Taxonomy (NCBI): domain Eukaryota; kingdom Metazoa; phylum Chordata; class Aves; order Passeriformes; family Fringillidae; genus Haemorhous; species Haemorhous mexicanus. The sequence continues at coordinate 74,871,022 of NC_082342.1, read as the reverse complement.
ATTTACCAATTGTTGTGGTACATTTCTGCTCATATCTTTTTTGTCTAAACTTTCATAGTTTTCAAATTCACAAGGTTCACTTTTGTAAAGATGGCCTTTTCCTTGCACCAAAAAACTGAGATCTACCAGAGTGCTCTCCCATACTAGATAAAGGTCTTTCAGAGGAAAACAATTTTTTCTCTGTAACTTGTAAATTCTACACATATTTTATATTTGAAGTTTGAGCATCATCTGAGCATCACAGATTTAAACACTGCAGGTTATATTTTTCAGATTGAAATCAATAAGCTACTGGTTCACGCACTGGTTAACCTCCTTCTAAAGTGTTTTGGGGACTTAATGGGATATATTTTGGTAATGGAGTCCAAACAAGAAAACCTTCCTTGACAAAATGCACTCTCACTCCCCTTGTCCCAATTCAGTTTTAATTGCAAATGCGATGAATAAAATTCCTGATTTTAATATTTCAGTCATGAGAGTATTCCTAACACAGAGATGTATTTAGACACTAAAATGGTATTTCCATTTATTTTGATTTAATCCTTGATTTTGCACAGGCACTCAAATAATTGTTGAAATACAAGTTCAAGATAATGAAAGCATCTCTCTTGTTATTAATGAGAAAAAATTTTTTATATCAAAATAATTTTTTTTAATACTATCCATAATAAAATTAAAAACTGAATTAGATAATGGAAGGAATATTTTCATATGCTCAACCTAAAGCTTTCCTTTCAGCCACTCTTTTCACAATTCTAGGGATTGCTTGACTGCTGACTTCAAGAGTTGGCTACATCTTTCCTCAGTGATCAAAGAGGTGATGGCCATTTCCTTGATTGTAACATTTTAGTGAGGGCAAACTGAGATCTTCTTCACCTTAAGAATATTCCACAGCCATAACCAAGAACAGTAACAGAATCTTTAGTGATTCTGTGGTCACAGGGTTCGACCTCTGCAATCTATGTCTGTGTCTCCTGAATTCCCTGATGATACTATTTTGTATGCTTCTGACTGGTGCTCATATCAATGTGCTAGTTGAATAAATGTGAACAACCATTTCAAGCTAATCAAGAAGGGCTATCAAAACTATGCAATAACAGTTTTTAAAGAATGATGTTGACATGTGAGACATGAATGTTTTACTAACACAGATATTAGTTAAGTCTGATTAAATGGAAAGAATTCAGGGAAATAGAAGGCAAATCCTCCGAAGATTATTGCAATATATATTTGTCATGTTCTTTGACATCTTTGACAAGAATTATTTCCTGAAGACTTTCATGCCTGAAAATTAGATTTCTCAGTTTAAACCAAGGTTTCACAGTAGAATGAAGAGTAGTGGTACATGCTTCAGAGGAAGGTGAGCCAGACTTCCTTAGATAGCCATTGCACATGCGTTCATGTGGTCAGATGAATCCCACACAGCGTGACTAAAAATAATTCAGTCAAGGTGACTAAAGAATTCAAGCTATACAAACTGAATTAATTTTTTTCTTTAACAGCTCTTATTTCAAATTGTATTGTATCAATATTTATGTATCCTAAGAGAACAGGGGCAGAATTCATTTCGTTCAACTTTGAGGAGGAATTTTCAACACACAACCTAAGATGGATATGTAACATTCAGGTTTATTAAGAATCAAAATTGTATTAAGTGGTCACAGACTTTATAGACACCTACCTTAGATTAGGTGCCTAACTCTTAGTGGGCTAAATTTAGAAAGAGATTTCCCATGGTTTTTAATCACTATCTACCTTTAAAAGATAACATAATTGAAATCCTTTTACAAATATAAATATGAATACAGAACAATATATTTAACTCCTTCCTCTCATCTTCCTTGCAACTGCTGTTCATTTGGGGAACCAAAAAATAGAATTTAAATTCATATTTATGAAATATTTGTCAAATAAATCTGAAAATTCTGAAAAATTAAGAAAATTATGACATTGTCTTTCATGTTTTTTCATATTAGCCTCAGTGACTTCCCTCAAAGTCTGTTTGTAGCAGAAGTTGGAAATAATGAAATGTAAATAAAAATCTTATTGTAGTTGCTGTTATTATTAGTGTCAAATGTTAGGGCACATTATTGCATTTCATTTGAAATGTTCAGTTTAATGTATTGTGATTGACAAGAATTAACTGCAACATTGCTGCAGTAAGTGAAAAAAATTAGTAATTTCAAAAGAGATTTTGATGTTAATTTTCTATAAATTTACTTATGTTTGCAAAAGTTATCATTATCATCATATATGTAAATTAATACATTCTATGCATTTAAATTATCATATATTATTTATTGAGACAGCTGTCAAGATTAACCCATTTAGAATGTCACCTTGAAGATGCTGTTGGTTTTGGCTTGACATAGCTGTTGTGACAGCAAGGAAAACATGTTAGGAGCTTCTAAATAGTTTTTTTTTAGCTTTTATCCATTTTTATCTTGTAGTTTTTAGTTGTATTTTGATGTCTGAGCAAAAAAAGAAAAACCAAGATAAACCCATAAGTAGGATTTTCAGAAATAAATAAAATTTTCTGGTAGTGCTTTTATTTTGGAGCATCTTTTTTGACATACATTGTAGAGCTTTGATTTTCTTTGTAGTGGGGCATTTTTAAATTTTGAAAATCAGAAAATCGACAGGGTATCTCAATGGGTGGTACTGCTTGCTAAGATAAACAAAATATCAAGATGTTTGAATGTTAGGAACCTTCCTGGTCTTAAAGGTCTTCACACAATTCCTACAGGTATGTATAGGCAATGAACTCAGAACTCAAATATCAGAGATGTAAAATTGTACATCTTCCCATACTGCCACAAATTCAATCTTTCTAAACAAATACTAACCTTAAAATAAAATTTAATTTAACATTTTTATCCTCCAAATTATGTTAGAAAATTTTTAGATTGTATTAGCAGCATCTCAGCCTAAAATTTTTTTTTCAGAATTGCTAGTCAAAAGCTTTTCAAGTCAGTTACTTCAAATATGTCATAGTAAAGAAAGCTAAGGAAAATGCAAACAGCACGAATAAAATTATTTTAAATAACAAATTAAGCTTGTGGAGAACAGGATAAAAATAATGAAGACAAATATAAGAAATGGAAAGCATTTTTGAAGAATTTAAAACTTTTGCGCTTAGTGTTGATACACATCTGTACATATGTGTTTTCATATTAATTCTGACTGATACATAGATGTTTTACATTTATTTCACACATGAAAGTCATTGTTTCAAGAAAAGAAATGTTTTAAAATATGCCAATTTATATTGCCTGTTCTTTTTTATGTTCCTATGAGGTCACATAGATATCAAAAAATATAATTTAATGATTTCTGAACAAATGAAAAGAAATTAGCATCAACATTTTACTAGAATAAGAAATACTCTCCCAATTTTTGACATGAATAACAAAAAATCTGACAAAAAATAGAGAATTTTTATAATTTGGTTTTCAAAACAGTACTTTTCCAGTCTTTTTGACATAATTGAATCATTTTTTTCTAGGAAATATATATATTTTTATATATGTACAAACCATTATAAATATAAATGAACTCTGAATAGATATTCACTATGTATTTTATATGTACATAATTTTGGGGTCTGTAGGGGAGTTGTTGAGTGTTTTCATTTTGATTTATAGTCTGGGTTTACATTACAAGAAATATATTGCAAAGGATTTGAATAACAGCACTAATAATAACAATAAAGGGCAAGACACTGAAATCTTTCCTTCCACTGTCCTTATTTTGTAAATTAATGAAACAAATAAATAAAAGAAGCTGTGCATGTTTCCACTATGCTAGGTGCCAGTCCATCTTCTGAGATAAATAAATGACGAAAGCAGCTTTCCTAAAAAAACTGGGTTTCTAAACTTTAAAAATAGTTAATTTTACAAACAACATGCTAAATCAGCTGATGTGTATTGTCAGAATTAATTCTACAGTTATTTACACTTTTTGCTTCTGAGAAGAGATCTATTCTTATCTCCTCTAACAATGAAATCAGATGAATAGTCTGGAATGTATTTCCCCTTAATGTCATGTAGCTCTATGATTTCCTGGCTTATCTCAGTCATGGTTTTGTAGCTGATTCTACTTTCAGCCATGGTTATCGAAAGAAATGTACTGCTAGTTCAAGATCAAGCTTAAGGACTGGAATTTTGCACATTCCCATTTGAATTTCTGTTGGCTTAAGAGACAATAATTTTTGTATCGCAGGTCCTAGAACTCTAGACATTGCTTTCAAGATGTTTTAAAGCTGATCCACTTTCACATGCTAGAAGTCTAGTGCATGTAGAAATAAAGCACACCTCATAAATGTTAGGAATTGGTCTGAATTTCCCCTATGCAAATGATTGTAAGTGGAATCTTGGCATAAAAATGGTATGATGTTTTAGGTAGAAGTGCTCCCTTATGCTTTATATAACTTCTCTGTGTTATCATCACAGAAATAGATGTTTCAATGTGGTCAATATAAATGTACACAAATAAAGACCAGGATTAACTTGTTTTGGCTCTATGCATTGTCGTTGGCAAAATACCTACCTGCTAATTTATTAAGTTGTTCTTGTTTAGAAAAGGGCTTTGTGGTTTATTTTTGTGGCTGCTGTTGTTGCTGTTTTTTAGGGGTTTTTTGGTTGGTTTTAGTTTTGGTTTCTTCTAGTGAGAGTTCTTAACACTCAGTACAAGAAGACTACACATAGAATAAATATCATTTTCTCTTACATATGTTCCAGATTTTTATTGGAACTGGGTAAATATTGGATATCTCAAATCATCAGTGAGAAAATAAAATCAATTTGAAGAATAAAATTTCAGGGGAAAAAGATAAAAGTAATGTCTGGCCTTAAAATAAGCAAAAAGCTCTTTCTATACTTGACCATCAAAGATCTCAGATCTGAGATTCCTTCTCTCTTAGTTGAAAGAAAAGGGAAAACATTCGCTTTCATAATTTAAAATGCTTTGGGATATACAGACCAAAGAGTCATTGACAGGAAGCAAGAAAGCAGGGACTTTAACTTGCCTGTTGTATATTATAAATAAATCAAGTAAACATCGCATGACTTCAGAGATCTCAAAATCTATCCTTGGTCTGTGCAACTGTCTAATAAATCCTAACATGCTACATGAAGCCTCATGTTCTGAAATATAAAAATAAACAAAAAATAGAGAAATTGCTTGTTTGTTTCTTGTTTCTTTAAGCCTTAGGGAACATTCTAGTTCATCTTGTCCTAAGTATTTACAGTCTACCTCACTAAAAGGATTCTGAAATTTATGTAGATATGTATCCAAGAAAATTTAAAGCTATGCTATAGAATAATGCTATAAAATAATATTTTCTGCCCATCTGTGGTTCCCATTTCTTTCAAATTTGTATTAATATGGTTCTGATATGCCTTCCCAAATAAAGTTCTTCTGCAGATTAAACAGCTAAAAAAACCAAAACTACCAAACAAAAAACTTGGCAAATAAACTGGAAGAAGACATTCTTTAATCTGTTCATCAACAGGAAAATTCCATGAGATAATATCTATAACTATTCTCAGACCACAGGGCTCATGCACAACATTCTTGTTTTTCTGAGTGAAAATCAAGTTCTAGGCTACCATAAAATTATGGGTTTTCTTTCTTGTCAAGTACAGTATTGTAGTTTTTTTTTTATCCATGTTTTCTCTAACCATAAGGCACTTGACCATGCTGAGTAACCAAACCAATTAAAAACACCACAATGTTATTTTTTAAATAAAAAATAATATGACATTTAATTTCTCTAATTGAGCCAATATTGTTATGGGTTTTTTTCTGGAGAATTCCAGGATTACTAGAAACAGTGGTTTTCAGTACTTCACCTCCCATAAACCCCAAACCCCATAATTTTTACTGAAAAGCAGAGAAATCATTAATATTTTTCACTTTAAAAGCAAAAACAAACCACAATTAAATTATTGTTCTCATAAAACTCTTTTAAAGTAAAGAATTCAGTAGTGGATTATATAACTAATCTTTTTTATTTAAAATTACTCTAATTAGATTTTTATTACCAATAATGCAAATTAAAATCTGAATGAGTGCCTACCTGCATTTTTACATTAATCACATAATGAAAAGTACAAAATTTATTAGTGTTGCACCCCGAGAGCAACATTTAGTTAATTAATACATTGAAAGCATTATTTCTGTATAAGCAGATTCATTCAATCAAAGATTACTTAATTTCTTCAAAGATGATTGTTACAGAAATCATCTTTTACTTTGTCAATAGAAACTTTAAATATTAATAGATTCTGACTTGACTGCCTTATCTTGGGAACCAGAAGTTATTAAGAGGATTTTTAAAGGATAAGACTATCCCTGGGACAATCCTTTCTCAGTGGGAAAGCTATCACAATACCACATTTGCATTCTCAGAGTAAGGTAAAATGGAAAGTCAGTATTTTTTATTAGGCCAACTCTCATATTTGGGGAAAAAAGTGAAAATAAAAGTCTTGCAAGTGTTTTTTTTTGTTTTTTTATTTTTTTAATTTGCACCATACATTCAGCTGTATAATAACTGCTACCTTACATTTTAGGACTATATATATTCTAGGATTTCCAGGAAGAAATTGGGGCAGTTTAAATGCAATGCTCAGTGTCTGCAAATCTTCAAGTACAGCCACCGCTGTCCATCGACTAGGTACAGAACCTATGCGCCTTCTTCAGAGGATTGCTTCAACACGTGCTGAAGATATAGAGGCAATTTTGACAGCTAAGCTGGTTAAAATAATTCCAATATTATAGCTTAAAGTTTTATGCATGCAAAAGAACAATTTCTACAGCAATTTCAGGCTGGTGCAGTGATTTTAAAGCTTGGGAAAAGATAAAATCTAATCAGTATGGCTGTCTGATTAAAATAGTGTGACACTTGAGACCATGACTGATGAGGAATTAGATTTGGACTATGTCTGGAGTTGACCAAAGGATTGTGAGCAGCTACATAGAGGGTGTTGTGCAGAGCCTTTTGGTGAGCAGAATTCAGTTGAAAAAGAAATGTACTTTAGGATTATTTTGGCCAACTGTTATAAAATACATGTTTTTTGTGCCTCTTCCATACCTTGAAAAAAGAACATATAAGCATGTGTAAGCCTGTGTGTACTTTTTGGTGATATAAAAATTTTTTGGAATGTTAAGGTAGCTGACAGCAGAAAAATAAGCCTGTACCATTCCATGGAAACTGTAAATCAGATAGAGTTTCAGATTAGGAGTAATTTTTACTTTACCTCAGAAGGAATAAATAGATGACATCGACAACTGGATTCTTTTTTTCTCCTGAAGAGCAGAATGCTCGCTGGAAGAGTACAGCAGGATTACTGCCTTCACGCATTTCCAGATACAAGTTTTACTTTTTCTCAGGTAAGAAAGGATGGAAGAGAGCAGGAAGGTTTTGCTGAGGGTCAAGATAGTCATAATACCATTTGTGGAGCAGAGCATTTAATTGGTGTTCTGCTTGCATGTTGTCAACCCTGAATCGATTGAGTTACAGGGTTGCCAGAACCTAGGAAGTCACACAGTATTCCTTTAAACAGACCTCCAAGGGTCACATAACTTTCATCCAAAAAATATTGAGGAAATACAGAAATCAAATATGTTTTTAAGTAACACAGCCATATAGCTCTTAAAGTTAATTAAAATATTTAATGCACTGAAAGAAAAAAGTACCACTTACATACTGATACAAGAAAGTCAGACAAGGAGGCACAAAATTTTTGAGTGTTGTCACATTTGACATAACACTTTTAACTTCTCCATAATGTTGACATTTAAAAGATTTATTTTTCTGTAAATCTTCCTCACCAAATGCTAACAAATACATGAGTATTGAAAGGTTGTTTTATACATTTAATACAAATATCTGTATTACTGACTTTGGAAAGGTAATGAGATAAGACAAGAAAAACCTGTCAGTATGGAGCAATTTTTCCCCCTACACAGTATTTTAAGTGAACACAAAAATCCCACAACTTCTAATTGTCCCCCTTTGTCTGGGGGAAAATTAATTTTCTTCACAGTGGCTTGTATGGGGCTGTGTTTTGGATTTATGCTGAACACAGGGTTGATAACATAGAGGTGTTTTCATTATTGTTCATCAGGGCTTACACTGAGCCAAGGCCTTTTCTGCTTTTCATACTGCCACACTGATGGGGAAATTGAGGTGTCATGGGAGGTTGGGAGGACATACAGCCAGGACCGGTGACCCCAACTGACCAAAGGGATATTCCAGACCATGGGGCGTCATGCTCATGTATAAAGTGGGGGAAGAGGGAGGAAGAGAGGGACTTGTGGAGGGATAGTGTTTGTCTTCCCAAGCCACCATCATGTGTGATGATGTATGGGTCCCAGCTTTCCTGGAGATGGCTGAACACCTGCCTGCTCATGGGAGGCAGTGAATTAATTTTTTTTTTTTTTTTTTTCCTGCTTTGCTTGTGTTCTTTCTCTATGAAACTGCTTTTATCTCAGCCAAGAGTTTTCTAGCTTGTACCCTTTAAATTATCTCCCTGATCTGTTAGCGGGGCAGTGAGAGAGCAGCTGCCTAGGGCTGGCTGGGCTTAAACCATGACAATAGCAGGTTTTCATAACTTTGTGCTTTTCATTAATGAATTAGCTAGACAAAACTTTTCCTAGTGAAACAGTGCACACTCTATTTAAAGCTTTTTATCCTAAAATACAGAAGATATTAATTTAGTTAGAGCATTAAAATATAAATATCTTTGTTATAAATTTAACTCCACAAGATAAAGAACATAGGATTTCTTAAGAAATTGAATGTGTACAGTTCATTACACTTAATTTATTGCTAGAATAATTTTATTAATGTAGAAAATAAATTACTGCTAATGGGTCAGGCTTATATTCCACTCTTTTCTAGATGAATTATTAATAGTATGCTTTGTCTTTGTTTTCTGTCTGGTGGTATCTGAAAAACTATACAAGAATGAAAGCATTTTCATCAGAAAAATTCTAAAAAATTTTCTCTTGTTTGGTCATGATTTCTTTTTATATTATTCCTGGCTGCAATTTTATACCTGTCAGGACTTCTCTGTCAATTAGCTTGATGGAAAGTCCAACATTTGGTCAGATAAAGCAGTGTGTATTTAAATAATAAGACAAGTTGATAAGTTTTATGAAATGATGTGTGACATTATTCAGCAAAATTTTCAGTTAGAGAAAAGGTCTCCCATGTAATATTGTGAGATTTAAAGTTTCCCTCTGTTATCTCTAAATGAATTAATATTTTGTTTGTCTTTGTTACAATTCTACATATAAAACCACTGAAAAATATAGATCTAAAGATGAGAAATTGAATACAAAATTTCTGGAATTACACTGACTATTCATATCTAAGGTTTTAACCTCTGTCTCCCATTTCTTATGTAAATTGCCTAATGCTAGAGTCCTTTCTGATGTCTGTTAATACATCAGTAGAATTTGCTTGTTTCACAGTGACACTATCATATTCCTCTATAATACAGATATGAAATAATAGATATTTTTAAATAAAAATAGGGTTTTTCTATAAGAGTTTACACTGTTCTTTCTAGTTCAAGCATTAACAGTGGCGGTAAAAATTTCACATTTCTGCAATAAATGTGTTGATGACACATGAACTAAAAAAGAAAATCTGCTCTCATTCACTTACAGGAAGGTTTAAATTGAATCAAATTTACTGAGTGGAGTAGTATTAGCAAAATTTGTTTTCCAAATTCCCTCTCTGCCCTGAACTGGTCTTTAAAATATATCCAGAGGGAAATTCCATTATCTATTTAAAACTAAGAGCAGAAGTATGAATTTCAAGGTCATACAATCTTCCATAAACTAAATTCTAAGCAAAGCTTTCATAGATTTTCTAATAAAAAATTTTAATACTACAGCTGAAAAGGCTTTCATTCTGTTGGCAGTATATAGAGCAATATGAATGTTATTTTAGGAGCAATCTCTTAGCAAGGATCACAATCTGTTGAATTGTTATGAACTAATTTCTTTTTTTTTACATACATGGAAACCAGCAATACGTAAATTGTTTTTCTAGTTCTGAATTTCATTTACTGTCGGATATATACCTCATGATTTCTGATTGCATCTCCTAAGTTTCTATAATACACATTAACTAGGAAATAATTAGTTTCACTCAGAAGCATCAAAATGTTCTCTCTCTCAAGCACTGGAAGTTTTCACTTGTCCTTCAAACACTTCATAACTACCTATTATTTTTTCAGATAAGTTTCTTCTTTCTAATTGGAAACACAGCTAGCATTTTGAAGACAAAGGCGTTCTTACTGGCTATCAATACATCCTTGATACTAGTTTCTTTTTAAAGATAAAAAAGGTTAATATCCTATTTCCATTTCATTTATGATAACTTACTGTTACTGGTAAAATATTTATTCTGGTTATTTATTTTTTATGTTTCAGTTTTTGGGATATTATATCCTTTTTTTCATTTCTCTTTTCAATGGAATTTATCCCTCTTAATCTTTTAACCTTAAACTACAAAGTCTGAGAAGACTACAACAGAGACAGTGGAACTAAATAAGTATATCTTTCCCAGATGGTTCTTAAACCCTAAGATAAATTTGATCTGTTCTTTGAAATCTTTCCAAATTTTAAAATAATTTAATTTTCTTTTTAGGAATACTGATTACAGCATTTTATTAGTAGTCTCACCAATAATATCTTCAAAACTTACACCATCAATATTCTCTTTTCTAAAACTTAATTTTAAATATTTTAATTTTTTTTTTTTTTTTTTTTTTGCTACACACAAAAAATAATTTATGTTTTTGATGGAGTCCTCATAGAAGATAATTATGTGTGTTCCACATCTCTAGGGGTGCAAGATGAACTTAATACTCCAGGAAATATTTATAACCAAAGGAAGAAAGAAGCCACATGAACAAGTAAGAGACACCCTAAAGAAGATTTATAGAGGATATCTAAATGGATCAAATAATAAAAGGAGATCAAAAAAGCTGCTGACAGAAAAGACTGATTTTCTCATATTATGCTTTCCTCTGGAAGGCTCACATTTAGGAATTTTTAGTTTAGTCTTTTTCTTGTTTCATCTCAAACCAGAATATTTCTGGTAGTTAAGCTGAGTGAAACCATTTTGTTTTACATTAACTAAAGATTAAGTTGAGTTTCTCTGGATTTTGCTACTGCGACTGAAATAAATTATCCAGCATAATACAAGACACAAGTCTCTTGCTGTCTTTCAGAAAATGGACTCTGTACCCAGGCATCACCTATAAACCACATGCACATGTTGAGTTCTGCTTGTATCTTTGGGGCTTATTTTGAAAAACAAATAACCAATGCATAATGAGAAGAGATGTCAATTCTTTGACCTTAGGCTCAATGAATTCAGTAGAAAATCTACAGGACTTGTGAAGTACTAGGACAACTATAGTGTACATACAGATTTACAGAGGAAAGTTAAACAAATGAATTCTGACTTGCCTTGATAATCCAAACGAATTGCTTTGATACTCTGTGAAGGAGTAGGATCTTTTTATCGTCATTCTGAAAACTTTAAGCCTTCCTTACTGCATGTTTTTTTCTTCATATGTGTTTTCATGTTTTGTTTACCTGTAATTACTTCATAAGTTGCTTCTCTCCTCTGTTCTATTTTCAGATAACATTTTGGAGAATTTGTGGCTGAGTTAGGTTGTAAAAACTATTAAGATGCAGTTTCAGATTGTTACTGTTGATGATCAGAACACATCTATTAAAATTTTGGGAAAACAATTTCTACTGAGTTTTAGAGGGAAAGTAATATCTTTTTCTAAATCTTTTTCTTTGAAATACAAGTGAATATTCATTTTTAAATGTATTATTAACAATTACATATAAATTTTTTTCATCTTGGTATTTCCTAGAAAGCTTTGTGTTGACATTTTTATATCCATATGAAAATGGCCTTTAAAAATTAAGGATTTAAAGACAGGTATTAAGAGGAGGGGAAAGCCTACCCATGATAAAAATGACATCTCATAAGACACTGAGAAATTCCTGATATTATTTTCTGACTTTTGTGTAGCATATTATTTTAATATGTTAATCTAGCTTGGGAGTGTTCCAATTTATAGATGCCAGTTCCTCAATTACCTCTAAGTAGTTTATTAATGAAAAAAAAGCAAGTTGTTTTAGTCTCATTTAAAAAAAATCCTCTGTCAACTTTCTATTCTCCTTTAATTATTCTTCAGTACATTTGAGCTTTCAAAGGGAACTAATCACTGTAGTCTCTACAAAGGGGGATTGTATCAGTCTGTGAGAATTCCTAGGAACTGAAAACAAGAAAACCTAAGTATAGGTACAACAGTCCACATAATTTCAAAAACATTGTGACAAGGTGCCACACAAGAAAGTACTACAAAATGAATAATTGTAGATTAAAATGATAGATTTATTAATCTGTCCAAAAGTATATAAAGTACCTAAAGGAAAAATAGATTATCATTATTATATTCCAGTATACCAAAAGATTATTAATAAGTGATTTTGAGGTTATATGCTAGTTTCATATAGTTAAATACTTCCAACAGTGATTTAGAGATTAAGTTAATGGTGAGGAAAATATTCCAAGGAACAGAACAGTTCTAATGTTCAGAATGTTTCTACTTAATAGAAGTCACAATCAATAAAAAGAGAAGGTGTCTTATCCTATAATAGTTTAGCTTTCCCTTAACAAGAAAATGCTTCCAATATTTGAATTCCCACATTTGTATGCATAGCCTTGGGCTTAAGGATTTGGATTTGAACTAGTGCAGTTATGGTGGTAATGGTACTTCCTGATATTTGGAAAGTAGAATACTGAGAAGAAATATTAACTAGAACACATAAAAGTAAATTTTATCATCATCAGTCAAAGAGCAAAAACTGACCCTCAGACCAAACTGGAGCTGACTTCAGATTAAAGCTCTAATCCCATCAACAGCTATTTTTGCTAATGTAACATACGATTTTTTAAATTACAGTCAAGAATAAGTTTGGATCAATTCACTTCAACGTGGAGTATTTCCTTCAGTTCAATTCACCAGCAAACTAACCCTAAATTTTTCATAAATTTCTCTATTTCTACTCAGCAAAAAACCATGTAGAAATTAAGTCAATGATTCTGTATTGCCAAAATCAAAGCAATTTATGTCTATATAGACTCAGAATAGAATAAGAAAGATCAACTGTGACTTGTGTCCCTCTGCAGTGGAAAGGGATAGCAAGGTATACAAATTCTATCTCAGGAAATCTCAAGTGAGCATTCTTATTGATATCCTAGCCTACCTTGCTGTATCATTTAACACAAGATTTTCTAAGTCTACACTTGACTACAATGTTTGAATATTTAATTCTAAATATTTTTCAAGGAACTCCTTTATCCTTATGTTAATCATTTATGCATTTTCCATTATTATTGTAACAAAGCAACCTTAAAAGTGATTAGTCAAAATGCCTGGCAACAAAATGAGTCTAATGTATAACTGCTGTACCATATTGCAAATATTACATTCCTCAATTAGCTTCAAGTTTATCTTAGTAAGATGATGTATTTTTCATTCATTGCTTATCCCAAATCTTCCTCTATACCTCAGTGAGAAATGGGGACAGTTCAGTAATGAATACCAAAGCCCCAATTTTATTTAGGTTTTGATTACAGGAAGGAAGAGGAATAGTCTAAGAAAAGGTGCAGACTTAAACAAGAAACAAGGCTTCTTTCTTCCAGGAAAAAGACAAAGTATGTTTCTTCTCCTGCACTTTGAAATGTTCACCCCTCAGAGAAGCAATGTATTTATAGGAGAATCCCAACTTTTATCCAGTTTTAGAAGTGTCTTAAACACAGCTTGAAAACCACCATGAGGGAGGCATTATTTCACAGAGAGAAAAGGTTATTGCTTCCCTGGAACCAAACGCCAGGTTCATGCAAGGTCAATACCCTAGAAGAATTCACTTGTTGCAGGATACTTCTTAATACCCTAAGCCACTGCAAAGGAGCTAATTATTGTTCCACGTGAGTGAAAGGAATGAATTAGAAAAATTCCTGAATTTTTATGCAATGTACATGAAGAGATGCAGCTTCAAACATTTGAATTATGTCAGTAAAAGATGCTTCCAGAGACAGAAAATTTCAAGCAACTGACACGGAACGCTGCCAGTTCTAGCTATTCATCACCACAGAGGAAAAAAAGATCACTATAAAGAGGACAAGCTGGGTAAAAAAAGCCTGTAAATTGAAGGTAGACTCAGGGTGTTTTCGTTTTTATTGTTCTAACTGTGCTGACCAATAGGTTTTATTTAATTATTCTGAAAAAAATTTTACATGAACAATTTCTACGTGTCCTAGTTTCTCTGAACTAAATTAGAAAAAGGAAAATTTGTTTGTATCAGCACACTTCTGACTTCAATTTAACATTCTGGTGCAATTCACATTTCTACTAAAATGAGCTGAGAATGATTTTCTTTGTTATTGATTTTAGATTCTGTGGCTTAATGCTCTATGCTTATCCTACCTCATTAAACAAATCAGCATTTTTCAAAACCAGCAAATATGTATACTTGTATAGGACTTTGTATCTCTTTTGAGCTAATACTCAGCTAGGGGTAATACAGTATTTTGCTCCTTGAATGTGTCATTTTCTTTGGAGTGGTGTTCAGAAGGAGTTATATGTTTAAGTTAAACGGTATTACAGGCAATCTTTTCTGAAGTAGTTAATTCTTGAAAAAAAATCTGTTTTCCATTCATGTGGCTATGACTTATTTTGAGGGAAAAAAACCCCAAACAACAGTACAGTTTTATATGAACATAAAAAAAAAAAAAAAAGCCAGATAACAAAAACCCACAACACAAAGCTCCCTCAAAACTCTTAGAATGTCAATGACCATGCAGTCAGGAAGCAAAGTGAGAATGCCAGAATACTGTGCTGAAGATAAGGCCTGTAGGACAAGTTTAACTTAGAAGTTGCCATTTTAAAGGTGCTATAACCAGTAACATTCCCTGAAGGTTTCTGCAGCTGTTGCAAGCATGTCTTGATGATATGCTGATTTCATTTCAGCATTTCATAAATACTATGTTTGTTAAACTCTCTTAAAAGACAGCAGGAGCCTTTCTGTATTGCCTGTATTATGGATGACTTCCTATATTAGCTCCAAAAGCAAAAGGGCACGAAATTTTCATTAAGCACAGAGCAAAAACATTTAAACAACTTCCAATAACTCTGGCACTGAATCCTTCTCTGAGTAGCAGAAATGGGGTGATACTTAGAGGCAGAACAATGAGCACAAGTACAGAGGAATCTCACCTATTTTACTTTTGGAAGTCTCTGGCATCCGTAGAGTTGAAGACTTTAATTTTTGTTCACATTCAGGTTCTTTACTAGAAAACTGTTCAGACTTCATATATTGCCTTCTAAGTATATAAACATAAATTGCCAATTTTATTTTCCAATAGTACCAAGCATTTTAAAGACCTTCAAAAGTTTCTTCTAAATAGTTATCACATTTTCATAAGCAACTAGTTTCTTTCACCAGCTATAAAATGTTCTTACCTAATTTATTACTACTGTATCTATCAATTCAATATAAGTATCATAATATTGTGATATGAAAGAACATGAGACATAAAAAAAAAAGGAAAATCTGAAGCAGTGTTCCTAATTTTGCAGAAACCATAGTACAGACAAAAAAACAGAAAAGCATTATGAGTCATTAACATATTGGTAGAAACCTTATTTTTTAAACTTCTCTATATCAGACTTAAATTTAGCTCCCTTTTCCAAGGCTCAGGGTAAGACTTGTTTCAAAGGGTCTGTGCCTGTCATCCCTATTCTTATCTTCTGCTATCAAGGCATACAGGAAGTGTGCATGACCTGGAATGTCTATTTTTAACTCACCAATACATTCAAGCCAGTACATTTAGAGGTTTTCCAGTGTTTAAGTGACTGCAGATCGAGCCTTCCCCTTTCTGCTTAAATTGTTTTTAAGATGCAAAAATCATTGCACTTTAAAATATAGGGAAACTTCTGACAGAAAAGTATATAACAAATTGAGATCTGTTTTAGTAGAGGTGGAGGAAGTAAGCTTATTTTGAGAATTTACTTCAAAGCAACAGAGGAAATTTGATTTATAACACTTTCTATACTATGTCAAATATTAATACTCAGTCCTTTTTGATCAATGCATTCTGCGCTGTGAAAAATTATTCATACAAACTAGCTTCTAGAAAGAATTGTAAGAAATACTCCCTCTTGACCCTTCCAAAAGAAATGTCTAGCATTTATGGAATACCTACCTGAATGTCAGACTAAATAATATTTCTCCCTATTTTTATTTCACAGTGTTTTTTTTTTCCAGTATGAGTTTCATTTGTATCTTATGTTCATTTGGTTCCCACAGATCTGCACAAAATACAACTTCCATACATCTACTGCACTTTGCCATCAGACTCCTAAACACTGTAAATTAAATTTAAACTGATACCTGAGTTAATAATATGAATTCTAATTCCAATAAATTTGTACTAATAACTTTTACAGCAATAAAAAATGTCAACCATTTCCATTTTTATAGAACTGCAAATACAGAAAAATCATTATTAATATTTAAAACACACAGGTGAAAGATGAATTTTTAAATTCAGATAAATATTTTATAGCTTTGGAGACAGATTTTGTTATACTGAATTTCTCACAGTAGTGTAACATGATTTTAATTTTGATTCCTAATCTGTGTTTCTAGATGTGTCCTTCATGTAAAAGTCCCATTTTAACTATGAAACTATCAATATGAATTTCTCTAAATATTTTTTCCACACTATTAATACCCTGAATAAAATAGGACTAATTTTAAACAATTTTAAAATTCAAAGATGTGAGATAAAATTCAAGTTTACACATATGGGTCAGCTGTTAAGCATGTATTAGCACTCAGATTTTAGTAAAGGCTGCCAGTTGGCTAATGTCATTCAAGTTCTTTTGTGCTGTCAGTTTGGTATTAAAATTAAGACTTCCATGCTTAAGGAAATATAGTCAGGGGAAAATTCTTAGACACGTCCCTTCATAATACCTAAACTTACAAACCACTTCAACTAAAAAGTAACAACTGTTATAATCAATCTCATCTATTCACTTCTGTAGATCTCTGTCCTCTGCAGACTTGGTAAAACATGTAATTCAATGACAATGCTACTTTTTAGGTCTTTGTAAGGTATAGGATATGTGTGTATGTAAATGTGAACATGCCGATGTCTCAAAAAGATCTTGAACTGTGGGTAGAGATCTAGACACCAAGCAATAACTCAGTTTTATCTACTAACACCTTTATGAACTTACCTAGGTGTATAAAGTGACATTTATATTACTAAAATAAATATGATGGGGACTGTAATGTGGCTGGCATTAAAAGCTTCTATATTATTAAACACTATTATTCTCCAAACCAAGATACTACTTGCAAACAAGTTGCGAGTGGTACCTGATGCATGCCAGCTCCCAAATCAAATCCAGGAACTCTTTGGTTAAATATTGGCTGGAATGGTCCAGAGCCATGCCTGCAGATCATTTAAATAGCTTAATATTTCATGGGAGTGAGATCCATTGCATGAGAATATTTTCAGGGAGTGTCTGATTTTCTGGCATAGCTATAGCGTAGCTGAAACAGCACATCTAGAAACAGAGGGTACTTAAAATCTTAGTATAAGGAATATAAAGTAAGCAGGTTGTTCCAAATATGTTGGAGAGGCAAAATCTACCTCCCTGAATTATCAAAATCAGATGGACTTGCTCCATCTATTCATCTGACAAATCATGGACTCTATATTATAAATAAGGAAAAAGAAATAAGAACACATGGATACATATGCAGAAAGTGTTGAAAACAAAACAGGAAACCACAAAATATTGCTCATCAAAATAAAAGAATTCATTAATACAAAGACATTTTTCCAGTAATTAGATCATAAAGTGAAAGGCATGGAAAGACGAATGCAACTCCCTCTTTGTAAAATGCCTATTGAGGTTAATACACAGAACTAACTACCAGCATGACTCTAGTTCATCAACACATTCTGTTAACACTGTGGTCTTTTGACCACACCAAAATTTTACATAAGAACATAACAAACTCAGTAAATTCCCAAAAATTAATGCAGTGCTTTGGAGAAGAGTAGTTTATATATTATCTTTAACTTTTATCTCCAATAGCAATAATGAAGAAGCTTGAAACACAATGCCCACTTTGTACAAATGTGTTTGTACCTGCCCATCATAGTATTGTTCAATCTCATCTCCTCAAAATCTCAGATTAGTTTGAGATTTCACAGATTTTGTCCGGCTTGACTCAGGTAGACACTGGAAAGAGTAATTTAATGCTGAAATGGAGTATAAAAGAGCATTCAATTCACAACCAGATGCTTTTACCCACATGCTTCAGTTATCAAAACCCTGTAGACCAGTCTTCCAGTGACAATAATTTTGTTATGTTTGTTTCTTTCTTCTTTTTCTTTTCACATTGAACACTGATTTTGAAAAATTGTGTTTCTTTTGAACAATCGGACTCCATATTATGAGTTGAACTCCAGTTGCCTATGGTAACTAACTTAAAGATTTTAATTTCCAAGTTTATTTTAGTAAAGCTCCAAATGAGCTTTAGTAAAACTGTAGAAACAGCTGAAACAGTATTTGCTTAATATAATACAGAGATGATACGTGTTTTGATGTTGTGACCTGCCACTTCCTTAGTCTTACTCTTTTCAACATTCTGTATTTATTTTTTTGATTTTCATTTACTATGGTTATTATGAGGAACTTCCAACTTATATTTTCTCTGGTGCAAGTCAGCCACAAAGAAATATTATAAAAGTAGATAAATGTAGCAGCTTGCAGAAGGACACTCAACTTTTTGTAATATAAAAATATTTGGGTGTTTACAGTGTTAGACATTAAAATTCTTATTATTTCCTATGATGAAAGAAATATTATAAAAGTAGATAAATGTAGCAGCTTGCAGAAGGGCACTCAACTTTTTGTAATATAAAAATAGTTGGGTGTTTATAGTGTTAGACATTAAAATTCTTATTATTTCCTATGATGAAATGGAAAATTAAATATTAAATTTGAAAAAGCACCCTTTAATGGTCTTTACAAACCCACATATTTTACAGAAGAAGGGAAAGGAAAAGCACTAAGAGTGAGATTTTTTTTTGTTTAACTTCAGCATAAGAAATTAACTAAGGTTCTAGGCATAACTCACATTTTAGTAGTTGTCAATAATCAGTGCAGCTGTACCCTGGGGATAATTAACATTATTTACCAGCTTTAAAACAGAATGAATCACTAGCTGGAAATGTCTCTCATTAACTTGAAAAAGAGCTTTGGTATAACTCCTGACTACATTTTTCAGAGTCTAAGTGTCTCTGAATCTTCACTTTGAGTTATCAGATCTGTGAAAAAATATAAATCAGAACTTCAATTTTCATATTGCAGTTGTATCAAACACAACACAGCTTCTGATTTCAAATTAAGTAGACTTGAATTGCACTTTATATTTACTTACTTATTTGCTTATTCTGAGATAAGCTTGGACTGTGGAAAGAAAAAGAAAAAAAATATTGGACTTTCCATTTTTTGATTCACATTTTTTACCTTACGCAGTTAATGATGTTTTGTGTGAGCATGGGTCTTAGGAGAATTTTCTACTATTGGTCTATGCTCCATGTTTCCAAGCATTCCAAGCAAGGCCCAGATTCCAAGCCATTGCCCCCCAGTCTACCTCTAGTATACATACTTTGTGGCACAGCCTGTAACACTGTCAGATTAGTTATGCACATTTAACTTACAAGGATATTAAACTGCTTTTAACTGCACCCCAGGCAGATTTTTAACCTTGTCCAGTACAAAGCTGTATCCTTTATTCTTTAGCTCCCTTTAAGAACTTCTGTAGTTCTTTCAACCAAAAGGAAGAAAAGGAAATGGAAGAAGACAGAGAGATAGGAGCAAGTCTCCTTTCCTATAGAATTCCTGTCTGTTGGAGATACAAGGTTCCTGGAATAGATCAGACTCTTATTTAACTTTTCAGCTCCTATGTGACTGAATTATGGTCAGTTAAATCTTTAATATATCTAAAGGCAAGAAAAGGAGCAAAATTGTCGAGGTCATGTAAGACAACTAAAGAATTAAAGAGTACAAAGCCTGTGAAAGCAATTCTATAAATGTGAATTTATTGTATTGGAATATTCATTTTTCATTTTTTATTTTATTCAATCCATTGTAGGCATAACTTCAAATACCCTGAGAAAATAAAAACTGTAAAAAGTAAAGAAAATCTCTGACATGGCTGTGTTAAAAGACATATTATCTCTCATAATCTAGAGTTTTACTACCCATTGACACACATAAATGTCATAAAAACTATTGTAACAATATTTGTGTTCACTTAGAATATAGCTTCTCAATCAGTACTTTTTCAGAAGGCTTAACAAATTTTAAATAGTTTTTTCATACTCTGCAAATTCTGACAAGCAAGACAGATTTTTTTGTTGTCACAAAGTATAGGAATATAAATTAATCTTTGGCTTCATTTTCCCTTCCAGTAAATAACTTCAGTGTTTCCACTGAGCAAATGGGGTGTCAGTCAGAAGAAGTGACTCATTTAATGAAATGTGAGCTCACACACAGTATAGTGTCTAAAATGCTGCTGTATGCTCCAACCACTTTAGTACCTAGCATTTAAAGTGGCAACATTTTATTGAAGTACTGTAATAGCAACTTTGTTAACTTCCCACAACTGTCACAAATATTTTCAATCAACATTTTCCTTCATGAAGCAAAGCTGTGTAAAACTTTCATTACAGAAAGCAAGCCCATGCAAAACAAGATTGTGTCGTGTTTCATTTGCGAATGCAAAACTCATCTCAGTTTTCTGGCAATATCTGAAGCACAGGAAAGATTCTGGTAATGAATGACTGTCCCTTCTTGTGAATTTATTTATTTTCTTCCAAGTTCTTGAAGATAAAACCACAGTGCCCATAAAGTCTGCTGTTATTTTCTTGCTTATCATATGCTCTTGGCAAATATCCTTTTTTATATTTCTTTTCCAAAGCTTTCTGTCATAAGGAATGCATCTAAATAAAGGTGAAAGGGGCACACACAACTGCCAAAAATATCTAGTCATTTATGAGAAGTTTGTCCAGTCTCTTCCATTTTTGAAAGATTGTTTTCTGACTACATTATCTGGTTGTTTTTAACTATTTTTTTCTCAGTTGTTCTTTTGGAGAAAAAAGATAGAAAAAGGAAAGGCTGAAAATTTCCTGCCAGTCAAAGAAATCCTTATATAAACCCTCCTAACATTTGGAGGTGACTTTTCTGGTTTGTTTTTTTTAGAAAGGGACTGGTGACAATCTCTGTAGATCCTCTTAGAGAAACAAAATATGGAAAAAAAGGAAAGACACCCAAAGAAATCATGTATTGCCATTCATTTCCACAAAGACAGGAATCTTTTCTAGGTAAAAAAATTATGAAACATGCTGCCTTATAAGGGGTGGAATAAGTAAGGATGACTAAGAAAAGCTTGTCAGTTTTTGAGTTTTGGGGTTTTTTCTTTATTTCTGACTTGTCCTGAGTTCTAGACTTTCCACAGAGTCTAGTATTCACACTTTTCAGTGCATATATCTTTACTGCTATTTGTGTGGATAAGTCATGTAAAGTGAGGGATTTCACTGTACATTCAGATTTTTTGCCTAATAGGTTGAAAATTAAAATTATTCTGTTCAATTTTCCTTTCAGTGTGTTTCTTTGTAGTTGAACAAAATCCCCATGAATTAGAAATAAGCATGATGATGTTACTAGAATGATGGCGTTTACTAAGAAAACTCAGTAATAACGTTTTTTAGAACATGAAAAAAACTAAGAAAGGGTAGGATATGCAAAGAAAAATATTTTGTAAAAAAACCCTACTTCATGGCAGAATTTATCAACAAGAAGATATTTGGTCTACTTTAAAATTTGAGGAGTAGTAAAAAGTACATGGTCCTTGAAAAACATTTGTAAATCCTGATTGAATTTAGCCAT
This sequence comes from Haemorhous mexicanus, assembly GCF_027477595.1. Classification (NCBI taxonomy): domain Eukaryota; kingdom Metazoa; phylum Chordata; class Aves; order Passeriformes; family Fringillidae; genus Haemorhous; species Haemorhous mexicanus. The sequence continues at coordinate 74,848,934 of NC_082342.1, read as the reverse complement.
TGCTAAAGCACTCAGTAGGAACAATTACAGAGATGCAAATAAGCCTTATCTACACCTTCTTAATTTTTCCTCCATCCTTCCTGGTTGTTGCTCCTAACTTAAATGCTCCTGAGAGAAACTAGAAATTTCTTTGCCCTAATAATAAAACAAGATAGAAAAAAAAGAGTATGTGACCCATTGCATAATCTCACTTAACATGGTTTGGATTTTTTTATTGAAAAAATTGGAAATTCTTTTTAAAAAATCAGCTTATTCTTAAAACTACTTTTATGTGACACTGAGTTTTGAGTTTGATTTGGTCTGGGTTTTTTTTCCACTCTGAGGTAGATTTCAAAATGTTCATGTATATCCACAGCAAAATGTTGCTACCTTTGGAATGATTTTAGTTTTCAGTCTCTTCTACAAATGTATACATATTATTCGGTATTTTTCGGTATTCTTCTACCTAATTTTGTAGGATTTAGGAGAATAAGCAGAAAATATATCCATTGGGATATTATGTAAGCAAAAGTTACATAGAAATAATCTGCTAGTTTAATGGCTTTTGTTTCTTATTTCTCACAAAATAAATTGGTTTGGTTTTTTGTTTTGTTTTTTAAATACAGCAACAAAAAATGAGCTCTACATATGTAAATGGATGCAAATAGTATCGCACTAAAATTTAATGAAGGAAAATTTTATTTGGAGGGGGGAAGGGCAAGGATATTAGTGAATCCAATAGCATTGGAATTAGAGTTTTATGATTCCCATTTCCTTCAAGTTTTTCTGAAATATGGCTATATGAAAGGCACCTTCTTTCCATCTCCTTTTTCGAAGTCAAAAATTATATTTCATTGTCAAAAATATTACCGAGAATATTTCATTTATATAACCGGAGTATTTAAACTTCCAGTGTATTAGCATTATAATACGTATGTCAAATCCCTAGAAATATCCCCCATAGTTTTTCTGTATTTACTAATTTCCTCTGGATAATTTATTTCTGTTGATTAATCCTAATGATATGACCAGCTAATGGACATGAGGACACCAGTAGGTACTACCTCTATGAAATCTTCTGTGGTTCAACCAAGAATGAACATCTGTTAGTCCAAAAATGCAAGTATGCCATAAATATTATCAAATTTGGAAACAATCTCAAGAGATGCAGAGGAGATATGCCCTGCTTTTGCTAACTTAATCTTCATAATATATTAAATTGCAGGAATCTAATATCTTGAGTTATTTCATACCAAAATCAATGGAAATGTCGTAGATTTCGTTTAACTGTGGAGCTTTGCATCTTAAATTAATTTGTTATGTATTCTGAAAAACTAAAGATTCTCTGTTATCCCAATAAAAATTTCTTCAAAGCTAACAGATAAAAGTAGAGCTTTAAGACATGAATAAAATAGAGCTAAATTACTGATTCGTATTCTAGACCAAAATATATATAAAATATGGTATAAAACTCCAATATACTCAGTGGGAAAAGACCATCATTACAAAATTTGTGGAGGAAAAACAAAATCAAATAATCCCTTCACTACTGAATCAGATGTCCATAGAAATCTAAATAGTAAAAGTTTAAACAGTGCTGCAAGCCAGAGCCATGTGGGATGCTCATCTTCATTTAAGGCTAAAGAATCACAGTAACTGTAGAGTGGGACAATGACTTTCATTAATTTGCATAAGGTGAGCCATCTGAAAAGGAGATAACAACGTTCCCTATTCCTAAAAAATAACTCAGGATTGACAGTGCAAGAAAAGGCATTTTATGGGTAGCTTCCATTTAGGGATTTTCCTGGCCTCCCTTTCTCCCTGTATTGCAGCAGCACATCTGCTCACACATTGAGCTAGTTCATGTGGCAAAGTCACCGTTGGGAATGCATGTCTGGATATGAGGGGAAGAGGAACAGGGCCTCATCTTCAAACCATCATACAGCCAGTCTTTTACACACATATGAAGTGGGCAATGCAACTTCCATCCTCCCACACTTAGCTATAAAGATTAGACCTGGGTGGGTTTTTTTGTTTTTTGTTTTTTGTTTTTTGTTTTTGTTATGTGGGTAAGACATTTTTTTATTTCTTTGGTTTTTGGGCTTTTTTTTGTATTACTATTTCTTATGGGAGCACCTAATACACAGTAAAGGCAATGAATCAAAACATACAAGAGGAGAAGGATCCATCTTTCTGCAGAAAAGTCAGTCATTTTGTCATTCACCAGAAAATACTTGACTGCAGTTCAGGTTCACTTCCCTGTTTGATCCCCAGATCTGTACAGATCTAAGCTCCAACCCATGAAGTGATGCACATATGCCCTTCTGAGCACATACATGGGAGTCTACTCCTGTGGAGAGGATGGGTGGGATAAACTGGGAGAGCATGAAAGAGAAAAAAAAATATCCAAGCCTATAAATAGGAAAGTGGGACACAGAGCAGGACTACAGCAGCCAGCAGCCTACAAGAATAGCAGGTAGATAAGATGATTTTTCCTTAAGGTAGTAATTAGGAGTGGAAAAGCCAGCTGTGAGAGAGAGCAACTCAGAGAAATAAGACTTTTTTAGAGCACTGTCCATCAAATCTTTCTTATCCCTGCTCTTTTTAAAATTATTTATGACTATTTTTTTACATGCATACACACAAAAGAAAAGCTGGCAGATTTTCATAAGAAAGGATTTATTCCTAAAATAATTTCTGCGTAAATAATACCATAAAATGTCATTAGTTTCTATATTTTCCCACAAGCTATCAGGTAAGTTAGCAGGCTGAAAACCAATTGCTCAGGAAGCTGTTGTGATAGTTTTCTATCATGTTCTGTCAAATTACCTTGTTTTTCACTGCAAAAGCCTTATTTATGTCTAGGTCTTACACAAATAAAACATGACAGCTCTGCTGAGTTGTACAGTAGAATTTAGTGAAAGAGTGGTATTTGGAAAAAATTAGCCAAAAAAATCTCGGGTTGTTTGATTATTTTCAAACTGATTTGGTTCCATAACTCAGAAAATGAAATGCTATTAATTATATTTTTAATAAATTAATTTTATATATATGTAGATGTATGCAGATAGATAGGTATAGATACTCATATAGATGATCTAGATATAGATGTCAGTACAGATGTAGATATAGATAAAATAACTGTACCTTCTTCATAGATTGGAAGATTGAAATGCAAATACAAATGTCTCTACAACAATATTTTTTCATAAAAATATAAATAGACAAGCTGACATTAATTTTGTATGAAAAAATTAAACCCCCCACAATACTTAAGTATGGTGAATATCACTGCCTAGTAAAATCATTCATGTTTGATTAACACATCTATTAGTGATGTTAGTCTACCACTGAATAATATTTTCAGTAGACAATATTACATATTAATTATTTCAAAGATCAAATTTCTTTTTATTGATCAAAGTATTGCATCATCAACAAAAATTACTGGCAGCTAATGCAATTTATATCATTTGGAAGAAAATAATTCTTAAATCTTACTTTTTCTCTTTTCTTTTTGAAAGATCAGATTTTTCCATGCTTACTTGTGACTGAAGCACATGCTCTTTTCTGGATTTTGTAACCTATGCATAGCAGTGGTTTGTGCATAAAAGCTGCCCAGTTATGCAGTCTTCAGTTTATGAGAGGGTTTTTTTTTTTTCTTACTAATCAAGCCTTCCTCTCTATTTCTCCAAATCAGAAGTCTCTAAATGAAATAGACAGTCTTCCTGATGCAGTTTCCTTGCATTTCAGCAAAACCAATTCTTGTTTCTGTTGTGATTTGTTTTCCTTCAAGAATTTCACCAGGATTTGCTGATTGGATAAAAAAATTAAAACCATATCAATACCATATTAAACGTATTCACTATTGTAAAGTCTAAACAATATAAGTATTAGTTTCTCTTTCCATTTGTCTCTTGTTCAGGTATTTTTTAAAAAATGTGTGTCAAAATTAAATCTGAAAATTAAAAATGCTAGCTTTTTTTTTCATCTTATTTATTAAGTTTTAAAATAATCTGCCAATGAATCTCTGCAAGGGTTGTGTATCTATTAGTGGGAGTTGAAATAGATCACAGAGAATTTTATACTAAGTTGACCAATTAAAACAGGAAGCTTTTCTTGAGGATTCATTTCTCTGTGCTTTATTATTTTTCTGTGCTTATTTGTTCATAGCTGATTGATGTTTCTGTGAGAAAAGTATAATGGGGCAGATCTTTTGAAGGCACTTTCATTACACAGGCAGCACTGTGGGGATGATTATACAGTCATAAAAAATTACCAAAATATCTTCCCCGTGTCAAAGGACACTTTCTGCAAGTGCCAGTCAGAAGAACCTGTCATGACTTCAAGATCTGTTTCTTCAGTCGTCAGGGAGACAGCACAACACATCATAATGTGACAGTCCCCTTGGGGGGGACAAAATGTGTTAAGGGATTTTACTCCCTAGGATAGCAAAACAGGCTGTTTTCAATGCTATTAAGGCCATAACTCTGACACAAGGACTAATTTTCCCTGCCTCAACCAGAATTCTTGAGCAGAGCAGTCCAATCCAATCTATTGAAAAGGCCAGTTCAAGCAAAGAAAAAAATTCAAAAGACATTTTAGGTTTTGGCACCCAGTCCTGAGGACAGTTGGAGTCAAATAGCTTTTTAATTCCAAGTATCACTCAGTGCACTGTAAATTCTATACAGAAATGAAAACAGAATTAAACTTTTGGTAACTAAGAAGGTCATGAGGAAAGATTTGTCTTAAAATGTCATCTCAGAATCCCAAATAGCATGATGTCAGTAAAATTCAGGTGTATATATCACATCAAGTCCATAACACTTCCTGCAAATAGCTTGGGAAACCTCATTATAACTTTAACTTCTTCAGGTGATAAAGGTCACGTTGTAAGTGGTATTCTCTACAGCTTTTTGAAACCAGCAAAATGTCTTGTGGAGAAAAACTGTGTTAAAAATGCTGATCTATCTTTTCTGTAAGACCATCAAGGATTTCAACACAGAGATATACAGAATAAATTGAATAAAAGGGGGAAAATTTGTCTGAAGTATAAAAATACTGAATAAATGATATTAAAATACAGTACTAAAAGAATCATTTATTAAAAACACTATATTTGGATGAAGTGTCCAAACAAATTAGTCTGTTTAGTTGAAATATATATTCTGGTGATGTTGCAAGAGTCTCACTTGAAATAGATTCTTAAATTTAAATAACATGTTTTATTTCCTGATGAACTGGTTGTTAATTTATAGCACTTTTTCTGCAGATTACTTTGGAGAGACAATTATCCTGAATCGTTATTTCCTTATGCTATGTTGCTTTTTTTGATTTATAATTCTTTTATATGTACATCTCATCATGGTTATAATGGACTTCCAGTCTAAGAAATAGCAGGTTTCAGCATCAATTAACACATTGCTTTCCCCATTTCAGTCTATTTTTCAATGTTACCTATAGCTATACAGAATTTTTCTCTTTCTTTGAACCCACACAGGGAGCCCAGAGTAATATTCTGGCCAGGGAGGGCCACAGGCACCACACTCCTCCTGGCTGTGACTGTGGGGCACTGGTGTAACTTCACCATAAGGGCACACAATTTTATTTTGCTCCACCCCAGGAGCTTTTTCTGTCTGGACCCAGAGGAACATTGGATGCCTGTAATACCAAAGAAAAGGGCTAGGAATTGAAAGGATTTTGTCTATTAGTGAATCTTCCTTCTGTTATTGGGTCTGTTTGTGTTGGCATTGTTTGTTGAAGACTGTTAAGAGTGAGACCACCCCCCCTTCACATATACTTGAATTGTTGTAATTGAGTTAGAAACAACTTCTTGTTATATCTCCATTGCACTGCTGAGATTCCAAGAAGGCAAAGTAAGCACTTTTTTTCCCCAAAAAGCCTTTTTGACTAACATTTGGATCTACATATATGTATTGAAGTCAGTGTAAGAACAGACTTCAAATTCAACAGGCAGTATGGGGTGAGATCAGGTACAGAAGCAGAGACCTGCACTTGGGCATTAAAATTACCCGTAATACAAGGACAAGACTGAACATAAATGGTCAGTGGCATTTGAGATGCCTTAACATACACATATTGTTTGAATTTCATCTGACCTTACAGAAAGTATGATTGCTTCCAACACCTCGTGTCATATATTCTATATATATATATATATGTTATATATATGTATATATTTCCCACTGTTTGGGCAACTGAACCAAAACCAAGGTTTACATTGGCTGTAACAGGAGCTTAGATATGCAGTTTACATGTAGACATCTACATGTAGATGGACTACATGGACTACCTAATTTCAGTAACTTCTAAGATTTAACATAACAGTAATGTTTGCCTGTGGAATTACATCAGCTGTGAATGATACAAACATACACATTAAAACTTCATAGTTTTCACTTACTCTTTTACTTCCTTCACCCAGGTTTATATTGGGTGAATATTTTTACCCAAATACATCTTTGAAGACAATGGGTTCCAAGTTATCTAATAGATATCTTAATGTGAAAGTTTGTGATTAGTTCTAAACCTTGCCAGAAAGCAAGAGTCTGAAAAATGTGTGATTTTTCTAGGCTTCTGATGGATCTCTAGAAGCAGCAGGTAAGGTGTAAGTAGTTTACAAGATCTACTGTCCCCTAAGGTCTTGTTTTTCAAACAGAGTGAAAGAAAATGCATTGGCTGATGTCACAAGTTTAAAAACATACATTGAGTAAGTAACCTTTTGGGAAGTCAAATCCTCAAATTTGTAGACCTGGACCTCACATATAGGCTTTGGCTAACTTAGACCTGTCATGGTAAATGGCACAAGTAGATTTACAGAAACTTGAACATCTTGCTCTAAAAATCCCGAAAGACTGTCATAGAACTGAAGACAAATTCCTGAAATCATCTATTTTATCCAGCATGTTTAAGTTTTGACTATGATGAAGTTTTTTGGGACAAAATATTTGTAATGTGGCTACCTATATGTAGCAGTGAGAATTACAACCAAAAGGTGGCAGTACTGTATGCACTAAACATTGGGTCTGAAAGATTATTACAGAATTACAGAATACATTGAGTTGGAAGGGACCCATGAGGATCATCAGGTATAACTCCTGACCCTGAACAGGACTATCCCCAGGAGTCACATAATGTGCCCAAGGGCATAGTCCAAATGCTTCTTGACCTGTCAGCTTAGTGATCTGACCACTTCACTGGGGAGCCTGCTCCTCTGTCCAACAACCCTCTGGGTGAAGAATCATTTTCTAAACCTCCCCTGATGCAATTTCAAGGCAGTACCCAGAGTCCTGTCACTGGCCACCACAGAGAAGTGTCTGTCCCTCCTCTTCCCCTCATGAGGAAGTTGTAGCTGTGATGGAGTATCCCTTTAAGTCTCCTCTTTTCCAGGCTGAAGATGCCAAGTGACCTCAGCTGCTCTACATAAGGCTTCCCCCCACCAGACCCTTCCCCATCTTTGTTGCCCTCCTTTGGACAGTCTCTAATGACTTGATATCTGTCTGATGCTGTGATGCCCAAACCTGCACGCAGCACCTGAGGTAAGGCTGTCCCTGTGCAGAGCAGAGGGGAGAATCCCTTCCTTTGCCCAACTGGACATGCTGTGCCTGATGCTCCCAGGATACAGCTGACCCTCCTGGCTGCCAGGGCACTGCTGACTCATGCTCAACTTGCCACTGACCTGAACCCTGAGGTCCCTTGTTGTGGCAATGATTTCCAGCCTCTCATTCCCTGGTCTATAACACACAACCAGAATTGCCCCAGCCCAGGTGCGGAATTCAGCACTTGTCCTTTTTGAACTTCATATGGTTGGTGATTTCCCAGTTCTCTAATCTGTCAAGGTCTCTCTGCAGGGCCTCCCTGCCTTTGTGGAAGTCAACAGCTCCTCCCAGTTTTGTATTGCTTGCAAACTCTCTTAGTATCCCCTTCCAGTGCTGCATGCAAGTCATTTATGAAGATGCTGAAGAGCCGAGGACTGAGGCTGGGGCCCTGCTGAACCCCACTGGTGACAGCTCACCAGTCTGATGTCACCCCATTCACTGTAACCCTTTGTGCCCAACCCATGAGCCAGGTTCTCACCCATCACATGATGTGTTTATCCACCCGAATGCTGGACATTTTCTCCAGAAGGATCCTGTGAGAGAGCATCAAAAGCTTTGCTGAAATCCGATTGCTGTTTGGAAGCGGTATATACACATTTCTACCCGAACTGCGATTTAAATGTGTTTATGCGTGCTTATACTGTCTTAATGTTGTTTGTGATTATGAATGAAGAACAAGAAGCAGAATTTTTTTTTTTTTTTGGTTATTTTAATGACTTTATACTTCCATTAAATCTTTTAAAGTCACAGACCAAAGGCAAAAATAGGATATATATACATATCATGAGAAAGTGGAATAAATGGATAAAAGTTAAATAAAAATTTTCTTCAGAGAAGTGTAGTGAAACTTAGTGGCTGAAATACTCTGAATCTCAGAAGATTTTTTAATTTTGAATGGAAACATTGTCCATAGACTTGGGATAGCCACTGCTTATTCTTGTTCTGTATTTACAGAACATACATTTTATCTTTTGCAATATAAGTGAAATATTAGTTTCTGGCAAGACTGTTGACCTAAAATAAATTAATAAAATTAACTACAGGTAATACGAATAAACATTCTGGATCAAAATCAAAGAATTATGTTACATTGTCTTTTATTACACAGAAACAAACTATCTATTTAAAACTGCTAATTTCAAGAAATAGAAGTGATCAACATTATTTGTAAAATATGAACTTAAAATGAGTAACAAGCACTAAAAATGGACAGGCTGATCAGCATAGCTTCCTAATATTCCAGAATAAAATTCACATGACACACCTCTTGAATCAGAGTTAAATGTTTGCCTTACAAAAATGTCTCTTAAAAAAATAAATGACAGTTCTTAGTTTTTCAGTCTAATGAGAGAGAAGTTACATTTTATCTTTCTTACTATATACTACAAGTGTTTTTACTCTTTCTCAGTAGGTATTTCACACTGCTAGTTAATAACTCCCTTGCTGATCCCTGGGTTTGGTAGCCTCACAATTTATGCTGCATGAATGCAACTTTACTGCTTTGAAGTCAGTCGGCATTTTCCCTCTGAAATATGTTCCTTTTTTCTGTGAATTCTGACTACATGAGGGCAGCTCCCATTATGAAGTTTAGGAGAGTTGTAGCCGGGACTTGGGCCCATCCAACCTTCTGAGCTGTCATGCACAGCTCCTGCAGGCTTTCAACCCCAAACTCCCCCATGTGTTGTCATGCTGCTCTTCTGAAGAAAGGAAACACTGCTCTTACAGTCACCAGGATGGTGACACAATCAGATTATTTTAGATCCTGTGAAATAGAAAAGCAAACATGTTTTTGGAGCTACAGAGGACTCAAGGGCACTCAAGGCCAAGTGGTGTAGGTGTAGCCCAGCTGCTCAAGAAGGGGTTAAGCTTGGGCAGCCTGACCACAATCCCCAGTCAGTGTGTACAAGCTGGCCTCCAGGTCAATGGTCACCTCTTAGTGGAAGATAAACTTAGAAAATACTCAGAAAAACAATGGTGTTTTTAATTCCCCTTTTCTCCCCCTCCACAAAGGCAAAATATTTTTCTATAACATTTTTTAAATCAGTCAAGTTGTGATGGATGCACTCAACCTCATATTAAAACTGCTTTTGCTAATACCTTTGATACTGATTCTTTAAGCCAACCAAATCATTCATTTGTGACACAAGTGAAAATATATGGGGAACAATGAGCAATGTCAAGGACTCTGTACAGAACTCCAGAGGACAATTAGTAAAGGTTAATGATTTAGGAGACCCAGAATCAAAGGAGAGAGGTTCAAACCAAGTTACCTGCTAAGAATATAATTATGTCTAAGCTAGAAATCCAATATTTCTCACCACATCAGTAAAAATAAGGCTGACAGACACTGACCTTCTATGTTCCCAAAGAAAGATTGATTATTTTTAAGGGGAAAAAAAAGACATTCCTTATGTTCCTTCTTCTGGTTATAAAATATCAGAGAAGCAGAAAGCAACTTCAGTTCTCCCACATCTCTGCAAGTAGAGACAGAAAGAGGAGAGCTGTTTGAAGTATTTTTTTTGGCTTTCCTTGATTTAAAGTTTTGAGTAGCATAGGAGGATACTGAAAGTTTCTTATGGCTTTTAAAGAACAGTGGAATTTAACCTGACCTACTGTAGGAGAGAACTCCCAGGAAAAAGGAACTGAGAGAAGACAAAAACCCCAGGTGAAGCCAAGAGAGCAGACACGAAAGATGGATTCACAAAAGTTAATTTTAGCCTATGCAGAGTGACTTCATAGAACTGTCTCCATAGGACTTGCTGAGAGTCAGATGTAATACAAAAAAAATCTAAAATTATTCTGTTGTTCTGAATTATCTAGTGGATTTTCCTATCTTTTGCAAATGACTAGGGAAGTTAGTGCTTTTGGGATAAAGTTTACAATTTAGGTGAAATGAAGTTTGATAATCAGAACAGAAAGAAAAAAAATAGTACTTAAAAGTCAGTAATTAAACCTGAAATAAAAAGATTTTCTTGCTCTTAACAAACAAACAAACAAACAAACAAAACTCCAGAAAATAATTAATTTCTAGAATTTTAAAGATTCCCAGATTGATGAGAATTCCTGAGCATATTATTTGCTCAGAATACATTCTTTTTCACTCTTAAAAATATAAAAATTTAGAAAGAAATAATGAAGTAATTAAGTAATAAATGGAGTAATGATTTTAACATTTTTAAAATATTTATTCTGTATTGCTTGTGGCATTTATGCCTTCTGCCACTGTAGTACTCTTATCAGCATTTCTCTGAGACCTCATGAGAAATCACTTATACTAATACTATGAATTTTCTTCTAAGAGGAAAATACTATTTCAGAAACAGGTGCAGAATGCATACAGAAATTGAGTTTATAAAATAAATCTACATCTTGTCTTGATATAAACTTCTTTACAGGTCCCATAAAGTTCTCAGAGCTTTCTAAGTTATCCAGTTATGAGACATGCATCAGGTCAGTGGCATTTCTTTCTTTTTTTAACTAAACTCAACACTTAAAACTGATTGATACCTGTCAAATAAGCACAGGCAGCAGAAGAGCAGGTTTACTTAACTTATGAATCGGCCTCTGTGTAATCACAAGTATGGTCGTGTATATGAATTTTTATATATGTATTTGTACACACATATATATATATGTATTTGTACATATATATATTTATATATGTATTTGTACATATACATATTTATTGTTCTGCTTTGATTAATTTCATTAAGTCTCCTCCTTAGTATTTGTAGGTGCTATTAATTTTAAAATGCAGTGCAGAAGAAAAACACTGAGACTCCCTGCTTTTCATTCTCCCTTAATCCACCCACATAAATGAACAAATAACTCTTCCTGCTGAACACTCCCTCCTAGCACCTGGGAATGTTAGGAAACCGTTACCTTCCTTCTGCTTTTGTTTGTAGACAGCTTTAAAAAAACATCTCCAGATTTCAGTGTTGACATGTTTGGCTGAGGAAATAATTGTTACAAAATGGAAAAGCAAGCAAAAATCAAGCAAATAGTGGATGCAAATTTGCATAGTAGTTTTGATTGAAAATTCTTGAGAAACCATACTGAATGTTTAAAAGCACTCATTAATGCACTGGTCTTTTTGAACTACTAAAGTAATAGTAATTTTTTCAATTACTATTCACTGCTGAAGAAAGCCTTAAAGTAACGAGGGTGTTGTTAGAAAAAAATTAAAATATAAAAAGGGCAATAAATAAATGCCAGTCTTCTCACAGAATTGTAAACCTGGAAAATTCTGGATGTATGTTTTCATCCCAGACTTTTAAAATAAGGTTTCTCTTTTATTAATATTTAGTTTTAAAACAATTCTCTAAAGAAAAAAAAAACATTGAAATGTCATGTACAGATTTCAAAGTAAAAATCTGTAGTCTGTAAACTTAGAAAAAAAAAAAATCAACTGGAACATTTCATCTTAATTAGAATCAATTAAAATCTAGGTGAAACTATTTAGGAGAAATTGTGATCCTGCTATGAGATATGGCTAATTTTGACCCTTCCCTGTTTATGGTAGTGTAATTCAAATTGTCTCCTTGTGGCACTCTGTCTTTATAATTTTCACTAGGATATCTTTGTTCATTTTAAGGGTAGATTCTCTGCCATTAGCCTCTGGAGGTTTTTTATTTCCTGGGTTTAGGTATCTCAGTGCTTGTCATTCTGGCTATTCTGATTCCATGAGGATTTTAATTCCCTTCCATTTTATTCATATACACTGATTTCAAGAAAATGCACATACCCAGAGCACAGATACTCCTTCTTTTGCAGTAGTGCACCCCAGCTTTCCCTTCATAGCCCTAACTGTAATACAGAAACACAGAAACATAGAAAACTTCTATCATTAAGAAAAAGCAAGTGAGAGACAACAACTAATGATGGAGTCAAGTCCACTGAAGTTTATTGCAAACTAAGAATCTAGAGAGAGCAGACATAAATTCCAGAGCCATAAGTATTTACCAAAAGGTGAAGAATGAAGTATGAAACCCCAAGTGAGGAGGCAAGCACAAAGAATGAATCAGAATATTCACAAGATTTTTTTAAAATTTGTCTATTTATTAAAGGATTAGTTTTTGTCTTCATGCTGCATTAGCTTTAATCAGCTAATCTGTAACTCACAAAAAAACCAGACTGCAGTCTAGAACTGACAAGCCAATATACAAGATATGGCATTGAACTTCAACTACCGTTCCAAGCAGTAAAATGAACAGTTGGACTCTGTGTATTTGACTAATGTCCTGGGTCATTAGTGATGTAGAAACAAAGGGATTACAAATGGTTTTATCATATTTTTCATTGTTTTCACTTTAGAGACTGAAAAAATTTAACCAGCAAGATATCAGATGATCAGTCCAACATAAAACTGACACAAGGGGCAGCTCAGGGGGAGCAAAGAGAAGAGAAAATTAGATGCATCCTAAGCCCTTACTCTTGCTGTCTGAATTAAAGGCTTTTTAACAGCTGTTGCCTTGCAAGTCTAGGGCCATTCAGTAATACATCCTCGGCTACCCCATTCGTATAGGACTTTTCCAGCACCATTCCTTTCCAAATCGCTTTTTCAAAACTGACAATCTTTATCCATTCGTGATTTAGGGAAGTCTAGGAAAAAAAAAAAAGATATTTCCTGACTTATTTTCTGCTTCCAATAGACCTAATTTTACCCACTTGGAAGTAGAATCTTCTGACATAAATAGTCAGCTACCGCTTTCAAGGACTTTAATAACATCTATTTTTTCTACAGTATCAGATTTAAAACAATAGCACTTTTCTGACATAAAGTTACTCAGTGTTCTGTCTCAGGGTATTATGGAAAGGAAAAAGGGTGTGTTAACTAGTAAGGATTATCAATACACACTATATCACAGAGTGGAAGATATAAGGGGCAACTGGAGACAGATTAAAGAGAATCAGAAACAAATCAAAACTACATATTCGCAGCTTCCTGCTGTGATAATAATGAAAGAGGATGAGTTTCATCCCAACCCCCTGAAAATTGCAAGCTATAAAACAGATAAAAAGCTAATATATATTGAGGAGAAGTCATTTATATTTTATTACTTTTAACATTTTTTAAAGATTCAAAACTAGTAGATGTGTAGCAGAAGTAAGTAAGACGAGGAAGTAGGGATTTAAATGAAGAAAGAGTAATATTTTTACAAATAATGGTCAAAAGATAATGAAAAAAGAACAGGAACACAAAGGGAGGGAAGGAGATATTTGTGATTCAGCATCTTTAGAATGAACCGCATTTATAGAAGAGACATTGTTTCCTTCATAACTTGATACTGAGATTTTTTAAAGATGTTAACATGATTGCAAATGCATTTGTGACAGGGGCAATAATTCCATCTACGAAACCTAGAAAAAAATCTGAGCAGGAATAATAAGAGTGCCTGAAGCATTTACATTTTTTGACACAGAGAGGAAAAACCTTATTTTAAGAACTTGAGAATCCTTTTTTATTCCTCTCTATCTTCATAGATGCCCCTTGCTCCTTATAAGATTGCCATGAAGTTGGCTAAGCAGAGTCTTCAGTTTCAATTATGCACACAACCTTGAAGATGTTAGAAGAGATTTTATCACCTGCAAAGATGGGCATCAATTATGCATGTGTGAGCCAGATTTTCTAGGAAGTTATAATGACAGAATGTGATGGAAAATACTGTGAATATTTTCTCATCCTCTTTCCACTGAGAGCTTTCTAACAAATATAATTTGATCATTGGTTTTGATCACTGATTTAGCTGTGGCACTGGTAAAAACAAATGTCATTTATGTGCTTCAGGGAAAAAAAAAATTAGCTTCTGAATATATTGCTTATATTATAAACAAAATTAATCCGTGTTATTATTTCACTTAGATTTCACAACAGTGTAACAGAGGTAATTGAATTACTTGTGCTTAGCAGGAAAAAGAGAAAAGCAGTCCCCTTTTTAAAAACCTTTTCCTAAGATTAAGAGGTCTGAATTAGACTTTTCAAAAGCAAGATGAAATGAGGTTTTAATTAACAGGTTAGAGTATTTTGTTTCTATGTTAGGCCTCCCTTATTGTTTTAAGAGAAATTTCATCAGCCTAGAACACAAGACTTCTTTTAGAATTGTACTAACATAACATATTTAAGATCAATGAAGATTTAGTTAGTGAACTATTCTTTGAAACATACAATGTTGGTCAGCCAGAATTTGGATTGTACTCAAGTGGGAGGAAAGAAAGAAGTAGCTGGCAGAAATGATGGACTAAAAGGAAAAAGAAAATAGCATTTTAATTTTCATGTAAAACAATTTACATCCTAGAATTGGGCAAATTAATATTTTCTTTAAAAATGAGAAAAAACACTTGGATTAACCCCAAAGGAGTTTGTAGGGGTTTTTTTTAGCTGAATCATCAGACTCCTATTGTTACAGTTGTTCTAATTCTGGATAGATTTTTTACAGTTTTGAAGGTTCCCCCATGACGTAGGATCAGAAGGAGACTAAAGTATGAAGTTCCATTGTGTAAATTTACTTCATCAAATAAATGCATATTTCAGAAATTAATTCTCAATCGGATGGAAAAAAATCTTGAAATATTGGACCTTATCATAAAAGATTGTAGAAGAAAAGGTTGGACATGTAACCAGCTGTTTATTATAGAAACCTAAAGGTAAGTCCCACATTAATTAATGAATTTGGAAGATGGAGCACTAGTTTCAGAAGGAACAAATTAAGAGACAAAAACCAAAATATGTTTTTTGGATATAATCTGAACACTAGTTGCAGTGAAAGCACTTTTAAAAATGCTTCTGTATTAATGATTCATAGTAACATGACAAGAATTAAACGTTTCACCTTATTAGCCAATATGGGGTCCATGAAAAAAAGTGAAGACATTTTCAAGTAGCTGAAGCTGATGAAGGAAATTATTCAACAGGGCAGATATCATCTTTTGGCAGACAGTTTAGCAAAACACAGTTGAAGTTTCTAACAGCTCATTTTCCTTAGTTCATTCTCTTTCTTCTCTCTTTGATCACTGCTTTGGCAGCATCTATTATATTACTGAAAAGCCCATTTTCATTAAATGGCTGTGTTGATTTGGAGCGACAATGTTTTTCAGTCACTTTAGTAAATGAGCATTTCTCCTCAGCAATCTTCTGAGAAGTGTCAAGAAAAGACAGTTCTTTCAAAAAACCTCTGAAATTACATGGCTGGAGTTGTGAGATAACGGCACTACTACAACTGATGCCTTTTCTCTATTGGTCAAAATAAACCCTTAATAAAAACAACAACAGTGACAGCAGACACCTGTTTTAACCTTAGAAAATACTGAGAGTGGGGGATGGTGAAGGAGTGGAATAGTGGGAATATTTTGTGTCACTTTAATGACCATCAAAATTGAGAAGAGGAGAATAAATCTTTTTCTACCATGTAATTATGTCAGAGGAGAGGTGAAGTTCTGTGTTTGGTGTGTGTATTACGTGTTCTATTCTCAAATAAACATTTGACTATTTGATTTCAAGACATCAGCAACAACAAAGAAATAATAAAAAGGAATTTTCTAGAGACATCATGCTCAGAATTATGCTTCACAGATTTTTCTATGAAGAGGAGGGATTGTGGATGATGGAGAAAGTTCCTGATGGCATTTATTTAACTCAATTACTACAATTTGGGAAATAACTTCTCTTTAGGCAAGTAATTTTCCTATATCATCCACTGTGCTGAAAGGAATAAAAATAATTTCTGAACTTTAAGCAGCAAGTCAGAAACAAGACATTTCATTGTCTGCAGAAAATCACAGTAGCCTGGTCCATTTTGGGATTATTTGCGCATTGAGTCCATGTGAGTTACTGTCATTCCTACTGTGGTATTCTGGGGAACAGGTGGGAATAGGTAATTTAAAGTCAGGAGTGGTGACCTTCTTCTATTCAGGAATTTCACAAAAGTCTTCTACTTCAGTAGCAATTAGAAGTGAATAATTTCACAGCTACTTGGTTTGGAGTGGGACAGAAAGAAAACAAATATTTCATTTTTTTACCAATCCTTCCCAGAAGCAACAACTGTTGCCAGCCCAACTTGAAAAGGATAGGTAAAATTATTCTAAACATTCAGAGAAAGCCTTAGTTATGAAGACTTTGGATACACTAATAGAAGTCTTACACCTTTCCAGTTTAGTATTTTTATACTGGGAAGTTTTTGCCAAAATATTCATAGGAGAGAGAATAAAAAATAAAAAGATTGTGATTTGGAGACCAATAAGAATGGCAGAAGGTATGGGATGAGTCCCTGAGCTAACAAACCTTTATTTAGTCAAGCAAATTTATTGTGGAAAATAAAGAAGGTAAAACTTTGATTCTGCAAGGTTATCTTCCTCACTTTCCCACATTAATAACTTTATAGACTTATAAAATCATTTAGGTTGAAAAAGACTTTAGAGATCATAAACTAGTTCACTAGATGTTGGCTTCTCTTCCCTGCAGGAACATTTTTGCTGCCCTGGAAGGGTCAGGCATAAATTTCTGTTGCTTCCTGCTATGCAGCTGCTGGTAGTTACCAGTCCTGTGCATCACTAGCTAAGGTCAGGCAATTGTCTCCACGCTACTCTCCTATCTCCAGGACCTTCTCCAATTTTGAAAGTTTTCCTACAGCAAGGATCTTCCCCTTACTCTTTCTGGACTTCTTTCTGGACTTCTTCTTTACTCAGACTCCTCTTTGTTTCAGAATTCCTTGTTTTTTGTAGCATTTTCTTTCTGGAACATCAAGTCCCTGGTTTTCACAATCGAAATGAACGGTGTGCATAAACAAATGTTCTTGGTTTTGTAATTTTGAGGGGTTTTGTCTCCTGTTTCTATTAATTGGAGGATTCACTTCTGTTTAATGTATGTGTTTTCAAAATTTGCAGCAAGTTCATACCAGGGACAACTAGCAAGTATCAGTCTTCCCCTTGAAAGTTCAAGAACTCACTTTTATTTACTCACAAACACACAGACATCCAGTTAGATTCCATGAGTTTGCATTCAAAATTAAAGAATTTTTTCCCCTTTCTTTGTTTCCTCGGTTTCTTTGTTGTTTTTTTTTGTTTGTTTGGTTTTATTTTTGTTTTTTTCACATACAGCAGATGGGAAAGTGTTTTTCCTAAATAAGCAGCTTTCCTATTAATAAATAGACTTGTGAAGAGAAGGGAGAAATCCTTTCCTTTTGCTTTTGAAATGTGAAATGGTGATCCACATGTTGTCTAGCTGATCCCTTGATCGTTTTGTTTTCTGGCTTTGTAAATTCTGCTAGCTGTAGATACAAGCTCCTCCTAAAATAGAGGGATTAAGGAATTTGAATAAAATTTCATCTTCACCTGTAATATATATTAATCTATTGATTAATTACTTACATGAGGAAACATGGATTTTTCATCTTGCTTCCTCAAGTCCAGAAGAGACAACCTGAAGATTGTGTCCTGCATAGACTCTGAAAATGTGTATGGTTTCCAATTCTGACCATTACATAATTTATCCATAGAGATTGCTAGTCTGAGAATAAACTTGGGTTCACAAGTTGCCATGAATTTCTGGAAAACACCGAGAGACATATTTCTGCATGAGAGTCTTTCAGGTTTAGAAAGAGCTGAGCAAGATTTTCAAAAGTTCATGACTACATTATTGTTTTATCAAGTTGCCTAAATTCATACAGATGCTCAGTCTTTAATCTAAACAGACAAAAGAAAAATCATTCCTCTTGCTACTTTTTTTAATAATTGGTTTTACTACTGAATTGATTCAGAACTGCATTGGCTCGGAGACCTAACCAAAGCTCTCCTGCAACATCTTTTTTTACAGCTGCATTAATGGAATGGCAGGAAACACTTCAGACAGTTCTTCTTCTCTTACAAACGATACAATACTCTAATGCAAGAGATTACATCCATTGGATCTTATATCTAATTCCAACAAGTGTATCAAACCTCTTAAATATATCAGAAGAAATAACATTAGAGTGCTTAATATCCTGTCTAGACACAGATGGATTTCACCTTACCATCTACATATTTTTGAAGCTTAAAGTGGCTTTTTTATGGTAATGATGGAGGATTTTACACCATAGTAAACTAATAATTGGCCTAATCAGGTTTCACATAAAATAAAACCTTTAGAAAAAAAGTATAAATATTTAAGTAGTTTTAATATTTGGATTCATGGACGACACCTCTGTTATTTCAATTATTTTTTGTTTTGCTGGTGGGCTTTTTTGTTGTTTCTTTTTTTTTTTTTAATATTCTAGTTTTACCACACATTTTACTATTAAGGTTGTTAAAGACTTTGAGGAAAGGACATTACTGTAGCTATTTTAATGGAAGATTTAATTCATATTCCTATGCATAGTCTGATAAGAATTTCCTAACTGAGGTGTGTGATGTAACTGTTTAATTTCTTTGGTGTTTATTTCATGTCCTTTTCATTTGTATTCTGTTCAAAGCATACAGCAGAATACCAAAAAAGGAAACCAGCTGTTTACCTTATTGTTGGATAATACTTCCTGAATTAAATGAAACTGCAGAGAAAGTAAAAGGGATTGCTATTTGTCTGTAGCCAAAATATCATCAGTAATTTGGAGATATCCAAAAAGTTAGATAAGATGAAGGTAATGTGGAATCACACAAAGAAAGATTGAGTAAAAAAAAAAAAAAAGCTAGGAAACAAACAAAAAGGGGTAAAAGGGTAAAAAGACTAAAAAGAGTAAAAGAAATCTTCCTGGTGATTGACTTTGTTGCAGTTCTGTAAGACCCCTAGAGTCTCTGAACTCAGACCTAAACTTAAAGCACAACCTTACTCAGGAGGGACAAAGAAAGAAAAATGGCAGATTTGTTACCAGTTCCTTCTATATCAACCTTTTAAAAAATGAAATTCTATTCAGTTTCAAACAATACCTTATCTCAATGTGTTTGCTAATCACATATCCAGGTAGGGTTTTTGAGGATGACAACAAGTGAAGGGAAAAATGTTACAAGAATCTAGTGAAACAAAGGCATATTTTATTCCTACTAGATATACTATTGCTCAGTTGCTGGTTTTTTTGGGTTTTTTTTGCTAATTGTGGTCTTGCTCCATATTACCAGATTTCTTTTTGTGAAACAAAGTCGAAATTTTACTTCACATACCTACCACATTTACTGCATTTAAGTATCTTCTGCTGGTTAAGAATAAAAACACACATAATCTTTCTTTGTAGCATTAACTGCTTTGAACAAGCAGTTCCAGTGCCAGCATGATATGCAGCAGAGCACTCTAGTGAGGTGGAATGGGGACTTCTGAACTGGAGCAACCTCAGGGGCAGCCGAGAAAACCACTGGGAGCCCCCAGCTCGTGCAACAGCAGCTGGCAGACCCGAGCAGAGCCAGAAGCAATGGTGGCCAGCAACATGCTGCACAGCCAGGACCTCAGCTGCAGGGTGTGTCCTGCTTCCATGCCAGTCCTGGACATGCAGCAGCGAGCACACCTGTGGGATGACTGGTACAGGAAATCCTCTGCTTAGTAGCAGATGTCAAGGAGGAAGTGACTAAGGGGAGGAGTATGAGGCAGCCTGAAAGGTAGGTTACTGGAATCACTCTGCCTTCCCTAGGACAGGCCAGACAGGCAGACAGGACACATGGTATGGAGGATTCCCTGTCTTTTCTCTGCCTGGCTGAATGTGTTGACTCAAGCAGTTGGAGGCAATGGTGATAAATTCCTGCATGGCACAGCAGACACATCACTGAACATGACTTCACAGGTACAGAGTTTTTCAAGTGAAACGGAATAGTAGCAAGCATAAAAGTTCATCTAGGTTGGGAGTGTTGCTGAGGTTAAGTTGTCCTACAACGTCCATCAAAATTGCTTCCATAAAGAAAATAACTTGCAGACACAGCTGGTGAATGAGTCAAGGACCTGTTATTTGTGAAAAGACAAGAACTGGTGGGTTTTGTGATGGATAAAAGCCATGTTGGGCATAGAAATAATGAAAACATAGTTTTCAAATTATGGGCACATAAGGAACTGTGTTCAGCTTTGGGTGTCTTGTTACAAGGAGAACATTGAGGTGCTGGAGTGTGTCTTAAAAAGCTGTTGAAGGGTCTGGAGTGCAAGTCTTGTGAAGACTGGCTGAGGGATTGTTTATCCAGAGAACATGAAGCTCAAGGGAAAGATTATTCCATTCTACAGCAACTAGGAAGGAGGTGCAGAATCACATAGTTCAGAACCACAGAATATTCTGGAAGGGTCCCACAAGAATCATCAAATCCAGCTCTTAGGTGAATAGCCCACACAGCTATTGAATCCACAACCTCGGCATTATTAACATCAAGCTCTGACCAGTGTGGTGATATGGGGGTTGGTCTCTTCTCCCAGGTAGAAAATTACATGATGAGATTAAATAAGAGGCCTCAAATTGTGCCAGTGGAAATTTAGATTGGATATGAGGAAAAATTTCTACCTCAAAAGGGTTGCCAAATTTCGGAAGAGGCTTCCCAGGGAAGTGGCTGAGTCCCCATTCCTGTGGATGTTTAAAAGACCTGCAGCTGTGGTGCTTAGCAACGTTGTTTAGTGGTGGATTTGGCAGTGCTGAGTTAATGGCTGGGCTTGATAATCTTCAAGGTCTTTTCCAGCCTTAGCAGTTCTATGGTTTTATGAATAATAAAAACTTATCCACATGATGGAAAAATATTAATTGCATTTTTAAAAGAAAGCTAATGATATCTCAGTTCCTGTCTTGATTTCAGTATTTTTGCTCTCATTACAAATTGCTTTGCATTTCTCAAAATACCGAGATGATGTCAAATACTCCTATTAATATGGGCAAAGGGAAGCATATTTAACAGAGATGATGGGTAAACATTTAATGAGGACACTTTGAATAATTTCTAGCTGTCTATAAATAGTTGACAAAACTGATTATAAATGTAGGCGTCGTGCCTGGTGTATGAAGTGAGAAAAAAGCAATCTGAATAGCTTTAAAGCTTGTTTTTGAAGTACTAAGGGTGATATCCATTAGGTCACTTAGGTTTTGAGGGGGGGGGCTGTAGGTTGGAGGGGTTTTTTTTATTTTTACTGCATTATGCTTTAGTGGACTTATCGATAATGGGATTTTTAGGGAATTCTGAAATTCCTGTATTTACTATCGTTTGATAATATGGTGTCTGTTTTCCTTATTATTAAATTACATTTAATTTAAATACTCCAAACTAGAGTAGGATAATGAGCTCTTCAGGGAATTAAACTTAAATCAGCCTGGTAACTGAAGCTAGTAAAGCACACATTATCTCACATATCTGCTGACATGTTGTTTTGGCATCCTATGATACCTTTATGCTCCCTAGTTCTCCTGATGGAGCTGTTGGTATTGTTAATTTAGCCTAAAGAGCTGAAGGTCAGGATTTTTCAATCCACCCAGAGCTGTAACTATGTGCTGGAGTAAATTAGACATCATCAGAGCATTGATGAATATGGTAGACGACCTGTAGAATACTCCTTCTCTTGGTGCAACCAGTGATGTACCAGGATCACCTTCAGCATGTTAAATATCAGAGTATGTCTTTCTATGCTTTCTTCATGGTTATGTTTCATTGTTGGTTTTGCTATTCTGTGATTCTTAGGACACGTCAGTCCTTTCTTTTCCTCAGCTTATGGAAACCAAATTTCAAGAAAACACTGACATTTCACAAACCAGAGCTACCTTTTAGTACAGTGAAATATATTCCTTTTTCGAGAATTCAATTGTATCACCCTATTTTCCATGAATAATGTTCTAAAGTTCTGTCACATTGCCAATGCCCCTCAGTTTAGTAGCATTTGCAACTTTTGTAAAGTTCTGTGAGCACAGTCTGGTCTTTCTGGTATGCCTTTTCTCTTTCTATGTTTCTTTTTTCCTACACTAACTCTTAGGTGGTCTTTACATATATTGTGCCTGTGTGTGCTTAGCCTTCTTTGATTTCTGAGGCTCATATACACAGGTTATATTTATGCCTATTTAACCTCAGGATTTGCCATATATATTTCACGGCATAATTTGCTACCAACGTTAGCTTTAAATGTCTGCCAAGCAAATAAAAATAAATGTGAAGAACAGATGATAAAATGCCACAGTTTGTGCAATCACTTGTTTTCAGGCACATTTTACATAAAATAGTGATTGTGGAGGCTTCAAAGACTGTCTCAAAAACATTAGGTATAACCATGTTTCTGCCTTCTGGGCAACACTGTTCTAAGCAGTTCAGTTCCAGCACTGATTTAATAGCCATTATTTTTTCACAAATTTTAAAATGCCATTGTCACTGGTACTGTAAAAAACGATTGGGATCACCCAATGGCTGGTGATCCAGTGCTTTCAGAACTTTTAATTTTTGCCAGGAAATCTGGGTCTTTTTTCCCAGGTAGTTTTAACCATCTTCAGCATAGTTTCTTCTTGAGTTACTTATGTTTGACTCCTCACAGCTGAGGCACACAGTCAGGAACAGAGCTCAAATGGATGATCAGTTGCTGAAGTACATTTTATGACAAGATTAATTATTTCTAGAAGTGCCAATTCCTTAAAGTTAATCTGAATGGTTAACTAGGATAAAAAAAAAATGACATTATAGAAATTTGGAGAAACAAACTATGTTCCAAGACCTTTTGAAAACCCTTGAGGCTGATGTATACCAGGCACAGTTGACATTCTGTCTTTATAGCCAGGAAATTGGTAAGAATGTCAACTGCACTGCACATCTCCAGCATCTACACAATAGATGACATTTCAGGGGGATTGTGTATTTTTAGCTTTTTAATTATTTTGAATTTTCAGATTTTTTTGGGGGTAGGAGGGGACAATCAAAACATCTTTGCATTTAATTTAGACAAGATTCAAACCTTAAATACATATTCACATTAAAATCTTGACTTTATTAAATTCCTATAATATCAGTAAATAATTTTCCAGAGTTTCTCATTTTAAGCATAAATAATAGCTTTATCTTGAAAAACTATTAAAAGTAAGAATATTTTTAAACCTATTATAGGTAAGCTTCAGGTTTTTTTCTGAAAGAAAAGCTGTAGGTATGTTTTATCATACTATTCCAAAAGTGCATGTCGGAAAGTTTTCTTAGGCTAAAAATAATAAATAAATAAATAAATTTTATTTTTCATTTCACATGAAATAGAGAAGAAAATTCATATACATATATACTTCTCTATTGTCCCTTTGAGGCAAAGAAGACCATTTCAGCAATTTAATTTAATTTGTGTCACTGTGACAGCAAAGTCACATAGCCTTAAATTAATGCATAAGACAGAGAAGGATTATATTTCAGATGAGCAAAAGTTCTACAACAAAGACACAACGGGCAGTTAGAAACCCTGGGCATTACCACAGTTTTTATCTTTATTTTATCAAACTGACAACACAGTCACAGTCCTTTTAGTTGCAGCTTACATTGCATTTGTTGTGAAAGTTCTTGAGTGTTTTGGCAAACTGAGAATGCTCAGCATGAATTTCATCTAAGTAAAAATCACAGTGTGACTTGGAATTAGGTACTGAGCCCTTCTGAAAAGAAGAAAGGGTACTAATAGTCTCAGTTTTTCAAAGAATACAACCAAAATACATTTTCATTTTTCTGCTTTCTACACAAAAGCAAACTATAAAATAAAGGAAAAAAGAATTAAAAAAAGTCTCTAGAGATTATCAATCTCTAGAGAGATTGGTATCAATCTCATCAGTCTCATCTCACCCATTTGAGCAATGTGTGAAGGCACAGCCTTGAAATCAAGGCAAATTAGTGCTTCTTGTGGTAAAATGTGATTGTACTGCACAGTATCATAGAATTGTTCAGGTAAGAAAGAATCTCTGGAAATCTTCTAGTTTAGTGTTCCTGTTAAGAGTAGGATCAGTTACAGTAGGCTACTTAGGGCTGTGTCCATGTTGAATTATCAATTTCTCCAAGAAGGGAGTATCCAAAACCTGTCTGGGAAACTTGGTTCAGTGTTTGACCATTCTACATAAAAAAGCTTTTCCTTGTCCTTACACATGATTTCTTGTATATAAATTTGTGTCTTAAACAGGTATCCACCACAGTTGTCCATTCACAGAATATCACTGAGAGTTGGTTTTCTTCTTCACACCCCCAGCAGGGTATTCCCCATCAGATATTTAGACACATTGGTAAGATTTCCCCATGCCTTCTCTTCTCTAAGCTAAACAGTTCCTGCTCTTTCAGCCTCTCCTCACACGTCTGATACTTGATGTCCTTAATGATCCTCATGACCCTTTGAAAGATTTACTCCACTATGTCCATGCCTCCTTCCTGCTGAGGAGCTCAGATGTGGATGCAGCGCTCCAGAGGTGGCCTCTCCAGTGCTGAGTTAAGGGGAGTAATTCACTCCCACAATTTGCTGACAATGTTCTTCCTAATGGAGCCTGGGAAGTTATTGGCCTCTTTTTCTGAAAAAAACAATTTCAGGCTAATTTTCTGCTTTCTGGTCATCAAGCTCTTCTCCAGCACCTTCCCAGTACTCATGTACTCATATATGGACTTATTTTTTTCAGGTACTCCAAATTTTCTTTTGCTGAATTATTTGACATTATTATTGGCCCTTTTCTCCTTCCTATCCAAGCAGTTCTTGCTTAAATTTTTTGATGCTTTGTTCTTTTTTCTTTTCTTTCTTCATAATTTCTTTAGACGCATCTAGTGTAAAAACTAGGTAGTGCTGTCCCTAAGAAATTTAGGAAGAACACACTATGCTAATGCTTTTAGAAAATACACACTTATGCTATTATTTGCTTGCCTGTATTTATATGTAAGCACATACCTTTATATGTATGACATATAAAGGTAGGTGTTTACATATGCATACAGACACATACATATATTCATAAATATATTTAAGAAAAAATGCATTTAAAAATTAATTATCAGAAATAAATAACATTATATAATAGATAGAATGCAGTGAATATTATAAATGTTCCTAAAATATTTCTTGGATATTTAATATGTTTTCAACAGAGTTCTCTATTTAACAGCAAAATGGGCAAGGTATCTCTAGCTCTATTAAAAAATTAATAATATTGAGAATTTTCTGTAATGTTTAAGGTTTATGGAAAGATTTCTTCCCTGTATCTGGTTTCACTCCCTTTATTTTATATTAAAATTGGTATTAATTTTAACTTGATTCATTCTCAATGTAAGTTATTGATAACTTACTGGTTTATTACTGGTTGTAAAAAATCTTCTTCAATGAAGCTGAGAAGCTGCAAATCCTTCTCTACTCTGTCATACAGTAAACAGTTAAATGGACTGTATATTAATATTCATGTTATATGATTTTTTTTTTCTTTTTTGGAACAGGACTTGGCTAATTTTAAGAGTTCACTCAATACAAAAAAAAATTCTTAATAGAATGTTGAACTCTTCTTTGCTATGCAATTTTTTTTTCATAAAATATCTGCATTATGAATGAGCTATCTTTCAAGGATGTCAGTGAAAATAGGCAGCCTAATTCCAATTTTATGACATCTTCATTTTTGAACTGTGTTGTCATAGTCATCATTTTAAGAATACATTTTGAAGATTTTATCTGTATATTTTTAGATCTCATAACTAAGTAAATCAACTGTAAAATAATTCACTGTAGGTTTTCTTTTCTGTTAGTATGTAAAACCTCTAACAGAAAATAGTTCCACTGTAGCACTCTCTTTTTCCTGGAACACTTTTGAAATAGCAGAAAATTATTCTTTTCTGTCTGTGGTTCATTGTTCTCTTTGGACATTTCCTACTAAAATTAACCAGAGCGGGCTCCATTTTCTGTCTATTCAATTGCTTTTATTAGGTTATGTCATGCCTGTTCCCTCAAATTGCTCAAGGATTCAGCACACAATACAGAAGAAACCCCCCAAGCTGAAAGTTATGCTACTGTTGGAGTGACATCTTCTCTCGGCACTGTCTTCCTTACCTCTACAATTTCGCTGTGCTGGCATCAGAGCAGGAGCAATTCTTTTCTCTGTGCAGCCATGCTGAAGGCCACTGTGAAGTCTCTGCAGTACCTAACTTCAGTGTATAAAGTTAATGTTAGAAAAACAATCAGTGAATGTCTGTTCCTGAAAACTTGTACGGCTGTGGAACTGTAATTTAACTAAAGTCTAATGAGAATCACTGACTTACCTCAATTCCTTTTTTATACTTGCCTCTGGAGTTACCAGTTATTTTGAGTCTGAGAAAATAGGACTGTTTTCCTCAGTTAATTAAAATCTTAAATGCTCTTTTAGCTTCATAGAATTGTTGGATTTATTTTGGCCGTTCTACCTAGTTACTTTCAACCAGGCTGGCTTATGCTCAAATGCCTGTCATTTTCTAATAGTCCTTTTTGGAAACAGGTATTTATTATATTAAACATATTTCCACTCTGTCATTTACCTCTAACAGAAATCCAGTCAAGAGCCAGCTCATGAATGTATACACAATTTATTACAAATAGGAATGTAAATGTAGAGGGGGGTAGTAGGGGGCAGGAAAGATAATAATAGAATTTGAGGAAAAAATGAGCACAAATAGTTTAGAGGAAAATCATTTAAATGCATAATATAAGTGGTAATAATTCCAATTGACAGAAAAAATAAAATTATCATAATATAATAAGGGCATTTCATAATATAGTCATGAGCCTGTTGTATTGTGCTTGAAGTTTCCAAGCTGAAAGTAAACTTCATCTGCAAAGATCTCACCCCTGAACTGGGATGAATGGCCTAAAACTTCAGGAGAGACAGAGAAAACCTATAACATCTGGCCAAGGCATTTATAAACATACCTCACATGATCTTGCAAACAAGGACTGGAGAAGTGTCATTACCCCAAAGCCTTCTCATTTCCAGGCTGAACAATCCAAGTCTCTTGGCCTTCTGACATAGGAATGCCTCATGGGAATCTCATGAGGTTCAGCAAGGCCAAGCACAAGGTTCTGCACCTGGGTCAGGGCAACTCGAGTATTGGGGCAGGCTGGGGGACAGAGGGATTGACAACAGTCCAGCAGAACTTCAGGATTTGGGGATGATGGTGGATGAAAAACTGGATATGAGCAGTCAATGTGCACTTGTAGCACAGGAAGTCATTTGTATCCTGGGCTGCATCCAAAGCAGCATGGCCAGCAGGGCAAGAGAAGGGATTCTGCCCTTCTACTCTGCTCTGGTGAGATCCTATCAGGAACCCTGCATCCAGCTCTGGGGCCCTCAATACAGGAAAGACATCGACCTGTTGGAGTGGGTTTTGAGGAGGGCCACAAATATAAAGAGGTGGCTAGAACTCTCTTGTATGAGAAAATTCTGAGGGAGTTGAGATTGTTCAACCAGGAGAAGAGAAGGTGGGGAGACCATATTGTTGCCTTTCAGTATATAAAAGGGGCTTACAAGAAAGATGGGAACAAATTCTTAACAGAGCCTTTTGCTATAGAAAAAGAGACAACGATTTTGATCTAAAAGATAGATTTAGATATATGTCAAAATTTTTTTTAGAGGGTGTAGAAACATTGGAACAGGTGGCCAAGAGAACTGGTAGATTGTCATCACCATTCCAGGCTTCTGAGGAACTTTCAACCTGTAGTTGAAGATGTTTGTTCATTGCAGGGGCATTGGACTATACCATCTTTAAAGGTCCCTTCTAAATATTACTATTCTACGATTCTATAAGAATTCCTAGCAATATAGATATTACACAGATTTCTGTTGTGCTGATAAATTCTAAGGTAAACCAGAAAGGCAAAACTTGACCTTGATTTTCTCAGAATGAGAATTCATACCTTTTCCAGCCCCACCAAAGAAGCCTCATTTTATCACAGATCATAAAAATGGAAGGCAGGAGGGAGACCGTTCTGGAAGTTATCTCCATCTGCTTCCCAGCCAGTCTTTCAAGCGGCATGCCAAAATTAGCATGTCACCTCCCAGCAAGTCATAGAAGTATTACTAATTAAAATATTATCAACATGTCAGATTTGATTTTAATCAAGTAATTACTAGTGCTGTGCACTAAAGCAGATCTGAAAAACACTGGAAAGTGCATTTTAATCCCTTTTCTTCATTTGTTTAAAACACACTAAAAAATTGTTCAGAGTAAATCAACTCTGTCAACTAATTCAATTTTCTTTCCACTGTGTGAAGACCGCACTAAGCACTATACCTGGCAGCTTAAGAAAGTGGGCAATGAGCTAGGAAGTAGATGGAACTAAGAGCCTAAACTGCTTTAATTTTAATACTTTATTTTTGACAGATTAATTAAAAATTACCCATTACTTTGAAAGTAGCTCCTCTCTGGATATCATCCGTAGATGCAACAAATTTTAGATAAAAATCCCAAATTATTAATTAATGAAAATCCTGTCTTCCTAAGTGGCTTCTTTTATCATTTAACTACTTTTAAATACAAAGAATAAACCAAAATGTTTTGTGAGAAATGTAAGAATGTAAACATTATCTATACTGGATTAGGTGCATAACCTTTTGTTTGTTGGATAGTCTAGATGGGTTGGTTCCAATGGTAAAATTTATCACAGAAAATTTTAGCTGATTAAAATTCATGCATCCAATTTTAGTAACTTGGATGCCTAAGATCTGGCTAAAGAATTAAGGCTTGAGGTGGGCTCATCACCAGGTTTTAGATCTAAATTTAGCATTCAAATGTATTTGGCTAGGCATGAGTCCTATGACATGATTCAGTTTCTAGACCACAGGCATATACCATTAGGTGGAATGCTCTTGAGAAGACTGTAAGATGATAATTCTGACAAAAGAAATTTAGACTTTCCTGGAGCAGTATCTGGAAAGTAAATGAGGAACAGCAGAACTTGTTAAATAAAACTAAATGTTCTTTCTTACACTACTGAAAACTACTACTAAGTTACTTCTACTGCAGCAGTCGCTTAGACTGTTTGACATGGGTGTCACCAATTAAACTTATGGTAAGTGACATAGAGGTATTTGAGCCAACACTCCCTCCTGTCTGACTGGTGTGAACCTGGAACTGCTAGAGGCCTTAGTCCTGTAGGAAGAGCAATGACAGGCAGCTGCATTCCTTTCTTAGTTCACATGCTTGCAACAAAATACCTAGGTAAAGGGGCTTAATAGCATTTAAGAAGCCTTAGGTGGATTTAAGGTGTCTCCATGAATGTAGCATACACGTTGTACCATACATAAGTAGATTAAATGGTAGCTAAAGAACATCTGGGAGTCGCACTTCAAGTCATCTAAAGCAGCATCAGACTGCTCTGTTTAGGATGCTGAACCAATTTCCAAGTACAGAATACAACTGCTGTATTAGGCAACTAATTTTACATGAAAATTTGCCTCTCTACAAGCAGGACTCCATCTTGATATTAAATAATGCTTGCCATATTGCCAGTAAAAATCTCCAGTTTTCAGTCCCTTGCTTATCTAGTTTTTCTATATTTTCTAAATAAACTGAGTTGTTTTTTTTTTTTTTCCCATGCAAGTCCTCTATGATTTTAAGAGCAATTTCTCTACACCTCCTTAGGTACCTCTACTTACTCAGATTTTACATTAGTGTAAGCAAATTGGCTTCAGTTTTATTATACTATCTCTGAAAGTAGAACAATATAATTTCCTTTGTATAAAAATCTAGTTCTTAGAAGTAGTCCCCTGTGGAAACACAGTTTTTGGAAGAAGCTATTATGCTGCAGATAAACTTATAAGTATAAAATGACTTTTCTCCCCAGTCAATTTAGCCCCCAAAATAGGATGTCAGCTTTCATGTATCCTCTTCTTCTCTGAACAGATGAGACTAACATGATACATGAATGAAAACATGTGTCTGTAGGTTAACTGCACTTCAGTCCTTGAGGAGCAGACCATTTAAAGGAATTTATTAAAATATTAAAGTCTCACTGTGAGACAAGGTGAAAAAATCAAAGTACAGTTTTTGTGGCCATGTTGAAAATAGATGAGACTTAAATTAGCAACATACACAGTAAGACAAAATGGAATGAAAATAAGTGAATTTCAAAATAATTTATTTTAAATATATGTACTTTATAAGTTTTACGGTGCCGTCCAATATTTTATTTTAAAAGTTGTTGCTCAAACTAAAATTCACATAGATAAGTCTTCCAAAATTACTGAGCTAAAGAACTATTACATTCACTAGCATCCTTTAAGAGTTTTCAGATCCCTTCTTGATTTTTCAGGCTGGAGATACTTGGGCATCTTCTGAATAAACTTTCATAGAAAACATTTAAATTCTGCTGAAGGAAAACAATGGAATTAATTTAAACTTATCCGACTACAAATGGGAACAAAATCACACCCATTTATTAAGTTGATTCCTGAAATATGTGCCTGAGGTCTTAATGAGTATTAATGGTCAGAAAATCTTTACAGTGAGGGTGATGAGACACTGGAACAGGCTGTCCCAAGAAACTTTGAATGATCTATCCCTGAAAGTGTCCAAGGCCAGGTTGGATGGAACCTGGAAAAACCTGTTCTAGTGGAAGGTGTCCCTGTGGCAAGGGACAAGTCTATTTGAAATAGGGGAACATTAAGGTCCCTTCCAATCCAAAGCATTCTATAACTCTGTAATTCTATGAAATGTACAAATTCAATACTCTAACCAGTGAGATACTGAGGGATCTGGGTTCAACCATGATTCAACACACAAATTATTCAAGCTTTTTTTTTTTTTTAATTAGGTCCTAAAAAAGTGATGGATTCCCATGGGAAAAAAAAAAAGTATTTGAGAAACCCAATCTAATTTCTCTTTCACTGAAGTAATGTCAGAACATATGTGACTGAAACTAGCCCCATATTTCAATCTTGAAACATACAGAAAATAAATCCTGAGTAACAATGGGAGGTAATACACTGGGATTAAGAAATGGGAACTGTGAGCCAGATGAAGTGACAGCTTGACTAGAAGCAAGGCTTTTCAGGTAATCTAACCATTCTTTATTTACTATTGTAGCTAGAAGAAATGTTAGAAGAAAGTTAGTGTTTGTTAAAGAACAAAGCTAAAGATCATAACATACCTGTGACTGAATTTAAGAAAAAAAGTCAAGAAGCTGGAAAAGTTATCACATAATGTTTTTGAGAACTAAAGAAAACTATGACCTTTTTGCCTTGGATTAGAAGGTGGGTGTTTGCAAGTGAAGCAGCTACTATCCTGTTACGACTAGCTGATATCTTTTACACCAATTTTTTAAAAGAAAAGTTTAAAAAACACTGCCTGAGATGCCAAAGAATCACATTTTAATGCCTTCAGGGAAATATTAGATAGAAAACTAACACTTTGACACAAACTTACAGTGGATTTCCCACTACTGTTTAAGAAATTAGCATAATGAACCTTAAAATAACATTGACAAAATAACATTATGATCCACACTTTTCCCTTTTCTTCATTCAATAAAAACATTTTGAAAGATAAGGTTATTTTCTTTATTTCTAGTTTTTTTCCCAAACTCTTCATACTTCATTTGTAGCATGTTTACTGTCTTTCACTTCCAGTACCCCTGGAAATATATCTGTAATATCTCACAGAAATAGACTCAAGTGTGTTCTGCCTGTCCAAACTGGATCAACATGGCAGAGCTTTAATTCAAAGCCTCCTCAGCTGCCAGCATAATGATACACTTGAGGAACTGGGCTGATTATCTCAATCACACTGACATCCAATGTAGCAACACACTTTTTGGACTGAAGCTGGATTGCACCATGGCATTTTGGAACATGAGTTGGATGGTCTGAAAAAGTATGTATGTCTTTATGTATGCACACAGACATAACAAAATCAAGATATCACTCCCCGGTGTCCTTTTGTCTTTGAAGGAAGGATGACAGAAACTGATCACATCTTTCTAGAAAAGAGCTATTAAATCTTTCATGTCTTTCATTAAATACTTTTATTAGTAATCCCAGAACATATTTTCTCTTTTTTACAACAACAGCACAATTTTCAGTGTCTTGAGATGCTTGAGGAATCCTCAGGGTATTTTCTGAAAGTTTACTCAATAAATGTATGTATAGCTAGTTTTCAAGTTAAATTATTTTATTTTTTTATTGTTTCTTTAATTTTCCTCAAGGTCATTACCTTATGTTTTTCATTCTCCTTTATCTAAGTGAATGGAATAATTATTTCATATCTAATTTTCTGGAGGCTGGATGCCTCATCTCCCATGTGTAACTGTTTGGCTCTAAGAAGCAGTATCACCATTCTTAGGTTCCTCCTGACAAGTATAGGTCTACATTTATACCTATATCCTTGGTCCTTGTGGCATTTTATTACTAAAGTACAGCCTGGAAGTCAATACTAAAAAGAATTTTTTTTTTTCCCCAAGCAAATGCTTTTACATGTATACATCAATATTATGGACCAGAAATTAAATTCATTCACTTAGAAAATTCTGAACTGTAGTCTAGCCATGCAAAGTATTTAAATTTTTCTTTTCTTCATTAACAAAATTATAAACCAGTAAACAACACTGGAAATAAAACAGACGTCTTTGAGATACAACTCTGAATAATCTTCCAGTTTGGAAGCATATTACTAATAACTGTTGGATGGATGTGCTTTCCAACCAGTTATGCATTTCTCCTGCATGGATTTTCTCTTCATCATATATATTTTAATTTAGATATCAAACAGAGTGAGAAATTAACATTTTACTTTGACAGATATCATAATCAACAATTTTGAACAGATGCTTTTTTTACAAGCTCCTCAATAGAGAAACAACAGTTTAGTTCTTAGTGAAATGACATCTCCCCAGTACTTGGCATTTATTTGAGTCCCCTGCAGCCACAGCAACTGTGCCTTTTTAAAAAAAAATGGTTCAGTTCAAGCAGAAATTATTTTTCCTGTCTCTTTTGAGTGGGATTAAAATATCAGCACTTCAGCTCATTGGAATTTTATTCTATGCAAAATATTTTTTTAGAATATAAAAATACTTCTGTTTAATATTTAAAACAAAAATGATATCTTAATGAAAGTTTAAAAACATAATTTTCTGCTTCTGAAATAAAAAATGTCATCAAAATTTTCATTTTTACAATGCATATACATTGGGGAGAGGGAGAGATATGATAGTTAATTTCAACACTAATTAATGGTTTTCAAACACCATATTAATTATAATTGCAATTAACTCAGAAAAGCCCAATTCTGAAAATTACAATAGGATGGGTGAATGCATCAAAGAGTTTAATAAAACCAGTATAGATAACACTTGCTGACTATCAAAGAGAAAAGACATTATTATTTTGAAAGAGTTTATGAATAGCTACCAGTATTTCAGATATAAACAAACACTTTAAAAATTCTTGAAGGTATATTCCAGCAGATACTGTGAATTTGCACACAGGTAACCCATTTGTTCTTTAATAGATGCTTTTCTGGCTTTAGCTTGGAAGTTAACATCAGTCTTACTACATTTCTATTGCTATCAGCTATAATCCTCAGAAAAGTTATAAATTCAGCATTTAAGTGCTTTCCACAGTAATGAAGCTCTTAGGTTTCTCTGGTTTCTGCGAGTTAGTCTGTCAGTTTTTGTATGTAGATACATTGTGATATTTCCTACCTGCTTAGAAAAAACCTTCATTCATGTTTTGCCAAATTTATTCATTCATTTATTTACGTCATAACAGAGAACCTTTAGTCCTTTCTGTGGTTTATTCTTTTTTATATACAAATTCTTTCTCTTTTCTTTCTATGATGTTCATATTCTCTCTTTTAAAAATATATTTGCATCTGTTGCTTTACTTTTATTTACTTTTTTATTTACTTTTATTTACTCAGTTGTTTTACTTTCTAGACCTCTTATGTCAGGAAGATTTTTTGTGTGTGTGTGTGCATGTGTGTGAGTAGTATTTTGCTGAATCACTATTTAGCAACTTTTGTTATGCATTGAGTCGTTTCATTACAACTGTTTCCTGACAGTATTTTAAAATGGTTGAAGTCAATTTTATTTGTGACTTAATATTGAAAATATCAATGCTTTTCATGAAGTTAATATAGAACATTTTACTACTATATTTTCTGGCTACATGCAGTTTATATAGAATTATAACGTCACTTCTCTCTTAGAGAGAAGGGAAGGAATCGACATCATTGCTCTTTGGTCTTAACTCTTTCAACTTCATCTAGAACTTGCAGTCTCTTTAGTATTTGTTTATTTGGCATTTCAGTACCAAGATTTGTAGCAACAGCCCTCCTCAAGACTCGTGTGTATACTAATGAACAACTTTATCTGATATTCTAAAACTTCAGATCCTTCCTGAGTGTTACCCATATTGCTGTGATTCTGCCCATAGTGCTGTCATTCCAGTAACATTTGAAATGTATGAGGGATTCCTTAGCCCTTTATTTTCCCTATGAAAATTCTTGGCTTTCAGTAATCTGTTGCCCCCACAGAGTTCAACACTGTTATAAATTGCTGGTTTTGATTTGGTGGTTTCTTTATTTTTTTTTTTTTGGGGGGGGGGTGGTTTGTTTGGTTTGGTTTTAAACTAGTTTTAAAGATTTACATTCTTAAATATTGGCTTTTTAGAATTACTCCTGTGGCATTATTTTGTTCTTTACCAGAAGTTTCCAACAAATAAATCATTATTTTTGAAATAAAAGCACACAATAAAAATCAAGTTATGTGCTTACACTGCTAGTAATTTCCTGTTTTCTGGTGTTAGCATGTGGATCCATATTATAGTGGTCCAATACTCATAACAAAAATACATCATTCTATGTCACATTTTATTGATTCAAAACAGAAAAAATTACCTTACTAAGTTATTAGAAAAACTCCAGCCATAAGCTATCAACAAAATGATAAATAAGACTGCAGATTAACCACAGACAATTTCCACATTGAGTTCGTATTTTGCTTTTCATGATACTAACTTGTAAACCACTGTTTATGGGAACAAAACAAAAAAGCAAGAAAGAAAAACAGAAGTATTATAGAACAGTAGAACTACTGGAAGAATTATTGATTTATTGTTTTGCAATAAGAATTGTGTGCCAAATAGTAAAATTGCAAGTTAAATTGTAAAATATTGTACTGGGTCTGGCAATGACAGAGTAAATTTTTTTTTATAACGTCTCATATGTTGCTGTGTTTTAGATTTTTTTATCCAAGACAGTACTGATAACACTCTAACATTCTAGTTTTTGCTGAAAAGCTGATGCAGCATCAAGACCTGCTTTGTTGCTCCCCTTGTCCCCTCAGTGAACGGATTAGGAGGTACAGAATAGCCAGGGAAGAGACATAATGATGACTTGAACAAATCAGGGATATTCTGGACCATGTAATATGCAGGTGGGAATGACCAGGTACGGCCCCTGAGGAGCAGAGGGGCAGGCTTGACACTGTCTCTTGCGACAGACTGGATCTGTGGCATCTCTTTGCATCATGTGCAGTGCTCTGGTGCAAGGCCTCAGGAATCAGTCTGGGAATACTTCTTCAGTCTGGGGTTTTTATGGATAGTGACACATTCTCAGTTGCTCCTCACATGAATGCCCATGGATGTAAAATCCTCCACCATTGTCGCCTCGATTTTTTAAGATTTTTTTGGCCTTCTGATGTTTGCATTCTTGTAGCAAACTTTCTCACACACTTTCTGTAAATAACTTATTATTTTGCATTCTTTTATAGAGGAAGAAAAAATTGATAGACTGTTGGTTTGTCCAGTGTCATTGGAGAGGTGGCACTTTCACCCTCCAATCCACTGTCACATTTAGAAAACTATAAATGTTAGAGTCAGAAAATAAACTTCCCTTTTCTTCACCTTGAGAGCAGCAGCAGTGTGCGCTCATGTTTTTTCGTGTCCTATAGTGACACACCATGGGGTGGGGGCTTTTACAACTGAGCCAGTTTGTGCAAGGCAGGATGGGTGTTCACTCCCTCTGACCAGAGGTTATGTCCCCCCAAAACTCACCTCCTTCCCCCTTGGTTGTGGGGGAATCTGTGCAAACCTATCCTCACCAGATGGGCCTGTGGGCTGTGGCCTCCCTCCAAACCAAGCCAGGGATGATTTTAAGGACAGCTGCTGGGTTTGATTTTCTTGTGGATAATTTTTTTACCTGAGCCCTGCTTATTTCTGCCTAGATCTGAGATAAATGGATAGTAGTGTCACCTTTGTCTTATATCAAATTCCCTTAGGCAACTTAACTCACAGTCTGAATTTCCAGTTCAGGAGATGTATTCAGGGAGGGGTGAGCATAGGTGGTTGCAGTTTCTTTATACTTTTTTTCCTTAATGGGCAAAAAGTCCTTCATAACAATATTTAAGCCATTGACTATGGCATTTTAGACTCTCACATCTTTAAAGATCGTGCAGTTCCAATTTCCCTGCCAGGGACATTTTCGGCTGCTCTAAGCCCTGTCCAACTTGACCTTGAACTCTTTCAATGATGGGGCATCCACAGCTTCTCTGAGAAACTTGTTCCAGTGTTTCATCACTCACAATGTAAAAAATTTCTTCCTTATCCAATCTAAATCTACCAGCTCTCAGTTGAATACCATTGTCCCTTGTCCTGTCACTACAGACCACGGCAAAAAGTCTCTTCTCATCTTTCCTGTAAATCCACTTTATATATTCAGACATCACAACCAGGTCTTCCCAGAACTTTTGCTTCTACAGGCTGAACAGCCCCAACTCTCCCAGTCTTTTCTCATTGCTCTAACAAGTCTGTGTCCTTTTTTCTCCAGACCTGAACAAGGGGCTTCAGACCTGGATGCAGTACTCCAGGCAGGGGTCTTACAAAAGCAGAGTAGAAGGGGAAGTTTCCTTTGACCTGCTGGCCATGCTTTTTATGCAGCTCAGAATACACTTGGCTTTCTGGGCTGTGAGTATACACTGCTCCTTCACCTTCACCTTCATGAGTTTCACATGTGCTGCCTCCTCAAGCCTTTCAAGGTCCCTCAGGACAGCATCGTGTCCCTCAAGAGAATCATCTGTGTCATTCAGCTTGATGTCCTCTACAAACTTACTGAGGATGTAGTCAATCCCACTCCCTATGTCATCAACAAAGATATTGAACACTACTGGTTGCAATATAGAGCATTGAGGATATAATTTATTAGCATTCTTCTTTTCGGACCCAGAGTCATTGACTAGAAGTTGTTGGATATGGCTGCCCAGCCAAATTTTTCATCCATCAAATCCACATCTGTTTAATATATAGACAAGTATATTGTGTGGTGATATCTAAGCTACTGTCTTCCACTTCAGCTAAGTTGGGGTGTGATACCTAAATCCCTCACTCCCTAAATCCTTCACTGTATTCAGTGAAGGGCTTGTCGGTACAATCTGTGAATCTTGGGAAATTTTCGGCTGATCACACAAGAATATTTTTAGACTAAGCTGAATAGACTTCTAGATTTCATTAACTACAGTGGGAGTTTTGGACACCCAGCTTGCAGACAAGCATTACATTTTCAGAAACTGAATTGCACGTATGTGTAATCTAGTGTTGAAGTGTATGTCTTACTCTTAGGTAGTATGGCTTTGTCTAATGAAGTTTGTTTTACTTACAGAATGTTTTCTGTTAATCCTAATGATATTTTCTCTCCAAAGTGTTTCTGCAGGTTTAAAATTAATATAGCTACAGTAGAACCCATTAAAAAATCACCTGACTATATAACTTTGTTGATTTAGCCATTGCATAAATTATTAGATTATTTTTTTCAAGATATCTACTTTGCTTTATATGTGCTAGGTGAACATCTTTACAGAAGTTTTTGGTATTAAAACTTAAAAGATTTAATTTTTTCTATACCTAGCTGAGAATGGGGGATTTAAATTACTAACATGGCTAAAAATGTCTCTGAGCCAAATGTTGCACTTTTTCATGATAGAGCAGCAGATATTCTCCTCCTCCCCAAACTCAACCAATGTTTCTGAGGTCTAAACCATTAAACTACTGAAAAAATCTTTACATAATGTCTTACTTCTCATGTCTTTATATAAAGACAGATCCTTCCTCTTGCAGTTTCCTCTTCTGCCTCTATCTCTCCTCTCTTCTCTTTCTCTTTTCCTTTCTTTCATCCAGAAGACAGAAATCTCACTTGTATTGAGTTATTGTACATTTTAAGGAAATCAATCAAAAGCTGGGAATGAACTACACTTGTCTGTTGCATTCTACATCTATGATGAGTTGGAATATACCAGCTGTACAGCTTTTTCACAGCTGTTGTCTCTCAAATCTTTTTATAATATCCATTTTCTCTCCGACATTTACAAAGTTTATAACTGCAGTGAGAGCTGATCAAAATTATTCTAGTATGGAACATTACTAGTGTAATAGCTCTTAATTTTAAGCTATGCATAAGGGATTCTATGCCAGAAATAATTCTTCATATAATGCTTAAGACAGCACAGATGTCTGTGTTTGATCTAAGAAGGCATAATTAAGGAGAAAATGCTGACAAAAATAGAGTATACATACCACCAAGTAGATCAGAGGGGAAGAAACTGTGCAGAGAAAGCTGAAATGATAGTATTTGGGGAGGTTAATGTGTAGTTTGACTGTAAACCAAAAGACCAATACAGAGGATGGAAAACAAATAAACAAATGAAACCAGACATTAACTAGAAATATCCTACCACCACCAAAAAACTCCATTTGAATACCATTTGCTGATGAAAACTAAAGCTTCTCCAGATAATTGTTTTGGTGTGTGAATACTTCTAGTATCAGTTCACAGTAAACTGCAAGAAGAAAGCTTGTTCAGAAGGCAAGTTAAATACAAATTAGTGTATGTTTAAATGTGTATACATGTACAAGAGCTTGAACTCCAGTGCTGAAACCATAACACTGTGAAATTCTGGACACATGGAGCAAACAACATATGCTCTCACCTGTACAAAGAGCATCTGTTTCCTTGCTTACTTAAATCTTTTTCATATCCCACGAGACCTATTGCAGAGTCACAGCTGATTTGGCAGTTGCTGAATAGTTGACTTTTGTGCCAAAAATGAATGTAGTCTGACATGCTCCTGAAGTCTGGGGGAGCCGAACAGCTTGCCTTTCTCTATTATGATAAATAAATTAAAAAATAAAACAATCCATGCACATGTCTCTGACTCTCAAATCTAAGGTGATATATGTTCACTTTATTTACCCTTATTTTGGGTTAGCCTCAGTGGCATATTTATACTAGAGATGCATTGGCTCAAAATCAAGGTGGGAAGTATAGAGATAGGAAATACATAGGCCTCAAACAGTATTCAAACTTTTCCTTTCCTATCTTTTCTTAAGAAATATGAATATATACCCTATGAGACTTCTGCTGTCTCACTGAAAACAATCAGCCTTTGGGAGGAATGGGTTACAAGCAGAACACTGGCAAGTAGGATTGTAAAGGACCTTGCATCTTGAACTAACCCTTGATAAACCTTGTGAACAAGAGGCCAATAATCCTCCAGCACAGAACAAGTTTAGCAGTGCCTGGGTCTCTGCTTGTGTACCACTGCCCAGGTGTTCTTTCAGGGATTCTTCTGTATGCAAGGAAACAGATACTTTTCATAAGCAAGGCAATGGAAATATGTTTAGTCAGTGTTTTAACTGTGTGTTTGTGGCTGTCTCGGCTGATGGCCTGTGCTGACTCATACATCAACCTTTGAAGAAGCTACAACACACAGAAATGGAAGAACCTGGCATAACTTTGCTGGCTGTAGGAAATAATGTCTGTTTTCTATATAGAATCATAGGGTGGTCTGGGTTGTGATGGACCTTAAGGAATCATCTGTTGACAATCCCTCCTGCCATATATACCAGTATTCACATATGTGTCATTAAGCATTTTATAAATATATATAAACACATATGTAGATATACAGGTGCAGAAAGACATATGCAATTATATAAACCTACAGCTGTTTTCTTAAAGGGCCAGGGCAGAACAAAGGTGATGCAGGGTCTAGTTTTTGTTTTCTAGTGAAATCTTCCTTGTGAGACAGATGAGGAGCAGGAATTTCTCTCCTACTTGAAAAAAAATAACAGGGACTGGGGCTGCACAGCTAAGGGACCATTTTGGAAAAGAGGATGCAATAATAAAAAGAAATATAGGGTGTAGGGATGACATAACATAAAGGGTCACTAAGGGGAGACGCAGATCCTGTATTTCAGACAGCATTCTTTGGCTTTCCAGAGTTACAGGATTCTTCCTTGCAAAGGTCTCTGTGGAAGGGTTTTTAGCAAGATCAGATGATATTTATCAAGCCAATTCAAATTAATCTTTATATCCAACCGTTACATGGTTCTGCATGACCAAGCATCTGCAGCATCTATAGTTATTATCTTAAAAGGACTGCATAACCTCTCTGAACCACCATTATTATTTGTAAACATCTGTTCTCTTTGACCATTTAGGAATCCTCAGAAACAGTTTATGCTCATTACTTACATGTATTATCAATACAGAGTTTGGTCAATTCTGCATCAGAAACTATTGGAGATAGCTTTTGGGATGGTCAGATTTTCCATGGTAATTAATGCATTTAAGTAATTTTTAACAATCAGTTGTCTTATGAAGCTTTCTAAGCCACAGTATGAAATACAAAAAATGTCAATATACATTGCTTCAATTTCAAAAAGTAATTATTAGTCAAAGTTATTCATTATTATAAATAATTATAAAAATAAATTACATTTTAAAATTATGGTACTCTTTTGTGTACAGAGAATAACAATATTTTATATGTGATTGACAATAACAATTTTAAAAGACATATACTCTTCAGGTAAAAGAAAGAAAAAATAAGAGCATACAAGCAGTCCCCACAATTTAACTCTATTCATTTGAAAATCAGAAATATATACTTGCAGCCCAGGGATGAGATTGGTTTAGCTTTTTAACAACATGAAGGAACAAGTCAGAGAAAAAAAGTTTTTTTTTTCATGATGAACGAAGAAGTATTTCATCTATGCATGGCAGATCAAAAGTTCATGTGTATCTGGTAAAATCCTCAGTGCAAAAATCAAAACCCAATCAGACAGCAATAAGAGATCAGATTTATAGAGGCTAGTCTTCTGAACATTTGGGCTATGAGCTGATTTTAGCTTGTGCTCAGTCTACTGTCACATATCCAGGGTTTTGCTTGTAATGACTGGCCAGCCACAGAGTCTTCAGCACTCTTAGGTCCTATCAAGCTATAATGGACAATTCTTTGTATCTGCGGTATTTTTTATTTATGAACAATGATTTGTGCTGTTCTTTTCTACAAGTCACAGAATTTCAAGGAGCTGTGGGTCTATGTAAAATTCCTATCTCCCAGTCTCTTTGGAATTAGTAAAAAACATCACAGTAGAAGAGAGCAGGGAAGAAAAAAGGCGCAGGTAAATTTTAGGAAAGCTTTAACAGGACAAAGGAAACAAATGAACGAAAAAACTCATTCCTATTATTTGTAAATTGATAACAACATAGTTGATTATTAGGTGTTGTAGAGAAATAATATTTTTTCTAATTAGCTCTTTTTGGTAAAAAGACCAAAAAATTTAAAGCTCCTTTCTATTATTATAATTATAAAATTAGTAAATAAGCATTAGACGAGCTTTTACATTTTAACCTTAAAACTTGTCATTCCATAAACACCAGAACTTAAACTAGGCTTTATAAAAATTTCAGTCATATACTTCCTGCAGTATTCAGCAACTAAGTGGTTTGCCTTGGCTGCTTGAGAGACCCTTGTGAAACTTGGCAGAAATTGCACAGGTTCAGAAGTTATTCATGGGAGGAGTGGATGTGTAGAAAACTAGCACAGAGCTACAAGCACCCACACAAAGTTATAGAACATTCTTAATTCTCATTTAATTGAATAAATAGGCGAAAGAAGAAAATTAAAAATAAAATTTAAAAAAATCCCCCACAACCCTCAACAGATTACAGTGACATATCTGTACTTATTATCTTAGAACCACGCAAAGGTACAAAGCTATCATGCTGCACACTGAGTGCTATAACAGCCACGATTTCAAAGAAGTAAAGTCAGAATGAACAAAAACAATTTCTTACTCCTAACTGAAATATTGATCCATTTTTTCTAGTCCTAGTCATTTAATCTTGTCAGAGGTGAAGAAAAAAATAGAAATGTGTCTAGTAGTGCACAGAAGAAAGAGGAAACATCTATGGCTTTTATGCTTTTGTACAGAAACATGTTCTCTATTAGGTATGTGCCTCGAGTTCTTCTCCAACCCCAAGAGAGCTTGAATTAATTCACAAATGAAAAGTTGACGGAGTGTACAGGTGGAGAGGATTAGCTGAGTGAACTGAACTTCCACTTCGCATGCAGCAGTTGGTAATGGAGTCTGTTAGAACTGATGAGGAATGTTTCAGTAAGCATCTGTGCGCTGAAATATGCATAATATTGATCACAGTGACCACATGAGCTGAATTTTCTCAGATCTAGGGTGAAAGAGCTCATGAAAAAGAAAGGTTACCATTGAATAATCAACTGTTAGGGTACTCAT
This sequence comes from Haemorhous mexicanus, assembly GCF_027477595.1. Taxonomy (NCBI): domain Eukaryota; kingdom Metazoa; phylum Chordata; class Aves; order Passeriformes; family Fringillidae; genus Haemorhous; species Haemorhous mexicanus. The sequence goes on along the minus strand of NC_082342.1, from coordinate 74,805,907 downwards.
TAGACAGGAACTCTTCTGTTCAAGTCTTAGACTGATAATTTAGAACTGAGTTTGAGCTTGAAATAATAAATATCTAAGCCCGTGTTGGTCTGCAAATATTTCCTTAATAACAAATAAAGACAAGTTTGTAACAAGAAAAGTGCTTTATGTTAATATGAAAGAGATACCTAAAAACTTTAGATGTATAATACTCTGGAAATATGTTTCTATTAGCCATGGAGTTTGGGAGACATGTTTAAAAAAATAAAATTAGGAGGTTGAATTTATGTTTCTAATAAATTCTTCAATGTGATTTATCTTTTCTTTTGGCCAGTCCTTTTCAAATGTACCTATTCTGAAGGCCATGTAAGCCCTCACTATCTAAAGGTTGGAGTGCAAAGTGGAATTGGTTACCTGATGTGCTTTACTAGCTCAGTTTTGAAAGAACACCCAAGATTAAAACAGACAATTTAAAGATCTATTCTTTAGAGGAGATCTCCAGAGAAAACTGGCAACTGTATATTTATGTAGCTTGATTATTTTTAAATAGCACTGTTATTTTTATTTATTTTTAACAAGTATGTAAAAGTGTTTTTATTGCTGTAATTAATTCTTTCAGAAATGTTGTACCTAAGAAATACACCTATATATGCTCAGGAAAGGTGTATTTTTAGTAATTGAAGTAAAAATTCACATTGTAGTAGTTCTGCAGTAATTTGTGACCAAGGACTGATATGGAATGCCCAACTATGGAAGGATGAGATAAAGATATATATACATATAGATATATAGATAGGTATATAGATAGATATAGATATAGATATATAGATAGATATCTCTTCACTCCATTTAAGAGAGTGAAGTTTGTTGATGAGGTAAGAAATATTTTCTTGAGAATCATGGAATTAAAGTGCTCAGGGCTTCCTTGTGGTAAACTGAGTTGGTGCTGGGAAATGAAATCAGCAACAATCTGATGATGTTGTCCACAAGGCCATTCTTGCTGAAAGGGTATATAAGTAATTGGCCCATTAACATAACTTGGACGACCCCTTGAAGAGTCATTTATGGGGGTAGGACAGCCCAAAGGCTGTGTAAAGTTCAAGAAAGGAAAGTGCAAGGTCCTCCACCTGGGTCAGAGCCACAAAAATTATCAGAGTGCTGTAATCTTCTCTCCGGTGAAGAAAGGTCAAGGGTTTCTCAGGCTGGAGAAGAGAAAGTTCTGGGAAAACCTTATGGTGGCCTCCTGATGCTTAAAGAGATCTCATGAGAAAGATGAGGATTTCAACAGGTTCTATTTAAAGTTCAAGAAATAGAACCTGTTGAAATAGGACAGTAGTAGTGGTTTCAAACTGAAAGGGGGTAGACTTATATTGGAAATAAAGAATTTTTTTTTTTACAGTGAGTGTGGTGAAACACTCTCACTCCAGGCTGTACAGAGAAATTGTGGATGCCCCATCATGGAAAGCGTTCAAGGCCAAGTTGGACAGGACATTAAAGAACCTGATCTAGTGAAATATGTCACTGACCATGGCAAGACGTTTATGAATGAATATTGAAGGTCCTTTCCAACTCAAACCATTCAATGATTGCTCATTAAATCTCTTCATATTTAAGCAAAAATATGCATTTAATTTGCCTCAAGGAGTAAAATAAAAATTCACCAATAGAATCCAGTTAGTCTGGGTATACACTGAAACACTGACATACTCCAAAATAGGATGTAATCACATGTAATTGAATGTAATCAAAGTTTTCCCCACTCTATACTCAGCTAAGACCTTCTCGTATTAAAATATATATTTTATTTTCCATCTTGTTATTTCTATATTCCATACTTCTCAACAGATATAGGAGTAAAGTGTTCATGCTCTAATAATTTAGAAAAATTTTTAACTATGTCTTTAATTTTGCTTTTTATCCTTCTAATTAGATCATAATAGAGATAGAAATAAACTAATAGCATTTCTGCAGTAATTGTATGGTGAGACGTGGAAGGAGAGTTTTTATCAGAGATGCTATGTGCTGGAAGTATAGCACATCTCCAGAAATTAAAGAAAGTTATTAATGATAATGATTGACAGTCCTGATCATCTGCTAATCCTTGAAAGAACCGAATTACTCAGACTTTCACTATGGGAGATTTTTAATGCTTCTGTGCCATTAATACATAAGATAATACAAGACAGCTTTTTTTTTTTTTTTTTTTTTTAATTTAGGCATATCTGGTATGAAAGAGTCAACATTTGGCCAGCATGTCATCTCCTAGAAGACTAACAGCCATGCAAGATATTTAAATTCTTTGATAAGTACCCTTTATCAAAAGAAAGCATCCTTTATTATGTATATCTTTCAAAGCCATATTTAAAAATTATTCATGGTTAAAAAAAGTTAAGTACATGTTGGTATATTGTATTAGTATATGAATCAAAACTTTAAACACACCTCTAATTATTTCATTTTCCTTTCATTAGTTAAATTTAGGATTTCTAAATTTAATTTTCAAAGACGCAATCTTTGTTATTTTATCAGCATGTGTAACTTAAAGGTCAAAGTAAATTGAATTCGTTCTAGATTCTGTCAGAGACTTAACTTTGCCATTAAGTAAAATGAGCTTTGACTTTAGTTTCTCATGAATAAGCAAGTCCATTGCCCAGAAAATTTAAACAGAAAATTATTTTAAATGAGATTTTTTTTTATTAAAGTGTGAGTTATTATAATGCACCCTCATAGAATGTGTTTGATTCAAAATTAACAAAAAAAAACATAGAGATGAAAAAGAAAAGACTGGCTCTAGGGTTTAAAATGAATTTAACATTTGTTTAATTAAATGAAAATTTTACCTTTCTAATTATGTTTCTTCCTTTTAAAAATTATTGTAATTGCTGGAATTAATATGATATTAGATTAAGGAAACTAATTTCAAGGAATAGATTCTGTATTTTCAGTTTAATAAGGTTTTGTACATGCAGCAGTTTTTAAGAGAGATGTTACCTCATGTATTTTCAGGAGCTGATTGTAAGAAATACTGGGTGATTTTATAGGTAATTTTTGTCATTTATGGGGATTTTTAATTTTTTCTATCTTCTCTATAATGAAAGGAAATGAAAAAGAAGAGTTGTCTTATTTAAACTAAAATGGAGAAAGTCTCAAATCATATCTGCTAGATGAATTTCTAGCATAAAAGACATATTTACTTGATTACAAACAGCTGAAATGGCCATATGGTTGAACAATCAGCCAGGGAACAAAGTAATTGTCCCATGGATAACAATAATGTGAACACTCTCTTGAAATATGCAGCATCATTTCCAAGTTTGAGGCATTTTGTCATGTGGTAATTTCTCAGTGGATTTTTCCTGGCTTCTACCTTATTAGTGAACCACACTGTGTTAATCCTTTTCTGTAAAGTTTCTTCTATCACATGTATTCAAATTAAAAATAAAGGGTAGTGCAAGAAACCAGTGCATTATTTTTTATTTAATAAAAATAAAGGATAGTGCAATTTTTAGTTTCATACTGATTGTGTCTCAGTCTTACTGTTAGTATTTGGAGGGTTGTTCTTACGCTTCTATGCATTCCACATTCATTGGGAATGAATAATCACCTCTACTTAGAATGAAAAGAAATGAAATAAATGAAAAGAGAAAACTATTCCTAATATTCTTGGTTAAATAAGAACCAATATTCATCTTGAATAGTCGTGTCAATATATGCAGCAAGTACATTTAACGCAGACTTCTATAATTTTCCTTTTAAAAAAGAAAGAAGAACTTAATAATTTGCTTGTTTTTCTATTGCCATGTAGCTGTTTATTGTCTACAGAGAAAAGGATTGTTAGAAACATCTAACCCTTCTATTTCCTTTCTTCCTCTATTCTCTGGACAAAATATGGTTCTCTGTAATTGCACCATTATTGTTCTTAAAAAGCTTCACAGACCTCGTATCTAGCTCTCAATTTGCATTCAAGTAATATTTGATGGCAAAAAGACTGTGAACTAAAAAAATCTTTGAAAGAGAAAAATCAATTATACTGCTAATGTCTTCTGAAGGTAAGGTGAAACATGAACATTTAATCTAAGGAGATTAAAACACAACTAAAAATAAATATATGCATAAATTTAAAAACAGGCTTCCTTTGGAGGAAAAAAAATTACAAAACAACAAAAAGAAACAATAGAAAATTTGGATATTAACTTGGGAGAATTAAAAACTTGCAAAAAAAAATGCAGTTCTGGTAGGTGTTGATGGGACAGTAAATAGCAAAATAAATATGAGTTTGATATGCCTTTGCATTAGAAAAGAGGCCTGTATGTTTTGGAATATGTGTGCAATTATATCAAGAAAATAAATTTCTAAAATAGTTACATTATATAAGTTCCTTATAAACCATTAAAAATATTATTATACCTACTAGAAAAAAATATTATTAATTTGAGAAAAATAATAAGTAATAAATCCTCATTAACATTATAATCTTCAGAGGTGCTAGTAAGGGCAATAAAAAGAATCTTATGAACAACAGAAATTAGCACAAAACCAAGATTTTTTTGATGTTTGGAGAGAAAAAAAATGGAATTGTGTGAAGAAGTGTTTCTTTTTTTCTTCTTTTTTTTTTGGAGAAGAAAAGTCTACAAATACAGTAGATTTCTAATCAGTTCTTTGGTTTAAAAAGTCAAAACAAGTTGTCTCTATTTCCTATCAAGATACATATGAGAACAAGAAAGCACTCCAAATTCCACTACTGATACTAGGTTTAAAGGATACCAAAGTAGGCACTATATATTTAACATATGACCTTTACCTACTTGTTTAAGATTGCAGTGGCTGTAGACTTAGCAGGACATTCTGAATAAAGCTTACAAGAGACCATGTGACGTTTGAAGACCATGTAAAACTAGAGATGCAAGTAGGCCCAAACAGCAATGTATTCATTCTCCACAGTCTTTACTTTCAGGGTCTTCCTAGGTGCTTTCTTTTCTGACTGTATGAAAGCTTATTTGCTGCCATTTTACTCAGCCAGTGTGCAGTTATTAAAAGTTGGCCTCAGTTTGCAAGACAGAGCACTGTGACCATAACCTTTCTTTTCATGAAAACCTTTTAATTCTCATTCAGTTCTCTTCTTTCAACTGAGGTTGAACCTACATGAAGACGGAATAATATCTTCATGCCCTTAAACATAACCTCTTCATTTTTCCCTACCGCCTGTAGCATTCTATCCTTGTCACAGGTGTACAACAAGGTCAAAATCATGGTCCCTCCTACGCTGTTAGTCACAGATGGCCTCGATGTGGGATTCCTATGGCATTTCTGATCCAGATTAGATAGTCTTTCAAGTTGTGTGACTGAACTACATACAAAATTTTCCATGAAAAAGACGGTTCAGGACTTCCTGTCCGCTCTGAAATTGTCAGAAGCTCCATGTCCCTTCTTTGTTATGAGTTGTCTGAAATTTCAAATCATCTTTTTGTGCCAATAAGATTTGGCGAAAGGATTTTTTTTATGCCTTGGCAGTGTTTGTTTGTTTCCCATTTTCTCAAAAGGTCTGAATTTGAACTCTATAATAATTTAAATGACAAAGGGAAAAGCTAGACTTCTGTCTTGGGATCTTTAAATCTAAATAAGTATGTCACTCTAGTTGTATTTTTTATGTTAGCATGTTTTCATTCCCTGTATTTTATTAGCTATGTTGTACATGACTAAAACACAGCCAAGCCTCTGTTTTGAAGTGCAATTCATAAATATCAAATGAGAAGACTTTGTAGTTGAATTTCATATATTCAGGTGGGTAACAGAATAAATTGATTTCTTTTTAATTGAAGTTAGGAAAACCATATGGTTCATCACAGATGAATTAATATTTGAAGGGACTGTATGAGCCTCAGTTGTATATACAAGATTCTTCAAATTCAATCACTCATTAATTTATCTTTTTCCATTTTTGTTATAAAGCATTTTTAGGTTAAAATAAAACCATTAAAAATAAAAGAAAATATTTTGAATTATTTATACAGACTAAAATTTAGCATTTTTGAGTGAAGCAACCCTTCAGTCTATTTTTCCACTGCACTTCTTGACCCTAGCAGAGAGCATAATTCAATATATATACAAAGCCATTAGATTTAGACTATTCCAGATAAACATGCAAAAACATCATAAAAAGATAAAGTACTTCCAAAGAAGATGCTGCTATGATTTCTTTCTTCCAAATAATGAAAATTACTCATACAAAAGTACATTTATATGGTTTAAATATGGTTAAGAAGTTATGGCTCAAAATAGAATATTTGTGTCACTTAAAAGTCATGAACAAAGTAATCATATATGTGGTACCTCTGTGATAAAGTTTAGTATTAAAAGAGATGACCAAGTTACTTCCATTTGTAAACATTAAATTTCAATGTTGTGTTCATTCATTCTGTTTGGATGAACTATTTTAAGGTTAAGTTTTAAAAATACTTGTGGGGCTCAGAAAGACTGAGAAAACCCAACCTCCCAAATATTTGTCCTCAGCTGTACCTCATGCTAAATAAGGAAATAGAATAATATTTTTTAATATAATAAATATGCAACTGAAAAATAAGAATAGATAAAAAAGGTTCCTTAATGTTTCTCTTATCCTTAGAAAATGATTTTTAAATAATGAAATAATAAAATAAAGTTTAAAGTCTAATGAATTCAAGTTAAAGGGCTATGCTGTCCTCAGAGCTTATCATCCATGAAAGACAGAAAAACAGAAATGCTTACTTAAAGCAGATTTTAGAGATGCCTTGTCCATTATCATTATCAAAACAGGATTATCATCAAGACAAAGCCAGATCAGTCAGATTTGAAGCATGAAAAATCCACAAACATGGTTTTTAATGCATCCCCTCTGGACAATATTTTACAGTGGTGAACTTTCTGCCAGCTGGAAAGGTTTTTCCTGATGTTTAATCTCCCCCTCAAAACAACTCTGCTGCACCATCTGCAACTACAGGGAAGCATTTGAATCTACTTTCTTTGAAACTCCCCTCAAAAAAATTATGATGTCAGATCATCAGACTCCTCTCCACCAGAAATGAACCCAGTTCTTTTAGTTTGACCTCCTTCTTAGGTCATGCTCTAGCTTTCTCACCATCTTGGTAGCTGCCCACTGGGCCCTGCTCAACTGCTCAAGCTTTTTGTTTTGAGGCATTTTTGCCATGGGGCCAAGTAAAATAGAACTGGGCCTGGTAATTCAAATGTAACCTCCCCAGGGCCAAGATGAGATAATCAAAACAATGGGATAATAATTTAACTCAACTTCTTGGTTCTCCTCCTCCTAACGTAGCCCACTATACACTAAACCTTCAGTGAAAGGCACATTTAGGGCTTACCAAAATCTTGGTGCCTGCAGTAACACTGAAGCCCTTTTCAGCTAAACTATTTTTCAGCCATTTTATGTTGTTCTCAAGCATATGGTCACTCTCTCCAAGGTTCAAAACTTTGTACTTCTTTGTGATGATGAACATGCAAATTTGACTGCTAATGATGATGAAAATGTTGTATGTGAATTCTCCTGTAACAAGACTTTGAAAATATTCCATCATACTGAATCTTCTTCTATTGTGTGATTTAAGCATGTAGATAGGGTATATTATATTTTCCTACATGTGTGTGCTTAAGCCTAGAACCCACTAAGCTGATGGAATTTTAGGTGAACATTAAGATTCCCAACTAGGTCAGTCCCAAAGCAATATTTGCAGGAGCAAAATATATGACCCCTGCTGACTATTTCTGTGCCTAAAATGTTACAATCCCATGTTGTGTACAGGAGGCAGCTGTTAATTTTAGTCATTCTAGATCATAAACAAAACACAATATATTATCTGTCTCATTGTACAGAATAAGTATGTCTCATTGCACAGAACAAGTACCCCCAAATATTCAGGGAGATAAGATTAGACTGATCATGTTTGAAACCAGTCTTGTGGAATCATTTCATAGCTCTCCAATGAAAGGTTCACTGTGCCTTTCTGTGTTGTTTGTGCGGGTCTTACTAAGCTTTCATCATCTCCTTTACTACTGGGTCTTAGAACTCTTAGATATCTTAGTGGTTTCTGCCCTTCACTGCACAACTGATTTTCTTAGCTCCAAATACAGTCAGTAGTGGTGTGGCAGTGGTATCATCAGAGCTCTGGGTTCTTCAGTTCCACAGACCAGATGTAGCACTAAGGCCTTACAAGCAATAGGACAGTAGTAAACTATTACAAATTTTTGATGGTAAAGTCCTTCATAATGACTAGATTAAATTGAAATGTATCTTTCCATGTATTTTATAACCAGAAGATTAGGAGACTTATCAAAGATATTACAGTTACAAGCAGATTCAGACTGCCAATATTTCAATGTAGCATTTTTGACGGATGTGGAGTAATCCCCTCTAACATTATGTAGGTAAAATATTTCATATACAGCATGGTCATCAAATATGTATTTCTGGTGCAAGGTGGAACAGCCTGAAGAAAATATGATTAATTAGTTATGGCAGTTTACTGTGTTTCACTGAGAAGTTATACACTGTAAAATTTTAACTGAATTCAGGAATATTCTTTAGTTGTTTGTCCTATGAACTTCTGAGATTGTTTATGGCTTCCCTCTAGCAATAAAAAACTGTTTTCCATGGCATTGACCTTTAAGACAAAGAAGACTTTCTCAAGTACTAGAAAGAAAACAGCTGACATAAGCCATGTGAACTTTAGGGGAACTAATAAGAAAAGATCTTAGTGAAGATGTGAAGACAGACTCTTCTCTCATCATTGTGCTGTAATCAGTATGATGTGAAGGTAGACTAATGCATTCCCCCTCAGTGTTGAAAGGGTTAAAGGACCTAGCAAGTTCTACCTTCAGAGATAATGCAGAGTCTTAGGGGAGGCAGGACTCTTTTTTGCTTGACCTTAGACATTCAAATATTCAGTGTTAGGATCATTTCTGTCAACAATTAACCAAGGCTAATTTTACTGGCAGTAGAAAGATTGGTAATCACACAAGGAAATTCATTTTAGATCAGAGCTCAAATGTCTATTAATCGCCCTACAGAGCCTTTATTTCTCCTGCTGACTAAGAGGAGTCCAGGATGATTAGCACAACAATAGAACTCAGAACACCTTTCTGCTATCCACACCTAAAGTCTGTTTGAACTGGGGTGCTGCAGGGTGTCTGAGATATTCTTGCAGGCATATGAAAGAGAACATAAAGACAATTCATGTTTGGTTTTTATTCTGAAAGGACAGGTGGATCTGAGGAAGGATACCTAGCAAACTCAGATGTTTAGAACTGCCTCTGTGTGGGCTATTGAATTAATACCTCCAGATTCTAAGACAGCAGAATTCATGGCAAACATCTACCATCAAAGTTTAAGGATATTTATTCTTAGGTTCTGAAAACAATTTTTAATAAAAATAGTTATTTCATTCATCACAGTCTGTTAATTGAACTTGGTTCTCACATTACCAGAGTACTGGTAGTGTGCTTGACCTGAAGGTGTCTTTCAAAGGTATTTTGTAGTTTTTATAACATTGGTCTATTTATTTAAATTAGTAGAACAAAAGTCCATAGTAGAATAACAAAGTCAAACACTTTTGATCAGACCTATGCATGCTATAACATGTTGAGTGAGATTTACAGAACATTTTGTAAATGACTGGTATTTAAATAGCATTTAGTAAATTGGAAATTGAATAAGATTAAATTCAAAATTAGTATTAAACCACAAATATGTTACTGCTTTCAAGAATGTATTAATTTTATGTCATGTTTACACATGGCCTAAATAATTTATTTTCTGGTTTTATGGCAATTAACCTCTGTTAGAAGTATTCATATTGCTTCACTTCATTTTTTTGAATTTTTTTTTAATTTCATTTTGTTTGTCAACATTGTTATTCATTCTTGGACAATAAAAAAAATCATCAAAATTGTTTGCCATAGTTTCTCTTCTTAATAAGCTGTCATGATACACAGCTTAGCAAATAATATAATTGTGTGTCTGTACAGAATTAATAAAAATAGATGCTATACCAGCCACATAGTTTTGTTTTATCATTAATATCCTTTATTTCAGTACTTAGAGTTTCTGAGTACCCTGGGATGTTTTCCAGCAGAATACATTAATGCCTAATGTTAGAGGACAATGGATTGCTTTTGACTTGCTTTTGATGTATGAGGTATCTTCTTGGATGGAAGAAAGATTGTTCATCATGAAATAGAATTAATTTATCAAAACGAACATTTCATCCTTAGTGTCTCCATCTCTTTATATTTTGCTCTACTAATGCTTAGTATTACATGTTGCTGTTCCTATACAGTTGCCACAACTTAAGAGACAGTTATATAAATAATGTTTATAATTAAGTTATTCTATTTTCTTGGATTTCACCAAAATTTTATCTAGTATTTTAATTAAAACCTACGTGTTAGATTTTGTTGTCTTTTCAGTATTTTCTTCAACATTTAGTCAATATTTTAATTAATGAAATAAATTCCCTAATTAATCAAGGTCTTATTCTAAAATCAAACTAATTTTCTTCCACTCCAGGCTGCAACATCCAGTTCTCCAATTCAAAACTAGCATATGGCCAAGTCTTCCACAATGTCTACACTACAAAGAGGAAACATTAACAATGCACTTGTATTTATTGCAAGTATATAATGGCAAGTTTGATGGCTTTCTTGACAAGAAATTTTACAGAAAATGGGAACACAGACAAGTTGCTGGTCTGGATTTATTAAATCATTTTGCATAGCAAAACACAGGATACATAGTAAAACACATTAGCTATTTGGGAGAAGGTGAGAATTGGAATAAGAATTATGCAATGCAAGTAGCTTTTGAAACTGAGAGTGTGTGTCTCAGAGGTATTCAGGTAAGATAAGCTCCAAGAGTGATTCTGTTTAATAATTTCATGTATTATTTTTTCAGGGGAAAAGAAAGTGCGAAGGAAATTTATTTGTGATTGTTGTGGTTTGACACTGGCCCAATGCCAGGCACCCATGAAAGCCACTTTCTCACCCTCCCCTGTCACAGCTGGGCAAAAGAGAGGAAAAAAAATTAACAAAGTGTTCAAGAGCTGAGATAAGGACCAGGACAAAACACTTCAAGGGCAAAAAAGGCTCAGCTTAAAGTTGCAAAGTGAATTTATTACTAACAGAATCAGAGAATGATACTGAGAAGTAAAAAAAGCCCTTAAAACATTTTTGTTCCCCAGCCCCCTCTCTCCTCCCCACTGACAGCATAGGGACAGACAGTATGGAGTTTTGGTCAGTTTGTCACCCGAGGTTTTCTTCGACTGCTCTGGGAGAGGAGTCCTTCCACTGTGAGACTGTGGAGTCCCTCCCATAGGAGACAGTTCTCTGTGAACTTCTCCAGCACGGCTCCAATCTCCCAAGCAGCAGTCTGCCCAAAACTGCTGCAACAGGAGTCCTTCCCATGGGCAGACAGTCCTCCCAAACTGCTGTGGCATGTGGCCACAGAGACAAGTCCTCCAAAGACAGGCTGCTCCAGAGAGAAGAGACCCTCTCTCTACCAGATCTCCCACAGGATCACAGCCTCCTCCAGGCATCCACCTGCTCTGCCATGAGCACCTCCCCCACGGGCTGCAGGTGGATCTCTGCATCCCCCATGGACCCACGGTCTGTAGGGGCACAGCTGCTTCACCCTGGTCTCACCACAGCCTGCAGAGGAACCTCAGCTCCAGTGCCTGGAGCACCTCCTGCCTTTCCTTCTCCACTGACCTTGGTATCTTCACGTTGTTTTCCCTCACACGTTCTCACCTCCTCCTCTCTGGAGTGCCCCCTTTTGTTTTGATTTTCTTCTTAAATCTGTTATCACAGAGGTGTTAACAACCTCACTAACTGGCCCAGCTTTGGCCAGCAGCATGTTCATCTTCAGAGCCATCAGGGAGTGGCTCTGCTGGATATGGAGGAAGCTTCCAGCTGCTTCTCACAGAAGTTACCTCTGTGTCGTCCCCCCCCCCGCCCCTCCCTCCCAAAAAGCTACGCTGTGCAAAACCAACACATTTACATAATGTTTAATAAAATCTAACGTATCAATGAAAATCAGACAACTGGCTAGAAAGTGTGAATTCACCTTCAAGAACATGAAGTAAAAATAAATGCTGCAAAATGTGAGGAAGAGCAATTGTAGCTTAATAACAACATCAACAAAAATCCGTTGTAATATAAATAGAAAAATCTGCTATATGAGGCCTCTTTGTGGGAAGTGGCTGTCTATAAAACAATGTTCAAAGGTACCATCAGCACATTTAGGTATTCTCATTTCAAGCCTGACAATAAGTTTTCTCAACAATCATGTGTTTTATGAGAAAAAGACATGAGAAATTTTTAAAAAGACTCTAAATGTACATCAGGTGTTTTAGGGGCTTGCTAAGTTCAGTAGCCTAGTGGAGGAAAGGTTAGTGTAGCTCCATGTCCCCAGTTTGTTTTTTTTTTCCTGAGTGTTTTTCTTCTTTTTTTTAAAAATTTCCTGCTGCTTCCTATTCAGACCAGTTTACTAGAGAATGTATCTATCTTAGCCTTAATTATACTATTGATCAATATCATTTTTGCATTTGGAAAGTGGGGGTACTCTTCTAGTATCTCAACCTATAAACTAATTTTAGGCATTCTCCTGGGTTTTTTAGGTCGTTCTGGTAATGAAAACTTCTCATTTTTGTGTTGTACTTTATTTTTCATCATGTTTCAAATCCCAGATGTCTTTATAAAATTCTAGGACTTAAAAAAAACCCCCACACTTCATTATATTTCTTCTTAATGAGGATTAGCTTACTCATCTTCATAAATAAAGTACTCTGCATTGCCAGTAAAGCAGTATTTCCACATGAAAGGTAGTTTTATTCAGTGCACTGAACGTACCTTTCCCTAAAGAATAAAAGGGAAGAAAGATTCCTATGGTTCTTTCTTCTCCCTTTTCATTCTTGCCTGTGTTTACTTTAATCATTTAGAAGCTAAGAAACTCAAGATTAATTCCCTTAGAAACTGAGATTAAATGATGGACAAAGCATGCAGGAAAGTTCTGAATAAATCGCATTCAAGTGAGCAGACCAGAACGGTTGCCTGCAGATTGCTCCTTAATAAAATTTCAGCATAATCAAAAAGCAAGGTCACATGCAAACAATTACTGCCAGCAGTGGTGGGACTGTGTCTCAGCAAGTTGCCTTAAATAGATGTTGATTTTTTTTTGTACTTTCTGAAAAAATGCAGCCAAAGTGTATCAAAGGCTAATGAACGTTTCTAAAACTTGGTGACATTGGGTTCAACCCACATCCAATCACACACACATATGCTCAGCTTAAGTATACACACATGAATGCCCAGGCATGCCATGCAAGTGCATGAGGATTGACAGATATGCACAAGGCTTCCACTAAAAAGGAAAAATAGAACCAACTATTGACCAAAGAAGTCATGAGAACACAGAACGCAGTGTGCACAAATATAGCGGGAGGGGAGATGCCAGTTTCCATTTATATATATCGAAACAAACTTTTATTTTCCCAAATACTAATTTGGTCCTTTTGTTGAAATGGGGATGGTTTAAAAGCTAAAGTGCCTAAAACAGCTCAGTTAACATGCTGCTGACTTTCACACAAGGCTTAATGGGGCATATATATCACATAAAAGAAGATGAAAAAAAGAAAAGTTAGTGAAAAGTTAGTTTTCATTTGTATTTCTTTAATTTAAGGAGATCCTTGTAGATTTTTGCATGAGTTAGCAGTTTTGAGAATAATCAGTTCTCACTACTTGCTTTTTATAGAGTTGTTGAAAGACTTAATTTCTAAAGGTGAGCTCAGACAATGTCCTTCTGTCTGCTCTGGGTGACTTATTTATTTTGAAAATGTGGATCATCATAAGTTGTGACAAAGCTTAATATTTCCCAATAATGAGGCTCTACTCTGCAACTACCACTACTGTCTCAATCACACAACAGAAGAATAAAAATTTTAAGGATTTTGTAGTAGAAAATTTCAGCCCTACAGCTGCTTGGAATGGATAATTTAAACCAACCCCTACAGTACAAGGAACTGCATTGTTACCTATTAATGCATCATCAAGCATACAAAAAGAAGTGCACAATTGTAAAAACTATGTTAAATTTAAGCCACAGAGTTACCTTCCTTATAGAAAGAAAATGCTGGAGCCACACTAATGTCAGTGGAAATACTCACAGCCTAAGATGTATTTTTATTATGGGAAAATAAAATAGAAAATTAAATCCTGAAGTGCAGTTTTTCCAGGGAAAGTTGCATTAATTTTTATACAAATGTCTTTATTTATCATGAATAATGACTAAATCATCTTTTCCAGGAAGAATACTGACACATATTTTTATTATGACTATAATGCCATAAAACTTATTCACTCAACAGAGAGAGGTAAAAATACAAAAGAGAAAAACACAACAAAAATATTGTATTTCTGAGGGGGAAAAAGGGAAAGCAAGAGACAGTTCTCTCCACTAAGAAAGACAGCAATTTGGAATTTCTATGCTGCATTTGATACAAAGAATTAAGGAAGCTTTTGAAATCTTTTTTGTTCACTTCTTTGTTGATTTGTATAAAGGTTTTTACAATCCAAAGGATTTATTTTCTCTGTATAAACTAATACTGTTGATTTTTACTACTTACATTCTCACCAATAACTTTTTATCAGTTGTTGATGTTATATGAAACACATGCTTATCTAGTAATGAAAAGATTATACAGAAAAGTAATAAAAATGTGCAACAACACTTTGAAATGTTTCATAAACAGCAGAAACTGTTTCATTTTAATTTCTATAAATTTTGATGTCTTTAGTAAAAGACTAATACTAAAGGTGTTCACTTAAGTATTCAAGAGAACAAAAAGAGGAGTGGAGCCTAACTACTCATGACTGGTGCCTCATTCAAATTAACTTATCTTGAAGGGAACTGAAACCAAGTACACATCTTAGTTTACCACCCTAACCTGAATTGGAGTGGAGAAAGGCTTTCATGTTGTTTGTATTATGAATGTTTCTGCTGTACAGCCATTTCCTTCACTTCTCCTGCTGCTGTGAAATGTCTGCACCTTAAAGACAAGGTCAGACAGACTCTGGAGAGGAAAGAGAGGAACAGGGAAGGTGCTTTAGCTGCCACCAGTAGTGTTTGTGTGATATCACCAGCTAAAATGACTGGGGCTAATGGAAGAGAAAGAATTACTGTCAGTCTTGCTTTGGACAAACACTGGCAACAGCTGGTCAAGAACTAGCATATCTAAGCTAAAGAATGCCAGCAAACACATCTATTAAAAGACTAAAGAGATAGCATGGGTCTTCAGGATTGCTTTGAAAGGAACAAGCACTTTCAGATGGAAAGTGTTCACAGTGGACAGGTCAGATGGAAGTCCAGTACTGAGGTTCTGCTGGCATTACAGAAAACACTGAGGTGCACATGAACCCATGTCTTGGTCTGTCAGCCTGTCCCAATCCCCATGGCTCTGCTGGCCATGCTGGGACTGTGTCCTCAGGGATTTGCCATTCTGTGCTGCAATTGATGGCAAGGCTAACTTTTAAGGTTCAACCAAAAGTTTCTAATGTTTCCCCATCTATCTGAATTCATCTCTCTTCAACTTTCAGTCACCATGCAACCAACATACTAACATGCATGGCATATAAGTGTACATGGGTTTAAAAACAAGCTACCATGTAATATTTTTTATTGCATTTTTAAGAATACAGTTTCAAAACGACCCAAACCTTCCATTTTGCTCATACTTTATTACATAGAGAGCACCTTATTGTAGAAGAAAATAATAAACGTCCATAATTTCCTGCTTTGTGTGTATGCCTGTTTACCTGTACCTATACCTGGCTTCAGAACTCATGGTAGGAGCAAAGAAGTTTCATGCAGCTTGAATTCTTGTCTGATGTGAATGCTTGTCAGATAGGTGGGAAGTGAAATCAAAACAGATTCAGCAAGCTGTAGGCTTTCTGTCAACATCTGAACACATAGATATATATGAGCTATGGAAAAACAGCACTATGCTGCAAATACAGTGCAATAATATTTTTCTGTTTTGTGCTTTTTGATGAAGCCTGGAGAATCTGAATAACTTACTATGAATTCAATCCTGAAAGCATTCTAAAAAGCAAGTATTCTTTCCTTTTTTTTTTTTTTTTTTTCCACACCCGCTCTCATTCACAGTTCTTTTATAGAGTGAAGAACCAAAAAGAGCCTGTGCTCACATAATATAATAAAAAGCATGCTGCTCTGTTACAACTGGAACTTACAAAGTCATAATGGAAACAGCTGTTGAATCATTAATATAGTGAAAACAGAGAATAAGACAATACTGCTGTAATAAATTTATTTCAGGAGCAGCATGTTCTCTTTGATGCTGTTGATATGCTTTAAATCTTTCTCTGTATTTAAATGTCAAAAAAAAAAAAAAAAGCAGCAAGTGTTGCATGGGAGTGTTAGAGGAAAAGGGAAAGTGTACATTCAAAATATATGTTTAGCCTGAAGTGTTGGTAAAGCTTCTACTCTGTGTACCCTCAAAGTCACGCTATTGATCAAATTAGAATCAGTACATCCACCTCAATAACCACTCAGTTATCACTGTAATATCATTCAAAAACTAATAAACTGACATGCTACATTCAATTGTGAGCTATAAGTAACTTTTAAATTGTTAGGAAAGCGTGAAAATTATATTTGTTAAGGAGACAAAAATTAATGTTTCAGGGGAAAAGTATCTTCATGCCATTCCTCCCATGTGTGTTCTGAGTTTTGCTGTACTGAAAATGAGACTTAATATCTTCCCTACTAAGGTCAGTTTAAGGACTGCAGTTCTCATATTCTTTCTGTGACTTAGTTTATTGATCACAGCATGGCAGTCTAATTTGAGAACTGATAGCTATAATTCTTATTTTAAAATGTACTTCATGATTTTAGTTTAATCAGCACATTATCTGATCAAACGAGAAAGCAGCTGCAGATTAAAACTTCTGAATGAAGGTGTAATCCTGTGAAACAAGCATTTATGCAACTATCCCGCTCAGTGGAGAATTTGGTAACACCCTCAAGGGAGCTTATAGGCACCTTTATACAAAGCATCTCAAGTTACCTTCTCAGTTGCCAAAATTTTACATACCTGGAGTTATGTTTCTTGCTCCAAGATCTTCCAGTAGCTGGGCCAAAACCTTGCAGGTCTCCATTTGCTATTGTTCCTGGATATCCTTGGGAATTTGTGGAAATGCATGCTCACCTCTGGGCAACTGAAAGGCTCATTTGATTTGGGTAACACCTTTGACAACATTGAACATTTTCATGTGGGGTGAAATTTTAGATAATTATATAACAGTGTTATACTGACATGGCAGAGACATGCAGGAGGCTTTTGGGCACTACATGGGACCGAAAGGAGATATATGCAATTCCTAGGTAACAGCTGGAGACAGGCTAGGATAACCTGGGACATTTCAAACACCTCTAATCAGCACCATTTAGGCACCAGAATTAAATTCTGGTTCACTGTTAGCTATAATGACATCTTCCACATCTAAAGTGCTCTTCAGTTTGCTATACAGATGCATCTATTTTTATTTAGGAAAGCTTAAAAATAGCTGCTGGAAGTTATTACCAAAGACTTATGGAGGACCAATGCCTCTCTGGAGCAACAATTGGAAGCCAGGCAGGTTACTATAAGCTTAAGTAGCTATAAGATTCAGTACTTATGTGTGGATAAATAAATTTGGCCCCTGCCTCACACACTGATATTAAAATGTATGTATCCTGAACTTCAAAGCAGTTGTAATCATCTGAAAATTCTTAAGGCATAATAAATACCTTCATAAGACAGTATAGGGGACACAGAGAGCCAGACTTTTCAAGAAGACTCCTGTTACATCCATGCAGAATAGCCTAAGACATCTCAAAGAACACTGGGTGTTTAAGTGCAGGCCAAGGAATCGAGTCATAGATGTTTATATCTGAAATCTTGTCATTCACTTGTTCTAAGCACATGGAGCCATCTAAAGGAAATCTAAAATACATTAGTTGAATTATGCCTTTGTGAGCCTTACTCTCTCTTTTTACTTAAAGGAAAACCAACTTCATTATCTTACATCTGCACATGTAAAGATGGGTGAGATGAATCTTGTTCTTAGCGTGAATGATGCATCATTTTCAGAAATGATGCCAGGTTTCTGCTCCTGTGGTTACTAGTTGTAGAAACTCTATGTAAGTAAATGTTGAGATAAATTACCAGTACATAAAACACTTCAGTAAAGGAATAAGGTTAACTATGGTCTTGCTATGTTCTTGAAAGAAATGTGGTTTTATTTTTCATCTGAGTTGTATCAAGACAATTTAAGATATTAATGAAAAGACAGACCTTGAAGAGTTTAAGGAAAGGATGAAATGCATGCTCTTCTCAGAAAGGCAACAGGAACACACATATTTGTGAGAAAAAAGGAGCAGTAACCACAGAAAAACAATCATGCTGACTTCTAATTTTGAGAATGGACACAGAAGATATAAGATAATAAATGCATAGGAATATGGGGGAATCAGTGCTCAGTGATAAGGAGCAAGGACTTGATGCTGTCATGTCTGAGACAAAATTTTGTAGAGCTGTATTTGACAAGACCAACTCAGTAGCTAAATCCATGTGAGAGGAAACATTGAAGATTTAGCAGCAGGAATATATGTCAATATATGGCATATATGTTAATATATGTATGGATGGCTTATATTTTTTCTTTAGCTTTTCCTTTATTGTAAAGCCTTCAGGCAAATTATTTATGAAATGGACTTCCCAATCTTGAATGATCTTCTGCAGAAATGTACAATTTCAGTTCTCATTTTACATTGTTTTTAATAAATTTAGTTCTGCTGGTGAATTTGCCTGAGCTGAACATCTTTAATATTCTTAATATTATTTCTGTAAAAGTTTTTATACAAAATATTGTCTAAGTTAAGTGATTAGTTGTCTCCAATTACTTCAACTGCACTTATGCTTGCTTCCTTTAGAAAATTTATTAGAAATTGTTACAAAGTGACATTTGAGTTTATTTTCAGATGTAGTTTTTAATTTTAATAAACTACATTTCTTAAATATTTTTGAAAGGAATACTTGTTCCTTTTTTTGTTTTTAATGAATTTTTGCAATTCATTATGATATATTGTGAATAATTTTTTTGAGATATTGGAGAATGTTATAAAATAAAGATGTATTTTGAGTAAGACATTTCAACAAAAGTGGAGGTTTGACTAGTCCTTAGAGAATTATATTGGGAAAATCATTGGAAATAGAAAATAGTGATGGTTTTAAACCATCAGTGATCCTGGACTGAGAGGAAGAAAACCTTAGTTTATTTTTTCACAATTGCTGACCTTTTTTTTGATTTACTCTTCTGAATTCATACACAAAATAAAGTAACTCATGTATGAATGAATAGATATGCTTCCTGTATATAAAATAATCCATTTAGAAAATGAAAGCATAGAGGAAGACAACAGTCCAAAAATATGTGTATATCATTCAAAGACATCTTTCTTTCATCTTTCCATTCTAGAACAATGCACTGTTACAAAAGTAATTCTGTGGGAAGTATATGCAATAACTCAAAAAATATTATTTTTAAGCTTTCTACTTCAATTTCCATCCAATCATGTCAAGTCATTGCATGAATGAGGCACTGACTTCATGGTGGGCACACTTCTACCACAGCACCATGCTATGAAGCACAAGAGCTTGGAGAAGTTTGGAGCACCATTCTGAAAGCTTGGATGTAGTATCAGATTTACATAATGCCCTGACTTCCACCTGGGTGACAATTTGGTTGGCAAAGGTTGGGACCACATCTGTCTGAAGACACATCCTAACACACAGCTTAGTAATACTGCCCAAACATCAGCCAAAACCCATTTCTATCTAAGCAGGGATGTCTAAAAGAAAAATTACTTCTTCAGGTATAATGACTAAAATTTACTCAAATATCATACCAGAAGAAAAATGCATGGAAAATCTCTTATTTATTTTACTATCAGGGTTCTTGGAAATCCTAGCCATGCTGTGCTGCAAAATATAAACATGCACAAGCTTCCATAGTCCTTTTGTGCATCTCTTCATCCAGACCATGGAATTAGGACTCTCTATATTTTCCTGGGAAACAGGTTGCACACCAGTTCCCATCCCAGTAGAGGCTACAGCAGAATCAACCTAACAATACCAAAATCATCTATTGCCAGTGATTCTTTGTGTTCTTGGTATTGTTGTTTTGTTTCAAATTATTTACTGAGCAGCCCAAACGGGATTAGCAATGGGGCACTAGGTATATGTTTTTCTAGGTTTGTAGTGACTGAAGAGCTCTATCTTTTTGATGGCACAGTAAATAGCATAGGCTGTTTTAATAATAGGAGCCTGAAATGTAAGATACACAAAATTTCTCCTTTCATTCTCAGTAAATATACATTCAGAAAAAAAAACCCCAAGGAGACCGAAGCAGAAAACCCCTCCTCACCACATACTTAAAACATGTTTCTTTGTATCAGACTATATCTATAAAGAAATAATAAATAAATGTTCTGATACATTTGTCACTCAGAGTAAGTAACTGATAAACCCCCTTGGGATCAACAGCTTTGAAGGGGTTGTATAGTTTCAGTCACTTGGTGAGAGGGCACAAAAAAAGCCTAAGAAAGACTGTTTCTTTTCAAGGATTTGCTTTCTTCTATTGATTCTGATAAGGTATTTTTGCTCAATGTTTCAGCTTCTTTTAGGAGGGTCTCAGGAATCAATTACTTATAAGATATTTCAATTTATTTCATACTACTATTATCTGATGTGAATAAAGATCTTTCTTTACTGCAAGAGAAATCAAAGCTCTATAAGCCATTTTGAGGGTTTTTTTCAACCCATAAAGTAACAGGACATTTTGCAGTCTACCGGGAGACAAACAATCTGCTCATATTCCCGATAAATGAACAGAGTGATCTTTCGGAACTCCTGCGTTACCATGGATACCATGTATTCTAAAGTCACATTGTTTCTGAATTAAAAATCAGTTTTCAAAATTGTTAAACATAAAAGAAGCATACATTTTGTCTTTTGGTTTGTTGTATTTCTCTCTTTTCTTTCTGCCATAAAAAGGCATAGTAATACTAAAGGTAGGAAAAAAATTGCTACTCACCGGCAGTCATTTACAACTTGGATCTTCATCAGCTGAGCTGTCTTCTTTAGTTGCTGAGTGATAATGATTTCATTTTATGCAATTTTACTTTGGACTACTAAAGGTTACTATGGAAACCTCAACTCTTTTCCCCTCTTCACATTCTTTGAACAGGTAGTAAGTCTCGCTCTGTGGGGGAAGTGGCACTGAAACATTTCTCGAAAATCAGCTCCAAATTGCTTTTGTCATTCATAAGTCAATGTGAAACTAAGATTTTTCAGACAGTCTAGTAGAAGAACAAAATATTTAAAAAAACCAAAAAAAATCTGAATCTTTAATATCTGCCAAACTTCTGGTTTTTGACTCGCTGAAATGTCATTTTTTGCTTAATTATAATGATGAATATAAACAATTCCAGCATTAATCAACATAATAAAGTGGTGCAGGATTTATTCCCACATGATTGCTCTTCTTTTCAGTTTTTTTTTTTTTTTTTAATTTTTCAGCCCTGGAACTGAAAAAGCCTTTTTATTTTCTTTTGATTCCTTTGTGTAAATCATGTCAAAATAATTGTTAAAACACAAACAGTGGCTACAGTTAGATAGTTTCAGCACCACCAATTTACTTTTACCATTGTCATTGGTTTTTGGTCCAGAATTCACAATGTCTAATCAGAACATCTAAGTGGGTTTCTAATGTTTCTCAACCTAAAATTCAGTTCATAATTTAGAATACTGAAGCATTTACTTTCAGGCCAGTCTGTAATTTGGCCATCAAATAATTTAATTCTTTATAAATTACAGTCTTGTTCTGTGCCCCATCTTTAATCAAGCAAGACACCTAATGATCTCAGACTCTTATTTGTTTATATTTCTTTTTAGTCCTGTAGAAAAAAAATCTATAATTTTGCTTTTTGTCTTGATTCTTCTGGGTTTTACTCTTTACTTGGGTTTATCTTCTTTGATTGGAAAACTTCCAATATAAAAATTAAACAACACAGAAACAAAGCCAATAACAAATCTTTGACAGTCATTTCTATAAGAATATTGACTGCCAGAATTTAATTTAGTTTTTTTTTAAATATTTTAATTAGGCATTAAGAAATACTTTACTTGACTTTTTAATTTTCATTCAAAATGCAATTGAAGAGCAGAAGAGACCAGACCCTCCTTTGCCAAGACCAGATGTCACATTGTTCATCTCCCAAATTTGCTTGAGCAATATCCAAACATAAATCATTTTGTTCTGCTACATCAAAAACTTCTCCTTCTTCACCAACATCAACAAACACTGCATTTAAATACACGTCTTGTTTTCTGTTTAATCTGTCTAGTAAGACAAATGTATAATTTTTTTATTAATATTGGAATTTTTGCATGAGCATTCAGATTTGGGGAAGTTTCATGAGACATGAAAATTACACACACATTTATCCTCACCTTTATTTTTTTTCTATTTTATTGAAAGTACAATTTCAAAATCAATACAAATCATTATCTTCTATATTTAAGTTGTTTCCATTTTTCCCTTTTTGACCTGCCAGAAAAACAAATCCTGATATGTATGCAGGCAAATATGCTCAAATGTTCATTCAATTTCCTCTTTCATTAGCTCTTTTTTTTTTTTTTTTGTGATGGTTTGCTTTTTAAAAGATATCTAAATATCATAATTTAAAATTTTGTAACCAAAACAAGAAGAATGGTCGTCTTTGTTTTGTATTTTTTTTCTATACCCCAAATAAAGTCTGGTATGGCATCTGCTCTTAGAAGTCTAAAAAAGTTCATACATGGTAGTTCAGGCACTCTAAAATGATTAACGTTTTGGTAAGCACACCACAACGCATCAGCACAATTCACATGACACATTAACAGCCTTGTAAGAGCACTGCTGCATCAATTTTCCTGGCCTTTGATTATTAGCTATAAAATAAAGACACTTTAAATAAACGAAGTTCGAAGGCTTTAGTTGTGTTTTTAGAACAGATAAGAGCACATTCAGTCATGAATTTAGGAAGCACCATTATATGAAGAATAACATAAGTATTACATAGTTTTAAATACAATGATACTAACACTGTAGACAATAAAAATTGGTGGACTTCTCAGTGGCAACATTATTGTTGCAATTTTACTTGAAGAGCTTACAGGACCTTTAAAACTGAAATTATCTATAACTCTATAATAAAAGATATTTATTTTACTGAATTTTGTATATTGTCAAGCATCCTATCAGCTCCCCTACCCCACCAACTCTTGTATGTTTATATAGTTATATACAAATCCATTTAATTTAAAAAGTAGGTCGAAGAAATCCCCTACCCCACCAACTCTTGTATGTTTACATAGTTATATACAAATCCATTTAATTTAAAAAGTAGGTCGAAGAAATCTGAAGAGATAAAAGATTTTGAGATATTTGAATTTTGGTCTAAAAAGACTAGTTACTTTCATTTAACCTTTGTGACACTTCAAAATAATTTCCATATATTGGAATGTTGCCTGAAAATATATCATATAGCCTAAATTAATTCACTTAGAATTGAAGCTGAGGAAGAAGACAATTGTGAGATGTGGAGAAAATCATAAGATCAGATTGTCATTAAACTCAGAATTTATGTGACAGATTCCTCAACATTTATAAGAGTTTTGTAACCAATAATTTTATGCCTTCTTGTTTTTTGTGTTTTTTTAATAATAGTGAAATAATTTAGTTGATACTATCTGTGTTCAATAGATTCTAGCCAATACCAGTAGGTACGGCAACAGGTAATCAATATTATCTGCAATATTTTCTTCCTGTAGGCCTGAACATTGGTAGTAGCTTTGAATAGCAGAAGATAGGAGTTTATGATGCAGCTGTTGTCTACATTTTCCATATCAGTTTTCTAGCTATGCCACTCACCTGTGCTGACCCATGTTGAGTAGGAAAACTCTGTCACCAGCAAGTGTTGGGCACTGGTAAGAGAAATTCCACAGCTCCTTCTGCTATTGGCATGAGGAGTTAAATCTTTTAAGGAAGGAAAGAAAGACAAAGAATGCTGTAGATTGAGCATGTATTTAGCATGTAATATAGTATCTCACAATTGGGAGCGACCGACCTGGAGGTCCTAGGCTGCCTCCGCGTTTGCCAGAAGTAAGGGTACAGGATCAAGATTACATCACTTACTGCCAAAGTGTGGATCAGCACCCAATGGCAAAGAGTACTTTTTCCTAGTCATGATAGCTGTGAACATCTTTGCTTACAGTCATTCTTAATTTGAAGCAGCTGGGCTGAGCTTGTGAAGATTCCAAAAAGCTTCTTCTTTTTCTCCTAGAGAATAATAAGAATTAAAACAAACAAATAAACAAACAACAACAACAAAAATCCAAAACAAACTAGAAAGAGGTCACAAAGGAAATTTAGGTGTTCCACTACATGAAGCACACTTACTAAGGTGATTCTTTCTCCTCATATTAGATTTCTGCACTTGAATTTTTTTGTCTGGTTTTCTGATTCTTCACCATCATGAAAGAAAAAGTGTAGGTCTACCTGAAAAAGCCTGCCTGATCTTCAATTACCATTTCATAAAAGCATCCCATTATGTAGGTCAGATACAGTTATTTTTATTAATTTTGACAAGTCTTTCTTTTTTCATCATTATTGCACATTTTGGTATAAGGATATTGATCCAAGAACCACTTCCATCCTCTCTCACTTGTTATTTTGCTACACATTCTGTTTGAGGTCACTAACATTAGATAAAACAATGTCTGTGTGCATTCAATGCCACTTTAATAAAAAAAAAAAACTTTTAAAGTAATGGTCTATCTCAGCTAGTTAATCTTTAGTTGAGTGTAAAGACTGTCATTGTGGGTGTGAATTCTTAATGTCTACCTTAAAAAGGTCTGTAAGAGCTTTACAGATGTCATTACAGTGATGGCTGGTATAGAAATTCATGGGATAGATGACATTATGGATGGCAATTCGTGGAGTATATAGGTCTTTAATGAGAATTTGATTAAGGAACGCACTGAGTTCTTGCTGCAAGTTCTTTCTGAACTGTTTACCTCCTGTGGCAATGTTTCACTAAAGAGGGCAAGCTGATGGAAGATCTCTTGCAGTTCAGTGGTAATCAATACAGGGAGAAAACAGCTCAAGAGAAATGTGAAATAACTGACAGGGGGTTGAAGGAATTAGATGATCTGAAATCACAGAAACAGATGGAAGAGGGCAAAAGCATAATGGAATGAAAAATGTTTAAATTCTCATTACAAAAAATGAAAGATCAGTATGATTATAGACAAATATTAGTCAGTTGCTTTTATTCAATCTGACTTGACACATTATGAATGACATTTATTCAACCCTCTGCTGCCTTTTCAACCACAAAACTCATATAGATTTTGGTGCATTTATTGATATTCTTTCTCTTTCAATATTGTAATTACAGTCATTAACTTACTCCTGGGAAATAGTAAAATGCTGCTCCAGAAATATGGGCAAGTGGAGATCTACTTTGAAGTTGGACTACAGACTATCCAGGATGCATGGGTACTTTGCTTTGTTGCTCATACATGTGGGAAGATCTTCCCCTTAAGAGCTTTGTATGAATCCATGCTGTTATGAATACCTAACTTTAGAAACAATGTTTTAAGTGTATCAAGTGAGATTTTTACCTTTTCACATTCTTCCCAGCTAAAATTTTGGAAAAAAAAAAGCCTAATTTCTCTCAAATATTTCTCATTTTCTCCTCAAATTATCTCAGACTGATAAACTGCTGAAAGTACAGATTGCATAATATCTTTGATAGGAAGTTACTTTGTAATCTTAAAATACTAATTTAGCTCAGCCATTTTATATAAACTAGATGAATAAATGAAAATAATATTGTCATTGTGAAGTGCAGTTTAAGTAGAAACCCAAAATTTTCAACAATCCTTTTCTAACAGTTTAAAAAAAAAAAAAAAAAAAAAAAAAAGCTGGTTTTCCCAGGCAAAGAATAACATAATTGTAAAAATTGTTCTGACAATGCTAATATTCCTTTATTTTCTTCAATATCTTCCTTTAATTTTTATCTTATTTTCTCCTTCCTTTCCTTTCACCTAAGTCATGCTCCGCTTTTCAGTAGTATTTCTTAGTAAACCTTCAAAAGAAGGCTCTAAATGTTTTGAGGGTTTTGGAGGGTTTCTAAATGACATATAGATTACAGACCAAGTTATCACCACAAAGATCTTTTATGTTTCACTTATATTATTTAGACACATACAATATTAAAGCTATTTTTGTCTGCTAACTCTGTGATGTAGAAGTTGGAAAAAGGATGCACTATCTTCTAGCATTAAAAAAAAAAGTCCTAAAGTAAGTATCAACATGTTGTCATCTTATTACAAAGCTCCCATGCCTTCTTGGTGATTTCTCATGGGCAGCTCTTCATAGCACTGACTCCTTCCTCACAGCACAGCCAACAAACTCCAGCTCCCCTCTCACCCAGCTAACCCACTCTTTCATAGCACTCATCCTCATTAGACACAGCTGTGGCCTGTTAAGGGCAGGCTGTTCCTAATCTTTTTTCCTAATTAGTACAGCTGCAACTCCTCAGGGGTGACATTACCTTCTGCACTATCTTTATTTTCTTACATTCTATCCCCCCACATCTATATTTTGTCTTTTTCAAGATTCTCTGTTCAGGAATTCTCTGTCAGTGGATGCATAAAATAATAAGTGAAGCTCCACAGTCTTTCTCCATAACCTCTACTACAGTATTTTGTGGCTCTTAGAAATGTGACTATTTCTGTTGTAAGGATCTGAATTCTTGCACTAATATGGTACAACAGTGTAATCATGGCTCAGGCTTCCAATAAAATTGGTAAGTGGTGAGAACAAGCTGTAAAAATATCTGTTCAGGCATAAGAAACATAAAAGTTCAGATGGATGTGGAACTTAGAAGGAAATGTGCATCCAACACAGTATCACCAGCCAGTCAAAATTAGCCCAATGTATCCAACATTGCTGTGGCCTCATTTGGAGTACTGTATGCAGTTCTGGTCCTCATAATTTGAGAAGGATCTGAAGGTCTTTGCGTGCATCTGGAGGAGGCAAACAAAGCTGGTGAAAGTGCTGAAAGACATATCTTGTGAGGAGTGGCTGAGGAGTCTGTGTTTGTCTATTCTGAAGAAAGGGAGGCTGAGGGCTGACCTTACTGTTTTCTGCAACTTCCTAGGGAGGGGAAGTGAAGGGAGAGATGACAACCTCTTCTCCCTGAAATCCAGTGACAAGATTCACAAGAAAGTTTGGTTCAAAGCTGTGCCAGGCCAAGTTCAGACTGGATACAGGGAAGCATTAGGAGAAAGTGGTCAAACATTGCAGACTTCCTTGAGGAATTGGTCAATGCCCAAAGCCGCTGTTCAAGAGACATTTGGATAATGATGTTAACAATATTAACTTTTTGTCAGCCCTGAATAGTTCAGGTAATTGGACTAGAGAATCATTGTAGGCCCCTTCAAATTAAAATAGTCTATTCTATTTTCTTCTATGCAGAAATTTAAGGATCCAAGAGGAAAAAATTTCACTTTGAAAAGGTATGAAATCCTGATAGGAAAAACACAAAGTTGTCATTCCATTATTAGCAAAATCACTGGATGGTCAGTCAACAGCTGATGTATTTAAATGAATAAATATATGTTGATATATAAACCTGTGGTATACAATGCCATTTGAGATTAAACCTGGTCAAAAGTCTCCTAACTACAGATTTACTATGCCACTCTTCATGTTTTCAATGTATAATTAAGATTATTGAATGAAAAATGCACATATTAATGAAGTTGATTTTAAATCAGGAAAATTAAATTGGCATTATGCCAACCTAGCATTTCATTGCATTATGCTTTTGAGTTGTATTTACTGCACTTTAAATAAGATTAGCTTGCTAGTGGTTGGATAGATACTGCACATAAAAATCATTTGTGGGAGGGCAAGCAGCAAGCACTATTTTGTGGTACATAAAGTAGGGCAATTTATACGAACTACAGTCAGATAAAAACATTGGCAAAACCACAGTGATTTAAGCCTGGTTTCTTAGGCTTACTATGCCATTTTAATTTCTTCCTTCCATCCCAAATATTTTGAATTCCAGTTTCAAACAAACCTTACACTGGATATGGGATCTCAAAGAGAAATAAGTTTCTATATGTTTTGTATATTCTTGGTGACCATGGAGGCAAGACTGTTATATGTGCAAGCATAGTAGAGGCTTATAAAATTCAGATTTTACTAAATTGAAACTATTAAAGTATACATATATTTTATATATATATATATTTGAAATGCAGCAGTGATCATTTCTAGAGGCTAAAAAAGATTTCTGTGGAAATTGTAGAAATGTGAAAAAAAAAAATCAAATGGGAAAAAGCTTTCTTTTCTTAATTAATTTAAAATTTTGGGAACTTTTAAATGCTACTAAGCTACCTTTACCTTTAAAATTTGTGGGGGTACATTTTTGATGTTTTGACCATTAAGGGATTTAAAAATCTCTATGGAGCCCCAAGTGGGCACTTGCCAAGCAATTTACAGATGCCATTTTTTGTGTGCTGGGGCTCAGATGAGCCCTTATAAATGGAAAGTTTTTCTTAGAATCTGAGAGTTATATTTCTTATAGGGACATTCTTAGAATATAGTGTGTGTGTGTGTGTGTGTGTGCGTGTGTCACAAAAGACTCTTGGTTACTTACTGGAGTTGCAAAGATGTAACTCTTTAGAAAAAGGAGTTGAGATTCCTGCTAGAGCACCAGCAGTCTAGTCTTTGTTTTAAAAGCCAAATGAAGCAAACAATGTTTTAAGGACCCATAATTCTATGGCAACTTACCCAGCTAGTATGATATCAAACAAGTTTTTCTGAATTTTCAGCTTCACTTTTGTGAATTCTCTTTTTAAAATGTTGGTAGTTTTTTTCCACCACATGAAAAAGAACAGGTCTAAAGTCTGCCTTCAGTTTCAAGAAGGCAATTTAGCAAAAAAATTTCATCTTTTTGAGCAAATACTAAAAGCTATCAAAAGCTTTTGTTCCTGAGAACAAAAATCACCTATGTGAGAGACTTTCAGATATTTTTGGTGTTCTTTAAATGCTTCAGTGTAAATGACTGAACCCATTAAGTCTCCAGGTCTTCTTAGTATATTGACCTTAATAGACTCTATCTAGACTCATGCTTTTTTAGGCATGAAAAGCAAACTATTAAAAAAAAAGGGAAATTGGAATGACAGAATTAGCTGGCTATGTGCAGAGATTCTTAGAAGAAAATTATTTACAAGAAATTAATATATAAAGAGAAATTAATCCAATTAAGCAGATGGAGAAAAAAGCTAGGTGGTGAAAGAGTGTATAAAAGCAGCTTTTAAATCTAAGTATCTCCTTTTAAAAAGCTTCAACTGAAAATCTATAAGCATATAATGAAAAAATATCAATAAATAAAACAAAACAAAAAAGTCATCTTAACCCACTGAAGATGACTTCTATCGTTATTCTTGATTGTGGTACTCTAACTTGCAAAAATACACATTCCCATTTCTTCTTAGCATTCTTGCATTAAGTAAATAGCGGAAGAGAAAAAATAAATATCAAAGCAAAATATTTTTTAAATAAGTTCTGTTAGAGATTGTTACTCTAAACCTATTTGTCCCTTCTGTATGTACTTTATTAACCTTGCTCTAATGTTTTTTCCTCTACAACTGCCTCAAGTCTAGACAACGTGCTTGATATAATCAATTAAAAAGAAAAAAAAATTTCACCTTTCACATAAATACCCAGAGCATGGTTTAATATTTCATACCAAAAAAAAAAACCCCACAAAAAACCAGAACCAAAATATCTGCAAAGGAAAGCATTTGAAACAAGAGAAAAATTATTCCAAGTGTTTCTGGAATGTGGAAAAGGTCATCTGGGTTTTTTTGCACATAGTTCTATGAAAGTGAATCCTAACTCCCATCACACTCTTGTATTCTGTTTCTACCTTCTTCACATTGCCTTTTATTCCCGCAGCTGAATTTTACTTAGTGGGAGCCTTTAAAAAATGTTCTCCTGATTGAGATCACACCTATTGCTCCAGAGAAAAAGAAAAGACATCTGATTTCATAGTGCTGTTTAGAGTATGGAAATTCCACTGTCCTTCTCCTTAATCACCCTTCGTCTGTCCTGCAAAGGCCCCTCAGGAATTTTAAAGTTTTGTTATGGAAATGGATAGAGTTATAAAAAAAGTTAAAAAATAAGTGTTCTAGTAAGTTTTTGTCTATATTCTGCTGTAATCTTACAAATATAATGCAGGAGATCCCTTTTCTGTCCTTCAAAAATGAGCCCCAAAGGCAACATCTTGGATCTATTCCTTATTCTCTGAATAGTTTAATGTAATTTTCCAAGTCATTCTAAACCTTGCCTTTAAACCACTCTGCTCTACAAAATATTTTTGCTTCATGCAGGTGAAACAGGACATGACATAAATAAACATTTTATGTTTCTCCATTTCTTGTCATTAATGTGTCACATCAATAAAAAGAACTCTCCTGAGGAACTTATTTTTGTTCTGGAAAGGACTGTTAGATACTGTCTTCATCTGCTGTATGCAACCCTAGCACATAGAATTTTCAAAGCATAAGAAATCTAATCCTTTAAAAACCTTAAAATATTTCAAAAACAAAAATAAAGAAGTTAAGAAAAAATTGAACAAGCAATATATTCTGAATTAAAAAAAAAAAAAAAACAGCTGGAGCAGAGGAAACTAAGGAAACAAAGAGATTTTTCTTAATAAATTGCTGTCTTTTTAATATAAAATAAATTTCCTGCTTCAGGAAGGACTTGTCTCTATGATCCTACTCATTTATGAGACTCCATTCTTTATTTGTACTGCTTATGTCAATAGCTTCTGTTAATATTTTAGGGTTTATTCCATCACTTTAGCCAAACTAGTAAAATATGACATATTTTCAGTCTAAGAAGTGTCTCCAAAACAAAATTATCTGTCACAGCCCTCTATGATTTATGGATATCAAATCTCACAAAAAGTTTATATTCATCTGCTCCAGAAAGCTGAATATATTAACTATCACATATTTCTCAGCAGCTATGTCTATACAGCCAACTGGCTCTTACCACTACGTAGACAGAAGAATATTCCTTCATTTTACATTCCTCATTGCAGGATCATATCCCAAACTACTTAGCTAGTCTTTTGGCCCTCAGTAATCTTAAGAATGTCACAGAATACCAGCTGGAAATGGGATTTAGGATTAAACTCTCATAAGTTCCTACCTGGCAGTACTTTCAAGTCACTATAGCAGCAAATAGCAGTGCTATCCAGTACGCTGCTGTTGTTGCAAATAAGCAGCAGCTTGTATTCAGCATCTTGGTGCCAGCCAGCTCCAGTTGGCTGAAGAGCTTGTGCAGCTGTTTTCACAACAGCATCAGCAGTTATCCCACCCCAGCTGCACCCAGGAGGAAATCGCAGCAACTTAAATCAGCTGCTGCTGAAGGGTCTTGGATATGCTTTACTTGTTAAAGCACCATTGATAGGTCCATAAAATAATTATCAACATGTCTCCTGCAATCTTCCCTAGCTGATGCAGCCTAGGAAATGGGTCAAAACAGAAATAACTAGGACTAAAAGAAAAATTTTCCTTACTAAATGTAGTTATTGGATCCCATCAATGTATTTATTGGGAGTAATTTGGCCTGTTTGAAAGACTTGCAGTCATATCAGCACAGGTTCCTATCAGTAGTGGTTTTGGCTGGGATAGCATTAAATTCTTTAATTGTTGCGTTTATGGTGTTTGCTTTGAATTGTTGATAAGAACAGTTTTGGCAATACAGTGATATTTGTTATTACTGTGCAGTGTTCACACAGAGTCAAGGCCTTTTCTATTTCTCACTATCCCTTGTCAGCAAGTAGGCTGAGGGTGACAAGAAGCCTGGAGGCAGCACAGATGGGACAGCTGACCCAAACTGGCCAAAGAGATGTTTCATAACATCCAGCATCAGGCTCGGCAATAAGAGCTAGGAGACGAAGGAGAAAGGAAGGACATTTTGAGGGATAGTGTTTGTCCTCCCAAGTCACCATTACAGGTGATGGAGCCTGCTTTCTAGAGATGGCTGATCACCTTCCTGCCTATAGGAATCAGTGAATGAATATCTTACTTTGCTTTTGTTTGCATTCATTGCTTTTACTTTACTTATTAAATTGTCTTTCTTTTAACCCAATATTTTTCTCACTTTTACTCTTCTGATTCTCTTCCTCATCCTGCTGTAAAAGACAGTAAGTGAGAAGCTGTGTGGGGCTGAGCTGATGGCCACTATGATTAAACTATAACACTAGCCCTTTACTCAAGAGAGATTATGGTAGTAGCTTGCAACTCAAAGAAGAAGTTCATAATAAATAGAAACTGTAAGTGAGGTATGGCTTGTGTCCTGATCTCTCTCCACAAACAGAATATTTTGGAACTTACTTGTCAACTATCTGTGCAAATGTGGAGCACACCTTCAGGAGCTCAAAATCAGCTCTGCTCTGCAAGCTCTCTACTGAGCTTGCTAGAGACCTCCAATACTTCTACAGATACAAAGCAGCTAAAGCTCATCTTGAATAAGCCTGGTTCCTCCTCAGAAGACAATATATTTTCAGCACACTTGCTCCAAGATTTACCAAGAACAAAAAGCAGAAAATTACTTAAAGGAAAAGGAACCATATATAGATAATCCAAGAGATAACAGGCTATGATGTTAAATTACCATATATTTAGTATCAGTGGAAAGTGTCAGTATTAACAACAGTCCTAGAGTGCATTCATGGATTCTAGCTTAATTTTGTTATCACGTATTTGGATTTTTGATGTCATACTGAACTATTCTATTAAAAGATTATGGATATGAATCCACATTAATCAAAGGCATGAAATTCAAAATCCTCCTTAACTCAGCATTTCTGAGTGACTGTACCAATGAACTAATTCACTTAGAAATGTAAGAATGCAAGATCATGGGATAGATTGTGCATCATCTCTATATTATCTCAACTAGTTTTACCCAATTCCATGAATGGCAGTGGGAAGTTTAGTTTTAATTAATTTCTTCTTGTATTTGTGCATATAAAGTATACATAGCAAATAGCTGTCCAGGTGCACACTGATGGAATAGGGACACTTTAAAAGTCTTACTTATTTAAAGGTAGAGGGCCGCAGTGTATTACTACTGCCTTCTTTCCCAGACACTTCAAGGTCAAGGACTGAGACTGATAAAGGAGTCTCCATGACTCTGATTTTATTTACTCCATTTTCCTGACAGCAGGAGTATAGGCTATTCATTGTTTTCCTGATAAGAGATGTCCTTAAAAGCTGAGAGTAGATATGTTTTGATATTGATGACCAGACGACTTCAATGTCAACAGCACACGACAATTTATCTTCCTTATTCTGCTATACTTTTGGTTGCCACACATCCACATAGTCTGCTGTTCCTGCCTATATATTTTTTATTTCTTTTGCATATTTCTGCAATCTGAATTGTGAGATAACTAAGTTTACTGGCACTTGTGATGCCGTTCTGGCTGTGAGAACTATGCAGTTTAATTCTTAGGTTACATTAAAATTTACACAAGATCAGACGTGGGGTTTAATTAAGAATTTGTGAACTCTTCAATAGTATTATCAATTTTTTTTATTTTTACCCATACCAGTCAAATCAAAGACAAAACCTGAGTACTGTCCAGAGAACAACATGGCCTGTAGACTTTCCCAGTAAGAAGGTGGACAGCCTGCTCTGCAGGAGTACCTCCACAGATTGTATGGATGTATCATGAATTTTGTCTTCAAGTCTGAAGAACACTTATTGCTCATAGCTGTGTACAAATTTGATGCAAGCCTCAATAAATATGAGGACTTTTATAACACTGATAATGGAATTCAATACATTTCCATTTACTTTTGTTTTGCCCTATGCATCTGCCTAGGAATAATTCATGACAAGCAAACCTGGGACTTTGTTAACCTGCATAAGTATGATAGAGAAGTTCTGCTGAAACAGATGTTGGTGTTATCATGTGCTGTTAAATGAACTGCTTAGCATTTAAATCTTGGTTTAATTATTTACAGTTAAACACATTTGACTGTGGATGCTGAGTGTTGAAAAGAAACACAATACTGACTCACTAGTTGCTATTGTTAGCTCTCTGTGCTTAGTGAGAAATTTTTCAAATAGTGAGCAGGAACAGTTGTGTAAAACATTTCGATCAAGGTCTTGGAGATGTCATACAGGGCATGGTATTGACACTGAAAAGTTCACAAAACTTATAGTAACTTTCAATCTGTTTTGATTAATTTTTCTTTACAGTCAGTTGTCATCCATTCATAGATGTTACAGCATAAGGAAAAGATTCAGCAGGACTTTGAAAGTTCTGTGACAGACAGTGTGAAACAGTATTAGAAGAAAAATATTAAGAACCATTGAAAATGCCCTTTTTCTACCTCTCTACCCCCCACTTCATATCAAAACTTGCAACCTGAATACAGAGGAGCTTTTGTGGCAAAAGATAGCATGACAGGGAATGGTGTAATAGTGTTCAGGCATGTCAAAAGACTGTCTTTGATGGCTAAACACAGTCGTATTGCTTCTGATACATTTTGTAGTACTAAAAAGAAATCAGCACTAATGATTATTTCAAGTTACAAATAGCTGCTAGTCAAGGTTTTATATTGAATTTTCCATACATGCTGTCTCTTTTATTTTCTTGCTTTATATAGCATTTTAAAATTTTCCTTTATAAATCATGTGCTGACACTCGAGACATGCTGTCATGTAAGAAAACATATTGTACTATATCACTTTTAGTTACACATTTTTCAAAAACATGAGATTCTATCTTTCAGATGGTATAAATCATTTTAGTTCTACCATCTGCAAAGCTGACCCAGAGTGTGAATATTTAGATTTTTTTATGTTAGAAATGCTGTCCTGTCAAGCAAATAAAAATACATTAGATAAGATTTCTAACATTGTAAATAAAATTGATTATATTATTTGAGAAACATTTTTCTGAAATCCTTTGAACAACTGGAAGATAACATCTACTTCCTAGCATTGACTTTTTGGAAATCAGATATTTATTCTTCATTGTAACATTTCACAAAATGCCTATCATTTAGGCATAGATTAGGTGGCCAGAACCTCACTTTAGATAACAAAAATTCTCATCTGCAAGATTTGGAAGAAAATCATTCTGGAGTTCCTGGAAAAAGATATTGCAAATTGTTCTATCTAAAATAATATATATAGGTTATAAATAATTTTAAGCATATAAGATATATGTTTCAAATTTCTTTTAATAAAAAAAAAGAAGAAAACATGGTTCTATTACCATGACCTATTCTGATATATAGATATATATATAAAGAGAGAAAAAGAGAGAGAGGAAGAGAGAGAGAGATTGGGAAATATATATGTGCATATTCCCTTGGGGATAGGGTAAGAAGGCAGAGGAGTTGGGTTTGAAGGAATGAAATTTAGCCCAGGAAAATGAAGAAGGTGCTAAAAAGGAGTTTTTTGCACTGCCTTTGTCTCTCACTATCCAAATATTTTGAATTTCAGGAGGAAAATTCATTTTACTTGCTTCAACTAGGCTTTGTTCATGGTGACAACTGATAAGTTACCTCCGTGACTGTATCATGACCCACAAAATTTTTCATCTTATTTTCTTATCCTGTCATGCTGGGGAGAGAGAGTGAGACTGGGTGGGCATCTGGCAGCCAGACTCTATAAGACACACCATGTTATGCAGAGTAAGCTATAAATAGATTGTATTTTTAAATACTTTTATATAAGGAGTAAAGAAATTTATGCTGTAGTATATACAAAATAATTCACTGTAAATATTTGAATTAAAAAAAAATGTTAGTTGATCTTCTAAGATGAATAATACGTATATTTAAAATAAACTCATTTATAATAATCAAATTGAAAATGAGAATATAATGTTTTACATGTGAATTTCTGATTAGGAGACAAATAGAAGTAACATTTTGGAGGTATTAAAATACTTTCCAATAAACTTTAAGTAAAACTTTTTTATTTGGTTGTAAACATTCTTTTCCTTTTTTACTTTTCTGTCCCTTGTCTTCAATACATTATTTATACTTTCATAGCAGTCATTCGAGAGAGAGAATTAATGTAATTTTAATGCAATTCTACTTCAGCACTCTTTTCCTTTTAATAGTGATTTAGATTTAAGTGATCCTTTAAAAAATAAATGAAATCCTTT
Source organism: Haemorhous mexicanus (assembly GCF_027477595.1). Taxonomy (NCBI): domain Eukaryota; kingdom Metazoa; phylum Chordata; class Aves; order Passeriformes; family Fringillidae; genus Haemorhous; species Haemorhous mexicanus. The sequence continues at coordinate 74,769,492 of NC_082342.1, read as the reverse complement.
AAAGATCTATTTCTCTTCAATATACTTGAAGAGTTCTCATTAAAGTAGACAGTGGGAGTAACAATGAAATGTGCTAGATTTAAGTATCCAGAAGCTAATATCTCCAAGTTTTTATATATGAAACTGTTAAGCAAGCCGTCCAAGGACTGATCTTGCATGTCTGTTTCGGTGGCTTAGCTATTTCAATTGCTACAGTTCATCTATATTTTAATTTCTAAACCCACCTTTACCAGAGATCATTACTTTGTATTTTCTATTTCATATGCACCATGTCTTTTGGTTCAAAATTTTCCCGTATGCAAATTCAATAATTTCACCAAGACACATAGGAATGGAAGTTACCATCAGCTATGCAATATCCTAGACATGGGTTAGGGCAATCCCCAATATCAGTACAGACAGGGGGATGAATAGATTGAGAGGAGACCTAAAGAGAATGAAGTGGGAATACTAGTTGATTTTAAAAGTGGACATAATTCAGCAATGTATGTTTTCAGCCCAAAAATTTGATTGTATATCTGGTTGCATAAAAAATCATCACAGACAATAGGTCTAGGAAGATGATTCTGCTCTTCTACTTTACTCTGGTGACACCCCACCGGGAGTGCTGCATCCAGGTCTGGGTTCACAGCACAAGAAAAAAATGGACCTGATAGAGCAGCAGAGCAGAGAATCACAGAGCCACAGAATGGGTCAGGCTGAAAGTGATCACAGTGGGTCATGTGGCCCACCCTCCCTGCTCAGGAGGATGATCCTAAAGCACACAGCAGAGGATTGCACCTAGACTTTCTGGAGTATCTCCAGTTAGACTGCCTGCAACTTCTCTGGGCAGTCTGTTCCAGTGTGCAGTAGTCATCCACAAAGTAAAGAAGGTAGAACTTCCTGTGCATCCATTTCTGCCCATTTCTTCTTGTCCTGCTGCTTGGCACCAAAAAGATCCTGGCTCTATCTTCTCGGCACCCTCCATTCAGATACTGAGAGAAAATGACAAGGTCCCCTCTCGGTCATCTCTTCTCAGGCTGAACAGGCCCAGCTTCTTCAGCCTTTCCTTGTAGGAAAGATGCTCCAGTCCCTCAGTTGCCTTTGTTGCCCTCCACTGAATCTGCTCCAGTCTCTCTTGTACTGAGGAGCCCAGAACTGGACTCAAAACTCCAGATGTGGCCCTTCCAGTCCTGGGGAGAGGGGCAGGATCATCTCTCCCAACCTGCTGGCAATGTATTTCCTGATGCAACATTGGAGACAAAAAGCTGGTATATCTCTCCTAGAAAGAAAGGCTGAGAGGAATGGGGCTGTTCAGTCTGGAGAAGAGAAGGTTCTGGGATAATCTTATTGTGCCTTTTCAATACTCTAGTGGGGCTTACAAGAAAGTAAGGACAAGCTTTTTAATAGGGTGTGTACTGACAGAAGAAGGATGATTGGTTTTAAAGTGAAAAAGGGAGGACTTAAACTAAATATAAGCAAAAAACTTTTCTTATGCTGAAATTCGTTAAGACACCAGAGCCTGTTTCTCAGAGAATGCCCAGTGTTGGAAGGCTCCAAGATCAAGCTGAATAGGGCTTTGAGCAACCTGATCAAGTGGAAGTTGTCCTTACCCATGACAGTTGGACAAATGATCTTTAAAGCTCCCTTTCATCACAAACCATTCTATGGCTATATGATTTTATGGTTGTAATTTCAAGAAAACCTCTTAAAACAAGCCTCAATTTATTATATGTATCAAAATTATTGGGTTTGAAATTTGGATCTGTTTGGATATAATTAGGTAGTAATGTGAATATGTATTTCTGGTGGCTAGGAAACAGTCTTCCTAAATTGGGAATCTGAACTCCTGATGGCCAACAAAAGGAATTGAAAAACTCCCTTTAGGAAGGCTGCACCATGACCTTGATTAGTCACTCCAAATCCTAGCTGAAACAATTATTTTGGGCTTTTGCCATCTGTAGATGGATAAGCAGTTACAGATTCTTTTGTATTGCTAATTCATTAAAAAAACTGCAATAATTTTTACGTGATTGGATAGTGAGTAGATGAATAGTGTCTGATAATTAACTAAAAGGTTATTTGATTAAATACCCTCCACATATAATTTAATTTTACAAAAATTAACCTGATTTTTTTTCTGGATAAGAACATGTTAAAAAAACCTTCTTGCTGTTTTTAATGAACTCTAACTCAGCTAACTTTTTTTTTTTTCATTAGAACTGCATAGTAAAATAACAGGCTAAGATCCTTGCCATTTGTATGTGTCATCAGCCATAAAATTAAACTGTAAGAAAGTAGAGTGCCTGCTGGGAAGGAAGAGCTGTGGACTTTTATAGTGAATAACCAAAGCCATTCCTTTGTCAAGTGAAAGATGAAGATACATCCAATGAAGATACTTCTGTGCCCTCTGGTGAGAGTTGCTAGTATTTAAAGTCTTTAGTTACGGCAAATTTCACCTAAGAGAAAACTACACAAAGGGTTTACATATTGTGTATAAGGACATTGTACTTTAACATTATGTTTTAACATCTTACTGGATTAAGAAAAAGAGGTCTGGTTTGTCTTCTGTGGTGTTCAGGAGTGGATGTCTTATGGTGACACAACACTGAAGTTTTCCTGGTTTTCAAGAAAAATTTTCTTTAGCACAGTTATTTAATTGGTGGCAGAATATTATGCAACAGCAGCAGCTACACTGAAGAAATACTGGAATAACATATGGCAGAAATAAAACCAAAACCTTTAAAGAATTAAATTAAAAAGTGAGAAATGTTTTTATCTGTAAATAAATAATTGCAAATAATTATATTGTAAACAAATAACTTGAAATCACCCCTCATCGTCCTCTTCTCTAAATCAGACAAATCTGCTATCCTCAGCCACTTCTCACAGGACGTGCCTTCTGGCCCTTTACCAGCTTTGTTATCCTCCACTGTATTCATTCAAGGACCTTCAGGCCTTTTTTAAACTGTGGGGCCAAGTACTCTGGGTGAGGCTGTGCCAATGCTGAATACGGTGGAATAATTACCACTTTTTATTGCCTGAAGATGCTGGTTTGATGCATCCCAGGAAGGTGTTTGCCCTCCTGGTTTCAAGGGAACTCTGCTGGCTCCCATTGACCCCGCACCAATCTTCTATGGAACTATGTTCCAGCTGTCTGAATTTTATGTGCCTCTGTCACAAGTGTGGAATCCAGCACCTGGATTTGTTAAATTTGCCATTAATAATTGCTCAATGCTTTAACTTGTCTTGATCCCATGATTAGTCCTATCATTTCTCAAGGGAGTCAGCAGAACCTCCCCGTTTGGTACTGTTAGAAAATTTTCTAATGGTACATTTACCTCCTGCATCCATGTAATTCAAAAACCTCTTGAACAGAACCATAGGATTGAGCCCTGTGGAAGACTTTTGGTGATTGGTTGCTCATTCTCCTCGAGAACCTCAGTCCAGAAGTCACCAGTGTTAATCAAGCCCCAAAAGCAGCATGCCATAAGTACTAATATAATAATTATTATACATTTCTTAAGATCTTTTAAAAGAGAGTATTTTCATCCTGTTAAACTTTTAATTAAGGATTTTATTAGGTAATTACTTATAGGTGTTGATTTCTTGGTCAATTACATCCCATTTTTTTTTTCCCTCACAGCTATTGAGGTTTTTGTGGTTTTTTTTGTTTTTTGTTTTTTTTTTTTTTTTTTGGGGGGGGGGTGGTTGGGGGTTTGGTTTGTTTTAGTTTTATTTTGTTTTCTGTTTTGGCTTTGGTTTTGTTTTGTTTTCCTAACCTGATGTAATGTATACGAAGGAGTTGAACACGCTCTCTCTAGGTTAGTGTCAGTGAGCCCATAGTCCCTCACTCTTATTCATGTTTATAGTATCACTTAGTTTCTGCAGTGAGTCTGCTTTAAAGTCAGCCTTTCCTTTTATCTTTTCTAAGCTTGAAGTAGTTAGTATCTTCAAGGACCTTCCCTTCATTCTCTCGGCTCTTACTGTCTCCTGTGCAGGTCAATTACTTTTTCTTAGCTTCTTTTTCTTTCTTTTTTTTTTTTTTTTTTCCTTTCTCTTTTTTTTTTCCTATGTCTGTGTCCCCTAGAGACCAGAAGAGCTACTCACACTCAATTTTTGAACTTAGCTTCTTCTAAATTTAGTGATTTTCTTCTGGAAGCTTCAAGGATTTCTTTTTATTTGAAACAGATTGTATAGATATAGGCTCCACCAGAAGTCCACATTATGCAGCTTGTGTCTGTCTAAGAGGCATGGGGAGATGAAGCAGCAATAACCACCTTTGTACTCTAGGTACCAAGCAGCAGGTGAGCAGTGTCAGCCAGGAGTCTGTAAGCTGGCAATGATTCTTGCCTATTTCTCTCACCTTCATCCATTATTGTTCATTTTCTTTTCCTTAATACTCAGTATGTCATTATCCCTTTCCTAGAAGTCAGCCAATGCGAAATATCAATTTTAAAAGTCTTTATCAAGTGTTTTTTCTGAGCAATCAGAGACTGAACACAGGACCAGGTGTCCCAGCATAAGACCTTCTGCCCAGTCATGGTACTTTCTGCCTTGTGGTGAGAAAGAAGAAGCTGGTGACCAGAGCAGGGGAGTACAGAGATGAGGTCAGCAATTACAGGCAGGTTGAACTCTGTTTATGTGTTTCATATAGGCTTTTACTGCACTCTTAGGGGACTCTAGAAAAAGACTTTTAAGAATCCATTCTCTACAATTCCTGGGCAAGACATTTCCAGAGACTAGGAAAACATAAGAAAATAACTTGCATAATCAAAGTACTGAAATAGCAGGACTGAAGGTGCTGAAAATTAAAATTTTGGATATGGAGTCAATATATATAACAAGATGCTGCTGTGTATTACTGCCTAGAGATTGTCACCAGATGTGCTGATCCATAAGGCCTTCTCAGGTGTGCGTGAGCGTACAGCCTCCTCAGGATGCAGTGTCTCTGTGTTTGAAGGTGTGGTTGAATTGCCAGACTTGCTGAGTAAGATATAGTGCTAATTCTTTAGTAGACAATCTATTGGCCTTGAATCTTTATTGGTGTAACTAATTTCTCTGTACAGAACTTCTTTTTCCATATCCACTCTCCCTTCTAGGTTCAGGCTGATTCCTGGGATAAGGCAATACTTTACTCTCATTTGATTGTCAGAAATTAACTAACCTTTACTTTACAGTTCCAGAAATATGTGTTAGTAAAGAAGTAAGAATCAAAGATTCATTTTATTTAGACATTTGATTTGTCTTCAGTCAAAAGTAGTACATAACAGTAAACAATACGATGTGTGTGTTTCCCTGTTGCACTTTCTTAAAACATTTTCTGGGTCTTCTTTAAGATTAATGTCCTCTGAGATCTATCCAGTGCACTGCAGGTCTTAGCTAGAGACAGTATGACCAGATGTGAAAGAGCACATAAACAAAATGAAGCAGCAAAATTATTGTAATCCAGGACCTGGGGGTTATATAATTAGGAAATAGAGCCATTGAGGTCTATTTCTAAGGAAGAAAAACCAATTCAGGTACAAAAGTGCAAAAGTGTGAGAGTTTGTCTAAATTGGAAGAACTTGTTATCTACAGGTGCATAACCTGGATAAATACCTTTTTAAATCTTCAGTGTAAGAACCACCTTAAACTCAACTCCTCAGACATATATCAAAAATGTGTGGGCAGGGGTATGGACTCTAATGGGTCAGATGAACTGTGCCAGAAAGTGCCTGTATCTATTAAATGATAATAGGACCCAGGCTGGCTGTCTCAAACATAGCTACTAAGACATTCAGGTTATCAGGCAAGCAAGGTGAATCTCACTGACAGAGTAATAAAAAAAAAAAAATTGTATTCTCTATTTTATATGAATTTTAAATATAAAATTAATTTAATTATTTTGGATGTTTAAAGTAATTGATATTTGTTTGTTGAAAATATTTGCCTCAGTAACAAATTAGAAAGTAAATAAATGGGAAACAAATTTGTATGTACATTCATCCATGCTATGTATGTGTATACTTAGATCCTAGTTTTTAGGTCAGTAAGGAGAAATGGAACAGTTGGTTTTCAGTTCTTGTATTTTAGTAATAAAGTTAAATAAAAACGTGGCTTGGGGAAAGCTGTACTTCATTAGGTTAACTGGCAATGTAAGACTTTTATAAGATGCTACATAATTTATTTATATTTTATTACTTTCCATATTGTAATTAGGAATTATATCTCTGCCCACAAGAACTGATGAACTCTTAAAATAATCATCTAAATTGTGTCTCCTTTCAAAAACAAGAACCTACTTTGCAGTTGTAAGAGTAAATTAAATATTGCTGTGGTGTAGCTTTAATATGATTTAGGTGATCTTTCCAGTTGTTTGTTTGGTTTTTTGTTGGTTTGTTTGTTTTTTATTTACAGAGTGGGCAGTAGCCTGAAGACATAATTAGTAATGTGCAATAAAGCAGTAAGGTAGTAATCTGTAATAATTACCTGTACAGTCATTCCTATTTTTATAAATCCTTACCATATGGTAAGGATTAGTCCAACCTCTACAATAAAATTACCACCATATGAGTCCCAACATTTGGTTTGGTCCAGAATCTGACATATTGATGTCCATAGATGTCCATATTTCTCACATGGACACATCTCCTAGAGTAGACTATTTTCATCACAGCATGGTTTCCTGGGTCCCATACTGATCCCTTGACTTTCTGTCTCTTAATTACTACTTTTGTGGATTGTTCTTTTAGGAGTATTTAAATAATGTGAAGCTGCCAAAGCCCAACTGAGTGATGTTTTTATGAAGTTGAGGGTGTGTCTTGAACACGTAGTAAGGGCAGAAGGGTGCAAAATTTGATAAAATACTGTTGAGGACTGTGAAAAGATGGAAGCAATGCCTTCTGGGAACTGTTACTGCAATAAAATATCCACAGACTCATACAAACTGGACATTGTCCTGGACAGAACAAATTGGAATGAGTCAAAGCTGGAAGATGGAAAAATCTAAATATTAAGAATTGTGTATATTTATGGAATTCAACTTTCAAAACTCCTCACCTGTCCTACCTTATCAAGAAATGTCTTTAAAGTCTTCAAGACAGCGTTAACTGATATGGACAGAAAATGAATCAGTTTTCTTAGAATTCTAAAATTTCTTCTGTGAAATTCTTATTTTCTATTAATTATCTTTTTAGCTTTCCTATCAACGTTACTGCTTTTCAAGGAAAGCTAAAAAGTAATGCAGCACTTTTAAAATGTATAACTATGTTTAATGTTCTCTATAAATCAAAGGCTTGGGGGCTGATGTAAGGCAGACAAATTCTGCTGAGCAAACAACATATTCATCAAACAGGTTAGATCAATGACAGAAGTTGTTGAAAATATTTTTTCTGATAGCTAATGAGAAGGCTGCAGAAAATTATGATTTATGAGCTCATAAGCACACTCAAACTCAAAGATAACAATGAAACTCAAGAATTAACTGAGAAAGCATGTTCTGAATGGAGAGCTAGGAGTAATTTTTTTTTGATTTTTCACCTGATAGCAGGTACTTTCTATAAACTTTAGCTAGTCTTAACATACTGTGATTGTCTAGCAAGGAAATTTACATTTTAACCATGTACAGTACTTCAAAAGGTCATATTGGTTACAGTATAATGAAATAAGTATGTAGTTTTCAGAGATACAAGGTTAAAGATTAGAATTACATACCATATACATTATGAGAAATATTGTAGATTATGAAACATTTATGTCATTTATAACATTAAATATATTAAAAATTTGTGTTGTTTTCATTTGCTCTAACCAGTCATCTGTTTCATTGTCATGATTTGAGGATCACCACTTATTATAAGAGTTGTTTAAATCAGTGACATGAGTCACTGAGTGAAGACTTTTTATATGAGTATATACAGACCTTACTCAAAAAATTAGAATTGCAGGTGGTAATTGAGCCATACCTATGCTGAGGCCTTTACTAAGCCATAAGTCGTAGAAAAATTCAATTTGTCAGGAAAACTTTTTCTCACAGTCTTTCAGTCTTTTGAGCCATAAGTGCATTTCCAGGAAGTATAGCAGAACACACAATTATGGGTAATTTTTACCAAACAATTCATCTATTAAATGGTGTCATTCTTTAGATAAATTCTGCATTTCTAAATTCATGAAAGTCTTGCCAAGTGGGAACTTGCAGTGTAATTACCATATTATTGGAGATAGTTTTTTTATTATAAGTACAAAGAGTCACAGGAGCTTTAAACAGACATTTCGCTTGTAATTTAGAGTTCTAATAATGAAATGCCATGCTTGGCAAAGTTTATTTAAGTAATGAAAATCTTCAGGGTGAAGTGAGTATTACAAGAAACTGAATTTTTTTTTACAAACATCTGAATTCTTCTTACAGCCATTACTAACTCGTTGGTTTTATTTTGACCACTGGCCAAGCACCTCTGGGTATTTATCAGTCCATATCCATTCAAAGTCACAATCAAAATGATATGACTAGTGCTGACTCCTGTGCCTGAAGTTCTTCCTGCAATAATGAAAAGTTAGAAAAGAAACTTGAGTGTCTTCATTTCTCTTTGTCTTACCAAATTGCTGTGTTTGACTGTGGGAAACTGCGAGGATTACTTTTAAATATGTTTGATCAGAAATGAAATTAAGTCAAACAAGACAAACACTGTACCTGAGAACCATTTATTGGTAATGAAAAAAAAAAAAACCAAAATAGAAAGTAGTCACCCTACTAAAGAGACAGGAAAGAAGGAAGGAAAATGGAAATGAAATGGGAGAGAGGGGACAGAGAGAGAAAGTGGGGACAGAGAGATAAATAGGGTGTTACCACTGGAGGTCAGGGAGTGACAGCAGGCAAGGGGGTGTGCAGACTGCCTGCCCATGGGCAGCACCCACGGCAACCAGACACGATGTGATGCTGTGCTCGGGCAGGAGGTCCAGAGCTCTGGATGGGGTCGCAGTGAGGATGGACTGCAGGCTGGTTTGGAGTGGGCAGAGATGGATGTAGAGCGCTCAGGCAGAGCAGAGATGAAGCAGGCAGGTGGTGGTCAGGGACCCAGGGAGGCAGAACAGACATGAGGGTGAGCAGAAGCCAGCCAGGGCAGGAGACCCAGGCTGGGGCCAGGGCAAACGGGGCAAAAAGCAGGCTACGGCCAGGGTAAGAAGCAGACCTCAAAAGCCCCAACTCAAAAGCAAGTCTCAAAATAGCCCCAAAAAGCAATAAGATCCAAAAGCCCCCAAGCCAAAAGACCTCCAAAAGCAAAAGCAAAGACTCCAAAGGCGCCCAAACACAAAAGCATAGGCTCCACATGCCAGCAAGTTTCTAAAAGCTTCAGGGCTTGTGACAAAGTTGCTTTTTATGCTTCTGACTCTTCCCAAAGTCTGCCTGTTGACAGGAGACCTTTGGCCCGGTCCAAACTTCCTCTAGGAGTCATCCACATCTCTGGTTTTATCCTAATTTGCCATTATGAAATTGTTCTCTCACCTATAATATGTGTTTGTGATTCATGAGGTTCATGAGGGTTTTAGCTTCTAGTTTTAGCTTTTTCTGAGTATGTGCCTAACAGCTAGGTTACTATGGCAAGAGCAGCTACCATTATCTCCTCTTTCTTCATGTCTTCTATTTTTTTGATATATTTAGAACCAGTTCTGCTTGAGCAAGTAATTAGAACTGTTTAAAGTGTACCTCTGATTCAACTCAGAGGTTGAAAGGTCCTCTCCAGCAAGAGCAGAGGCTTGTCCTAGCACTTAGCAATTTTAACTCATCTGCTGCACAGGTTTAAGTGGAGAGTGTCTGAATAACTGACCTTTTCATCTTTAGAGAGTCCTTGACTAGAGGCTATTGAAGGTCATTTCTACAAACCCACTGGAGCTTGAAAGCCAAGCTTTATAATAAGTAAGAGAATCAAATTGGGTTTAGTGGATAAATCTCACTTACATAACACGTGTGTATAATGTAAACATATACATCTGACACTCACTTCAAACTCCTTTTCAATTTCACAGAGATATATATGCACTTTGGGAGAAGCCAATTAGCAACTGTTCATTTAAAAATAAACTAATCACACCCAGAAGAGCATTCAATTACAATATATAGTGTAGATACCAATGTTGGGGTGATATGGATGTCTCCATTATCTATAGACATCTAAATTTATGAAAAAATTGATCTTAGCCATTGAACCTTGCCTAAAAATTTTATTTATATTCTTTTAGATGGCATAGATTCTACAGGTATTTATATGAAGGAAATTAATTTTTTTGATTTTTATTTCCTTTATAAGAACATCAATCCAATTTTTAGCACAATTAATACTAATTTTCTCAATTTTTTTTTTGATTTATTGGCATTCTTATTTATCTTTGCTTTATTCATATCAATTTTATAAAGAAATTTCTAAATCTAGGAGAAAAACAAATAAAGACCACCAGGAGGGAATCACTTATTGATTAAACTAGAAATTAGAGCTCAAAGTAAGCCACTTATTTTGGAATGCAGGCCGCATAAAAAACCATAAATGTGTTATATTTTTCAGCTCCTTTTCTTGCAGTGTATTTCTGATTTTTTTTTTTTAATCAAACTTCTGAGTTTAATAATTCCATATGATTTTACATATCACAAAGTTAAAAAATATTAGTGTATTTTCCTGTGGATAGTTAGCAATATATAAAGCCAAAAATAGGTAGAACTGTAGACAATGTAGTCCCAGAACGATTGTGGAGATTGCTATTGTCTGAATAACTATTGATAACTATTATCTCAAACAGAAATTAGAATTGCCACAGAATTAAAATATCTGGCAAATTATTATGTAATTCTTTATAAATATTTCCTTTATCTACTTTACATATTTCACAATCCTTTACCATTGCTTTTAGAAAACAAAAATTAAAGAGAATAAGGGGAAAAAATCCCTCGGTAAAACAATCAGAAATATATATGATTTTGAAAATATAGCCCATTATTAAATTATCTCACATGCTTTGTAAATGGTCTTGCTTCTTGAAGAGGTAGCAGTATTTTTAAAACTCTCTGCTCTAACAGAGATTTTTGAGTCATATTTAAAGATATTGTAAATATCTTTAAATATGAAGAACACTGATTTATGAATTTCTACATGATGCTAACATCTTGAATTATTCTGCTGTTAATAGCCTGCAGGTTGTCACAGTTTTCACAGTATGGGAAGGCTGTAAAGGTGCCCCTGTTATGTTTGTGACTTTTTCATGAAGTGTGATGACATTTAAGATGACTTGACGATATTTTCTTTTAAAATTACTAATGATTCTAGATAATATTACTGCAGATTGGAGTGGAAACAATCTCTCAGACAAAAAAAATTACCCTAAACTTGTGAAGCTTTCTTATCTCAAGACACCACTGCATTTATTCTGGATCAAGGCCTTTCTATAAAATTAAGAACCACAGAAGAGTTGAGGCTGGAAAGGACTTCCAAAGGTGATCTTGTCCAACCACACTGCACAAGTAAGGCCACTAAGTGCCAGTTGTCAAGCACATTATTTAGACAGGTATTGAATAACTCTAAGAATGGTGGCTCTGCAACCTTCCTTGGCACTGCATTCCAGTGCTCAGTCACTTTCAAAGAAACAAAAAAAAAAAACCAAACCAATGTTTCCTGGTCTTCAGAGGGAACATTTTGCATTTCAGTGTGTGCCCATTTGTCTGGACCTGTCACTGGGCCTGGCTAAGAGGGCCTGGCTCTATCCTCTTCATATCCTTCCTTCAGGAATTCATATACATGAATAACAACCCCTCCAAACCTCTTCTCTAGGCTGCAATCCCAGCACTCTCAGCCTTCTCACACATAGAAAGTCTTGTAAATAAAGACTGAGACAGAAAAGGGATTCTATAGCTCACACTGTAACCAAATCATGGAGCATTGGTGCCATATTTTTCTTGTATTGCCTCTACATTTGTAGGTCCCCCTTTATCTGACGTCCAGGGCTAGATGATATTCCAGCTGGGATTTAGCTTTCAGAATTTTGTCCTTGGATGCTTGGACAGTATTTCTATATTCCTCCCAGGTTATCTAACTTAGTTTTCACACGCTGCTCCGTTTTTATTTCTGAGTTTGGTCAGGTGGTCTTTGTTCATCCTCCTGACATTTTTATCTGACTAATTATTAATTTGGGATGGAGGTCTGCTGAGCTTGTATGAATATTAACCAGCTTTCTTGGGCCTCTTCCCTGTAGAAACTTACCTGATGTTTCTCTGCTGAACAATTCTTTGAAGAGGCAAAAATCTGCTCTTCCATTGTCCAGGTTTGTGGACTTGATTTTCACTCTCCTCTCTGACCTCAGGATCCTGCACACCTTCATTCTATGACCCATAGCCAGGTTTGCCTTTATTCTCCACATTTCCAATGATCCCCTCAGTCCCCTCATTGGTGACTATCAGATCCAGAAATACATCTCTCCTCATTTACTCTATCACTTGTAGGAAGAATTTATCCCAAATACACTCCAGGAACCTTCTAAATTATTTATGCCCTAGTGTGCTGACCCTTCACAATCATCCTGGTGATTGAAGCCCTCAGTGAGGATCAAGACTTTCAAATGTGAGACTGCTCCTATTGTTGTTATCCACTTGTTCTACCTGTTTGGGTGGCCTATAACAGACACCCACTATAACATCATCTTTTAATTCATTTCCTTAATGCTAAACCAGAAGCTCTCCATCAATTCCACATTCAGGAAAAATCTGCAGCCAAAATTCCCTAGGAAATAAACTAAATAATTGTGTTGTCCCCTTTGCTGTTTCCCCCCCCTCCCCAATTTACAAAGAAGGTGACTTCCAATTCTCACTAGTTAACTCTTGAAACCATTATCTTATTTCAGTTGTGCTGAAGGAAGAAGAGATTTCAAAAGGAAGAATTCCCAATAAGTTTGCTAAAGACTAGCAAATCTTTTTCTCTAGGTAAAGAGAAAAGGAAATTATCATAAAGAACTTATATGGCAAGTGCTGTTGTTAATCATGCTGTGAGGTATTTGGAGTTAATCAGACCACATATACATGCTGCTTTTCTCTCTTGAATAGTGCTCAGGGATGTCAAAGAAGTGACTCTCCTTATGCTGAAAGAGAGTCTGAAAGGAAAATTAAAAAGGAGGAAGAATCACAGAGATCTGGAAAAATCTTGAGACTGTTGCAAATTGGCAATGTTATGAACTACAGAAATTATGACAGAAAATAATGGAAAATACTCCATGCTTTCATTATTCTTTCTGATTATTAAATAGAACATTAATTTTTAGTTTTCTCCAATTATTAGTGTTGCAAAATTTTATCTGAGGGAAAGAACTTGACTGATAATCTTGATAATCCAATTCATTAACAAAGTTTACACAAAGCTGAGACTGTTCTAGTTCCAGCCTCTCATACTTCCAAAGAGTTTAAAATATGATCTGAGGAAACACTGCAGAAGGCGAGAAGTCAATTTGTGCTTTCCTCCTGTGAAATGTTGTTTCTGTGCTGTAACTACACATTTCTCTCAATGGTACTTTTTTATCATGCAGAGTTCTTCATCAGAAAGTGGGATGCTTGCTTTGCATAAGCCGTCTAACAATCTGGACAATCTCCTAACCAAGGATGCATCTGAACTAATGACCTATAAATTCACATAAATGGTGCTCATTTGTCATTTGAGCCTACATTATTCCTGCTGAAGCTCCTTTGTATTATTACCACTATTGTATTAACAGTGATTTCTGTGAGTAGTGAATAAACTAATCAAGTACCTGAGTGCACCGAAGTGTTAAGAAAATATAAAAAAACCCTGTCTCTGCTGAGACTCATAAATCTTTTCTGGTCAAATTTTTAAACAAGCAGAAAGAAAAACAGCTGGTATATTTTAAAAAAGAATCTTGAAATTTAAAAATGAAACTGTATTAAAAATTAAAACCATGTGTTCTTATACTCAAAAATCAGAAAAATTAAAATTATGGTAAGACCAGATCTCAATAATCTCTGACCCAGGATACCAGTGGAAAGGAATGTTGGAAGGCTTACCCTTGATCAAAGACATTTGGGTTAGAGAGCACATAGGAAAACGATATTCACAAGTCCATGTACCCTCATGGGATGCATCCACGAGTGCTGAGAGACCCGGTGAACACTAAAGCAAGGCCCCTCCTGATCATCCTTGAAGGGTTGTGGCAATTGGGAGAGATGCTGCAGGACTGGACACAGGGAATTACCAGCCAGTCAGCCTCACCTGATCCCTGGGAAGGACCTCATTCTAGGGGCCATGTCTATACACATGACCCTAGCCCCAACCCCAATCACCCCCCACCCTCTCAAATAGGCCTCCTTTAATTCCTGGAATGTGGACTGTAACTTCAGCTACCTGAAGAATTTGAGACAAGATAAAGATACTACAATTGACCAATTATCTCAGGCTTAGAGGGGAGGTGAACAAGGCTGGGAGAGAAGAATACATCACTGCAAGGAGTCCACAGGGAAAGCCAGCTCAGAAACTGTGCTGAAGGTCAGCTCTGTCTGGGTCTGGCAGGGGAGGTCATAGCTCACCAACTAAAGCTGGGAGGCCCACTGACTCAAGAGAAACACTGAGCATGGGACTAATTAGAGGTGAGGGAATTATTCAACCAATAGAATAAGAGAACTGTGTAGCCAATAAGCATTGATTCTTTTTTCCTGAAATGTAAAAATAGAGAAAATTTTAAATGCCCTCGAGACCTTGACCACTAAGAAACCCAGGATGAAGAGAGATCCTATGAGACTCAGTTGGATCCATGCGAGATGATATTCTTCTGCTTAATCTGTCTCTCTCTCACTCTTTCTCTCCCTCCTTCACTGCCTTTTCCCTATTTTTTCTATCTCTCTCTCTGAACCTCATATTTACTGTTAAATAAAATCCATACTATTGACTATAGCATATAGTCAATATAGTCTCATTCGCACCTTAATTTGGGTAGAGGCATCTCTCAATAACTGGATCTCAACAGTATCCTGGGAGCATTAGGAAAGCATTGTCATCAGGTCAAGGGAGGTGATCCTGCTGCTCTATTCAGCCGTGGTGAGACCATAGCTGCTTGAGCAGGGAGGTGGGACCAGATGAACCCGCTAGGGTCCCTTCCAAATATAGCTATATTTGCTGTAATAGTAACTGAATAGTAATTCCTTCAGATTATCTGCCTCAAATGTGCTTTCAAAGGAAAGAAAAGGTCCTCAAGTACAGAAGACTGATCAACTTTTAAACCAAGTAGCTTGTTAAATTCTTTGGAGAATATCTCTGGGCACTTAGTCTCAGAAGAAAATTCCACACTGTATCCTAAATGCTAGGAGATGGCTGTCTTTGCCTTTGAATTACTGCCTTCTTCATTAAATAAAAATTGAAAAAAAAAAGGACAAATCCCAATATTTAAACATGATTGGTGCTAATATTCTGTTGTCTTTCTACTGTGTATATGGGTTTCCCTTTGAATATATTGCTGATGGATATAATTTCACTTATAAATTATATAAAAATTTTTAAATAGATTTTTTTTGAGTTCAAAGCCAAAAAAATGAAGTTTAACTAGTTGACATTTAGGTATGTTATTAAATCAAACTCTTCAATCCCTGCCTATACATCAGCTTTAAAAACTATTCACCAATATAAAAATTGCCTGACAATAAGAAAGCATTACCACTAAAAATTAGCCAGAACTTGGATAATTTTTTAATTGTTTCAATTAGGAGAATTTATTGGCAGGCTAGTGTACTTATGTACAGCCATTTTCATTCTCTAAAAATAAATAACATTCTTTTTATCTGAGAAGAGTAAAGAAACTATATGAAACTGGATCCTTTCTCACACTTTCTCACATCCTCAGGGCGTTCTTAGGCAGAAGCTGACCTAAAATTTCCTCTCTGGGTTTCTTTCAGGACAGTGTGTGTTGTCCTTTCCCTAGCTGTGTGCAGACTGTCTTGCTCTATTTCTCAGTGACACTTTCACTCAAAAAATGTACAAACACACTCATACATTGTTATTCAACAGTGTTCAAGGGGAAAAAAAAATTAACAATAAACACCTCTTTAATTAGTGAATTGCTTTACCTATTTGGTTTTAGAAGTTGTATGCTTTCCTCTGGATTTGGGGGCCATCTATTGTTTCTTTCAATTAATCTGAACAAAAGAAAATTGCAAGCCTGAAGATCTTCCTGAATTTTGCTTCTGTGTTATGATTGAAGTTTATTTACATTTTAAGAAATTAGAAAAGAAGAAAAGTTGTAATACCAAATGAATCAAAACAGGGTTCTTTCACTTTACTTACAATTAAAAATCTGCCTTTAACTTGGTTGGCACATAATGTAACATAAAATCTAGAGTCAGCAATGAACTATACATTAACAAAGCTTCAGCACAGAGTTTTCTATTAGTTTATGATCCCATTAGAGGATGCACAAATGGGACATCCAATTTAGTAATGGTTTATTAACTATTTCAACTGTTAATAATATTAGGTAAAAAGAGCCTTAGAGTGCAAAATCTTTTAATCATATTGGACAGCTACAAAAGGAAAGAATCCTTCATTCTGACATTAGTATTTTTTAGTAGGGATGTGGCTATTCTACAAGCAATGATCTGTGCCAGCCCTGTGACAGTATCAGTAATTACCTCCATCCAGTTGTGATGGGAATGAAGCTGTCATTAGTCTCTATTATGGCTGAACATTGAAGCTGCCTTACATTTTATCCAGCAAATGAAATGCTTTAGCTATGATAGTGAAAGACTAAAAAAAAAGTAAACCCCAAAAATAAAAAGTCTGCCTACTTTTTGTAATAAATTCTGTCATGATGAATTCTCTCTTTGTTTGAACAATCATAGATACACAAAATAGACAGGTACTGGTACATGAGTATTCTCTAGCACTGTTTTGGTTGATTATTTTCTACAAACTCTCTTCAATATGAAGATATATATGAATATAATCTACTTCAAACTATTTATATACATTTTTCCCATTCTTCTTTGTTATGGTAAAGCTATTGTTACAAACTGTTTTCTGGATACAGAACAATTATAGCTTTATTTTTTATTATTTGAAAAATTTTCTTCTCATATTACCATGATGGAGCCACAGAAGTGATATTTTATTTCCAGTCACAAGATTAGAAGACCTTTTTTTAAAAAAAAAGCTCCTAAGAAATATCAAATTTTGTCAATCATTACTATTGAAAATACAAATTTATATTGAAATAGTACCTTCTTTGTATATATGTTGCCACCTTAAGTACTGAGGGGGAGTTGGTTCTATGTCTCTTGATTTCAGCAGCTGTTGGATAAATCTCCTAGTGAGAAACTACTTTACAAAGTATAACTGAGTACTAACTTCAGCAGTTGTAGTTACATCAGACACACATATATTTCAAGGGAAATTTGAAATGAACCTTTGGTGGAATTGTTCATTATCCTAACTCTCTGTGACTGACTTATGGTAGCTGATATGGGTTGCTAGGTAGATCATATCAGAATGTCTGCAAACTAGCTTGGAAAATTAAATCCTATATGCACCCTAAACATTTTGTTAGTATGGACAAGACCATACAAAAAAAAAAAATCTGTTATTTTTCTGTCTTTCTTATTGTTTAATTTTTTACAGTTAATTCTTTATTATCTGGCAGAATGTAGAAGCTGCCTTGCTGAGAAAGAAAACCAAACTGTTGTGTCTAAGCTCTGCACATCCACTTACACATTCTCCCCTGGTGGGATAGAGAGAGAATCAGAAAGGTAAAACTGGGGGAAGTCAGAGGTTCAGATAAACTGTTTCATACATAAAGCAAAAGCTGAACATGCAAGCCAAAAGAAAAAAAGGAGTTAATTCACAACTTCCTATGGACAGGCAGGTATTCAGCCACCTCTAGGAAAACACAGCTCTGTTACACTTAACAGTGCTTAGGAAGACAAACACAGTAACTCTGAACTTCCTCCCTTTCCTTCTCCTTTCCCAGCTGATATGGTGAGCATGACACTAAATGGCATGGAATATCCTTTTGGTGGCTCAGCTCTCCTGCATCCCCTCCCAAATTCTTGTGCACCTCCAGCCTACATGTTGATGACGTGGGATGAGAAGCAGAAGAGTCTTTGACTCCATGCAATCACTGCTCAGCAATAACAAAAACATCCCTGTATTTTCTACACTATTTTAATCACAAATAGGAAAAAGCAGTTTCACAGTAGCTTCTATAAGAAAAAGACTGTCAGCACAAAAACAAACAAAGAAGCAGAAACCCCAAACATACCACTAGTTAAATGCACAAGACAAGTAATAAAAAATAAATGAGTCAGTTACATTAATAAATCCCATAAGATAACTAGTCAATTAGCCCTCAGATTTTTAAAAGATGGCTGTACTTTCACAGATTCAGACTGAGAGCAAAACTACAGGCCTTCTTTATCTTTGTAAAGAGTGCAAGTTAGTGCCAGCATTGTCTGAATCAAGGAAAATATATGAAAAATGGAAAAAAATCATATCATTAAGAAAGAAAAACCAACCTAAATTAATTCAGGAGCTGGAGAGAGGCACTCATCCACCCCACCCCCCTCCCCTGCCTTCCCTATTGCACAAGACCCTGAAAGAAGTAATTTGTCTGAACTTGCCTCATAAGGTCACCTTCAGAGCCAAACAAGTTCCTCCTTCTCCTCTACTCCAGAATGAGAGCAGGAGCAAAGGAATCACTCCCCAAGCAGCCATGTTTCTCTTCATTTGCACTGCATGGTAGTATGTAACTCAAATGTATATGTCCAGCTTGTTAATGTTCCAGTCTAATAGAGAGGAATTCCTCCTGTAAGGCTCCAGTTTTCAAAGATAAACAGCAACTGTTTCGAACAGACAGGTGTACACATGAATAAATCTTTAATTTACAGTCGATTCTGTTGTTTTAAATAATTAGCATATGTAAAAATATCTCAGAAGTGACCCTGTATCTCATTCTAAATGAGATTTTGGAAGATGTAAAAGCAACTTATATGAAATTTTCCTTCAGAAATATTCAGGCAAACTTTCATGTACTTCAATATTTAAAAGTGTCTCAAGCTTATGAAGTGTGAAAATTATCTTTCAGCACTACTGCCTCATATACAAAACTAAACAATTTATTTGCAGATGAAGTGGTGCAGCCTTATGGTATGCCTCTAAAACATACTGACACCAGAGTAGTTCTTTCAGTCTGTGACTTTATCTGCTTGAAGAATCATCAGCAGAAGTAAAAGGCAGCTTTTTCTTTTGGATAATATTATCACATTGAAAAAGTGGACCGATGCATTCTAATGAGAGTTCAACTTACCATTAACTCTGTCTTCTTTATGTCCATTTCCTCTATGCTGATTTGACCTGACTACTTCTGCCCTTTCTGAGATAGAACATAAAGCTGAGATTGGCTTCAACTAAATTTAGGCACATTGAAAATTGTAATAGATAAGAGGTGATGAACTTCCTCTGACAACTTTATTTTTCTTGACAGAAAAGCTGATCCTAAAAAAGGAGAAAGTTAGTTGTTGAAATTAAGTCCTCAGTTTCAATTGTGTTAAATTTGGTTTTAGGTATGTACAGCCACATATGATTTGAATATCTGAGGCTGTACGGTAGAACAATTCATGCATATTTTCGTGTATCCTCATTTTGTTTAATTTGGTCTGGTCTTATTGTCTTGCCATGGTTTAATCCCAGCTGGTAAAAAAGCACCATAGTCACTTCCTCTCTCCTGCACCTACAGTGTAGAGGAGAATTGGAAAGAAAAAGTATACCTGTGCACAGTTTATTATTGAAAACATATATATATATATATCTATACACACACACACACACATATATATATATGTATATATGCTCAACACGAAAGAGAAGGAATAAATACTAAAAATATCTGTATATATTATTTTTAACTTAAAAAGTACAGGAGTTTTCCAGGACCCTGCCATTCTGTCATTAAGAACTGGTTACAAAAGGTAAGAAGGAACAAGATTTACTGAATCATATTCACTTAAACTATGCATATTCCATTTTAGCTAGATTTTATACATGGATTAAAAAAAAGTCACTCAAATCAAATTATGTATAAATGAATTTCTCAGCATTAAAATTGGGTGTGGCTTTCTTTTGCTTTTTTTATGTTTTATCTGAGTTATATGTTAAATCATCATTTAAATGTATTCAAGCACAGAAAGGTTTCTTGCTCATTTTTTTTGGTTTCAAACAATGTGATTAGAAAAACTGAAATTTTGACACCATCTTCATTTCCAAAGGGAAGTAACCAACCAAGTAAAGTTCAGAGGTTGTTAGCATCAGCAGACTATTCATATCAGGTCATTCCTTAAGAGGAAAAATTGCAGTCAAACATTCCTGTGTTGCGTGAATGAACGTATGTCGAAAATATTGTATTAGAACTGTAAAAATTATAACAGAATCACAGAATCACAGAAACACAGAATGAGTAAGGTTGGGAGGGACCACTGGTGAGGTCATCTAGTCCAGCCTCCATCATCAAATTAGGGATTTTCTGCATCATCATACTCAGTCCCCATTTACCTTCGTGCAGTCTAATATGTATTCCTGCCACAGAGTCTCATTATAGAAGCACATAGGAATATGTTAATTAAATAAGTTAATCCTGATTTACACTTGCTGTGGATCTGACTCAAAGCATTTTGAAAAGACTGTTTTTAGCAGCTTTATGATGTGAAAGTTCTGAAAAGGGTTTCACATTACTTTCCCCATGACAGGAACACTTATGTTTCTGAATACTTGTTTTTAGTTGGAGTTAACAAAAGTCTCACTTTTGCTCAGCTCACTACATAGTCAAAGAAGTTCAAGAGGTGAAATTGCTATAGCAAGTTGGCATTACACTGAATAAATTTTATCCACTTTTTTGATATAATGCCATAGAGTGAATTACTTCCATTCCCAGATGTTCTTTTTCTGTGTGGTTAAATTCATTCTTGATACTACCAAATGTAAAAAAATAGTATCCTTCAGATGAAGCTTCCTCTGAATAATAATAATAATAATAATAATAATAATAATAATAATAATAATATTAGTAAAGTGAATCTCTGGGATAATAAGAGATGCTTTTGCAATTTCTTAAGCAACCGTGTTTCAGTTTAAAATACAAAAAGCACTATACAGAAAATGTGTAGATGTGTTGAATTGAGAGCTAATAATTTTGTGAGGGCAAAAATGCATCTGCTATTTGGGAAAAACATTTTTACAGTGAGAATGTTGATCCTTTCTAGACAGAATTTGATGAACAATATATAGGAATGAGAATTTTTTGCTTTAGTCAAGGTAAAAGTGTCCACATGTATATGAGAAAATATTAACATGGTGATGAAAGATGAGACTCAAAGATGGACGGCTGAATATAACCCAGAAATCCTTGTAATCCTGAATTATTTTCAAGGTTTTGAAGCTGAAAATCTGGATTTCTATTCCCATAATATGTATGAAGACCATACTACATTTATTGTGTCTAAATAGTAAAACAGCATAGACATAATAACTACTGAATATGCAATTTTCATGTCCAGAGTTTTCTCTTTGTTAATTGGTTTGTGTTCTTGCCCAGTTAGCTGAATAATATTAGTGTTGTGCTTGTATGTGCAAATGTAACTGTATATTCAAGCTTTCTGCAACTAGTCTGGCTGGAAAAAAAAGCAGAAAAATGGTTGAGGGAAGAAAAGAAGAGCATTTAAATTAGCAAGTCCAAGCACAAGTACAAAAGACTGAATTTACCTACTAGGGGACTCAACTTTCACATATGCATTCTTTCAGAACTGTGCTTTATTATTAATGTTTTTACATAGGGCTATAAGACTGATTTATAGAGAAGAAAAATGTAAGTAGTAAGTACTTAAGAAGTAAATCACAAGAGATTTCTCTTTCATCTCATTATGTCTTCATGAGTTACTTCACTCTTCACTGTTGCTAAGCAGGGTGATTGTATGCTTTGTTTTCTGGTTTGGTTTTGTCAGTTTTTTTCCCATATACAAGAAGAAAAATAAAATTGTGTTTCAGATTTTTTTTAAATTAAAATTTATAATTAAGGCATACTGAATATTTTTCTCTTTCAAGTATTCAGTCTCAGAATGACTGCCACTACAACTTTTTTTTTTTTTTTGTTTAATACTAATTTTCTACACCCAAAGGCATATTTTGTCAGAAACATATGGAAATGGCACAAATAAAAAAGGAAAACCACATTTTTTTCTCAGGATGCCTTATGTTAAATAGAAGCAATATTAACAATTGATGAACATAGCATATTTAGCTATATTTCTGGCATGAAAGACTGCAGACAATACTTATCACTAACAGTCTCTGCAGAGCAATGCTAACAGTGCAAATATATGAGTATACAGGCAAGCTGCAGGAAGGTCATCTCAGCACACAGCTGAGGGAAAGTTGGTTGTCACTTTTAATCACAGTTAAGCCCATACAGCCTTCAGAAATGGTAACATTCTCAATTTCCCTAGGCCCTGCATAGAAATGACCTATTGGGTGGCTTTCTTTGATGAAGAGTAGATTTATTTATACCTTTAGGCTGAAGCTCTGGGTGTGGTAACTTGCCTTAGTGACACATTTGCTCATTAATTGTGTTTCATCTCTGCTCTCTAGTTGATAGTTTGTAAATCTGGTTAATTCTAGCAGCTTTACAAGAACTACCAAATAAAGTGGTGGACATACTAAATACTTCCTTTTTTCTTCTATCAATTAGGTAGGTTCTTATGCATACAAATACTTAGGATACTGTTTGCTAGTCATCTCAAAAATGCCTTGAGACAGATTGTCAAGAGACATAACATGGCACAATTTTGATACAATCAAGAGTATTTGCATTTAACTTTGACTCAAATTCCTCTTCTGAACTTTCTGCCTGCACTACTCTACTTTCTTTAATTTTTGATAGTCTGAGTTTATGTATTTTTTAGGTTACTGAAAGATATTAGGACTTCATATTTGAAAAAAAAAAATCAGTATTTATATTTTCTTGAGAAAAGGAGACCTGACTAATATGTCTTGACAAGCAAACAATTGTTAATTTTCTCCTGACAGCTAATGTTAACTGCATAGTCAAAATTCTCAGAAATTTGATACATTCCTACACTCCTTAAATGCTTTTTGAAACAACAGTTACAAATGTAATGGATAGCAACCTCCTTCTAATCATGACTATAAAACTCAGTTTTAATAAGCGACATTTATAAAATAAATAAAAAAGTAGGAAGATTTTTTTTTTTAAATATATATGCCATATTGTCTAGTGTAGTATTTTAACAATCTTCAGAGAAAAATTACATCAACATAAACATGTTTAAGAAATTTTTGTATCCCCATCTCAATACTTCTTTACATCTAACATCAATTATTATGTTTAAATTCCTTTTTAAAAGCAAATTTGTCACAAAGATTTCAATAAATGTTTCAAGATGATGTTTGAGTTGGTTTTTTAATATAATCATTTTTTTCTCACCAATATTCAAAAAAATGTAGTTACCTTTTGCTACCTGGAGTGACAGATATCTTTGTTTTCTTGGTGGTCACAAACTAAAGGTAAATGGTTAAAGATTGTTCCTAAGCTTGACTTAATGGTGTTACAAACTATTTAAATATTGTGGTTATATAGTGTACCTACAGTGTTGTTAACACTATCATAATATACTTCTATTTGTGTTCAAGGCAAGCCACAATTGTGGTGTGATTACTGCATTCCTGCTTTGGAGCTGCTGCAGGCCTCTGTTTTCAGCAAAGTCTGCTCCTGTAAACTAGTAGTGGTGCTTGAAAACATGATGCTTGATCTGCATAGTAGTAACCAAACTTCACCTTGGTCTTGCAATTTTGAAATGCACATTCTAAAGTACAGTTGTTTTTTCAAGGACTGTCAAAGAGTATGAATGTCAAACACCATTTTCTGATTAAAACAATTGAATTTCATTTTTCTCCCTTTCATCTTTCCTCTCTATGTTCCTCCTATGAATGTGCAGCTGAAATTCACTGTGTGACATTCAAAGATTTTGTCAGTGGGTAAATCCAAGGAAATTAGGAAAGATGCTGCTTTAAGGAACATAGGACTTACTATGGGCTGGAGGGAAAAAATATTTTGGAATAGAGCAGAGATTCTGGAGATTATACAGCAATTTTCATGTAATGTTGGAGGGATCAACACCAACCCAGAAAGAACAAGTTTAGAAAAAGAGGGATAAAAAGGACAGATTGCATATTAACAGAATGTGGTCATTATGCTTGTCACACTGAATGCTACTGTGACTGTCCTACATTCTTACTGAATCTTCTTACTAAATCCAATTTCTAACTGTTTTCTATTATGAATATCCTTCCTATTTTGAGCCTCTGTGTGTGAACATCACATTGGACCATCTAGCAAGTAGGACAAGGGGCCAGCTACTGGGGAATGTGGTGCTCTGTATGTGCATTTGTGTTAAACTACTAGTAAACTTTAAGCTGGTGATTTTCTTGAAGTTGAAATAAATACCACACAAGGTGTTGGGATTAAAAAAAAAAAAAAAAAAAAGATAATGAAGAAAAACTTGAGTAAATTAAATTTCAGTAGAAAAATTCTTAATTTTTTTTTTTTTTTTGTTTGTCTTTCTATTTTTTTTGCAAGGAAAATTCTTGTCTGAGTTTAAATTTTGAATGTTTCTCAAATGTATTAAAAAAATATTTTGCAAGGACTGAAATGTATTTCCATGGCTCAATGCCTTTTATTAAATAAGAAAACACATTTTGATTTAATATCTGTACCCTTTGGATAAAAAAAAGACTCAGTGGAGTACTGATTATGCTGTAATTAACTGCAATTGTTATTGATTTCAATTGCTAGAATTTCCCTTCAGGTCTGCTCAGTTCAGAAACTAAATGTTCTAATATTCCCATTGAAGATGGGCCAAAAGTTTATGCAAAAATCTTGCTAAAAAAAGTACGTGTTTATACAGGAAAAGAATCTGTTGTTGCTTGGTCAACTATTTGTGTTGAGTCTTTATATCTATACCACGGACCACATAATCACAGAAGAGTTGGAACTGGAAGGGGCCTCTGAATGCCATCTGGTCCAAGCCTCCAATGCTCAAGCAGGGCCACTTAGAGCCAGTTGCCCAGGATCATGTCCAGATGTCTTTTGAACTTTTGAACAAAGTTGGAGACTCCAAAAAATCTCTGGGCAACCTGTGCCACAGCTCAATAACCCACCTAGTAGAAAAGTATTTCCTGGAATTTTCTACTGTGAGGATGATTGAGCACTGGAAAAGGCTGAATTTAGGTGTTATACTGTATAATTATTATAGATGTAGTGGTTACATAGATTTATATTATAGGGGTATAAATAATCTGTATATAGCTGTATACATTACAGTGTTTACATAAAAGTAGTTTGTAATTACACCAGTGCGCGATTTAAAAAAAAAAAGCCAATTTTTTAACTACATATGCCTATAGTATGGTAAAGATTATAAATTATGTTTTAGCAATAATCATATTTTCTGAACTAAAAAAAAAGCAGACACTTTCACAGACTTCCTTTTTACTTGTCCTCTCATAGCAGAAGTAAATTTTAACACTTGTGATATAACAAAACACACGTGTCTTTTTAAGAATAAAAGGAATATCAAAATGTTGACAGCTACAAGTATGAATCTTCTATAGTACATGTCCAAACACAAGAAGAGCCAACTGGCTACAAATTCTACACTCCACTTAGTTACTAATGTTTTGGAAAGAAATAGTTTCAGAGTCCATCAGACATAACTATGTAGGTTTCTTTTTTTCCTTTAGGCAGACTCTAAGATTTTTATACAGTATTAAAATGCTATTAATTGAACACCTTTAGAATTTCAAATTGCTTTATTTCCACTATAAACTTAGATGATCTCAAAATTCTTTCAAATATTTAGCCAACGAATAATTTTAAGTCCTTTAAATGAAAAAAATATGTTGACCTTTATATAAACTGCATCCTCTCATCTGTGATTTTTTAATTAATGTTTTTCATTAACAGTATGACTAGAAAGTGTTCCTTCTAATTTCTTTGACTACTAATGATATTAGTCCAAAAAGAGACTTTTAAACTTCTTATTTGCTTTATGGCTGGTTTTGTAGGCATTTTTTATGTTATCTTAAGTCTTAAAAATCAGGGAAGTTGAGATTTGCTTCTCTGAGAGTAAAATAAAATTGAAAATTTAGAGAAATGTTTGCTAATATATTTCTCTTAATATATATATACAATTATATGTAATTTAAAATCTGTGTGAGGGTATGAGTAAATGTGTGGTCCACTAAAATTTCCTACAAGCTACAATTTCATCTCTGGCTAGTAAAATGTGTACTGTAAAATGGAAGGACTATAAGCAATATGTGAAGAACAAAAAGCCATTTTGCTGTAATCTACCTCTCTCTGAAGATATAACAAATCATTTTTCAGTTAGTTATAATATTGATGAAAGATATATATAAATGATTTGTGTGTGTATGTGTCCACATGTATGCATTTATATTTTCATATGCTTTTGAATAGGTCTCACAGGAAATTCATGACAACTGAAGGGGGAAAGGAAAATCCAATAGAATGTACATACAAATTTAGAAGAAGAAAAAGAAAAGGCCAAACAACAAACAAACAAACAAAAATAGTGAGTGATCAGTTTAGACATGGCATTCAAACAAATTGCTAGTGAACTGTGCCCGAGGATTTGAAGTTTTCATGTTCATTTATAAATTCAGTTATTTAGGACTCTGATGTGCTGTGCTTTAGGAATGGCCCTCCCCAGTTTAATGTCCCCTCCTCTCTGAGACTCTCCCAAACCATGTGCCACTAGCTTGCTCCCCATCCTTTCCCTCCCCATTCTTGCTCTGGGGATGGAATTGACAGTTGGAGGCACAAAAAGGTGGAAAGGTTAAAATAAGAACAATTTAATGGAACCAGCTATTAGATAAGGAAAAAAAAAACAGCACAAAAATAATACCAAAAGTATGCAAACAGAGATTGATTAACATTCAAAATATTCTCATTGAGTGACCCAGACACAATTATCAGTGGACTACAGTAACAGCTCATAATTTCATTTTGAAACTAATTTTTTAAGTAACTGGCTGAAGCAGAATCAGTCTTTTAAGAATATGATTTTTTTTTCTAGCAAAAAAAAAAAGGGATTTTGGCACTTGTTAGCAATTGGAAAACTGTTAGGTGTTTTTGTCACCTCATGTAACCAACATTAAGTTGCTCACCAGATCTGGTATGAAGGAGTCAGTCAGGTTAGCAGGGACTAAACACTTCTCTGTGTATTCCCTTTAAGCTTTTAGACTAGTAGTTTTCCTTTCACTTGGTAAATACTTTATTACTGATGACAGGTGTTTCTCCTGTTTTATTCTGCTTGTACTCTGAATTTTGAGTGCTTGTCTGTCTTCTACTAAAGCTTTGAAATTTGATGTAAAGTGGATGTGCTTACCTTTCATGAACGGGCTGTATGAGCCTGCTGCCAAAACAGGGAAAGAAATAATGTTACCAGACACATTTTGTGAGTATTTGTGAAGATTTGTGAAGATTTTAGTGCACACTCAGTTATACTGCTGTCTCACACCTATGTTGTTGAGAGTTCATGGTATGTTCCAGTATAACATAATCAGTCCTCAGCATTTCCATCATGCAATTCACAAGAATAGCCATAGCTTTAAAAATAAGACTTAAATTGCAAAATACTTTTAAAAATAAAATATTTGCATTGAAACGCTGCAAAATTAACTAAATATTTTCCAATGAATGCATACATTATAATGATATACCTTTCAAATATTTTTTACCTTTCAAATATTTTATCTCTCTGAAGGTGTAAAAACTTGGTCAGCAAATACTTGTACTAAGTTATTATAGAATTAAAAGTCTGCTTCAGTTATGTAAGGTGCTTTACCTAACAAGGTTTTAACTCCACACAAGGAAAGTTTATAGGCTCACTCAAAATGCAAGGTTTTGGATATTACAGCACAGAATATCAGACAAGGTTTCAACTTTATTTCTAAATAATTACATCTAAGAGCTATTTCAAACACGATTATGAACTTGAATTTCTTCCCCACTGTTCGTATCTCTTAACCTTTCTCCTCTTTGCCTTACCTCTCACAGATCCAAAGAAGTCTTGTGACCTCTGTCAGCAAAAAAAGGTCTGTTTTACCCTTCAGCATGTTTTCAGAGAGGTGTAAATTGAGCTAAGGAAGGCATTTGGTCTAGTTGTGCCTAACTTAAACACAAAGAGGTAATTATATATAAAAGTAGTGTTGGACTCCTTTTTAAAATATCTGTTATCTTTACATGCTTTCCAGTACTGCAGCCACCCCTCTTCTCAACAGGCATAATGCTAAGGAAAATCTTAAATAGATGAAATGTAATCAGAGGTCTCAGAGGGACAGGATGAAATTGAGCTCTGATGGTGTATTTTTTTTTAACTGACAGAAGATATCTCTTCATCTTAGAAGCTGACTCTTAAATGAAACTGACAACCACAGATTTCATAGAGAGAAGGGTATAGTGAGCACAAGCAAGGTAGATGCATTCCTGTATCCAGAAGGCAAATGTGTGATGCAGAAACTGGATGGACCAAAAAGAGGAGGTGCATCACAAAGGAAATAGAACTTGACAAGGACGTGTTGGCTGCTCTTACTATAACAGGGTAGAATTTAAGATCCTCAGGACAGCAAAAGGCAAATCAAAGACCCTGGGCTTCGAGAGGATGGATACTGGTTTCATCAAGATCTGAAAAGCTTCCTTTCTAGGAAGGGCAAAGAAGTCCATGAGCCCTCATAGAATTATTAAGGTTGGAATAAACCTTTAAAATCATGAAGTCGGACTGTTAACCTGGCACCACTGTGTTCACCACTAAACCATTCCCCCATGAGCCACATCCACAAGCCTTTTGGTCACTTCCAGGGGTGGTGATTCCACTACTTCACTGGGTAGCCTATTCCTTCAAGGGGGCTTCAGGGACAAAGTCCTTAATGCACAAGAGGAGCCCATCCTCAACATTGAGAAAACAATCAGTAATAGGAAAGCTCAGCTTGGCCCAGCCCAAAATGTCTGACTCAACCTAAAGGCAGAAAAAGAATTAGATGGGAAGGAGAAAAGACACAGATAAATGAAAGGTATGGATTGCTGATGTGGACAGATTACTGAGCAGTTTAAATGCAAGACTTAAGCATTCAGAGAGGGAATTAGGAAGACCAACATTCAGCTGGAGTTGAAAGTGGTAAAGGGTGCAAACAGAAACAGGCCCAGAAACAGTGACAATAGCAACCCTCCCAAACCTTTCCCAAAATACCAACCCTTTCACAATAAATGGTAAAGGAAAGCTGTGTCATGTAAAAACTTAAGAGAAGGCAACTTGCTTGTTTTCAGGGTTATCAGCAGATGCAGTAGCTGCAGGGGTGGTTTCCCCTTCTTAGTCACTACAGTATCTGTCTGATCAACTCCCCAGAAGACCTTCACAAATAAAATTGTAGAGTAAATAATCTGGCCTTGTAAGTCTGGTAGGGTGTCAGATGCTATAAAAGCATGGTTACAGTGTAAGTTTGCTCACACCACAATCCCATTTGCAGAAATAGTGTGGGCTGTGTGTTAAGTCCAGACACATACAGTAAGATTCCAGACTCACACATAGTGTGATTGTTGTGATAGGATAGGGTTCAGAAATTTCTGTTGATAAATACATTGATATCAGAAAGCATAATCAACAATATTACTGTAGAATAAAGCTTACCTGAAGGGAAGCTGAGCGAGATGGATACAGCTCACCGACCACCCCAGGATACAGAGGAGGAGTCTTCTCCCCTCTTCACATCCCTCCCCTAAGTTATATTTGTTTTTCTTGAGAGTTGGAAAAAGATAAAGTTTCATTTGATGTTATTTCATAATAAGGTGGAGTTTGAGACACTTTTGTCATACATATAAAGCTTTTTTTCATACATATGAAGTTTTACTTTATTAGCATATGTGGTGGCAGGAAAAGTAATATATATTTTCAAGCCAATCAAGCAAATTTCAGCTTTTGGTCACCATTTGGATCCTTCCTTTGTCGTGGTTCCCATTAGCTGAAATTTTGCAAATAAAGCATGACTGTAACACCTCTGTGCCTCTCTCGGGGCTGTACACAAACTTCCTCAGTATTCCTGCTTAAAAAAAACCTAACAAATTCAGTTTTGCTGTATAATACAATTTCATATAATCTGTCTTGTCCCCTGCAAGTAATTAATACTTGTTTTTTTATATCAGTGACTGTGATTAGTTCTCTGATTGTTGGTAACAGTGGGGAGGGTGTTGTGAAAACTAAAGAGCACAAAGCAGTGAATTTTCAGCCTGAATATGTTTTGAGTGTTTTATGTTTGAAATATAGTTGCAATATCCCACAGGGACAATCTGGAATTATTATGAAGTAGTCAAGCAAAACACACCAGAACATCTATTGGTTACAATAATAGAGTAAAAATAAATAAATAAATAAAACCACATAAACTTAAATACTGTGGAATTTATGAGAATATCTGCTTCATTCTTTTTCAGTCATGAATTATTTAGGCTGCAATAAGCAAGAAACACATTAATATGTCAATTGAAGGGATGCTGAATGGAAAAAATAGGATTAAGAAGCGATAAATACATAATCTTGAACTTCTTATAAATAAACAAGGTTCACTTTACTGATTCAGAAGTCTTTCTTGATTAAAAGCTTCTACATGAGAAGAAAATGTGGGCAGAATAACATAGAAATACATTAGCACACTTGAAGACATATGGCAATATAGATTACTGCTAAACAGATTTTTTACTGAATTTTTCTCCATTTCAATATTAAAATATTGGACATCTATCTTCTAACAGGAAGCATAAATTATATTTACATCTATCTTCCTTCCTTAGCTTGACAAGGTTCTGTATGATTAAGATTGGAAGTAAAGATCATGCAATAAAGCCTTGTAGGTGTTTTCCTCTCATACATGCGTCCTGTGTAAGAAAAGGAGTAAATAACAAACTCCTTGTGCACTCTCCTCCTTCTTCCTTTATGCTTTGAAAAATTTATTGACAAGTTTTTCATGGTATCCCTTTCTTCTTCTGTATTAGGTGCAGTTCTGTTTTTTCTCTAGAATTTCTTAGAATCTAAATTTTATGCATGGCTGTTCCCACTACATTTCCATCTGGTCCCCAAGATGTATGTGTAATGAGTGAAGTTCTTTTTCAAAGTTATTAAGCTGTTGTGAACGTTATAATTAGAATTAAAAAAAAAAAAAAAAGTCTGACTACCTAAAATGATATCCTTATGAAAGGAAAGAAATAAAAATGGAAAAATGCAGTGAATAAAGGACTTCATAGCTCAGAACCAGGGAAAAACCCCAAAAATCCACTGAAATTTTTGAGAGAAAGGCTACATGGGAGTATTTTTATTGAGGGAGTAATGGCTGATGTAAAAAAAAAAATCTCAAAACCCCTAATATTTTTAAGTGACTTTTTATTTATTTGAAATTTTAAAATACAAATGTAAACAGGTACATATTTGTTTTATACTCTGAAATGTTAATCCAATCATAATGCAATTATGCTTTAGAGAATTAAAAAAGAGAATGGTTTGAAGGAAAAATATGAAACAAACCCTACTGAATTTTATTAATAGGAAATAAGATACCATTTTGTTTAAATTAAAAAAAAAAAAAACAAAAAAAACACCGCCAGCAAAAAGCCCCCACAACCATCCCCAAACTCTCTTCACCAAAACCCTAAGAGAAAATAAAGTGAAAAAAAATCATCAAAGTAAAAAAAAATACTCAGACTTTTGCTTATCCATCTTTGATTTCCATTCCCTCTTCACTAAACATGATTGCTGCATATTGCCAGAAAAGCAGTGTTGTCCAAGTTAATACCTATCTTTTTTTTTATTTGTTTGTTTAAGAATTCAAGAAAAATTTTTTCTGAAGTGCAATAGTTCTTAGAATGTCTTTGGAAATATGAAGAATATTTATCTTTCAGAAGTAAGTGTTCAGTTTCCAAATGAAAAAAAAAATAGACAGCATAATTAGAAGGTTTAAGAGATCTGTTTTAAAACCTATGGACTAGCTATTACTTTATAGCATGGGTATTATAACTATTATTATATAACATGAATTGTGTTATTTCTTTTAATTAAAAATAAGAACATTTGTCACAGGAGGTTTTCTTAAATTTATACTACTTTCTTTCAAACATAAAATTTTATGAGAAAATAAAATCAAATGTGTCTTATCTCCTCAAGTTTTTTTTTTTAATATACATATATATATATTCATTTTTCATACTAAAATGCACATTCTCATTCTTCCTGTTTTAAATTGTTTTCTCTTTTCTCTGATTTTTACATTATTTTTATTCCATTTTAATTGCTGCATTCATTTAAACTACTGCAATGATTAAATTGGCAATTTCCAGATCCATTTAAATTCCAGGGCAGTGTCCTTATATGGATTGTCCATAGAACATCTATAGGAATATCCTCTATCTGTATCCCTTAGACTACCCAGGCTATTTCTTTCTCTACTCTCTTGATTTCCAACAGCTGTACTGCAATGTGAAAACTTACACAAGAGCAACTGATATGGTCAATTCTAGATACCACTAGGTGATGTATGGTGTAGTCAGACATTCAATTTAAAGATAGCATGTGTACACAGACTTCAGAAAAGAAATATAGTTTTTCTCCTCTCTTGCTTAAAAAAAGGTGGAAAGTGTTGAGGAAAATGTCGGAACATCAGCTAATGAAGGATAGTTGAGGGTGTTTTATTTGTGACCTTTTAAGTAGGCACTTTTTTAAAAGAAAAGAATAAAAATACCTGCTCAGGGGATTTGATCAATATAAAACAATAATAAGAAAGCTCAATGTATTTAAGGCAAATATTCAGGGAAATTAATTTTCTACCTGAAATTAATAAAGTAATTTTATCTGATATTTTTTCACAAGATTTTAGTCTTTAATCTTTTCCACTTACAAACAGATTTCAATAACTCTGGCTTTACCAAATGCCACTGCTTGCTCTATTCAATTCCAGCCTGTCCCTCACCCATTTATATCTGCCTATGTGCCAATTGGTATTGTCACTGCTAAGCATCACATCAGGGAAAGTGCTGGCAGCAGCAAAACCATGACTGAAATAGAAAGTGAAAAGAGGGTTTAATAAATTCATTTTATCAGCTGCAAGTCATCCTGTTCCTTATATTCAGACTTGTTCCACAGCTAGTAACAGCACAATCAGGGATAAAATTGTTTTCTGGATACATATTTAATAGAAGACAGATAAGATTTTTGTAAGGGAAAGAACTGTATTGGCGTATAAAGCTAGTGCTTTCTGTTTTGTTCAGAAAAAATACAAGATAAATCTATATTTCATCTTTCCATTATTTGTTAGCTGACTGTATTGTTGCAATTGGCAAACCTGGCTTACTGGATTCCTTTATGAAGTTTGATATGAAGTCATGAGTAAAATTAAGTCTTTTAGTCACATTTACTTTGGGGATTTTTTGCATAAAATATTGCCTTTCTGCAATAAGTTGATCAACATAGCTGCCTAATAGCTTGCCTTACCTGAAATACCCAGAAATATGTCATATGGATGTATTTTTTCACAGTACATTATTTATTCTTTAGAAGTAATGTGTAATGCAAAAAACAGTGTAATTCATGAACTCATGTATGATATTTTTATGTATCCAGAAAGTGAGCAACTAAATTATTTATATCTTGTCATGTAACATGGTTAAAACCACTGACAAAGCTCTATTCAGTGCTATGGGATTTATAGAATCATAGATTTATGGAATATGCTGTGTTGGAAGGGACCCTTCAGGATCATTAAGCCCACATCCTGGCCCTGCACAGGACCCTCCAAGATTCTCAGGTGCCTGTGAGCATTGTCCAAATACTTCTTGATCTGGTGCTTAGATTACTGGAAGAAATACAGAAGAAGAAAGGCTAGGGATTAGCATTTGATGTTTCTTTAACTTCTCAGTCTCTCTTTAGCCTCTACTTTCACAGGAACTTCTGGCAGCTCTTGATTTTTAGCTTTAATCCTCTTTCATAGAACTTGATTTGACTTGTCATTTGACAAGGAAATTCACAAATACATCTTTCTACTAATCAGTACATATTTGTTATTATTGATGTAATAATGATGGATGATTAGTTTGATGCAAGCAAATCTATCTACAATAAGCAATATTATTCACTTGCATGCATTTGAAGAACCTAGTGCAATGGTTCATTATTTTGTATTTCAAAGTCTTCTGAGCTAATGGATGGAAGGTTCTACTTAGATTGTTGTGTGCTACAGTTCCATGCTATCAGAAGCCTTCACTTACCTAGGGCAAAATTTGTTCCAAATGAATCAGTAGAAAAGCCACGGGGAACATTTCGGAGGCAAAAGAATGGAAAGTTTAATTAGATGAACAGAATACTCCATTCATCCTTACTGCTTCTCTCTGATTACATATCTATTCAGAATTTCTGCTCACTCTTTGTGTTTTAATTCAAAAAGTGGCAGAAAATGATAAATAAAAGACATTCTCTGTAGTAAGTAGCAGTAAGAGTATTGCAGTGTCCCTCTCAGCAGCCATTGCACTCTCCAATGACGGCAGGAGAATCCATACTCCAAGGTCACATATGTGGAATCTGTAGTTAATGCTGGGAAGCACAGTATGCTCAGAAAAACCTCAGAAAAGTCAACAGAATAAGAAAACAGCAGAAAACATATGATGCAACAAACATGAGTCATAAATTAATTTCTTATGGAGACTGAAGCTCTGTGAAAACTCTTAATGTAGGCATATTTCATCCAAATTCTGATGTCAAAGCGTAAAAATTCAGATGCCTGAAAGTCATGCTGTTCAAAAAATGATAAAGGACATGACAGTAACACAGTCTTGCATTTAAATGACCTAAGAAAATTAAGTTTGAAGTCAATTTTCTGTATAGCAATAGCTTAATGTAAGCAGTAGGTGCACAATAGAATTAGAAAAATGGAATCTTAGTCAGTTTCTGTCACATTATTAATGTGACACCAACAGGCAGGATAACCTACAGATGGTCATTCCTTGGTTTTCAAGAAAATTTCTGTTGCCTGGGAAATAGAAAAAGAACAACTGGCCATGGAATTCAGGGACTGCAACATCTATGTATAGTCATTAAGTATGTAGAGAAGTCTTCAAATCCTTCTTTGTCTCTTACAGAAGCTATACTATCAAGGACTGTGCTTGCAGAAGTGTCTATATCCACACAGAACCTGGAATCTTCCTCTCTCATCTGGCAGGCCCCACCTGCAGCCCTACATCCAGCTCTGGCATCTCCAGCACAAATAAATACATGGATCTCCTGGAGCAGATTTGGAGGAGGGCACAGAAATGGTCGGAGGTCTGGAATACCTCTCCTATGAATAAAAGGCTGAGAGAGTTGGGGTTGCTTAGCTTGGAGAGGAAAAAGTTCTGGGGAGATCTTGGTGAAGTGTTTCAATTCTTAAAGATGGCTTATATTAGAGAGGCCTTTACCTGGGCCTGTAATGACAGAACAAAAGTTAATGGCTTAACACTGAGGAACAGAACAGGTTGCCCAGAGAAGCTATGGATGCCCCATCCCTGGAAGTGTTGAAGGCCAGGTTGGATGGAGCTTTAACAACCTGATCTCTTGGAAGGTGTCTCTGCCCATGTCAGGGATGTTGGAAGTAGGTAATCTTTAAGTTCCCTTCCAACCTAAACCATTCTACAATTCTAAGATTTTCCCTTTAGATGTCTCAATTAAATATCACAAAATAGGCAGGGCAAACCTATATTAAAAGATACTGCCTTGATATTTCACAGGTTTCAAAGTTTAGCTTTGGATAAAATGTTTTCTTAGCTCGTGTCACAGATTCCAAAGTGAACCCAACAAAGTTTGCAACTAATGAAATATCAGGGTTTAGATTTGTTTCTTTTAGTTTCTAATGGACATATTTATTTGTTATAACACTTTCATGATTGACTGATTTTTTTTCTCTTTTTTTTTTAGTGGTACTAATCAGATTTCACTACAAAGAACTTGGCACCCAGTTCTTTTATTACTGCTAATTTCATTGAAATTAGAAGATAACAGCAGTCAAGTGCTTAAATACCTTCAAGTAGCTCTGTTTATATAATTACAGTGCATCATAATTACTTCCTTCAAGTGTGCCTTGGGTAACATTGAGCTAATGGTTCACAGAATAAATTCAGTCCATAAATACCCGAACTATTTAATTGTCAAAAAACATAGGGAATATTTGTTACATGGACTTCTGAGGTGATAACACCAACATTAACTGCAGACATCAATGTATTATCCATAGCCTTCTGAAGTAGGAGGTGGGCTTAAGTAATTCTGTCAGTTGTGCTGAGGCCAATGAAAAATGTAGATGTTTCTCTAACAACTAATCCCACAACCCTGAATGCAGTAACATAGTACTTTTCTGAATACTTTCTCTTAAAATCAGTTGGATTAGATAGGACACAGAAGACTGAGTTTTGTTTAGGTGCAGTGTCATTGTTTTCCAACAGAGAAAGCTGAACAGGTAAAATTCAATAATATAGTTCAATTTCTAAGTAAACGGAAAATTAATTTATGCACAAATGGCAGTCTGGTGCTGAGGAGGAAAAAGAGGAACATACATGCATAATTTAGGGCCTAGTTTTCCTTGGTCTTTGCAGGCAATTATAATGAAATCCTATTTTATATGTGACATTTTTCAAGGTAAGAAAAAATATCAACACTTTTCAGCTGTTCATGTGCAGGGAAAAAAAAAAAAAAGATCAAAGTCCTCTATTAAGTATCTTAAATACAAAATTCTAGTCATGGACAACATTCCAATTCAGAGAGGAGAAATTAAATTGGTCATGGAGTAAACTTGTTTGCAGCTGGTAAAATGTGCTGAAAATTCTAGAACCAACACCTAGCCAAATGGTTTATTTTTCAAATATTATTTATAACTAGACAATAAAACACTTTTTTTCCTTCTAATGGAAATCATAATTAATATCTTAAGTATTCATCTTCTGCTCTGAACATTAATATTTTTCACCTTTTTCCAAAGAATTTTGATTACATTTAAATACACATTTATATTCCAGTGTAATAGGAATCTACTTGGTCTTTGCATTGTGTAAACATTAATTTAATTAAGCTAATCTACCATTTGACCACAGAAGGAGCCTAATTATTATTATTTCATTACAATTTCTCGAGTTTTTATATTGTTTAATCTTTCCCCTTCATCTTTCTTTTATATTTAGATTATGGTGTGCTTTGATAAAATTCTTTTCAATTCTGGCGCAGCAATACACACCACTTATGCATTATCAAAAAAACAAAAACCCCTGGAGATATAGATATTTAGGATATTAAATTTTTCAATTACTGGTTTAAATGTTTAGTGACATAATATATTGTTCTGTCTGTGCATTCTATTTCTGTGCCTCAGATAAGCATGATAACAATAAATGCTAAGACCAAGATTAAATAAAACTGGTTTTGGATCTATTATTCTCCAGATTATTAGTATGCACTGGTACAGAGAATACCTTGATCCATAACAATGGTAGGCTGAACCGGGCCAGCTGCCAGACATCAACACAGATGCCCTCTACACTCTCTCATTCTATGCCTCAAAAAGACAGGAAAATAAGATGAAAAATCTCATGTGAGATCACTTGCCAATTATCTCCACAAGTAAAATAGACTCAGTTTGGGATTTTTTTTCCCCCTCAACCAATTAAAGAAGATTTGGGTACTGAGAACAATATTAAAACACCCTCCCCCATATCACCTCTTCTTTCTAGACTCAACTCTTCTTCTCCATTCCTGACTCCTTTTATCGGGTCCCCACCCTGCTGAGTGGTACAAGGCAGGGGAAGAGGGGGGTTTGGTCAATCTGTAACAGTTCCTTTCCGACACTCCTTCCCTCTAATACTTTGCCCCCTCCAAACGGGTCCTCCATGTGCTGTAGTTTCTTCAGGAAATATCTGTATCTTCCAACCTGTTTTCCTCTGTGGACTGCAGAGGATTCTCTGTTTCATTACCTGGAATACCTCCACCTGCTCCTTTTATCTCACCTTAGTGCTCAGAAGATTGTTTCCCACACTTTCTTTGCTTCCTTCTCCCTCTCAGCTAGAACCTTTTTTTTTTCCCTCAGCCAGAACATATTTTTCCCTCAAGTGTCACCATCTTGTTTGATGCCCTAGAGTGGGTGCATTCCACTTGGCTGGAACAAGCTGGGATCAGCACAGAAAAGCCCCAGTGTTTACTTACAGAAGTCCCTAAACTCCCCACATAGCCGCTTCCCCAACCACCTTGACCCCTACACCAAATAAAAAGACCAAAATACAAATTCTGTATATTTCTCTGAACCTCTAACTCTCTTAGTTTTACATTATTGATTTTATAAAATGAAACATTATACATTATGTAACAGGAAGAATACAGTAACACAGTGAAACTACTGGTATCATTTATAAACTATTAGGTTTGTAGTTTTTCTCAAGTATATTTGAAAAGTTAAGTATGAAAGTTCTTTTCCTTTTTTTTTTTTTATTTTTTATTTTGTAGCTTTTCAAGGTTAATCAAGCTGTCAGGAAGAAATTGCAAATACATGTGCCTGCACTCAAGAGTACAAATGTGCAATCACAGCAGGAAAAGGAATATGTTTTCCACTCGGTTGCAATACATTTATCACAAGAGTTCTCAAGGAAAATGGTCTGTAACTTATATGTAGTTTTAAGTCATTTTAAAAAATATCTTCTCACACTATGTTGCTAATGCCATTTCAAAATGCTGCTTTGTAAGGGCATAAACTAGGAATGAACTTGTAAATAAAAAGAAATATATAGCTAAATCATATTTTTTTTCTGTTCTCTCTCTGTCTTATATTGATTCTTAGCACTGCCTTCTCAAAAGGATGAGATTTTCATGGTAGACACTGACAATTGCTTATCTATTTAGGCATGCAATTAAATTGCTTACAATTTAACTTTTCAACAGTTAACAAGAAGATACATGCACTTGGCCTAGAGAAAATGGTTAGTGAGTTAAAAGAGAAAGGCATTTATTTTGAGTTCATTCCCCCTTCTTGAAAGCAACTTAAGATCAACATCATTAAATCAACTGTCTCTCCTTTTACATGGATGGCTATTCAAACTGGTATTGTTAAAAATAAAATCTTCTCTTCCTTTACTGCTTTCATCACTATTTTCTTAAAATTATTTTCTTTCTCTGAATCAATCAGCTGAATTGTCACTCAATAGGAAAGACATGTCAGCTCTATTGTTGTTGGAGTCACTATTGAAATGAGAGACTCCTTTTTTTAAAACAGTATAATTTTGACTGAAGAAGCAATGAATGAAGGGTCCCTTAGCATAGGAACAGATATACTAGTCAAATCAGAGACAAATCTAATAACTCAGGTAACTCTGCTATCAGTGACTTGTAGTGAATATTCAATGAAAAAGCAGATATGACTCAACTTTCCACCCTTCCAAGTATCAGTTATAGCTTGAAATTAAGCTTTCAGTGGAATGAGTAATTCCGAATTCCTTCCTAGTATCTGATTGTTCACCACAGTTCTCTTTCTGTCTTGAATATTCTGCACATGCTTTTAATCCATCTGTCTGCTGCTGCTGTTGCTCCTGTCAAGCTCTGTGTGTTTTGTCCCCTCTCTCCTTCAAATGGAATTATTTGACTGCACTGTAGCGTTCTTCTTCAAAACTAGTTCTTCTGTTATTGCTTCCTCATTTTCTGACACATCATTCCCCAGAGAAGGGCATCAGTACATTCTTCTCATGAAGTAGTGCAACATTTCATCATCTTTATTTCTCTAGGCCTCATCTGTTTCCCTTTCTTCCTCGTCATCCTAATGGACAGAGCAAGCTCTCTGAAGCGTGGGTGAAGAATTCCTATGAAACACTGCATGACACTAGTGTAAATCTATAAAGTTTTCAGAACAAAAAAGATTTTAAATTAGAAATGCTTCCTTTAAATTAAATTTCATTTTCATTTTTATGATGAAAATGTCAAAGCTACTAAATCAAGTTTCCTAATAGCAAGAAAAGACTCAAATGAAAGATATATAATGTATATATCATCTGGTTAGCACCTTCTTCATTTCAGTTTTAGATAATCCTTATCCTACAATGCTTTTCATATTTTAGGTAGCATAAGAATGACCATAAACACTAACCATTTTAAAATTTATCTTAAAAAGTACTGAATATGTTGTCTTGCAAATTGATGCAATTTTTTCAAAACAGTTCTCTGTATTGTGGATGGACCACATACTAAAATGGATATGTCATCTCACAGAGTAAACAACATATAGATGAGATTAATATTCACCAACCGTAACTTCCAACTCATATATCAGGAGCAGCTTCTTTGAAAAAGAAAAGATAATTAAAATCAGATACTTCT
This sequence comes from Haemorhous mexicanus, assembly GCF_027477595.1. NCBI lineage: Eukaryota > Metazoa > Chordata > Aves > Passeriformes > Fringillidae > Haemorhous > Haemorhous mexicanus. The sequence continues at coordinate 74,729,018 of NC_082342.1, read as the reverse complement.
AATGATTAAGATATATGAAAAAAAGCCATATCTCTTACTGAAGTACAATAGCAGAAATTTAACTGCTTAAAATGATAATGAATAACTTTTTTCACTGTCAAAATGAGTCAGAAATTTTTCAAGGAAGTTTTACATATACCTTTACTAAATATGGAAGATATTATTGATAGGTAATTTTTCATTCACTAAACAAGTCTCACTGATATATATACCCACAATAGACACAGGCTGCCACTAAGGTCTCAGGGAGTAGTTTACTTTACTCTTACATGCAGGCTGCCATGAATTTCTTCAAGTCTAGGATCTGAACAATTAGAGTACCAGTTTTTTGAATTCCAAATAATGGTACTACATCCATGCAAGGAAGACTAGGTATACTGATACATTTTAGTTCCCAACATGCACATGTCACTATTTTAGGGACCAAATCAGCCTCACCTCAGTCTTTTCACTTGTAAAATATAAATTGAACTTGGTATGTATGAAGGATTTTGACACATTCAAAGTATCACAGAGCTCAAGATAAAAAAGCATATATCTAATATAATGAAACACATTCTTATATTTGTGTAGAAAAGATAATCAAATCAGGACTATGTAGAACCTTGTCAAAATTATCATGAGGATTAATGCTCTGAAAACAGAAGAAAGAAAATATTCATACTTTCAAGCTGTTCATCTTATTAAATTGTTGTTCTCTTTCCCACAGCTAATTTCTCTACAGGCTCATGAGCCACATATACTGCAGTAGTCAGTTTAGCTCTCCCTTTGGAGCTCTAAGAGATGGGAGATTAGTGGGGGCTTGGAGAGTTGTACTGTCCTCTTTAATCTTTCTATCAAAAATAAAATGAAGGTTAATAGACGAATAAACCTAGCCATATAAACAAGTGAGGGCAAGGTGAGTAAATTACCTTTTTGCATAACATAAAGCTTCTTCTACTAAACTCCAGTAATTTATTTGAGTCCAATATGTATGTATTTCTTGTCCAACCTACTAAAAAACCCTCTAGTTACAGCGCTTCACAGCGAGTGGAAAGTTATAATTTCTGTTGAGGATTATTAACAATGCTGAGGAAATGAAGGACTAAGAGTGCATACCCTCTCAAAATAAGGATTTTTTTATGGGAAACAATATCAATTAAGCCTCTGACACTGAATGAACTTTTTTCTGAACAATTTGATCAAACTGTCTGAAAGCTTCCTAGAAACAGGTGGAAATGTAGAAACTTTTAATGTCTACTTTTTTGGTTCCTGAACTTTGCATAGAATTTCTAAACAATAAAGTGTTGAATATTGGTGAAGATCACAAAGATGGCAGCAAAAGCCTGTGATTTAGACTGAAGGGTCACCTGAAAACAGAGGGTTAAGCATCAAATCCATTCTTCCATATATCAAAGGATGTCTGTAAACCAGTCAATGGATAAGCTCATAAAATTGTTTTATCTTTCTCAGACACTTCACAGCTTGGTATTTAAGAAAATCCTCTAGCAAATACAGTTTTAAGTCTCCTGAGGCATCTTAATAAATTGAATCAGGTTTTCTTAAATTGCATGATTTAAACATTAGACTCTTCATTAAATCTGTCATCTTAGCAGCCACATGTCATTTTTTCAAACAATACTTTTTGGCCAGTTCACGCTAAGACTTCAAATACTTGCAAAATAATCAGCACCTTTTTTTTTATAGTACATGTCATATATATTTTTGCACAAATAATTAGAGACAGTTGGAAACCAAAGAAATCTATCAATTCCTAACCAAAGCTGTATGTTTCAGCAATAAATAAAATGTATTCCTCCTTCTTAGGAGCAGCAAAATGTATTGGTCCTTCTTAGAGGAGCAATTTTTTAAAAATTAACTAGCTTATTTTGAAATCAACTGTACACTAAAACAGACAACATATAATTTCAGGTGAAATTAATTTTTAAGATTTGATAGCATAGATAAAACCAGTTAAGATTCTGTTTTTAAATTATTATTTATGCTCTGAATGTTTTTCAGTCAGTCTGAGCCAAAGCCTTCAAACTCTCGAAGAACTTTAAATTTCAAGAGAATGTTAAGATGAGCTCCATGCCTCCAAGCATTTTCATACATGCTAAAAACTACTTATCATTTAGTAAAGCCAGCATTCCCTTTTAATATCCAATTTTTTGAAAAATAAAGGATGGAGATGGAGCTGAGTTGCTTAAATTCAGTGGTGCTTTCCGTGATGCTTCAGGACATCTCTTGACTCTCCCAGCTCTTTCTCCGGAAATGTATCAATTTCTTTTAGGTTTTCTCATCTGGGTAGTATGTCAGGCAGACCTATGTGGATGTCTGGGGAGTACAGGTCCCTGTGGAAAAGGTGTTTGTTCTCTAGTTCCCGCAAAATCAGGAAATATTACTAAGGTTGCATCTAATGTGATGGTTATTGTATCTAACAGAACTTATAAGCAGCCAGTTATGAGTTTTCCCAAGCTGAAAACCATGCTTGGAAAGCTTGCTGCCCATTTAATTCAAAGCAAATATGGTTTGATTGGGCATCACTGGAAAATTGTTGACACAATCTCCACCAATACCCTTTTCTGTGAGTCCCAAAGGGGGCTCCAGTATTACAGGGCATGCAGCCAGAAATATTCCTTTGGTCTCATCCTGATCAAAAAAAACAGTTCCAGCTCCTGCTTGGTAATGCCTTGCCATTGGTCTTTTTGCCGTGTTTTATTCTTCTCTCACAGTACTTGTTGTGCAATGTAGATTGTATTGGTCAAATTGTGACCTGGGAAGGGCTTTTGTTTCTGGCAGGAGCCAGGAACTGTGTTTTAGAAGTTTGAACAGTGGAAGATGTAGAATAACAGAAACTGTTCAAAGATGCTGCTCTACCTGCATCACATTAATGTAACAAAGCAAGGGTAGGAAAGCTGTTGCCAGAACCAGATTCTTGAGGCCTGGAATCATTCTCCTATCATTGTATGTATCTTCTCAATGGTCTCACTCTCTGAGACTGACCCTGTATGTTCTTGCTGTGGCTGTGTAAAATCCAGAGGTCTGAGACTAGTGTCTAAACCCTGAAACAACTGACTTTTATCAGAGCTATGAGTTTCAAGGGACAGTTGGTCTAACTGCTCTAAGCCACTGTAAAACATCTTCTGCTTAACAGCTCTCAGCAAAGTGTTTGCAGTTGCAAATGTCTCTGTGAAAAGCCCAGTACTTTACTGCCACTCCTGAAATTCTGCTTGCAGGGATTCTTGCACTTTTTCATGTTCTTCTACCTTTCTATTTTTTTCTCTTACATTATCCCAAGGAAATGCATCCTTGCATGACTTATTTTATAGAATCTCACCAATTTTATTTTACCACACTATCCCAGCTTTCTCAGATCATAAATTGACATTGCAGTTTCCTTGCTTTTGCACTTACCAAAGGTACTGCAAGATTTCTAGGTACCCAGTGGAACTTCAAAGATGCCAGCTAAGATTTTCAAAGATGTTTCTGGTTCCCAACCCCAGTTCCCAGGCCTAAAACTCTCAGGCTGGCATAGAATTTCCATCAGTACTGTTCAGCAGACATTTTGTTCTGTTCAGTAAATTTACTTTTCTAACCAGGCCGTCTTTGTGGCTGTTCACATCAACAGTGAACTCCACTGAAAATAACTGGAACTTCAGCAGCTACACCAAGAGCATTAAATGTAGCTGTCTGTGAACTTAGATAAGGACCTACTTGAAAGTAAAACAACTACTCCTATGCAGCAAAAGTATTTGAAATCACTGGCATTCAAACATGAAAATAAAACCTCAAACATCAAAAATCCCAAAGGTGTATACGGGCAAAGTAAAACTTTTTTCATCTAGTTTGTGGGACGTGTTACCTTTCTCGCTGTGCTCTATTATGGTTTAAGTGTTTGTTTGTTCTGTCAGGGAGCATTATTCTATCACTTCAGACCAGAGCCTCAAAATACATTTGTAAGTCAATTCTAAGAGCTACGAGTCTATTACATAATACCAAGAAATAGAATCATAATTTATGGAATATTTTATGTTGGAAAGGACCTATAAGGATCACTGAGGCCATCTCTCTGCTCCTCACAGGGTTACCTGAAACTAAAGCATGTGACTAAGTTCATCATTCAGATGCTCTTTGAAAGGTAAAGGGGAAGCTTATTTTATTCTTTTTGTATACAAATTCTAGTATTTGAGTTTCTTCAGAAGATGTAAGCTTAAGTGAAATGAAATTTTTATGTGACTATATGTTTTGCTGGTATATTCAAGATTAGACATGAAGATGGAAGTTTTATCTAAGTTTATCAATACCTCTGTATTGTCCTTGTTTTGTTTCTGCAGAAATGCCTGTACAGCATGCAGTGTGACTGAATACAAAAAGCCTGATTGGAATTGCAGGTTGCATCCTAACTCAAGGCAGGTACAGCCATTATGCCCTGGCTGTCTAGTTCTTCGATAATTTGATGAGATTTCTTCAAATACATCACAATTCCCTCATTGGCTGTACATTTATCTTTCCTTATAGAGGAAAAGAGGAATGGATATTTCAGTCTCTGAGATTTCATCCCCATAGGCAGGCAGGATGCAGCCTTAGGGTGCTATGGAAATTTGAAGCTGATCCAAGATCTGTTAAATGATCTTCACCATCTTCTGGCTCATCTTTGTGATAAATAATAAAAGGCTAGGGAACAACCTCTGGCCTGAAGAGCAGGTATCATGCATAGTTTCTTGTAAGAAGTGATTAGACCTAATCTATTTTATATCAAATGCATATTAAAATGAATTTGTCAGAGCAGCTAGTGACCTGACTTTAGAATATTTTCATAACTTTTATTTCACCATTTTAATGCAAATTATATATGTGTATAAAAATATTTATGAATATTTGCTAACATCTTTGTTGTATTTTCAATGGAAAAAAGACATTTGTAAAGAATGCCATCATGCATTATTTAAGAAACACTAAAAATTACTCCTAATAAAATTCATTTTCATAATATAGTATGCATAAACAAATGGTTAAATTTTTAGATCTTATAATATAGTAATATATATGCAAATAGTAGATCAAATCTTGAACAGTCAATATATTTTGTTGATATTTTACAAAGCAGTTTTATGACACTAGGAGGAATATTTAGTTGTATGTGAGATAGATACACACTCTCTTCATTGCCATATTTTTGAAAGCAATTTGTCTTGTTTGTTCTTTCATGTAAAATTATCCAGGTGTGCTTTAAAGGTGTAGTCTTTATTTTATTCAAACATATAATCACATATTTTATTATTGATGCAATTAATTATAGTTATTGATATTATGGTTGTTTACAAGTGTAATTTATATGTAAATTTAATACTGAATTATTCATCTCACTAAATTTGATATTCCTGATAAGCCATGGGACACTGTCTTATATAAAAGCATTGTTTTCTGCTTTACATCTAGACATACCATTATTTTATTGATTTTTCCTAATTATATTATTAAATACCCCTAATGAAAATAGCAATAATGACCAAAACAGAACTAAAATGCCTTTAGGAAATACCAATTCTATTCTAGAATATGTATATATACACACATATATTTTCACCTCCAAATATATCTAGAAATAGAAAAAAGGAGTTTGTTCACATTACAGGTAGCCATGTTTACTGTCAGGCCACAAAAATAGATTTTCTCTCATCTGACGTTTGGGAGAAGACACCAGAAGCTGTTCTCATGTAGGACAGAGGCAGCTTCAACCATCTCCAAGCTGAACTTGGGCTGACCAAAGTTAAGCCCACCACTGATGCTGGTGGCACCCCTTAAATAATATATTTAAGAAAAGGCAGAAAACTCTGTGCAGTAGCTGGGAGAGACAGGAGAAAGAAAATGTGAGAAGCAATTCTGAAGACACCAGAGTCAGTGAAGAAGAAGGGAGAGAACACGTTCAGATGCTGAAGCAGATTCCTTTCCAGCCCATGGAGCAGACTGTGGTGGTGCAATTTGTCTCTCTATAGTCCATGGAAGATCACAGCAGAGCAAATACCTGCCAGCAGCACATGGAGGACCCCATGGCTTTCTGGCAGGACCTGTGACCCCATGGGGGACCCAAGCTGGAGCATTCTATTAAAAATGATTTTTAATACCTCTTAGACTGTGATTGGTGTTGTGTTTGGGACATGTTTCCTACAGAAAATATATGATTTGAACAGACCACTAAGTGCAATCACAAGTGAAGCACCTAAACCAACGTCATACACTTTCAGACATATTTCCTTCCAATGTTTCCTATTGAATCAAAAAAGTTTTTTTTTTTCTGTGCTATTTGATTCTAACATGCAATCTATGCAAAAATTTTAAAAGCTTAATTCAGCGCTGTAAACTCAATCCTTGTAACGAATTTTCTAACTTCTAGTCAATGAGTACATTACCAAGCATCACAATGGACTGAATAATTTTAGCTTTAGCTTTCAATTTTGTGGCTCTATCTCTGTGCCTAAAGTTCTAATTGAGTAAGTTCAACAAAAAATTATCTGTAAACCATGAGTCTTCATTTTATATTAATAGTAGATCACCAGAGAAAATTAGCAGCTGATACATTATTGAAAGACTTAGCTTAATTGGCATCTATATCTCTGAAAATATATATTTTTAAACACTGAGTCACTGGAAATTAATCAGGAAAAAACCCTGAAATTTAGTTGTTGGAAATGACCTTTCTTAATGTCAATGTCAACATTTGGTGGATCTTGACTGTACTGAGTAGTTTTACTACACTATTATATCCACATGTGTAGAATATTCTCCATTTCTTTGACTACCTTTGGAAATTCTATCACTAGTATTAAGTGATCAAATGACTTTTTATATTGATAAAGTGTACATTTACAATGTTTTACAAGAGCAACAGCAAGCTATCTTCCTAAAGCGCAGATAAGTCTTAAATAAATCCATTCATTCCAATGTTGCCTATTTTTAGGGCATATTGTTATACACATTGTTTCCAATAAAGTGTATTTCTTTGGAAGATTGGAAGTGGATTATGCTCAGTTCTAACCACTGGAAGCTATGAAACTTTCAACTGTTTAGGTGAGAGCAGTCATTCTCCACCACTACATTTTTCCCACCTTTAGATATTAAAATAAATTAGTTTGTATAAACTGTGACTACAATAAAATTCTTCTTGGAACAACAAAAGACATTTCATTTTTCAGAAGTTCTTTTTTACCTTGGGAGTGCCTTATGAAGTAAACTGCTAATTAAAACCATCAGAAGAACATTACTGCAATCTTGTTCTTTTTTCTTAAGCACTGAGAAACATCCAAAATTATTTTTTTTATTAATATAAAGATCAATGTAAGAAATTAGGACTGATTCAGTTCTTAGCACATAGACATCTACTGCATTATGGATTTCTTGGTTCAGTAGAACATAAGTTTCCTGCAGATCTTCTGTAATATAGATGAGTATTTCATGGATGCCTTAGATACCCTAGGAACTCTACCAGGTTTTAGGTAACTGAACTAATCCCTTCATAGCTATGACAACTTCCAGTGAAAAGAAGGCCAAAACTGGAGATGAAATGTTTTCTGATGTAAAAGAAGGGAAAATGAAAGACTCAGTGACAGATTATATGCATGTTGCCCATACATATTTTTATGAATCTGTCCATGATACATACCCTCTAGTCTCCATATACTTTACATTTTTAAGCAAACAATACTGTAAGAAATGATACTGTACTCTTCCTGAGAACAAATGTTTTTCTATGGGAAATGTATTCATGATGGTGTTAATGTTATTTATTTCAAACTCTTAACACACTTCTTTGGGAGAACAGTATCACTCTCTACAGGTACTCTACATGTTATTGTCTCCTGAGGACAAAGGAAAAAACTGAGCTTCCTTAAACATAGGTTTGCAATGCCATCAAAAACACACAAGGGTATTTCACTTGATATCCACATGCTATTCTAGAGAGGTCTGGGACAATTTAGAACTATTTTGTAATGAGCCAGTCCCATGCTGGATACCACAGAACATTTCGAATGACAGCAGAAAACACTGTCTGAAAACCATCTGAACAGTTTCTCCAGTAAGGAAGATCATCTGTCGTTCCAAATACTTCTTTGGAATCTTGCCTAGGAGATGTTAACAGCTTACTGAACATGAGATATTTTTAATAAATAACAAGCACAAAGTGAACCAACATTTTTATTGATTTTTTTTTTTTCATTCAGAAAATGTGGACTGAAATAATTTTTCCCCACAGAGGTGTCTAATGCCATTTATGACTCTTTTGCACCTGTAGTTGGTGCTCAGACCTTTTGAAAGCCTTACTACAGAGCACCCAGTATAAGACACTGATGTGTGAAACTATGACTTCATGTTGTCTGCTTTTTTGCTTGTGTATGTATCAAGGTTGATTGTTATGAAATCTGTTTTCACATAGAATTACATATTGAGTTAAAATGCTGATAAGTTTCAGAGATAAGCGCGCGTGTGCATCTGTAAACACAGGCATCTGCACTAATACTTATAAAAGATCAAAACTCCCTAAACCCTAGATTTTTAATGAGCCTGCAAGTGAAGTCTGTTCCACAATTTTACAGTTATTCAACAGTATGAACAAGAAGTTTCTGCATCAAAACTTCTAATCACAACACACGAAACAAAGAAGGATAATGGCCTCAAGCACCAGGTTTGTATGACAAAAGAATATAACCACTGTCTGAAATGAACCTAAATCCTTATCAATAGGACAATGAATGAAATAAAGTACAAGCAGTGTAACAAACCATCTTTCTAAATTTAATTTCAAATTAATTTTTTTCTAAAGTAAAAAACCACAAAGTAATCACCTCTGGGTTTTATTTTAGAGAATAAATTGAAGAGGGAAAAAACCAAACCAGACAGTGATTACTGAAAAAAGACATGTCTGGCTATTATAAAAATGTTTCATTAGGAAGTCTTCATATGAAAATATATGGAATTATACCTGACATTTTCATAGTAGTCAATATGAATAATAAGATGATAGCTTTCATTGTGTAAAAGAACCAGTGACAGATATCTGTGAAAACTTTAGACTTCTCATGTGATGAAAAGATTAAAAAAAAATAAAATAAAAAGCAATGGACACGCAGAGCAGTGCATAGGAGACAATTAAACACACAAATATCTGAAATATCCTAGGCACATAAACAGGATATACAGACCTATGTTTACAGAATCCCAGAGGGATAACACGTCTGAGGTTGGAGGTGATCATCTAGCCCAATTTCCTTGATTAAGCAGGACCATATAGAGTTATAACCAGATGAATTTTGCATATATCCAAAGATAGAGACTGAAAATTCTTTCTAGGAAATCTGTTCCAGTGTTTGACCACCCTCACAGAGAGAGAGAAAATAAGTGTTTTCTTGTATGTGCAGCTACCAACAGGCTTAGTGGAAAATGCTGAGAATGCATTTCTTTTTGTGTGTTCTTCAAGGAATGAGAAATACACTAACTGTGGCTTTGATAGAGAAAAGAGTAACTGCATAATATTTGCTTATTGTGGTACTTCAAACATTAGAGGCTTATGAATCATGAAAAGAGAACATGAAGAAGGAAAAGTATAGACTAGAAATGTCTCTATTTCATGCACTAGATATTTGGGGGCTAAAATTAGCCCACATTTTATTCTACATAGGCAGTTAAAACTATAGAAAGTTTGGATGAGAACAGTCCCAGTTTTTCACAGATATATGTCAGTATGAAAAGAACTTGCTAGTTAATATGCCCAATACTACAAAGGTACAATATTAAATATTTACATACTCTCCCCCCTGCCTCCCATATTTCCTTACTTTAAATCAAGGGAAGTTTGCTTTCTTGTCTGTGTAGTCCCAAGAACCTGTGCTTCATATAACTGTATATACAACCTCTTGAAGAAGGACATTCAGAGTTGAGGAGTTTTGTCTTCCTAAGTCACTGTTAATATGTATAGGAACCCAGCTCTCCAGGGGAGGGCTAAACATCTGCCTGACTACTGGCAGTAGTAAATGAATTCCTTGTTTTCTTTTGCTTGCTTGCATGGTTTTGCTTTACCTATTGAACTGTCTTCATCTCAATTCATTATTTTTTCACTTTTACCCTTCAGATCCTCCCCCCCATGCCACTGGGAAGGACTGAGCAAGTGGCAGGGCAAGGGTTTTTTGCCAGATGGAGTTATAGCATGGCATGGTGTCATTTGGCTTCAGCATCAGGGAGGAGTGTACGTGCCTCGCATTACAGACTACAATTGTGCTACAATTAAAAACCCTGGTGATACCCATTAAGAGTCTTTTTTAGGTGAGCTTTCTGTAGACACAGTTTTCTTCTTTCTTTAAAGTATTCTTACTGAAAAGATTTCCTATTGAAATCTGTCATCTACTAAAAGTGAAAAATTCCAACGTGATGCCCACATAACAAGAAAAATATGCTCTACAGAACATAATTTGCTTTAAATGTACACCAAGAATAGAAGACTAAATTATTTTAAATTAAAGCATCTTAATATTTTACTAAAATTGGCAATTTTCCAAATGTCATGTTTTTCTTTCCACATTGTGCTCAGATTGCAAGAAACCTGTGTGATCTTTTGAGGCTAGCAGGAGCATTACAGACTATTTATTTATAATACTCAACACAGTCTGTCCCGTGTTACGAAAAGAATAGGGAAAATAAAGGAAAATTGATTTTAACCACAGGCAACAGAGAAAATAGATGAATTTTTCATAGATTAAATAGCCATCAACTATAATTGCGGTAAGCCCCAGAGAGTGTTTTCTTCTAAAAAAATGAAAAAAAGTCTGAAAGTTAGAAAGATGCACAAATGTTCTAACAATTACCTTGCTGTATTCAGCATTGGTGCAGCCCCACAATTTAAGAAAGATATTAAGGTCCTTGAATGAATCCAGAGGAGGGTAAGAAAGCTGGTGAAAGAGCTTAAAGTAATGTCCCATGAGGAACAGCTGAGAACTCTGTTTTTGTTTAGTTTGGAGAAAAGAAGGCTGAAAGATATCATGGCTCTCTATAGTTTCCAGAGGAGGGGAAGTGGAGAGGGAGGTGCTGATGTCCTCCCCCTGGTATCTGGTGAATAGACACTCCCAATTGTCTTTGGTTCAAAGATGCATGAAGATGGTTCACAGATGCACTAAGAGATATTCGACTGAACAAGCTTCATAGAGAAGTGGTTGATGTCCCAGACTTGTCAGTGTTTAAGACAGCACCTTTAACAATGTGTTTTAACATTTCTTCAGCCCTGATGTGGTCAGAGAATTGGCCTATTTTAGGTCCCTTCCAACTGAAATTTTATCTATTCTATTCTATTCTATTCTATTCTATTCTATTCTATTCTATTCTATTCTATTCTATTCTATTCCATTCCATTCCATTCCATTCCATTCCATTCCATTCCATTCCATTCTATAATATCAGTGTTCTTGAATATCTAAAGGGAAGGCCATAAAATGCATTAACAACATAAAAATATTGCTTAATATTAATTAAAACAGATACCTTCTCAAGGTCATCATACTCATGCCAGCTCACTTCCATGGAGAAGAAAAGTCATATTTTACAGAGGGTTTTTTTCAAAGCAGCATTCTAAAAAACACACAGCGAAAGTATTTGTCATTATTCATCCATCATGCACTGGCAATACTGAGTCCTGTTAGAATTTTGCAAAAAATGTAATTAATATATAGAGGCATAATAAAATTTCAGCTAAAAGTACTCAGAAGTCACTGCACAAGTTCTTGAAAAGATTAACTTCCCTATTTACATGGTACTTTGAAAATAACACAGTCAAGAAGTGCTGTGCCACATTTTTCAGAAAATAAAAATAATTTAGATGTTGCTATTTAATAACATCTTTGTACTTCTTTAGACATATTAAGGGAAAAGCTATATTTTGTTCTGGTTTTTACATGATAAGTGGATTATCTGATGTAACAATTTGGTTTGATTGTCCTAGAGCTATTTAGAATTTATAACATTATCTGCATTTTTCTACTTTGTTCATGAAGTCCAACAGAGGAAATAAAAAGCTGTTTTCATTTTTATTTTGCTTTTTGAACAAAGTTAAAAACCAAAACTGTTTGACATAAGCTTTTGCATTGCTACCAAGCTGAGAAAACCACAGAGAATTTTGCCTTTCAGAATATATAAAAAAATTTACACAATCTCAGTTTTAAACTAAAAGTAGAGAGATTTAAATAAGGTGTTGTGTAGAATTTCCTTATTCAGAGGATAGTGAAGGCACTGGAACAGGTTTCCCAAAGAGGTTGTGGGTGCTCCCCCTCTGGAAGTATTCAAGGATAGGACTCTGGGCAACCTGATCCAGTGGGTGGCATCCCTGCCTATGGAATTGGGGTTGGAAGTAGAGGAGTTTTAAGCTGGCTTCCACCACAAGTCATTCTATGATTGTATGAAGTGTTGACTCATTCATATTTACTCTGATGTCATATTTCTTAGCCCAGTAAGTGACGTAAAGTCAAATCTCCAAACATCACAAACTACTGTGCATCTCTTTTGGTCCCAAGAATATTCTTATTGAAGAAAATAATGCAGTTTTGAAAGACATACTAAGTGGAATCCCATTGAGATCAACCCATGCCAGCTGTGCTGTAATAACCACCCTTGTGACAGCGTACTTGGAACAGAAATTGAGTTTACCCGGCTTGCAGAATATGCAAAACTAAGTTGATTAGTGTTAAAATAAACTTTAAAAAATACACTAAGATCCAAAATCAGCAAAATAACTTTCTGTCACAATAGTTGAAGTGTTTTACTTAGCAGGAAGCTCACAGATGCAAAATATTGAATAGCTGAAGCAGCAGCTTCAGTCCCACTTTTAAAACTTTATTTATTGCCAAAGTGAATAATTTTTTCAACCCTGAGGAAAAAAATACAGAAAATACCACTAGAACAAACATTTGCATAATGCTGAGATTGTCATTTAAAGCTTCACCTTTTAACTTTACTCAATTGCCTATCAGTTACCTCAAGCTGAAAGAGATTTGAAATTCTAACCTGGACAAATTCAGGGAAAAAATCTTGTCAGGTAAGCTCCAAGAGCATTGGCCATTTCTTGCTATGATTGGTTCTTTTGTGAATTTTTGTGTTGCTTTTAGTTTCCACTGACGCATTTCACAAGACTAAGAAAGAAACAGGTATAGTGTCTAGAATGCAGAAAAAGTTATTTTTTGATACATAACAAATTTGCATTTAATACATAGAGTTGTTTAAAAAACAAAACAAACAAGCCATCTGGGATTATTTTTTTGTCATGTGCATAGCTTGAAATTGCAGTAGACCCTCTGTCTTACATCCTAAGCAGACCCCATCTGTAAAACTGAATGGATACTGAATTTGGAATTTGTTTTATTTCAGTGGAATTTTGGTTACTAGTTTAAAAAAAAAAGGAAATTATAAAAAGAGGAAAAAAAAAAGGAAAAAATACAGTCTTGCTGGTTTTCTTTGCTGAAAAAAGGGGTTATCCTCCTAAGGAGACATCATAATGGGTAACAGCCACAATATTAATTCCTACTGGCAACAAAAAGACCAGTATTTTTCTGTGGGTATTAAAAAAAAACTAAGAAAAATATCAAATAAAATCTGCTATGGAATTTCTTTCAAAATCTAAACAGATACTTTTGAAAATTATTTATGATTAAAATACTGTTACAAAATAAGAGCTGTAATAAAAGAATTAGAAAATATAACAAGTATTAGCTTTTTTTTTTTCTGAACATTTTAGAGTAAGCAGAGTACCATCATATTTGCATTATAAAATGTAAGAATTCTTTAAAAAGTATATATATTAAAAAGCTACATTGATATATACATGTGTCATGTTATTTTAGGTTTGCAAACATAATAATAATGGAAATTCCTGATCACATTGGGGGAAGCATAGCTCAATAAATACTTTACAAAAAGCCACTATAAATACATTATTAACATGACAGTCTGTCAATATTTTATTTCTTTTAACATAAGAACTTAAAAAAAAAGAACACTAAAAAGCTGGGGATATTTAAAAAAAGTTTTCATTAAGAAAGTTCAACAACAGTAATGTCTCAGAACTCTTGCTTTTTTTAGTAAGAAATAAATACAGAATTTTTTGTGATTTCATTTTGGTATATCAAAACTGATCACAGATATTGAATAGCATATTTTTGAAGGAAAAACAGCCATGAAGTCCAGGGTCTCCTTTCAACAGCAGAAGTTCCTCCAGGTTGTACATACTTCCTAAACTTGGTACAAAAGAAGACATATTTACTGGGAAAATGAAGAGAGCACATTTTGAATTACTGAGTTATGATTTAATTACCTTCTCTTGTTCTATGCAAAGAGGATTCATACACCTGTGAAATATTTTTCATTTTATCCTACTCTCTCCATGTCACTGTAACTCACACTTTATTTAAGAATAAATTAATTTGGTAGTCACAGCCAGCTGCATCCCTGAAACAACTTTCTTTTCTCTATCAGAGGATGTTGTGGCATCTCTCCTTGCAGCCTCAGAATTTAAGGTCACTTTCCTGATCCCCTGCTTAAAGCAGCAGTTTAAGCAGCCTGTTACAGCTGAAAGGCGCTTTGGGAAGATGTCATCTCTGACGCTTTTTGCAGCAAAAGCTACATGGCAAGACAGTAATTCCATATCTTCTCTTTCAGGTTAAAGTCAAAAGAGCTTAAATCATCACCTTCATAGCCACCTCCATAAAGGTACTGAAGAACATATATCAGTCATAGCCCTCGGAGCTCATTAACTACCACTTTTCAAATTCACGAGTACCAAAGTCTTATTGTTTAATCATCAAACATATCAAATATTAACAAAAATTGGCTTGTTACTTAGTATACAACCTTGGGGAACATTAAGTATGGATTCATTAAATTTGGGCTGCTATATAAAAGCATTTTGGCTGAAATTAATTTGTCTTTATGAATTGATTCTGTTTGCCAAAAAATAGCCAAGTAGTGCAATTTGAGCATAATCTCCTTTGTTCTGCGTGGTCTCCAACTGCTGCTCAAGAAGCATCTTAGTGTCCCCTTGGTCCAGTATTGCAACTATAAAGTGCCTTAGAGTACATGAACTCAGAATAGATGCCCATGTTTAAGCAACTGTAGCCTGTCCTAAATGCTTGCAACAATAATTTCTGAAGTAAAAGTCACTTGACTCAATTAAGACATGTGCCTTCAGATTCAATTAAATGGCTTTAAAGAGCCAATATCTCATCACAAAGGAAATTCAGATAGCTATTGCAAATATATCTACAGGACAACTAATAGAGTCTGGAGATCTTTTCAGCTGACCAGATGCAGTGTTTGCTTTAAGATGTGACAATTAAAGCCTCAGTTCAGTAGCCTTTATGTATACTTCTAGTGCTCTCTAATATGTCATAGAATATGTGAAATAGCCCCACACATTTCTGGAGTGCCAGATTGACAGGTTAGATGAACACTTCCAGAGCAAACTGATAGAATAAGCCAGTTTCTGTCAATTATGAAGAAGTCATGAGTAAGATTCTTATCTTGTAATTTCTCATCTACATAATTTCCTAACTATTTCTTGTCTAGAAATATAAAGAATGCCAAAAGAATGAAGAGCTGCAATGTTAATCAATGTAATCCAAATGGTAGGATAAAAAAATAAACTGTGTAAATTCCTTTGAGGTTTAATTTTTTTAACATACTAAGGTAGTGCTAGGGGACACAAAATAAAGCAGCTTGCAAATTACTTTGCTTTGTAAAAGTATTAGGGGCTTCTTGAAGAAGTGATAAATGTGTGACTTGAGTGATCACATGTTTGGTAGCATCTCTGGACTTTGGTGAGTATTCTTGAAGATTGCAGAGTTATTTGCAGAATTGTTACCTGTCAAGCATTTCTGAAGAGAAAGAAGACTAGGTAAGGCTCTCTTCATCCAGTGGTTGGCACAGAACTAGTCCTTCTTTAAAGCTTGTATACCCCTGACTAATTTTCTTTTTTTGTTCCTTACAATTTTCAACAAATCAAACAGACTTTCAAACTATATATCTTTGGCTAATTATACTTAACATACGTCATGCTCTCTTGTTTTCATATGCTATTACTAGTTCTTAGGAGGGGGCTTTTTTTTTTTGTGGGTTTTTTTCTTTGATTTATTGTGTGGGTTTTTTTTTTTTTTTTTGGTTGGGTTTTGTTTGTTTGTTTGTTTGTTTGCTTTTTCTTAGGGGGTAGAAGTCTTTAACCTTTTAATAATGGAATTAACACATATCTCACATTCAAAACCAAACAATTAAGCTAGTTTAGCCTTCTAAACATGTGAAGTGGATGCCGTCTTTCATTTAATGGGAGATTTTTTGACTGATGATTTTGCTTACAACAAACTACTCTTGTGCAAGACCAAAAGTCTGATGCCGTGAACTAATTCCGCTAAACTGACAGTAAAGGAAGAATATGTAAGAATGATAGCTTAACTATAGCTCTTTGTATACTAACTGAATAGGTGTTATTCATGTAATGAAAAGGTAGTAATCCAAATATGATACAGAAATCATCATGCCAACAACAAAAGCCTACAAGTATGTAATTTGCAATTTTCTCTTTTTCTACTAGGTATCCTATCACAGAAATAAATGACATTTACTTAACAGACATTTACTTACTTTTTTTGAACTGTATTATATTGGTCATTTCTAACTCCGAATGTTTCCCAAAAAAGACTCAAACCCTGCTGATTTTCACTCCTTTGTTCTTCCTTTGTCCTTGATAATCACTAACGATTCAGGGACTGATTCCGTTAATTCCTTAAATACTCTAGAGCAAACAGACCCAGGCTCCCTCAACTTTTGCATAGTGTTCTTTCATCCAATTCCCATAGCTAGCCTACAATCCTAATCTATTCACTCTAATAGATATTGAAATTAACAATGTTCAAATATGAGCTTTATATTGTGTCCATTTAGATGTGTGTTATCTAATATGTTGGAGAGCTGGATTGAGTATAGAGGGAGGAAAGCAGTAACTGTCTATTCAATCTGAAGAAGATCTCATGAACCAATTACTGGGTGTATGCTCTTCTTTTTTTATGTATGGAGAATGTTGAAATCTTGATTGAGTTGTCACACAGAAGCAACTGCTAACTTTTGCAGCACTCTTGGTTATGACACAAGATCTGACTCTCAGTGTAGTATTGTGCTGTGTTTTGGCTGGGATAAAGTTAATTTTCTTTATAGTAGCTGGTATGGGGTTATCATTTGGATTTGTGCTGGAAACAGTGTTCATGATATAGGGGTGGTTTGGTTATTGCTGAGCAGCGCTTACACAGAGTCAAGGCCTTTTCTGCTTCTCACACCACTCTACCAGAGAATAAGCTGGGGGTACACAAGAAGGTGGGAGGGCGGGGACACAGCTGGAACAGCTAGCCCATCTGCCCAAGGGTTATTTCACACTATATGACATCATACTTAGCATATAAATCTGGGAGGAAAAAAGGAAGAAGGGGGACATTTGAAGTTAAGGCATTTTGTCTTCCCAAGTCATCTTCATCCTGCTTTCCCGGATATTGCTGAACACCTGCCTGCCCATGAGCAGGGGTGAATGAATTCCTATTTTTGCTTTGCTTGCATACTTGACTTTTGATTTGCCTGTTAAACTAACTGTCTTTATCTCAAGCCATGAGTTTTCTCACTTTTACCTGTTCAACTGTCTCTCCAGTTCCCCTGGAGAGGGAATTGAGTGAGTGGCTGTGTTGTGCTTAATTTCTACCCAGTGTTAAACCTTAACATAGCATAGCGTGTGTTCAACAGGATGGAATAATCACATCCCTTGTTCTGTTGACCACATGGTTGTTCATGAATTCCAGGATATGGTTTGCCTTCATGCTGGAAGAGGTCATGCTCAGATCAACTGAACTCCTAGCTAATCACACCCCAGTTTGTTCTGCTGGTTTGGATTAGTCCGACTCAGAATTTCCCATTTGTCTTTCTGAAGTTTAATCCAAGCCTCCTTGGTACATCTTGCAGCTTGTTGAGCTATGTCTATGTTCTGACTTTTTAGTGCATCTACCACTCCCTAAAGGCTGGAATCATCTGTGGTGAGGTGCATTTGATCCCACCATTCAGATAGTTTTGAAAGAGAGTGAATTTCTTTGAACATAATATAAACCTTGAGGTACCTCTATTCAAAATATCTGACAGTAAGAATCTGTTATTTATGACTGCCAGGACAGTTTACTCAGTTTTCATTCATTGTGTAGTCCATTTTTCCAGTCCATATTTTACCAGCTTCAACCAGAATGCTAAGAGAGATCTTGTCAATTATCCTGTAAAATTTGAGGTAGATGGATGTCCACCGCTCTCCTCCCTTCACTGAGAAAACTATTATATGAGAGAAACAACAGGCTGGTTAAGTACAACTTAACTTGAAAACTCTAGCCCTTTCAAGATCTCCTTCCTGTCTTTCACATCTGTGGAAATATCTTCCATCTGGACTAGTTCCACGATTATCCCAGTTACTGACATGAGGCTATCTGGTTTCTAGTTTTCTGAGTTTTTCTTTTTCCTTTAGATGGATGCAATATTTTTGCCATTTCAGACACTTGGGACCTTCCCTTAATCTCTATGATTTTTAAAAATATAAAAGAGAACCGCCTCACAATGTTGAATTCCAGAGGTCCTCGGATGCATCCAGTCCGTTGATGTGTACATATCCGATGTGCACAGGTGATCCTGAGCTCGACCCTCCCCTGCTGTTGGTGCTCCACTCTTTGGATCTCTTCATTTTCTTGACATTAAAATCTCAGGAGCTAACCTTTAAAGACCTAGATAAAGACAGCATTGAGTACCCCAGCCTTCTCAGTGTTGCTTGTAACTAATTTTCCAGCCCCCTTCAGCAGCAGTCTTCTGTTTCCCTTGTGCTTCTACCAGCTACTAACATAAGGACAGAAGTATCTCTTGCTTGAGTTTGAGCTCCAGCTGAGCTTTTGGTTTCCTAACTGACTCTGCATACTAAGGAAATATTTTTGTATCCCTCTTTGGATGTCTATCCATCATTCCTTATCTCATATACTTATTCTTTCCAGATTTAATCTGCTAATTTTTTGTTATCAAAAAGGCTGGTGTGATACTTTGAGCTTGGCTGAATGCCAGGTGTCTACCAAACTGCTCTATCACTCTATCTCCTGAGCTGGACACGTGAGGGAAAGTATAATGAAGGCTTGTGGATTAAAAGAAGGACAGGGAGAGATCACTCACAAATTACTCAAACCAGACATGCCTTAGGGAAATTAATTTGGTTTATTTCCAATCAAATCAGAGTAGGGTAACAAGAAATAGTAGGAAAAAAAATCTTAAAATACTTTCACCTAGCTGAACCCTCCTTCCCAGGCTCAATTTCATTCCTGATTTCTATACCTACATCTCTCCCCAAGCAGCATGGTGGGAAGAGGAATTGTAGTCATTTCATCACGTTTCTACAATTCCTTCCTCATCACATTCTGTTCCCTGCTTTAGTGTGGGATCCCTCCCAAAGGAGACGGTCAACCATGACTATCTTCACAGTGATTACTTCCCACAGGTTGAATTTCTTTACAAACTTCTTCAGCATGGGAACTTTCCATAGGGTGCAGTCTTTCAGAAGCAGATTGCTCCAGCATGTGTCCCTCCCACACAGGTCACAGGTCCTTTCAGCAGCCTGCTATAGAGTGGGCTTCCATAGGGTCACAGCCTACTTCAACAGTGGAGCATCCACACTGGACATGGGGAAAACTTCTATCAGCTTCTGACAGGAGGCACACCTATAGCCCCCCCACTACCAAACCCTTGCCACACAAACCCAATGCATCTGTTTTCTTGGCATGCCATGGGAATAGATCACACCTGTGCTTTCAGAATGATGTCCTGAAAATCTCAAAGCACTTCTGAGGTCCTTTTTGTTCCTGTAGACAAGCTCTGTTTAGACTATTCCTGATGCTTCCCTGAAGAACCTGAAGCTGAAGTCTACTCTCCTGAAGTCAGTGATCTTTATTACTTTACTTGTCTTTCTAATGTCCCTCCAGCTCTTACCTCTAAAACTGTAGGGTTACTGCAGACAAAGTTTCCACTTATAGACCCATTTCCCAAGGGTTCTTGGCTAGTTGCAATCAGTGACTCCAAAAAGGCACCAATCCTTATTGCCATACTTGACAAGTGTCAAGAATATGTCCAGTAATCTGCCAGATAACCCCCATTTGCTCAAAGTGCTATCTTGCACAGTACACAATCTGTCCTTCTCTTTCATGCCTCCTTTCTATATACTGAAATCTTCTTTTCACTGTCTTTTATTTTATTTCTTTTTTTTTTAATGCTTCTGCATAGCGGGAGCTGATTTCATGGTCATATCTTTCTGATAAAATCCTTACACGCTCAACCTATTCCTTTATAGTAATATTCAATCATGTCTTTATTTTCAGTGTTGTATGATTCCTTTTTAAAACATTTTAAAGTCATTACAGAGCGCATTATAGAGCCATTATGTTATTTCAGTATGCCTCATAGCTTTCCTCAGCAATAGGATATTTTGCTAGTAATTCTTTTGTCTTATTTTGCGCTCCCACCTTTGCTTTCCTGCATAATAATACTTATTCACCTTTTTTATTATTACTCTTACCCTTATTTACTTCCAGCTTGAGATATTCAATAATTTATCTCTTTTGATCAAAAATTTAAAAAAAAAGGTAGTTTATCTCATAGAACTTTTTCCATTTTATGAATCTAAGCATTTTTCAAGAAACATTTAGACTGTGTGTTCAGATTAAATTTTCTTTCCAGCACATAACCAGATATTTTAATTTCTTTCCACCTGCATGTCATATTTTAGATTCATGAAGTAAAAAAAAAAAATTAGCATGGAAAAAAAAAGGCTTTTATCAATATGACCCAGGGTTTACTCCCATCTAAAAAAATTAAATTAATGTTTACATACTGTACTGAGCCAAATAAACTGACTGATCTAGTCATGCTATAGCTCTTTTCATCATCAAAGGGATTGATTAATTTCAAGAGATATCCGATAGAGGTCAAAGAAGCAATGCATTGCACTTTATTTTTCTCTGACTATCTTAAATAATGAAACATTATATCCTTGTTTCAAAGCGTATGTCAGAGACCAAATTTACCTCTTAAAACCTGAAAATAGATTAGCAGATTTTTTGTTCTTTTGGACACCGAAATAACTTTGTAAGTTCCAAAGACATGGGAAACACTCAAATTGGAAGAAAAAAAGGAGGATATTTTCCTTATAGTGTCAATTAGTGACCAGCTTCTCTAGTATTATAGCACTGTGTTTGCCTGAAAATTACATGTTTAAAAAGGAACTCTGCAAACTGAAGAAAACTTACTTACATTGCCAAAACCAGAACAACTAAGTCATAGAGCTTGAGAAAAGTTTACCCTGGGGCAGCTCCATCTTTGTTTTTTTTTTCTATAGGATACAGTGAGTCTTACATAGAAGTCCTCTAGTGGAATTAGGGAAGATGATATATCAAGTTGACTAATTTTGTCACAGTCAGTTTCTGGTATTAAGGATTTGATTTAGATTTTATTCAAACATAGGTATTTATAAGTGATCCAGGTGCCTGAACTCCTAAAACAGTCACAATGTACACACACAGTCCCTGTTTTCACCTCTGTCAAAATTGAGGAGCTAGTCACCCCACTGTAAACAAATCATGTCCCTGTTCAGTAACCTGAACATTAGCATCTTTTTCAGTCCTCTATCTGTATAAGGCATTGTGAAGAAGGTTGCAGATATAAAGGACCTGTAGCGTTTTGGAAAGGCAGCTAGATGCCTAGCATAATATGCCAGAGCATTTTGAATATCTCTTGAGATTGATGTTTAGTTGAATGAACTAAGTCTGTAGCTTTGATCTATTAAAGTTACCAGTAAAAATAAAAACAGAACCCCACAACAAAACCCCTCACCTCCACTACTTCAAAGAAAACAAACTGTTTCTACTTTTTAAGTCATATAAATATTCATGTCTGAAGGCAGAAAATGCAAACATTTTTTCTCATAGAAATTTATTTAAATAATAGAGATGACTGTGTTCTCATTGTTCACACACATATGTCCACCTACACAGATTCACTTTTTTTCTTCTGTCTAACAAGAGAGATCTTGCATTTCACCATCCTGTGTATAAGGGACAAGTTACTGAAAATATGGTTATCTTTCCTACCTGCAATGAGGTAAGATGTCTATCCTGACATTTTAATTGAAATGCAGACAGGAGATTGCTGTTATGCGCATTGTTCCATGTATAGTTTCCAGAGTAGAAGGCAATACAATAAATTTCAGTCCATTATTTTTCCCCCTAACTCAATATTAATTTTGAAGACAAGTGCAGTTCATTGTTAATCTTTTAATCTGGCAATTAAAAAAAAAATTGAGTACAGCTATTAAGAAAAGTGGTTTATGAGGTTTACTAATATCTATAAAAGCACACACATTTATATTCATGTACATAATGTCTTCAACTAAATATAAAACTTCTGATACTCTAATGTTTATGAGCTAATTCACTTTCCAAGTAAGAAGATAATGATCAGTCTACAAAACTCCAGAAAAATCATGATAATGAAGTGAAAAAAAAAGTAATCACATTTTTTTCTGTATTGCATTAGACCAGAATTAAAATTTTATTTTTTTAGTCACAAATTATTTAAAAATATATTTTTTAACCACTACGTGTAGTTTATCCCATCTTCCAGACTTGTAGATCAAGATACTTATATGGTATTTTAAGATAAATTAAATAGTCATACTCCCAGAACAGTGAATGATACATATTTAAAATAAATATATTCTTGATTTTAAGACAGCTCAACCAGCTGGGTCTTCCAAAGACAGTTCAACAAACAACCAGATGTAAGATTCTTTTTCCTCTGAGAAAATCAAGTTAATTCCTTAGTGAATAAAAACTACACACTCTTACACTTCAATTTAAACTGATGATGGCTACTGCTATTTCTTAGTAATAAAAAAAAAAAAAAATCAGAGATAAAACAATAACTATTACATCATTATGTTTCTATAGCTACTTTGGTTGTTGACATTATTGATATTGTGCTTAGTTAAGATTGGAAGATCTTGATCTTCCTGTATAGAAATATATAAAGATTTAACCATCGTAATTTTCTTTACCCTTAATAGAGGCAAAAATTACTTCTGTCAGAATCTATATTCTCCTATCAGATGCAGCAGAAACAGCAGTCCAGCAGCACCCAGTTGTGGAGACGAGCAATAAATAAATCTTTTCCAGGTAGTCTGAAAATTTTAATGTCATACAAACTTAGATGTTCAGTCTAAATTACCAAGTTCAAGTGTTTAGGAGTAAAGTTACAGCAAAATGTCAATGATAATTGGAGTCAGGGAGAAAATACCAAAGTCACAAAAAGGTGTGTTTCAAATAAGAATGACTTTAGCATGCTTAACCCTGACAAGGTACAAATTAATATTTTCTAGAAGTCCCGAGCTGATCACAACTGCAACATACACCTACATGGATTATTACAGTAATGGCTT
The DNA here is from genome assembly GCF_027477595.1 of Haemorhous mexicanus. Classification (NCBI taxonomy): domain Eukaryota; kingdom Metazoa; phylum Chordata; class Aves; order Passeriformes; family Fringillidae; genus Haemorhous; species Haemorhous mexicanus. The sequence continues at coordinate 74,705,479 of NC_082342.1, read as the reverse complement.
TTCTACCAACCCCATTTAACAATAACTTTGAAGCCCACTGAGTAGAAGACATGGGTTCTCATCTGCTTGTAACTGAAAGGAACACAAGCTGCAGTTCCTGTTTCCCAGGTGAGCGCATGAGTCGCTAAAATAAAAGCAGGAATGACTGCAAGAAGAAGTACTCAGTCCCCATTTCACTGGCTGAAGTGGGTCCCTTACGAGAAGAGAAGAAAAAGGTGCTGGATGCTGCAAACCTAATGGCCAGACTTTTTCTAAACCAATCCAAATACAACACACTTTATTCTAATGATGAGCAGACAAAGTTTGCAAGAAAAAAAGGTATTTTACTGGGCTCTACAGATTGCATCAAAATGAGAACATCGGATTTATAGTCACATATTTGAAAACACTTTTTGAATTACAGTCAGTAAGAAAAAAGATATTCTAAATAGAGTTTATTTGCAGTCCAAATGTCTGCTAGATATCTGCCATGATAAATAGGTATTAAATTTGTTTGGGTTTTTTTTATTTTGTTTTATTTGAATCCAATATTAAATTCATTAAGAGGTACGTGATATTTTAGTACTTTAATTTAAATGCATTTGAATACTAGCTTTTAAATCCCAAAATTATAAACTGTGAGTCTCAAGTTCAATTGATAAGTGATGTGTTTCATCCTCCTGATTCTGGTTTATGCTTTAAAAATCTAGTATTTTTTCAAAGTTACATTTTTAGCAATTTTTTTTAAGCTGTCTTTTTCAAGTATGTTTCATGAATGACAGTAATTTAATCTTGTAGGAGCCTTCCTTCTGGTAATTTAAAATCATTAGCTAAAACAGCTTCTAGATTAGCAAAGAGAGATGTAGATAAGCAGTTAGCAAAATATATCCATTTCCACTTCCAGCCCACTCTTCTCCCTGAAACACAGGGCCTTTCACAAGTTAATGTAATACACTGTTGTGCTAATTATTTTGGAAAAATAAAAAGAAAAGGAGATAGTCAAGCAATACAAGGTAGTTTTATATTATGTCAGTCAGGTCTTATTCTACTACTCTAAATATAGTTAACCTTCCCTATGTATTTGTCAGGATGTTTTCTTAGGGACACTGTTTTATATTTATTAGTAACTGGCAACTATACTTGCATTAATTTCCTGTGATGAAGAGTTAAAACTGTTCTTTCTGATCTGAACTAATGCATAGCAATTTCCAATCTATATTTTTCTGCAAAGTTATTACAAAAATAACAAAAATTAAAATTGCAACAAACAAATTGCAACAAAGTTGGCAAGTGACATTGCTGAAAGAGACTGGGGAGCTTGAACCTTTCTTTAAAGAAAAAGCAAATGGGTAATTGAGATTACAGGCTTTTATAAAAAGGCAGTAGATTTTCCTTTTTTCAAATGCTCCAAAATAACTTTCTTGAAATTCTTTCACTGTAAGGACAGTAGCAGTCTCCAGTGACATGTTCTGTGGTAAGAATGGATGCTAATAATAAGTGGATTCTGTAGACGAGTTTGGATCTCTTCGCATTCTATTTTGTACTCACAGTTTAGCGAAGAATCTCTGTGGAATACTAGTCAGAGGTGCAAAGAATGGAAGGTAGGTTGTTTTAACATAGTATCCCTTTAGGCTTCAAGTGAACTTCAGGAAAGCATTTATTTTCCATTATTTGCTTACTCTGAAAAAAGACTGTCAATTTTATTTCTGATTGAGAAAACAAAAACAGAGTTAGTGTGCTCTGCATTTTCTGATTCAGACTGTTTTCTGCATATGTATTATTTCTTAAATACATGATTAACATTAGGTCTGTGCTTTACATAGGCATATCTTTTCAATTGAACTTGTTTTTACCCTTTGTAAAGATACATCTAGGATTTTTGTATAAGGCCTCATCTGCAATTGTGGAAATCTTAAGTAGAAAATGACAGCTCATGGAGGAGGTTGAAATATAGTTGTTTTCAAAAACAGTTTTATTGATGATCACAGTTGCACTGTTTTAATTGATAGGACTGTAAACCAGGGCTACCCCAGGCTGGAAGGGGTAGGATTGATAGAGTTGTACAAACCCCTGAGGGAAATGCGGAGGAAGGGGAAGCAGGAAGGAACAAAGAGAGTAGGCAAACAGACATAAGAAGGTATAAAGGGACTGGCTGCATGCCAGCAAAGCAGTGCACTTCTCTGGCAGAGTCCTGTTCCTTATCACTGTCCTGTCTTCTTGTATCTTCTTTTTAAAACTTCTAACTCTGTGTGTTCTCACTCTCTAACCCTGTGTATGTGCACTGCAAGTACCAGCTGCCAGGCACAGGTGAGACCCGTGTGTGTGAGGGTTGGTTGCCTGCAGTGTCAGACACCAGAGTTAGTGGGGTCTGACACCTAGGTCAGGAGTTTGGACAGGCCATAGCTCTCTGAATCTAGAGAGGGCCATACTGAATTTGTGCCCACAGAGCCAGCTACTGAACAATGGGTGTGAATGGGTCTGATGGCAGCTACCCTTATTGTATCCTGTGACTGTGGCTCTTGCCTTTGCTGATCTCTTTTTTATCCTCACAATATTACAGAAAAAATACCTATTTTATCCAGCACCTGATGACTAAGTGTCTCGCAAAAAGAATAAATATTAGTTATAATTTTTTAACTAACCTAAATATCTGGCAATTAAAATACTTAAGTGGAGGGTGGGGATAGGCAAGCAGCAGAGAGGAAGAGGGAGCCGTATAGTCTGAGCAGTGACAGGACCAGAAGTGTGCACAAACCATAGTAAAGGATGTTCCCTCTGAGCATCAGAAAAAACTCCTTTTATACAGTGAGGGTGCCTGAAAAACAGAACAAGTTGCCCAGGGATGTTGTGGATTCTCTGTTGGAAATTCCTTCTAACTTCAGCCATTCTGTGATTCTGTGATTAAATTCTGTGTTACTTCTGGCAGAGATGAATAGCTTTCATTAAAGTCTTATCAGTTTGTCTTTAAAATCCCACAATATCTATTTATAAACTACTGACTACTGCAGTAATTGAACATAATATTTCTTCAAGACATTTTCAAAATGGATATGAAGTTTCCAACAATGAAACGGACACAGTATTTTAACTTAGCACTAAAATCCTTCTCTGAGTTTAGGAAAGGAGAAATTGTCTTCTAAAAACCTGTTTTGTAAGAGCTGTCTTCTAACATAAACACTGGCAGACCTTTTCATATATTTTGAGAGACAAATCTGAAAGGTTTTTTTTCTGCATCCTTAAAAAAAGACCCTCGTTGGAAAATGCATTCAGTGAATTAATTGGCTATTAACTGATCATATCCATTTTAAAATAAGAGAGGTTTATCCAAGTCTAAAACTAAAATTTCTTAATCAGTATGGTTTCCCATTAACTCCTTATGCATATTCATAAGGACTCCAATCATATGGTTTAGAAGAGGGATTTTATGACAAGAACAAATATATAGAAACTGCATTGGCTCTTCTAGGCATTGGAATTGCATAATTATCAACAGAATCTCCAGGAGAAGCAAAATTCATCTTTGGACCAATACTAGTTATTTGGTCTTAGTGATTCTTCAAGATGTTTTATTTCAGTAATGAGACCTCTAATTCATCTCGCAAGACTTCAGAGAATAAAATACTCACTTCCTTCAGCAATAAATTGCTTCATGAAGTCAGAAGATCTACAGAGAGTTGGAATTTCAGAGATAGAAGATTTGTTAAATGTTTTGGTGTTTTAATTGCAAAACTCCCGCACACATTTGAAGTTCTGGTTCTATTTTATGTATAATGAAATTTACTGCAAATGTACTAATATTTTAAAGATAATGTGTATTGGGAAATAGCTCTCATAATCTTCCCATCTCCTTTTATTTTTAATTTTAATTTTTGGCGGTGAAGTGTTTAGCAAAAATATTAGGACCTCCAGACAATTGAAAAGGGAAGTTTAAGAAAATGGCAAAGGACAAAGCATGACCAGCAGAAATTTAAATATGCTGCTTTTGAAGAATTCTTAAAAGAACCACATACCCCCATCCACTCCAGGATGGGGCAGGATAGGTCAGGTCTCCTTTGGGAGGGACGGCTGGGCAGCCTTGACTGGCTAGGGCTGGTTGGAGCAGATTTTCTCCCCCTCCCTGTGGGCTGACATGACTGACACTGGCTGCAACACACAGCTAGACTGTGGCCAGAGCCTGGAGACACAAATGTTTTTTGGTTTTGTTTTGGTTTTTTTGGGTGTGGTGGGGCATGCAACTACCACCCTCCTGTGCTGGAATCACAGAACGTAGCTGATGATGACTATGGAAGAAGAAACACGCTCCAAAATATTCTCACTCATGCCCATTTTTTGTCCTTCACTGGTATTTGCTAGGCTGCTTTAATCTGTTCCAGGGGGGTTATTTTGCAATTACTGTTTCATCAGAATTGTTTTATTCTCGGTATACAAAAGTATGATTCACAAAAAAGCTGACATTTTCTGATATCTTTTGGGTTTAAAATATCCTTGTCTACCCTGACAAACACTTGTACACTAGCACTGTGCAGCTTAGAAAAACACATAAGCATATAATTGAGTACACTCTTGTTACTAAGGGATTGCTTAATTAAAGTCAAGCCTTAATTAGGTTTCTTCCAGATGACTCAAAAGGCCCTCATCATGGCTACTCTTATTGATCCTCGCTTAAACAAGTTGTATGATGCTTGAAGACTGTTAGTCTTGCTCTTCTGCTCCATGTTTGATACACTTTAAATTCCGTATTTGCTGTTACATATGGAAGAATAAAATAGCTTCATACTTTATTTTTATGCACATTTAGGTTTATCTTTATACACTAAACCTGGAAAGAGGATAGTTATGGAAGTGTTGATAAGTGCAGATGGAGCAGATGTATGGTGATAAGTTGTCATAACAGAAATCACAACAGGTTTAAAAGAGGTTTTTCTAGATGACAGTGTTTAAGGTAGTGGGAATTTAATAATACACACCAGGACTGGAGAGGTATGAATTGCAAGTATGGACATGCCTATGAACATGGCAAAGAAATAAGAGGAACAGCAAAGTGTAGATTAGAAAATCTCATTAGATTCTATGATTCAACCCTGTGACAGAAGAGAGAGAAAAGAGAATCTGCAATTAGAATCACAGAAACATAAAATCATAAAATTTTATACTTGGTGTTCCGTCCAGAAATTAACAAGGATGATTAGGGAAGTAGTGTTTAATTGCAAGCTTTGAAAACTGCAAATTTGGCTGCTATGAGATTTGCAACCTTGATAAAACTGTATTTCATGTACATCCACTCTGTTAGAAGACACAAAAACACAAAGGATAGAAAAATGTATCAGAAGTTGCAATGACTTGTAGTGTCACCCTTGGATATGTCAAGTTTTGATTGATTTTATATCATAGAAACATATATACATGTATAAATGGTCAACAAAGGCTTGTAAAACTACTAAATTACAGAAATATTAGGAAAGAATTAGAAAACTCTATGAAAGGAGTGCATGCTTATAAGACTATAACTCATTAAGACAGCCTAGTTCTACTGAGATGAAAATTGGAAGCACTCAGTACATAGACAAAATCCAGGCCTTATAAATTTAATGTCCATTAATCAGCAGGTAATTGAAATCAAATGCAAACTTGCTAAAATGGTGTTGAGAAAAAGAGTATTTAAATGTTTTGTCGTACTGTAATGGTATAGCCATAAACAATGCAAAAGCATTTTACAAAAATATGTGAGTAATTTTACTTACAAAAAGGCAAATGAAAACCATGTAGTTTCACTTATGAAGCATGGGAATATATATAAACAAGAAAGCAGGAGGAATTTCAAGAAGAGCAAAGAACAGGGAAAGCATAAGTCTTGCTTTGAGATTAGGTTTTGGAATATGTGGAATTCCTGCTGAGCACAGAAGAAGCACACCTCAAAAAGCAATACCAACAAAAGCATCACTGGCAGCAAATTAGATATCCTCTCTGGGAAATAGCCTAGAGACAAATGGCTGAGCAAAGGTAGAGAAGTAACAAGATAAGCTCACATTTTTTAAACTGACTTGTCTTAAAAAAGGGGTCTCAAACCTGATCATGACAAACTCTGCAGCTGAGGACTGTCATAGTCAGTAGCCCTCAATGTTGATCTTATGGTGTGGTTCTATATACTCACTGCTAAATTATGCTATTATAGCTAGACTTGTCAGTTTTTTGCATGTAACATTGGTGAAGAATAATTGGTAGGACCTGACCACTTGCATGAAGTCTGCTACCTGTAGATTCATTGAAGAATTGTTTGCTTTTTGAAAATTTTATATATGCCTCATTTGTCAATATTCTAAACACTCCCTTCTGAGCAAATTGTAATTTTCTAATCCTGTGTACACACATATACATAGTTGCTTATTTCACAGAATCATAGAATCACAGAATGATGATTTGAAAGGGACGAGGATCACCAAGTCTCACTCCTGGTCCTGTACAGGACCCGCCCCAAGAGTCATGCTATGTACCCTAGAGTATTGTCCAAATTCTTCTTAACTTCTGTCAGCTTGGTGCTGCAGACACTTTCCTGGGGAGCCTGTTCCAGTGTCCAACCACTCTCTGACTAAAGAAACTTATTTTAACATTTAACCTAAACCTTCACTGACACAACTCAAGGCCATTTCCTCCAGTCCTGTCGTTGGTCACTGCAGAGTGTCTGCCTCTCTTCTTCCTCTCATGAGGAAGCTGTAGCTTGTGATGAAGTCTCCTCTTCAGTCTCCTCTTCTCCAGGCCTCTTCTCACAGTCCAAGTGACCTCAGCTGCTCATTATACAGCTTCCCTTCAAGGCCCTTCACTACCCTTGTTGCCCTCCTTTGGACACACTCTAGCAATTTAACATCTTTCTTACATTGTGGTGCATAAAACTTTCCCCTGCACTCGAGGTGAGGCTGCCCCAGCGCAGAGCAGAGCAGGAAAGCCTCTCCCTTGGCTGGCAATGCTGTGCCTGATGCGCCGCCGGACAGAGTCGGCCCCTCTAATCTGTCAAGGTCTCTCTGCAGGTCCTCTCTGAGTCAACAACTCCTCCCAGCTTTGTATCATCCGTGACCTTGCTTAGTATTCCTTCTAGTCCTGCATCCAAGTCATTTATGAAGGTGTTGAAGAGCAGATGCCTGAGGTTGGAGCCCTGTGGAACCCCACTGGTGACAGCTCACCAGTCTGATGTCACGCCATTCACTATAACCCTTTAAACCTGACTCATGAGCCAGTTGCTCACCCATTGCATGATGTGTTTATCAGGCCTGATTGATTAGTGAGGTGTTTTACTCTGTCATAAAATTATCAGATAATGCAGTAGCGCAATAATAGCTGTGAGAGCTAATAATTCTTTATCTTATTTTCACTTGTAGTAGCAGTCACATAACTACTCCTGTCCTTTCTGGCTATCTCTGTGTACTGAATATAAGAGAAACTAAAGTTACTTTTCCTTAGATCCTTATAGATAAAAAAATCAAGTAAAATGAAATTTAGGTAGAATACTTGCTTTTCACTTAAGATACTATTTCAATTCCTGTATTTCTTAGGTTCATTTACAATGTAGAAAGTATGAAGTACTTTGAAGATAGACCAATGATGCTTCCTATGTTATTTGAAAAATATGTCCCTTTTTAATAGTAAATCTGAAGAATTCACCTTGCTGATTTAAGTCAGACTACAAATGTTTTCAGCTAAGAAATTCCTGAGGTTCTTAAATGGCCGAAGAAATTCATAATAATACCTGAAATGTACTGTCTCGTCAGAATCTTCATCATTCAATTTCTCGTGATTTTTTCAGGAATAGTTGCAATGTCCTTAAGTGTTTTAAAAATAAAGAATTGTATAAAACCAAAATACAGGAAAACAATGGTTTGGAATATTCTCCCTTTATTTCAGGGGTTGAAAATTGTGCTATATTTAAATGATATTATAAAGCAAATTTCCAAGTTTTGACCTATGTGCAAAGCTATGAAAACCTGAATCTTCCTTAACACCGCTGGTAGTAACATGTATTTTAGGCATCCTGAATAAGATTGTTAGAATGTGTCCTTGGATTTTTTCCTGAATGCATCTGATTGAATATAATCTGTTTCTGGGAAATTCTCCATAGTTTAACACTAATTTTTAACGTCTACTTAAGCTTTTTTTGTTCTTTTACAATTCTATATGCATTTGAATATCCTCTACAAATGACTTTAAATGTAACAATTTTTGGCAATTTCTGTTCTATTATATAGTAAAACCCCAAAAGAACCCAAAAGAAGACATCCACCTGCCTGGTACAGAAGCAAAAATCAGTAAAATCCGCTACCGTTGATTTCAGGAGATATGTCTTTTTAATTTGAATGTAACAGGTTTTAGATTTTGTCTGCTACACCCATCTGCATAAGCTTTTTAATTTTATCAAATTTCCAGCCATTACCACATGTACATTGTACTTTGACTTTTACTAAGTCTATTGTAATGAAACCCTTAAATGAATGTTCTCAAAACTATGCTCTCTCTTTACAGATGACATATTTATACTCTTGTCAAAATTGTATCCAGCTCTTTTCCATTTTTCATGATAATCACTTGTGTTTTCTTCTTCTAAGGACATTTGGATAAACATATTACTGTGTTTTCCATTGCAGAGTATTGTATAGTTTCTCTTCACCCTGTTCACTGCCTGTATGAATATTTCCCTGTAATGTGGGTCATAATCTTTGCTGGGCTATTTCTGCAGTCTGGACTATCCCAAAAACTCTATTACTTCTGGCTGCACACTGTCTATTATCAATATGGAAGCATCTCACTAAGGAACAAGGTAGTGTCATTTTTTCTCCTTTCATTTTCTCCTCAGGGCCTCCACTCCATTTTAATTACCATTTTTGTTGCTATTATACCTCAATTTGTGTTCTGTACAAAGCAGCTGTTCATGCTTAACAAAGATTGGCTACTCATCTTTGTTAATTTAAGGCATTGTTATTAACCACCACAGCATTACCTATTGTGTTTAATGAGGCTTGAGACAAAGCTTAGTGAAGTCAATAGCAAATTTTCTATTAGCAACAATGATGTAGAGTATAAACTTGAAGTGAATCTTTATTTTAATTTCAAATAAACATTTATTATTTACCTAACTTTTAATAACAGCAATAATTCATACAATTAATAACATCACTATTTGGGAAAATTGAACATTTTTATGAAAACTGTGATTAATTGTTTTGAGCTGCATTCTTTCCAGAATAAGAACATTAAATCTTACTTTGACACAAAAGCATAATTTTTTAGGACAGCCTATAAATGCTAATACCCTTAAAAGACAAACAAAAATTCTTCTGCAAAATGTCAGCCTGCTTGAATTTATTTCCTTCCAAACATCTTGCTAAAAACTGGGAAAATATGAAACAAGATTAATATGAGTAAGAAGACAAAAGAGTAAGATAGACCTTTACTTTTGAAATAATTGTCTGTAACTGCAATAGATGAAAGAAGTATCCAAGCTTTGGTTCAATAACCTAAGGGAGTATTTTGTTTAGTTTTGTTCCTTTGCTTCTTTGTTTATTTTACTTTTGATGGTTTTTAGGTTTGGTTGTTTCAGGGTTTTTTTCCTGCAGTATAGCTATACTGGAAAATTGAAACTCACAAACCTGATCACCTTGACCTCTATGCCTAAGAAACACCAAAAACCATAACCATAAGTGCTAGCTACCAGTATCAACTACATGAAAGGATTTCAAGTTCCTCTTTCTAACAAATAATCCTGTGTGCTACAGTAGAGGAGAAAAGCCTAATTTGCACATGAAAGCTTCTCTGCTGTCCTTGTACTTTGCATGTGTTCCCTGTTGCAAAAGATAGTATCCTGCACAATTTTGCTTTGTAAGTTTGGTATGGCTTTTTAATGAATCTTACATATAGTTTGGATTTCCCATTCAGATGGCTTTAGGCAGATGAAATTCCTGATCTATCTGGAAAGCTCAGTTGTGATCATTCAATACCATTTAAAACTAGATATTGGCTGGACAACCTTTAGAGACCAACCTGTAGCTGTAGATGGTTAGTTTTCATTTCCATTGTTAAATATGAGAAAATCAGGTGCAGTGCTGCAAGTGAATAGGTAGCAACAAAAGAAAATGGTGGGTGGAAAAAAGAAAGGAAAGGGACAGAAGAGGACACAGCAATGACTGAGATGCTTCAGGTTTTCTTTTCTTCTATTTTAACTGATAATATTTCTTCTCATTTCTCCCAGATCCCAGTATCTAGTGACAGAATATGAGAAACACTAACAAGTTAGCATGAAAACACTAAGTTAGCAGAACAGTCGATACATGGGAGGACAGGGCTGGCATGGAAAATCTGGAGTAACGGCCTGGCAGAAACCCCATGAGGTTCAATAAAGCAAATGGAAAATCCTGTACCAGGGACAGAGTAACACCATACACATTACAGGGTGGATGGCAACAGTATAGAAAGCAGCTTGCAGAAAATTTTCTTAAAGTCCTGGCAGACAGAAAGCTGAAGATGAATCAGCAGTGTTTGTGAGATGATAATGACTAAATGCCTGCTATTGCAGTGGTTTTAGCCATATCAGAAACAATTATCCAAGAAGAGAAAAGGGTTTTTTCCCCCTGCACACAGTGCATCTGAGATTGTTTGAAGTATTGTGTGCTATTTGGTGCTTTACAGTAAAAACATTGACAAAATTTAATAAATTCAGTGGAGGGCTTCTGTCATCCTTTAAAGGGTGGAGCACTTGGTATTCAAAGAATGGTTCAGAAAAATGGATTTACTCAGCCTTAAGAAAATACTAAGGGGGCCCTAATCATAGTCTTCAGCTAACTGATGGATACCTACAGAGAAGATGGAGCTAAATTGAGCTAAATTCCTCTCTGAGATGCACTTGAAAATATGAGAGGCACCAGGTAAAAGGTGTGCTGAAAGTTTAGAACAGATGTAAGTGAAAAACTATTGAAAACTTTGGTAGTGAACCAGCAGGCCAAAGACCTACAAACTGAATCCTGACTCAAGCCGACAGAAGCCATGAGAAAGCCGGCAGCTCTTCATGAGAACAGACTTCTGCAGCAGTGAAACATAACTTTTTTTTTTCTCTGAGAAAGAGCTATAAAACTGTGGAAAACAACCTGTTTTCCCTGAGAAAGAACTCCAGGACTGTAAAAAACACTAGCCACCTGTATAAGCTGCTTTAACATCATTAGATAGAAAAATGAAAACTATCTCTCCCAAACAACTTTACCTTCATGTACACACTGGGGGTCTGAGTGACCAATCAATACAGGGTATCAGCCTGTTACTGACCAATTGGGGATAGACAGGGGACGTGCTTAAAAAAACCTATAAAAAAGGAAGCCGAAATAAATTTGGATTGATTCTTTCTTCTTGTGCCATAAAACATGTCCTGCATCCTTCTTTATCGAGTGGCAAAAACCATTGAAAAGTAGGGTGAACTGTATACTGGAATTGGTAGCCCAGAGAAGTTGTGGAACATGCAGCCTTGAAGACACGTGGAAAGTTCCACAAGTTGAGTGGAAAAAGTGCTGAGCAACCTGATGTTGCTGTTATGTTTGCCCTGATTTGTGTGAATCTCTCAACTAGATGATCTCCAGCTATCTTTGACTCTAAATGAAAAAAAAATTAAATAAATCTAAATTAACATTTCTTTGTTTTTGTGAAGAATTATAAATAATTGTATTTTACATAACTGGTATATTGAGTTTTAATTGGCATAATATTTTTTTTTCTGCTACGTCAAGTGGCTCACAGAATGCTTTTGAGCTACAATATCTAATATCTGAATCATGATTATACTTCTTAATAAAAGAGCCTTTCCTTTCCTTTCCTTTCCTTTCCTTTCCTTTCCTTTCCTTTCCTTTCCTTTCCTTTCCTTTCCTTTCCTTTCCTTTCCTTTCCTTTCCTTTCCTTTCCTTTCCTTTCCTTTCCTTTCCTTTCCTTTCCTTTCCTTTCCTTTCCTTTCCTTTCCTTTCCTTTCCTTTCCTTTCCTTTCCTTTCCTTTCCTTTCCTTTCCTTTCCTTTCCTTTCCTTTCCTTTCCTTTCCTCATAGAATGAGGTACATGAGAAAATTTGCATGTTACAAAAAGAGAGGTAAGAGCAAGCACATTGTTTAGATCTTTCTCTTATGAACCTACATCAATGAATTTTTAGTTTATACATGCCTACATGACAATGGGATGGAGAAAAACCCTCCTAAAGTCTATAAATATAATTTCTACAGTTCCAGTCAATCCAAACAAAATATTATTCATCACCTTATTACAAATAGTAGCTGATAATATTTGATTTCTATGGTTGTATGGTTGAAAGAAAATCTGGTGTGCATATGTGAAATTGGATGTCTGATTTACCATCTGCATTTAAAGGACAGGAAAAGCTGTTCAGACTGCACAATTTAAAAACTCTTACCATCTAAACAAGATGGGAAACACTGAATATTTTTCATTTACTTATGAATGTGAAAGCAACATGGACTTTGATTTTCATAGAATAATTTTGGATATATTTTCATAGAAACAAACTGCTACATTTGTCATTTTCCACTCAGTATATTATACTGTGTAATATTTTGATTACATTTTGTAAGTGCGAAAGTTTTGTGTAATAAATCTGGTATAAAATACTGAAAGTGTTTAGAAGTTATTTTGAAATAGGTTTATGTAAAACAATGTTTAGTGATGACAACTTGTGATCCTAAACATTAACATATGTGTTTTAAAATGGTAATTTAATAACTATTCTCTATTTGAAAATTGTTTAGTAACACTGTTTAAATAGAGACATATGTGCAGGAAGAGTGCTGATCTTCATCTGGCTTTTTTCTTGCATTGGTTTTTGTTTACTTCACTATCGTTTTTCATTTCTCAAAGGAATATCACAAATGAGGGACATAGGAGAGCTCCACCCTAACACCGTCTCTGAAATACTGGACCAGATACTTCAAAGATTATTATCACTTCATAAAATACATAGTAATTTTTAAAATTTTTTTTAAAAATGTTCTATTAATAAGTAATGCATTTCATTATTGATTAAGAAATAAGTGCCTGAAAATTCTATTGACAGAATTCCTGATGACCTCTTTCTTGCTTATAGATATGAGCATTAGATTGCTATCCTCATTGACCTGCCTGCTGCCTTCATTACAGGAGACTGGGGTATGTATGAAACTTTTTCTGACTGGATTTTCATTATTTTCACTCCCATGTCTCTTCCTACATTTCTGCTTATTTTAACAAACATCGGAGGATTATAGAATCATAGAATGGCTTGGATTGGAAAGAACATTTAGAGATCAGTCTAATCCCCCTTCCACAGGCAGGGACCTCTTCAACTAGATGATGTTTCTCAAAGCACCTTCCCACACTTCCAGCTGTGAGGTATCCACAGCTTCTTTGGGAAACCCATTCCAGTGTCTCCCCACCCTCAGTGAAAATAAATTTCCCCTTATCCAATCTAAATCTACTCTCTGTTTAAATCACTACCTCATTACTACAAGCTCTGGTAAAAAGCCTTACTCAATCTGTTATACAAGCTCACTCTAAGTATTGAAGGGTCGCAGTAAGGTCTCACAAGAATCTTCTCTTCTCCAGGCTGAACAATGCCCAGTCTCCCAGCCTTTCTTTACACGAGATGCATTAAAGCCCTTTGATCATTTTTGTGCCCCTCCTCTGGGCTTGCTCCAACAGCTTTGTATTTCTGCTCTTGGAGTCCCAGGGCTGGAGGCACGACTGAAGTTGCGTTCTTGCAAGAGTACAGAGTGAGAAACACCTCCTTCAGTCTGCTGCCTACAATTTTTTTTGTGAAGCCCAGGCTATGGTTGGCTTTCTGGGCTGCAAGTGTGTATTGCTGATTCCAGGTTTTCATTTTCCAGTATTATAAAGTTCTTCTTGGTATTGCTGCTCTCAGTGTGTTCATCACACAGCTTGGAGTATTACTGGATTACTTTAACCTAGGTCCAGCACCTCTCAAGTCTGTCAAGGCACCTCTGGATGACATTCCTTCCCTCAAGTTTATCAAATGCACCACTCAGCTTATTGTCATCTGCAAACTTGCTGAGGGTGTACTTAATCTCACTGTCTGTCACTGATTAGGATACTTAAGGGTATTGGTCCTGCTACAGAGCCTTGAGGGACACCACTTGCTAGTGGTTTCCACTTGGATGTTCACCTGTGGACTGTAACTCACTGGCCACAGCCAGACTGTCCATAAATCAAACTCATATTTCTCTAATTTAGGGCTAAGAATGTTGTGGGGACTGTGTCAAAGGCCTTAGCCAAGTCCAGGTAGATGACATCTATAGCTCTTCCCTGTCCATTGATGTAGACCCTGCACTGCAGAAAGATGCTAGAATGGTCAGCTATGACTTGCCCTTGGTGAAGCCTTGTTGGCTGTCTCAAATCACCTCCTTGCCTTCCATGAATTTCTACGTGTCTTCCCACAGGTTCTGTTCCATGAGCTTTCTGAGCACTGAGGTGAGGCTGACTTGTCAGTAGTTTCCAGGATCATCCTTTATCCCTTTTTTATAAATGGGAACAATATTCCCTTTCTCCAGTCACTGGAGACTTGGCTTGAGTACCATGACTTTTAAAATATACTGAAGAGTGGCTTGGCAGATACATTGACCAATTCCTGAGGATCCTGGGAGGCATATCATTGGGTCCTATTGACTTATATCCATTCAGATTCCTCAGGTGGTTTCAAATCCAGTCCTTTTCCACAGTGGCACTCTCCAGCCTCTTGTTCCCTGATCTATTGCGGTTTGCCCCATCCCAGATGCAGAATGCAGCCCATGTTAAACTTCAGGCACTTGGTGACTTCCCATCTCACTAATTTGTTGAGTTCTCTCTGCAGGGCCTCTCTGCCCTCGAGGGAGTCAACTGCTCCTTCCAGTTTATATGCTGGCAAACTTATTCAGTAGTTCTTTGAATTCTGTGTTCAAGCTGTTAATGAAGATACAGAGGAGCACAGGGCCATGGGTGGAGCTCATGGGGCTCCATGAGTCACAGGACAGCAGCCTGATATTCCCTTTGAGACAGTTGCTCACATATCACGGAACACTGCAGTGCTGCACGTTTTGTCCAGAAGGATTCTGTGGGAGACAGTATCAAAAGTTTTGCTGAAATCCAAAAAGATTATATCTACCAGCTTTCCTAGATCAGCTCAGTGGGTTGCACTGTCATAGAAGGAGATCATGTTTGACAAGCAGATCATATTTGACTGTGGCTTATGACTGCATTGTCCTCCAGGAGATTTTCAACAGCTCCCTGAATATTCTTTTCCATGATATAGGCATTTTAGAGGATGACTCATGATAGCTTCCTTAGACATTTGTCTTCATATGGAATGAATTGGTTGGCTGAAGCACACGCATCTTTTCAGTTACTGTAGAGGTAATTCAGAAATTTTCTTGTTGAATTCCAGCTGGGGTCTGCCAAAAGTCCCGTTTTCCATCTGCCAAACTTATACAGGTGATGTAACTGTGCTGTAAAAAAATGAGTTCTTTGGGCTTTTTAGTGACACTAAATTACTGCAATTAGACAAATGTATCCGGTTCTGTCTGCTGTTTGTGTCTATTTCGGTGTGAGCTGAATATCTGCCTGAATTCTGCTATACTGACTAAATCCATTTGCTCTGTAATGAGACTCACATGGTGGTATTTAACACTGTCACCTGTTTGCAGACTTGAATTTAAATGTGTGGAGTCTCAAGCTGACTTTTAGAGATTAAATTAATTACAACTAAGTTTTGAATGGGTGAATGCCAAGTTTATAATATGATTGTGCAGAATACCAAAGCAACACAAAATTAAACAAGTACATTAATGTCAAGGGAAAAAAAAAAAACAACAAAGAACTAAAATTAATTCTTTGTCTATTGAAATAGGGGGTGGGGAGAAGGAGGGATATGCAGTATAAACCATGGTTTCCTTTCCCCCTTTTGTGTTTAGAATTCTTTGAAACTATTCTCTACTTGCATGGAGTTGATCTGAAAACTATCCTCAAATCCATATTTATCCCTTATAACTTCCCTTCATGTGCTAGAAATACTGCAAACAAAAAGTCCACTGTCTTGCAGTCCCATACTTTTCTGACTTAAAAATTTTTGCACACTACATAAATTCTTTATTGTTCTAAAGCAGAGACACATGCAAGTAGTTTGCTTCTTAGTGAAGTAAAAATTCATAAATAAAACCCACAGTACTATAAAGTATGACACAGAAAAAGAAAGAGCTCATTTTTCTTTACTTTTATGTTAATGATTCTCTCCTCTGAAGATGATAAACAAAAATTGAAATGGAAAATATTGTGGGGTGTTTGTTTCTTTGTTTTTTAAATGGAAGTATTTTCCTCAAATATATTACCAAAATTATAAATTTCTTTTAAATAGGCTACATGTTTTTCCCTTTAAACTAAAAGCTTTTTATCTCATAAAAAAAAATTAGTAAAAGGCAAAATTTAACATTTTGCAACACTTTTTGATTTTAAATATGAAATTGATTTTTTTTTACAAACACTTGAAGAAAGAATAAAGATCAGCTATTAAATGTAGAATAAATTAAATATACATTATTGGGAATTAATTGGAAAAGTTTTTGGGGACAGAAGAGGCAAAGGAAATGGTACAGAGAGGGTGAACCATATGTCTGATGGCATTTTCACTATGAGACTACAGCAGCCACAAATGACCAAGCTGTACCCAATTTATAGAGTCACTGAAAGATGAAAAACCATCTTTGGCTTATTGTTCAACCACTTGCAGAATCACTGTATTAGGTAGATACTGAAATAGAAAAAAATAATACAGTAAAATCCACCTGTTCATCTCAGATTCCCTAACTGCTGGAGACAGAAAACATCCCCCTCTCCTGTGCTCCCCCAGTCAATCACAGTCATTATGTATAGGAGAGCTGAGATAGCACTGTAAATTGAAAAACTGCAATGAATAGTCTGTAAATGAACCCTAGTTCTTTAACTGTCAGATACTCTAGATCTCCATCCTTTGCATTCAGATGTTGTTTTAGAAGTTATAAATCTGGGGGCTTTTCGTGGCTAAGATGGTATCAGACTAGTTGCTTGCCCTTTTCTTTCTTTCAGTGATCTATTTTCCTTTAGATAGCTCTCTTGTAGCTGTTTTATGTGGCTCTATTTCCAACTGATGAAGCACATACATTCTGAGAAGTACCCAGCTCTGCTTTGAATGTAGATGGATTACCTGAGGATCAGACCTGGTGAAGAAACATTTTAACAGCTATTATGAATGGATTGGCATGTTTTGTCAGAGGTTTACTTAAACCCAGGGCTTAAATATATCCAAATTCTAAGTACTACTATATTGCTCCTCGGATTAGGAATAACTCCTACAATAGGATTTTCCTTGTTTATTAGGCGAGGTAAATATTTTTTTTGTTACTCTCAACACGTTGAAGAGGAAAGTAGAAATTATATTTTTTTATTTAACTCCTCAGTAGTGTTACACTGTTTTATATTGTGATTTTTCCTGTCTATGGGTCTTACATTTAATTTTTTTTTGTTCTGTACTTCAGTGTATTTTTCATTTGTTTTGACCATCATTTGCATGTGAGAGAACATTCAGAGAGTATGCTTATTATATCCACCACATCCATTTCTAAGATCTAAAAAAGGACTCCTTTTACCTTGGTAAAGCTAATTAATTATTGAATTATATTAAAATATGTCTTAATTTAATGACTTTTTTTTTTTCCTGTTCATTATTTGACAAGCTACTTAGTCTCTATAGTTTTCCATGTTGTAAATTTTGCCTCTATTATTTCATATGGACTTTCACATGATTCTGCAGGTTCTCCAGGGTAATTTCCAGGGGAAATTCTTAGCTGATTCTTTTTGAAACACTGCTTTCTTTTATGTTTTCTTAACACTGAGAACTCATAATGTTGAAATACTGTTTTGAAGCATATGGATATTTAGCCTTCAGGATTAAGGTAAATATTACCTATTCTTAAAATGAAGTTCCAAAGGGAAAATTAAACTAAACAAAACATATTTGACTTGCGAAGAAAACCAGACTGTACAGCATAAGGATCTTTTGCTTCACTTAATATTTTCATTTCAAATGAAGCACTGCTGCATTTTATGTTGGTCACGAGAATACCATCCAACACTGGAATTAGAGAAGTGAGGCTGAAGAATAGTAATTTTATTATTATTATGTTGTAATCAGAAAAAAAATCCCAAACTATAACAAATATCAACAGACAAGGTTTATATCAGGATTTGTTCTTAGGGTTACGCCACTTTTGCTTAACCTCTTATATCAGCTGGATTCATTCAAGTGTATTAAGTTTTTATATTTACTTCATCACTGTCTCTAACTCTGTAGGAGTGTAATTTAATGGATGTTGATACAAACAGTGCTTTGAGTATTACTTGATTTATATGCCCTGATTTCTTAGCCCTTAAAGTGAAATTACTGTAAATAAAAGAAGTCATCACACACAAGAAATACCCTGAGGCTGAAATAATACATTACACAATGCTTCATTTCTGTTTCAGACTAGAAGTAGAGTGGTATCTTGTTCTTCACATTTGTCTCCTCAGAGTCTGTCTATTTCAGAGCCACTGAGACAAATAGTAATATCAAATTATGATCAAATGAATGGAGGACTTAGAATGGGACTATCAGTTTTTGATGTAATTCTTTGTTGTTGATGCACACAATTAAATAAAATATCATGTGTGATTCATGAAGTACAGTCAGCAAGCAAAATTAATCTCATTACCTTGTGTCAATATATTGGTATCACAGGCAGAATAGAAGTTTAACACAGTGCTCATTAGGGAAGTCCTTCCCTTGAATCACAAGGCACAGAAAGAACTCCCTTTTTTCCTTCCCACCTTGTCAGAGAGGAGCTTGGGTGTGCCTGGATCCAGTCTTAGCCCCAGACTTAGTCAATGGCTTATGACTAAAGGGTTCCATGGTTGAAATTAACTCTTTATATAACTTTGTCTTTCAGGCTCAAAAATGGTAAAAGAAACCTACTTATGTAAATCAATTATTTCTTTAAATTGATTTTGATAATGATTAGACTAAAATATCTTAATCAGAATTATTTATTTCACCATACAGATAGCTGTAACTATAGTGCACTATTTTAAGTTAATACTGAAACAATTATATCAAAGCTAACAAACCCCCACAATTGTTATATAGGTATTTATGTTACTCACCCATACTATCATGCTCACACACCAAGAAAGGGTATGTTAGGAAAACCTATCATTAAAATGTGGGACTGAGTTTTTACAGTTTAAAGTGATTTACTGTCAGTCATGCATCAGCTAAGCATCTTTAGATCAGTTATCAGTAAAATTACTCATTGGTTTCTTTATCAGGTCTGCCACAGGTACCAGTTTCTATGAGGAGACACTGCTCTTCCTCAGGGTCTTTAAGTTTGGGATTGATGAGTAAGGCTCTTACCAGCATAATCCAACAACAAAAGCAACATGACACTGCCTTTTCCATTCACCATGATAGCTTTGCAAAAGGGTAGTTGTCTAGCTGTATGATCCCCACTCCAGACAGAGCATCCTGCTACAACTGGGTGCAGGTGCCCAGGTGTTGGCAATGATGACAACAAGGCCTCTGTGGGAAGCATCCAGGGCTGTCCTAATCTGGACACAGCCAATTCCAGCCAGTTTAACTGGACCTGCCATGGGGTGTGACTGAGCCCCTCAGCCGTGTCTGTGTCATTTAAGTGAGATCAGGCTTAAGAAAGGGTAAAATGATTCACAAGCAGTGAAGAGCAACTAAGATGCAGCCCTGTGAGTTCTAGGGTCAGGGAAGAGGAGTGGGAGGAGGTGGTCCAGGTGCTGGAGAAGGATTTTCCTGCAGCCCATGGATGACTGCCATGGAGCAGTTGGACATGCCCTGGAGGAAGCTGCAGCCCATGATGAGTCCATACTGCAGCAGGCTCTCTTTTTCTCCTGTTTTGCTAAGGCAGGGGAGTGGGACAGCAGCTGTGTGGGTGTCTGGCAGCCAGCCAAGGTCAGCCCACCACAGTCAATTTTCCTTTTATGTCAAACCCCAGAAATATTGGTGTAGTGCAGGGAGTATTTTATTCCCTCCTGACATCCCTAATTAAAATGAAACAGCCTGCATACAGCACTGAAGCCTGATACCATAGAAATTGTCAAAACTCACATAATTATTTGGTGTGGATTTCATCAACAATTCTGCTCTTACTTCCTCTGAACTCAATTTATTGCATTCAAGGCTGTTATTATGTCTTTGAATGAAAATATTTCAAGGCTTGAACCTCACTTTTCTCTATGTTTAAACTGGATACTGACCTCTGATTTTCTTTAGTTTTCATAAATTTCCTCAGTTGTACATCTTCATGCTACTGCTATTCTTTGTATTTTTAACGCCTCTCTACAGCTCCATATTCTGTGCTACCTACCATTGTCTTCTTCTCAGATAAAATAAATATGTCACAATGTAACATTGTTTAAAATTCTGGAATGCAGAAATAAAATATTAGAATGCATATAGAGAAAATTATTTTCTTCCTTTTATAACTGTCAGGACCACATTTTTTTTTAATCATCTATCGTCTCCATACAAGACCTAGTCTCACCCCCATGAATCTAACCCTTGATGGCAAGACATATTTGGCAACTGTAGTGATCTAGTTACCATGACAAAATTAATACTTGTATTTCATCCAATCATTTCAATGCCACACTATCCATGCATTTAGTCTTTCTGCTATTCATAAATGACAAACTAATTGTAATTTAACATCAGTTTACCTGCTATGTCTCTTAACTATATAAGACAAAAAAAACCCCAAAAAACCATAACACAAACAAATCCTCACACCATACCACCTAGTTAGGCTATGAAAAACAAATGGAAATTTTGCATTTCTAGTAATACATAAGGAGTACAGACTTGTCATGTCTGCAATATTTAGGGATTTCTTAAGAAGGAATCATTCAAAACCCTAGTCAACTTAGTCCTGAACACAATGAAAAACAGTTATCTTTGACTTCTCTTTGCTCTAAAAATTCTTAATATATATTTAAAGTCTTTCCCCCCCACACACCCTGTTTCTTGTTTCAGACAGTTCCATATGGAAGTATCAGGGGTTTAATAATCCTCTCATCCATTAGGCATGTATCCAACATCGAGGTGATTTATTTTTTCACCCCAGTAATGATAGATAGGGCTTTTGTTCAAGGGATATTATAACCAATTTATTTCTCCAAAGTTACAGAATAGGTTGCTTGAAGTCCTACCTGTCTACTTTTAGTCTTATCAAAATATTTACAAATCTAACCAGTTGCTATTACAGTCAAAATACCATTAGCACAGTTGAAATTATATGTAGCTAAAATAGATATGTGTGTTTCAAATGTGTATGAGTTTTATATCTAATTCATAAACACATGAATACATAGAAATATATACATATAATATAATTCCTATTATCAGTGTCTTTCTTGGTTTTCATCTCTACTCTTCTACCTTCCTTGTGTTGGGTCTTACAGTTGATATTTCTTTCTGAGAAGGGTCTGTATGGGAAGTCACAACAGCTAAAGTTCCTTTACTGGGAGTAGTAGCTGATTCCAAAGGTTTCTTCTTCCACACTCTAGGATCTTCCTCATGTCATTTTAATGTGTCTGCTAACAAGTTGAACACATTGTCAGTTTAGCAAAGCCTATTGCAAGTAAAACTTTTACAATATTAGACTTTTCTAAATAGATATATTTACATTTAAACAGATATTTTTAAATAAATATAACTAAACTTTGATAATTTGCATCTACTTTTAAATAAAGTACAGTCATGGCTTTCTTCAATCTAACATTCTCCAGCAAACTCTAATAGCAACAATAACAAGGATATGTTGGTCCAATAAAAGTAAGGAACTTCCAGAAGGGAAATTACTTGTTCTATAAAAATTTTAAGTTTTAAAATTGATATCCTTACACTTTAGAATTACCAAGCATTTAATCCCCACAACACCTCTGTTTTGTTGTATGCCATTAACGTATATAATTTTACATACAGCAAACACAAACACAATTTCTTTTTCTTTTGTATTGATAAAACCAGTTTTGGTTAACTATTTAAATACACATTTGGCTGACAACAGTCTGATGTAGTTTTATCTGTATTGTCTCCCGCTGTGTCCTTAGAACATAATTTACTTCACAGCTAAGCAAGTTGTTAAGCCTCAGAAAACAAAAAAAAATATTGTTCAGAATTCAATCTTATAATAGAATCTTGCTTAACCTTAAGTTACAGCATTTTTGTCTCTGTTTTCCCTTAAAATATTTCAGGAAATGGCAAATTTTATCGGTATTTGTAAAGACATAGATTTGCTTTTAACAGAATTCTGCTTACCAAGTGTTAAAACAAACAATTTTAAGACTTCTGAAACTAATGAATCTTCCCCTTCTGAGGGACTGAATTTCCATCTGTAACTACCCAATTCTATATAGAACTATTTATGACTGTAGGAGCATCCTCAGACACTCCTTGGAAGATGAATCTCAAATTTCTTTTATATGGATATAAACTGAAACCAGTTCATGAAAATTTTCTTCCTCTCTTGCAGGCCAGGAGTCTTGTTGGTCATGAATAAACATTATGTCAAATTGTTCAGTCGTCAAATTATTCTCTCCTCTAATCTAACCCTTTGTTCCTCTCATTCCTGGTGTAAGAAATCAATTTTTCAGGAGGCATTAGGAAATAAAGTAATAAGAAGAAACTGTCATCAAAGTAGAATTCAGAAATTATTCTTAAAATAAACCTATGTTTATGAGCACACACATATTTCTGTCTATGTATAAATTAGGGGACTTTTATTGCTCTTGTAATTTTATACCTGAACTACTGGAGACAGGGTCTTGTAGTGGAAGGAAAGGTGAAAGAGCAATAATAGATTTTGAAAGAATGAAATGAATGAGATGTGAGAGAGCTAATGGAAGATCCCACAGAAGCATAAACAAAAAACGTCAAGATTACACACGAGGAAATGAGAACTGCTACAGAGGACTGTTGAATACTAGAGTAATCCCTTTCTGGTGTTCCTCAAGACAGGGTTAAAGTGTAAATATTAATTTAAAAGTCTGTGGAATTTGTTAGTTCTTGACGTGAATTATTAATCTTATTTTTTCTTTTACACTTACTTATAACAATTTAAATGGATAACAGAATATGCTGGATACATTGTTTGGATTTTTTTTCCCAGGTATGCCTGCATAGCAGTACAATCTCTAAATTTCCATACTTGACCTAATGGAAGAAATAACAGTGCCCAGATTTCTATATTTGAGCATATTCCATTGTACTTTGTATATAGATGACTAGAATTGTTTGCTACTGAAAGAAGCTATATACAGTAATCAATCCAAAATTTAATTTCAACATGATTTACATCATATCTCGAAGAGGCTCAATTAATAAGTTTTGTTTTGTGGTAGAAAGAGTATGTCAAAATGTACAAGTGTCAATATATTTGATTTTATCAGGGAATACGTAACTGCTTTTTTTCCAAGAAAATAAATTCTTCTAAACCCAAGATTCAGCCTCAGGGAAATTCATTTTATTCCTGTGCATAAGGACTATTTCTATGTGAAATAATACTCTCACTTTAAGGATTCCATGGCCACTCTAGCTTTATGATTTTGAAACTCTGTTATACAGATAAAATTAAAAAAAAAAAAAAGAAAGATTTTCTTCTCCTTGGCAAAAAATTTGGTTCAGAGGAGATTTTACAAACTGAGTGCTGGACTGTTAAATATGAGCACTGAAGTTCCAATTATTAGAAAAACTGTGTAAATAATTTTGTAAGTAACAAAGTACATTATTTTTACAGACTCTTTCTATCGCTATGCTTTTGGATTTTTTTGCCAGTAAAATTTATAGAGAAAAATAGATTGTTCAGAATTTTTTTCCTAAAGTTAGTAGAATGAAACCTCACAAAATAATTCTCTTTTGAAGGGATAATTTGTGATCAGAACAGGTAACTTTGCAGCTAATTCTGTGTCTTCAAGCAATTTCTCTGATTTCAACAATATTGATTTGGAATCCAGATGTCTTTTCAATAACTAAATGTCACATTATATATATTTCACATTACACGTAATACGACAAAATTTTTGCATTTGTAATATGACAAAATTTTATATGCATATGCTAAATGCTAAGACAATTTTTTGTATGTGCGTATACACTTTACTATCTATATAATAGATGTTCATGCTAGAAGACATATGTTTTTTGTGGTTTCTTTCCTTCTTGCTTCAGTGACCAACAGAGTAGGTGTAGGTGTGTGTTTCCATAGTCACTGGAAATTAACAATTATAATAAGAAAAAGTAGAATTCTGGCAAGAATTTTAAAGAAGGTGGCACATGTTATAGAAGGGCTAATTTCTCTCTACTAATTTTAAAGCAACATCTACACATCTGCATATGATGATATAAGTCCCAGTCTAACTGTCTACAACATCAAATTGAATACCCTTCCATCACTTAAAGTATTTATCCATATAGAGGCATTTCTTTTCAATTTAAACAGTTCTAAGTATGTAAAACTTCTTATAATTTCGCATGCTGTCTGACAATGTGTTATTTTTAGCTTTGTCCAAACTCATTCATTCTAAAAGGTTTGTTCCAGCAGCAATTTCAACTGTATCTTGGGAAATATGTATGATTTAAGTCACTTAATTATTATCTTCAATTAGATCTTAAAATGTAAGTCATGATAAATTGTGAGATGCCCTGAAAAACCTGGTCCTTATCAAAGCTGCAGTGTACTGTCTGTAGATTTGACAGCACAAACCCTTGAATCTCAGTATTGCGCACTGGACCAAGATATCTCAATTATCTTTAATATTTCCTTCCAGGAAGCCCAAGCAGGTGGACTTGATGGGTGATGTTACATTTCTGGCATCAGTTTTTTACTGCACTGCTAATAAAATGTCCTTTTGTACCTTAAACCACATTGAGGTTGCAAGTAAAGTGAGAGAGACTCCATGAAAAAGCTGAAAATCTTTTTTAGTGGTTTTCATGTATTTTCTGGGCTTCCTGTTTCAAGTACACATTTTTACTGTCCTAGCCACAGTACTTTTATGCTAGAGCACAGTGAAGCATGAGCCAGACAGCACCTATTAATTACATCATTTCGTCCCAGTCTTATGACTTTATTAAAACAAAACAAAAAAAAATAAAAAAAAAAAGAAAGAAAGCCCACATCAGGGAGAAAGGAAAAAAAAATCATCTTCTGCTTCAATATCTTTTTTTGCCATCTTTATTTTGTTTGAAAAGAAATTGAAACTAAAGTTAAACAGATTTATGTTGTACCTCATGAATGCTGATAGTTAAAAAAAAATCATAGTGTTTTCTAACTGCACAGAACCTTCTTTGCTAAGGCTAATAGCAAGAGTGGCTCAAGAATAGTTTGTTTGCTCAGCATATTATATTTTCCTAAATGAAATGAAGACACTAAATGTTCAGAATTCACTAAACATAAAGGCATATAAATGCAATACAAAAATATAAAAACGTTAAAGTTATTTGAGTAAAAAATTCTTTGCTATAACAGTCTTTATTGTTAGACAAAATCGTAGCAATGAACATAATGACAGCAACTCAATTAAACATAAAATGCAAGTTTATTTCAAGAAAGTATGGTATAATCAGGCTTCAAAATTAATATTACATTACTTATAAAAAAATTCAGCTCATTCTGGCTGTCTATTATAGTGTGCCTTAATAGTTAGATGTTTCTGGTTTGCATGGCTACAGAAAAGTTACTGTATGCATAATATTTTTCCTCTCATGTCTTGTTTGATTTTTCATCTGTTGTTCCAGAACGTGTAAAAATTGCTCAAATAAAGAGCAACAGCAAAAAAACAATAAAACGTTGCCACAGAACATGTCATATATAAATAAAAGTTTCATGGTTATAATTAACTGCAAAACCATGAGTAATATCAGCCTACTCTGTACAGCCTCTAAACAAAGAGTTGATTCTTTCTGGAGTCTAAAATGTTGCAAACTTAAGTGACCCCAAAGAATCAAAATCAATGAACAAGATATTAGCAAAAGTGATGACAATCGGTATCTTCATGCACTTAAAAGGACATATAAAAGGCAGGTTGAAAGGGTCTTGACATTCATTAATTTTGAATAATCTTCAAGAACTCAAAAAATAAATTTAAGTATTATTTCGGCAGTGTAGATATTTTTTCAGCAGTTTGGACATTAAAAACGCTAAAAACACCTACCAAAACAATTTCTAAACTAGGTTTTAACTACTTGGAGGCAGTTAGAGTATAAGAACTTAAAAACAAAAAAAACTCCAAAAAACCTGAAAATATATTACCATTTAATTTGAAGATACATCTTAAAATGAAATATTATGTGTAATTGTTTCAGCATAGACTAGGAAGACAAAAGGTGTATCAAAAAACAAAGATTATTGCAACATTTATTCCATATACAGAAGTCTAAAACAATTAAATTCTTGCTTAGAAATGAAAATTTGTGTACTTTCTTTGACATTAATATAAAAATCTATATAACTGAACTCCTGCTCGCCTACATTTACCTATTTATCATAGTAAATTAAAAAGAAAAAAGAACTGAGCAAGAGGAAACTGTTAGATAGGAATTTTATGTGATTAATATAATATTTAGCCTCACAGAAAAAATTAACTCCCTACTTTTCATAAACTTTAAATATTGTGTGTGAAAAGCATTCGCAGAAGTAGGAAAAAAACCCTATTTTATACAAAATAACATGTAAAAGCATTCCTTATATAGAGCCATTAAGAGAAAAAAAAAATCAATACAGGATTCATCCCCTTTCTTTGACAGATAAGGAAATTCTTATGAGCAAACCTAAAAAGCATTGTACCATCCTTGCATTATCAGTGGAAATTATTTTAAAATTTTCTTCTGTCAAAATCAGAAGAAAATTTCCAGTACATACTGACAGATGGAAGAGTATGCACATTAAGATTTCCTGGATATTTTGACAGTAGGATTTTTTGATATCTATTGTCAAAGACAAATTGAAATATTGCATGTACAAATCTGAAAAGTACTTGCTATGTTTGTCTCTAGAGTCCCTTATTCAGTCAGAGTTTCAATGCCATGTTTCATGAATTTAGGAGTATTTTTAAAAATAGTTAATTTACAATCAAACCATGGGACAGGTATTTACTGTGATAGGACAGAGAAATGCACTCCTGACCAACCTTATTCCATTTTATCAACATATATTTCAATAAACTTGCATTAGAAATTAGTCAATACTGTAAAACAGTCTTACAACTTTGATGGATTTTATCCAGATAAATATTTTGGACATATTTTTTCATATGATATGCTGTTAATATGGATATAGTTATTATAAAAGCAGCACGAAAACCAACCCTTTTTAAACACTGAGTTTTATGATCCTCTCGCACTGCTTCAAAACACAAAAGTCTCACTGCCTCCCACATGCCAAGACGGTTTGAAGTTTGATGAATCTGTTACTTATGGAGGAAGCAGTAATACATAATTCTCCTCCGCTGGATAACTTATGGACTATAATAAACTTTGCCACTAAAACTGTTGTTATAGTTTAGCAAATTTATAGTATGCTTCACCTCTCAATCATTATTTTGTAGATATAGTTGAAGAATCATTGGTAAAATTATATGATCCGTTTTTCATCACTTGTCCATACCCATGATGACATAGATCACTGTCAGATCAATAATTTCCACCTAAAAAAAAAAATAAATTTGAGAATATAATTCATTATAAGAATTCTAATTTCAGAGAATGATCCTTACGTTGTCATTATTCTATGTATCAATTCCTTTGAAAATATAACAAGTTGTAAGTACAGAATTAGTGTTTGTGGCAATTTTAATTCATTTTGTTACAGCTTGAACTGAGGTCACAGAAGAAGAAAGCAGATCTTTTAAATGAAATTTCTTTGACCTAAGTTCTTATTTATCTAAGTAATAGTCAAATATTAAAGTAAAAAAAAAATGCCTATAATCTTATTTTAAAAGGTAGAAACTGCATTCTTAAAATCTCATACTATTAATCAAGTTTTATTACATAATAGTAATAATCATGTCTTATATTACTATGAAGTATTCTGCCTCTTGGAGAATGGCAATACATTTTCAGACTGAATTGTAAAGCTGTAAATATGAAAACATACTTTTCTAAAAAGTGATGAAAAACAACACACCTGATACCTGGAAAATGCTTCAAATTCACAAAAGTCAATCCACTTTATGTCCTGATTCATACCCTTATTTTAATGGTGAGGTTTTGTTTGTTGAGAATTGTGGGGGGACAGCATGTAAGAGAATAAAGACAGTGCAGAAGGCAATCTCACCCCTGAGGAGCTGCAGCTGTACTAATTACCAAAGATTAGGAACCGGCTTGCCCTTAATAGGCCACAGCTGTGTCCAGTGAGGATGAGTACTATAGAGAGTGGGTTAACTTGTTGAGAAGGCAGCTGGAGCTGTGAGGAAGAAAGAGTCAATGTTGTAAGCAGCTGCCTATGAGAAATCAAAGAGAAGATATGGAAGATTTGCTATAAGGTGACAACAGAGAATAAAACATTTATCACTTCATTTTCAGTCAGTTAATGTCTGTTATGAATTCTCAGGGAAAAGAAAATCAGAAAGCCTAGTTAAATGGAATGAAGGATGTATTCAGATAAGTTTTTTTTTTCCTATTTTAAATCACAGTAAGTAGTGGTAGGATCATTAAGGCATCTGAATTACACAAGAATGGATGAGTCTCTTCTCTTGCAGAATTCATGATTTCTGTTATGACAAAAGATATAACATAGCATCCCATACATGTCAGGAGGCAGCAGACAATAAATATATTGGTAGGCAATAAATTACAAATAACTCCACAGAGTAAATGGATGATAGAAAAAGAATGTGAGAAGGTAATGTTTATTTTGGAGAAAGGAGAAACCTCTGATAGCTTGCAGTTATTTATATCCTTTGCTTCTTCATTCTCTGTGTTTATTCTATTTGAGTAATGGAACCTCAGCCCCTCTATTTCTGACATGGGCAACAATTGGAAACAAACAAACATAAACAAGCCAATAGCAATATCCTTGTCTAAAAATGACAAGGAATTACCATTATACATATCAGTGATGTATATATGTTGATATATTAGGAGTATTATGATTCTAGGTGTATGCTATTTCAAACACTATCAAAACTTTTAGACACTGATGTCTGCAATATTAGACTTTTGTTTTTATGTGAAAGACATTTTGTTGTTATTTAACGACCATCTTGCTGTGCACTAGATTTATAATCCTGTCTCAACTCCATTGCTCCCCTCTCTTGCCATTCATAACTAGTCTGATCCTTGGATTTGAACATTCCAGTTTAGAACTGGAACCAAAGCTGTGCTTCCTCCCTCATCCCTTTTCTATGTACTCCCTCTCACTTCCTTCCTCCTCTCTGAAGAAAATGCCGCCTGCAAGCAGTGATGCTCTATGAACCAGGAGAGAGGAAAGGAAAGAATTTCATCTCAGAGGAAAAGAGAAGTGATGCAGCGGTACAGTGGTGGATCAGAGCATCACAAATGCACTGTGGCACAGGGTGAAAGAGCCTTGTAAACATCTTCTGCAACACCTGTTGTGAAGTCTCAAGGAGAAGGTCCCAGTTTTCCAGAAATATCTGGACTGATGATGCAGTATACTAATAAAGGAGTAAGAAGGATTCCTGTGTTCTCTTACAACTCCCCAAATTTACTCCATCACATCCTCTAAATGCTCCTTTTTTTGCATAAAGATTTTTGTTATCTATATTTTCACAGGCTAAAATGCAAACCCTCATATTTCTTAATTACTTACTACACCTATTCATTATTCTAAGTCTCATCATGATAAAACAGTGAAAAATCCCAAATGATCTTACTATAAAAGTAAAAAGATAAAGCATACAGTATAATGCTTTCAAAATACAGTGATATTATCTATTATTTTCCTCAAATAGTGTCTATTTGTAACATAGAAAAGGGATCATATGTGGAAAGCATGCTGTATGAACTTCAGTACTGTTCATTGTGACATCTCATAAAGTAACAGGCAACAACAAGCCATGGCATGTTTTGGTAGAACAAATAAGTTGGACCATAACAAAAAAAAATTAAAAATTATTTATAGATTGTAGAGTGACTGCTAACCTTAAAAACCCCACGAAACTGAACTATTAAAAAAAAAAAAAACAAACCAACAAAGAATCTCCTAATGAGACCAGTCAAATCTTGTGTGTCTCAGGTTCTCAAACAGTAAATTAAAATCACCTGTTACACATTTTAGTATGGATGATGTAATATCAGAAACTTTTTTCTTTTTTACTGCTTACTTCAAGGAGTCAGCAATGGACTACTGAGATCTGCTGCAATAAAGGAAGTCTGCATTTCCCACTTGTAGTCTTCTTCTCCAAAAATTACTGGTTTTTTTTTTTTTTTTTTTAAACCTTGTAATTACTACATGGGGAAAAATCATACTAGAAATCGAGACTGGTTGGGTTGTTTTGTTTGTTTGTTTGTTTTAAATCCAATAATAAAAAACTAAGTATGCTTCTTGGTTTCCAATAATATTGTGCAGGCTTGAGTTACGGTAGAGTGTCCAGCGTTGCTTTGCTTTTCTATTAGTCCTGTATAGAGTTTTGCTGACTCTTTGAAGTCTGCACTGCCCCTCTGCCACCTTTTAGAGCTGTCCTGATCTTTGTTAGTTCTTTTAAATGGTGGAAGCAGTCTTTTAGTTCATATGCAAGGTTGATCTCTGTAGATCAAATTTTCAGCTAGGCCTGTTTATCTCATTATAATATTAAACCACAAATGGCTTCCAAAAATAAAGTGCCTTGCATTTCAGTTTTTTTTTCCTTTAGTATAACTTCAGAGATCAAAATGTAAGATGAAACACAAACCTGCTTTTGTTGCTTTGTATCCTTGGTGTATTATGACAAGTGAACTATTGCAGGCCTGGTGGGAATACATTATGGTGTAAATTATGGCCCTGAGAGCCTGTGGCAATCTGCAGGAAGAAAGAGATTTTGGCTATTAAGTCTATGAGTCTTGTTATAAGTCTATGGGTCTATGTGCTGCTTGTGGGGTAGAGTGTCTTCTACAAGGAATGCAGGGACCTCAACAGTAGAGCCTGGTTGTGACAAATGGGTACGTATGGATTTTGAGAAACTTCTCATGGTAGCTGAATTTTAGTTGAAGTTGCTAAGAGACAAGCAGTTCATTAAAATACTCAGTTTCAAAAGCAGTAAGCTAATTACAATTTCATCAAAATCAACTGTGAACAATTTTATTTCTGGTTTGGAAAAAGACCTATCCAGAGACTTTATTTAGGGACACCGAATATGAGAAGCAATTCTCCCAGTCTGGGGGGGTCTACCTAACCACTGTAATGCTACATCAAATTCTTTATGGAAGAAAGACTGAAGCTTTATCCAGTGACATAACTTGTAGGACAACAGCAATTGAAAAAACTTCATAATATTGTTGTATCCATTTTATTTCTGCCACGATACACACGATTAGTAGGAAAAGAATTCCCATAAAAAGCTGTGAAGCCACCACTTCGCTTTCATCCAAACCCCTTATTAAAACATTATGATGATGAGGCTCATAGGAAGCTAATCACTAGGCAGGTGGCAAACTTGAATAACTGTGATTACTGATGCTACCTTGCTTAATATACCCATAATTTATTCAATTAATCCTGCAGTTTGTCTCACTAATCTACTAAGGTTCTTAGAAGCTTTTGGGGACTATGATTAACATTTTGTTTTTAAATTTCAATCAAAAGACCAAAAGATCTATTTCAAAAGATTTCATAATTTTTAAAATTTTCTGCTTTCTGATTTTTGATTAAGCCTAGAATAAATTTACAAACTTACTTTTCTCTCTTTATATTCAGAAAATCAAAAACAGTGATATGCAGTTATATGCAGTGACCATACAAGTAACAATATGGGAAGATTCTTTTACTTATTAAGATTCAAATATTTTTTTTTCAGCAATGGCTAATAATAGTACTGAAAATGTACAACATTGCATGATTTTCTAAAGATCAAGGACATCTATTAAAATACAGCAAAGTAAGGTTTGTCCATTTTCTTCTTTTCGTTTTTATGCCAAAATTAAATAATGGATCTTTTTCCAAGTACTAGAAAGTTTGTAAAGAATTTTGGAAAGGAATTTTACTCTCATTGTTGTGAAAAAATGTAAGTTGCATACATGTTCTCCACTGAAATTTTGACTTTCTATTTAATATTTATTTGGTTTTTATAGAATATTGACATTCATTTGCACTTCAGCTTCAAGAGCTGCTGTGATTGTGTAACATAAACTAATCAGAGATAAAGAACATTTTGCACCAATGTGTTTAGCATATTGTGGAGTGTTGTTTAAAAAAAAGAGTGCTGCAATGAAGAAAGAAATGTAGGAAGAGGATTAGGTAATGGCAGTAAGATATGAAAATACAAAAGCACAAATGAAAAAGCAGTAAAGAAAAAAATTAGCTTAGCTGATAATAAAGGACAAGAAAAAGAAAAGTTCCAAGCACTGGACCAGGTTTAAATCAGGGGTTTACTTAAACCCTGGTTTGGGATAATATAAGAGTATTGAAGACCAAAAACTGTAGAGAAGAAAACTACCTTGATTTTGACTTTTTCTGTTAATCAGAGTGACATAATTAGAGATAGTATTGTGTAAAGACTTCTAAATCAAAGAATAGAAGAACCAAGCCAGAAGATACTACAAGCTTTTAAAGCATTTGAATCAGAAAAGCTAGCTGTAATTAAATGAAGAGGTAGGAACACATTTAGAAATAAGGAATTAAGAAGTAATACATAACTGCTCTTACCTGTATACATAAATTACATAATAGACCACTAAAGGAAATAATATAGAGAGGCATGTTTTAAATTGGTAAATGGAGATGTAAGAATTTAATACCTCAGGAACATGTGCTGAATATAGTAAAAATAAATTTAGAGGGAAAAAAATGACACAAAGACACAATTAAAGGTTCACCTCTACCAGTTGCATATGTGTATATTGGTAATGGGAAAATCACTTAGATGCAAAACCAGAAACAGGTATCTCTAAAGACACATCTAATTTGTGAACCATTTGAAGTCAGCTATATATAAATTCTTGCATGAACCATTTTTTTTCTGTAAAAAGTATAGCCAGACTTCCAAGACTTTTGAAAATTCAAAATCTAAAATCTAAATTTTGAAATTAGTATTATGAACCTGTCAATAATATAAAGTCCTAAATACAAGAATGGGGATGGCAATATTCTGGCAAAATATTCAGTCATCTGAAGCATGATCCAGGCAACATAAGTAGTTTTGTAGTCATTATATTCTCAAAAGAAAGGAAGCAGAGTTCCTCTTCTGAAATTAAAAATATTAGCTCAAAAGTAGGAAGTCTAGTCTATGAATAGCTCCCTTTCCTTTTACACATTTTTTCTTTCTTAGGTAAAAGAATGTGCAGAAAAACAATTAACTTTTAATTACAAAAGGGGAAAGAAAAATTGTAATTCAAAGTTATTTGAGAAGAATGTGGGTGTTTTCACACGAAATGAATGTTCTTACCTCTTTTCTGCTTAGAAGAAGTGCCTTAGTTACGGCTCCAACAATATTATTGTGGCACACACTGCAGAGGGAAAAGACATATTCACGTTTTGTGACATGCACTGAAAAAATGCTGCTATACTAGCTTATTATTAAATTGGGATCATGAGTTCACTAAATATATAAACACTGCATCAGAGAATAGACAGAGGATCGGTGAATTTCATTTGGCTTTTTTGTCTGAAGGTATCAGGGTGAAAGGAGATGATTGTTGTTTTGGTTTTTTTAGTAAAAGTAAATCTGATGATTCAGGAAGCATCATAAAGGACGATAAAACCAGATTTTTAAACTGTATGAAGAAGGGCAAAACTGTGTTAAAAATTCCTGCTTGATTTTTGTTAAAAATTGTCCCATTGATTCCTAACAGTTCCCTTTCCAGCAACAGAGAAAGGATTGAACTCCCTGAAATAATACGGTGTTATAACACTGACCAGCACCACTTTGTCATGTTAAGCCTGAAGTATTTGAATCAGAATGGCATTTGCCAGAGGTTTGAAAGTCATTTGTCTGACTGGCTTTCACTCAAGGAGTTTTCAGATGTTAGTCTAAAGAGTATTTTGAAATCCTCAATATTAACATTTTGTGTACTATTTTACTAGACCAACCACAATTTTGGTCTCAACAATGGCAATGCTTAAAGTATTTCTCTAAGTAACAACAGCAAGAAGGGGATAAAGCTATGCTAGAGCTAAGACAGAAGGGACTGGGCATGGTATTACAGGCTGCAGATCAGAAAAATACAAACAACAACATGAGACAGTTCAGACTTTAGGCCTTACTTGATAAATCCATTCAAATAAGTGAGGATTAAATGTTTATGTTTGTGGAGTTTTTGATATGAAGGTTATATCAAGTTCTCTATTTGATCTGTAAAAAGCTATTTTATCAATACATTTCTGCAAAATCGTCAGAGGTGTCAAATGCTACATGGGTAGATTTTTAATGAAAAGCTATGCAACATCCAAATAACTACACCAGGGTGTTAATTTGAACATATATTGAACATTTATGACACTTCTGTCAGCTTCCAATGTTTTGATTTCAGATCAGCACATTTTTTTTCCCACTTTAAGCCAGTAACTTCCATGTTTATGTGATAAAATTCTGAGAATAGCAATGACAATTCAGTAAATTACTTAAATGGCTTGACTACTTTTGAGGTCACAGATGAAAATTAATTTGGTCTTTACTATGCAATTTCCTATTCTTACAAAACCTATTTCCTATTCTTCTTAATTATTTCCTATTTTCACAAAAAACTGCGTTTTCAGAAATCTGTTCAAGGACAGGCATAATTTGCTACTCAGGAAATACACAGGAATGGACTGTCAGAGACAGAATAAGCCACGCTGTGACTTTACTGTCAAGTTGCTGTGACAAGACATTTATGGTCTTTGTTTGATCCTTTGACAACTTTATTGGCATGCACTTGCAGAAGCAGTTCATTCGAGTATGAATTTATACATCTCGTATATTCTTAAAGAAAAATAGACTAAAGACAAGGCAAAGAGATTTTAGTATTTCTATGTAATAGAAGGTCACACAGAATTCAAAAGGGAACCAAATAAATGGAAAAACCTACAGCACAGCCAACAGAAATCTGATGGTTTTTGGCATAGAATAAATAATATGGAAAAATCATTACTGGCATTATAGTCTAATAACTGAACTTGGCACACTCAGATATAATCCTTATAAAAGAGGCAATGAAAAAAATTATTGAAATAATTTTATATTGGCTAAAAAGAAATTTTGCACTTAAGAATAGAATCCTGGAAAAAGTATGCATTGTTGGGATCATGAAGTGTTAAGAAAGGGTAGAAAACAGATTTTTCCCCAAAAACAGACTTAATCTAGTAGAAGAAAGTAATATCAGTTTCAAAAGTTACTGAAAAAAACCCCATAAATAGTGGTTGTACAATCAGGTAGCAAACAGCTCCTACAGAAAGCTAATTTCACTCTGATTCTTTTGCAATGCCAACTTCTTAGTCTTTTGGTTTGGATTTTTTTTTTTTTTCAGTAGTTTAGTCATTAACCATGTTTTAGCACTTGGTTCTGTTAGCTAGAAAAAGTATAACTTCACTAATTTTCTGGGGCTTGTGAGTTTTCCGCAGGCTTGAAACCCTTCAGCGGACTTCCTAATGCACAGAAACCTTTCAAGAATCAAAATGGGTCTATTATGGAATTGCATCAAATAGCTGCTTGCAGTTTCCCTTGGTGTGGACATGTAAGCTTAAGCAGCACCGCTGGACTGATTGGATCTTGCTTTGAAGTAAAAAATTCATTTGAACCTAAAGCTCAAAAAAAAAAAAAAAAAAAAAAATCATGGAGTACAAGACCAAGATGAACAAAAATAGTGAGTAGGAATTGCATAAAAGTTTTTCATATCAAACTGTAATCTATCTGTCTCTGTTTATAACTTTTTCTTGATTGTCTTCTCAGTAAATTATTTTTTATTTTCAATTATAATAAAGCAATCTTAAATTGTCATTTTTCTAAACAAATAATTTCTGTCACTCCTCAGATGTACTGAAAGTATTTTAAAGGAAATTTTGCAATGATAAGGGATTACCTGGATGTTAGAAGATACTCAATTATCAGATGGATGATGTTAGAGGAAAATATAGATATTGCTAGAGGAAACTCTCTATGGACAAGATGAGGCTGCCATAGCTTCAGGTTTAGCCAGGATTAACCAGCAGGAAGACTGACACAAGCCCAAACACACAGAGCACATATACCACAGAAACACAGAGTATGCTGAGTTGGGAGGTACCCACAAGGATCATTGAGTCCCTCTCCTTGCCCTGCAGAGGCACTTCATTAAAATTTATACACCACGTACACAGTGCACACCCCCACGCCAGGTAAATGGGTAATAGGCACCTCTGGGCACACACATGAACCTCTCCTGGCTCCCAACAGGCAAACCCCACTGTGCTCTCATTTTCAGAGGCACACAGAGTGGTCTGTCTGGGACTCCCACAGCATGGATCTGAGAATACCCTGGCAGAACTTTATTTGGTGCCCCTCTTCTGGCATTCTCTCTGAACTCCTCTGTGGGTGTCTATATGAGCTTCTATCGTATAACTTAACAGGTTGATTCAAAGGTGACTAATTTAAACCCTCTTTGCAGCAGAATAAGAATCTCAAGATTCTCACAAATCAGTGTTAAAGATCAGACTTAGGCTAGTGTATTATGACTTGGTGTGCTCAGGATAAATTCACATTTATTTTAAAGAGAGTCTTTGCTCTAAGATGTTCACCTAATGTGATGGGAAATTACTCATATGACATAAAATTCTCCAGGTCTATCCTGTCTATCACTTGATGAGACCAGAATTTTAAAAATGATTTAATTTTTTCTCACAACACTTCTTTTTCATGAGGTTTTATTATGACAAAACGTTAATTAGTTTTCTATACATATCTACATATATATTTATTTGCATTTTGATGAAATAAAATCTGATGGACTCATCTAATGGCGCCTAACTTTTAACTAAAAATTTTAGTCTATAAAACGTTAAAATTTTTCACTAAAAATGGTGATATTCTGTTATTAATGGTATTGCAATAAAAATTTTGTTTTAAACTAAGAAAAAGTTATGTTTCATTAAAATGATCTTTCCTGCAATTTAGTTAGGGTTTCTGTTTTTACAGCTCATTAAAATTTGCTGAAGTCACCTCTTGGAATTTTGCCTAAACAGTTTCTTAGGAATTACACTTAGGAATTACTTAGAATTTTTTTTTTTTTTTTTTCTTATAACATATACAAACCAGTGACAAACCATTAGCATTGAAAGTGGTTATTATAATGTGTTATCTTCTACTGTACGTCACCTGCAGTTAAATAGATGCCTATCATTTAATTGTTATATTTGAAGTAGATTTGCACCTGTTTATATTCTCCACATGAGTATTTCACTCATTTTATATCTTTCTGTGAATGTGTAAGATATTACAGCTTTATGCCTTTAAAATAAATGGAGTTTGGAGACTTCCAGTATTTTAATTAAAGCATTTTCCTTGGAGAATGTACAAACTCAGAAATAAAACATTTTACTCAGAGTTTGTAAGAATCCCTAAAGTTTTAGTTTACTCATATCACTCAATTTGCAACTAACACAGCAAACATTTTAATCTATCAAACCAGTAACATCTATCAGGTGAGTTATTTACATGATGCCTGTGCCACAAATTTGTTTATTAATGATAAATTATTTTCATTCTCTTTTTGCAATAAAACACTGTTTGGCTGTCACTTCCAGGACATGCACCCAAGTTTTTTTTCTATATGTGGGATTTATCTTTATGATGTATAGCCCCTTCCCTGTTCCCTATCATTTTTTGTCATCTGTGCTTTCTGTGCTGGTTTTGACTGGGATAATTAGTTTTATTCTTGGTTGCTGGTACAGCTGTATTTTGGATTTATTGTAAGAATAGTGCTGATAGCACAACCATGTTTCAGCTATTGCTAAGTAGTGCTACTCTGAGTCAAGGACTTTGCGGGTTCCCATGCTCTTCCAGTGAGCAGGTGCACAAGAAACCAGGAGAAAGCACACACGGGAAATCTGATTCAAACTGACCAAAAGGATATTGCATCCTGTAAGGCCTCATATCCAGTCCTTAAACTGGAGTGATTTAGCTGGGAGCCACTAACTGATGCTCAGGGACTGGCTGAGCATTACTCAGTGCTTGGTAAGCAATTTAT
Source organism: Haemorhous mexicanus (assembly GCF_027477595.1). Lineage (NCBI taxonomy): Eukaryota > Metazoa > Chordata > Aves > Passeriformes > Fringillidae > Haemorhous > Haemorhous mexicanus. Next base: position 74,667,070 of record NC_082342.1, on the reverse strand, counting down.
TGTGCATCACTGAATGTTCCTCAGTTTATTCCTCTCTCTGTCTCTCTCTCTTTCATGATTATGATTACTGTTTTAATGACTATTACATTTTATTTCTGTTATTAAGCTGTTCATATCTCAAACCACAAGTTTTTACCTTTTTTTCTCGTTCTCTTTCCATCCCACAGGGGAAAGGAGGGGAGTGAATGAGCAGCAGTGTGGTACTTAGTTGCTGGTGGGTGTTAAACCACAGCACTTACTAGTCAAATAACCAAGCTAAACATAAAGTATTAGTGGAGCACATGTATTTAGTTTTGAAAGGAGATTTTTCCGTTTCATAAATAGATAAAAATCATCCATGGAAAAATCAACGCTTTGTTAAATCAAATTGTCTAATAATGCTATTACCTCCCTATGAAAAGTTAATCTGGTTTATATCTTTAAAACAAACATACAGCAATGCTATTTTATTAAGAAAAGCAACTTATAGTCTTGCAGTATGCAAGTCACATGTATATAAACTAGAGATGTCACACATAAGAAGTCATAAGATGATTTAGCTACGTCTATGCACCATGACTTTGAGATTTGCAAGTACAATACTTTGCATCATCTACCAGATTATTTTAAACCCCTGACATTATATCAATTTCTCTTTATCTTGAACAAAATTTCTCTTGGTATAGTTTTGGGTTTTGGGGATTTTTAAGATCCTAATACATTTGTAAACATGATTGGGATAGAATAGTATATAGAGAAGATAGTTGTTTGAGTTTGGATTGACTTTCCTAAATAAGGTGAAACTACAAAAAATTCGATATTATTAGAAGAATTTGTTTCATGAAAAAGCTAAGCAGTTTACTCAGCCTGCATTTTCTTTAAAGCCTCTTTTATACAAGTACATCCTCAAAACCAGTCTCGATTTTTTTTTTTTTTTGGTGAAAATCAGACACATTTGGGGACCCAGGTGCTCAATTAAAATTCTCTCTCTTCATTAAAATAACATCATAGCATAGTTAGCTCAGGTTGGCAGAAGTCACGTGGGAGAAGACAGATTTCCATCTGGAAGAAACTCTAAAATAACTCTGAAATTAGCATGTTCTGACAATCCAATTTAAAAACTTGTCGGTTGTAATCATGACATTAGACATAAGGAATCTTAGGCTAAAAAAGAACAGATTTTAAAAGTAAAATCTGAAGTATTAAAGAGTTTAATTATGCTAAGTATTCAAAATCTAAAAGGAGAGAAAGGAAAAGATAATTTTTTTAATCCGTAGCGTGACAGAATGCAAAGCCTTTCTGCCAGAAGAGATGTTGAGCTAGAAATACCGCATAGGAGCACAGAACAGCCAGCAGGATTAGGGAAGTTTCTGTCCCTTTGTTCTTGGCTCTGGTGAGGTTGCGTCTTGAATATTGTATTTGGGCCCCTCACAACAACAAAGACATGGAGATGGTGATCCAGAGAAGTGCAACAGAACTGGTGGAGGATCTGGAGCACAAATCTGATGAGGAGCAGCTGAAGGAGCTGGGGGTGCTTAGCCTAGAGAAAAGGAGTCTCAGGGGACAGCTAATCACTCTCTATAACTGCCTGAAAGGAACCAGTAGTGACAAGGGGGTTGGCCTCTTCTCCAAGGTAACAGTTGAAAGGATTAGAGGAAATGGCCTCATGTTGCACCAGGGGAGGTTTAGATTGGATATCAGGAAAAACATTCTTCACTAAAAATATAGCCAAGCATTGACCAGCCTGCCCAGGGAAGTGGTAGACTCACTATCCCTGCAGTTGTTTAAAACATGTGTAGCTGCAGTGCTTAGGGACGTGGTTTATTGGTGGACTTGGAAGTGTTGGGTTAGCAGTTGCACTTGATGATCTTATAAGTCTCTTCCAATCTAAATGCTTCTGTGATTCTATTAAGAGTAAACAATGCTCCATATATTGATAAACATGAAAATAAATCAAGAAATGCAAGAAGTTTTTTAATAAGAGTTTGATATAGTGCAGTGATGGTAATTTCCTTTCAGCACTACAAGCAGGCAATGCTTTCTTAGATGAAGTTGAGCATTGTCCTTCTTAACTATAATAGCGTTAAATTCCTTCTGAATAATACATGGGTTTATAGTGTCTGGAGATAAAGCTAAAAATTTATCTATGATTGTGGTTTAATCAATCAGGCAACTAAACAGCACAGAGGTGTTTGCTTACCCCCCTCCCTTGTCAGATGGGAGAGAGATTTAGACAAAGAAAGTAAAATTCATGGGTTGAAATAGAGACAGTGTAATGGGACAGAAAAGGAAAAAAAAATAGCAATATTATTAGAATTAGAACATAAAAAGGTACTGAATGTTGAGAAAGACATTTGGTGCCAGTAGCTCAGTGTGCAGCTGCTCTGCGAGCTGCAGGTTGAGCTCTGGGTACCTGGAGCCTGAGATGAGGCCATGAGCCAGCGCCAGCACTAAGACATGAGGACTTTTGGAGATGAACACTGAGAGGCAGACACAGCAGGAGCTGAGCACTCTGCTGGAAAACACCAGGCTTTACCAAACACAGACTGGAGGGTATGGAACCTCAGGGTGTCCTTTGTTTAGGACCTCTCTTCAAGGGCACAAGCTCGAGATATTATTCTCTTTTTGAATGACAGTTATATTATTTTAAGGATCCAGGTGTCTGAGATTCTGCTCTGTGAAACCTGGGGTTGAGCTGGTAAAAGAGCTTCACAGCTCGTTGTGTAGGGTCTTTGGTCCTAGCTGAGATGGCGCGGGTGTGATTGCCACAATGACTCTTGTATGGCCAGACAGAAATGTTTCCCTAATAGTGATGTACAATGCAATTGCTCACTGCCAGCTGACTGATGCCCAGACAGCTCCTAAGCAACATCCCTTGGCCAGCCTTGCCCCTAGTTTATAATCTGAGCATGATGCCCTATGGTATGGAATATCCCTTTGGCCGGATCAGGCCTTCTGTCTGTGCCCCCTCCCAATTTCTTGTGCGTCCCTTTTTCCTCCAGTATCCTCACTTCCTAGGACAGCAAAAGAGACAGAAGAGACATATCTGTCTACTTGACAATATCTGTTCTCTTCCTGTGCTGAATGGAGAAAAGGAGGCAGAACCTTTCAAAAATTATAAGAGGTGTCAGATTTTCACACCAGAAGATCTTGTCAAGATTAGCAAACTGTGAATGATGTGACTATGTCTCCAAATGTAGAATGAAATTGTGGTCAAGGGCTGTTGGCAAATTACAATTAATGGTGGTGATTTGAATGGATCTATTTATTATTTTTGTCACCTAGAAAATCAATTTTAGCATATTACTTCAAGACCTTGACCCACAGATGACTCCAATGGAAGTGAAATAATCAGGTGAATTTATTTTTGTCTTAGTTCATGTCCTAAGTATATATTTTAAATTAAAATCTGCTAGATGAGTCAGTAACGTAAAAGTTAATTAATTTCTTACAATATCTAATCAAAATCCCCCTAGAGCAAAAATGCAAACTAACACCTAAGATCATTCCTCAAATTACAGCAAATCCAGTGTGTATCACTGGATACAGTGTGAGGTTTCTAGTTTGCCTAGAAACCTTCTGCTTCTAATCTTCACATTTTCCTCTTTTTGGTTTTCCTTCTTTGCTGTGTCAAAACAAGCATAAATTATACCAACAGGAATTGCTGCGTGAAGAACATGTAATGCAAAATACTTGAAGGCTTTCTAGACTTGCCAGTATAATTGCTACAATTATAAATTTATTTATCTTTTGTGTTTCGTATCTTAAAGTGAGATGTTACCTGAGGATGTCCATGCAGGAAAACCTGTACATTATTTCATCTCCCAAATGTCTGAGAAAATGAAAATATATGAAAAGACATCTGCTAAAAAATATAGTCACATATGCTTGATACTGATATCTTTTGAAAGAACTTGTACAAAAAGATTTTTCAGAAACTGATGTAGTCATAGTTATTGGTTACAGAAGTCTGTTAATTAGCAAATCTGTAGAGATTTTCCTAAAAAGCAGTTTCATTGGTAAAATCTGTTAGTATACAATATTTCCTAAAATACATCAAGATCATTAATTAAAAAAATCTCTGAAAGAGTGCACTAGGAAAATCATGAGTTCTAGTTTATTTCCTCTGAGTCTGGGTAACTCTTTTTGATTCTAATGCCATAATTTCCATCCTGTGAATCCTGATACCACTTTGGTGATTAACATATTGGAGAATATCACATCTCTAAACTGAAAAACAGATGCACAACTACTGAAAATTGCCAGATGTTTGAGTTCATATATAACTAATCCTGTTCTGTGTTACGGAACCTGACTCCACTTGAAATACCTGTGTCTATACAAATACATGAGTTATTGTCCTGTAAGAACTTTATTTAAGCTTTGAACTATATAAAATCTTCAGCTGACTAAATAATCACAGTGATCACTACTTAACACTCAGTCTATATCCCAAAAAACTTCCTGTGTCTTGTATTTTTTTAACAACACACAACCAAACACTAGCATACGAGATAAGTCTGGGAAGCAGAAGCACGGAGTAGTTTTTTTTCCTCCATTCTTCCCATTTCTGCAATACCTTGACAACTGAGAACTGGTATGTCTAAAATATTTTGCCTATATAGGAAAATAATCTAAAAAGCTCTCAAGTGGAGACATTCCAGCTTCTTTTTCTTCTTATTTAGAGTAAAATAAATTTTTCAATAACAAAATTTAATTAAAAGTTGATTTTATCATAAATTTTGTTTAGGGAGGGGGAAGATAAGAGTATTACATCATCTCATCTTTATGTATTTCTACAAGTAAAAGTGAGAAAGGAAACTTCATTCCCAGTGTGTAATGCATGCTTAAAGGACAGCCTACTACAGAGAGGATAGAGTAAAAGAACACATTGTTTCTTCCATGATTGGTTGGTTGGGTATTTTCACTCACTGAGTGAAATATTTTCTTTTCTGCATCCATGACTTTTCATAAAAGTACTTTTTTCCCTTTTTTTTTGTTTTGTTTTTGGCTGCTCCATCTGTTTTCTTACTGTTTTCTTTTCAATTTTCAAGCTCCTTTTCCACAGCAACAGCTGATAACAGTACAGATATTTTTATATTATTAAGTATATATATATAGATCTATATTATGTAGGTAAGTATTCACCTAAAATTGCAGAGTTTTAAAGTTCTTATTAGTATGGCTGATTTAAAGACTTAACAGGAATCCAAAAAAGTACTAAAATAGTTTTATAAAATCATAACCCTTAAAATTTTTTGTATTTTACTTGCCGAAAAGTTTTTTACAGTCTTTGCTGAAGAACCAGAATCATAAAGCAGAATAATAATGTTCTTCCTAATTTCAGTCTGTACCCTGCACACTTATTCCAAATTTCAAGATATCAAGTACTTTCAAGATCACGATGTAATTATGCATCTGGATAAGAAAGAGGCACCTGGAGTCCATTACTAGTGCTTAAGGTTTCACACCAGATGAAAGAAATGAAGTTTATCTCTAAGTGCTAACTGAACAACACAAAAATGGTTACACTAATATGGTTACACTGATTTATATAGCAGAACCATTGTAATATTTATAAATCAGGATCTATAATAGAATTAATAAGTATTTATCTAGTTTACATTTACAGAACTGAAAAAATATTTATAGCATATATAACATAGAGGCATAATGACCTTAGGTAGTTCCTGTGGCTGGCAAAATCTTGCAGTTACTGAAAGGTGGAAAGGTAAAAAAGTAGTTTCAGAACTTATGTTTTACTGAATTTGGTGTCTGATTACAAAAGAAAAAAAAAAAAAAATATTGCCTACCATCAAGATAACCTGATAAAATTGTGGTTCTAGCCACAGGAAGATTAGTATGTGTTTTGGGTATCTTTGCTGGATTTTGCTAAGCCATATTTAGACTGGTACATTGATCTTGGTGATGTGGAAAGTCATGGTCAAATCTTAATGTATCTTGAATGAAAACCCAAGGCAACACATCCCATCAAATATAACGTGGAGTAAACCATACTCGTGTAATTAGCCTACCTACATCACTTCAACATTTTTGGGGTTTTTTTGATGTACCTGACTTGCCTGATTTGTGTAGAAGTTTTGACCTAGGTGAAAACATATTGTCAAACTCCTGCAATATCAATACAACGCTTACCACAAGATTTGCACCTGGACTTCCCAATGAACAGTAGTTGGGAAAAGAAATCATAACCGGTGTTATGATTAGGTGTTAAGGTAGCAGGAAAAATAGAGTAAGAAACAACATTAATGCAGAATTTGTATTAAAAAAAAAAAAATCAGCATTACGTTTCAAGATGCTGAATTCACTGCTCAGTATAACTTACACCTAAACACTGCAGAGCATATCACATAAATTAGATTATCACCTTGGATATGCATCACTGTATATCTGGTACATTTATTTGCAAGGTCATTCAGATGTTTTATGTTTATTAGCACCCATCAAGCCAGATCAGTCCCCCACACTAAAAGCCATGTCTTCTCTCAGGGATGTCTACTGGTCATGCAGAGAAATTTAAAGTTAGAGGGTTCGCTTTCTGCAAGCAATTAAAAAATACTCTGAAACCTCAAAAGCATTTCTGTTCAGCTAATACCAAGGTGGAGCTAAAGCAGAGTGCTCAGAGAAAAATTCAGTTAAGAAGCAAACAACTGTCTCTGCTTTTGTTGCAAAAGCTGCAAAGAGGGAAAAGAGAGCAGGATCCTACGTAGCTCTGTGCCCACAAGTTGGAGAGCTTAATTACCAGGCAGCTTTTAAAATTACCTTTAAATAATAGTAAGTAAAGTAAAAACAACAAAACCTCACATACAAGAAGGTATAATTCTAAATTAGTAATATAAATATAATAACTAAATAGATATTATGTGTGGGAATCCATAAAATCAGAGGGTTTTGGGAAAGCTACAAAAGGCAGGCCTCAGAGACAGCAGAACTGTGATTAGAGCTAAGCAATAGCCATGAGATAGGTCAGCAGAAAAATTATTTAAAAAGTAGAAAAGCAAGGACGAGTAGAACAATGGTCTGTGTATTAACACTTGTCTAGGATAACTTCCTAAGCTGCAGAAAAGTTTATCTAGCAAGACATTAAGAAGTTTGAAGCTTAATAATGGAGCTCTGTGCATTGTGTTTTAAGGCTTACAAGCCGGCATTGTATTCAAAATAAGCAAGCATTATTTTAAGTAAATGTACGTGTGCTTATAGTTGTTGGATGGAACTACTGTCAATATGCTTCTGCTTTGTGTGATTGGTCAAAAAAGTTATAAAGTAAGTTGTAACATTAACTTATTGGTCTGCTGCCTGGGATGTGAGCTGCTGGCATCTTCCCATTGTCATAACCATGTAATGAGACTGATGCTGAAAAATAAAACAGCTCAAGGCACATTCTACAGCAGTCCCGTCACGTTCGTGATTTGTACATAGCCCCTGGCCAGCGGCAATTATGTTTTAAAAAGTCTAATCTGGTCTTTTCTACCTTGATACCGTTGGCAGGTGCTTCTTTTATTACGTAGCTGCTCAGGAGCTACACCTTTAGTGGTCTTGGTGCTGTGAATGCTGTTCAATGCCTGCCTTATGCAGGAATGCAGTGGCATACACTGGTTCTTTTCATAGTGCCAGTGTTAACATTAACCAGTGAAACAATCTGTGGGATAATTTTCCTGATGTTCAGAGAAGCAGGCTTATGAAAATGCCCTGAGTTTGTGGCAGATGTCTTGATTTTTCCATTGAAGCAGCCATTGTTTAAAAAAATTCTTGCTAATATGATTTTTCTTCATTACCTTAGTTGAATGTGAAAAAAAATAACCACCCGTTCAAGTCCACTTCCGTATAATTCATGCCTCAGAGAGTTTGTGACCAGTGACCCTTGGTGACTTACCTCCAGTTACCTACAAGATATTCTTTGCAACCATCTTCTCTTCCTTTTTAACATTCTTGGTATTCTGCAAGATATTGAAGATGCTGTACCTTAGTTGGTGCATGTGCAATTACTTAGTTGAATGGAGGGGGAGAGAAAGGTGATAGGGCAATGGACAAAGAGACAAATCAGAGTTGGTCACTCTCATTTGGAGGAAGGTCTGTGACCAAAGACATTCAAATGTCAAAGTTGCTTGCTATCTCAATCTCTTCTCACAGAGAAACAAAAGAGGACACCCACCTACACTTGCAATTGACCGGGTTTTCTAAAGTTACTGTGAACCAGCAGCTACTTAGATAGAAATTTGTATTCTCATAGGCTGGGGAAATGTGAGACCCAAAAAACCCATATATTTTAGACTTGAAGAAACTGTAGATTCCTCATTCATTCCAACTATATGTGTTTAAATTTTGTACTGTGGGAGCTGCTGACTTAGTAAAGCAAGAAAAGCAAAATTTCTCACATCAGCGTGACTTCTCCTTTCATAAGAAGTATCCTAAAGATATTCCATTTGCCCTTTTAAGACTTCCAGAGTCTGCCTTCTCTTCCTTCCCTCACCACTTTACGATAAAACTGTAATGACATGTATTTCACATCAGTGCTGTGATACTGCTTCATTTCAGGAAGACACAGAATTATGCAAATGCTCCTGTTACAATAAATTATGCCACCTCTGTTGTCTTCTAGATACTCTATGCATAAACATCTGTTCTGTTGTCACACATTTCATTTGCAGTAGTGTACTGTGTATTCCTTCCTCCTTTAGTGACTACTTCTATTTACTTCCATTTTATGTGTGCTCATTTGAGAGCTGTAGGTTGTTCTTTTCTTTCTCACAGGAACAAAAGCTGTAGAGTACCCCATGAGTCAGCACAAAAGAGGCTTAACAAGGCTGCTGTTCTCTGAAATTTTTCATGGTATTCCATAGTGAATCATCTGTATATTTATTTAAATAATTTTCTTCTGTTTTACAGGGGAATCTATTTCAAAGAACAGTATTTTTTTTTTAGCTTTTCAGCATACAGTCTTCTTATGCATTATCTTTGTTTTGATGGTCATGTATAGACATATAGTGTAACAAAGAGTTCAAAATAGACCGAGCTTCCTTAATACAATTTTTGTAAGAACTGATGTTGAATAATTCATACAGGTTCTAAGTACTTTTTTTTACTTCAGTATTAACCTGTAATTCCCTAAAAGTCATATTAAGTTTTTTTTACAATAATTGCACTAACAGACTCTCTGTTTTAATGTTGCATAAATTAATGTCTAATTTAAAATATGGCATGACATTATCTATTTAAATATCTGTTAAGTTCAAACTAATCCAATATTTTAGACTCTTTCTCCTAGAAAAAACAATTTGTTGCTTTTTTAACTTCATCAAAACATTGACATGTCATTTATAACCAGTATTGTTAGTATAAAAGCCAAAAAAGGTTTGTGGTTAAAAAAAAGTGCTTCAAGAAAAATGTTTGGTTATGCAATAAAAAGATCATCTCCCTACACACAGAAGAGTCTAGTGGTACTGGGCAGGAAAGGGAAGCCAAATAACTTGGTTGGAGAGACAAACACTGCCCTGGCCAAGAGTTCAACTGAGATGGACTTGGGCGTCTTTATATCTGTCCATCTGTACCTGAGGCAACTGCGGAAGAGCCAAGATCCAGAACCAGCACATGGATGTACTGTGTGGGAGATCCTGGTTCTGGAGGGATCCAAATTGCACGTCTGTGTCTGTTTGTGTGTTAGTGCATGGGTACAGGGAGGCCTGTACCAGAAACTGTAGTGGGACTGTAGCATAGGGGTACAGTGCACGTTCCAGTAGCTGGGGAGACTGGGAAGGAGGAGCAACTACTGGGCAGACCAAGTGTCTGAGCTAAAGGGATCCATGTTGCACAATCTACATATAAATATTTTCCACTAACTGGCCATTATCCTGATGAGTCGCACAGGGGAGGAGAAAGAGGTTGTTCGTGCTGTGTTCCTGTGAAATATCTGTGGCTGTCTGAGATTGGTGTGATCAGGTTTGTGTTTTTGTAGGTCTGTGTTGAATATGCCCATTTCTACACAAGTCTATTGGGAATTCATGCCCAGCCTTCTTCTTTGTTTATTATGGGCTTGTGGAATTGAAGCAGTCTTACCTTCACTGAGCTCCTGATTGAAGAGATATGAAATTAAAAATGTAGAAATTAAAATTTTGAATAATATTTCACTACTGGTTAGGTCTAAAGGCTTCATTTGTATATCTGTTTTATTTTGGTGTTCCCAAAATGTTTAATTTTTAATTCTAAACTTTAAAAATTGTTTTTCTTACAATTTTATTGAGGTTTGAAATCGTGATTAACATAATATTTTAAAAGGTTTTTTTAATAAATTCAGAGATGTTTACTTTAAAGGAATCAAAATACAGCTGTCAGAACAGTGTATGCTGAATACAGAGCAGAAAACTATTCCAGGATAAGGTGTACAACCTTCTCTGCTGTAATATGTCACCAAATACAAAAAGAAATTACTCAGTAGCTCTCAAAAAAAAGACATTACATTTTCATTTTTCCATTGGATGCCTATTGTTTTGTTTCCTCCACCAAAATTAGAAAAATATCATCATTTAAATATATCCTATGCAATGTTTTTTGAACACTTTTATGCACAAGATGTTTAAAAATGTAGAGTAGTTGTTTAGCCTGCTAAATAAAAAAAGGATGGGCAAGCATATTTGAGTGATGAGCTCCTTCCTTATGACTTACTTCCTGCTCACTGCCTGCCTCTGACTTGTGCTGCTCCAAAAGTCATCTGTCCAAGATAATGGCCAAATGTGCCTCAGGGGCTTTTCACTGTAGGGATCACTTCTGAGAGATATTATAAATGAGGCTGTATCAAATGTGATTCTTTGCCTGTCCCAGGCAACTTAGCATTTTCAAACAATTTTTTATAAATGCACTTCAGTCTTGAAGGTGGTAACCTCAGTTTTGTAGAATGAAAGTTTTCACTCTCATATGTTCTAAAATAATCCCCCACTATCCTAGATACTTTGAAATGACAGAATAGGAATCCCTACTCAAGAAAGTTTATTTATGTCTCAGGTTTAGAGAGGCATTATATGGTTGACAGCCAGGATTAAAGGCCAAGTGTGGATATAGCAAGTCTGCTGTCCTATGATTGATTTAAGATGATTTCAGCATAAATGAACTTCTCTGCTTTTGTCAGGGACTCGTGGGCAATTTCCTGGAACAAATATGTTTAACAATCACAATCTAACTCTCCATACTTATAAGACTTCCACAAGATTTATCTTCATGATGTCATGATGGTTCAGAGGGATATGGGACAGAAAGAAAATGTGGCATCTTTTGCATAGGAAATCTTGCTCTATGGCAGTTCACTATGCAAGATTAAATTTACTGAGCTGCAGCAATACTGAGCAGAATCTATCCTCACTGAACAAATACCCCCAAGTAAAGTAACAAAAAAGGATGCTACATGTATAGCTTCAGCATTTATTTTAAAGAATCTTGTCCAAATCTTGTTAAATAAGGTGGTAAATATATGACTTTCCCCTTAAAGATAATTAATACATCTCACTATTTAGGTGTGTAGCCAAATATATTTTCCATGTTGGTTAGATACAGTGGCACTCCCTGGAAGCTATATGAACTACCTAGCATCTCTTTTAACACTAATGAACCTTACAGAGTTGTCTTCAGACTGGTTGTGCTGTTGACTATTTTTTCTTAATTAAATTTCATATTTTAATCCAACCAAAAACCTACTGAGTAGAATCATTTATTTTTGATTGATTTAAGAGGAATATTAAAGTTCAGACAGGTGTGCAGTCAGGCATTGATAAGGTCATCTTTACTTAGGGTGTTCACTTCAGTCTGAAGTCTTCCTTCATCTTCTACTCCCTTGCCTAGACCAAAAGTTTTATTTTCACTATTAAAAAAAGCTCATATTTACTACTATTTAGGTATTTCCCACTATTTTTTCTTTTTCATTTTGGCTTACTATTTGGAAAATAGCCAAAATAATATAGTCAGAGTAGGCTGATTAGAAATGCGCTTTTGCACTCATTATCCCAGATGAATTCAAGTCTAAAAATGATAAAGTTTTATGGTCTTACTCCATATCTCACTACTGCTTACATGCAAATAATGCAATTCAAAAGAAATGTATACAAATTTAAGACCTTCCATCATGTAGTGCCCAAGCAATCTAGTTTTCACTGGAAACAGAAAGATACTATATTTTTTTTCCCTTTTATTTTTTTCTTTTTTAATTTTTTTTCCTGGTTGTTGCAATTATAGAAGACATTTTAAAAAGTTATGGGTGTCAAATATGCCTTATATGTATTTTAATACTTTTAATTCTGTCTTCTGATTCCCTGTCATAATGAGGTATTGGACTTAAAAATCAACGTATTGCCAAGGTCAACCCAGAACACAGATACTGTGAAGAAAATTACCTCAGACAGAAGCAATACAAGTAGATTTTGATTAATGAGAACTCTTAATGTGAGAGGCTTAAATAATTTAGGAATATGAGACTTAAAGCAGCTTTGTCTCCTTGGTATTTCTCCCCAGGCCAGAGCCAATACTCTTTGCTACAATTTCTGGGTTTACTGTCTGAAGCATGTAGCTGCCACCATGCTCTGGTTAGAGGAGTTGGGCACAAACACCTGTCATGGATAGTCCTTCTGAGCCTTCGTGGTTAGTTACTGGGATGCCTTGATATAATAAATAGCTGTCTACCTACCTAAGAATATTTAATGAAAATTGTGCAGTTAATGTATTTCATGTATTATATGATTGAAGGAAAAGTCATTAGTAAAAGTTTTGGAATTCTTTAAAATGTATTTTCCTGAGAGAAGATGAAAATCTGAGAATATTTTGGTTTCTACAAAGTACTTCACTCAATCTGAAATGCAGTAATTAATTTATTTACAGATCAGAAGCAGATTTTTTTTCTCAAAATCCTTAGAAACTTGGAAGCTCAGGATACAAGCTCTTGGCAGATCATTTGATGAGACAATTTCTGTATTTCTTTATTAATTTGTCCATTTTCAGTACCAAATTTGATCCAAATGTGTATAGTTTCAATTACCTTAATCTGCATTTACAGAAAAACATGCTGTTCATTTCTTGCAATCAATATAGACTATACTATCAATAGAGAGCAAATTAAGATAAGATAAGGAATCGATCACCTTCGTATAATCTTCAGAAAAAAAGAAACATTGAGTTTTTTATACCAAGTACTGAACTAAAAGAAAATCTAAAAAAAAAAAAAAAAAAAAAATTAACAAGCATGATTTCTATTCAACTTTCAGAGTTCAATGGATAAGCTACATAATGGTTTCTCTCTAATGTATTTTTCATCTGATTCCATGAATATCTGTCAAAATGCAATTGAGATATTTTAGACTGCAGTCACACAAATGCAATTGTTATTGACTCATTAAACATAAAATTATAATTAGTCTTATTTTAACATCTGATTGCACTTTAGTATGGAACTTGAGTAAATACCTCAACAGATCGGATTGTTAAAAAGAAGTGCAGAATAACTTGATGTGTAAATGCATGAAAAGATTTTAGAAGGTTATGAAGACTTTCACATGCCAAACTGTTAATTTTTGATGAAAAACTTGTGGTATAAAGCTGACCACTGATAATCTCTGTAAGGTCTCCTCAGTATAAATCACATAAGTAACACACATAAGTTCTGTTCTGTGTAGTCCTTGTGACATAAAGTAATTAGAGATGGAAAATCATTATCTCTTCCAGGCCTTGACTTGTTCGAAATGGGTTTTCTCTCTGTAATTTTTAGAGAGATTCAGAAAATTTAATGAGCAATGACCCTGGTAGGAATGTCCTCTCCCATTTTTTTCTGTGTAAATAAAACACATTTGTGCTGGCCTTCTCTGCGGGCAAGTAGTAGTAGTAGTCTAGTGCAGTCAAGTAGGCAAAATGGCTTGACAGATTTTCCAATGGTTCTTTGCAAAGATATTCAAATCTCTACCCTCCTAGATGCATCTTTTCCTTGCCCAAATCCTTCTTCTCTCTTTTGCTATCCATGACATCAGTACTGATGAGTTTCTTCCTAAAATATGGTATTAGACAATCACTGAATGGGCAAGGTTGGGAGGGACCACAGTGGGTCATCTGCTTCAAACTTCTGCTCAAGCTGGGTCATCATGAAGCACACTGAAAAGGCTTTTGTTTTGTTTTATTCGTTTCTTGAATACCTCCAGTGAGGGAGATTCCACAATCTCTCTGGACAATCTTTTCCAGTATACAGTGACTCAAAAAGGGAAGAAGTTCTTCCACACATTCAAGTAGAACTTCCTGTGCATCACTTTCTGCCCGTTGCCTCTTGCTCTATTGCTTGGCACCACCAAGCAGATCCTGGCTCCAACCTTTGGCATCCTCCCTTCAGAAACTTTTAGAAATTGTTGAGATCTCCTCTAAATCATCTGTGCTTGAAGTGGAAGAGGTCCAGCTTCCTCAGCTGATCCTAATTATCTTTGTAGCCTTCCACTCGACCTCCTCCAGGATCTCCATGTCTCTCCGGTACTGAGGAGCCAAAAAATTGACACAGTATTTCAGATGTGGCCTCACTAAGGCTGAGTAGAGGTGCAGGATCAGCCCCCTTAAGATGCTGGCAATGCTCTTCTTAGTACACCCCAGGATATCATTGTCTTTCTTGGACACAAGGGTAATGCTGTGTCACGGGCAGCTTGTTACTCACCAGGACCTTCAGGTCCTTCTCCACAGAGCTGCTTTGCAGCAGGTCTGCCCCCAGCCTCTGCTGGTGCATGGGGTTATTCTTCTCCAGCTGCAGGACCTTACATTTGCCTTTGTTGAATTTCAGACAGTTCTCTGCTCATCCCTCCAACTTTCAGAGATCCTTGTGATGGGCTGCACAGCACTTTGGGGTATCAGCCACTCCTCCCAGCTTTGTGTCATAAATGAACCTTCTGAGAGCCATCTGTGCCTTCATCTAAGTCATTGATGAAAAATGAAAAATAATGGGCCAAGAATTGAACCTTGGGTGACTCCAGTAGTGACATTTCTGTCCTACCACATGTATGGTTTTTTGCTCCCTACTGAAAAATTGATATTTTCTGAATTTTTTCAGTTTCATATATTAGAATTTCCATCAGTCATTCCTCCCTCTCTTGCTAGATATACACACACCAACACATATATATGTATTTATGTATGTATATATACACACATATGGGGCACTCCTTTGACAGTCTTCAAAATAAATATTTTATAATTTATCACTTTCTGGGAAAAACCCCAAACACTAAAGGTTTATTTTCTTGATAAAGATTGCAAACTTTGAATATTACCATGGGGATCATTTTCTATAGAGACAAATGTATGGAAATTAGATTTGTTTGTGTGGATTTTTTAATGCAGTTTTTATGACATCCATTATTTTCCTTCTAAAGAACTGGAAGCTATTCAATCATAGTGCAAGAGAAATTATGAGCACTGTTGTCTGGTGACATACGGTTATGTAGGACATTTCCAAATGAAACAAGAGTCAGAAATCTGATGTTCATAAATAAAAAAATAGTACATACAGAAATCATATTCATAGAGTAGACATTGATGAAAAATTAAGCACCAGAATACCTCTGGAAGGATATTTTGATTAAAATTATTTAATTTAATAATTATTTAAATGTAACAATAATAGAAATAGATCAACCAATAAAACTTTCTGAGTTGACAAACTGGTGAAAAACTTTGGGGAAGTCATAGAGGAAATCAGATGAAAAAGAGACATTAAAGGATAAACAAAATTAGATCAATTTGTAAAGACCCTAATAATTTGTAAAATTATCCAACTCTGGGCTCTGCTTCTACTCACCCGTATTTTGAGCTCTCATCAGCCAGTTTGATGCACCCTACTGTTTTCTCTAATCTTATATTAGAAAACAGAGCCCAATAATTCAATAACAGAAAATTAACTGCTGTGTCTTTTTCATATTGTGATAAGGGTGGACAAAACACTTTCTTGCTTGAGTAGTTCTAAGCATTTTCCAGTCATAAAAGGCTTAAAACTAACGGAGATTAACTGCATGATCAATCTAAATGAAAAATTAATTACAAATCAGAAATCATGACCAAGTTTAATGCAGTGGAAAGTGCTGAAAAAAACCAGGCACCAAATATTTGTTTAAATGTTAATGGCATGTTTTGTTAAATAAAGTCCAAAACCCATGGCAGACACTACTTAATGACTTTTTGGTGGGATCTTTCCCAAGGAAGATCTCTCCAGAACAGTTTTGATATGGTACGTTCTTCTTAGATTAATATTGATAAACCCTTGTCCTGGTTCAGGGCAAATTTGGGAGAGAACCCCCAAAGGGCCCCCCTAGGAAATCGGATTCTACCACCCCTTCCCCCAACCGGTCCAGGAGAAAATACCTCCTTGGAGAAAAGTGGAAAAAAACTGTTTATTTAACAAGAAAACCTAAACAATATTAAACAATAAAACCCCTTGCTGCTCCAAAGGAGATGACAAACCCAGAAAGTCCCCTCCCCAGACTCCAGTTCAGCTCACTCAGTCCCTTATCAGTCCCTCCGGCGCTGGAAATGCCATGGTCCAGGCCTAGCCCGGCCCACCGAGGCGAGCTGCTGGTGCTCTTATGGTTGTTCAGTCCAGAGCAGGTGTGAACAGGTCCAAAGAAAGGGGAAAAAAGTTAAAAAAAACACAGTCCAGGGAACTTCTTTGCCTCAGCTAGCTAAACTAACTATAAGCAAAAGAAAAAAGAGCCCTGTCCCGCCGTCAGTTCATCCTCAGGCAACGCAGTCCAGGAGCAGGAATGTGTAGGAGTGAGTTCAGTGTCTGAAAACAAACTGTGCTCCTCCTCTCCCCGCCTCAATCCTTGAAGCAAGTCTTAAAGGTGCAAAACTTACTATTCAGCATAAACGGAATGAGACGACTGGGGATAAAAGCATCATATAGTCAACCTAGGACAACCCTTCACTGCACCAAGTGAGTAAAATTTCAGAAAGAAAAAGTAAGTTGTAGGGAGATTTTGGAAACTTTTGTTCCCATACAGAAATTAAAGAACTGCACAGGACTAACTATTAAAACTTTCATTACTCTGGAGAGATGACCATTAAGAGGTTCTTGCAAGAGCAGGAGGTGTAGGAGGACAGCTGGTAAGAAGTGACCAGTCAGTGAGGAACCAACATGAAGAACGTCCTAGAAAATGGAAATCTGGCCAAGCCCACACAGGGTTATCCCAGATTTATCCAGAAAGTTTCATGGTTTTCTTACAGCCTGACCAACATCTTCAAACTTGATCAAGGATTTCATCTTCCAGTAGGACTGAAGAATTCTGTAGTTGAGGTCCACTCATTCCAGAAAAAAATTCTACATCATGACCATGTAATCCCTGCCATGGTGTTGGATGGCACTGTGCAGGTTCCTGGAAGACTGAGCACTTGAAAAATATTCATCACAGTCTAAAAATCTGGTATAAGTTGAGAGGTTCTTGAACTTGAAACTTTCCTAAACAGTAGAAGGTTCTGTGGTGCTGCTGCAACCAGGTAGCTCCTCCTTACACCTGGAGCATTCTTTCCCACTCACTGACCCCCTCCAGCCTTGTGCACGTTTTGGTGTGCAACCTGCTGCAGTTTCTTCCAGTTGTGGTCTATCCATCACAGGCAGTCATAGACTGCTTGCCAGGGTTCATCATGGAGAAGCAAGCAAGGATATTTTCACTCAGACCATGGTGCTTTCCAGCACTGCTTGCCTTTCCCTTGACACGTGCCTTAAAAGTCCAGCCTTTACATTACTGCTGTAAAAGCAAACTGACAGCAATGCTGAGTGGTTGAAATTCCCAGAAGAGAGTCACAGTCTTTCTGAGACGGATGAAAATTTAATAAGAGAAATTTATTTGTAAAGATAAATGAGTAAATACCTGTTTTGATGACCAGGACTGTGCATGCTTCCGGTGTCTCCGGTTAGATTCTCTCTGTATAATGGAAGGATTACTAACGAGACTAACAATTGCAGTTGGATTATAGATTTATGCCAGAAAAGGCAGAGCTTTTTCTGCTGTGGGACAAGGATGGGAGTAGAGATTGAAGGTTTTTGTGCTTTACATTTTTCCTGGGCCAGGCACTATCATGGTGAGAGCAGGGGACTATTTTTGTGATGACACCACTCATACAGACATCAAGAAAGAAGCCCTTTACTTCTCCAGACAGGACTAGGCCCCACGTCTTCACTGAAGTGAGGAATTTGAGCACTGGCAATTTATAAACATATACATATATGTATGAGGTTTTTTTAATCAATCTATGTTTGAAGAACTATAATCTTAAACTAAGCATTTACTCTATTTAGCCTGACACTGTGCTTCAGAGTGCATTGAATAACGGACTTCGTAAGGTTGACAGAAAATAAAAAAAACATAAAATGAAATGAAATGAAATGAATAAAATAATAAAATAAAATGAATCTTCCTGTTAAACAGTTTGTTCCTTTTCTTTCCCTCCAGTTAAACTTAGTCACTGCTTCTTTAGGTATATACTGAAAATATTTTGAAGGAATTTAAACACCACATTTATTTGGATTTTTTTTCTGTAATGAATTAATGTATGCCTCCAAGATGTTTTGCAATCAATTTAGAACTTTTGCTAAATCATTTCCTTCAGAAAAAATACAGAACATTTATGTTTCAAAGACAGATATATATAGTTAAATTTGCTTGTACCAAATCCTGTATGCTGTCATGAGCTAATTTTGTAAGAGAAAGACAGAACAGACAGTAGAGTAGATGAAAGGAAAGATCATTTAGTCTAGAAACACTCTTATTAATAGAAAATTTGCTGTGCTTAAATAAGGAACAGAACTTATTTCAATTTCAAATTTTTCAATTAGAACATGGACTGAAATTTGCAAGCCAAATTTATTTCTTTAGTTTCTTCTCATAGAGAAAGCTTCTCACAATACTCAAGTGTAGTACATACAGACTGTCACTAGTTTAAATTGAATTTGTGATGCCATTCTGAGAAGGCTATGGATTTGTTCTGGGGTAGACTTTTTCTACTAAATTCCACAGTCAGAATATAAATTTAGAAGAGTAATTTACAAATGATACTTCAAGAATGAATATACATGAACAGGGTGGAAACAATCTCCTGGTATTGAATGTAATTTTGTCTGATAGTTGACTGCATTTTCTGTTTGAATAAAAAAGTTTAAATTCTCTTGTAATAACAGACTAATCAGTTGCGGAAGATTCTTTTTTAATAATACTGCAGAATTCAAAATCTGTGTCTATTAGTTTATCAGATTTTTTTATCCCCCGTTGTTCTGTAACGTATTATAGATTCTCACTGACTTCTGTGGGATGGTTTTCATCCTGACAGGTTTGTTGTAAATATTAAATGGCGTTATTAATTAAGAAAAAAAAAGAAAGAAGATTATTGTTTCTCTCTTTCTCTTCACGTTAAAGTGCTTTTTTAGCTACTGTGTATATTTCCACTTTTAGAGAGGGCCAATGGATATACAAAAACATACATATGCTTTTCTAATTTCTTGGTCATGATTGGAAAATCAATATCTTACATTTGAAAATGTGTGTTTGTTTTGTTTTTTTTTAATATGAGGGGTGTATTTTTGAAAGTCTTTTATATTTTTTTGTTTGTATATATATATATATTATATATATATATATATATATATATATATATAATATAACCAATTATATAACATTTTAAATTAAAAATTGATTATTCTGTTTGTTTTCTGTCTTCCAGGAGCATTTTTTTGTTTTTAGCCTATTATTTACACAGATAATGAAAAGAAAGGAAAAAAAATAATGGGAAAAAAACCATAAAGAAAGGAAATTGTAATGAAAAATGTGCACGAGCTAAGGAAAATTAAGAGAATGATAAATCTGCCACAGGCTATAATCAAGTAAAAATAAAGGTATGAAGCAAAGAAGACATATTCTAAGGTTTACATTCTGAATCTTAGTAGAAGAAAGCAAATCCATTGGTTTAACTGAACAGTTCTAGAATTGTTTTTCTAATCTGATGGTCAACAGAAATCAGAATAATTTTTCTAACTATAATACTGTAAGTGAAATGTGGAAAGTGTAATGCCAGTGCTCATGAGTTACAAAGATTGGTAGAATTTTTTTTTCTTCATTTGTCCCATGTCACTGTGGGAGGTGATATTTTTTGTAATTGGAAGAGTACAAAATTTATTGTGGCATTTTCTGCAATGACATGGTCTCCAGTAATGTATGCTGTACTTAATTAAAAAGGCTGGATTAAAAAAATCAAGATTTTCAGGCATTTATCAGATTTTCAGTAACATGACTTTAATGGCAGAAGAATCAAAACAGCTAAGACACTTTCAATGAAAAGAGAAAATTATTTGTCTATTCTGCAATATTCCAAGCAACCTATTCCTTATCTCACTTTGTTTCTGACAGAAGCAGACAGACAGGTAGGTAGTATCTCACAATGCTGATCAATGACAGGGGTCTCATTCCCTTTGGATTTGATCAGGATTTGATCTGTGATACCTACATTGAGACAGGGGTAGCGTTTTTCCAAAAAGCATAGATGTAGACTCTTGCTGAGCCTTATTAAAGGGATCTAAGAAGAGCAAGCACTTGCAATTTTCTTAAACAGCTGCTTGGACATTTCCATTGGACAGTTACTGTTTTGTGACTGTGGTGAGCTGACCACAACTGGCAGAAAATCCCTGACCCAATTGCTCACTCACTCGGCTCCCATGGGATGGAAGACAGAACTGGAAGAGTAAAATTGAGAAGTTTAATAGATAAAAGGGAGAAAATAACCCAACACACCAAACCCTAGCAAAAATCCCAAGTGATGCTAATGCAACCACTCACCACTTCCTACAAGAACACTGATATCCAGTCAAGCCATGAACAATAGCTGTGTTGAAAAAATTCCCTCATTGCAGCTTTTATTGCTGATTATGGTGCCATATGATGTGGAATATCCTTTTGGTCAGGTGAGATCAGCTTCCCCATCTGTGTCCCCTCCCAAACTTTTCTCACCCCAAGTTTACTCACTGCTGGAACAGACTGGGAAACAGTAAAGGCCTTGATGAGCATTGTTCAGCAATAACTAAAACATTATTTTGTTGACAAGTATAAACCACAGCCCCACATGAGCCACTATGAAGAAAAATCCTGACCAACCCAGTGCAGTCAGAAAATCTATAACCACAAAAAAGAATATCTGAGGCTGAGGGTCAGTGGTTGCACCTCTAACAAGAAATTTAAAATCAGCTAATTTGAATCTGATCTAGTCAATAAATGTCTTCTAAAAAGGAATTTTCTGTTTGTCAAGTACACTCTTCAGGGGACTAAGCCATCTACATTCCGACAACTTGCTCAATGTAGAATGTCTGATGAAAAAGTATAGGCTAACAAATTATGCATATTGAAATCATCAAACCATTGTCATGAAAGTAATTCAGTAAAAGCATGGGCAAATATATTTTGTAAAAAGAAATTAAACTCAGCTTATTTTAGGAATATTATTTTCATTCTAATGAATTTACTTTTTTTGCTATTAGTGAAAAGGGTTTTTTTCCATGTATTTAAGTATATATTTTTAAATAAATAATAGGAAATATTTACCAAAAAATAAGGTGCATAACCATATTTTTACATCTTACACCTTATAAATCAGTCACTCAAAAAAAGATTAATATCAGAAAGGGCAGTATTTTCAGCAGATACTCTGACTGCTAATGGAAAGGCAACATTCCCAAATTAGAAATATCTTTTTACCCACTGATTCTTTTGTTATAAATTTATGATGTTTATTTGGGTTGCATCTTTAATACATGAAGTCAGTGCTGCATTAGCTTTCTAATAAGCAGGTAACTTTCTCACAGATATCTTGACATAAAATTGTGAAGTAGAACTTATCTATAAAAAGCCCCGAGAAAAACTTCACTCTGTGTAATCTGAAATTGGGTCCTTTAACAGTGTGTCCAGTGTAATAGCCATAGAATCATAGCTGCACAAAAGCTGGAAAAGGCCTCTAAGGTCATCAAGTCCAACCATAAATCTACTACTGCCATGTTCACCACCAAACTGTGTCCCTAAGTGCTGCATCCACATGGGTTTTTTAAAACATCCAGAGATTGTGATATCACCACTTCCCTGGGCAAATTGTTCCAATACCTGACCACCCTTTCAGTGAAGAAATTTTCATAATATGCAATCTAAACACCTTTGGGGGCAAGCTGAGACCGTCTCCTCTTGTCCTGTCACTTTTTACCCGAGAGAAGAGATGGACTCCCATCTCACGAAACCCTCCTTTTTGGTAGTTAATAGAGAGGGATAAGGTCTCTCCTGAGCCTCCCTTTGTCCAGACTAAACACCCCCAGCTCCCTCAGCCACTCATCACAAAATCTGTGCCCCAGACCATCTGACAGTCCATGCAACATGCTCAGACCTCTCCAATTCAACAGAAAGATTGCTGGGGAAATCATTCCAACTGTTTTGTTTTATACTATATTATTTTTCTCTGGTTAGTACTTAGCCTCTGATTGTACTTGTAACTGAGATGAGGTCATCTCTCATTCTTTATGTTTCCTAAGCTTTTTTTCAATCTTTATGTTCTTAAGCTTTGCAAAAGAATAACTTTTACTTTCAAGACAGAAAATATCTTCCTTATTCTTCTTTCTAATAACTTAATTAAATCTTATAGTCATTGTCCAACTCATTAGCCAGGACAAAGTATATCTATATTTCTTTTTCTCATTTGCAAGTGAAAAAATAGGGACATCTGTAATGTAGCTGTTCATCAGAAATTTAGTTTGTTTTCAGCATACTTAAATCAACTTAATATTTCTATTTTTTTAAGTCCATGTTTTAAAATCCAAAAATATATACTTACCTTCTTTTAGACTGTATTTCCATCTGTTCTTTGGAAATTGGTTTGAAACTGAAGGTACAGATAAATGTGCTATCAAAACCTCCCCATCATCTGATGGATCTCTTTGCACTTTGATATAATTTGGAAAAGAATAATTGATTCAATACCAAATTTCTCTACTGCAACCCCACCAAAATCCATTTCTCATCCTCGTGCACTTTTTATCAGTTAGCTTTTCTCCTATCTCTAGCTTCCACAAATATACAGAGCTCAAGAGTTTGACATTTATACTAAAATGTTAGCCTAAGAGTGGTAAGCTGCACTGCCTGGGTGAAAACCTCTATATTTAATTTTCAAAATTTTTTTTTTTTTTTGAACAGTAACTCCTATAACCATCGCAATCAATACAATATTTCTTACTTGGTGTGTTCAGAACATCATGATAGCTGCTGGCAATAGGCAAACTGCACATACATGGGACAAGGACTACTGTGCTTTAAGGCAAAAACCTTTGTTAAGTGCTCATGCAGGGAAAAATACCCCAGAAGGCACATGAGGGAGAATTTGACTGCTGACATGCAGTTTCAGAGAGTTTCCAGCTGTTGAGTTTCTGAGCACACTCATTTTTGATATTCTTACAGAAGAGACAGCACAGTCTCAGGGAGACAGACAGTTCTTTCTTTCTGTCTAATGTAGGGCAAGAAGATCTGGCATCACCTCTACATTTCCATCTCCTTTTGAGATGGTACATGACAATATGCAGTAAACAACAGTTTGCATTCACCTACAAACTTACTGAGCTATGTTCTAGCAAGCCTTATGCAATGCCCAGAAACTCTTACACACACTCATATGTGTATTACCCATGAAAATATGATAAAAATGCTGTGCAATAAATAATTATTATTACTATGATTACTACTACTACTACTACTTTACTACTAGTAATAGTAATAATATACTTCAGTGTGAAAACTGAGCTCACTAACATCCCCTGACTTTCAGGAGTTGTTAGTGATTAAATTTAATACCCTGATCAACTCACAACTTTTTCTTGATGTAGGGTATGAACAAAGCAGCTGTTTTTTTGCTAGCTTACAGTAGTAAAACCATATAGAGAGATAGAGTTAATGTGTGCTTTCCAAGTATTATTATAGGCAGCAAAATATTTATTGTCACTGAATTTACTATTCAGATGAAGATGTTCTTTGAGGAAGTATATAATTGACACTGGAAATATGAGAATTTGAGGAGAACTCCTGTTGTTTCAAGGCAAATACAGAAAAAGTTTTCTTAGAAGTAAAAACAGAGGTTTTACAAACTGTTTGGACAACCTCCCTACCTCCTTTTTTTCTAATAACATACTCTTTGTTTTCATATAAAGTCACACTTTCTTTATGTAGACAGCAATCTCTGTGGGCTATCAGTGCACTATGTACATTATGTCAGAGGAAAGGAAAAACATTTTTCTTTATTATCCAAAATTAAAAAAAAAAAATCTGTGTCTACACATTCTTTTCTTATAAATATTATTTTTTAACAAGTAAAACATTTTGTGAGGCTCTTCACAAGTTCCTGAATATTTCCTCTTTACATGAAACAAGTAATACCCTACCCTCAAAAAAAAAAAAAAAAAAAAAATTACCTCTTGTCCCCAGTTCAGAAAATTGTCAGAATAAACATATACTTTTAAATTTAATCTTCACTTTGATGTTTCTTGTACTGGTGCTACAGGAATTGTGATGAAAGTCTTTTGTTCTGGTTGTATGAAGATTCTTGAGCAATAGTTAGAGTGGAAAAAGTAAGGTTCATGTGATACTATTTCCTATTACCTTTTCAGAGGAAAGTTAGGAAAAAAGAAGCGAACAAATAAACAAAACAAAACAAAACAAAAGAAACATAAGAAAAACTCAGGGAAAAAAATCCAACTTACAACAACAATAAAATCGATAAATAAAACACCCAAACCCAAAACTAGCTATAACAAAAGCTGAATTGTTGTTTAGGATGTCAATTTTGCTTGGAAATTAAGGGGATTTTCAGGTGCATTTGTAACATAAGTTCCTGTAGGGTCAATATACTGAAATAAAAGCCAATCTTACCTGGGAAAGCAGCTGTGGCACAGAATTTCCTTTGGATCTTCACAAGAATAAAAAAAAAAAAAAAAAAATGTGACATAGTAATGGCCATTAATTTCAACACTTTCAGTCAAATATAATCTATTTTTTCACAAAACAAAAATACAAAAACCCAGCACACCATACTATTAGTTGTACTGATATACTTTCTGATCTTTATTTCTAAAAGGCTCTACAGCTATTTCCTCATGCTAAGGAGCTACCCCTCACTATTTTTCTTTTCAGAGGGAATGAGTCTCATGGTTTACACATGGGGTAATTTAACATCAGTTAGTATTGCTATATATTATGCATATTTTATAGCATGAATCCAGAGATAATAATTTAACAAGATAATATAATAAGAAAAGCAGTACTTGATCTTACTGTGAATATTTGAAATAGGACTTGTAATACCATTTCCTTTGGGATATTAAAATGTTAAAGCTGTGTTTGTTGCACAGACTGCCCTTGTGATGATGCTATGTATAAACATCTCAATGTTTATTTACCAGCACATTTCATGTAAGATATCCAGAAGGGGTGGGCATTTGGGATGCTGATGGCATCTGCCCCAAATCAGACCCAGAGACACTACCATCAGGATGTTCAATTTGTCTGGTCCTGCTAGCTAGAGAAAGCACACTGGATCACCTTGGCCCTGGAAGATGATATGAAATATATGGTATGGTCAGAGCCCCAAGTCTGGGTGATTTTTCTGATTTAGATTGCAGTGATCAGGTGTAAGACAGGAATGGTTGTCAGGGATTCCCAAGTAACCCCAGTCACCTGATTTGCATTATGCTGATTTTGGCTGTGGTAGGGTTAATTTTCTTCACAGTTTGGGGCCGTGTTTTGGATTTCTGTTGAACACAGGGTTGATAATATAGAGATGGGGTTTCTTTATTGCTGAGTAGGGCTTACAAAGAGACAAGGCCTTTTCTGCTTCTCATGTTGCCACACTGGTGATAAAGTTGGGGATGCATGGGAGGTTGGGAGGAGACACAAATGGGACAGGTGACTCACTATGGTATGTTTCACACTGTATGACATCATGCTCAGTATATAAACTGGTAAGAAGAAGGAAGATAAAGTGGATGTTTGGAGTGATGGTATTTGTCTTCCCGAGTAACGATTGCACATGATGGGGCCCTGATGCTTTGCCTGTGTATGCAGCTTTCGCACTCCCCATTAAATTATCTGTATCTCAACACATGAATTTTTTACCCTTAATTATGCTATTCTCTCCTCCACCCCCCTAGTGGGAGAGTGAGCTAGCAACTTTTGGTGCTTGGTTACTGGCTGGGGTTAAATCACAACAGTATCTCACCATTCCTTTTCCTGTTTCTTGACCTTACATTCTACTGCTTAATACCTCTCCTTCTTTGCCCTTTTCTATTCCCAAATAAGCAGTCCATTAATTCCAACTTTGCTGTGTCTGTCCAAATTTGGTTTACCTAGTGCTGGTACCTAGACCCTCCCTTCCTTATTCAGTATCACAGGTGGAGTTACTGAGGCACTGCCTGCCCTGCTGCACCACTGCCATTCAGCTGCCTGGAGTGTTTGAATGCTTCTCTCAAACCTCTCCCTTAGCCACCTGCTCAGTCCCTCAGAGTGCTATCTGTAACTTGTAAACTTCTCACTCTTTTATTTATGACTTCCAGCAATCTCTCCTTTTACATCTAGCAGCTTCTCCTGTGCTGTTTAGTTAGCTTAATCTCAGGTGTGTGCTGAGTCAGTGCCACAGACAATTGCTTTTAAACCTAGCATAAATACCTACATTCAGGGACCGTAGGTCAAAAAAAAACAAACAAATAGAGTGCAGAACTGTATTTTAAAATATGTTATATTTAATTTAAAAAACATCTTTAAGATAAATCTAAAAACAAGTATTTACAAGACAAACTAACCTGGTTAGTAGGCAATTATTTAGGAGAGTTAATGGTATTATGTATGGTATTACAATTTATTAATGATAGGAAAAATAACTTGTTCTTATTTAATTAATTTGTAAGCTGGAACTTTTGGACTTTTTTTAGTAAACACAGAGATTATTTTTTGTCTCATTCAGTATCTACTCTGTATTTTGACTTTCCTTTTGCAAGGTAAAAATGGAGAGTCTTTTCTTTTTCTTGTAGGACAGGATGGGGATGAATCAAATCAAGAGTGTTCCAAAAGCATACAGCACTCATGCATTTGTCAAGTAAACTACGAGCTGGATCCAATTAATAGAATATAAATACACAACTGTTTCTTCAATTTTAAATTAAAATATTATAGGGAAAATAGAGAAATGCTTAGGGAAAAAAAAACCCTTGACATATTATTTATGTGTTCACAGTTGAAGAAGCCATCATTGTTTTGATGCAGTTTAATTCTTTTGAAGAACTTTATACATTCTGAGATGATATGTGTGGGGTTTTTTCCAGTAAAAAAAGAAATATTTGAAAAAGAAAAACTGTTTTTGTTCTGTGGGACTGACACTGTAAAGGTCTTAGACACTGTTTTATTAGAATGTTACAAATCTACATTCATTAGTGTTAATAACTGAGTCCTGGGCTGTAAATTCTACAATAATAAGTGAAAAAAAAAATAAACAATCAAAATATAATATATTCTTTAAATCAATATGATTTTGGACTACATAATTATTTTTCTATAATTTTGTTTTCTTTTTTTTTAAATATTTCTGATTGAATTTTCATCTCCAAACCTTGCTACATACTATTCTTTTAAATAGTTTTTTTTCTTGTACAGGATTATAGTCTGTTAATTTCTTTTATAAACTATAATTCAATAGAAGTCAATAGCTGGATTATTTTAATTACTAGTAATTCCATATCTGTACTATATGACCTGTGTCTACTTTCTTAAGAGATATCCAGCCTACCCATCCTACTTCCTCCTTGTTCAATCCCAACAAAAAAAAGTGGAAAGTTCCATGAGATTTTTTTTTTTTTTCTTTTTCTGGGATGTATAATTTTCCTCTACTTTTAACAAAAGAGCGAATCATAGTACCTAAAAAGTTCACAAGTGAGGAAATTAAATTTTATTGCTAATGGGCAGTCTATTTAAGCAGCTAAAAGCCTACCAAACACTGAATGATCTAGGAATTAACATTCAATTAGCTGTTGAACTATTATTTTTTTCACTATTGAAAGGCCAACACAGTAGAAGAAACAGTGCCATAAATGGGTAATTAAAGTGCAAACTGAGATATTCCTGTAACTATATTTAATTACCTCACTAATGTCACAGAAAATGAATTAAATTGAAAGGATTGAAGTTTGAAAAAGCCAAAAGTCATCCAAGATGTCTGAATACAATAATTTTAGTTCAGACATTGTCTCCTTGGCAATCATTGCAAGATTATTATATGTATCTGAAATGCACTTTCTCAGTTACTTCAGAATTAGGAATTTCACAAAGGATTATGTAATTTCATGACTAATTTCTGGAATTTTTAGTTTAAAACATTGTAAGCGCAAGCATACTTTTACACTTCAATATGAATAAAGAATAAAAGAGAGATAGTCATAAGCAGCAGACAAGACTTGGCATGGAAAATCAGCTGATGTACTAAAAATCTAAAATACTGTTTTACAATGTAAGCTTAATACCACTGCCGATAATGTTAAGAATTAAGTTGTAAGAAAACAATCACATGACCTTTTATTCTAGGCACTTGTAGTCTCTGTGTTGGAATTGAACTATTACTGTCACTGTAATCAAATTTATTTTTCCACACGGAGATTTTGACTTTTCTCAGTTTCAGTGGGAAAAGATCATTCAGCATTTAAGAAATACAATTTCTTAAGATCAAAGCCTTAAGAAAAAAAATTCTGAAGTCTTTTTTAGTCCTGTGTTCTGTGGGGTTTTATTTGTTTTGTTTGTTTGTTTTTACTTATCACAGATAGTAGAATCCTTCTCTGCTATTATACCTCTTTCTGTACCAGTGGCTAAATTACAATTATCTGTTAAAAATGCTAATGGTTCTTTATTTCATTCATATCAAGCAATAAGTACATATTATGAAATGGTTTTTTACTTTTGTCTTTCCTTGTTAAAAAAGGTAGAAACATTTGCATAATTTAAACTTAAACTTCGAGACTTTGATTTTCATGTCATCTGGAACAGTGATATTAAAAGCATCCTGTTCTGACTAGTCAAGGCACTCCATGCCCCCCTAATCCTTCTAATCCAGGTAAAATATAGGATATTCCCAGAATCTTTCACAATAAAACATATTTATTATCATTCAACATTGCTTCCTGTTCTTTTTTGAATCTGCTTCACACATTTTAATATATATTTGAGAAAATTTGGATTTGGGGCTGCAGCTTACTGCATGATATTTTTGACTAATTGTATGAACTACTGGAACACGCTCTAAAAGATGAGGATCAAACATTGTATGGAAAGACATTATTCATCTCTATATATAGCATAAAGTAGTTTTCTGTTCACAAAATGCATAGCACAGCTGCCTAGATAAATTAGGAATGTTGTTGGCTGAAGTGTTTCTGTGAATCATCATTCAGCAACATTGCCAAAGACAGGATATTGATGATAATGAACCAATAATGTGTGCAAGTGAGGTAAATTGCCTGAACTACTAATTTTCATCCTGGGTAAAATCAAAGATAGAATAATTTTTTTGTATTGTCTTTTTCTATTACATTGTCTTCTGCAAAGCATTACTAATAGATATTCTTTGATAAATTAATTGTTAATATAATGGATAATTTATCCTAATTGATAATTTCAAATTTTCTTTTTTAAGCAAATGATTTATTTAGTTTTATGAGAAAACCTACTTCAGTAAAATAGTAAAGAAAATCTAAACCAAAACTCCATAACTCATATTTTACTTTGGATACAAATCAAAATATTGTAAGTGAATTCCCCACTGCTAAAAGTAGATCACTTCATAGTTGCAGCAAAGGTGGCCGACAGTATTCTGGGCTGCACCAGTAAAAACACTCTCAGTAGGTCAAGGAAGATCATCTTTCTCTTCTACCCTGCACTGTTTATGCCACATGTGAACTGCAGGGTACAGGCCTTAGTTCCTCGGTACAAGGGAGACTCAGGTATGTCAGAGCAAGTCCAGCAAAGGGTCAGGAACACGATTTATGTCTTGGAGCATATGTGATGTGAGGAGAAACTGAGAGAGTTTATAATCGCTTATCATTGTGCTTATGTACCCGGGGGTGGGAGTAAAGAAGACAGTGAGACCTTCTCAGTAGTGTTTAGTTAAGAAACAAGAGGACACAAAACAAACTGAAATGGAGGAAATACCATTTAAATGTGAGAAAATAATATTTTTACTGTGAGGGTTACTAAGTGCTGGAGCATGTTGATCAGAGAGGTTGAAGTAGTCTCCATTGCACTAGATACTCAGTCTCTAACTTGACACAGCCTGGGGAAACTTACCTTCCCTCAATATGCTTTCAGCAGAGGGGTTGGACTAGACAACTTCCACAGTTTCCTCTCAACTTCATCGATTTTGTGATTCAGCAAAACTCTTCTGCACTAAAAATAAGACACGTTCAGAGCAGAAGACTATTTTATTGTTTTAATGTAAAGTTGGAAATACGTACATGTGAGCAGGTGTTCAAAACTCAGACCTTTAGGAAGATTTACAAGATTTATCAAGTAAAAAAATGAAATATGATTCTGGTCCTTCATATCCCTTCCCATGTTTATTACTATTATTTCTGAAAGCTTTTGTTTCATGCATCAGTGGTTCAATTAATATCATTGAGCTTTATTTACCTCAAATGTAGTTGTGAGCTAGCTTTTGAATGTTCACAGCATTTGTCATTCATTGGGAGTTGTAGGTACGTTCACAATGCAATTTATTCAGTCTAAATAAATATGTCTACATTAGTGAACATGTGCCTATCTTTTTTCATTAACAATAGATGGACTAGAAAGCCTAAGAAGTAAAAGAGTAACAGGCCTGTAATTTTTATATGTATGATATGAAGTGAGATGAATACAGAACAAGACATGGGTAAGTCAGTAAAGTGCCTTACTTAAATTTGTATGCAGATGCGGATGTACTGTCAAAGGTAAAATGTCTACAAAATCCTACAGTGCTTTCACTGGGAACAGATACTCTGGGCTCAATTTAATTGTGCCAACCAAATATTCAGTATTATATGACATACTGAAGACATCTGAGACATCCTCAAAGAATTTGCCGGCACTTTATGGCACATCCACTGTTCGATATTCCATGCCGTTCTGGGGGCCAAGCACTTCACATGGAGACTCTGTGGACTTGTATTGCACCAGATACCTCAGTCTGCATGACTAAAATGACTCTGTCAAATGAATCGAGCATTCATAAACTCTGCCACAGTATTACTGAACTTGGTTCAGAACATGCTTCCGAAGTTACTCTATGTAATTGCATTTTAAAATACACGGACATGTGTATTATAGAAATTCTGAACAAGCTATTCATCAGAAGCATCAAACTCTAGGGAGGTATGCAAAACTGAAAAAGGCCATAGTGACATAACTTAGCATATTAAATTTTGGACATGAATATAACCTCTTGACTCAGGATAGTATCTTGGAGAACATTTAGAGAAGAAGTGTTATCAATTATTTAAATCTTATACTTTGCACCTGTCACAGAAGAAGATATTTCCATAAATAAAATAAATGAAGAATATATCCATCTAGCCTTGCCATGCGAGCTTGCCAGTGTAGCTTGTGGTTTATCAGAACAGGGGAGCAGATTTTCTTCTATCTTTTTTTTTATTGGGTTGTTTTGGTTTTGTTGGTTTTTAATTTTTTTTTTCACATAAGTACCAGAGATATTAAATACATTTATTTATATAATTTATATAATGTAATATATTTTATATATAATGTTTTTTAATAATTTCAAACTCCAGTTAATTACAACATAATTGGAGAAAGGAAACTGCCTTTTTAAAGTGAAGTTTTTTGATGGATCTCCCATGAGTTTATTGTGGAGTTTATGCCTAGGAACTTTTGTCTCCAAAGCCAGTGGGGAATCTTGCTTAAAAATGGAGAGCACAGTGTGTCTCCTAGCTGTGTAAAGATCATATCATTCTTATCCACTCTCATATTTTTTCATTCAGTTAGTGGTTGATAATTCGTTATTCTGTCACTTCCAAAGGAAAAGTAGATGCACTATATTTTCTAACATATAATGTAAGATATATAGCATATTATATTAAATGAATTTAATAAACAGCAACTTTTTAGAATAAATTTAATTTTGATTTTTTTTTTTAACTCCAGAGAAGTTAGGGTCTCACATGAACAAACACTGTACAGAGATTTTGGACACATAGCTTATAGTAAGTACTTTTTTATGTACATGTGGATATATCTTCCCTATTGTGTTTTTATATCATTCAGTATGTCTCAATCTGACTACTGGAAATACTCCCCTTCTTTCACGATTTCCACTATGCCACAGGGCCCAGAAACACTATGATGAAAAAAAGACCAGGGATAAAATAAGACCACACTTAATCCTAAGTACAATGTCCACTTGCTATTTGGGGTTTAGTTTGGCTTGGTTTGGTTTGGTTTAATGGGATGAGAAAAAGGCTGAGTACTTGCAGCAGCTGTAATAAGAAAAGAGATGGAATAGGTAAAAATGGAGCGAGCGCAGCAGGAGGTGTGCTCTTTAGATTCTTAGAGATTCCCTCACAGTACTTGGGGGACTGGTACAAATACTTCCCACTCCTGTTCACTAGAGACTTATTTTCTTCACTTAAAGAAATTCATTTAGTTAGCCTGTGCTAAGTAAAAGTATCAGAAACTCCTGGAAGAAAAGGCAGAGGTAAAGTCCCTCAAGCATGCTGGAATCATGTTGGTATTATGTTGCTTAGGCTTTCTGCTCCTGCCTGGTGACATTTTGTGGTTGCAGACAGAAACTTAAGTTCTGCACGTAACATTTTGAGGTGGTTTATGACTAAAATAATTTATGCTAGGTAATGTATACAGCTCCCAGTACTGTATATTGACCACTTTCAAATTCTGAATGCATTTCTTCTCCTACCTTTTTGCAAAATATCTGTGGGTTTTTTTGCACCCTCATAGGCACCTGAACTGAGACCACAGCAGGGCTCAGATCTTTAGATAGCTTGCTTCTAAAACAGTAAGTTAACTGGTGATACAAATCTATCAGACATTTATAAAAATCCTACTAATGTATATGTCTTTACATGCTCAATTGACTTTGAAAAATTATCCTTAGGTGCCTGTGTAGTATAAGCAGTTTACAGCAGAGTTGGGAGTCAAATCCAATTTTGCTAAATATTAGA
This sequence comes from Haemorhous mexicanus, assembly GCF_027477595.1. Taxonomy (NCBI): domain Eukaryota; kingdom Metazoa; phylum Chordata; class Aves; order Passeriformes; family Fringillidae; genus Haemorhous; species Haemorhous mexicanus. The sequence continues at coordinate 74,633,811 of NC_082342.1, read as the reverse complement.
TTAACTTCCTTAATCACTAGACAATCCTTCACTTTTGACCTAAAAATCTATTTAATTCAACACCTTGCCTTAAGAAAAACATCGTTTGAGGCATTCCATGCAGACATGTGAATGTTTATCTTCAGCAGCAGGGAATTAGAAAGGAGAATAATTTACCCTTTTTTTTTTTTTCCATAAAATTGTAAGATATTAAAATAGACACTGAACAAAATTTCTGTTCATGCTTTCCAAATTTATCCTTGGTTTATCCATTTGACAGAGTATTTTTCATAGACACTACTAGGAATATGTGACCAGTTTATAACTTCTCATCCCCCCCTCCCATAATGAGCATTCCTGTGCTCTGCCTCTTAACATTCCTGGTGCTCTCTTTGCCAGCAGGCATTCAATGCTGCAAATTGAAACACATTGGCAATCCATTTCACTTGCACGTTCGGGCCATTTCCTCTGCATGGAGCAGAGAACGAGCTGCAGCTCTAACTGAGAGTATCAATGTCTGTGTGGGCGAAAGAAATTAATGCATCGAACATGGCTCTAGTCTGTATTTCTGAGCATAGATTCCTCTGAGCAATTAACTACTCCTATTTAATTCTGGATGTGCTAATCTATAAGAAAATACAGGCAAGGTCACTCAATGCTGCGCTCTTCTGCTTCTCTGAACAAGGTTGTCTGGGATAATAAATGCTTAGTTTAGTTTTGTTTCTGTCTTATGTTGCTTTCCTCACATGGAGCTGGGGAAAAGAGAAAGCATTAAAGTATGATATTCAAACGGGAAGAGATAAAAAAGAGAGAACAATGTTTCACAGTGTAGTTTCCTTACTGAATGAGACTAGTTAGGAAAGGGTCAGATTTGTTCTAAATATCTCTATATATTTTCCCATGGTTCTATTTTTGACCAAATATCAAATAAAAATTGACAGAAAAGTAAAGGAGTACTCCAATTCATGGCATACATAAGCAAGGCTTCAGGAAGTCCTTCCAGTACCTAGAGGTATGCATGGAAATTCCCCCATCATTATTCCAACTGATTATTCCAATTTTTCAGTAAAGACAGATGAAGTCATAGTTTTTTTTACAGAGTACTGTCTTATGACAAATTTCACAAAATCCTTCTTGTATACTCAAATGTAGCAAATAAGAATGCTAGGCTGACCAAAGCTGATAATTGTCTATAGAGCTATTTCTGAGGAATTGACCTCATATCTCCACGACTTAACAACAATGTTCTGTTAGTTGTTTACACAACATTTTATCTGAATAACTTTTTTTCCTCATTCTTCAGTCCTTAGTTTCATTGTTATCTCAAAAGACTTCATTCAAGACAGGTTTTTGAATTTTCTTTTTGTTCCCCAGTGAATTACTTTAATAGACATCACATATATCTGAAATTTGTGAAAGATAATTACAAGGGATGTAATAAACATTTTCCTTTGAGTATGATGCATATTCAGATTGTCTTTTCATGTTCGGTGTTACCTTAAAAGCAATCTCAAAATTGCAAGACTGTGAAAAAGTTGACAGTCTATAACACAAACATATTAAGTTACAGGTGTTTTTCTTGCCACAAATATTGGTTCTAGATTCTGACACTGACGTTGATGACTTTTGTATATTGACAGCTTAAGACAAAAGACTGAAACACAGACAGAAATAATCCTCTAGACTTGAGTCTCTTGGCAGTAGAATATTTGACAGCCCTAATTATCTTGACTGGAAAATGGATGTCTATGAGCTTAGATAGGTTGTGATATTTTGCTAGTTTGTCAAAACTTAGGCTGTAAAGAATGTGAATCTAGTTTCTTGAGGGAAAGATTGTCATTGCCTACATAGCTTAACTTGAAAAATATTAAAAACATCTAACTTATTGTAAACTTTGCAATTCTGTTTTTTTCTAAATACCTTTGAAGTTAGACTACTGCTTAACTTTGGATGACCCTGTCAGAGGGAGATATTTATAAAAAAGGTAGATATCAAGATTGTAATGTAACTCAGAGGCCATAAGTGTAGTTTCCACAAATCCTATGTTTTTTACCAGATTGCCCAGGAACAGGTTCTAGAACAGGAAAGGAGTTCCCCGAATGCGTAATTATATTTATGTCCTTAGGAATATTTTCTGTACTTTACAAATAAAGTCTTCAAAACCCCTAAGTTGAGTGTCTGTCATATGAAAGTCTTATTAATTCTTGTACTTCACGTAAGAATATGTAAAAAGCACTTTATACATAGTCTGAGAAATTAAAGTTTTAGAGCCTAGTTAGAACAAACTCAATTACAACCCTAATGTATAGTAAATATATTTTATTTCTCCTATGACTGAGACAGAAAATATTTTCATTTTTTTTTAGATACAAATAACAATGACAAACAATAATCTTTTAAGAAATCATCACTACTCTCTACATGTTCACTACATCTACATCTACATCACATCTACATCTACATTCACTACACTACATCTACATCTACATCTCTACATCTTCACTACTACATCATCTTCACTACATCATCAGTATGTTTCCATGTTCTTTGTGTGATAAAAATTTGTGTTAATGGTTTAGCAGAATTTACAACCTACATACTAATGTATACAGAAAGCCTCTTTAGTGCTGATCTCCTTTTGATCTGCATTTGCTTGAGCATGCAGAAATGGAATTCTCCTTTTCGTTCATAACAACATTTGAATCTTATTTTCAAATACTTCTATAATTTTCTTCTAAATTACATTGACATCAAATTATATTATTATCTAACATTATCCAAAATGGTTTTTATCTACTTCTACCACTTCTAAAATCCAATTAATGTAAGATAAATTTTAGTAGGTTTCTTTCTTTCTTTTTTCTTTCTTTCTTTCTTTCTTTCTTTCTTTCTTTCTTTCTTTCTTTCTTTCTTTCTTTCTTTCTTTCTTTCTTTCTTTCTTTTTCTTTCTTTCTTTCTTTCTTTCTTTTTCTTTCTTTCTTTCTTTCTTTCTTTCTTTCTTTCTTTCTTTCTTTCTTTTTTTCTCTCTCTCTCTTTCTCTTTCTTTCTTTCTTTCTTTCTTTCTTTCTTTCTTTCTTTCTTTCTTTCTTTCTTTCTTTCTTTCTTTTTTTCTTTCTTTCTTTCACTCTCTCTTTTTCTCCCAGTGCCAGGGAGGTTAACATTTCTAACTCTAATATAACACTTGGACATAAAGAAAGAGGAGACATCTAAAACCAGTGATAGGTCCTGACATGTTAAGGGAAGATTAAAGTGATGAGATAGATAACAAAATAAGTCAGAAAATTAAGTGGGCCCAAATCACAATGTGCTACATGACCTTAAAGTCAGACATGATGAACCAAACAGAAAAAAAAGAATTAAATAAGGAAAAAATATCTGCCTAGTGAAGATCTATGATCATTAATAAACATTTAAAAAAATCCACTTAAAAATGAAGATAATTTAGTAAGACAGATGAGCACAGATCAAACTAATATTAAAAACCAAAAGATGAAGAACACAAAGAATGCATTAAAACCAGATGCATTTCACGTTTACTATAAGATTCCCTGGGAAAACTGGCACCCTTTGCTGTTTATATGATTTTATTATGATCCTTGAACATGGACAAGTAGCTAAGATAACTATGACTGATTTTTTTACACATATTCTCACTTTGGTATTTAAGCACCATAGAAGTTACTGCTTTTTCCATCTGGATTTAAAATACTCAAATAACTGTGTTGATGGCACAACACAGTTTTCATACAGTATGTATGTGATAAGCAAAAAAAAAAACCTTTTGTAAATTAAAGAACCCAGGATGCTAGGAATTCAATAATGTTTGTCTTGCTGATAATGTTTTTTGTGATTTTTTAATGAATACAACTTTTTTTCTTTTTTTTTCCTTTTTTTTTCCCCCACATGGATCAGTTGCATTGTTTAGAACTCACAGCCAGCCACAAATGTCAAGACATTATATTCTCAAATCTCCTTTTTTTAAATTAAGCCCTTACAAAATGCAATTCATATGATCCTAAAATAAACATCAAACATTAGTAAGATTAAAAATCCTAAAACTATTATTTTTTTACTTCTTTATTATCAAAGGTATCTCAAAGTGACCATGTCAGAGTTTCAATCTAACCTGTAACAATAGAGCAATCATAGGAAGGAAAAGACCTTTAAGATCAAGTCCAAATATCAACCTAGTACCACCATCATGCTCACCACTAAATCATGTCCTCAAGTGCCATACCCATATGCTTTTTGAACACTCCAGGGATGTTAGCTACAACCTGGGCAATTTGTTCTGATTCTTTAGAATTCCTGTGATTTTTTTTCTCTAAATATCTAATCTAAATTTTCCCTGGCACAACTTGAATCTCCATCTTGCTAAAAAGCTCTTTTCAGGGGCATTGTAGAGAGTGTTAAGGTTTTCCCTGAGTCTCCTTTTCTCCAGACTAAACACCCCAGGTCCTTCAGCTGCCCCTCATAAGACTTGGGCCCCAGACCCTTCACCAGCTTTGTCACCCTTCTCTGGACAGTCTCCAGCACCTCAAAGTTCTTCCTGGCTTGGGAGACCCTGAACTGAAAACTGGATGTGAAGGGAAGCCCACAAAGGGCTAAGTACAGAGGGACAATCACTGCCCTGGTCCTGCTGGTCACACTCTTGCTGATATGGGTCAAGATGCCACCTGGGCGCACACACTGGCTCAGGTTCAGCTGGCTGTCAGCAAACACTACCAGGTCCTTTTTCCTCTCGGCAGCTGTCCAGTCACTCATCCTCAAGCCTGTAGCTCTGCATGGGGTTGTGATCCAAGTGCAGGACCCAACACTTTGCTGGTGTTGGGCTGCTTAATGCAAGACAGAGATTATCTATGAAAGTCTTCAGTTACGTCTACATCACTGTATTTACTACACAGAGAATACTTGAAACTTTTTAAATGCCTAAATAATCGCTTTTCAAGTATCATGCACTTATGCCTGGGTACCTACAGCTCAAAGTATTTTGTTGCTTATATTTAGTTGCCTGTGTTGGATATACTGTGCTAATGATTTTAATTTTAAAAATAATTTATCTGATCTGCAGTCTAATCTGATCACAGTATCTTTTTTATAAATTAATATTATAGGGGTTTAGATATTTATAATGCCTCTCTGTATTCTAAATTGAACAAAAAACTAGTTACCTGACAGCAAAGTTTGAAGATAACAAAATTTGGAACTGGCTGACAAAATGAATGCAAATATTAAACCAAAACTTTTATAAATTTTTAAAATTTTGGATATTCAGTGACGGCATCTAATAAATTACTCCTTTTTCTCTTCAATATAATGGTTTGAACTTGAAGTAGATCTAAACATTCAAAATGAAACAGCCACGATTTCACATTGCACAGATTATATAGGCTTATAAGCCAAGATCTTTGAGTACTACCAACTTACACAGAAAAATATTATGCTTTACAGTCCCAATTATTTGAGGTTTTACAGTCCATAATCTAGCAGAAATAAAATTTGTGTTTGCCATAGTGTTGATTAGCAGTACCTAATGTTGTTGAGTTTCCAGAAATCAACCTTCATACACGACAAGAACTAGTGAATATTATTTGCTTGCTTTACCAATAATTTTCATTGTAAAAACAGCTGTGTCTAAGGACACCCGTTTTACAGGTACATTATATTTTCAGGCACATGGTGTGATTCTTGAGGGTGTCCTGTGCAGGGCCAGGAGCTGGACTTCCAAATTTTTGTGGATCCCTCCCAACTCAGCAAATTCTGTGGTTCTACCATAAACTGTTTCGATTTTGTGAGTGACTTGCTGAAAACAAAGCATATGTTAACATAATGAAGTGTAAAATACTGTATTCAGTAATAGGCTGACCTTGACTGGCTGGCAGATAGACATCCTGACCGTCTCTCTATTCCCCTCCTCAACAGGAAAGGGAGAAAATAAGATGAAAGTTCTTGTGGGTCAAGATAAATATAGGAATTGGGGGAGGTGATATCATCCTGGAACATCCATATGGTGAAGGAGTACAGACTGTGGGGGGGACACACTAGAACAGGGAAAAAGTGTGAGAAGAAAGGAGTGGCAGAGAGGAAGCTTTGCTGACCACGAACCTTCATTCCCAGAGGATGGGCAGATGAGTTGGATATAAAGGAGCTAACCTGAGTCTGAGGATAAAGGGGATTGAGGCATGTGGGGAAGGTTTGCAGAGTTTTGTCTTTTTTTTTTCCCTCTCTACCCAAATGTTTATTTGTTGGCAATAAATTAAAATTCATTTTTCCAAAGTCAAGACTGTTTTGCCTGTGACAGCAGTTGGTAAGAAGCCTCTATGTCTTTATCTAAAATTAGCAGCTTTTTTATCTTATTTTCTTCCTCTCTATTATTGAAAAGGGGAATGAGAGACAATCTGGGTAGATATCTACCAGCTGGCAAAGGTCAACCCAGGACACTTACTTGTGAGTACAAACATACTTTTTGTGGTGCTTGATGGGCTTAAACAACACATACAAGGCACAGGTGAAAGCACTTGGAAAGAATTTTTCAACCTGAAAAGTACCGATCTGTGCCTGCTGGCATGAGATTATTTCTAGAATTTTATTATAACAAATATCCTCAGACAAACTGAGAATGTTTATCAGTGAAGTTTTAGCTTGATGGTAATTTCCGGTATCCAAGCACTGTTTCTCAGACTCAACAATCTCTCTAAAGCAACAAGTGCTTTCCCTTAAAACATTGAAGCTTATATATTTTCTTCTGGAATGAGTTAGTTATTACAGACATGAGGATAAAAGAAGTTTCTAAATAACAAAAATAATGAGGAAGAAAAAATAATGTACTTCTGAACATTTCTTTTTTGTTTTTTTCACTGAAAGAAAAAATAGGTAAATCAAATCCATCAACTCTGTTAAAAAGCAACATGGCCAGTACTGAAATACTTACAGAACTGTTTCCTAAGTAGAAAGAAATCAAAAAGCAAACCAGAAAGTCATAGTCTAAAAACACATCCAAATGAATAAGTTTTCTTATTAATGTTACTGAAAAGAAGAACACAAGCTTTTGCAAAGTTTGAAAGCCTTTTAAAGTAATTTTTTTGGCATCTGTAGCAGTGTTTCAATTACTGTGTGAAAATCAGGCAAGTTCCTTTTTAAAAACTTAAGAAAATCTCATATAACAGATCCAACCCACTCTAATTTACACAAATCCTAATGATTTCTGAGGTCCTAGCTAACTTAAACTTATACAATATTTTTCCTCTTATGACACCTTGAAAAGATATGTTTGTAGTCATATTTTCATTGGCACAAAGCTCTGTCAGGTAGAGGTGCATTATTTTTCACTATGTGACAACTACTAAAGTAGAGGTGATTACTTACCACAGGGAATTTAAAGTGGATAATCAGTTTGAACTAAGTTACTTAAATGAATATTTCATTGAAATGTCTCATTCTGAACAAATGAAATAGTGGTAGTTCTTGCAGTTCAATGAAGAGTAATAGAATTTATTAGAGTTATCCAAAGATAGTCAAGGAATTAGAATCTATATTAAATTTTTTTTCTAAATAGTAAAAAAAATATATTAGGAGATAGCAGACCATGAATGTTTTCACAAAGTGAAATGAGAATTGTGTCAGAAACGACCAACCCCTAGTTATTGATTATATAGTAAGGGTAAGTAACAGTGCTGGAGAAATAAGTCTAGACAGTCAAAATATCCTTGTGTAGACTATTCAGATTATATTAACTAGAATCCATTTACTATAGCAGTACTGAGCCCTTACACGCCATCTCTTGTGAGATTTTTCAGCCCTGCTATACTTTATTCAAACCCAGTTAATATGCTGTTTATAGATGTTGATTTTATGTGTACATATATATTTATATATTTATATATATATAAAAAAGATGCATATATTAGATATTTATGTGCATGTTTATTCATGTCTGCTTGGACATGTCTCTCTGAGACATGCTCCAATTTGCTCCTCCTTTTTTTTTGGGGGGGGGGGGGCAGGTAGAGGGCTGATTTGAAACAAAGAACAAAAAGAAATTTAGCTACTGCAGAGCCCATACCTCCCTGATATCCATTATGTGTATTAGCCACTTGACTACTTCTAATTTCAAAGCAGGAAGTATTTTATTTTCAAAATTAATTTAAACCAGGATCCATGTTTTTCTCCACTGAGTGGAAACTGGAGTGTTCTAGCACAGTGACAGATGGCAAAAACAGTGTCTGTATACTCCTACCATAATTTGCAAATGCAAAAGCAAAGAAAAAATCTGAAACCATTATAAATTAGTCATTATTTTTTCAATTTTGTTTCTAGATGCTGGTTCAAGTGTCAAAAGAATAAATTTAAAACCATCCATAAAAGGGCAGTTTTGCAAAAAAGACTAGAGTGTGATGAATTAGACTCTTCCTATACAGCATTGAGCTGATTGCAAAACAGGGAGGCAATTTCATGCCTTTACAACTAACATTTCAAAAAAGGTGTAATTTGAATTCACACTTGTCAGTAGTGATTATGATCTAGCTTAGCCTTTTGTAAGGTGAAAATGTTTTGACACTGGATTTATAAGTTTCTTAAAGATTCTGTCCTTCTGATGTTAACTTCAGTTTTGACAGTCACTTCTGATTAATTCTGGCCCGCGAAAGTGTATTAGAGATAACCCCATTAGTTTACCAGACTTTATGTTCTCTCTTTCAAAGCAGAAATAATACAAAGGTTTTCTTTTATAAGGAGGTAATCTTTAATCCTTACTCATGACTCTCTTTGAGTAACACCAGTTCAGTTGGACTGCTTGTTATTCCATGTTTTTCAGCCTGAGTCAAGGTATTAGAACCTATGTGATAACTGTTTTTTTCTCTCGTTTTTACTTTATATTTTTACTTTATATTATATTGAATTGTCCAGGTGTTTAAGCAATTATTATGTTCGATTTAAAACCGGTAAATACGATTGATATTGCCTTAAGAAATGGAGAAGGAACTAGTAACCTCAACAGATATATGGAATGCTGTTTGAAACCACGATGAATAAGCATCTGTGATGGATTGGCAGATAAGACAAAATACATGGGCATCTTTTCTGAAGTTACAGATGAAACAGAGATGGGCTACCAAGGGATTTAAAGTGGCACTGTGAAGCTGCATGAATCCAAATAAACAGCTGAATCCTGCTGTCCAGTATAACCATTTTAAGGCAACGATATCATACAGAGAAGTCATTGATCCTGAAAATAATGCCCTCCGTAAGGAATATATGATTAATATTCAGCTTTCATGAGAACATAATTTCCTTTGATTGCTTTAAAATAATACTCATCAAATCGGCAAATATTTTTCATGTGTTTTATTGTTTTGGGTTTTTTTTTTTTTTAATTATGGATCATCTACCATGATCCTGTGAATTATATTCTTTCTGGAGTCTGCAAATTTAAAAAAAAAAAAAAAAAAAAAAACAAATCTTGACCCCCAAGAGGCCAAAACCCAATTAGAAACAAATTGTAATTAATTTTGTTTGCAGCTGTATTTTCAGTTTTCAGTCTACCAAGAATTTACCATTTGATTTTGCATTATGTAAGTCTCTTAACTCAAATAGATTACAGTCTGTAGTAGAATGTGTAACAGCAATGTAAATATATTATATTAACCTTATTAAATTTATCAACCAGTTATGTTACTTTAAAAGAAAGCAAACAATACCTTCATTAGATCCACTTTCCTTAGTCTAATTTTGATTTTTATCAATTGTACTGCCCCGCTGTAAAATTTACTTTCTCTATCCCTCTTTTTTTTGTTTTAATCAACTTTTATATTAGGTCAATATTTTTGCAGGTCTTCTTGAAATTGGCCAAAATTGGTTTTCTTTTTTTCCTAACGCATATATAGCTTTTTTTTTGTTATTACTTGTTGTGAGAGACTGGAAGGATTGATGGCTTGTAACATTTTGGGTGTGTATGTGTGGGGGAAAGGGCAGGTCGGCCCATGCCCTGGCAAGGCGATGCTCTGTTTTGCTCACCCCACCCTCTCCAGGCCTATACCCCAGCCCTGCAGAGGCCACCAATCCCTGGAACACCAGAGGCAGTGCTCCACGCCTGCCTCTGGAGCCCCTATCCCAGCTCCTGAGTGGCCAAATGACCAAAGCCACCCCTGGGGACAGGGCCCAGGAAAGCCAAAGGGTACTTAAGCCATAGCATGAAGTGAGCATGTCTTGATCCAACCTCCTCATGGAATTTCTGTGTGTAAAACATCACTGGAATCAGGAATGACAGCTATACTTTTTCTTTGCTATATCCTTTCAGTCTTTCTCTTCTTTATGCTTCTAATTTCCTCTTTTTGGAATTTTAAATAACTTAAAACTGAATGAGATTGGAGTTTTGAGAGGGCTAAGTTAATGCTTTGTGAACTGCTTTATGTCAATTGAATGCTGCTGTAAACTTTTGCGGGTCTTTGGTTTTCTGAAGTTACCAGTAAAGTTTTTTGTTGTTTTGACCTCTTGAGAATATCTTGTAGACATTTCTCCTGTGTGTCTAGCTCAGAGTCCATGACTAACTGTGAGCCATGCTAAGTGCCCCATTGAGTGAGTTTTCTGGGGCCTTACATTTTTATTGATTATGTTACTATATATTTCTACCAATGGAGTAATGTTAGATGTAGGATATTATTGTTAAAATATCCTACTGCTGTTATTTTCAAAAAATCGTTCCCAAAAAATGACATCTACAACAACTTTCCTTCTGTGCTCCTTTCCTGTCTCTCCATTTTCCCCAAATGTTAAATCCTAATTCCTACTGCTGTAAACTCTTTTTTCTCATTTCTATTTGTTACTTTTATTGATGGTTTTTTACCATTTCTTTGGTTTTTTTAAGATTTGTACATTGAAGTGTTCTTGGGAGTCAAGGTGAGAGAAACCAAAAAATTGAGGTTTTGTCAGTATAGAGGGACAGAAATGACATCTCACTAATTATAAATAATTTTGGTAATTTAAAAAGAATTTGTTGTACTTTGCCACTGAAATATTTTATATACTATTTTTTATACTCTTCTAAAAATTAGTATTTACCTAATATTTTAAAAGTTAATTTCAATGTAATTAGTCAGCTATGCCTAGGACAGTAGAACACGGACTCTATACCTTGATAAGGAAGTAAAAAAATAAGCACAGTTGGTCTAAAAAGTCTTGTCTTTTCTTCTCTAAAAGAAAGTAGTTTAAGTATCTTCAAGTAAAAGATGTGAATGGAATTGGCCATGCCATTCATGTGCCAAATACTGTGAGAACTGGTCTACTTTCTGCTCCTTCATTTGTTACATCTTTTTAATTGAGTTGTGGAATCTTTATAACCCCAAGAAACAACTAAGTTTAGTTCTTTATTAATATAGCACTTGGTGCTGTAAGATCCTGAAGGACATTTTTCTACAAGTACAAAAAAGACACTACAGTGACACTTGGCTTCTGTTTCCATTTAACCCACAGACCTGTGAAGAGTTAATCAGTTAGAAATAATTACTCTAGGTCATGCGCAGAGACAAGGAGAAAACCCATACTTGTTACAGGTTTCAAAATCAAGGTAACATATTTGGCCCTGGGATAAAATATTATTCATTTGCATATGATAATTCCCTCAAAATTGTTTATTAGAGTTGTAACTTCTAAGACTTACTAATATCACTTGTATTAATTAAGATTCTTTTTCTTCAAAAGACACTGCTCTCTTTGCCTTTTTTAGAGCAAACATCCAAGGTCATTTTTTTGTTTTAATGGCAAATAGAATATATTGACACTTTTTTCAGCTTTAAAGTTCATTCAAGTTAAAAATTAGACACAGTATGGTTCTGAGCTCTAAAGTTTATGCAGTTTTTTTTGTAAAAACAATATTTTTCTTTGTTTATTAATGACTTTTCCACAAAATGAGTTCTTCAGGTCACCTTTTTGCTCTAGTGTTTGCAAATGTGATATAAAGAGATATGTATGACTATAAAAAACATTTCAAAACAACATTTTAGAGTAGTTGATATAAATACCTGATAGGCATGGGAGCTCAAGCACATACAGTAACATCATGAAATGCCATATTTTTTTCTTTAAATTTTCAATCGTGCAATCGTATAATAAAATAATTTTTTTTACCTTCTTTTTAAAAATTATAACTTAGTAGGAAATCCCAGATGACTTTTCAATTTTTTAGCTTTATTCTGGTTAAAAAACCATTTGCTTATATTGACAATTGCTTGTGTTTTCAGTGTTCCTATTTAGTTGTAGGTGATTTGCAGTCTTTATACAGTTTCTCTTTTGATGGTTTGGACAGAGTAAAGATGCCCAAGGCTACACAGTGTCTGTAGAAGACTGTACGGGTTGTTTACTTATTTACTAAACATTTATCAGCGGGATTGAACTGATTTTTTTTTTAATTGAAGTGAGAAGCTTACATAAGAAGAGGAGAGAGCAAGACAAAATGGGACTTTGTTCAGTTTAAAGAGGATTAGGAGGGAAAGATGCCACAGGGCATAAAATTGTGAAAAAAATTCTCCAGTTGGACTCAACAATTATTACTGTAATTTTTTATAAAGCACTTTTCCTGTCAGTGAAGTGGAAAATTATGCACAAACAGGTTTACAAATTCAGAAAAAAATCAGTAATTTAAATTGGAAAAAATGAGTAGTTGGATGATTGAATGTGAAAATAATGGCAAATCACAAAATCACAGAATGGAATAGGTTGGAAGGGTCCACTGTGGCTGATTTGGTCCAAATTCCTTGCTCAAGCAAGGCCATCCTAGAGCATATTGCTCAGGGTTGCAGCCAGGTGGTTCTTGAACATCTCCAGGGAAAATGAATACTTAATTCCTAAAGTATTTATTATATATTGGCTGTGGCCAGCAGTTACTAATTTGATAACAGCAGATTTTCAAGAGACTAGACTTCTCTATTGCCTTTTTTTTTTTCGCCACACAAATCTGAAATTCCACCATCACAAAAATATGTGACTAGGGTGAACAACTGCTCTGAAATAGTCTGGTAACACTGTGAGTTTTGTCCGACATGAACAACTAACCTTTCACGGAGTACCTCTGCAGTAAAGGCATTGACTTTTACAAAGTTATTTAGGCAGTCTGGCCTTTCACAATACACCCAGGAAAGGAAGGATGTTGGCAGTTGTCTTCAAGAATTCACCTCTTACTTGCTTCCAAAGTTCTATTTTTCTGTTCTGCATGTCAAGCAGGGCTTCTAGCCAGCAAATACTTCTGATTCAATAATTCTCTAACAGGCATTCAGTGGTCCAGCTCAATCTAGAGATGTCAGAATACAGCAGAGTAAACACAAAAGAAATGTCAAGGAGAAAGGCTTGTCATACATCATATTTATTAAAATTAATTTTATTTAGGAGGTGTTTGGTTTGGGGTTTTTTAGGTATTATATAGTCAAAGCATTAGTTCTTGTATTGGTAAAGTTAAGAATCTTCATATTTCCTTCACAAAGTTTAGCAAAATATAGTATCTTTGGTGTTATGATTTTCATTTTCATGACATAATTGCCAAAAGAATGAATCAAATGTTCTGAACACTACTTCTAACTATGAAATAGCATTTCAGCTCCAAGTGAAAGAACATAATCATCTGACAGATATGCATTTATGATCTAATAATATTCCTACAAATAGAAACAAGCTCTTAATGCAATTAAATTCCTATCTGTTTGTAATACCATCATACCAAATTATTTAATATTTATTTGTCTTTTCCAAGAAAACATAAAAGGATGAGAGGGATTATTTATCTTGTTTAAATCACAAAGATCATAGAATCACAAAATGGTTTGTGTTGGAAGGGACTTTAAAGATCATCTAACTCCATCCCTCTGCCATGAGCAGGGACACCTTCTTCCAGACCAGGTTTTTCAAAGTCCCATCCCACCTGGTCTTGAGCCTTATGGTTCATGGTCAGCAGATATTAAAAAGTCTCAACCAATATAATATTAGCAGATCTTCACATTTGTAAAAATATTTCTTTTATACCTAATGACATAATTAAAATATTTATTCTGTTTAACCCTTGACAAAGCAGTGAAGTGGTACTCTGAAATGCATCCTAAATAAAAGATAATAATTGCTTCTCGGGTACTCTTTAAAACAAAGAATACACTCTAGATAACCTCTCAGCATAGAAACAGCCTAATAAAAAGCTGATTTGGATTGCAACATGTAAGAATCACTAGCAGAAAATCAAGATAGTACCAAGACATCTCTATTACGCTATTCTCCTGGTAGATGAAGAACTAGAAAAACAAACTCTCAGTGTATATCAGTATCTCCGTGTGTTTCCAATTATCATGGTTTAACCAAAGGCAGCAGCTAACTTCCACACAGTTGTTGTTTCTCTCCTCACTCCCTGGTGGGATGGGTACAAGAAAAAGGAAAAGGTAAAGCCCACATGTTAAGGTAGGGACAGTTTAATAATTAAAATAAAATAAAATACTATAACAATAGCAATTATAATAACAACAGTAATGGTAGTCATATTAGGAAGAGGCGGAGTAATGAAGAGTGAGAAAGAAATCCCAAGAGAAAAAAGTTGTGCACAATACAGCAGCTCACCACCAGCCGATCAATGCCCAGTCAGTCTGTGAGCAGTGATCAGTGCCTCCCAGACAACTCCTCGTCAGTTTATATACTGGCCAAAGTGTTGTACAGTATGGAATTTCCCTCAGGCCAGTTCACATCAGTTGTCCTGGCTGTGCTCCTTCATGGCTTCCTGTGCACCTGCTCACTGGAAGAGCATGGGAACCTGGAAAGCCCTTAACTTACAGTAATCACTACTCAGGGACAACAAAGCACCACTACATTATAAATATTATTCTCATTCAAAATCCGAGCCACAACACTGTACCAGTAACCAGGAAAGAAATTGAATCTATCTTAGCCAAAGTGAGGACACTCATGCTAAAGTGCACTCTTTACAAGGTTTATGCAGTCAGTCTGAAAATATAGATCCTCATGAGATTATGGATTGCTCTTTAGAATGCATACTCTTCTAAACAGTGAAAAGTTTGGTAGGGCATTAGATAGTTTACTAGTTATAATCATGCAAGCCATTTGTAGGTTATTTGTGAGACAAGCATGTGTGCTGATGATGAATGGATCAGAAACTTCGTTGCTATGTGCTGCTTTAGCAAAGATTGCATAGTAACCATAAATTTTCTCCCACTGACCATTAGAGCACATAGTTAAAGTGAAAACAAAGGCCAATAGAGTTTGTTCCAGCTCAGTTTTTATAGATTTATACATCAGTTAGGGAATTGAAGATTGTTCTGAGGGCAGAGATTAAAGAGTTGATAAATCAAGCTGTTTCAAACTTGAAAGCAATCTTTTGCTGGACTGACAGTCATTAGCAATACACATTACGATTTGCTCCTTAATCACTAACAAGTGTTAACAGCGCATAGATGGAACAGTTTTTACTTAGCAAATTTATCCTAAACTAGCCATAAATATATAGAACCATGGAAGTAATGTTTTTGCTAACACTGGTGGCTGTGATTTATGATCATTCTTAGTCATTAAGATCAAGGTGGTCATGCTCTTTGATAGGGAAACTAGAACAGAAGTTGGGATGTATTCTTTATTGCCTCTCTTTCCTATCTCATGACAATGCTTCTGTCCCTACCCCCAAAGAAAAGGAAATGATCTCATCTTGGTATATTATTTAGGGGATCATTACCTGCTCCCCAAGATTTCTTTTCTTTATGAGATTTTGCTTCTTGCATGTATTTTTATGAAGTTATTTTGTCCACTCCTAGCTTCATGTCTGTGGTCAGTGCTAAGATATCATAAATATTTCAAAATATTCATACATTATCACCTCTTATGTCATGATTATATGTTGATGTCTGGATTCACAGCAATCAACTATGGAGCCTTGGCCTTGTAGAGAGATCAATAACTACAAGATATACAGTATCTGAGGTTGAATTAGGAGTTGCATTTTTGAGATTAAAGAAGCCCAGTTCCCTTACATACTTAATATTTCAGATTTTATATAAAAGCATAATGGCTGTGTTTGTTCTACTGCACTACTGAATCTAAGACCCAAATTTATCAATTCCTGACCACCAAAAGAAGTAACATTTTATTTGGTTGGCTTAGATAAATTATACTTGCAACTAGACTCAGTCCTGCCAAGTTTTTCATGGAAACGGTAAGTTCAGAACAGAACTAGATATTAAGCTACCATTTAATTTGCACTGCAGATAATCAGGATTGTTGGTCTCATTTTCATAGTGGTAAACGCATACTTGCCAGCTCCTATGCTGGACTTTATGAAAAGTTCAGAGGAGCCTAGTGCAGGAAAGATAAATGCTTATTCACCAGTTCCATCTGTTCTTTGAAGACAGCAAGTTTACACAGCCAGGACTACTTAGTTTTACATTGTTCTGGGGGTACTATTTTCACTGTTGATTTATTTGTAGCAGAAAATCCATACTCAGTTATTGCAACTACCACTGTAGCAAATCCCTTTTTCTGCTTCTGTGCTTTTTGGTTTTGTTTTGTTTTGTTTGTTTGTTTTTTGGTTTTTTTTGTTTTTTGGCTTTTTTTCTGCATACCATTTGCTTTCCTTGGAATCAACTCCTCTTTGTAAATGAAACTCCTGTTATTATTCAATGTTTTCTGAGACCAATGCATCAGCAGGTGTATGCTTTTAAGGGTCATTTCCCTTTGGCTGCTTAGTTAAATGCTAAGGACTCCACTGAGGCTTCTCTGTGTCCTCCTTCTTCCCAGCACAGGTTGGTAATTTTTTGCCACATTTATCTATAAGAGTTTGACTCTTTGAGAATTATCTGCCATTCACAGAATGTTCCTTTGCAGTTCTGCTACTCTAATATGTTTTAGGCCCAGATTAGATAAATTGTGAGCAAGAACAAAATGAGAAAAAGAAGCATCCAGTTTATTTGCAGCTCATGTCCTGGTTACGAATTATCTATTACTCTATGGAATGCAAAGGGGGAACACCTCAGAAAATATTTCTGCTAAGTATGAATTGTATTTTTGTGAGGCTTATGGGTCAAAATAGCTGGCGTTTCTCTTATTGCTTAGCACAACTGTGATAGCTATATTAATTCACCTAATTCAATTGAAATAATCTAATTTAAAATATCATTTGTAAGCTAAACTAAGAAAGTTCCAGAGGGGTCTTGAAAGGTTTGAGAATTGGCTTGTGTGAACGTCATGAATTTCAACAAGGCCAGATGCAAGGCAGTGCGCCTGGGTTGGGGCAATCCCAACCACAAATACAGACTGGGCAGAGAATTGATTGAGAATAGCCTTAGGGAGGATGACTTGAAGGCATTAATGGATGAGAACCTGAACATGACTCAACAATGTGTACCTGCAGCCCAGAGAACCAACCACTTCCTGGGCTGCATCTAAAGGTAACCAGCAGGCCAAGGGAGATGATTCTCCCTCTCTAATATGGTTTTGCAATAACCTGCTTGGAGCATCATGTCCAGATCTCGGGACTCCAGTGCAAGAAAGACGTGGCTCTCTCAGAATGAGCTCACAGGAGAGTCACTAAGTTGATCATAGGGCTGAACACCTTTCTTGTTAGGAAAGGCTGAGTTGGAGGTTATTTAGGCTGGAGGGAAAAGGCTTTCAAGTGACCTTATAGCAGCCTTCCAGCACCTTATGTGGCCTACAAGAAGTCTGGAGAGGGAGTTTTAAAAGTGCATGTGATGACAAGATAAGGGGGGATGTTTTCAAACTGAATAGGTTTAGATTAGATATCAGGAAGAGATTCTTTACTGTGTGGGTGGTGAGACAGTGGAACAGATTGCCCAGAGAAGTAGTGGATGCCCCAAGCCTAGAAGTGTTCAAAGGCAGGGTGGGATTATCTCCTGAACAACCTGGTCTAGTAGGAGACCTCCCTTCCTATGGCAAAATGGGTTGACCTTCATGGTCCATTACAGCCCCTTACCATTCTATGATTTTATGATTCTATGGAATCATAAAATCTTAAAATGTGTCTAGGACATGGAGGGTTGTGAAAAGAGGGGTGGACTGAAGCCACATTTTTTATTATCTACTTCAAACCATTTCCCAATGTCTGGAATCAGTTATATTGTTGCCTTTTGCCCAACCTGGAAATTTAACTCAAGATAATTTTAGTAAGGAGGTAATATAAGAGAGGATATTTAATGAGGGCCTTCAGGGGTAGTTATGGAAGGATGTCCACAAAAGCTCACCCATACAGGGAAGAGTACACATTTACAGGTTTTAGGAAACTAGCATAATTGCTAAAAAAGCCCCACTTAGGATGACAAGTGGTGATGCAATTTCCCCCCCCCCAATCCCAGGTCAAGTTTCTTCCCTGGAGCACCCCCTTCAGCAGTAGCTGTACTTTGTTCATGAGAATGTATCTCCAAGAGCTGTTCTTGGCCTTGGTTGCCCAGAAGAACCAAGATGGGACAGGGGCTTGTACCCACTGCTGCTTGGAGCTCTGGAATTTTGTCTTTCTGGCTAGAGAAAGGCCATTGAAAAGTTCTGGGAAAACTAGCTGCTACTAAAATAGGTGACAGAGTTAAAAAATATGTGTGTGAAGAACACAGGGAACATATAAAGGAAAATGGCAAAACCCAAACGGCATCACTGAGGCAAAGCTGGATCCAGATAAATATTTTAGGCAAGATTTGACTGCTGGTGGGTTCTGTTTTCCATAAAGGAAATCCAGGCAGGCAGAGAGGTGATCTAGTCACAGCAATGATCTGTTTCATGTGACAAAATGTCACCTGTCCTGCCCCACCCACTTCTTTTGGAGATACAATAGGGAAGGGCAGCAGGTGTGCCCCCATCTCCCTGTGACACAAAGGGCCATGGTTCCCCCATCCCTTCCCCTGTCAGGATCTATCACGCTGTTCCCACTGCCTGTTTACTGTTTTGACTTCTTAGTACACATTCTACACATTATCATTTGTTTCCATCACTTTGAAATCATACAAAACTTCTGAGTGTGACCTTTCTTCTCTGGAGTAGCTGTGAACTCTCATTTCATGTGTCTGTAATCCAGTTGTTTATTGCTTTTTGTAGGGAAGATTTAATGGAAGAAAGCTGCAGTGAGAGCTCATACTACTTCGAAGTTTTGCTTTAGTAAGATACACATCCCTGATTTATTAGCACAATTTACAATTATATTGTAAGTAATTAAAGTAAAAACTCACTTGTCAAAATAAATGAGCACAGTATATTTTGTGTGGAGGCAACCTTGATGGCTAATTGGATTTGCGTCCTTAGTCATTTGCAAAAAAAAAAAAAAAGCAGCAATGAGTCTTGTATTACTATGAAGTAATTTTTTTTTCTTCTGCACTGCTTCGCTAAGTGTAGTCAAGGTTTCATTTTATTATATATGCCTTTCAAGATGCAATTAGCAAGTTCCAATTCCACGCATTTTTTAATGAAACATTATGAAAATCTGAAATGTGTTTTGAAAACATCTCTTGATTACTTTGCTTTGCATTTACACAGCACCGGCTTGTAGGAGAATACAAAAATCCAGCCTGATTACCCTCAGGCTCAAAAATATTCAGTGTATAAAGGGAGAGTAGAGAATGTCATTTTATCTTGACCCTAGTGAGCTTTTCCCCCCTGTTTCTTATATTTAAGTTGATACATTACAGTCTGAATAGGCAGACAACTAGACAGGTAAAAACCTGTTGTGGGTAATGGGTCATGCTCTGCCTGGAGGCTGGTGTCAAGAAGAGGGGTCTGTACTGGGACATGTCCTGCTTAACATCTTCACCAGTGATCTGGAGGAGGTGACACTGAGCTGTCATTGAGTTCATTGGTGGCAGTAAAGTGTGAGGCACGCAGCAGTGATGCTGGAGCAAAGGAAAGCCATTCAAAGTGACTTTAACAGGCTAGAGGAATGGGCCAGTGAAATTCATGAAATTCAAAAAAGACAAGTACAAAACTCTGCCCCTGGGAAAGAAGCAATAAACTGAAAGGTGACTTCATTGCTTTCCATAGATTCCAGAGGAGGTGAAGTGATAAGGGAGGTGCTGATATCTATTACTAGGATCCAGTGATAGGATGTGTGGGAATGGCTCAAAGCTGCAACGCAGAAGGTTGACACAATATATAAGGTAACATTTCTTTACTGAAACAATAGCCAAACACTGGAACATGCTTCCTAGAAGAGGTGGTTGATGCTCCATGCCTAATTGTGTTTAAGAAGTATTTGGATAATGCCCTTAATAATACAATTAAACTTTTGGTCATCCCTGTAGTGGTCAGTAGGAATACATCAGTGTAGGTAATTTCCAACTGGAACCATTCTGCTCTAATGAGGGGTAAGACAAGTTGGTAATAACCTCACGGCCCAGAAGGGCCCTGAAGGAGCAAGCTGGATGTGGGCCAGTTGCAGAGGTGACTGAGTGTATCTGGGGCTGCAAGATGAGAAGTACAAGCAGTAAGTCCTGGTAAGAGATTATGCCCCTTATTTTCACTTGAAGCTTCATGAGCCTTGCATGGGTCCATTTCTCAAGTGTGTCTCAAAGCCCCTCTAGGTGGCATCCCTTTTCTCAAGCACATAAAGTGCACCACTCAGCTTGGGGACATCTGCACTTTCTATTCCTCTGTTACTGAAGTTCTGGTATCAGTCTCTGTGCTATTTGTGTAAGGGAGTTGTATTTCCTGAGTTTTGCAAAGTTATCTTTAAATAACACAAATTGCTTATATTGTTTCAGATTTCACAGAACCACAGACTTTTCACAGATTCTGGGATTCTGCTAAAATTTTCAGAATTATTATTCTTCTTTTGAATCAATAATACAATCCATAAATATTAACAGCCAATCTACAGGATGCCATATGCATGATTGCTGTATTTTTGCCATCCTGATTTGTGCTCCTTATTTTTTTCTTATTTTACAATCAGTGACAATATCTTTCCATATCTTTCTACATAGTTTCCTTGTTTCTTAAAAAAATACAAAAAACAAAAAACCCCAAACAAACAAACAAACAAACAAAACACCCAAAACCTATCACAACCTTACAAGGACCCATTAAAAGATTTTTAAATTGTTGGATGCATTTTTTCATCTGTTTGTTCTCCATCCAATATACTTACTATACATACAAATAACTTTAGAGATTGAATATAAATATATGTCAGTTTTGCATAGTTGTACTCATTTATTTAATTCCATTTCAGTTACTTCTCTAGCTCCTGAAGGTAAGATTAGGATCATTTGCATTAAAAACATAGAGACTTGTAACTCAACATGATGGGGACAGATAGGTTCTTTTGGGCATCCCTGGCAGAATTATGATAGCACTAAGCTGCAGTTACAGTTTTGGTTTTTTTTTAAAACAGATTTTTCTGATTAGCATAGTATGGAATCTTATGATCAGAGTAGCATAGATTTTTATAAACAGAATCAGTGCAGTATAATTTTATAAGTAGTGTATCAGAGAATTTTTCAGCACAGTTTAGCTTACAGTTCCTAATCACCTGGACCCTCCACAGATCAGGTCAAATCTTGATACTTGGCCTGCTGTGTCAGTATAACTATCTTTAAATGAAGACTTCAACCACAAAATAGAACATGAGTCACTAAATCCTCACAAGAAGCAAACAATGGCTGAGGGGTCCTTGACCACTGGTGGATCTGTGTGTTTTGCCATCCAGCAGCAGTTCTGGTCCAGCTCCCATTAGGATGTGTAACTGCTTGATTTTTTGGATGGTGGTCTGTGTGCCATTACATTTCCCTCTCCTGTGATGGGATCCTTACCCCCCGATTGGGCAGGTGCCTGAGACATTCAAGGCCAGTTGGAAGGGAAACAGCAGTTCAGTTAGCCCAATATTTTATCTACAGGAATAGCAATAGGACAGGCCATAAAAAGAAGGCAGAAGAACTTGGCTTTTTCCTTCAGACCCTTACTATCTCCCCAAATTACTGTAGTTTTCCTAGGGTTCTAAGATGATGCATCCATCTGTGTTCTCTCTGCTATTTGCTGATATTCTGTTGTTAAATATTCTGTTTAAATACTATTTCTTTGTCTAAGTAGGCAATACGGGTACTGTCTACTAAGACAGCAGTCTCTCAGAAATTCATTGCCTGTTTTGCAAAGTGGCAAATATTTTTTTTTATATCTTTAAAATGCAGTGTTAATTTATTTGCCACATTCATGAATTTTTAAAGCTTAAGTAATTTTCTTGTCTGTCTCTTCTCTAAAGTGTATCCTAATTATTTTCATATTTCATTCTCAAAGCCAATGCTCCATCTCCTACATCATTATGGTTTTTATTCTCTGCACCTTTTCTTACTCTACTGTATCCTCCCTCAGGCTCAAAGTGCAGAACTGTGCAAAGATGTCAACACAACAAGGTTTTATACAGCAGCAAGATGATGACCTCTATTGTATTCACACTGCCTTTCCTGATGATACACACCACTTTGTCAGTTTCTTTTATGCCAGATGTTCACATTGAGACAATGATTTCAGGGGACTGGCAATGACTCTAAGCCCCACCTATAAATGCAAACATTTTTACCACTTCCATATGTGGGTATACACATATATATAAAATATTTATTTTCTAAAACCTTTATCTTGAGGTCTTTTATAACATCCCAGTCATATTCCGTCATGCTGATCTGAACAAGCTTTTGAGGGAAAAAAAAAAAAACCGGATTTTTTTGGGTTTTTTTTTTTTTACTAAGAATTTAAAAACTACACTTTTGAAGTATTTCACCACGACAGATTCAACATATGAAGGGGAGGAATATTTTCAGAAGTTTTGATTTTGTTTTTTTTCTGGTGATGAAGAGAATTACTTTTATTAAAACCATTTCACAGTCAGTGTCCAGGAAGCCTTTTTACGTTCCCAAATTGTTGCCCCAAAAGTCGTTTTTTTTTTCCTAGGAAACATACCAAACCAGTCACTTTACCTCTACTTTTGTATGCCTAAGAAACCAGTGGTCTGTGGTTATTTACTATCTTTTTGTACTTCATGGTTCATGTCTTGGAAAATAATTCTCAGTTATGAAATCTGATTTTGAGTTCAAGCAGTTGCTGTGCAAGAGATACTGCTGAGAGAGAGTATTGAATCTTGCTACTTCTATAGATTGTAATTTAACCTGGAACTCTGCCAAAATAAAAGGAAAAAAATCAAAAATTACTCACTTGAATCTAATGAGACTGCTAGCCTTACTTGTCTTTGCAATTATTTTTCCCTTTTTTATCCAATAAACAGGTCATGTAGTGCAGCATCATTTTATGCATTATGCCTTTTGTTCTATTACCAAAGTCTCTTTTCATCCTTCCTCATTTCTGTATATACCTATGTAAACAATTGGACATTTCTATTTCTTGACTTTTAATATGTGAACATGGTTTTAACAGCGCTTATTCTATACTTTGTCCTCTTTGCTTATTAGTTCATCTTTTGTGACTTTTTTACTTTTCAGATTTAAACTTCATCATATATCTCATATATCTATTACTGTATCCTCAAATTGCAAGAAAAAAATTGTCTCTGTTAACTAGAAATTTTGGTAGTACACACTATAGAGGTTTATATTCTGTATTTCTCTGCAAAGTTATCATGCCTATGCAGTTTTTGTAGCCTTCTACCAGACTAACTTCAGGAAATCTAGGCATAGCAAGAGTACCGTTCCCCCACTATCCAATCAAGAAGGTGCTCCACAGGGCACCTAAGTACAATAAATACCTAAGTACAATAAATAGAAGTAGCCTGGAAGAAACCAGTGACCACTTCTGCAGGTGGCTGTGTATTTCAGCAGATAAGATGAGCAAGAAAAGACTTGGTGCCCCTGATACCAAATGGCAACAATTTCCTCTCGTCTGTATTGTTAACACTCAGCTCCCTCTGCAGACAGATTTTGAAAGGAGGCAGCTGAAGCAGCCCAAAAGAGAAATGGGGGAAGAACTAAATATCGAGCCTGTTCAAGACTAGCTCATGGGATAGTCTTGTTCATGCTGTCATTTTTCAAGTTTAAATACTAGCATATTCCTGGGTATGGACATTCTCTGAGGAAGATCAGGACTGTTCCAGAAGGCAGCATGAAGGTAACCCCAGAGAAGGAAGGAAAATGAGTGTGTCCATGTGGGTGGGAACTATACTTTGATGCCTCTTCTCTGGGCTAAAGATTAGACCATGAAGTATTTCATGTAATGGTGCCCATATGAAGGTCATCACCTACATTTGTGTCAGGAAAAATCCACATATCATACAAAATCCCCTGAAATCTAATATGAATAAGAAAAAATCAAGAAACATCATTCAGCTTCTTTTCCCTAGCTTGGCTATCTTCTAGTAACAAGTTCGGGAGAATAAAAATAATGATTTAGGAAAAATACATCATTTATATCAGAGAACCTTTGTCTACTTTTTATAATTACTGCCTGTAAGTAGAATGAGGAATATTTTTTCTTCACTTTTAATTTGGTATTTGTCAATACATTCTTAATCTCCTTATATACTGAGGTAAACTTAAACCACATATGTTCATATCTTTAACTAATTCGAAATTGAAATAATTTCTTGAGGACTTTCAAATCTATTGTAAGAGAAAAAAAAGATTTTATGATACAATTTTGTATAATATTTAAAAAGGTATTTTAGTAGAAGTAGCTCTGGTATTGAAAGTGCTTATTTATACTGCCAGCAGCTGAGAGCATTGTCTGCAAACCACTCTTTGTAAGTAATTTTAATTTTTTTTTTCTTGCTGGGCTCTAGAACTGAAAGTCTGTTTTTATCTTTTGATATGACATTGATACTGCAGTGCTTACAATGTTTGGTTTTACTGTTGAGTTGACATATGTAAAATCACATGGGAACTTTTCCATCCTATTTACTATTTTCAAATCTTTGCATGTGACAGATCGAATAAAAGGAAAAAACAGTTTCTAAAACTTCTGTTTTAAGAATATTGTTCCTTATAGCATCCCATATACTACAGTCAAATTTGAACATTAATTTTTACTACACATTTTTCAAGTTCCACGGTCAGGCATGCATTCTCTAATGTTGTAAAAGATTTTTCTTGGCAGAAGAAGGAACATATGAATTCCAACTTCAATTTTAGTACAACCTACCTTTTTTTTTTGCATTAATTTGTTCTAATATTCTCTTGATGACTAGTATTTTAGTCATCAATGCTGTTTCTTTTATCCTAGATCTTAGACAGATTTTAGTTTATTGCTTTGCTTCTTTAGCCTAAATCTAAAGCTCTTCTTCTTTTGAAAGCTCTTTGAACTTTTGGACACATCTCCCCTTACCCAACCTTTCTTATACATTAATGGAAAGTTTACTTTATCCCTTTTTTATCCTTTATCCTTTTGCTATGTAAGGAGAGATTGCTTGTTTTTTTATTTCCTTCTCCTATCTGCTAAAAGTGCCAGTAAATCTATCCTCTGTTGAATCTCTTGCCTGATCAAAGGCTTCAGAAATAATAATGCTAGTCTGCTCCTCAAGTTATTTCTCCCTTAGAAAAAGATGGGTTATGCTTGTAGAATTAACTGCTGGATAAATGAACTTTTAGAGTGCTAAGTCTTTTTTAAGAGTTTTCTTTCAGCCTCAGAGACGTTAGAAAATTCTTCCTGTTGTTTTTTTTTTCCTAGCTATTACAATTAGTGCATCTCTTTTCACATGTATTCAATTAGTGAGTTCTGTTGATGACATGAAATTCTTGACAAATTTTAATGTCTATTAAGACTAGGTTTTTTTGCTTTTATTCTTATGGTATTTTTGTAAACTCTGCTCTTTTAAATTTCTCATTTCACTATTAAATTTCTTCACAAACTCCCTGACTTTTTCATTACTTTTAGTCCCAAGTGTCATCTATTTTGCCTCTATTCTCTATGAAGAATTACATCTAATCTTTGCATATGCACTTCTTCTATCCCAGCGTCTCACTTACCCAGCTTTAAAGGGGAGTATATGCCCTATTTCTCTTTTACACCTATTGCTGCATTTTATAGTGATGTTTATCTTCTAATGTTTAAGTATATAGTTTTACTCCTATTTTTTTCACATTAAATATATCTCTAAAAATAAATTAAACACATAACTTGATGGATGACACAGAACAGCCCAAAGCTGTAGTAATATAAACACATTTTCTCTCTAAATCAGGCAGGCAAATTTAAACTGTCTGCTGGGAATTATGCCTGGCTGTGATCATAATTCATAGACCATATCTAGGAATTTTTGGAGAGGCTGATTGTCATCAAAGGGCAAAAGCATACTTGGAGTCATTTTAACAACTAGCGGTGGAGCTGATTGCCTTCCAGTGCCTGGGAACATTTTTTTATGGTGTGGGTTTTTGGCATTTTGTAGTTGTGGGTTGGTTGGGGTTTTGTGTTTCATTTTGCTTTGATCTGTGGGTTTATTGTGGGTTTGGTGGGGTTTTATACATTATTATTATTAAGATAGGTTAAGAAATATCTGCTTTCTTGGTAGCCCCAGTAAATGTTCCACCTTTTGATTGACTAGTCTGTGAAGTGTCCATTTTAGTTTTGCACTGCCTGTTTAACCTGCACACTGCTTGACCTAAATATTGGTAACTTTAGTTCTCTATTATGTCCAGAACTTCAATATGCTGTTTCATCATGTGAATGAGTTAGAGTAGTTTCCTTCCATATGCTTTCCAAATCCTGCTTTCATCTTCCTTAACTATAGGTAGCTAAATGAAATCTAATATTAATTAAGAGACTGAAATCCCATAATATCCTATTGATATTAAACTCTGGAGGATGATACTGTAGCAGTGGTTAAGGCTAAGAAATTGAGACGATTATAGATAAAATTCATATCATGTAAAATAAAAACTTGAATTTTAAGTGAAAGTTAGGAATAAACTTGTCTTCGAGATTTTACTTGTAAAACTATTGAAACTCCTGTAGAGATCCATACACAATGAGGGGGAAAAAGAAGCTGATGTGTTCAAAGTGTGAGCTCTATAAGCAGGCCTGTGGCATAAGACTTTTTTCTTCCAGAGCTGCTCCATTTGACAACATCACCTCTTCTGCTTTAAGCCAGCCTCTGGGGGGTAGATTGCCATCAAAGCAAAAACTTAGATCCATGACTATCCTCAATCCTTTAGATTGTTCTCATTGCTATCAACTGTCTCACATCGTTAAGAAATTATGTAAATTGTTGTCTTTATCTTGAAAAATAGCAAGTCTGATGTCTTTACATGACCCTCCTAGGAAAAATGAATGGCCCATTTCCTAACATCTGCTCATGTACTCTAAAAGTTAAAAAGAATAAGGCAGTCCAAATAGGACAGAGGCCAGTTCAGGAGCTTCATGGTGATGTCTGGCAAACTCCTCTGCCAAGAATTTTTCTGGATTCTATGCTAAGTACTTGGTTTTCATAGAAGAACAGAAAAAACCATATGACTAGGGAGTTAGGTTGTTTTCATCTACTTGATATTCACATAATTTAAAAGAAGCAAGGTGCAACTAATCAAATCAAATCATCTGTTACAGATAATATCCTTGGGAAATCATCAATCAAGACCACTTTTAAATTACTGCTGAAATTATCAGTGCTGGTAATTTCATTATACATACCTAATCAATCCTTCATAAAAAGTGTATAAGAGTGCTAAGAGAATTCTTAGGTACATAAAATAATATCTTGCTAGTAGGAGCATATGCAAAGTAGCATTTGTTTAACATTTCAGTATTTCCTTATAGTCTACTGACACATAAGACACCGAAAAGAAGGAATTGGAAGTTACATACAGAAGAACTCAAGGTTTCTGTGAAGTTAAATAAGTTTTGCTACTGTTACATATATATTTATATGTGCATATACACAGTTTGTACCACATAGATATGAATATGACTTGTTTGATGAGTAGAAAAGACTGCCAAGTGCATTCCAGCCACACTACCTTCTGGCCAACTGCTTCAAGTAATAACTTAACAGACCATCTGTAGAGTGAGTGTACCACGTCCATCACTCATGCTTAGAAAATGTTAACTAAAGTAACTGAAACTCAGTTTGCACCCCCGAAAGGGATACCTTCATCTCCTTGTTAGGTGTCATAATTTTTGGTGTATGCAAAAAATATCAGAGAACAATCCCAAAATTAAATGGAAAAAATAAAATAGGACTTGCTATAGCATTTCTTTATTTTATGCTTAAAAAAATAATTTCATAGCAGCAGTTGATGAAATGTGGTTCAAAGAAAAAATATTCTGAAATCCTTTCTCTGCTAGACATGAAGCTTCGTAACTGCACTTGCTATAACAAAGGATTACAACAAATAACAATAGCTTTGCTGTGTTGTTCTTCTGTGAGTACAGAAGTGCCAGAAAGCTTGAAAGAGCGAAAAGCTTGAAAGTCTTGACATTTTAGTAATTTCAAAAAAAAAAATCTGGCAGCAACAAGTAAATCTTTGTGTTATGGTTGGTTTGTGCTGGCTGCTAAACTCAGCTTATCAAAGGGTTCAAGGGCACTGTAAACAACATGGAGGAGAGCACAAGCTCTCAATCACAGCTTCCAGCTACATTCTAAGTATTGTGACTGGCTCTGAAAGACAGAAGTGTGACATCTTAAGGTGATGGTGCTCTTCCAAGTGTTATGAAAGTGGAATAAACAAGAAGAAACAACAGAAAAATAGATGCTTCCTACCTACTGCCTTATTGCTGTTGACAGACTTTTTACACAGAGCTTCAGACATCAAATGAGTTTGGAAATGAAAGAAGTTGAGTTTTAATACTATGGACAATTAAATTCTGATAAAAAAGGAAGGAAAATATTTTTTTGTATTTATATACATCTAAATGTGTATGTGAATATTTTCAAACATATTATGAATACATACTATATATTAAATGGGGGTTTTTTTATTTATTACCTTGTAGGCCTTTTGTAGTGGCTGCAATATTGGTATATACTGTGGAACAATGATTTTAGGTAATATTAAATAATACTATTATATCAAATATATTTTAAGAAGTAAATGATGTATAAATTGTCAAATTTGAGTTAAATATCACCAGTATAAGTAAGAATCTGGAATAACAGTGCCCAAAGTTTCCACACAAATTTGTAGAGAAGATCAATCTAGATTATTAATAGGGAAGAAACCACACAATAAAAAAAGCTGTATTGAAAATGGACCTATTGTCTGATGACTCTCAACTAACCATCTGAAGTTTTAATGGTGGTTACGGAAGGACAAGATAAATTGTTCAAATTCTTTCCTCTATACCTTTAGATGGGGAAAGATTTTGCTTAGAAATCCCTTTGAAATCTTTCAGCAGACCCCAAAATATTTCTATGTATGAAGCTGGACAAAATATCACTATTAGAAATAGATACTGAATACTGACAATATATTAATATTGCTCATTTGTACACATTTGTAAGCTATTAAATTTGCTGCAAATCACAAGTATCTTTCCAGTTATGAAAGACTCTAGAAAAAACTGTGCCTGTAGTCTTCACAGATCTATACGCCCCAGCAAACACAAGATCTTGAATCTGTAACAAACTTACTGGATGAGAGGGGAGGCCACCATGATGCAGCACCCAGAAAAAATATTAAAAAACCAAAAATATCTAAAGCAGCACGTATTGAAATTTTGTGGAAAGCTACTTATAGAAAGTAAATGACCCAAATAAATTTTAAAAAATTACAAAATTGCAACAAAAATAAAATAACTACCAAGACCTTTAATGTTCACTTTGTGTACTGGCCTATATCTTATAATTTTTGCAAGTACTGCACTGTCCAAAGAAATGTCTTGGAACACTGGCTTGCTAAGCTACGGGGGAAAATAAGAATGTAGCTGTTGGTTTTTTATTAACATGAAACTTTATCATAATCACAGATGACTCATCAATTCTTAGAATTTGGCAGGGAGTACTTATAAAATAAACACAGGTTTTGCCCAATTCACTGGTCTGTCGTGTCCAATTTATTTCCTCTGGCAACTGAAAGTTCTTTATTCCTCAAAGTAAGAATAAAAAGTAAATTAGTAGGATGCACCTACACAAATCAGCAACATTTTACCCACTATTGTCCCTTGGATGAGTGGTTTTATATAAGGAATGGGAATTTATTACTGTGTTTGAACGTGCTGTTTCTGTCAGCTGCCAAAATACCAGCAGATTACAGCTCCTTCTTTTGTGTCCTCTGGGAGATCAGCAGGGCTGTTGCACAAACGCAGAGCCAGCAGTAAAGTGGGGATAATCTAGCTCTGCATGTGAAACATGCATGAAATATTTGTAAAAATCTATGCTTGTCCTGTTGGCTGAGTTTTTAAGGTAGCAAGCTGGTTGTAGCAGATATATGTAGATCAGTGCATTAGCTGATTTCTGCTAACTGTTCAGGAGTGCGGCTTCTGTGATTTCAGGCAGAAGTGGCTGCTGCAGTCACTTTATTCTTTCTCCCCACATGGCTCTTACAAGACTAATTCCTCACCATCATGAGGATGCTGCTTGTATCCAGCACATTTCTCGGATTAACAGCATTGAAGCAGAAAGGAACATTTCATACAACAGTAAACCTAAGATGTAGCATTAGGATTTCAAATAACAGTTGTTAAAGCTGCAGCAATTTGGAATGTATGACTGATGGTAACTACAGCACTTGCAGTCATTGTGGTGATAAGTGATAGCTTCCTGCACTGTGAATATAAACTGCAGAAAATCATGTTATCATGTGAACCAACAAAATATGGTTCCCGTAGCAGCTGCTGTTTACTGGGGAAAAAAAACTATGCCTTTAATTTAATTATGCTTTGGCGAGAATCATAGCCATGGACATATTTTGCCAGCCAGAGGGCAGCAGTTGTGGAGGACCAGTACTCCCTTGAATGCATCTAGAATGAGTTTTAGAAATGTTGAGTGGTACTATCTGTTGAAATCATAAAAGGAACTATTTCTAGTGTGCACAAAAAATTGAACCCATACCATGATTTTTTGAGGATTACAAATTAAATATTTCACAGGAGTATTCATTTTTAAGTTTTTGGTGAATTCACAGAGCTGGTGACAACAGCAGAGGCAGAGAGCCATATCCCTGCCATGCTCAGCCCCTCTGGCCCACCCAGCCTTTCCCCTCACCTCACCAGCTGGAATCCCATGCCCTCAGGAGCAAAGAAGCAGCTGGACTGCTTCAGAGCAGGGGCTCCAGGCTCTGCACAGGCTGTTCCAGTGCCCTAGATGGTGGGACAGCTGCCAGTATCAGGCCAGTTCCCAGCCTGGCAGCTGGCCAGGAGCTGGCGTGGCATCCTGAGGGAGTGACCTAGGGTGGCTTCATCCTGCACAGATTAATAAAAGCATCTGATTTTCCTGCTGTACTCGCCTGTGCCTGGTCCATCTCGGGAGAAGTTGGGTGCAGGCAAGGTATCAGAGATTTGAAGCTTGATGAGTGTGTGGTTGCTGTCCATAAACTACAAGTGGACCAAGACTTCACCCATGAGACCCTCTCTGGAAACAAGCCACAGATTACAGAGTGCATGGCTCCAATTTGGGTCCCTGAGTATCTGTACTAAAAAAATTCACACCTGTGTCTCCTGGATCTGTTTGTACCCAACTGTGTAGTTAACACCTTTCAGGTTGAATTTCCCCACAAGGACAAAGGGGTCTTGTTCAGAGGTGTACCTTGGCTCCTTAAAGGATATTTTGTTGTCACCTTGCCTGGGTGGCCAGTAACAAACTCCCACGATGACACTCAATTTCTTTGTCCCTCTATCCTTGCCCAGAGGCTCTCATCTCTGACATTACCAAGAGCAAACTGCACACTTGCAGCAGGGCCTTCAACAGCTTCCCAGTGGGGCACTGCATGCTCACTGCAGCTCTGCAGCTTTGCAGCTCTGCTCACAGTGGTGCCATGCACGCTCACACACCACAATGGGACCACGAATGTTTGTTCCCAGTTGTGCCCTTGTACAACTGCCCTTGTCCCAGTGTGCTCGTACACTACTGCTCTCTGACATTCCTGAATTGCTCTTGTCTGCCTGGGTTTTGTTTGCTTGTTTCTTTCTTCAGGGTTGGTTGGTTTGTTGATTTGGATGGTGGGTTTTCCGGGTTGTTTGTTTTTTTTGCAGGGTGTTGGACCTTAAGAATTTTTCAAACATTTCATATCAGGGTTTTCCCTCTGGAAATTTTGATCTGTTGAAGACTCATGTCTCAAAAGTATTACCTCTCTCTACAATCTATTTTTCACTTGCTCAGCTGAATCTGGTCTACAGACTCTTTTGCAACTTACCAAAGCTTTCCTCCCCTCCCCTCCCCTTGGAGAGCTTCAGAAAACCTGCTATGGAGAATCTTTATAGAAAATAAGTACCTACTGTCAGTCTGATCATACTGATCGCAACAAATCACCATTTTCCCCCACAGTTTCATATAACTCAGAACTGGGATGCAGTCCATGACTTCTCTGCTTGTAAAGAAGAAGTATCTAATTAAAAAGTGATAGAAGGTAGCTTTCAGTTAAACATAATTAGCCTTGCTAGTGCAGAAAATTAAGTTATCTTTTCCAAGATGTTTGATTAACCCCTAAGGTGTTGGGGGGAAAAATGTGGGTTTATCTGACAACTGATTTTATTTTGGTCATAATATTTTCTTTGAATATATTCATATTGAATTGGTAAGTCCTTGGGGAGAATCAACACATAGTGCAGATAAATATTGTGGTGTGCTTAAATATTATTGAAAGCTCTACAAGGTATAGAAAGCACTAAAATATGAAAAGTTCCTAAATGTCTGAATGAGAGAGATAAAGGAAGTATGAAGTATAAATTCAGCTCTTTAAATTTCATTACAACTTAGAATAAAATATGGGCAGCCAGAAAAACTGCATTTCTTGTAAAAACACAGCAATGTTTCTCAAACACCGATCAACATAATTAGAATTTGTAACATGTGGATATCTGCC
Organism: Haemorhous mexicanus; assembly: GCF_027477595.1. Classification (NCBI taxonomy): domain Eukaryota; kingdom Metazoa; phylum Chordata; class Aves; order Passeriformes; family Fringillidae; genus Haemorhous; species Haemorhous mexicanus. The sequence continues at coordinate 74,600,923 of NC_082342.1, read as the reverse complement.
CATGAATATTAAAAAACAAAAAAATCCAGACTCTTGACTGCCTGTTTGACAGTGCCTCTTATGACTCTTTTCAAGAGTTGTCCTAAGAAAAGTGATTAAAATTAAGATTAAGTTTTCAATTTATTTCTCTACCTCTCTCTTTTTTTTTTTTTTTAATATGTCTTCAAAAGGACATAGCCTAAAAATACCGGAGTTTTTTACCTTTAGGAGAGAATCACATTTCAAATTTTGTGATTTCTGACCAAAAGAGAGAGTGCAAAAGAGTTGATGTGTAGATGAGATGTCAATAGAAGAATTAAAATTACATGAATGCCTCACTCAGATTGATAAAAAATTTACTCCCCTACTTAGGATTTAAGTAGTAAAACAAAACTGCTAAAATGTGACTTGAAAAAAACCAAAGGAATTTTTTGTGGCTTTTTTTGCTGTTGTGGATTTTAGTTTGTTTGTTTCTGTAACCCCAATTTTAGTGTTGACTGCAAATAGTATTAAAAGGACTGTGTGACACCAGAAAAATGCAATGATAAGAAGATTAATATATGATAAAACTGAATTGTAGTAAATTAAAAAAAAAATCAAAATTGTCCTTAGAAAATTGTTCATGCATAGACTGTATATGTAGTATTTGCCTGTAGAAAATCTGGTGTTTTTACTTCACAGCTTGTTAAGATCATGATTCTTTTATAGCCTCCACCCAGGCATGAAATAAGATTAAAAAAAAAAAAAAAAAAAAAGAAAAGAAAGAAAGGATCTCAGTATATCTAATTATGGTTTAAACAAAATGATGCTGAAAACAGTATGATTATTTCTACCAATTTCAATAGTCTTAGGATCAGACCTTACCCAATACCTTTGCTTAAATGTAATTATCTGTTCTGATTTTCTTCTCCTGAAAGTTTAAAGATTATATTAAAATATTTATAGTCCAAAGCACATAATAACCCTCTATTTGAATTAATTAAATTTAATTAAATCATTTTTACCTGAGTTAGGCCTACCAAGTCTATTGTTGCCATGTTTATTGCAGGGAAAGGCATCTCAAGTCACCTGTTTTAACTCGAATTAGGACAGATGAAGCTTATTCATGTCTCCATCATGACATAAAATTAGCTGACAACAAATGAACAATACACCAGGATTACTAACAGCAATCCAATAAAAAAGTCACAAACCTAGACTTTTAAAAAATTATAATAAACACTTTTCTGAACACCCTTCAATACTGAACACCTTTCAACAATTAATCTCGTAACATTCTACTGTTCCTTTGTCCCCTCCCTGTCCCCCACACCCCATATTTGGTTGTATCATATGACCCAGAATTGAAGACACTACTGAAAACAGGGGTCCTGCTCATGCCTCCCATGTTCTGAAAACAGTTGTTCAGGGGTGTGGAGAGCTTTGATACAGGTTCATCCTACAATGGGGTTGAACAAAATGATGCATTTTCCACAAAATGCAGAATATTTTTCCTCAAGCAGTAGTATTTAACAAGCATGTCTTGTTACCTTAACATGCACCTATTGAGTGAATATGCCCAGTTTAGTTATTTATACACTGGTGTCTTGTGCCATTTGTAATGTCCTGGGATATCTTGTTCAGCTTCCTGGTGCTGCTCTTAAATAAGTTTCTTAAGATGTCTCAGATTCTGTGCCATATCTGCCAAAGTCACTCAGATACCCTTTGGTAGTGATGGCACTAGATGTGTGTGCATGTGTGACTAGACACCCAAATCCATATCATCTATTTAGCATTACCACTTGATTATTTACCACATATCTGTTCTTCCACCTGTTTTCAGTCCCTCTGGTATTTTTCTTATCATACCATCTACAATAAGCATCTTATGCTGGCTATTTGTAAAGAATACAAATTCTTTATGCAACTCTTCTTCTGCTTTCCTATGTGGGTGCGCTTTGGATACTGTTTTGATCAGCCTCTATCAAAGAGAATTTGAGAAAAAGGTACCATTTAGAGAAATGAGTAACTTCAAAAAGTCATCATCCACTTTATGCAATTTCTAAAGTAGAAAAAGAATTTCTGTGTGCAAAGGAAATTACTTGAAATCTGTTTTCACTATATCAAAGTGGGATCTTTTTGTTTTAAACTTGGTATCCTACTTTTTATTTTTTGTCATTTCTATTAAATGGACTGACAAAAATAGGGAAATATTGATTGAAAACTCCACTTTGTCCTTTATCACCAATCACAGTCTCTCACATCTGTAAGACTTCAAATATTGTTGTTTGTGGTGTTCTTATTTACTCTACACAGTGCAAATTACCTCTGCCTGGGAAAATATCTTCTCTGATCAGAATGGCCAACTTACATGGAGCCTTTGCTCTTGCTCTTAGAACTGATCTAATTATTTAAGTGTACTGATGTACAGTTGAATAGGATGTAGGGGGCAAGGTTTTGGTAGCAAAGGTGGCCTCTCTGAGAAGAGGCTGGGGCTGCCCTGTGTTGGACACAGACTGTTCCAGTTGGCTCCAGCAGACCGACCACAGGGAATGGCTGTGTCCTGTGGTCATGGGTCTTGATGGAAAGACTTATTAAGAAAAAGGCAAAATATTGCCCATAAGCAGTGGGACATGTAGAAAAAGAAAATTAGGAGCAACCATGTGAACATCAAGGTCAGAGAAGAAGGAGGAGGAGGAGATGCTCTAGGTTCTGTATCAAAGGTCTCCCTAAAGCTCATAGAGAGTACCACAGTGGATCACACAAGTTTTTCTTAAAGTAAGCTGCAGCCCATGGAGCTGCAGCTCCTTACTTACGAAAGAGAGAGTTCTTCTGGCAGGAGTTACAACCATTGGAGACTTATTCCCCAGGTTTATCCTGCAGAACTGCTGCTCATGGAAAGGACTCTTCACTAAAGAAAGGGAAAGGTGTGAGAAGGAAGGAGTGGCGAAGAGCCACAGTTATGAACTGACAACCACCATCCCCTCCTTTCTCCTCTGGGCCTCTCAAAGCAGGGGACGAGGAGGTAAAAGAGTAAAGTTGAGGCAAAGCTGTTGTAGTTTCTTTGTCTGTAACCATCCAAGTCTAATTTAATTGGCATTAAATTCAATTTTTTTTTTTTTCAAGGCAAGTCTGTTTTATCCCAAAATGCTCTTGGCAAGTAGTCTTGCTGTCTTTCTCCTAACCTATAGGTTTTTTATCTTATTTTTTTCTCCCTGTCTTGTTGAGTGAAAGAGGAACTGGGTGGGGATCCCACAGCCAGACAAGTTCAACCCAACAGAAACAATAAACAAAACCACAAAATGGTCAGAAATAGCATAACAAGTAATTATTTTTAAACTGTAAAAATCTTGAAAAGCTTGCAATCTCTGGATGAAAATCCATAATTTCTTTTTTTGTTGTTGTTGTCAGGTTTTTTTTGTTTAGGTTTTTTTTGTTTGGTTTGGTGGGTTTTGTTTGTTTGTTTGTTTGTTTTTTGCTGATTTGGTTGGTTTGATTTTTGTGGGCTTTTTTTTTTGCGGGGGAAGAAGTTTGGGGTTCTTTTTTGTTGTGATTTATGACATGTAACATCATGAGTAACAGATATGTGTGATGGAGCCCTGCTTTCCTGGAGATGGCGAAACACCTTCCTGCTCATGGAAGTGGTGAATTAATCCTTGTTTTGTTTGATTGAGTATACAGCTTTTCTCTTACTTATCTTTTCTCATTTTTACTTTTATGATTCTCTTCCTCATCCAGCTGTGAGCAAGAGAGAGTGAGCTAGCAGCTGTGTAAGGCTAATTACTGGTCAGCGTAAACCCAAAATTTCACATATCAATTCATGATAAATTTTAGCAAAATGTATCACCAGTATATTTTTATTTTTGAACAAAGTAGGTAAGACTCATGTGGTAGGTTAAAGTTCTAGGAGTTTTCTGTCTTAATAGTTATCTAGTTTCATTTTATAATTTATGGAAGGAAGTGTGATCACTATGAGGCAGTCTGTCCTTCCTAAATCATTAGATAATTTACATTCCTTGTGTATGTTTTCATTTATTTGTAGTGTAATGAGAATGTGGGTAAATATTTTATACTTAACTTTTCAATGTGAAAAGCTATACAAAACTAAAAGATACAATATACTATGCACAATAGTTTTGGAAATGTAAGAGAAAGAAAGTGAAGAGCCAGTACCAAAGACAGTGGTGTTGCAGTTGTAAACATGGAAGGCCTATTTTATGCAGTTAAACTAAAACTGAAAGATGAAATAAGTTATGCTCCTAACTCCCCATAGGATTCATGAAGGCAATGGAGTGCTTTTGGTTGGGACTTCCACAGTGTACTGTACAAATAAGAAATGCATCTAAAGAAATACAGGGACTCAGTATTTACCACTCAGTCCGAAGTAGAAATCAAAACTCTATCTACCTTCAGATGACTCCTTAATAAGGAAAGAAAATTAAATTACATTTAAACACAGCAGTATTTTGTCTAAAGCTCTGTTTGTTAAATGTATTCTGAGAATGTCTGCCAAATTAGGTGTTTGATGTGCCCAAGGCAAAGTCTTATTTCTGAATAAATTTGAGGCTTGAGACTGTTCCAGAGCCTTTTGCTGTTTGGCATTTGAAGTGAAAGAACATTTAGATCCCTGAGAAAAATATCAATCAAAATCATAGGGTTTTCAGAATACCAAGAGTTTGAGGCTAGGTAATGACTGCACATTCTAGTAGCTGTTTTCAGGACAGTCTCTTAGGTGTGTATACCAATGCAATTCCATTTTAATGTCTCCTAGTGAGGTACATAAAATTTTCCAATGAGATACGCAGGAAGGAGTCGCATAGTCAATTCAAAGAATATGAAATGCAAAACAATTTCCCTGGAATTTTGCTTTTCATTTTTTATATGATTTCTCCTTTCATTTGGTTTTGTGATTTTTTTTCTGCAGCTCAATATTGTACAACAACTACTGAATGCTTAGACAAGCAGGTGTGCTGCCTCATGTTCATGAAATACCTGTGGATTAAATTGTTTTCTAAATTTCCATAAATTTATATTTTTTTAATTTATAAATTCATACATTTAATAGTATATCATTCAAGGTTTTAATGAATTATATACATACTTAAATTATCAATTACATTTATGAAGACAACAATCTGGTGCTGTAATGTTTTCATTTATGACTGAATTTGAGCTTAACAAGAAAGTAACTCCAAGTCAAATTGAAAAATATGAAAACTGGATGATATAAATAGAGTGAAATTTGAAATAAAAGTTACACTCAAGCAGAAGCACAGTATAATTCAGAGGGACATTTTAAGGCCATGTACCTCCTTAAGAACATAAGTATAATATGAAGATTCTCAGCATTGAATATTTCTGCAGACAAAGAGCTTGGTTGAAGAGGAAAATTAGGAAAATCTTCCACAGTAATATACATTAAAAATATTTTAAAATTTGATTTTTTGACTTTTGTTAATATTTATTTTGGATTTTGTTTCAATTGTTGCCAAATAGATTCAGAAACAGATAATCTATCACTTCCTTCAAAATTGTTGATATTCTAAAGTTTTTTAAGTAGTAATTTTGACTTTTGTCTGATAGTCTGAAAGGATTTAGTGAAGCCTAGCATGCTATCAGCCAAATTTGTGATAACATATGTATTAAAACTAATACATCTATAAATATTTTCAGATTCTGAATTTTGTGAAACCACACAAAGAACATACTGGTGATTATCTAACTACATATATATGAGGGGTAACCACTGACATTTCCACGTAATATTTGAGATAAGTGGACTTTATGAAAAATTAGTGTTTCCTAATTGTAGCCTCATCTCCTTTCCTGGTTATTAGATCTGTAAATCTGGCCAAAACCAAATACACTGAAAATTTGACTACCTGAAGTCTTAACTCTATAAAATAGGAGCACTGATTATAACAAAAGTCCTCCCTTCTGCTGAGATTGAAGCTGACACAGCAGTTTTTACCAATGAATTCTTGATAATCTTAGAAATCTTAATCTTAGATTGCCATTGCTAGCTAGGATGCCAAAACAGGAAATACTTTAAAATTACTTTTCTGAAGATGTACAGAAATACGTTAAATGTTTCGTGTAGAGGAAAGAAAAGCAATTGTTTCTGGATGAAAGCCAAGAATATTGTGTATTCAGCAGAAAAGATAATTTTTTTCCTGTTGTGGGAATGTGATAGAGAGACTTCAGTGTACTTGTCTTTGCAAGATTAAATTGATGCAATCTGTTTTGTTATTTTGATTGGGAGAGTATTCAAAAGTATTTGTTTTTACTTTCTTATCTTCTCACACAGAATTTGAAGACTTAATTATGTTAAATGGATTTTAGGGGTTCTTGAAAGAACAAACAATAATTTTTTTTTTTTTTTTTTTGTAAATGTATTCCCCCCCCACCACCACCCCCCAGTACTGAAAAAAAAAAGAAAAAAAATTAAATTTATTGAAGAAATTTTGTTTCCTTCCTCACCACCACCTAGAGAAGTAGGCTGCAATCTGGGGTGCAGGCAAGGGTTCAAAGCCTGATTCATTGTGGTTTAAGAAGAAAATACTAGAGCTTCAGTAGTACATAGTTCATGTAAAATGTATAAATAATACACTTATACTGAGGGCATACAATCAGAAAGCTTTCACTGACAAGGGTGATGATAAACAGTTTGGGATACCACTGATTTAGACTATTATTTGTTTTGTGATTAAGTTTATATTTCCTAGCCTTGAAAATGAGGGACAAAAAAGGTCAAACAATAATTAGTCCAGTTTCAGGCTTGTAGAAAGAGAAAGAGAAGCAGATTAAATTAGCACCCACCCAAATCCCTCCTGTGAAGACCTCCTTCCTACACCTCCCTGGGCATAGCTTAAGGCTGTGTCCTCTTGTCCTGTGGCTGGTTCCCTGGGAGCAGAGCCTCACCCTCAGCTGGCTAAGGTTGCTTCCTGAGCTTCCTCTTCTTCAGGCTCAGCAATCCCCTCTCCCTCAGCTGCTCCATATAGGACTTGTGTTCCAGATCTTTCACCAGCTTCGCTGTACTGAATTATCTGAGAAATAACAAGGTGTTCCTGAAAATCTGTCTTAGGAAAAACGTGATTTTATTTCATAGAAGTTATGAAAATATTATTTTTCCTGGCAAGGATTATACAGTAAAACTGGACTTGTTTCATCCTTCATTCCTTCCTTAGGCATTGATTGATGTTAGTATCTGGTGGTCTGTTTACAATAACTGCGTTTCTGAACCTCTACATCCTAGCTAGGCTACAAATTTTTTGCACCTTTCTCTACACCTATAAATAGAACAGCTTGATTTGGAAACTTTAACATAGCAATCTAACAGTTACACATGAAAATGTGTTATTTCTCTATCCTGTTGATATTATTTTGTTTATTGATTCATTAATGGATCAGTTATAGGTCTTGATATTGGCAGAGTGACCTGGATCTCATCAGAAGATTTTTTAGAGATTCAGAAAGGCAATCAAATTGAAATGCAAAGACTGGAAAATCCCTACGAGGAATAACCTCCCACACCCCTTCTTTCAATACTGAATTTTTTGGTTTGTATTGTGTAAACTATATGTACATAGGACACATACATTTTTACAAGGGCAAAGTAAAGAAATGTAGGCTATTTACTGCCCAGAAATTAAATTCATGAGATAAACATACTGCCAAGACTTAAAAATATTGATTTTGAAAAGAAAATACCTGGGATGATGAGAGAGTTAGGGCAATCCCAGCAGAAACTCCAGGCAACAGCAGTAGAAAAATGGACACCCTTTGAAGATATTAATCTTTCTGTATTACTTATTGCTGGAACATTTATATATGTATCTCAGATTGCTTTACTTATATAACTGGGTTTAGACTATTTATTGATAGCCCGCATTAATTTCTGTCTGGACTTTTCTCAATGGTTGCATCAATATTTACAGGAGAAAGATTTAAGAATATACATAGAATTAGGGAGGGGTTGAAATATTCTTAATAAAAAATGAAGAAATTGTAGTTACAAAAGAATTAAATTCAGTGACATGCAGTGAAGTAGGAGGCAAGAAAAAAAGGAGAGAATATTAAAGAACTGTGATTAGCAAGCATGTCTTCAAAACTTTTCAATACTTTATGATAATTACAGCAATTTACAATGTACCATCAACGATAAGTTTAAGACCTTATCCCAGAATAATAATAATGCAGGCATTGGTAATACTACAAGAAACGTCTGGTGAGAAGGTGAGAACAAGGTGTCAAAGGTGAGGTAGAATGTGGATTGAAAATCAAGTCAGTTTTATAGAGAAAGTATACACTGAGAAGATGGAATGAGTGAAAACACAGATGGAAAATAGTAGTGTAGAAAGTTCCTAGATACAGGAGTGGTGGTGAATGCTGAGTTGAGATTTCAGCAAAATGCAGTCAGGATCATGGCTAAGAGGAGCCTATTGAAAAGTAGTTGTTCTTTTGAACCTGAAGACCATCTTGGAAGACTTGCTATTGAAATCTAAGCCCAATGATTTGCATAATTAAATTAGTAATTCAGTGAATAGCCCACAATGAAGACCAAAAAAAAAAAAAATTGAAGCACAGTGAGCATGCAGCTGTCATGTCATTGAATATTTTGTTCCATATATTAATCTTTATAAAAAATATTTCACCTTAACAGATCAAATTATTTGCATAGAAATAACACTGATTGGAAATGTAAACTTTCTTTGATGTTGATCTTTTATTTTGTTTTCATTTTTTGTGTGGGGTTTATTTTTTGGTAAATTTCATAAACATTAATAAATTTCATAATCGCAAAAAATTAGAAATCTGAGCAGCAAGAATCTTTCCTAATATGCAAGACAAATGTAGATATCTGTAGGTGTTAAGCTAAGCACAAATCATCTTACATGCCTCATTCTAAATAATCCTTTAATCAATCCTTAAATTAATTCTTTTAATCTACATTGAATAAAGAACTTAGCTACGTTTTAGAACAGGGTTTTAATGTTTTACATTACTACTTTTGGATATATAGATTCACTATTGATGTTTATCCATACATGTTAATTCTTTTGGAAGTGGGTGAGTTGCATGCAATATGTAGTAGTATGAAAACAGTTTTGCTATTATTCTCATTTTCATCAGTTGTCATAGAACTTATTTTGTCAGGAAAATCCTCCCTAATTTCTTTAGAAATATAATTAAATTTAATTATGTTCAGTGTCATAGTCTTAAATGTTTGCAGACACATGTTTTTCTGTCTCTGATGGTTAGAACTTGGAAAAACACTTTTGTAATTGGTAGATGAAGGAACTATATTTTTCCATTATGAATAAGGCAGTTAAAGACAGCTGACATTTCAAATAATATTTTTAGTAAATGTAAATGTAAATGCAAAATTTTCAAAGGATTACTTTTCTCCTCACAAACATTTTTCCTGTGTTGGAAAACTATTTTTTACAATTCCTTCGCATGTGGTTTTAAAAATTTTGTTTTAATCATACTCATTATTCCTAAAGGAGAAACCTGTAATTTTTTATAATTAAAAAATAAATATTATACTAATTTTTTTATCTTGATTATTTTAATATTGCTTAGAACATCTGAAATTGTTTTGGATGTTGTAACATCCTTATAGGATGTTTACCATGGATCATCATAGCCTGAATGCAAAAGCAAAGATAAATCTTGGACAGTGATACCACTGCAAATCACAATATAATGGCAGCATAGCAAGGAATGCCCTAAAATGCTTGTACCAAATAGTAATGTTTACTTGGATCAAAGCAAAAACCAAAACTTTCTGTTTGCAAAGGTATGTGTGTCATAAATTCCTGGCTTTTTTTTTTTTTATCTGATTACCATCCTTTATAATTTTATTTGTTGGTAGGAAGGTAAAACACCATAACAACGCTTGTTTCTCCCTAGTGAATAAATGAGTTGAGCCATCTTTCATTTTTACTTGAGTGAATGCAGCAAAAGATGGCAAAGGATTATGCACCTCAGTGCATAATCTCTTGAGGTGCAACTATGCTGGAAATGAGATTACTTCAGCATGTTTATTTAATTAAACAGAAAGGAAGTTATTTCCAGGGGATGTACATTAAAAAAGAAAATGCTAATAATCCCCACAAGTAATATGAATAACTCTGAAGAAAAAACAGACAAAATAATGCAAAATATTCTAAATAATAGCCAGATCTAGTAATGACTTCATTATTTTAGGTTCATTATAAATTAAAAATTAGCCAATGTCTAGATGTAGCAATTTCAATGTGATCTTTTCTTTTTTTTTCATTTTTGTAGTACCACGTATTTTTCAGCACTGATTTCTTTCTACCAAAAACTTATAACACTGAAATGTTTTTTGTCATTTAAACTGATGCTATTCAATCAATACAGTCTAGTAGTTTAGCTAAATTTCATTCCATAATTTTTTGTCATTAGGAAACTGAAAGTGATATACAGAATTCATGATTATTAAGAGACTCTTTAAACAATACTTATTTATTATTTATTATTTATTTTCTTATTTATTTCAATTCTGATAACACATCTGTCTGAGCAAAATGATGTCAAAAGGACAACTTAGTATCCAGTAGATCCTAGAGCAGATATAATTGAGTGAGGCACTGACCTCTCAATTCTCATGGAGAATCAAATGACCTAACAGTGAAGTGAGCTTGGGTCCATAATCTTTTTTTCTCTACTTTAAAGTACTTGTTTCCTTCTCTGTTCACCAGTCCCTTTTTTCTTCATAAGCATCTAAAAAGTAAACAAGTAAACAATTTTCTGTGGCCAGTGTTGGTTGTTGTTGCACAAATTTCTGAATGCTTAGTTGTTAGAGATTGGCTTTCTTGTGTGCTTGCTTTCTTAATATTATGTCTTATTTAATTTCTTATAAAATGTCAGGTTATAGTACTTTATTTATTATTATTAATGGTAGTTGCTTATTTCTCATAAATTTTATATAAATTATAAATGTTTAAATACTGTTTTTACATTTGCATGTGAGTTGGCAAAGAAATACATTGTCACAGGTTATATGATTAAAAAAAATTATCCAATGCCCATATCTGGTTTCTCAGAATAAACTGCTTTTGATGGTTATAATTGCTACTAGAAATAGCTTAGATTCCAAACAAAATTTCATTAGAGTCTTGATATATTATTTTAAATATGTGAAAAAACATAATTTTTGTATTAATTTATTTTGGCAAAAAAACTATTCAGTTAAGTGTATTGAAATATAATTAATTGGTATCTTCATGAGATTTTTTTAAGAGGTGAGAGAGAAAGGAATTAGTGTTTCTATTCCAATATTCCTATATTGTCTTTTAATATTTCATGCTCTGTTATGTTCAAGTTTAGATTAAAAGTTATACCTGTCTCTCATGCTAATGGTATTCCACATGATTGTCCTAATTTTTCAAAACTGTTTAATTTCTGCTATAGCATTAGGGAAAAAAATAGCCCATGCTAAAATCTATTTCTAAAAGAAAGAGCAACCAGGAATTTTCTGTGGAATTAGGTATAAAAATATCATTAGATATTTCCAATTTATAATGACTCTGAAATAAATTGTCTTGAATTCTTATGGATTAATGTTCTAACACAATATTTAGGAGTGTTAAAGAATGCTAGCTTCAAGACAGCAAATCAGTGGAGAATAAGATGAGTAAACCCTTAATTACTTTGTCATTATCAGTGTGTAGAGAGATGAAATAAACACCTTCTTCACAAGACTGTCATTCTTAAGGAGTTACTTGAAACTTCTATTTTTTCTTTGAATTTTTACTGCTATTATTGAAGCAATAACTGTCTTCTTGGAACTTGCACTACTATACAGAAAACATTTTATTTCTTTACTTTAAAGGAGATGTACTCTATGAATAATTTTTACTTTAAAGGAGACGTACTCTATGAAAATGAAACATTTTCATGTAGTATGCAGAAAGAGTAAAAATTTACTTCAAAATCTATTGTCCTACACAGACACCCACCCCATTAGGTAAGGCCGCAGGTGCATTGGTACTTTACATCTCTTTTCCCAAAGTATAGGGTTCACCAGGATATCATGCAATCCTGTGTTTTTTGATTGAATGGCCACACTGAACCCTGCCAGTTGGTGTTGCTCCTCATCATCCTGAATTTGTGCAAGAAATTACTCTGGATTCATCCAAAAAGGCTAATTCCCTCCCCTGCCCTTGCCCTTTTTGAGAAAGTGCTAGCCAAGCTATGCCATTAAGAAAACTGTTTAATTTTCTTCAGCTGTGCCTAGTTATCTCTAGATTACTTTTGCCTCTCTATTGCAAGACATCAGTGAGTGACTGAATGTGGGTTTTATTATGATTCCTGTTTTATGGAGAATCAAATGACCTAACAGTGAAGTGAGCTTGGGTCCATAATCTTTTTTTTCCCTACTTTAAAGTACTTGTTTCCTTCTCTGTTCACCAGTCCCTTTTTTCTTCATAAGCATCTAAAAAGTATTATCAACTTTTGTCAGCTTTACCTCTTGTAACTTGGTCTAGTCAAATCCTCACCTGAGTACCAAACATGGACATTTTAATTGTCATATACAAACATCAAATCCCCTCAAACTCAGTCAAATTCAACAACACTGGTGGAAGTAATACCAGTATAAGAAACAAAGGAAAAGCTTTAAAATATCAATGAAGATTGACAGTGACATGAGGTTTATTTTTCAGTAAGTAAGTGAAGTGTCACATGAGATTTAGAAGTAGGACTTTTAGCATTGATCTGTATTTGTAGTCAAAATTGTTTTTACTAAATAGATATTTACTCAGGCAGATGAGAGTGTCAACTACAGCTGGTTATGATATCTGTCACATTTTTGCCTTTTTTTTACTTAGTTATGGAAAGCATGATTCCTTAACTACATTTAATGCTACGTGATACTAAAGCCTGTCCACACTTTTTTTTTTACCTTCTGAATTCAAACTGGAGAATAATGAAAGAAATTCTCCTGATTTGTACTTACAATGCTGCAATTCCCTGGGCTTCGTAGGGTGTAACAGACTGTTTGCAAAACCAAGTGGATAAACGATGAATGCGACACAAAGCTTATGGACTAAAATTAGAGGGGAAAGAGTCAAATTGTAATTAAGCAAATCAAAGCAAGCTCACGTTGATTAGCTAGCTAAAACAGGGGAAAATTAATAGATGCTAAAGCAGAGTTGGAGCAAATAGCCATTGGACCAAGTTATCAGGGGTAATAATTAGCTTTTCCATAACTGCACATTATGCATGGAGAGCAAATGTTTGTTTGTTTTAAAAAATAAATTACACGAAGCATTGGATTTGAAGTGGAAATTAATTAACTTTATCTTATCATCTGCGATTTACAGGGTATAAGAGTAAATGATCATCGCAAATTCTTCTATCATCACAGTCTTTGAAACTGTATCACTGTTTTCCCTTCTGATAATAGGGTTTTGTTTGATAACAGGTTATAGGGTGTACAAACAAGATTTTACAAAACAGGTTACTACCACTATCAAGCAGATTAATATCTAGGTGGGTTGAATCCATAAATACTAAAGCAAAGCATGGTTAATAGGAATTTCTCAGGAGGAAGATAAATATTTATAATAGAATTAAATTTTTTGCACTGACTTTTATGTGGTTGTGGCTATCCTAAGGAATTTATGTTTAAAGGAATATTTTCTCCGCAACCGATGTGAATTGATTTTTTTAACTAATAAAAATACAGCAGTATGGTATACTCTGCAATTTATGTTTCCCATATTCATTGTCATCTGATTTTTCCAGTCTTTCTCTTACCATTATGACCAAAGTCTCGGAATTCCTCAAAAGATCCTTTCTTTGATGGGGGAGGTTGGGAGTGAAAGCTTTATTTTGGTATTTTTTGACAAGACATGTCACATGCTCAAGGTATAATTAGAATAGAGAATTGAGTAACTACACCAAAAAACATCAAGAGCGAATATAGAAGAATCCCTTAAATAGTTCAGATTAGATGCCCATATTTGAGATGACAATCATGAAACAAAATTATTCTTCTCTAGGTGATGATTCACTGCAGAAATACAAAATGCTGAAACTCCTTAAGACTTTGTATAGAAACAAAAGATAACTTCTCTGTAAACCACAACTCAAAAAGTAATCTCATATAACCTTTGGGAATTTATTTTTTACTCTAGCCTACTTGTTGGTTAGGGTTATTCAATCTAATAGTAAATACAGCATTGTTAGTAATGAAAGTTATTAGAAAAGTAGATTCACCCTGAAGCAATCTTGTTTAAATTTCATTTTGAGATCAGTGCTATCAGGAATCCATATAATGTTTACAGCAAATGTAATAAAAGAAATATTAACTTCTTGGCATTTTGAAGAAATGAATTCATAAAGGATAATCCAATCAATCTTTTAATACTCTGGATTTTCAAACACCACAAATAAGAAAAACCTCTAAGAATGTCTGCATAAACTCAGAAATCCTTTCATCCATATCTAACTCCTTAGGTAGTATCACTAAAAGTTCTACATTGATCATCCCAACTGTTCTGTTCTGCTTTTCCTTTCTAGCCTTTTTTTTACCTTTTATGTACATAGACCTAACTGGAAGACTGGATAGATGTTGAGTGTTCTTCCAGTCATGGATAGACAGAGAAGTGACAATCCAACCTGCAGGGTTCCACCTTACTTTTTCTACAACTTGCATGTACTACTGACTTGTGCTGCTGAATTCATTTTTAATATCTTTAAATTGCGTTGTACTTACCAAACGGTAGCCAGTAAGCAGCAATTATCCTTCTTCTAGTTCTCTCTCTCTCTAGTCAATGACTCTTTTGAAGCACCACTTGCCTTCTTCATTTTCTAAGAATTGTCTAAGATGGACTTAATTGCATTCGTGTTTCATTACTAGTTGTGTTTGCAATGGATACATCACCATATAGAGGTGACTATCACAGCAGGTTCATCATGAAGAAGCTATAACAGTTTGATCCATTGCTTAAGTTTTGGAAATTTGTCACCTGGGATTTGCTGGGATGTTTTGACTGAGATCCAACTGCCTCTGCAGAAGAATGTAATTTTTTTACAATTTTTTTGTCTGCTGGTCCCCTCTGGGTATCTCAGCTACACTTCAGCAAATCAAGTTATATTAAATATACATAAGTACATTATTAAATCCAAAAATCCCTCCACTAGGTTAGATACCTAGCTATAAGTTAGTTAAAATTAGGTGAAATTAATTGACTATGTTTGTAATTTTTTTTCAGATCTTTAACGTGAGTATAGTGATCTTCATGCAAGCATTTACATGAAGAGTAAGAATCCAGGATTACACTGTTTTCAGTCAAAAATTAGTCAGCATAGAACTCTATGTCACCTGAATTAGACACAGTTCATTTTCTCAGAATGGCATCCAAAGGTAATAAGAACATTAGAGAAAAGCTCTCCCAGCCTGCAGTAGCTCCTGTAGAAATTCGAAGTTTTCCATAGGTCTTTTGTCACATACTAGTATCATGTACACATCTCAGATACCTTACAGAATCTCAAATTGCATTTTATATCTCTGTGTAGGCAGTTGAATAAATACTCTAGTCGCTGATCAGTTGTTAACAGACAATTCTACATATGTGTCTGTAATCTGGAGTTGAAGTGCACATACGGTTTTGGTAGTGTATGCCTGCTATAAAATCTTTTTTTTTTTTGGCAGTGTAAGTCAGATTTAAATTCACTATTTTTTTTCTGTTTATTTCTTTGGTCACTTTATTAGGTCAAAACCAATTTTTGTTGTTGTTTCACTGATACTGTAATTTCTGAACGTCTATAAAGTAACTTCCAAATTACGACTGTGAGCATTCCTATCTTTGACCTTTGTCTTTCTAATAACTAGTTTTGTCTTTCTGATAAGGCTGAGAGTAGATTTGTGTTAGAATTAAGGATAATATCTTGCAAAATACTGTAGAACATTGTAATAACATTTTTATCAGAGTTGGAAAGTACTATATTAGTGTTCTTCTCAGAAGTGAAACTTGTTAAGCTGAGGAATTGAAGAGTTTTGGACTATAAAACTAGAATAAGTTACTCCATTTATTGACAAGCTAGAGACAATTATTTCACCCTTTATAAAAAGTATCCTACTAAGAACAATGATAGTTTTCTAAAGAGAAAAATCAATTAATAAAATTGTTTTCCATGCTCTCCATTTTTCGTCTTCTATGAAATGTATACACCATGCAGAATATGTAAAAGTTTTATAAGTAATATCAATTCTGAAAATGAGGAAATAGTCATAATACTTTCTTCTCTTCTCTTCTCTTCTCTTCTCTTCTCTTCTCTTCTCTTCTCTTCTCTTCTCTTCTCTTCTCTTCTCTTCTCTTCTCTTCTCTTCTCTTCTCTTCTCTTCTCTTCTCTTCTCTTCTCTTCTCTTCTCTTCTCTTCTCTCCTCTCCTCTCCTCTCCTCTCCTCTCCTCTCCTCTCCTCTCCTCTCCTCTCCTCTCCTCTCCTCTCCTCTCCTCTCCTCTCCTCTCCTCTCCTCTCCTCTCCTCTCCTCTCCTCTCCTCTCCTCTCCTCTCCTCTCCTCTCTTCTCTTCTACTTTTCTGCCCTTTGGAGTTTTAAAAAGTACTGAGCCAGGAGAGGCTATTTGTGATGTTCAGTTTGGGGAATAAATTTAATTTAAAACAGTTACTTCAACGACAACAGTATAAGTACTGAGAACATGCAAAAAAGTAGTCATACAGATAAGAGAAGTGAAAAGAGGGAGGCTTGTGAAAAGAAATACTTGTGTCAAAAATATTTGGATGTTAAATGATCGGCTGTATTTCAAAATATATGGGAAAGAGGACTGTAAGAAATATTGTCTTTGGTAGGAGAAACACAGAAACTCTGAACAAAAGTTAACTAGTAAATCTGAAAAAGAAAGGAAAAATATTTTACAAGTGTGTCATAGAAATTATAGCCCAGATTCTGTCCCTTACAGGTATTTGGAATGTAAAGGGGTGTTTTCAGCTAAGAAACTAAAAGATGACTCAAGTTCTGATGAATTATACAGAGATCAGGACTTTTTCCACTTCCTTTATCCCACCTGCTCCACTTCTGTGTCTTTTTATGCTTTTGCTCCTTCAGAAAATACTGGAGCAATAGGAATAAAGGTATATTGAAAATTCAAAATATCTGGGCATTAGGATGTCAGAGAAAAAGCCTCCTGCCATTCACACTTTGGGCATGGGAAAAGGTTGTCTTCATGTACCAATTGCATTCAGTATAGAATTGTAGAATCATACAAAGGTCTGTGTTGGAAGACACCTTAATGGTCATCTATTTCCAACTGCCCCGCCATGGACAAGGATACTTTCCACTAAAGCATGTTGCTATGCATTCATACAGGATACCTATTCACTATATCAGTATTTACTATGCATTCAAAAGTATCAGTTCTTAACTAGCTCATACCACATTGGCTGAGGGTGAGCCATACTATGGAATTCATGCCCCTACAGTTGGTACTGATGACTACAGTTCCTGATTACTCTTAGAATGACCAGGCTTGAGAATTCCCTACAAAACTAGTCATAACAGAAGTAGATGTCTTTCTTCTCCAAGTTTTCTCTTCTTTCTTGATATGGTTATCTTCTTTAACCACTCTCAAGAAAAAGGGATTCTGGTCTGTCCCTAATACTGTTAATATTTTTCTCAATTTTGGCCATCATTTTGTGTATTTGGAATGGTCTCCTACTTGTTTCTAATTCCTTGGGATTACCCAGCTCCTTCTTTTTCTGTTATATGTGTGCTCCTGCATGTAACCTCACATCTTTTCTCCTTTGGTAGTCCCACTGTTTATACTCTTATGGAGAAGTCTCATATTGTACCTGGTTATAGCATCACAATTTTATGAAATAATTACATACTCATTCATTTACTATTTTAGTAAACTTATATTTGAGTTGAAGAGAAACCAAAAAGAATTATATCACCAATTTTTCACTTATAATTTAGAAAAGAGTGTAAGTAGAAATAGGTTCAAAGACTAATATAGTAATCTGGGTATCTTAAATCTTCTTCTTTTCCTATATTTAGGCAACTAATCTACTGTGATGTTCTTCAGCCATCCTAATTCTCTTCTAAAGAGTATGTGTTCTACTGAATTTCATTGAAACCTTTCCCTTTTATTTGTTTCTTGTCTTTTCTGATGCACTTTGCTTCCCACTGATTTCTATGCACTTGTGTGATCACATTCTTCACATTTATCTGTTTTTTCTACAAATGATGCTTGAAACTGTATTTCGTTTTTTATCTTAAATGGAATACAAATTTTCCTGCGATTTAGAAAGGAATCTATGTGAAAATGGAGTCTGTTTACTAGAGAGACAATCACAGCTTTTGCGTTGTTTATATATGTTATAATAGAACGAGCAGAAAAACTATGAAATGTCAGTGAACAGTCAGACATGGTCCAGAAACTGCTCTATGATCTTTTCTCTTTCTTCTTTTCTCTAAAATCCTATGTATCAGATCAACCAACCCCTATTTGAATATACAGTAAAGATGTTACTTTAGAATAACAGTTATTACTTTGACGAATCTTTTTGTTTTGCATAATAACTTGTTATTGAAAGCATATATGTTAGAAGTTTGGTGCTAATACTTTTTATGAAATTATTCAGCTTCCTCAATTATCTCTTTTTAGTAACAAAGTATGCCAAAAATCCTTGAAAGATTTGATAAAAGTCTGAATATGGCATTTCTTGGTTGCCAGCAGTTTTGACTTGATTTTCTGATGGTAGAATTAAATTGTCTATAACTGCCTTGCAAAAGGAAAAAATAAAAAAGGTTGAAAGAAGAAAAAGCAAGATTCCCTTACTTGTTCACTATATACAATGGGTTCTTGGATCAGGAGCTTATAGAACACTCTTTCTGTTGCTCTCTTTCTCACTGGAATTATCCTATTTTGATGTGAGATACTTTATGTGGCATAACTGAAGTTAAGCAGTAATATAGGAAGGCGTTTTCCATATTTCCTCCTTGCTAAAGCGATATGTGGTAAGAAGTGGGTCTATAACTAAGATATTTGAAATTTATGAAGAGGAAATCCATGATAACTCAGTAATTTTTAAACTTTTCTCCCTCCAACATAGAAAGAGATTAAACTTACATTTAGAACTGCTAGAGTAAGATAACCAAATCCATTCTAAGAAATGATGTTCTGGTCTCTATTCAGGTAATGCCCTGAGATTCAGTTATTGATGCTTTTCAAGTTGCCACTATGAGACAAGCCAGAATAATCAAGCTGCACGTCTGCCCTCGTTCAGTTCTGAAATGACATATCTGGAATGATGGAAATTGGTTAAGAGTATTAGTTTGTCTTCTCATTTTTCTTGGGCTGAATACAACAATGAATTTTCCTCCTTTCCTGCTGTATTTCTGTTTTAGAAATGCATTGTGCTTCCACCTTTAACTTTAGGAGGAGTGTAATCACAAAGCAGCTAAATGAATTGCTGCATAAAAGAAGATGCAGCATAACATCAAGGAAAACAGGCTTTCCAATTAAGATTAGTACACCCCCAGGATTCAGCATGCAGTTGGAAAGGATCACCCATTAATTAAATTTATTCCTATTTTAATTATTTTAATGAAGTACCATAAGATTAAAATTTAAATTAATTAAATCTTCTGTTCCTGGATAACTACTCTTATAGTAAGTAAATTTAAAACAAACAAACAACAAAATATTCGGCTTAAAATCAGATTTAAAAATTTTGAAATGCATTTGTTTTATTGAATCTGCATAAATTTCAAATTAAGTAACACATCATCTTGTTCTAAGCAGCTGGCACAGTTGTTGTGTTCCAAAGGACTTTGAAACTGTGAGATATACCTCTTAGCCTATTAACAATCAAATAAAATTATCTCCAGTGAAGACAGGCTGAGATACTCGGGATTGTTCATCCTGGAGGAAAGAAGGCACCAGGGTGACCTTACAGCAACATTTCAGCATCTAAAGTGGTCCTATAATAAAGCTGCAGAGGGACTTTTTAAATGGGCAGATATTGAAATGACCAGGGGCATTGTTTTAAATTAAAAGAGAAGAGAATTAAACTAGACTGAGGCAAAAGCTTTTTACTCAGTGCATAGTGAGGCACTGGAAAAAGTTGCCCAGAGAAGCTGTGGAAGTCCCATCCCTGAAACTATTCAAGGCCACATTGGATGAGGTTCTGGACAAGATTATCTATTCTGTGGCATCCTTACCCATGGCAGGCTGGTTGGAACTAGGTGATATTTAAGGTTCCTTCCAACCAAAACCATTCTATGACTTTATGAATCAGTCCATGCATGCCAAAATACGTTCATGAAATACCATCCAGGAATAGCTATAGCTATTGAAATGTCATTACTAGATGCTAATACAGTTGCTGTAACTTAATCCTTCTTTTACTGTTTTTTAAATTTTTTGCATTTTTAAATTTTGATTTTGCTCTTCTAATAGCTTGGACTATCATACTGATACTTCCTTTCAAAAAGGAAAAACACACAAGATTAGAAGAACAATTTCATGATAAGACTTCAGAAAGAAGTCTGTAGGTAGTATAGCTTTTACATAATTTGGGGGTTTTTATGCAGCATCAAGTTCAAATTATTTCAATTTCTCGTTTGAAGTCTTTTCATGCTGTTTCAAATAGACTAAGGCTATCACATCATATTCACAACATTTCAGGACCCACAAAGCTTATTTGCTGGAGATAAATTAATAAATTCATTCCAAGGTTTGAGTTCTGTTCGGGATGTATCTTTACAGAAAATTATAAACTAAGAGCTAGGTAAGGCTTAGAGCCCTAAAGATAAACATCCAATATGATTCAGAATTCTCTGGAATATCCAAAATACCTACACAGTCTTAAAGATTCCAGTGGGAAACTTCAAGAGAAAACAGATAGATACTTTTATTTGTATTAAAAATGAACAGTTATAGTGAAGAAAATAATTTTTAATTAGAAAATGGTATCTTGACTTTCATCTATATAGAAAAGTAATAAATGAAGAGTTGGTTTTAGGATCAGGATGTAAATCTTCATAACTTCTAGGATTTCTGGAAAATTTTATGAATTTTGAGGTATATAAGGAGGAAAAAACTGCAGGAACATTGACATCCATTTAATAAAAGCAATGGGTAGCTATTCAAATTTCTGTCTGTCATCTTGCAATAATGCTTATTCCTAAATATAATTTTATATAGGTAAAGCTCTAGCCATTTTATGTTCTATTGATCAGAAATATCTCAGTTACAACTTCAAACAAATTTGGTAGAGTGCCCTTAGAATGAACATCTTCATTAGTATTCTCTCAAGGAAGAAATTTTGCCTTCAATCAGAATAGTAAGTGTGAATGAGGTAATTTGTGGGCCACGCATATGTCTCTAATAAAAATGGCATGATGTTACCAGGAGCCTTTGCTAAAAAAAAAAAAATTATAGTTCTCCTGAAGTCTAATTTTTGAAAATAGTTTTCTCTGTTTACACAGAGAATAAAAGCATATGATTGGAACTAATTTGCTGAAATTTCTTCTTTGTGCTACATACTTAAAAGCACGTAGTACTTTATTTTGAAATCTTCTGATTCCAGTGTTTATTGCTGTCTTCATTTTTCATTCCATTTTTATTAAGGAGGAATCAATATATTCTGAAAATTTAGAGAACAGCAGATTTTGGTTAGTTTCACACTGTATTTTCTCATCCTATAAAATTCTGTATTTCAGGATGCTTTTATTTCAGCTATGCAGAAGAGCTACACTGAGGAACAATATCTATTCTCAATTCAAGTGTCATATTCCTTTAAATAGATATTGACTGAGATGGAAATGTTCAGAAAGGAGCAGGAAGATGTTTCCTTATCTGGTGGACAAATGTCTGGTGGACAACTCAGTCTTCTTAAGAACCATGTGAAGTACAGGTGATAAAATTCAAAGGGTGAAATTAAGAAAAAGATACACAGAAGAGGGCTGCAAGTCTCCCTTCTTCTTCTGAGAGAAAGAGGGTCCATACCAATGTCTTAATGAAGGATTCAGGTGGT
Source organism: Haemorhous mexicanus (assembly GCF_027477595.1). Taxonomy (NCBI): domain Eukaryota; kingdom Metazoa; phylum Chordata; class Aves; order Passeriformes; family Fringillidae; genus Haemorhous; species Haemorhous mexicanus. Next base: position 74,578,924 of record NC_082342.1, on the reverse strand, counting down.
GACCCTTGTCTTCCTGCACCACACAGTCCCTACAATCCCAACACTCCTACCCGTTAGACAATAACCAGGTCTAAAAGGGTTAAAGGAGAAATTGCAAATCTTCATATGGGAAAAATATCTTTGGCAAAACCAAATAGTTTCAGCGTCTTGAAAATGTAATTCTAATTGATATTTTATTTAAAGCTAGACATTGAATTTAAAAAAAAAAAAAGGAAAAAAGGAAAGTATATCATTCTTATCTCTTTTTGATCAAACCTAGGATAAAGAAAAGAGCTTTGCACACAGGCCACTAAGCTCTGATCAGCTTTGGGCCTGCCATTCATCATTCTAAGAGAATCTCAGAGGCTTTTTGGAAGACAGATAGGACAGAGAGTTGATAGAAACAGTGAATTACAAACATGGGATAGGAAAGTGGTCAATCAACTTGCATTAAGGCATTCCCAATAACTTCTAAATATAATGCATAGCAGGTCATAGGGTTGTAATGACAGTATGATATTGAATATGTTTTCGTGGGTTTTATTTTCTGAAGTCAATCAACTAAAAATATTACTTTTATTGTTTCTTGTTTGTTTTTCCAGACAGGTATTTGGATTTCAGAGACATGTTGCCTTTATCATGTTACACTCAGATGATATTTTTTTACCACCAGTGTGTTTTTGTTTACTCTTAGAATAATACAATGGCCATAATTTGGACACTACTATTGACGTGAGTTATTTTTATACAGATGTATTTGCTTAGTGGCTCAGAAAGCAATTGTTTGTCATATCAATCACCTGTTAAAGTTTTGCCTTTAAGGTTTATGATAGATAGGGTGAAATTGCCTGAAACCAAAGTTCTGTAGTTCTTTTTATTTATTAGCCCCTAGCATTACCTCTATTTCTGTGGAAAGTTTATCTGACTAGTCAATAATTTACCTTCAATATAAAATTAATTTTATTTTTAAACTCTAGCTTACTTGTTAAGTAACATATACATAGAAGCTTTGTATGGAAGACACAACGATAGCAAAAAATAAGCTAACACCAAAAATTACACAGAATCTTTTAAATTTTTTTATGGAAACTGGAAATATTTGGGTATGAGATTCAGTGAACACAAAGAGAGGTATTTAAGGTTTATGTTTTTAACAACCACGGTAAAGTCTCTCTATAACCTATCAATGGAAATAAGAATTTTCAGTGGCCAGTTTCTTTTCCTTAAATTAGTTAACCAAAATATTTCCTGGAAATGTCTGGTTTTTAATTGAGGAAACCCGGCTAACTATTTAAAATTATAAAACTGCTTTTTAGACAGAACTGCAGTGATGCAATTAATCAGTAACTTTATCTCAATACATGGTCTGAGAAAACCTGCAGTAACTAATTATAGCTAGACATTCATGTTTTTCTTGCTTAGAACAAAGAATTTGTCTCAATATTTACATGGCATGAGATAAAATTCTGTATCTGCCTAACCTCTATTTATGTCTATAACTTTACATACACTTTCAGAATGAGTTTAGGTAAGTCTTAAGATTCATCTGTTTTCTCAGGATTTTCTGTCCTGATGTCATGTCCCCTTCCTCTTTATTATGGAGCCAGAACAACTCATGTTCCATTTGTGATTAAAGCAAATGATCTTTAAAGCCTAACTGGCCCACAGCTAGCTTCTTCTTATGAAGGGAGCTTTGGTCTAACAGTGGTTGGCATTCTATAATTCTAGTACAAATTAGAAAATAAAACAGCTGATATGCTGTATTGGTTACTAAACAACTGTTTTTACATTTTTACAGAAAAAGAAAAAGAAAAAGAAAAAGAAAAAGAAAAAGAAAAAGAAAAAGAAAAAGAAAAAGAAAAAGAAAAAGAAAAAGAAAAAGAAAAAGAAAAAGAAATAAAAGAAAAAGAAAAAGAAAAAGAAAAAGAAAAAGAAAAAGAAAAAGAAAAAGAAAAAGAAAAAGAAAAAGAAAAAAGAAAAAGAAAAAGGAAAGGAAAAGAAAAAGAAATAAAATTTCATACAAGCCTTAAAACAAATTTGGGCAAAGCAAATTCAACATGGTCCAGTCCTGACCTCAGCAGAGATAGTAGGGATTCTCTTAACTCTCTACTATTATCAGTGTTTCAGCCTGATTAGCAGTTGTTCAGGCCTGATTGTGATATTATTCTCTCTGCCTTTCACCCAGGCATATATTGAAATCTGACTGGCCATAGTCACATAAGAGGAAGATAGCAGTATTCATCTTGGAGCTCTAAAAGGGAGTCAAGTGACCAGCACCCAGATGAAAACACACGCCTGAAAGAGCTGATAATACCCAGATCCCAGAAATTAGAGCCATCTGCTTTTTTAACCTATGAAAGCAACAAGGGATTCTTCTTGCTAGGTAGATCTTGACCTACAGAGAATTGTTTACAGATACAGGTGATGCACACTGGGCTTTGGGTCCCAGAGAAGATAATCTCTTTGCTTTTAGCTTCATTCTTTTAGCCTGGCTCCCCAGAGTACGGCTCTCCTGATCTTGGAAAATAAGAATCAACAAGGACTGCAGCTATCAGAACCACAAATCTATCATGCACTTGCTGATTCATTAGTATATGTTCTTAATATTTGATTCACTGTTGTTAAACAGAGATTACATATTAATTAAATGGAAAAAATACATACTTGTTTGAAGACTCAGGTTTTTGCTGGTGTCTCAGTTGCTGAGACTTTTTCTCCCCAATTCCCTTGTATTGACAATTTCAATGACAGTAATAACATTTCTTGGGCTACAGGCTTACAATAGCTTTATTCCCAACTGTGCCTTTCATGAGGGAATATCCAGAAACAAATCATAAATAATCATCACAGTTGATAAGAATTAGGCTCTAGAAAGAGCTCTTCACCGTCGAGATAGTCTTTTAAGGATCCTGCAACAGACATGCAAAATTTGAATGAACACTGGATCTATAAACATATGTCCCATTAGAGATTTTTTTTGTGTGGCTTTTCTCTTGCAATTTTAATGATTCTTCTCTGCTCTGCAAAAAGCCATGATTCCCTTCTCTGCTATCAGAAAACAAATATCAACTTTTGCACTTCTGGGCAGGCAGAAGCTTACAAAGACATTTTTGAAGTAGGAAATTGGAAATTGTCTAAGATATTTTTGTATAGAGAGGACCATCTTAATTAGAATCTTCCCTTATATCTCAAGACAAGCATTTTCCAGAATAATGACATATATATATATATATATATATATATATATATATATATATATATATATATATATATTTGGAAGCAATATGTCCTAGAACTTTCAATATCAGAGTTTATAATAGACATTGAAAAGCAATAGAGAATTTAAAGGCAAAGGTTTCCTTTTTTATCTTTCTCAAGGTAAATAATATACTATAACATCTTTGCAATAAACACACTCAGCTTCCAAGAAAAAGTATCTTTGTTGTAAATATTCCCAACAGTTAACATTTCTTTTTCTTGTGATTATATTGATTTTTTTTTCCCAATTTTACAGAAGAGCAGGTTTTGAGCAACGGGAAAGTTTTTCTTTAGACAATAAAAACCACGGTTGATTGAGGATGAAAAAAAGAATTTACTGGGCATGAGCAATATGAAGATAACCTAAGCTTTGGGATAAGATGTCCAGGAATTTTTTATGGTTTTTTTTTAAAAAAGTATGTGTTTATTTGCAACATTCTTTTTTTTTAGCAGACATCCTGCTTTTAAAGATATACAAAGATTTCCTCTGCTCTCAGAGAGGAGACATTGGGCCAAGAAATGAGAATCTAAGGTATTTAACTGATAATAACAGAAACATCTAATATTAACAGCAAAGATAATTAATGAACAACAATTAGATGAGTCAAAAAATATTGTCTAGGGATTTCAATATCAAGTTGATATTGTAGTTTTAGGAACTTTGGTATGACAGAGAGAATTCAAGACTACTAATGGCATATTCTGGTAAATGTTAAATAAATTTGATAACAATTGGATAATCTATCAGTACTCATCCTTTATTTCCTAAAGAATTTCCAAGCTTACTTCTAGATTCAAGGTAACTTTAGGAACTGTCATTCAGTGCAAACTTCATTTCACCAAAACTTATAATAGTCTTTAGTATCTGTATTACTTATTTTAATATGTTGATGGGCAGGTTGAATTCAGCCTGTTAATCCATCTCACAAAAGCTGCATCTTGTGATGTCAAAAAGTCTCTGATGAGAATGTTCCTGATCACTGTCACATTATGCAGTGAGTCTAACCTCAGAGTCCTGCACTCATGTCCCTGGCTCTCTAGTAAGATGTTCAGCAGCAGTATCCTGCAGCTATCTCAAACATGTTTCTGATGTCAACTAGTATGTGTGACCTGCTATTTTTCCCTCAAGATTATTTTGTTTGCTCTTGTCTATAAGGATGTGTAGAAAGTGTAGCGAACACAAATACTTCCGTACTCAGTGCTGTCTTTTCAAACATTAAAATCTCATTGCATAATGAATAATCTGGTGGGCTGTGATTCAAAGGTGATGAATAGGAGCTACCAAATCTTCCACTCACAACCTTTCAATGAATATACCCAAGAAATATGGATTAATTCTCAATTTTTTTTTTGCAGTTCTGTGGCAACTTGACAAAATTTGTCATATATCGTATCAAGAACAGCCACATGCAGTTTAAAATCTGCTACAGAATGACCAGAGGCTCTCTTTCTTCATCCTCCTTAGAGAGTGGAGAAGAGAGTAAAGGAGTTGGGAATGAAGGATATACTATACAAAATACTAGACATTAAAAATACAGTCATAACCGTGTGCTTACTGTAATTTTTTTTTTTTTAAATGCTCTTCCAGCTAACCTGGAACAAGTCTATGAACTGGTGGGTCTTTATAAAAACTGTCATGTCCATTTTTGACAAGACAAGAGATGTTACAAAGCTGACTTCATCTGAATTATGGAAAAAACCTGTGATAAAGTAGCTAACCACATGGCAGATAGACAGACTGGTGCAGAATTTGTGTACCAAACTCCTGGATGAAATAAATAATTCACCAAATTTTATTGCATTCTAGGAAAAAATAAATCAAAAACAGTAAGAATTTTGTAAAGACATGAAGGTCTCAAGTGTTTTAATTTCTACTGTATCATAACTGTTTTCTTTGAGTCAAAATAATGCAATGAAATCTTTCAGTTAAATGATAAAACTCCTTGAAATTCCATAACAACATCAGAATAAAAATTTTTATTCTGTACACTTAAAAGTGTGGAGCTGTATTCCAGTAACGCAACAGTATGAAAATACTCAGTTCTTCATCAGAACCATTAAGAGAGTACAAACTACTGAGATCTACCCCAAACTTCAGTATAAAGTCTCTGTGCTTCTTGAAAGGCTGGAGAAGACACAGGCATCTCTTATTTTACAAGATACTGTCAGATCCTTGTGAGAAAAAGTTTATCTCCAAAGAGTAGTCCACTGTGAATAATTAGCTATTCAAATGTGTGGTCTTCTTTTCCTGTTTCTCAGTGTATCACAGAATTTCCCCTATATAAATAGCCTGGACTGTTGCTTTGTACTGCACTTTTGTCTTAGAACTTTGTGTTTTATATGTACACACGTGTAAAGGTCTGCTGCAGAATTTTCTGCTGAGATATGATTATCTAAAATAATTGGACTTACCATCAACTGGAATATACTGCTGCAAAGAAGAACTGGAATGTCCTCTGGATTTCTTAAATTAAAGTAAGTCACTTACTCTCTGAATTACAGCAGTCACAGTGTATTATTCTTAATGTCCTCATCCTAATTATTATTTAATGACTTATACCAAGTGACAAAGGTTCAATGGGAAATAGTGCCCTTTCCTGCCCATTTCATGCAAGGCAATTTATAGGGCTCCTTTTGTCAATCTAATTGTACATTACCTTTTCAAGACTTTAATCTACCCCACTGGGCCCTAGTCTGGATCAAAACAGAGAATCATAGAGAAATGTTAAAAGAGGTACAATAAAGCATATTCCAATAAAAAGAATAAATGTAACCCTAACCAATTCCAGTTGGTACCAATGGGGACTAATTGCTTCAGTATTAAGTGAAAAATTAACTAGGGAGGGAAAAAAGAGTTTTTTTCTTCAAATGCAAGAAGAAAAATTCTGCTCCCCAGTTAGTTCTTAGAAATGTATGAGATCAACTTCCTTTTCAACAATTTGCAACTCAAAGAATTACAAATTTTCACAAAGTGTTCTGGTTGTTTAATCATTGTCCCCGAAAAATTACTTACAATGCACAATGCAGAGGGGAACACAGCATTATTGAAATGCATATCTGAAACATGACACTAATTTCCATGAAGGTGGTTTACTTTTTCCCATATATCATTCATAGTTTTACCTGTGGCTTTAAAAAGAAAGCAACAGAGGAACAGACAGGCAATTTCGATGCTGGTTAGAACTTGCTCTTAGCTATGCAATGCTAAATTAGACAGTTATCTGGATAACAAGTAAATGAAGCAGTCCTATTCTGCCCAGGGTGCCTGAGTAATGATCACACTCTAAAGGTTATAGAATTAATGGATAGAGCGAAAGAAAGTAAATTTCATCTCCGTACTACACATGTACATCAAATGTCTGCTTATCACTAGTGTAAAAAAAAAAGGGTTTGGTTCTTACTGAAAGGGCAAAAAACACTAATTGAGGTGTAGGAGAGCAAAGAATTGTGTGCAGCTATGCCTTGTTCTTTCAAAACAGTTGTAACTTTTTTGACAGTAAATTCCAATAAACAGAATCGTAGAATCAAAGAATTATTTGGGTTGGAAGGGATCTTAATGATCATCTAGTTTTACATCCCCCTACCATGGGCAGGGACACTTTCTACTAGATCAGGTTGTTCATGGCCCCATCCAACCTTTACTTGAACACTTCAGGAATGGGTCATCCACAATTTCACCGTTCCACTGCCTCGCCTACCTCACAGTAAAGAATTTATTCCTAATGTCTAATCTATGCCTACTCTCAGTTTAAAGTCACCCCCCCCCCTTGTCATATCAATGCATACCCTTGTAAAAAGTCTCACTCCAGCCTTCTTATAGGCCCCTTTCAGATGCTGAAGGGCTGCAGCAAAGTCACCCCAGAGTCTTCTCTTCTCCAGGCTGAAAAACCCAGCTCTTACTTTCTTAGCCTTTCCTCATATAGGAGGTGCTCCGGGCCTGTGATGAACTTGGTGGCCTCCTCTGGACTCACTCCAAGAGGTCAATGTTGTGCTGAGGACCTAGGAGCTGGATGCAGGACTGCAGATGGGTCTCAGAATCCCCTTCCTGTCCCTGCTGCCCACATTGATTTGGATGCAGCCCAGAATACATTTTGCTCTCTGGGCTGTAAATGCACAGTGCTGGTTCATGTCCAGCTTCAACTCCACCAGCACCCTCAAGTCCTTCTCAGCAGAAAGACATTAATTATACTGGAAATTTTCATTTAAATCATCCTAAACCCAAGAGGCACAACTATGACCTTTTCTGAAATTTTCAGGCCCTACATGCCTCTGTAGCTACTGACACAGGAATAAATTATATTTTGAAAGACAATATTTGTCTTTCCAAACTTTGCAGGCAGCAGGAAGGCATTTTGTCGGGCAGAAAGAACAACACAATGTTGTGTGTATGTACATTTTCTGGGTTCTTTTCGTCAGTATTAAAAGTAGCATTATTTCAATTTTTGCTATACTTTTTAGACTTGGGCTGCTTTTACAGAGGACTATAAGAGGAAAGACACACAAGAACTTCTCTTGCATGACTTTCTAGCAAATACTGCGAAATTACGCAGTTGTTTCCATTTAAGACTCAAAGCACAAGATGCAGTTGGTAAGCCTTTTAATGAAGTGTGAACTTAAGCTGATTAATTGCCTCTCATTAGGAAATAGAAAAAACAGTCCATATGAACTTCTTACCTACAAAGTTCATCATCAGAGAGCAAAGTCACAATTTTTTTTTCAGTATTTGCTTGGATGTCTGAAGGTTTAACCTATCAAGCATGAAGCAATGTATCCAATAAAATCAGCATCAAAATCTCCATTTGATTTCAGTGAGAATAAAGACTTCCATCCTGTTTTAATGCTTGGGCTACATGGGTCTCCAGTTTCTCTGTATGGTTTTAATTTGAAAGTTCTTTGAAATTCAGAGTCTTTTGTAGCTTCTAAAGCCTCTGACACTAAAAGTTGTAAAATCTCTTTCTATTAGAAACCTAATTAATTTTGAAAAAATACCTTTGTCTATATTTTTTTAATGGCTAAAATTAATTTCACTTACATTATCCCTATTTTTATGCTAATAAAATGTAATCCAAGGGCATATCTAATTTTTTAACTGTGAAGAAAAATGAATAAAAGACTTTTCAGAATATATTTTCTACAGTGGAAAGGTTTTAATAATTCATAGAAAATAAATTTATTCGAGGTAAGACTTTTTTAACATTCAATCATTTTCAAGAGACATAAATTATAGTTTATAGGTGACCCGTTGTCACCGACATGTTTTAGGAAAAATCCTTTCCTTAGGATTTTTCCCTCCTGAGAAGCTGAGAGGCCTCAGGAACAAACTGTAAACAATTCTTATCTGCTGCTGTGGAATGCAACAGGGGGAATCTGTGATTGGTCTCATCTGGTTGTTTGGAATTAACGCCCAATCACAGTTCACCTGTCCAGACTGTCTCGGTGAGAGACAAGTTTTTGTTATTCCTTCCTTTCCTATTCTTAGCTTAGCCTTCTGATGAAATCTTTTCTCTCTGTTCTTTTAGTATAGTTTTAATATATTTTCTATCATAAAATAATAAACCTAGCTTGCTGATACATGGAGTCAACTTTCTCGTCTCTTCCTTCATCCTGGGACCCTTGTGGACAATACTACAACCCGTTATATTTTTTTATTCTGAAGTGTACTTCTCAAGTGTAGCTGCTAATTTCATTGGCGGAAATTACCTCTTCCATGCAATAAAATTAAAAGTAAAACATAACAAATGGAAAGATTTCAAGCAGACTTTGATCCAGTTAGAGAGATAAACATTGCCTGAATCATATAGGCTTGAGGTGTACATCCAAAATGGAAACAAGCATAATTAATTGCAAGTAATATTTCATTTGTTGCCTGTAATTAAAATCTGAATGAGATCCAAAACATTTGGCTGAACATTCAGTACTTGGCTTCAGCCACATAATAGCAAAGTATGGTTTCCAGATCCATGGAGGGATGAGATACCTCCTGACAACTTACATTCAGAGCAATGGTGTGTCATTACTAGACTGGCAGCAAAAAGATGTGTCTGTATTCAATACATGTGTTTGAATAACTCTGCTTGACCTTGTTTGGGGCTCCAGAGCACAGAAGTTTGCTTCTATTGAGGAAAAACATCTTCCTTTAAATTACAGAAGAGGAACTTCTACCTACTTCAACCCAGCGTGTTGACTTGGGTACTGTGACGGGAGTCACAGTTTTTTAAAAGTGTTCTCTGGGCATCTTTAAAAAAAAAAAGAACATGGAAGGCTCATTACCAAAAATTTTCTTCAATGTATTTTTACACTCCTGACCTATCTTGCAAAAGAAAGATGACTTGTAGTGCTTGGTTGCCATCTGGGTTGACCCAAGCTATTAAGCAATAGCTTGCACAAGTTTGACCTTTCTGTTGAACAGGCTGGCTGGCTGCAGAGCTGAGATCCATGGCTTTTCAATGATAGATCTATAGCATGGAAAACAGTAGGTCGTCAAAGCCCAGTAGAACCACAAATACTGTTTAACAGGGTATAGCATCTATTAATCTCTTAGTGACAAATAAAGTAGACTTATACCTTCTTTTAAATTTATTGCTATTTTTATGTTAATTTTATTCTTTGCAAGGGGCAAATGGAACATGCTTTCACATTAATGTTAAGGAAGTGCAACTCTGCTTACATCAATATTTACTTAATGTCTGAATTTGACCTTCTTTGAATAATTAATGAAGGAAAATGAATATTCATATCATCTCAATTTCTTTTCTCCCAGGAAGTTTTGATATAGAGCAGTTCATTTTGTATATGAAATGCATATTAATGTTTTCCTTATTAAGTCAGTAGTTCCAATTAAGGTCTGAAAATAACAGTTCTATAGAAATAGAGAGCTAGTTAACATACAGTCTTCAGAATCTTACCAAATTTTTGACAGAAAGTGCCAGTTGAGGGCATTTCTAATCTATTTGAACTTGTATTAGTATGCCTATTAATTTGCCCCTTCTCTTTATTTATACACACATGCACACAAAATTATCTGCCACTCATCTCCTTTATCCAGAAAAAGATAAACAAGTTCTTTCAGTTTACTGAAATGGAAAGATTTAAGGCAAATGCATTCTGAAAAACATAGTTTTTCAACTCCTATCAGCAAAGCAGTAGATCAATTAAACTTTATTACTTCAAGTTTTGTTATTGCCTCAGACTTTGTTACATTGCCTTCAAAAAATATATTTGCGAAATGCATACTAGGGTGACTGAATGGAATAAAATAAAGCAATGAAAATTATTTTGCTTTAGGAATTAAATTATTTCTTGATAAATATGTTAATATTATATGCTTAGTAATAATGCAACCATATGAAAATGGAATTATACTTTGTTCTCATAACTTAATGATGGAAATAAGAACCCCTTTAAAAATCTTGATAGCACATATTAATGTACATACCAAAACTGATAGGGGGGCTTTATTAGAATGACTCATGTCCCAGGAAGAACTTAATTAATACACGAGAAATTTTTTCTTCTGACCATTTTCTAAGTAGTTTTTTAATTTGCTGGGTTTTAAAATTTTTGCTCATTTGAAACATATCATTTCAATAATCAGAATGTAAACCAGGAGACTGTGAAATGTGACTAAATATTCCCTCTAAGAGATATAACAATGGTAAGTTGCAATCAAAAAAGTGATCTTATATCTTTGTAGAATGTGAATAACTATTTCAAGTTGCAGTCTTTGAACTTTTTCGTTTTAGACTTCTTGGGACATGGTTTATTTTATGAGGAAGAAATCACTGCAAATATGATCTACAGAAGGAGATGATTATTTAGTTTAAGGTGTTAACAAGAAATTAAAATAAAAAAAATAAAAACATAAAAAGAATTTTGCACCTCTGTCTAATTTCTTTAAGAAGAAAATAGCATCCTAATGGTATCTGAAAATCTTTTTCATCTTAACTGGGAAATACAACCAATTTGTCAAAACCTAGAGGTATATATTGAAGTTTGACTCCAAGGTATCAGTGAAGGCATTATTTTACTCTGAACTGAGAATTTTAAAGTACTAATTAGCAAGCTGTGGAGTAGGTGTGATATGCTGAATTAATTGATGAATTGCTTGTTTGATTAAATTATGATTAAACAGATTTATTTTTATTTTATAATCCATAAATGATAAATTACTTTAAAACTAGTTCTGTAATTAAGTTACACATACAGTAAATGAAGAGATTAATGTTTAATTAAATAAGGTCCTAACTTTAGCACTTTAGGCTCTATTCATTAAGGAAAAACTACAGTAATTATAGTGGCCTAACCCTTATTTTCAGCAAACTTCAGTAAAATGAAATAATTTTGTATGAAAAATTAGGCTCGTTAGTGAAAGGGCTGCAGAGCTATCTTTTTTTCTCAAAGAAGAGACTTGTGGGTGCATATTTTTGTTTGTTTTAAATTACACCTGTCTCTGTATTCATGAATATTTACTGATTCAATCACACAAGATTCTGATGCTAAGCACATTAAATAGCTGTTGGGACAAATTAGTCTTGACCAAGACTTCAAAAGCACGTTATGATTTTATTGCATCCATCTTTTATAGAGTAAAGCTAAAACAAGGTCAATTTGGAGATTGTGAAATGTCATTTCATAGAATTTCAAAATAAATTCACTGAAGATGCAAAAATTCCTTCAAACTTTTTTGAATCCTCTTTCTCATTAGTCAGAGAAAAAGGCATAGACAGAAGTACGTGCTTCATGCAGATCAATACCAGACAATGAATTGTAGTTTAAACAAATGATTTTGGGATGTAGAATCAAAGCTGTGACTTTTGCATATTCATAAAGAAACAGAGAGAATGATCAAAAGTATCAGAGTATTGAGGATTGCTCTCCAACCCTTTCCAAAGACAAGGAGCATAAGTTTAACCATCCCAAATGCACATATTCCTATTCACACAATTTAGGCAACAAAGAGGAGGAACTGGAGTTCTGTGACCAGTCTGGGAGTTATGATGTCATAAGATTCATGAGAAACTCACTTGACTCAAGAACCACTATGAATACCTGCAAATCCAAAATGTAGTACCATAAATGAGCTACTATGAAAAACATTATCTCTCTGCCAGACGAAACCAGTATGGAGTTGCACTGATGATCTCTTTGAATCTGGAAACATATATTGATCAAATTGGTCTAAAGAAAGGAATTCGGGAATACTTGTCTAATATTTAGACAACTAACTTTTTCATTGGAAAAAGTGAAGCTGCAGTACTTTTTGCATGGAATATACTCAGAGTGAAATTAAAATTATTTTTTCTCAGTTTGTGTGGTTTTATTCTTCACAAACCAAGATATATGGTTTTATTCTTAGAATAATGAAGAAAAAACTATAATTGCAAAAAAAAAAAGAGTAGATATTTCTATTAAACTGTTTTAATTAATTGTTCCTCTGTAGTAAGCCCCATAAAAGTTCAACATCTAGCTCTTCAGCACAGCAGCATTTTTGTGCTACTAAGGTATTGTCACAGCTGAAGCATACAGAGTCTGAATGTAACACTAACTGAGTCTTACAATAAGATCATGACTTAACAAGCCCTTTTTTTCTATTGTCATTGGAAATAACAGCATAGTCACAACCAAGCAAAATCATGTATGCTCTGAGACCTTGGTGCAAGTTTAAAATTATCTCTGTCAATGATCCCTATGTGGTCATGAGTTCAAGGATCCATAAAAAGACTTCAGCAACTGTATTTTTACACTTGTTAAACTACTTCTTACTAATGAGTCATTTCTATTCTGAAGTCAGACACATTTGTTATTAAAAGCCTGGCATACAAAATTTACTAGCCCATGGAGAACTATTTTTTTTCCCCAGCTGAGCTAGAAAACAAAGATACTATAACAATATTAACCAAGCAAAAATTAGTTTTGTCATAAGATTACAATTGGCATCATAACATTTCCAAGCTCAGCAACTAAATATATAAAATTGTCTTCCTCATCACATTATCATAAACTACATTGACCATGAGTAGCTGCATCATGAAATTGATTATAGCAGTGTATTTTTTCGTTTTGCTTTAGAATTCTGAAAGAAATAAAGAAATAGAGAAGATAAGTTGAAGTTGTCAACAATGCTTGTGTTGATATTTCAAAAACATAAATATATAATTATACATTTAAGCAACTTTACAATCTTTGACTCTCTTCAAAACAGAAAAAAAATCTTTCCTTTTTGGGAAGCTGAAAGGAAAACTATTGGAATTAATGGGAGTCCTGAACTCAAAGCACATTTGCAGCAGTTACAAGATGATTCAGAGAGAGCCTTACTGATGACATGACATGAATTAATGCTAAAATAATGCATTATTTACTATTGCACTGTATTGGTGTTTTCTTTATTTCTTTGTAGAACTCTTCACTTGATTATTTTTCTAGACTGGCATATTTGAGAGTACAATGAAAAAATAACAGAAATTCAGTGCTGAAATTCTGGTAATTCCATGTGCCGTTTCTGACTGGAACAATGCGGATTCTTAGGAAAGAGTTCAAGTACAGGACATGTGCAGCGGTGTTTTCCCAAATGCTTGCATGCTTCCAGTGTACAATGATTTGTGGCTCAAGGTCTTCCTGACTCATATGCGATTTCTTTCTTCTTTACAGACCTCGAAGGATTTTTCTTCAAAAATCTGTCCAAATCTTCTTTTGAACTCTCACAAACTTAGAGCACTCAAAATGTCCTCTGGCAAACATTTCAATAGCTGAGTATTTTTTTTTATTTGTTCTGAATTTGGCACCCTGGACCTTTGACTAGGGAAGAGAGTAAACAACATTCTCCATTACTCTCAGAATATTAGACTTCTGTTTTTTTTGCCTTGGTAGGTTGCCGATGAAAAAGCCCCAGTATAGACTCACTGCTATTAGTGCCATTAAGTCCTTCATTGCTTTACCTCCACAGTAAATGCATCAAATAAAACCAAAATATTTCCTCTCATTTGCAGCCAGGAACATTGTGTCACAAAGGGTGGAAAATCTAGTTTTATCCTACTTGCGTTTCAAATGAATTCTCCTTGCTGTAGTCCACCAATATGGAAATAGGGGAATGTCTATATTCACTTTTTCTTTCTCTAGGATGTCCTACCACATGTTATTAAATGCAAAAAAAATTTCAAGGTTTTCTAGAAGAGAAAATGATAAAAATATAGCCTTCAAACATGTCTTTAATTATTTTCCTATTCTTAAATTGCATAATATCTATTTACATGCATAAAACACTGTTGATAACCTGACTATTATATTTCCTTATTTTCCACTTATCTTATACCATTTTTAACTACCATGCCTTTTTGCTGTGTTCCTAAATCTTCACAAAGAGATTTGACCCCCAGGGAAAAAAGTCATAAATGCACTTTTTCCTCCCTATTTTTCTTGTACATTCCTCATTGCTGAGTGTGAAAATGGAGTAATATCTTGGGTCAGCAAGCACTTAACAAAACTTATTTTAAAAAATGCACCCCCACTGCACTTAAGCTCATTTGCTTTGCGTTCACTATGATTTCAATATAGTTTGATTTTTAATGTCCAAATTCTAAGTCTTCTTCACAAGGAATATTCCACTGAGATATTGAAAAATATGCTTTCCAGGAAAGGAAATATTTTGGACATATATTTGGAAGATGGAATTTACATGCATTTGCAAAAATTAAAAAAGTAGACTAGATATTTTTATCCAATAAGTACTTTGAAGTCAATACAGCTGTAGAAATTTATATCTACTTAATTTCCCTCATGTTTTTCACCATAATCAGATAATCAGGCCTTTGTTACACTGACTTTCAGTTTAACATCCTGCTTTCTATATAAAATACCCATACAGCGTGCTTTTGAACATGGTCTACTGTCCAAAACAAGTTTGGTACACAAGTAGAGTACATCTTCTTTTTAAACATGACAACAAGAATATAGATGCTTTGAAGCCAGGAAAGGCATGCATAAACCACATGATGCTGCAACGCCATCAATTTTTGAATTATTGTTTTTGAAATTATTATATAGCTCTGTTCTCTTCATCTTGTGAAAGGATAAAGAGTATGCACATGCATGATCTGTGACCGTTATTTCATTTAGAAACTGTGTTTCTGAACAGTGCTCTACCATTATGTTTTTTGTATTTGTAGCTATGTGAAAATGAAAATAATAAAAAAAACTGTGTTTATGAATTTTCCAGTACACCCAGAAGTGTTTTGATCAATACTTCTCTAAGTTCTTATTTTTGCAGCTTTCTATAATTCATGGTAGATGTAGTGAGTGTACCGTTGCTTCATCATATGGTGAATAAGAATTATCCTGAGGTATTTGTTTGGAAACTTAAAACCTTTTTTTTTTTTTGACCATGGAAATCATATAAAAAATGGGATTTGTGTTATTTGAAATCATAAATATTATCTCTTCCAAGCTTATGTTCTGGAGTGAGAATGACTTTTTCCATGGTATTCATACCTTGTGAGTTCTCTTTTCCCATAGATGCCAAGATCTGCTCAACTCCACATTTAAAAATTATTTTTAAAAGTTATAATGAAATATTGAAGTTCCCTAGAGCTATTTTGTACTGTGTAGGTAGAATAATGTTTTTCTTGATCTTTTACCACTGATGAAGGATTTTATGCTGATTTTAATACTGAAAGAAAATTATTATGCTATCCTCTATAAATGATTAATAGCACCTGTCAAGATATTTCACTGCAACATAATGGTTGTTTCAGGGTTTACATCTTCAGTTTTATTTTCTATTGTGCTTATCCATCTCTTAATTAATTTTACTTCAGCTGTGGTTAACACAGTAACACAGTATTTAGTTGAAAAAACTGAACAGCTGGATGTCTGATGTTTATCAAATGTAATCTGCTAACTTCTTGGTTCTCTCTAAAGTTTGATACCTGAAGCTTAAGTCTAAGTCTTGACCTACTCTCTTCCCAAAGCAGAAAAACAGATCCTGGAAGAATGAGGTTCTATTATGACAGTGATTAAATGTGTGTCATTTAAAACTCTGACAAATGAGATATTAAATAAGAGGATGGCCAAGTATCTCAAGAAACAGTAAGAATAAATCCTGCTCTTCTGCAGAATTTATAAACTGTAAGAGTGGGAAATAATAGATATTTATTCCCTTAAAGGAAACAAAAAAAAAATTAAGTAGGAAACTGAGTGGTTAGGGTTAGTTACCTACACTATTAGTATTCTACCACAAACTTTTCATGAACCAAATATAAATCCTCTTGGTGTGAAATAACATCTAACCCAGGAAATATTGTCACACTAGATCCTCTGCAGTTCTTTTTTATGAGTTTTTAAAAGCTTTCCTGTCATTTTTCACTAAATCCATACACTTGGGTTAAATACACTATATATCTGCTTTATAGAGGAGATAGAAGTTTTGCTTTTTTTTTATAACTGTAGCTGTGTGGTGTCAGGTCTAATCACCTATACTAGTATCATCATTCTGAATACAATCAGGCAAATACCTAGACTGTGTCATAGATAATCTTTATTTAAAGAACTCAGCCTACTGCCCTCTCAACATTTGCAGTTCATAAATTTGCTGAGGTAGATTTGTTATTACTTTAGTAACTAATCAGAGTCCTCATAGATGTCTTTTATCAGTCTCCAATCTTCATAGATCCTCAGAGCCCTTGCAAACCCTCAGCATTAGAAATGTCCTTTGGCTGGAAGTGTCACTCTTTTGATTGTCTAATAGCTAAAAGTACTCCTTGGCTTGCTGTGAGATTGTTCCCCCACAGTTTCATCTGATGTCTCATTAAATCACCCTTTCCATGCCCATCTCATTGTGCTGTAGCACTCATAATAGAGGGCTAAAATCCATTTACATGATATAAGTAATATGGCTATTGAAAGCCCTTACTGAACTGTGTGCTGGGTTTGGCTGGTGCAGAGTTAATTTTCATCACAGAAGATGGTATGGCGCTGTGGTTTTGGGGTTTTTATTCTGAAAGAGTGTAATTATTTAGAGATGTTTTTGTTGCTGCTGAGCAGGGCTTATATAGAGCCAAGGCCTTTTCTCCTTCTCATACTGACACTCCAGAGGGGAGGCTGGAGGTGCGTGGGAAGCAGGGAGAAGACACAGCAGGAACAGGTGACCTAAAATGATCAAAGAGATGTTCCAGCCCCATCCTCAGTATATAAAGCTTGGGGAAGAAGGAAGAAGTAGGAAATATTTGGAGTGATGGAGAAATATTTGGGGAATGTTTCTCATCCCAGTTGTTGCATTCCTGTCCACAAGAAGCACGGAACTAATTCCTTGTTTTACTTCTCTTTTATGTGCAGCTTTTGTGATTCTTATTAAATAAGTTTTCTAACTTTTACCTTTCCAATTCTGGCTCCAGGCCTGCTGGTGAGGGAGTGAGTGAGTAGCTGCTTGTTGCTTGGCTGCTGGTGGGGGTTAAAACATGGCTTATTGTTAAAAGAAATGACCTTGTTATTCATGATTTTCATGAAGGTACTTCTTTTCTATGTCTATATATATATGTACACTTATATGAAGAAAAAAACTCCTGTGCTATTTCTTCCTTTTTCTTTCCTATCCAGTTTATTCAATCATATATATGTACTATAGGCAGAGAGAAAATGAGGTATATGCATGAACATTTGGTTTGCAATAATCTCAGGGACAGTTTGGAGGTTTTTTAAACTCTCAGAATTGATTTTAAGGTGAGCAGAAGAGGAAGGAAAATGGGGTTATAAGGTCAGACTGATGCTATCATATCTTATTTCCACCTAGAGGAACATAAAAATCTTCAATTCTGTATTGGAAGACATGTAAAGCCAAGAAATTATGGACTTCAGTGGAGAAAATGTTTTTAAATTAGTAAGAGACATAATAATAAAACAGTTAAATCACAGAATGAAAGATAAGAGAAAATGGAGGTCTGGATAAAGATTACAGGCAGGGATAATCAAACAGATGAAATTCACATGCCATTCATATGACAAGAGAAATTTCTTTTAACAGGAAAAGTTATATTTAAAACTTGACTCAAAATAATAAGCTGGGTGCACCTTCACTGTTCAAGGAGGGGAATCTGCTAGGAGGATGAAGTATATTTAAGACAGAAAAAACTGGGAAAAATAAAATACAATTAAAATATCATCTGATAGAAAACCACAGGCAAGTTGTAGCATATTTTGTTGCCTTGATAAGAGGCAGCATGCCCTAAACAGATCACACAAGGACTTTGTGAGATCAGACATAAACCTGGCCTGAAAGAATTCTTCTGTAATTTTTTGGTTCTGGAGTACAACTGAAAGCATAAAATATTATGGCTGCTTGTTCCTTCCTTCAGATGCCTGAAACTGCATCTAGAATTTTAGATATCAGCTTTGCAGTCCTGTCCGACTTCTTCTGCATCACCAGAATCTATAAAAGGTGCTGCCATTCCAGAATCAGGTTCTTATTATTTCTCAGTTACAAAATCATAGTTAAAACGTCTGGTTGATGTTGACAGTTGTTGGGTCAGTGATTTGCAAATATTTCTCCCTGTGACTGTGAGCTTTGAACAGGCTTTTTCATTATGCTGTGTTTATCAAGGATGTGCAGTCTGCTTGTGTGGTTCACATGAATATGTTAATTGGAAAGAGCATTAATTTTAGTAGCTCATTAAGAATGCTTTGATTGGTCAAGGAAGAAGGGTGGCAAACTCCATGATGTCATCTACACCTTTAAAGTAATCAGTTTATAAAAAACACCCACATTATTTACAGAAGTAATATTCTCCTGGTTAATTCATGAAATGATGACAGAAAAGAGCTTATCAAATGTGGATATTGATGAGTGCATTCAAGATGGGAGCTGGGAAAATAAGGGATGATTTTGAACTAATTTTGTTTTTCTGAACCATCATCTTGTACAATGTCAGTAGGTTATTTCAGTGTACTTTTTTGTCTCAGTGCTGTACCACCAGTTTCATTGTACTGTGAAAAATTTTAGAAGCTATGCCTCCGTACTCCTGCATTCTGATTTTTTGTTTTTTTTTGTTTTGTTGGGGTTTTTTTGTTGCTGCTTTCTCTCTTCATTAATACCTGTAGAGGGAAGTGACATAACTCCTTGATTTACAGAGGATGTAGGAGGTAAAAAATGGACTGGAAATAGACAGGATTTTAGCCATTTGTTGTGGTTATATGGAATGAAGAAAAGATTTTTAAGGGAATGGAAAAGATTGGATCACTTACACAAAATAAAAAAAAAACAAGAAGAAAAAAGAAAAAGACAATAAGAAAAAGACATAAATAAGAGTAAAGGTAAAAACAAATAAGCCAAAAGAAAAGTCAAGAATTGAAAAAAAAAAAAGGAAATACATAGAAAACAGTAAAGAAAGAAGATAGAGAAAGTGTGAATTTATGAAGAGAAGTAAAAGGGACAAAACCAGTATTCAAAAAACATGTGACCATAAATTCATGATAAATACCTAGTTAATAGAGAAGAAAAACTATTTACATACATCCTTTCTCAAAGTGGAATCTCAGTAGAAGAAGAAAAGTCGTTCTTTCCTGTACTGAGCTAGCAAGCAACTAGGAAAAATTGGAGGCCAAATTATCCTGCTTAAATTTACGCACATAATTCCTTTTCAATTTTAATAAATATTACCTGACTAGAAAAAAGTAGCATTTGTACAATAAGGAATAAATAATAATTAAATAGTACCAAATAAATTGCAATAAATGTTAATTGGTTAAATGTAATTACATACACATATACAGAGGAGAAAAAAATGTTAGTTTTTGCATTTGTTTGAATGAGTTAAGATGATAAACATGCTTTCACTTTAATTTAAATCTTTGTGAGTACAGGTACTTTATTTACTAATAGGAATGATCTTATCTTCTGGGTCATTTATCCTTCATGAGCTCATACTTTCAAGGTGAATGGATTTCAGTTAAGGAGAACAAATACATTGCTTCCAGCCACGCTCTATAAATGTTGTCCAGTATCCTGTCAGTGTTTTAAAAGCCAAGTCATAAATAAAATGGCAAAGGTTGTTTTAAATGATGAGAACAAAATGCTTCCACTTTATTATACACCACCAAAATGTAAAGGCACCTCAGTTTTGTGGAGAATCTATTAAGGCTCTACATCTTTACAAAATAGGAGGAAATAAATTAAAGCTATCTTTGAAATAAATTATTTCAAATGATATCTATGGAGCATTTACTAAGTATGATGTGACATCATCCAATTCTACGCTATCTAAAATTAATGCACAATTTTAGTCTTGCTTTGCAAACTGTCAAAATGAATGAGAATTATGACAGAAGTTAATGAAGCAAGGAGAATGAACTATGAATAAGTTAATCAACTAGGAAACCCCCAACTTCCTTGCCAGCATGGCAATAGAAAAAGCAAAACAGTCCCTAAGTCCTGACCAACAATAACCAAAACATCTCTCTACATTATCAACCTTGAGTTTGGCACAAATCCAGAAGACAGCCCCATACCAGCCACTGGGAGGAAAATTAACCCAGCTGAAAGCAGCCCCCATAGATATAATACGATTGTTGTCTTTTCTTTTAAGCAGAAATCAAGCAAACTTAAAACATTGTGTTTTATATTGAGTGGAAGGTAACACAGGGCAAATTATTAATTTGTGTCAAGAAAGGAATGAAACTGAAGGATAAGATTGAAACAAAAAAATATAGCTCATCTTAAACTACATCACCTGTTGTCAAAGGTGCTGGTACATTTCTTTATTCTTACATTTTTCAGTCAAAATTCATTATAGCTTTTACACAAAAAATGAACACACATACAGACAAAGACACGGTGCCAAGGAAACAATAGCATTTCCCAGGGATTTGTTTTATTCTTGGAAAACCAAAAAACTGTTGAATCTGAAACTTCTGGGCTTAAGTATTAAAATGTCTGTTAGAAAAAGAGCATCAAGATGAGATTGTTTGCACTGAAAGGACTGCTTAGCCAAAATTACCTATAATAAGAATGAAGGATGACAAAGATATTAAAGGTTCTTCATGAAGATGCACAGAATCTGGTGGGGTTTTTCAAGGTGGAGTTCTTCCATAGCAAACAGAGAGTTTCAGGAATTTTTGAGGCACATTTATCCATTTTATATTAGATTTCTCTATTTCCCAGTGTTGGGGGATGCAATAAAAAACCTACCAAACCCCTGTGAAACAGCAACAACAAAAACCCAGTAAAGAAAAATTTTTTTCAGGTTCTTTTTGTAAGTCTAAAGGTATGTAGAAATTAATTCTTCTAGGTACTTAGATATATTTAGGCACAATAAGAAGCATGCATGATTATTTAAATGAATTCCAGTTCAGAGTCTGAAGACTAGCAGATATTCTAATTATTCCAAACAATGTGTTTCTGAAAAGAAACAGAGAAAGCATAGAACAACAGACAGTGCTTTAAAGTTTTGTCCCTTCTTTTTCGCTGCCTATAAGTATTACTACTACGATTTAAAACTGTGTTAGGACATGGTGGCAAATAGCATGAAAAAAACAGTAATTCTGTGAGTTTGAAGTATATAAGGTAGATAAACAATCCATGTGATAATCAAGTAATTATTCAGTGGAAAATAAAGAAGGCAGGTATTGACTCAGACAAATTTATCACAGGGTATTTGATGAAACGCTGCATTAACGTATCTATAATTTTTTTAATATAGAAATTATTATGTTTTTCTGCAGTAAGAGGACAATTGCAAAATCTTGAATCATTAAAAACATATTTTACTAACCCTATATAAAATTGGTAGGTAAAATAATAACTATTATTTTATAATGATAATTATAATTATTTTATAATATATAATAAAATAATAATTATTATTTCAGCATTTATTGTAATAAATGCTAAAATACTTCTATTGCACTTAATTAAGCATAGCATGAAGATAAATATAAAAGAACAGACAAAAACTCAGGGAATTTAAATGTAGACACACTTTTTCTTTTATTTTATCCATGTTTTCAGAAGAAAAATATTACTGAAACATTTTAGAAGATAGGGAATCAAAGTTCCCTCTACATTCCAGCTGTAATTTTGTATATATCCATTTAGCACAGATAGCCTTTCATTATTATTTCTGTAATGTCTTTGAAATCCGTATGAGACCTTGAAAATAATATATTCCTGCTTCAGAATTTCCCCAGGAATGATAAATTTGATTTATTGTTGTTGTTGTTGTTCTTCTTCTTCTTCTTCTTCTTCTTCTTCTCCTTCTTCTTCTTCTATCATGCTACTATAGTAATACTACTGATACTAGTGATTTCTGCAATCCCTTGTGTCCTAAGAGCGATGCTAATAAGTGTGGAATGATTAGTATGGTGTTCTGGAGTTCTCCCCACCTGCTTTGATTGAACCTTATTTAGCTGTCAATTATTTCAAATGTCAGACTGAAATGAAGAGATCTAAACTTGTAGATGATTTCCCACTGAACTGAGACAGTCTGTTAGAGGCAATAACTTCAATCAAATGTTATCGTTGTTTGCATATTTCATTGGAAACCTCTGCTCCAGGAAAAATCCCAATAGGTGAAATATTGCATTAGTTTACTAAAACAAATACAGATCAGGACTCTCCTCAGAAATATGAAGAACACTTTCCATGACTCCATTTGTATTCTAACTGGTCTGCACATTCAGATGAAAAATTCAGTACTTAAGCACTAAGGGTAAGGATCCCTGAATACTTTTACGAGCAAAGAACAAAGTTTTTAAGAACTTTGATGGATAAACTATAGATAAAGATTCCAAAGTATTTTAAAATCCATAGAAAGTGAAATAAATATTATTAACCAAGGTTAGGAAAATAACCTTACTTATTTAACTCTTTTGAAAATCCGACCTGTAAAAGAAAACTAGAAATGGTGGTGTTTAATATGTTCTGGAAATATGTGTACAGCTAAGTGAGAGATATATGTATCAATACCTCCAAATACGAGGGCCACAGTGGGCAAGAGAAAAGCATATCAGGTCTCTTAAGTGATACACACTTCCCTGTGTGAAACACTCTCTATATAAGTATCAATTTCTGATAAACCCTTCAATTGATAAAGCTGAATTGGGTTAGCTCAAAACTAGTGCAGTGGTTAGATAGAGCATATACTATTATTTGACTACAAGTATTTTAGGACAGTATACAAAAATTTGAAAGGAGAAAACTGTGGGGGTTTTTTTGTTGTTGTTTTTTTGTTTTTGTTTTGGCTTTTGGAATGTATTCTTTTTCAATGTCTCTACCTCCATCCTAAACAGTATTAAATCACTTCTGAGAAATACCTCGTATATGGTACACCAAAAAATGATAAAGGTTTAGAAAATTACTAGTTTGTTATAAGTGCTGTGTATTGCCAAGGAATAATACATTCCTGCTCACCTGTGAGATCAGTGGTACAAGGTTATATTACATACATTGTATAATTTATTTTCTCATTAAAATTAGAGCACTTGCATGGAAGATTGAAGATAAAAATATATATATAATCGGTAAACATTCGTGTATTTTTACAGGAGTAGGATGGGAGGCTTTGTAACTGACTCTTATTTCAAGGCACAATTAATCTGACCCATTTTGACAGTCTGCTTTAAAATGAGATGAACCATGCCCTAGAAGTGCCTATTTATCTTGATTGTTTGTAAAGGGAGTGTAGGGAGTTTAGGTGAGATACAGACATCTACAAGCATTTAGATGAGTCTTTTATTGTATAACTACAGAGACAAAATGTAGACTTTTGACTAGTGTTGAAAGATTATAAGATATGAAAAAATTATATGTAAATAAAAATTGTATTTTATTGATTTGGAACCCCATTTTTCACTTTTCTTTTAAAAAGGGAATAAATATTTTCAGTTAATGATTTAATACTCTTGGCATTTTGCTGCCTGTCAAACTCCATGTTTAATACCTTTAGAAGTGGAGAATATTATTAAGTACATTACTGAAGCTTTTTTCAGGATATATTTGGGGGGTATTCTTTCTAAAATGTTGGAAACCTATGTTCCTATAATATTTTTACATGATGATTCATTTCTCCCTATGGAATTAAGAATCAAATCTTTGTATAAAAGAATCCTTGCAAGGATTCAATGCCCTTAGGGTGCATACAAAGTACTCATGATTTATTTTATTTTAAAACTAATTTATCAAATGGTGAAAAAAACCCAAACAAGTGCCCAAGACTTGCTTACAGAATCAAATCCTGCAAATAAATATATTTTTTTTATTTCTGCTTCTAAAAATTAGATGGATTAAAAAACCCTAATATTTCAATCAGCTCCTCATGTTTCTCTTCCAGCAGCATATTTATTTTAAAATATATTCATTCTTTCTTTCAAGCTCCTACTTTAGTTCCCTGTTTTGCTTGGGTTTGAAGTATTTGTTGGTTTTGTTTTTTTTTTCTCTCCAAGGAGTCAAAAACCAGAATCTATCATAGAGGTGGAAGTCACATTATTACATAATTAATTATCTTCAGTGCAGACATGTGAATCTGTTCCAGTAATTCAATTGCACCTTTGTAGTTGAAGAACAGAACATACATTTTTAGGGTGTTTGTTGTTTTTCAGATATACCATAGAAATCTGTTTTGGACAAATTAATAATTTAGGGAAAATTTCCTTTTTCTTTTCCTTTCAATAATAATTAATCAGCACAAAAAAGTGTAAAAGATCTATAATGGTTGCAGCAAAAAAACAATTTCTGTATTGTTTAATAATTTAATAAGCTATTCAAGAATCCATTTTAACAAATCTCAGTGACAATATTTCTCTTAAGTTTTCTATAATATTTAAAAAAGAGGACATTTAAAAAAAAAGACTGCTATGAAAAGTCTTGAAAGGACAAATAAAGTCTCAGGATTTTAATGATTTTTTTAATTAAAAATAGTATACAGATAATTTAAAAATGAATTAGTATAGAATAATGCACACTCATTGTCCCGAATAGAGCAGGAAAAACATCATAGCTCATGAGCTTTCGGCTTGAGCCAATCTATAATCACCTCAGCAGAAGCTAGCCCATGAAAATTCCCCAGATTTCTCAGAGCAAGTAACTAAATTATGATGCCATCATGTTTCCCAACAACAAGGTCATATGCTTTGGAGGTTGTTGCACAAGGCTCTTAGGAATCACTGAACAGGATGCACTTACGCAGAGGGGTGTATCAGTTGTGTTCTCAGTTATTTTTTCATGTACACTGTACAGGTTTCAATTTAATATGTATAACACCCTCCTCACATTTTCAGTTAAAAAACCCTGTTGTATTAATGGAGAATAATAATGAGATGTTTTCAAAACCAAAATAATCTTCTGTGGCTATCAGAAGTCTAAATGTGATCATTGAGAACATGCTAAGGGAAGTTTCAGTTTGCTGTCAATGTCATACAGAATGTCAGTGAAAAATTGAAGATTCATCTCTTTCTGTTCCCCCCCCACCCTTACAAAAATCATATGCACTGTTCAGTGGTTTTTGCTCCATTTTTATAATAAAGTATTTATTTTGCCTTTAATCTTATGGAATACATTTTTTCCTTTCTCCCTCTGGTCTAAGAAAAAATATATCCTCTTGGTAATGACCTCTTTTCCAAATGTTTTTGGCATTACTGGAAGACACTTTTCTGACATTACTGGAAAAAGGTATATGTACTTTTGTACAAACATTTTCTAAACTTTAGTTTCTGTGTCCTGGTTGTTTGTATTTGACCACTAAATCTGTAGCAAACTTGAATGTACATCCTCCAATTTTTTTGTATTCTCTAAGCTAGGTGTTGGGGGAAAAGAGGATGGCACATAGAAAAGGTGAACTCTACTAAATAAAACTGCTTAGTTTGCAGGATGTAAAAAACAGTATACAGTTTGGCTTAATATGAAATCAGTAGAACTGCATGGAGTTTGACAGCAAGATTTTGGGAGACAGAAAAGGATGTTTGCTAACCTCTTCTACCTTAAAGATGTAACAGCCAGTTGACTGAGTGACTGCCTTTGTCCATAAAAAATGGCACAACTATAATAACTGAAATCCCTCAAGAGTAGGTTTTTCAAGAAGCAGCAGCTCTCAGACTGAAGCCTTGTAAAGGATTTAGAACCAAATATTTTGTTCCTTTTCCCTAGGTCCCTGACAAAATATTTTGTTTCTGAGAGGTCAGTTCATGGAGAATTTAGCTCTACACAGTATTCTAAACCAAGGTAATAATCCTCACAATCCTCAATTCACAATCAAATTATAATAGCCTTTATATTTCAGTCTTTTTTCCTTTCTCTGAACAACATTAAAAGTAACTAAAGCAAAGACATAAAAATATCTACCACAAAGTATTAAATGTTCGCAGAACTCAAGACAAAAAGTTCTCCAATGTATACTATATTAGCATATTGAAAATATTATTTTATATCTTTGAAATCTACGACACCCAGGAGCGCCACAGTGACATTAATTTCATTTTAAAAAATGGCAAAACACATACTATATATGTGTATGTCACCATAAACCTACTTTAATAGCAATAATTTGTACTCAGTTTCATTCCTTGGAATTTCTAGTCCTTTGGGCAGCAATTTTTGAATAATTATTCTTTTAGACTTAAGAAAAATTATCTAAATTCTTATTCTTCAGAACTGTTTTAATTTACAGGTTTCTTATGCTCATGACATCATCTCAGTGGAATACCCTGAAAATAAACAATATTCTTTGTAAAAACTTGTATAGTTGCCAGTCTATTCCGTTATTCACTTCTATACTGAATAAATGTGTGAGTTGTTTTTTCTTTTAAGCTCTGTAACTGCACAAGGAGAATTATGGAAAGAAATCACAAGTCCGACTTTGATTTTCAGTGAAATTACCTGAATTTGGAGAATTATCTGAATTTATTTCTTTAAAACAATATTCAAATAAAAGCTATAAATTTCTGGAGTACTTTGTGTTCTCTGTTTTATCACTTTTTATCTGTCACATCTGTAGGTTTATTAATCCAAAAATGTTACCACACTCTGGTAATATAGCTTTAATAATATGTGTTGTAATCAAATCTTTTGTCAATATAGTTTTTCTCTCATAACTACCTATAGAAATGAATTATGGTATGGGAAATGATTGGATTCTTTGAATTTGTTAAAAGAATCATTGAATTTCTTATGACAGGGCTGGTAATTTTTGTATTTCAAACAAGTTGGAGATAAATGCTAAGAACTTGTGTAGACCTCAGTGTGCAGTTACTGGCTGTTATTCTCCCAACCCTGAGTTCCTCTTCCTGGGAATTCAATTTAGATGTGATCAGTCAACTTAATAAATTTATTCTCAACAAAGTGAAAAGTAAAGAATATTTAAGTGTACTGTAGAGGCTGCAGACAGACTAGAATTTAGAAATTTTGGGTGTTAGGAACAGATTTTTTCCCTTCCTCTTTTGCACTTATGCTTCATCTCTCTTTTCCATGCAGGTTCTGAATATGCCTTGATTTCTTTTAATGAATATATTCTTCTCTGAACTCTGCATTTCCATATGATGAGAGGAAAAATTCCACCCCTTCCCTTTCCAAAAAAATCCCAAACCCACAAAAACCCAAGTGGACCAAGACAAAAAAAACCCCAAAACTAATAAACAAACAAGAAGCACAACAAAGTACAAGATTTTTCCATAACAATTTTTCTTAAGGCCCTTAGGCTCACCTGTCTCTACTTGAAGGCCCATTACTGTGAGCCTACTGACATCAGAAATTACATCTAGAGGGAGAGAGGACACAAATAAGGACAAAATAGTAGAGTTCTCATAGCTTTCAACTGTTGGATATATAAATATGAAAAGTTTTTGTTTTCCTACTAGTAGGAAAGTCATTAATATGAGATTATTTATTAGAACTTCTGAGATGTGTTGCCCATTTCTCCCTAAATGCAACTAACAACGAAATATTGCAATGTTTCCATTGCATCATATGTGGATTCTTTTTTTTTTTTGGTTTATCACTCAATTTAGTTTGGCGCAACAAGATTTTCCTTTTTCCTTAGTTTCTTAGTAAGACTTTCCTCATAGCTGCTCAAAAGTCAGACATTTTCCAGATGTCCCTTTTTTAAATGAAATCACATTCTGAAAATAGATAAATATTAATATAATTTATTTCTCTTGTGGTGTTTAAAGAAAATTATAACTTTCCAAGCAACAGCAGTCTAATTATATATAAAATGCCTCTTGAATAATAGAGTAAGTTATGCAGTACATCAGAAACAGAATTTTAAAATGCTGTGAGAGAATTTTATAATAAAGCATAGAACAAAAAAAAAAGAGTTATTTAAAATATATGGCTGTTTACTTAACAAATTCTTTAAAAAATAGCTGCACAGCAAAGTCACAAAATATTTAACTTTAATAATTGTACTGTTATGAAGAATAGTAATCGGAAGAATATGTTAAAAATTAATGGGGAACTCTTCAGACTGCTTGTAGATACACAAAGCAAACAAAATTAGTCAGGTACTCCCCTGGGGGTTTGGTTTTTTTGTTTGCTTTTCTGTCCAGTTATTTTATAGAAATTGCCTTTATTTTGTAAATTTTAGTTTGGTGTATGGCTTGGAAACAGGAACATACCATGAGGCTTCTGGAATTGTTCTTTTATCAAACAACTCATGAAACAAAGTAATTGCAACATTTAAGCTTTCAGGTGTAGAGCATGTAATAGAAGAAATATCTTGTAAGAGGCAAAGGATGGCAAGCTCTACCAGGCTAAACAGAATTCAGAGGGCAATGCAAAACTGAACATGAGGAGAAAGTACCAAACTGCTACATGACATTTCTATGGAAAGTAAACCAGGTAAACACTCTTAAGCAGATGTGTAACTAATGAAAAGATTTAATACCGATTTATAAGTTCAGGCAACACCGAATTTCCTCAGGGAACAGCTCTAACATGGATAACAAGATAATTTGTTTGTTATATTATTAAAAAGATAGACAGGTGATACAGACTTGGTGGCAAAAAAAATGGAAGAGTACAGTATTTCTTTTTTTAATCTGAGTTTTTGCTATGTAAATTTTCACACTCGTTTATTTTAAATCAATTTTAAAAAACCCAAAACAAATAACAACAAAAAAAGAAATGTTAGTGATTTACCAATGCTTTAAGAAATAAAATTTTTTTTCAAAGAAACTACAGTACATTTTAAAACGGTCTACCATCCTCAGTTTCGACACTTATCTTACAAAATTCAAAAGAGACATGCAATCTCAGATTTTCAGACTGCACTTGAAAATAAAAATATTAAGGCTGGAAAGATAACTTAAGGTCTCAAGGCTCTTATATTTATACTGATTTATATGTGACAGCTATTTCTCAACCAGGGACTGCTGTTCATGAATTTTACACTAGGGAGATGTTAGATACAGAACAGAACTAAACAAATAAGCAGGGTATTTAAACTTCAGTACTCCTGTTCCCTTCTGACTTTTGGAAGCACTGCCAAGAGGACTATTAGTATTCCTTGCTCTTTTCAATATCAGAGCTCATGTATCATTGCCTGGCTTCAGGGAAACAGAGCTATAGTAGTATGTAGGATACTTCTCTTGCATGTGAAAAATACAAATGTGAACAACTGGAGAAGGCCTGGACTGCAGGTATCAGTCTTCCTAGACATACTCTGACAGTCACTGCCCACCCCACTCCACTGAACACAGAAATGTTATTCTGTGTTCTGAGTGGCCTTTAAAGAAGGCCATGCAAAGCTCTTAGCCACAAGTTTTTTATGTTCATATTGGCTAAGACAAACTGAAGCTGTCTTGAAGTTCAAATGCTGGTTCTAACGTGTCAGGTGGTGATTTGTCAATGCCAAGAATTTTTCCCAGTATCTATGTCTTTCATGACTTATTTCCCCATCAGGTTAGACTCCAGATTTTGATTTGATTTTTTGGAGCTTAACTTCTTAAATCCTCTCCAATCTTCATGTTTGTGAGTTCAGTACTACCTGGTGCCTTTCTTTTATCTGTAGGGAAATCTGCAAGGTAATGAAATCTCATAGCTTCATATTAGGTGGATTTTGTTTCTATCTTCAAGAATACTATTTTCTGAATTTATTCAGGAAGAGTTTATATGTGTTCTTTATCACATCAACATTTTGTATATATTATATGTCTCTTTACCTTTTCTGATATTTCTGTCTCTGAGGTATTTCTAGAAAGCTGCCATATTCAATCCATTTTTTGTCTTCCATTCAATTATTTTTGCTAGACTAAACAAGAAAAAAGCTTCTGCAGTCTCCTGTGTAAAAAAAGACTCTCCATTCCTCTCATTCCACTCATTGTCTGTATTTGTTTTGTGCTGATTTTATGTTTCTTCACCACAAAAATATACAAAATAAGGAATGTTTTAGTCACAGTATATAAGCTATCAAGAAAAATAATAAAAAAACATTCCTAATTCAAGTTATAAATCTTTTTTGCAATATGTGAGAACGTTATCTTTTTTTTCTTGGAAGTATGGATTTAGGTGGTTTATAGCCATTCTCTTGTCTCTTCCCTAAGTTTTTACCTTGCTTGTTCTACACAGCAAGATTTTTGTTAATCTGAATTTTATCCTGGTCTGTTTTTCTCTGATATTCACCTTCACAGACTGCTCCTAAGTTTATCCTCTCATATGTGTTCTTAATATTTTAATTTAGTCTCTATGACACTCTGATTCATATGGAGTCTTAGGTCTGGCTAAATCTGAAATCCTTAAAAATCTAATTATGCTTTAATAAATTTTCTAATTGGAGAGAATTGACATTTTCCTGGGGATGTTTATCAACACTCTCTGTCAAAATCCAAGTAATGAAATCTTGGTTGGGTTTTTGTTTCCTTCTCATCAAAAGAAGCATAAAGAAATATTTTTCTCTTTTTTTTTTTTTTTCTGGTTTGTTATGAACACTTTAAAAATACACTGTCATGGTTTTCTGCTTAACTTCCAGTTAGACTATTTTTATCCTTGTAGATATTTATTATTATTCCTTTTTTTTTCCTTTCCAGTTCATCATTTATGTATAAAAAGAGAAAAGGAGAAAAAAAGAAATTGAATGTAAGAAAAAAGTTTCATAATCTGAAAGCCAACATTTGAGGCAGAAATCAGCATAATTTTAAACTGTATCTTTCTTCAGGCAAATCTGCACTAAACTTAAACTTCTTTAGCAAAACCACTTTTGGTGGCTCTTTGCAGGTCACAGAGTACTTTCAGATTTTTTTTCAGCATTTCTATGCAATGTGCTGCTGACATGGCACCAAGTCTGTTGCCTGTACTAGAAACATCAGCAATTTTATTTTTTCTATTTTACTACAAAAGATAAGATAATAAGAGTGGTAGAAGAAGGAAAATTTGCATACTCATTTTCGAACTCCTAAATAAAGAATATGTCTGCTGGATGCTGCTTACATATCAGCCATGTGTCAGCTTTTCCAGTTTGTCAGGACTCCTTCTCTATTGCTTGCTACTGTATTGAAATATACAGAACTCCAAAGAACCACTGGTTAAATGAGTATGTGTGTAATAACAGTTTGTATAAAAATATAAGAATGAGAGGTAAAAAGCTAAGACAAAAAACGTTAATCAGGATAGCACCAGCAGTTTGATAAATATCATGGATATGTAGGTTTTAACTTTCTCATTTAGCTCAAAAATGTCATCTGTTCATAATATTAATGACAATGGATTCTATACATTCAATTTACTTTTTTTTTTTTCCAGTGATCATCTGTGTCTTCTTTTCAGAATTATTTCAACTATTTTTTTTTTAATAAGTGATGTTTGGCTAATTCCCAATATGAAACATGAATTGTTTCTATGAAGAAAGAATCTGCATAAATTCTAATAACCTAGACTTCTAATGTTATGAGAACAGTAGAAAGAAAAGAGGTTTTATATTTTATAAAATTGAACTGTGATTAACAAAATTCCCAAAGTATGTTTATTAAGGGTAATTATCCACCTAATACTAAACCGGTATCACTTTAAACTGTAAAATAATTAGATGTGCAGGAGTAAATTAATTTAATTCTTTAAATCAGGTCAATCCCTTATTTAATACAGAATATGCAATATCAAATATTATAAATTCCAGTGAAAGAGAATCCATATCAAGAAAGATATAAAAAGTGAAAAACACATAGAAAGAGAATAATAAGGAAAATTTTTCAAAAATATTACTGTATTTTTTTTCATTTTTATATTACATTTTTATTGCTACATATATATGTTAGATGCTATATGTGAGAAATAGAAATACATTGCTCTGCCAAAAGCAAAAAAAAGGGGCCTTAAATTCATCAGTATTGCTTTTTTCCTGATTGGGCTTATTTACAAGCATTGTTCTCTTGACATTCTATCACTCTCAAAACAATGTTGTAACTCCACTGTCAACAGTCACTGAAGCTCTAGAAATGAAAGACTCTTGTCACCACCACATTTTTGCCACTGGGTAAAAGTTTCTGTTGATTGTCTTTAAGTAGCATATTTATTACAGATATCCTGAGAGATTCTTCAGAGCGTTTTAGTACTGGTCATAATCTAGACTGTGGATAATGTAAGTACTTCAATCAGACATTGTTCTGGGTTTTTTTGACAAATAATAAAGAGCAATCTTTTGTGATGTAATCTATATAGACAGGAAAAATACGGAAGATAAAAAGGAAATAACAGACACATGAAATATTTAAACTCTTTTCTTAATGAGAGAACAGAAAACTTAAAAGACCTAAGGTGTTACCAAGAATTTTTTACCAGACTTCAGATGAAAATAATGCTTTATGTTTGATTTTTTAATTGCCTACAAATAAACCTAGTTAAAAAAATATGAGGATGATAAGAGAAAAAAATGAAGGTGAGTAGATACCATTGAGAGAGAATCAAACCCCAAGACAGTCTGATATTCTTACCTTATTCAAGTAAAATATATATTAACATCATTATATACAAGTTAATACATATTCATGTGAACACACGGGCCCTTATTAACTTCATAGGAGATTTTTAAAGAGCAGGGCTGCCAGTACAATGCTCTAGCCAGAAAAGCTATTGCTATCTCTGCACACTTACAGAGGCAGAGTGAGGAGGAAAGGAATGTCACTGCTGTGTACAGCATTGGCAGGGGGATGGTTGGAGTTCTGGATGTAGATATTTACTCCAAGTATGGAAGCCGAACAACTGGAAAAGGTGAAAGGACAAAGAATAACATGCACATGGACAAAATACTTTACACTTAAAAAATTAAATGCTTGAAACACAATTGATAGTTTTTCAGCCTAGTTTACTCTGACTCTGTAATGTAGTATCAATTATGTTGTCATGGGGGAAGCCTGAAGCAGAAAAACAACACACATTGAGTTTCAGAATTCTAATTTACTTAACCTAATTATGTTGTCATTCATAATGTTTTATGTATGACTGCTGTTTCTTCAGCAGAGAAGTGTGATGAGGAGTGAATAAAAAGTAGGTTCTCTCCTTTGCTAGAGAGAGGGGTACATGTTGGCATTTAAGTAATAGAATCAATCACCTGAGGTCCTCAGCCAGTGAGTCCTCAGACCGAAATAGATCTCTGTGTGCTATTTTGTTTCCATTCCTGGACTTGTTGTTACTGTTATATCTTCTTGCTACCTCATTTATTTTAACCACATAAGAAGCTCACATCAGAAACAGAACACATCAGTTTACTCTTTTGACAGGACTGAGTACATGTATTATGTAGGTGTTGTTGCATTCATTATTAATATTACTGTCATCCAGTATGGCATGATGTGAGACATATCTCCTTCACATTTTTAGAGAAATAATAAGCAAGTTGCGCTGACACGTTCTTAATTAACATTTCCTTTCAGTAAAATATTTTTGCAAATATTTAAACCAAAGAGTAAATTACATTGTGAAAAGATTTGTTCAATGACATTATAACATTGCTTGCCTCAAAAAGAAAATATTTTTTATTGAATATCACAGAGGTTTTTTTTGGCAAGCTGGCAGTCAGAAAACAAATTGAAGCAGGACTGATTCACTAGTGGCTTGTAGTAACTGAAGATTTTCATACCTTTGAGCATATAGACCATCAATATGTCAAGAGTGGCAGCTGTGCGGCAGCACTGTGATGTGTTGGCCTAGCAAAGATTCAGTGCTGGGAGGTAAATTACACATTAACTTTGCGTGGTGCTGTAGGTTGTGCAGAGATATATAATCAGGCAGAGGTTTAGCTAAATATTTGGTTTTGCTGATATTGTTCTGTAACTCAGACTTGATCAAACTCACAACCAAATGTACATGGCCCTTCTCTCTATACCTCTTTATTACTCTATATATTAGCATCCAAATGGAAATGGTTCAATGCATGGAAAAGTCTAGAATCAGCTCAGCTCTGGACTAATCAGTAGACTGACGGTACTAGGAAAGGTGCCAAGAACATCACAGTGCCTAGATGGAGTACTTCTTTTTTTCTGGCACATGGAAAGGGATGAGGTGAGACAATATGAAAGAAATGTTGCCTTCTATGCTAAAAGCAATGCTGTCTGGAGAAAAAAACAGATGGATCATGGGAAGTACAGTCATGTTCACAACCTTGTGATAATTTATTTACCAGGAGGGTAATTCCTGTAAGTATGGTCCCAGGAATTGCATTTTAAGATTTTTTCCTTCTAGCTGACATTCTAGCAATCAAAGATTAAAAAAAAAAAAAAAAATCTAGTAGAACTATGTGTAATTTCTGTGTCCTACATGAAAAAATTGTAAACTACAGATTACATTTACTACTTTTAAAACTTCCTTTTTCTCTTTAGTCTTGAAATTTCTACAAAAGCAAGCATTTATTTGACAAGCTGAAATCAGCAGGAAAGCAGAGATTACGGACTCATACAGTAGAAGCATCACCTCCACTTAATGTAAAAGTGATGGGAATATGAAAAACACTGCATGATTTCTGCTTCTGCACCTTGCGTGTTACTTTTTAATGCAAAAACTTTAGGTTGGAGAAAATTCTCTGTGATTTTATCTGCTAAACTGCTATGAATCTTCCATAAAAAATATTTTTACAGGTATGCGATCATCACGGCATGAATATCTCTTCCTGTTCTGCCTCAGCCTTCATATATAACCTATCTAAATCACTTAAGCACTTTAAATACTAGTAAATCACAGTAAAATAGGGTTTCTAGCTAGGGATGCATGAAACATGAAATAAAAATATTTGTTCAGCTGGAAGTTAACAATCTGACTTCAAGTTTAGGGAATGGTAATTATTATACAGCAGAAAGCTAACCAGGTTTTTTGCCAAGTTGTCGTGTTATAAAAAAGAAATTAAAATATATTCTTGTTTCATGTTTTGTAGCAAATTTAACTTGATACACTTTTTCATTTCAGTTAGAATGTTAAAAAAGTTAGTACAAATCGCTATAAAAAGTACAAGGTTGTGGGCTTTCCACAGAACAAATGGGAATGCAAAACTCTAGTCAGTAGCTGAATAGGGAAACACAGAAACAGGATTCCTTTTGGTCCTGAAACTGATGATGATAACCCACTTCTGATCAGTAGTTTAGTAGGAAATTATTAATATTCTCAAGCTTCCTCCAAAAAATCACTGCATTTTCTGCAGAGACGAACATGACCATGTTATCAGGTAAAGCATGTTTACTCAAGATACTGAAGAATATCAAAATGAGAACCGTGTTTGTTCTGAAAAGAAAAACATTTAATTTCCTGCTAATGGGAACTGAAAACAGTTTAAAAAAGGTAGATTATAAGCAATGGTAAGTTGTCTCTACAACTGTTCCAAGATCTCAGTGGAATAATTGCTCAGCTTGCTACTTAATATCTGCTTTTCATGAACTGTCTTGCCTAGAGGAAGTTATTGATGCTACATGAATATTTAAGAAGGAAAGTCATTGCCCCTGGGCATTGAAGGATTTTTTACTAGACCTCCATTGACTTTAACAGGAGATGAAATGGCTAGTTACCAAATAGATACATATCTTTAGATACCTAAATGTATTTGCAATTTGCAAATGAAGTGCATGAGTACAAGGCTTCATATCAATTCTATAACCATTATTCCTGGGCTAGCTGAGGTTACTAGAGGAATCTTATCCAACATTTAGCTGCTGCCTGAAATGGAACCTGATCCTGTGCCTCTATGGCTCCTGTGTCCTGGCACCTTCCAGACACAGCCTCACATAGAGACACAGAGAGCTCAAACATCCTCTGCATCTTAAGTTAAATTAAACACCTATTGCTAAGCAACTAAACTTAATCCTGGTTCTTTGGTTTTTGTTTTTTTTTTTCAAATACCAAAATTAGGTGGCATGCAAACCAATTTTTGTCCTGAAGACTCGAGCAAAAGCAAGGTGAGGAAACAAGAAAAAGATTTCAAATGTGTAAGAAGGTATACTTTTATCATGCCTTGTAAGGACATAATTGAGACTGATATTTTAGCTTGGTTGGTCAGAGCATGATGCTAATAATGCCACAGTCATGGGTTCAATCCCCATACAGACAATTTACTTAAGAATAGGATTCTATTACCTTGTGGGTCCTTTACAACTCAGAATATTCTATGAAAATTCTTCTGTTGTCAGGTTTTCTTCATTGTTTTCTGAGTGGAAAAAAACCCAAAACAGATTAAAAAAAGGCAAAAAAAAAGAAGAAAAAAAGAAAACAGTGCATTAGACTAATTCTTACTAATCAGCTATTGAATTGAAATGAAAGGATGTAGCACTTGTAACTCCAGTAAGCACAAAGAAAATATTATATGGGTCTTAATGATTTTCAGCTTGAGTGGAAAGTATATTTCATTGTCAAATCCATGCAATATTTCCATCCATCTGCCTGTCTGTAGTACTACAAGTTAGTAATTTTTCCATGAACTTACTGGTGATTTAATGCTCAATGTTTTTGTCCCCATTCCCTGAATTTTTCAAATATAGAGGAAAAGCACTGGGGACAATTTGAAATATTTTTCTAACATTCATTGCCAAAAAATAAACAAATGTTTATATTGTTTAACAGTTCCTAAACAAACGAAACACAGATTTAAACTATCACCATATTCTCCCAATTTTTTTCAACAAAACTTTTCTTATCTAAGATGCAAAAATTTGCCAGTGACTTCTATGTACATTTTTCAGTTATAAAATATAGGACACAAAGAAACTAGGAAAGAACACTGTGCTGAGATAGTGTTTATCATAGTAGTTTATATGCCACTGTGTTTTGGATTAGTGATGGAAACAATGTCGATAAAAAAAAAGATGTTTTGTTTATCACTGAGCAATTCTCACAAAGAGGAAAGGCCTTTTCTGCTTCCTTCTGATCATCTTTGTGGTGTCCCTTTGTACTATCTCTAGCTTATTCTTGTCTCTTTTGAATTGTGCTGACATTAAGAGAACTAAATAATCCAGGTGCAGCCTGATAATTGCTGAGTAGATGTGGTCTCAGGCCCTCAGCCAGTTAATAATTAGCCCTGACTCCATGGTTCTCAGAAGGCTGATCTACCTCTTTATTATACTGTACCTATGAAGAAACCCAGCTTCCTTACAGACAGTCACAATACAGGTGGACCCAATTGGTCCCTCAATCTAAACACCATCACCAATTGGCCATTCAAGGAGCCACCCTTTGGTAAACAAATCTCCATTCCACAGGGGCACAGCACCAGGTGCAGCGAGTGAAGATAAGAATTGTTCATCATTCTTTTCTCTGATCTTCTCACAGCACTTCCCAGGACAATTCCTGGGACAACTGTGTGTTGCTCTCTGTGGCCAGAGAGCTGCTGCCACAAGTAGATTTGGATGATTGTGTCTCTGTCTCTGCTGGTAAATGCCCCTGTGGATGCAGCCCTGGATCCGGTTTGAGACAAAACATACTTCCATGCTTATGCCTGGTCCTTCACACTATCATGCTCCTGACAACCTCAAAACACTGCCTTAGGTGTCTTTCTGACTTTCTGGAGACTGCCAGTTGCTGGTTATGCTTGTACAGCCAGCAGCCAGCTTGAGTAACTGTAGAGGCTGCAGCCTAAGACCATGGGTGAGCAGAGCAAGCAGCAGCCTGGCGGAGTGGACTGTGCTTCCTGTGTGTCCTGATGACACTCCCTGCTTCTTTTGGTTTTTTATTTAATGACATAACTTCCTTCCCTAATCAATGCTGTACACTTTTATTGTCAAACTTCTAGATGTCAGCAGGATGATAACATTCTAATCATTATGGATATCTTCATTTGAAGTTTCCTCTACTTATATATTAATTACATGTAAATGTCTTTTAACACGAAAAGTGGAAGTATGGAAGAGAAGTGGGAGCCCACCTGCCTTAATTATATTTATAGTCATGTATATTCAGGGAACATCTACGCTATATCCTGAAAGCCTTATCTGTTCTTTACTTATTTGCTAAAAATTTTCCTGGCATCAGGCTGGCATACACACACATACAAATAAAAATACTTGCAAAGGGCATAGTTGATATCATATTTTGACTCTTATTGATAAAAGCAGTTTGGTCTCTCATACAAGTGTAGTTCTCTGGAGGTCCTCTCTAGTACAGCAGGTGGCTGTCTCACAATACTTTTCTGATAGTATTTATGTAGTTTCTGCAGAAACCTGCTCAAAGTCCCTGTCGATTTTTCCTCATTTTGATGCTATTAGTGCTGACTGGAGAGTGCTTTGATCAGATGCAGAAACTGCACTCTCATTTGATGCTAAGTTCTGTGCATATATATTACTGATACGCTTACCATATATTTAGCTGATGATTATCTACTGTGTCTATCAAGTCTTGACTTTCCTCTTGGGCAAGCTAAAAACTAAAAAAAAAAAAAAAACAAACAAAAAAACCCACCCAAAACAAACAAAAAAACCCCACAAAAAAGCAACAACAAAAAATGAAACATACAAAAAATAAAAACAGAACAACAACAAAAAAAGAGGGAATAAAAATAATTAAGGTCTATGATAAAGTCCTCATCCCAGCAACAGTCTCTTCCCACAATAATAAAACTACTAATATACTTACCTTTTGCAAGTGTAAGTAGAGAAAAATAACAGCAAAAGAATAATTGTATGGTGGTAATACCAAAGGGAAAAAAAAAAGAAATACTGATACATAAACTTAATTGAAAGCTTATGCAGTTTCCAGTGAAAGGGAGATTAAAGGGGTGATAGTGAGGGCCTCCAAGGACCCAAGTGAAGCTCCTTAGTACTGCAAAGCTTCAAGAGTTTAAAGCACAGTGTAACACAGGAAAGAGCAAAAATATTCCAATTACAGGATTTATTTCCTTCTTTCAATAATAAGAGTAAATCACTGGGAATACCGGACATCCTGGATAAATTTTTTGATTCATCAAAGAATTCACAGTCATATGGAGAATTCAGTTCTCTGAATTTGTTAAAATGGAGAATGATTTGTTGGGTTTTTTTGGTGGGGATTGAGAGAACACAGAAAATTAAGAAAAACTGTTTCTGTCATTGAAATTATCTTCCCTGAATATCATTTGCAAACATGAGCTCAAAGCACAGTTAGCATTGACACCATTTCTGCTCCCAGGTCATTCTATAGCCTTGTTTCCATCTTTGCTTAAAAAAATTATCCTTTGGATACAGATTTCTTACTGTGACTCATGCCCATTTTATTTAAATTTTAATTCTACCGGACCTTAAATTTCAGGAAAATTCAGGACTATGAAGAGAGTTCATCAGTACAGGACAGGATAGGAAAGAAGGTAAGAGATTGAAGAGCACAAGATCCTGAGATTTTTCTAGAAGGATATCAATTCCATGAATGTCTACCTAAAGGTTTTCTTTTAAATACTGGTTTTGATTTTGCTTAGCTAAACCTGTAACTGTGCATTAGACTTTTTAGCTTGTTACAAGCTATATGGCTAAGTATATAAGACAGTAAAACGGTGTACGTCAGGAATTAAAATAAAAAAGAAAAAAAAAAAAATGGAGCATATTCTGTTTCAGAGTATGCAACAGAAAATGTTAACTGAATGTAGTTTTGGATGAAAAAAATGGGGATTTTTTTGTTATTTGTTTGTTAAGTTGTTTAATTTGTTTTCTGGGATGGGATTTCTCCTGGAAGAGGTAACAGCTAGCTGCTGGATTTGTCACTTGATTCATTGTTCTTTAGCTCATTGTAGGAAAATCCCATATGCAGTACAGATCCCTCTTTCTGTACATTAGAAATTGAAGTAAATTAATTATTTCTCATTATAAGCTCCTCTTGCTTTGTAACAACAGGATCTAGTTGCACAGCAGCAGACAGACTAGGGTAACCCCGTATTAGAAAGAATATGTGATATATGCTTCAGTTCTATTGTAGAACAGCTGCTTTTAAATTAAAAATAAAGACAAAACATGATAAAAAATGACAGCTAAACTACAAAAATATTAACTGCCTTGCTTTTCTTAAAGAAACTTTAAATTTAGTCCACATTCAACTACTGAGCCAAATCATCATGTTTTAAAAATACATTATGATGCAGTAGGTGGAAAACATTTCATATCAAAAGCTTAATACATCAAGCTGCAAGGCTGGTTTCAGATGAATTACACCTGAAATATTTTAGTCAGCTTCTAGGATTTAAAAGCAACATTTTAATATAGTGATGTATGACCCACTCTAACCACTGCCTTCCACAGTACATTAAAAAGCTGAATAGAAACATTAGATAGCTTTTTTATTTTATTTTCTTTTTCATTTTTTTTTTTTAAGCATACTACCTAGTGCTTTTACTATTCTGTCTTTAAATTCACCAAAGTTATAAAGCACACTAAGCGTGTCATTGCCATAAAAGCCATGTTGTTACCATAAAAGCTTGGCTATTTTAGACAAAGTTATAAATTCTTCTCTCTGCAGCTACATAATAAATACCCTCACTTGCCATTGAATGAAAGTCTGTGTGTCAACAAGATCAAGTCATAAAAGTTAGATGTTGTTAAATAGGAGATAAAATAAAATTGTGCTCTGTGCTCCACCTTACACTTTTCAAGAGCTGTTTTGCAGGAAACCTTCAAAGGCATCTTTGAAGGAACTGAGATATGAACAGAGGGCAAGTGGAAAGAGGTAGAGAGAGCACAGGCATTTTCACTCAGCATAAGCACTCTTGAAGATGGGGAGGTAGTGAAAGGACTGGAGGAGCAATGACAAGGACTCCGCAGATAAGGAGAATCCCACCATGTACACAGGAAGATTATGAAAACATGGAAAAAGTTTAGGAGGACAGATACGAAAAAAATGATAAATGGTAGAAAGGGGTTCCTGCAGCGGCACTTTGTAATTAGCAGGACCAAGGGCTTCCCAGTGGTGAAAGGGTCACTGTTGAACTCGGGATTAATAAAGTGGAAGTGATGAACAGAGGTTTTTGATGAGATGAGGAAGAGACACAGTATGGGTTAATAAAAGACCAGGAAGGCGCAGTAAATCAGAGCATCTGAGAAGTTAAAAGAACATGGAAGTGTTGAAGATCAGTTTTCTAATGAATTCTAGTGATACTAAACACACTTTTTGGTTTGGGAAAGTAGATACTTGTAATCTGCAATGTATCTCTTGCTGATGTTGTTTCATTTGCCGGCACTTACCCCATAGACATCTATTGATACTTGAGACACGCTGGATATCTCAGATCATATCTCCAGGGGTGGCACAAAAGAACAGGCGCACACAAGCTTTTTTGAGTGTCAGCTACAGATCATATGGGATGCCACTGGTTACCTTACAAAGTGAATATGCATAGTGGTTAAACCAGGCTGACATGCTTACTTTTGGGAAGCATGACCTCGTGGCACCAGGAGAAGATACACACAAGTTATTAGATGCTTAGAAACCTCAATTACACCTTATTACTTCTTAGCAATTATCTAAAGCCAAGTAACATAAAAGCTAATCCGGTATCATACTGCAAGGAGACACCTTGTGACTGTCATTACTGTCTAGAAACATGGAAGACATGAAATTAATATATTGCTTTTGGTCCTTGTTTACAGGGATAGCTTTATTCAAACAGGGTAGAATCCAGCTTATTAGAAAAGTTAGCACTGTGCTTTATCATTTGTGCTACAATTTTTTTCTTCCTTTTAATGTTAGGAGAAGGCTTCTTGACCATGAAAAATGTTTTAACTCCCAGAATAAAAGGTCTGGCCCTCATTCAAAACTTCCATTTGTTTCATCTAACCACTTAAACACTTGGTTAGCTTTCAGCAAGTGTCTGAATCCTCAACT
Source organism: Haemorhous mexicanus (assembly GCF_027477595.1). Taxonomy (NCBI): domain Eukaryota; kingdom Metazoa; phylum Chordata; class Aves; order Passeriformes; family Fringillidae; genus Haemorhous; species Haemorhous mexicanus. The sequence continues at coordinate 74,536,479 of NC_082342.1, read as the reverse complement.
GACAATAAAAGATAACTCTAAAAGTAAGTGAATAATTCACTAAAATGGAGTAAAGAAGCTTTTTGTAATTCCCTCTAAAAGGGAAGTAAAATTCCCAAATTAATTTTAAATTTAATCCTCTTTAGTGGAATATTTGCATACTTTCAGGAACAGAAACATAAAGGCACTTTAATATGATTAATTCTACTTCATTCCTTCAGATGTCTTGCTTGAGAAACATGCATGACATATGGCTCAAAATGTAATTCTCTTCCTAACCCTTTATTGATAATCATTGTCCATAGTTATATGTTCACAATCACATGGTTATACACACAGACCTGTTATGTTTTCTTCATCTTTGCTAATGCACAAATAATAGATTTGGGTTTTTGATGTAGAAGGTGTTAACCCATTCATCCCAAAGTATGTGAAGGAGGACAACAGATCATGCAATCATCAAAACCAAAGTTAAGCATTAAAACACTTCCAGTGCTAAATTAGCAGTTTCAGGAAATTCTTCCAGAACCACAGACCAAATTTTAGTTCCTGCAAAGCAAAGTGTGTTCTCTCTGTATAAAACCTGTCTTCTAAGTTTTTTAGTGTACCCTAGTGGCTCTAGTGTGTGTATCACATACATACAGCTATATAGCTGAGGGAGTGAGCATTGAGAAAATGTTGAGGGTGTGCAGCACAAATGCATAACACAGAGCATGGAAAAAACATATCACAATAGTATTATTTGCATGCTCATAGGTAGTTTTCTCCAGAATTAGGTATCTTTAGGACTCTACATTTTTTTGAGCCTTGAACCTGTGTTTTGCTATCTATTGACTTACTCAGTGTCCTCCAAAAAAGGGTGGAAAAACAAACTGGCAATTAAACGTAATGGATGACCATGGCCCTACTTCTATTATTTTAACACCATAAATGCAGCTAAAGAAATCTGAGCTGCTCTCTCATCCATCTGTTTTTTTTAATCTCACAGAGACTCAGCTTATACCATATTAAACACTTTAAAAAGCCAATTGAAAAAGAGAAGCCTTCTTTGGGAGCAAAGAGTCTCACCTCAGACCTAGATTTTCTTCAGGAACAGCCTCTCCCACTCATCCATGTATGAAATAAGGGCATTCTTAAAATTTAGAGTCAGGTCTTCATTTTAAAAAATATGTGTCTTACTTTAGATAACAGGATTGTTTCTACATTTTATAGATAGATATACATGTCTGTATGATATATATAAGATATACTGAGCATTGAATCTCTATTTATATACAAATACGATTTTTCCAATAAAATCTTCTGAGGTCAAAATGCTTAGTTCAGATAATTTTTAGAAGTAATTGTGAATATTTTAAGCTTGTGAATGCTTCAACCAAGCTTGTAGCTTCCTTTAAAGATGTGGAAATTGCAAGTTTTAAGCTATAATGGGTGAGCAAGTGCAAGAAGTCTGACATGGTCTTTAATGCCCATATTCCCATATTCTGCTTCAGAAAGCAGAACATATTCTTGGACTGCATGGCAATGCAGAAAAAAGAGTGTGTCTGAGTGTCTCAAAAAGTATTTCACAGATTAAACATTCCTGAGAAGGCTAAATGTTGCAAAAACTGAAAAAAATATAAATATAAGAAGGGGTATAGATATTGGATGGATACTGGGGAAAGAATCAGTTCATTCTTTGGAAATGAAGTTCTAATGAAAATTTAAGGAAATTAAGGACAAAGTACACCTAATTGTATTTTTTATACTCTGCAGCTGGTTTTGCCTTTTTATTATTCTAGCTTGAAAATTAAGAGGATCTTCCTCCACACAAACTTATACTTTAAGAAGTTAGAGATTCATAAAAGCAGCTCCTCTAGGCTATATTTATGGTCAAACAGAAATTAAGATTCTAAAATAGACCATTAAGACTAAGCACAATATTTTTGCAGGTGCATGCTTCTCTGCACTGACTATGAAGAAAGCCTAAAATAGCTACTTCTAATATAAATATTTAGCCATTTTTTATTTTTAGTTCAGTCTTCTGATCTAGGAAATCAGAAGGAAGTTTAGAAAGAAAAAATAATGGAACTGGACAAGGATAATGGGGAGGGAAAATCTTTGTGGAGGCAAACAGAAAAGTGAAGTAGAAAGCCCTGATATAGAGGGGAAAGAGGTTGCTACAAGGACATGACAAAAGAAATATTAGTTTCATTTTTTTTTTGCCTTTTTTTGTGTGTGTTACACCCTGTCATCTCTCTCATACTGACACTTTTTCTGGTGTTTATATGGAAAGGTGACAAGAAGTTGAAACATTTCATAGTGTTCTGTAAGTCTCAAAGCTCAAAATGTTCATATGTGTCAGAAAGTGTCAAACTCATCAAGTTCACCATTTGAGAGAAAAGATCTGAAATATGCTTTCACAAAAGCCTCGACTGCACATGGATTTTTATTCTTTTCTTTTTTAGATATTTTTAAAATTCAGCTGTACTGTAGCTGTGTGGATTTCTTTTCCCATGAGAAAATGCAAACCCATTAGTGGGATTGCCTTTGCTTAAGGATCAGGGTGTACTTGGTGGATAATGCAGAAGAATGGGGAGAACCAGTGTGTGCCTCCCCCTAAACCTTGGGGTAGAAATTATCTGAGGTGTAAGCTGTATGCTGCAGGAAGGAAAGTAGCAGGAAGACATTGAACTGACAATGACTGAATTTTGAGAGGAGCAAGGAGCGTGCAACAATGACCTGAGCCAGGATGGTGTCAGTGCCCAATGATTTATTGTGCTGCTTCTCCTGTCTTAAGTATCCATCCCAAAAAGATGAAGCCCAGGTCATGGATCTGGAGGGGCAGAGGAAGCCCATGGAAGGAGAGAATATTATCTATTTTTGACAGGACGTAGTAGTTATGAAAATGTATAAATCTGTGTGTTGGGTATTAAAATGGTTTAAGGATGCAGTTTAAGTTACATGAATTAGTAAGAAGGGATTTCAGTAATGAGAATAAATACAGTGGAATAGTTAGAAAATATTTAAATCATGTAGAATCAAAATATGAAATGAAGGATGTGGAATAAGGGCTGAAGATTGTATTGGGTCTGGCTGAGATGGAGCTCATTTTGCTGTCGCAGCACCCACAGTGCTGTGCTTTGCACTGGCACCTGGGAAGGTGTTGATAGCACCCCAGGGCTTTGGGCACTGCTGAGTAGGGCTGGTACAGCATCAGGGCTGGCTCTCAACATTTCCCCCCCATCAAGGGGTGGGCAAGATCCTGGGAGGGGACACAACCAGGCCAGCTGAACCAAATTAATCAATGGGATTTCCCATCCCATATGATTGCAGCTGAGATATAAAAGCCAAGAAAATGAAAAGGAGAGATAAATAAATTTTTATTTACAATATTTGCCTTCCTCAGTGACCACCACATGTGCTGAAACCCTGCTTCCTGGGGAGTGGCTGAACATCTTATGCTAAAGGGAAATAGAGAGCAAATATTTTTTTCCTTCTCTTTGCTTGTGTATGCACAAACTTGAGCTTTCACTTTAGTAAGCTGCCCTGTTTCAACATACAAGTGGTTTTCCACCTTTTTTTCTCTCCCCTGCCCATCTGGGAAGAAAAGTGATGGAGTAGCTTGCTGGGTACCTGGTGTCCAGACAAGGTCAACACAACAAACTTAAATACGCCTAAATTTTGATGATCTGTAAGTCAGTAGTAGCAATGTCTATTCAAGAGATGTGAGATGCTGTATTTTGACAAAGAAGGAAAACCTGCTGTATTTTACAAACAGAAAAGTTTTAAGTTCAGGGAAAAAAAAAGTTTTATATGAGGTAAGTGTTGAAAATTTAATCCTAAAAATCCACAAGTTCCAGCTACAGAGACTCTTTGAAGCTCCATCTCTTTCTATTATTCACATAAATTATATAAACACCTGGTATTATGAGAGACCAATTAAACCAATTCTGTGGAATCACAGTGAGATTTTCTGCCCCAAAATAACTAAATTTCCACTTTAGACAATATATAGGAACTATTTGTACCAATGAATCGAAAGGGGGAAACTATATTCTCAACTGATCTTTTAGAAAAAAGGGACTTAATTTTGGCAAAAAAAAAAAGAGACTCAAAAGAACAGTTTCAAGCTCTTCTCTCCTTTTTCTCCTTTTTCCTTCACTGGGCACTTATTTAGCTTCAGTGAAAGTATCATGGAAATAATGAGTGGAATTATCACTGACTGAAATAATCTTTCCAAAGCCTGCAATGACCATATTTTATCAAAATCACAGAATCATTATCCAGCCCTCATTATCTGCCAACATTTTTGCTTGTGCTAATTCAGTTCTCCTTTTGTTGGGACTTGAGTCATTCTCTCTTCTAAGAGTTTATCTCTGCATGCTCAACTTGGAGTAACAAAAGGGCCTAAACCTGGTTTGGACTAATGTGAAGAAGAGGTCAGAGAATGCTTCACCAGTGGCCTTCCCCATCAATCTCCAGTTCATTTTTTTTGAAAGTGCATTTAACTCAGGCCCTCATTCTTGGTCTTTGATTTCGCTAAACTGCACACTTTGGCTTATTTGCATGTTTTTCACAGTTTAAAAGGTTTCTCCATAACTCCTCCCCATTGACTACAGAGATGACAGAAAGCAGACATGGTTCCACAATTCATGCCTTATCCACTGGATTTTTAAAAAAAATATACATATTTTTCCCATTTCTAGAAAACTCATCAAAATTTAGACAATTTGCTTGGTAAGCTATTATTATTAAACTATATTATAAGTTGTTCACAAAGTTTCTTTGTCTGTCATCATCTTTAAACACAAAGGAAATAATTTTAAACAGTAGTTCCTGTTTGGTGAAAAAATGCTCTATATGTTACCATCTGTAAACCATAAAAAATAAAGAAATTTGCAGCTATAACTGAGTGAATAGATTAAAAATAGAAATCAAAACTCAACTCAATAGCCTAGTATGGCATTAATAAACTCAGATATCCTGTGGTAATCTGATTTGATCTTTAACTACAATTCCTGAAAGAGTTGTTCCCCTGGGTTTAGTGAAATGTCTGCCACTCCCAGGTGGATGCTCAGATTATTGAGGACAACTTAAATACCCCTTTATGCTTACAATGAGGCAATTTTATCTAGTTCAAGATTTCTGATTTCCTATTATAGCCCATTCTATAACTCTGTTTATTTTTTCACAAGGTATCTGGTGCTGTATGAGATATCTTCGATTTCCTTTAGCCTGTCATTTGTAAATAGGACACAAGTTTGCTATCAAACATTTTGCCCCTACCTTGGATTAACAAAGGCATCTCAAATGGTTGAAAATGCTTCTGTCTGATGCTTCTGCAGCTCCCTAGTCATGCCTATTGGAAGTTTCAACCCTAAATTAGGATGCAGTGTATTGTGTTTAGATAGCTAAATTAAAGTGTGTGCAGCCTGGATGTGAACACAACCCCTAATGTAACATGGAATTTATCTCACCTTCTTGTCGACCTAGAATTTCGGGAATGAGATTTGTTGTTGTGTAAGCCTCTCCTAATCTTTTTTTCACTCATCTTCCCTTCCTTCCAAAACATGTGATACCAGAAGGAACAGAAAGCTAGTTCAGGTAAAAAAAAATTTTTACCTTCTCATGCCTATATTTCTTGCTATGTTACTTGAAGAATATGTTTGCTTTAACAAACAGTTCCTTGATCAAGTAAGAGAAGAACTTTGGGCTTCACAGAATCTCCATAATTCTTCAGAGGAAAATTGTCATATATAAACTAGAGGTTTGACAAAGGAAGCTAGTAAAGGTTTTATAGCAGCAAGAAAACTTCAACTGTGAATAGGAAGAAAGAATGGAGAGTTTATGCTAAAATATGGAATAATTCCTGTGTGCAAACAGGAACAGCATGCCATTAGAACAGATACTTAGAGCAGAACACATGACTCTGGGCTTATTTTGAAAAGTTAGTGTACAGAAAACGATGTGCTGTTACCTGGTGATGGGTAGAAATACATATGAAGATTCAGAAGTTTGATAATCTTCAGAATGATGGTCCAAAATGGCAAGATATGCCTCAGTTCAATAAAGCTGAGATGATAAAAAGCTTATATGATTAGTTGTCCAACAAAATATCCAACAGAAATTAAAGACCTATCAAGAAAGCACAAAAATTGATGACTTAACAATGCTTCTCTCATGAAAAAGAGTGTAATGCATAAAGCATATATAGATCAAGTCATCTGCCACTGGATGTCTGAAATTTCCATGTTACAACCCATGATATTTTAGAATAAAATGAACCTTAATCCTGAAAATAGGATTTCAAAATATTGCTAGGAGGAAAACGCTATTTTCATACTTGCTGAAGAGAGGCTCTTAGCACATCTACACTTTATAAGCTTTGTAAACAGGAAAATGGTGAAAACTGGATCCCAAGATGTCAGTTATTTCAACATGGAAACTCTTTGAGAAGGTACAATGCTTACATATTTTTTTCTTGAACATAACATCGTAAAACAGACAGGAAAAGCCACAAACAAATCAAAGCAAAACATCATAGTGTTGCATTTTTGATAATAACATTAAGGAAGAACTGAAGAAGAAAATTTATTTCAAGCTTTAAAAGAGTAATAGTTGGATTTCCCAACTAACCCAGAAAAAAATTGAATTTTTTTTAAGAATTGTAACCCAAAAGACCAAAAGCTGATGCAAAAGAAGAGACTTTTTCATTCAGAATAAAAAATATAAAGTATTTCAAGTTCAGTTTTTTGTTAGTTTTTTCATCACTGTGCTTTATGGTTTTGATTTGGTTATAAAAATTTCACAGTGTACCTCATTAACATGTAAAATTTGTATCTGTGAACATAAGACATTTAATATAAATTTTTAAAATCTGTCTATCATTCTACTTCATATTTTACTCATTTAATTAAAATTTCTATGATTATCTTAAAATTTGCATGTAATTTTTAGTGTATGTGTTTTTTTGATGAAAAAATAAATAAACTGCCTCTAAAAGCCTCAGATTTCCTTATATTCAAAAGTGTCTTAAGTTCTTTACCAAATTCCTTGAGAAGTCAATTTCTATAATGAGTTCTCTCTAGCATAATAAATAAATAAGCTAATAAATAAAACAATTTTTTCACATTATAAGAGTGTGCCTAACACATGCCAACTGAAAATTAGTTGACTTGCTCAAGCTGGTCTTGGAGCCTTCTCCATATAATGTGGAGAGAAAGTCACATGTTCAGAGTGTGAGTCATTTATTCCTAGAATTGATTTCTACTACCCAAATTGTGTTGCCTTTCAAAGATGTCACCACTGATCAAAAATCTTATTTGCAGAATAAGTTTAGACTAGATATCTACTTTTAGATGGTTAAGATGAGAGCAATCTCCCACTGCACTAAAGTGGTCTGAATTAATCTTTGCTAACTAAGATACTGTTAACAAGCAGGAAAAATTTGAATCATGCTACCTAAATCAATTAGCTTTCACTTAAATGTTAATGTATTAATCCCCTTAAAAGGAAGTGTCAAAGTTCTTAATAGGTACAATGAGTATACAGGTACCCTTGAAATGGCACAACTCTACAATTTAAGATCTAGTTTTCTCATTTAATCTTTAAAAGCATCTACCTTACTGCACTGAGGATTTATCCAGCTGAAAACACACCAAAGGTGCTGCATGGAACTCTGACCTCAGCCTCTGGTACCAATGTTTCTTACAAGTCCTGGGTATCTCATAGGTCCAGCAAGATGAGTTAAATTTGTTTAAGATGGATCCTGGATGTCTAAGAGGCACAATTTAGGCATGTGAATAAGTTGCGCTGGATCTCTTCCTGCATCACAGCCTCTCTGGATAGTATATAAATGTATAGCTTTGTGACACATAATAAAATTATTTCAAAATTCAGGAGAACCTGAAGACTTGGCTGATACTATTATTTTCTTGCTAGTTTTCTTGTAATTTATCTCACAATTCTTACCTCACTTCTTCCCCCAAGAGTACTTGGGTAGTGTTAAGTCATACTGAGGTAGTGTGCTAGTCTGTTTTAAATCCAAAACAGACTAGGACACTAGCTTATAAAGCTATTTACCTTTATAAGGCTAGCAGAAACTGTGGAATTGCGTTAGTTTGTTTCTGTATCAGACTTCTATGTCAGATTGACCTAGCACACAGTTTATGGACTAGGCTTATGACCTGTTTGCAACTATCTGACTGGAATATACAGAGAAGAAGACAGATCTTCTCGGAAGATCATAGTGATATGATAAGAAGTGATAGACAAAAGTTAGAATATGGGAAATTGCAATTAGCTGTTAGGAAACTAGTTTGAGCTGGTCAAACAGTAGAAGAGGTTTCCCAGAGAAATTGTGAAATCTTCACACTTGGAAGTTTTCAGGACTCATCTGGGCACCATCAAGGGCAGCCTGACATGATTATATCTCTTTTGAGCATGTGCTGAACACAGTAACCTGCGGGGGTCCCTTTGTGAATTATGGTACCGAAGTTCCGTGACTGTACATGTGTTGTGCTGAAGAATAGCCAGCTCTCATTCCCTTTCTTTATTTAAAACTTATACTTTGGCGTCTACGTGCTTTCTCAACCTTCTTATCTTCTAATTCTTGTAAATAATCTTGCAGTGTTCGCATTTAGCAAGTACAGAGTAGAAGTCACTCAAGTAATTTTTATCTCTTCCTGATTTTTTCATATCCTTCTGAAGCATGGAAAATGTATTGCCATTACCTACAGCCTTAATGAGATTGTGATCTTCTGTCCAGTAATTTCACTATATTTGTAATTACAGCAAAGATGTTATACTCTCTCTCCCTGTACGGCTTTGCGTAAAAGATACATAATGAAAACAATTCATTTTTATATGTAAATCTTTTTTATTTTTTCATGTAATAATACCTTATCACTAATATGATTAGAAATGGAAACGTTGCTTTTATTAGAGGCAACATTTAAGAAAAGGAGATTTTAGTCTAAATACTACTTGAAAAAAAGTTAGTATTTTCAATCTTTAATGTGCTCATGGCCATTCTTCTTAGTTATTTCCTCAAGTTTTGAAAGAAAATATTCTGCTATCTAATAGATTCTGGCAGCCTAGTCTTTAAGAAAAATCTTAATTAATTATGCTTATCATAAGCACTAAATTATTTCATGGGAAATGGAACTAATACAGTGATGACACCACCCCATAAATAGATAGAACTGTTGGCTCTGTAAATAAAGATAGGCAGGGATTCCAAACCATCTAGAACCATGTCCTTATTTAACACAGATAGTAACTTTAATCAGAAGATGGGAAGGTTTGCTTTTATTAATTGCTTGTGGTTTCCTTAATTAATTTTTGATTTGTGAACAAAGCTTTGAGTGCTAATGATGTGTGTGGTTTGTATAAGACAAAGTAAAACATTACCTATTCATGCTTTCATGCCCAGCCACTGTTCATTTTCTGATCTTGTTTGGGTATACTGTAACACACTCCTGCTGAAAAATGTCCTCATCTCTGATCCTGACATTCAGATTTTCAGTCAGTCTCTTGTCCCTCACATGGGAGCTTCCTACAGACAAGATGTTCCTTCATACTGACAACAAAACCCTCTCCACTGCCTTCCCTGCCTGTCATTCCTAACCACCTTTATTTGCTCTCTGCCCCACTCCATTTCCACCAAGTCTTAATTCATCCACCAACATTGCAGTTGTGAAGCAACATGTGGCATTCTGGTTCCTCCCACTTGGTTCCAAAGCTGGGCACTTTGTCATGTGCATGCTTTACAAAGTCATTATTCTGCTCTGTTTCTGAGGTCTCTTTTGTTCCTGTTGCCAAGGGTCTTTGGTTTTCCATGTGTGTTCACCACACTTGACTGTGGCTTGTGATCTCTATTCCCTTTTCTTACTAGTTGAGAAATCTCTTCACCAAGATGGCAAGATTGCTGGATCTTGCCTTTGGCCATTTTCATCTTTCTTCAAGCTGCTGGGTGTTTTTTTTCTTCATCACTCACTTCAGTGAACTAGTAAAACAGTTTGAAGAAAATAAATGGCTTATCTTTTTCTCTTTTATAGCTCTTCAGTCGTTTTGTCATTTCATGCTTAAATCAGTCCCTTTAGAGAACCGCTAGCACTTTTTAAATAACTTCATTGTTAAGACATCTTTGCAGTGCAGAAATTGGTTTTTCTCAGAAGGACAAGCTTATTTTTTATTGTATTTGCATTTGAATAGAGGCAGAATTTGTTAACAAAACCATATACTGTGAGGTCTGTGTTACCTTTTTTAGGATTTCAACTAAATATTGAGATAGAAAGGCAACAGAGAAATGAGAGTCTCAAATGCTGCTGACAGCACATCATGTCAGTTAGAAAATGGAATGGCAACTTGATAGAGAGACACACAGTCCTGTAACCTCAGTCATGATTAATAAATTGTATGGAGAGATTCTTCGACTAGTTCTGAAATTTTTTTTATTTTCCAATCATAAATCCATTTAAGTACTAAAAAGAAGATATTTTATTCCTTTCTTTTCTATTATTCAAGAGAAAAATATTTAGAAGAAGACTTAACTGGATCATCAAATTAAATATAAGGAACCCATATGTCAGTACAATAGCGATCATTGCTCTCTGTTGGACCTTCTGAACCAGCTAGTAGATTGTACAGGGAAGAATAAAATTGGATCAGTAATATCTTCCATAGCATATTTTGTCTTTTCAAAAAAAGCCAGTTTTAGTCTGAACATAATATCTACAAATTCGTTGATACAAGTTTTAATATTGGATGCAGTATTAAGGAAATGATATTTAAAGGTAAGTTACCACAAATACTTATTTCATCTCTGTTTAATTTAAAAATTGTTATGGTAGAGACAGAGGCAGATATAACTGTGGCAAAAAATCATATGTGAGCATTACACTTTGCAGGATTGAATGCCAACAAAAAACAGGTTTAATTTCCTCAGATGTCTTTGATGCTTGCATTGCTGATGCACAAACAGACTCTTACACACTCCTTCAAAGACTGTTCAGTAACTCCACTGAAGTAAAGGTAACAAAACCAAAAAAAAACAACAAAAGAGGAAAGAAGTTTTAAATTAGGTGGTTTCTAATGGTCTACATAGAAGTATAGAAATTCTTTGAGGGTGCTCTTTTACAACAGGATATTCCATTATTTATAATTTAAAAAGACATAATAATTAGTACCTTACACAGTATCATAGAATTACCAATTGGGCAATTCTATCTGTTTAGACATTAAAGTGTTCAAATTAGAGCTGTGTATAGAACAGACAGGAGAGAAAAAAAAAAAGGAAGAGAGAAAAATAGACGGAAGAAGGCTAAAAGGAAGGCCAAACAGCCTGGACAAAATCGTCAAAATAATTTGATGTTTCTTTCTACGCAGATCTCAGAGTAGTATCATAATCTGACATAACAAAGCCAGCCTGAGAGAAAACTCAGCCAAGGACTCAGAAATGCTGGAAGCAAGCATGAATGAGGTCAGGATAGTAGAGTCACACAAGAAGTTCTAGGACCATGTCTTTGTCCTTGGAATTCTGCCAACATCAGCTTTGCTTAGCACCATGATTAGGGCCATGGTCAACATAGACCTGTTCTTGGGAGAAGTATCAGCCAAAATGAATGCCCTTGCCTTGGAAGATGCCCATGAGGATAGATGTGTGGGAACATGACAGCTGGATGTCACAATGCCACAACAGATGAGGCACTTGCTGTGTGCTGTGGGGGAAGGTGTTAAAACTACTGAGAGCCTTGAATTGTCTCTGGCACTTTGGTGCCACAGCTGTCCCCATGGCAGCAGGAGAGTCTGTGCACCACTGCTGCTAAGGAACATTATTAAAAAGCTCTGTCTGCAGCTCGAGCACTAATGTTCATGTCAAAAGCTGTACTAATCTGTAACAAGGACAATTCCAAAAGTGAAGCTTCTTGAATTGCAGAAAGGTGAAATATAAATAATTAAATGCACCTGCTTTCAGAACTCCAAAGCTTTAGAGAAAATGAGATGGAAAATTTCGTTTTTCATTAGAAAATAAAGCAGAATATAGGAAATAGTTTTACTTGCTTAAGCAGACGGTGTCAAATAAATGTTGGGAATAAATAGTTCCTTGCAGCATCCTATTGTCTTACTTAAATATTTTATAAATATATGTTTTCTCATTAACAAATACATAAAGTAAAATAAACTCTGAAATTTTTACTATTAAATAGGTGCAAAATTAGTCCTCAAACCTGTTGGTACTGGAATAAAAGTGGCTATTAAAGAATTATTTGCAAGGAACAGAATATTTTACAATTTAAAAAATAATTGTATTAATCCACTAAAAGCCAAATATACATGTATATATTAACAAAAGATCACATATATTTAAAAAAATGTCCTTGAATTAAAAGAAATAAAGGTATAACTTTAGTTTTCTTAGGCAAAACAGACTAAACTGGATAAAGAAGTCTTACTGATTTCAATAATGCAGAGAAAGCTTAGAATATCCCCAAAAATATCTTTGAAGAGCTCAGAAAGCTAAAGATAAGCTCTTCTTCTACAGATAAAACCAACCAACCAACAACAACAAACCCTCCCACAACACCAAACCAAATAAAAAAAACACCACACCCCAAACAAATGAAAACCTGTTAACCAACCAATCAACCAACCAAAAAAACCTCAAAAAACAACCAAACCAAAGAATACAAAACAAAATTATCAAAGTCTTGCTTTTAACACATTCTCTTGATTTTCAAAAGAATTAAGGTAACAGAAAATTATAAAATTGAAAGCACTTGTAAAATGAGTCTTACTGAACATGTTAAAGGCAACCTACAAAGCTATCCTGAAAAGACATAAATATTTTATCATGCTTAATGAAGAAAAATATAGAAAATTGTGTCCAACATAATCATGCCAGTAAAGTTGTATCTAATTATTAGTGACTTATCTTGAACTCTTCCTATTTCTGCGTCTGTTAAGAACCAAGGTTGAAGGTGAAGTGTATGTATAGGCTCTAACTCTTAAAATGAACAGTTCTGGATGAACAAAGACCTTTTTGTTCTTAACCTGTAAATTTATATATTGTTAAATACAAAATCAAAAGCTGTTTTAAATTGCCTTAATTGCAGTAAGTTAAATCTTCCTCCTTTCTTTCATTTTACTGCCTTTTTGCACTCTGTAGATACAGGATGATTTCTGTTTGCTTGCTTAGGAAGCTTGTGCACATATGTGTGTATGTGCATAGCATACCTCTAGGCCTCCTGTGTTAATCCTAAGAGCACTAATTATACAAAATTCTTATCTGGCTAACACACACTGAGAACATTTGTCTTTTGGATTAGCAGTGCTTTAATACTGATAAACAGAAACTCTTCCAAGAATCATTGACTTCCATATTTTAATAACATTTTACTCTATTGTTTCCCAGTTATGCTAGAAGGATCCTTTCTGAAGCAGGAAAAGAGTTCAGGAAACAGGCTGACACTGACAGGGATTTAAGGCAGTGCTGAAGATGATCTGAAATTTGAGGTTTTATGGTGTTTTGTTTGTTTTGTTTTTAATATATCAACATGTTATTATCAACGGTTAGGGGACAGCAAATTGTTTAGACCTAGATTCTCTGACTAAAGATTTTTGAACCACTTTGTGAATGTGGATTTTCATGAGTGCACACATCAGAATTTTACCATATTTCTCAGTACAGAGGGAAATTTAAGAGCTCACAAAGATAAAAACTCTAAGTATCACTACACTATTAATTTATTTTTCAGCTCTTCCTTATTTAAATGTTTATTCTGTACATGACATTAGGCATACGATCTATTTCTGTCATTACAAGTGTTCTCACTAACAAACCTCATTAAATTCCAGATCAACTTCCTGATTCTGACTTTGCAGCATAAATAATGGAAGGAAAGAAGATCTGTGAGAGCTGTGAGAGCATTTGATCTTGGAATATGGGGGAGGAGGAACAGGAAAAAACAATATACTACCTGCATTCCAAATTCATATTTAAGTACATTGTCTAGTCTGAAAAAGTGTCCAAAACAGGAGTTTGCTGTCCGGACTTTAACTACTGGTAGTTGAAAATCTTTATCAAACTAGATATTGCAGAAGGTTCTTAAAAAAAAAAAAAAAATAGTGAAATAAATGGATGCTGTCAAATGTTCTACAGAGAAACAGATTGGGAAGAATGTATTGTGGTATAAAAATATTCATCAAAACAAAACCTGAAACATGAAGGTTGATGTCCTTGATTATAAATTTCCATTCAGTTTTCTCTTAAAATAAATTAAGGGAAAAGAACTCAGCATATCTATAATTTGTTTAAGTAATGTATTCTATGCTGTGCCTGCATGTTGTTAGAAAAATAACTTTTTTTTTTCTCTTCCTTTTTCTTTTTATTTTTAATATAAATATCTGTGGACTGAACCAAGGTCTTTTGTGCTCCTAAGAATTTTATGATTAAATGTTTTCTATACTTCAAGGAGAAAGTACTGCTTTGATTTGGGGTGGTTTTTGTTGTTTTGTTCTTTTACTGCCTTTACTCAACTTTATTATACTGTATTGTACTTGAGTCCATTTAATCTCAGCATTTGCATCTGGTTAGGCATAAGAATTCAAGTGGAACATTGTAATTCTCTCTCAGTGGTGGAAAAGTTCAATTAAAGCTAATTGAATCTATTTATATCAGAATCTGGTTTAGTCTTTAAAATGTAGTTTATATTATTTTTATTCATTTAGAAACACAAATTGGTTCATTACTGCAGCTGCACAATCATACTTTAGAGATACATAATGACTTTGAGATATTCTTCAGAAGATACTGAAATTTGAAAGACCTGCTCCAGGTTTTAAACATATTCACATATTTTTTAAGGTAACTTTTCTTTTGCTTATAATATCTTAAAAACGGATCATGTTTTTCTGCTTTAACTTACTGGTATTTGTTTTCATTTTTTTCTCAAAAAACTGTAAAAATTGCACCAGGAATGATCATAATTCATAAAAATGGTTTCAGTAAGTAGGATAAGTACAAAATGCTGATTATGTAATAAATTTTAATTTCCAACAATGAGTGAGTTCATATTTTTATCCAAGTGTAGCTCTACTACAGCTTGGGTGTTTTTTTAAATTATTATTTACTTTTTTTTAAACTTTACATTTTTTTTATCCTAGTAAAATCTAAGACCATATGCTGCAAGCCAAAAGAATATTTTGGGCTTATCTCTAAAACAGCTAAAGATGAGTGATGCTATAGTCCATATATCACTTACTTCTTGATTATTCTCTTCCTGATTTAAAATTGGTCTCAATCTGATCATGTGAAGATCCCAGTTCAAATTTCTTGTTAATAAAATACAAAGCAATGTTTAAGAATAACTGTAGCACAAACACCAAAAAATCTAATTTCAGGATAAACAGTTTTCTGACTTTTCTAATTCAGTTAATACAATAATACCAGTGTTGGAATTGTTATTAATTTTTATTTATATATTTGGAGTTGGAAGTATTTTTCTTCATTGAGAATTTTCCCTGAGTACAATATAATGTACTCTTTGAAGTATCATACTAAAATATATTAGCCTAAAACTTTTCTTATAAAAAGAGCAAAGATGCCGATGTAAGTGTAGAAAGTTTGAAGATTATTTTCAAGACAAGACAAAGCTTACAGGTAGATACAATCTGTATATTCTGTATTCAAGCAGAAAAAAAGACCTGGAAAATTATACACATTTCTAGTCACAGAAAAATTTCATCAAAGGTAGAAAGGAACATTTTGAAGATTTCACATTTTATTGTTTGCCATCTAATGTTCAGTACATTCCTGAATGCATGTTGGCATAAGAACATGAGGAGAGCTTTACTCTGGTTTCTGGTATTCTGGTTTTCTGGTATTTTGTCACTATACCCCTTCTGCTATCCTGTAAGCTGGCATGAGAAGTTCAACACATGCCCTTTCCTTGCTTTAATTTTGTATGGGTCTAAAAAAGGCCATAACTATTTTAGGCAACCACAACTACAGAAGCAATTTCTCTTTCTAGTTTCCAGATCTGCATTTAAAAGTGAGAAGTCAGAATGAGCTTAGCTAAGCATAGTGGCATTCAGTACTCTGGCACCTGACAACAGCCATTCCTCATGCTTTAAAGACCACCCCTCTACTGGCAATAGCAAGGAGGATGGAGCAGAACAAGAAGATGGGAGGAGACACAGCTAGGACAGCTGACCCCAAGTATCCAAAGGGATAGCTCAGATTATATGGTGTTATGGTCAGCAATGACTCCGGCAAAGCTGAGGGGAAGAAGGAGGAAGGGAGAGGATGTTTGGAATAATGGTGTTTGTCTTCCCAAATAACCATTTCACATGATGGAGCCCTGCTTTCCTGGGGATGTCTGGATGCTTGTCTATCCATGGGAAGTGGTGAATGATTTCCTTGTTTTGTTTTCCTTGCCTGTGTACACAGCTTTTGTTATTAAAATTCTTTGTCTCAGCCAACAATTTTTATACTTTTACTTTCCCAATTCTCTTCTCCATCCCATCAGGGGGGTAAGCCAGAGGCAGGGGCTTAGTGGGGTTTAGTTACAAGTGGGGCTTAAACCACAGCACCCTCTGTGTGAAAAGGACCAAGCAAGAGGTAGAGTACAATTTAGCACTGACTACTGATCCACAAATAAAACAGAATGGATTTTGAAGAACAATTATTCTCTGGGGGAAAAACAAACAAATAACCAAAAAAATCCCCAAAAGACAGAAGATTAGCCTTCTGCTTTATCCAAAGCTCCTTCTAGTTGTTTATCTTTCTCTGACAGAAGACAACAGCAAAATGAGTATATATTATGTCCTGGAATATGTTCTCAGCTCTTTTTATTTTATTTTGGACTGATATTTTCTGAAACAGAATTTGTTTCCAGGTATTACAACTCAGGGTCCATTTTTAGCCTATTAAATTATCTTATCTGCTGCAGAACTCAGCAGAAAATTTCAGCAGACATAGCATTTTGTAGCTAAGATTTCCATAGATTTCCAAAGTCTTCCTAGTTCTTTTGGTGGTTAATTGTACACTCAAATCTTCATAAAGATTATGAGAACTGGAGTATGTTTGCAAGAAGGAATTTTGTGGTAATGGTTCTACTACAGAAAAAAAATAAAACAAAAAAAAAGCAAAAAATCAAGAAAAGTTCTCTTTGCCTTCTCTTGCTCCTATAATAAAATCTCAAAATAGAAATTATCAAATCTTCATTTAATTTTTTATTAAAATATTTTCCAATTGAGGACTTCTTTTCAAAAATGCTAAAATAATTTTAGACAGATATGCCTGCTATTCTTAGATTTTTTCTTTGGAGTTCCTGCAGATGTTATTGTTACATCCCTTCACAGTTTATATTTGATATGTAATACATAATTTGATTTTAAATTATTTTTATAACTGACCTTTTTTTTTCTGTTTGTCATTCATTCTACTCCAGGTATTTCTGAGAAAAGGTGAGGTATTTAATAAAGATCTGAGTGATAGTTCTATGCATGATGTATTTGTTGAATAGAACAGTATTATGCAGACCTCAGCTGTCCTCCCTAACTCTTTCTCCTTCATCTTTTTGCATGTATTCTGGAACCTGCTTCTTTACTTCCTTTTTATGTAAAGTGTATTATGCTGTGATCTATATGCATCTCACCTGCAATATAACCATATCATATAATGAAGAAAAGCTTTGAATAGAGCTTTAGAATATGGAAAAATACTAAGCTCTTTTTCCCCCCTCTCTTTAAAGTTGTTTAGTCATTTACAGAATTGCTTCTGAATGGTGAAATGCAAAGAATAATTTATCTCACTTCAGACAACCAAGCAATAGAATTTATTTAAGCAGAGAGGTAGGCAGAAAAAGCAGTAAGAGATTCCTTTTTATCTATTAATGCATTTGTTTATATATGATGTTGCAACTGCACTGTTAGATATATGAAATCAGGCAGGGTCTCCTTCCTTTGGTTTTGGATGGGACAAAGCTGGAGGCTTTCCATCAGGGACCTGTGTGCATCCTCCTGTCCAGTGCTGGCAAGGTGCAGGATGGTGGCCTTGGATCAGACTGCTGTGAAGCTGCAGGGTAAGAAAGGGCTGGGAGATGTGCAGCTGAATTCCAGCTTGTTTGGATTCTGATTTTAAGCTCAAGCACTTGCCCTTGGTCGTTTTGCATTCAGATTGGCTGAAAGGCAATTGCAAACTGAGAAAATTCCCTTGGGATTTGGTACAAGGAGTAAGGTTATTCTGAATAAAGGACTCCAGTACCTTGTTTTCCACACACCTTTCTAATTTAACTCAAATAGTCTTCTTATGCATAATCACCTCAGTACAGTGTGCCTGCAACTTGGTCTTCAATGACTATTCCAAGAAATAAATGAGATCTCACCAAAACAATGTTGGACCAAAATTTAAGCAATGGTAAACCCTGGGTTACAGCCACAAATATGTATTGGGCAGTGATTGGGGCAGCCACATTCCAACTTATATTTCTATTAGGGTGCAAGCTGTCAGTCTAGCCTTACATTTCAGAAATAGGCATCTTTCATCTGTTTTTATTTATGAAGTATCTTGCATAATTTTGTACACTTTTAACAAGAGCTTTGAAGATAATTTCTCAAATATCAATCATAGATAGACACTAATGATAATCATTTTTATTAAACAAATAAGAAGACAAAAGACAAAAGACTGAAAGGACAAAAGAAAGGTGATATTCTGTAAGGAGGTTGCTGTAAACAGTCTGCAAAATTATTGATTTCTTTGATTTTCCAGTGTTTATATGTTACATTTCATTATGTAAATTTCTTTTATTTGGAAATTGCTTTCTGAAGAAAATTGAGAAACTTCAATGGTTTTATGTGAACCAATTTTTAGCAATGAGGACTGAGTTCACTTCCTTGATGGACCCATTTATACAATTTTCTCATTCCTTGATTTGAAAGTACATTAGAAAGACATGTAAGAGGAAAAAATAAAGTGTCAGCTTCACTTTGATACTAGCCTTCATAACCCTTTTTCATCCAAGACACTATTTGAAATTCTACCTTACACAAAATTGACAATCTGTTATTGCAGCCTTTTGAGGCACCAACTTTGCACAAATCATTTCAATACTCTGACAGATAAGCTTGTATTCTTAATAAGAGTTGCAGCAAGCTGTTTCACAATAATGAAAACTGCACCCAACAAAATATTTCTATATTTCAATGTGCCTTAATTGTCATTTCCCCATCTGACTTTCTTCCCATAGAGAGACTGGGAAGCACTGAAGAGGCTAAAGCTGATGACAAAGAAAATACTGAGAGCAAAATACACTGTAACTGCAAAATTTTCAACTGGAGTTTTGCTTCTTCTAAGAAAAGAATCAAGTGCCATAATATTACAGAATGATTTGATAGCTGTCACAGAGGTGGTGTTCTTTATTAGATTGTTCTTTTATTAGAACAGATTCAAACTAAAGCAAAGCTCAATGACGTTGGAAACAGGGAAAAAATGGAAACGTACAGAACATCTTAAAAAAATCAAAGGTTGCAGTTATGGTAGCAGGCTTTTCACTTTTTCCTCTATTTCCAGCACATTCTTCTAAACCAAATAAATTAACTGATTTCAAATACTTGTTTTCTTAAGTAATACTCCGAAAAAGTACCTTTCTTAAGCTCATTGTGGTACATTGCTATGCAATTATGCTAATTTTATGACACGATTTAGATTATTTTTTTATTCTTTCAATATCATTTGTGATCAATAATGTTGTTTGTTTTTTTCCTCCAGATATTTTTAATTTACTTTCCCTTCCTCAGTGTAAGGCTGGTCAGCATTTTCAGGTGCACCAGAAAATTACCTGATTAGAGTCAATTACGAATCTATTCCATTGTTTTCATTAAGGCTACCTCTGGAAAAAGATGGGATCTTCACATGAATTCTGAGATCAAAACATGGCATTCTTCTCTTGAAGCAATAGTATCTTAGAGTTGTTCTTACCTAAGCAGCACACCTCCAGGCACCAGCAACTCCCTGGCAAGAATACACACAATAAATCTGTTTTTTTGTTTCCCATGGCAACTACATTTTCTCAGAAATCTACCAGTGCTTTTATGAGACAAAATATATATATATATATATATATATATATATAAATATAGGGATAGTGCATTTTATATTATAAGCACAGTTTTATGAACTACTCCAAATTCTCTATTTTGCTTTTATATTCAAGCTGCAACAATAAATTCACATGTGTAGTGGGAACCAAAGAAGTGGATCTTCTCTTTACATCTTGATGAATCAATAAAACTGCAGAAGCTATCTTGTAAAATAGTAACTCATAAAATATTTTCTGATCTTTCTTTGAACAATCTAGAATGAGACTGTTTAATTTTTTTTTCTAATTCAACTGTAGACTTATTACCAGTAAAAAAAAAAAAAAAAAAAAAAGAGGTATATGCAAAATCTGAGTTCTGAGTTAAAAATAACACTGCAGATTAGGAATTACTGCCATGATATACCCCACCTATGAATTTAATTAAGGCAAAGTACAAGACTTCGTTTTTAACAGCAACTGGAACTACTTAATTTCAAGAATGACAGCTTCATGCTCCAGAATATCCTGGGGAATATAATCAAGAAGCTTGTAAGGAAAGGACCTAGGAGTCTGGATGAACATCAGCATTAATTTGGGTGTTGTGGTTTAGCCCCAGTAGGCAGCTAAGCAAAACACAGCTTCTTGCTTGCTCCCCCACACAGTGGGATAGGGGCAGAGAAAATCACAAGGGCAAAAATGAGAAAACTTGTGGATTGAGAGAGTGCCATAGGTAAGGCAGAAGCCATGCACACAAAGCAAAAATATTGGGTTCATGCACTCCCTCCCATTTGCAGGTGTACATCCAGGAAAGCAGGGCTTCAGCATGCACAATGTTTACTTGGGAAGCCAAATGCCAGGAACATCCCCTCCCTTCTTCTTCCTCCAACCTTTTATTGCTGAGTATGACAACATAGGACATGGAATATCTCTTTTATCATTTTGAGTCACCTGGCCTGACAGCATTCCTTCTTGTGCACCCCAACCTCCTCACTGGGGGAGTGAAGTTGTAAGCTAAAAAGTCCTTAACTTTGGGTAAGCACTGTGTAGCAATAACTAAAACATCACTCTACTACCAGCACTGTTTTGGTGGCAAATCTAAAACATAACCCCATACACACTACTATGAAGAAAAATTACCCACCCTTGCCAAATCCAGTACTATGACCCAGCAATGTATAATTGTGGCAAGGAGGGCTAAAGCTAAACCTGTAAAAAATCTACTTCAGTCTCTAAATGAGCTTAGAAATCCTTCAGGTTTTCCCACATTAACTTTTTAATGACAGATAATGATAAGACAGTGCCCACTTTTTTTCAAGGACAAAATAGCCAACTGAGGAAATCACTTGGCCCTGAGTATTCCCTTCCTGAACCTGCAGAGGCCTGTACCCAAAAGACAGTCTTCATTTCTAAATGACTGGATATAACATGGAAAATTAAAAGTAGGGACAGGGAAACAGTTGTCTTCCCTTCCTGGTTAATCTGAACTTCCATGGAGCAAGATTTATCTTGGTTGAGGTAGATATTATCTATGCAATTTTTATGCTCGCAAGGGGTAAAGATGGTAAGAAATGGGACCCTGACAGCAACACAATGATGAGGATATTTTTCGTGTAGTCAAAATGATTGTTTGAGTCCATTAATTCCTACAGAAACTGCTCATTTGTTTTGCATTTTTGTAGAGCATTTTTAACTAGCTAAGACTGTAGAGAGCCAGGAAAAGATTTGCAGAGAGCCAGGAAAGCACTTAATTCAAGAGTAGGAATTTTGTATGAGCACAAAAGCAGAATCTGGAAAACATGTCACACTGTTGCTCTGGTATGCAGACAGCAGGAAAATTAAGAAAATTCCTGTAATTAATTAAAACTAGGTAGAAGGATCAAGGCTAAAACTCTCTAAAGTAAAAGTCTAAAGTTTCTAAAGTCTAGGTTTCTAGAAGTCAAGGTTTCTAAAGGTCTCTAAGGTAAAAAAGGTGTTGCTAATATGAACTTGATAATTTCTGGGCAACACTGAGAGCACCCAGACAGTAGCGTCAATAGTATCAGATAAGAGTAAAAATATTTTAGCAACAACATTGGAAACTCCAGATTTGCATATGTTTGTAGAAGACATTGAGATCAATGAGGAAGAAACAAGTAGGAGATAGATCCAAATTATGAAAAAAAAAATCGAAGAAGGAAAAAGGAAGGCTTGAAGTTAGATAAAAAGCAGAAGAGAACATGATCTTGCAATGGAAGGAGTGAGTGTCTACAGCCAGTAATAAAATTTGCCTTCAGAGATAAGCCCAACAAAATGTCCCTCAATAATCTATGAGACTCTCCATCATTTCTGCATCTAAAAGCCTAGATCTGAGAGGGTGTAGTAAAGTGGAATTTGATTGCTTGAGTGTTGTCTTGGAACACACAGGAAGGCAGTTTAAATATCTTCTTGTTGGAGAGACACCTAATAAGATGAATCTAACGAGTTAATCAACCCCATAAGGATAATTTCCTTTAGAAAAAAAAGTCTTTGTCTTTTCTTTCTCAATTCAGAAACTCCAGTAGCAGAATTCTGAGTAAGTTATCTCTCCAAAGTGTATTGAGTATTCCCATTGTGACACAAAATTTGTATTTGCCCACAGAGTGCACTTTGTGCCAGAGCTGTCTATATCATATCTAACAGCCCTGTGATAACCAAGGTTGGACTCACTTTGGACTCAGCAATATCTATCACATTTTGTTTGACTTCAGAGTTTTCAGAATGTCTCAGTTTCTATGGTGAATCTGGGCATAAAAGCACAGAAATTGTGTATTAGAAGGCCAAAATCAGATTATGTGATATAAATCTTTATTTCTCAGCTCTAACTTCATTTCCAAACAGTGGAGTACTGGGAAGTTGGGGTGACTCATTGAATTTAAGTGCCAGTGTTAAGCAGGAAGAAAGCCAAGTTGAAGCCTGTATCACTTCAGACAAACTCAAGACTTGACATATGAGAAGCCTGCCCTTGCTGTCTTTATTAAAGGGGAGTCAGAAATAATATGTTTTCTAGAACACTTGCTATGATTTATGGAATAGCTTAACTTCAAATTAGTTATTCAGGTTTGGGGGTATATTTGTCATAGAGGTATCCCCTAGGGGTGAAATCTTGATCCATTAATATAGAAGAGCAAAAATCTTTTCCTACATACCTCCCCAGGTAATTTGCAAGCAAGTGCAGCTGCTCCTCTGCTATCAGATAAGGGAGAAGGCTGCACAGTGCTGTCTGTGTTGCACACCATGTAATGCTGAATGCATTACATGGGGGAAACATTATCTTTGGCTTTCTCACCAGTGACCTCACTCAGCCTTGTTTTCCAATTGTGTAAAAAGATTTCAGGTTCCCTTTTCCCTTTTTCTTTCTCCTTTATTGGTCTGATTCATTTTTACGTTCACAAAATTCTATCAGGATCTCTGTAATTTAACATGCACATCTCCAAGACATTTGGAATTCTTAACAATTCCTAGCCCATACTCCCAGTCAGACAGAGACAACAAAGAGGAAAGAGACAATTACATGTACATTTATGACTTCTTATTCTGCTTATGTTGGATTTCATAATGACCAAATACTGTAATCTGCTTGGTGGGTTACTGTCTTCATGGATGCAACAGATCTCTGTTCTAGCTGTATGGATATATTATTTCTCTTGTTAAAAAAGTTCAAATGTACCTAGTTTTACTTCAAAATGAATTTTAAATTTAGAGATTTTGCAAACATTTTAAAATAAGAATCCAGTAAAGAGCTCTTTGTGAGCTCTAATTTTCATAAACTATATATTCATTAAATTTGCTTGAGAGAAATGTGTCAATATACCACTACAAGTCCTGCAAGGAGTTTTAAAGTAGCTGTCCTACAAAGCTGAGGTACATTAAAATATCAAAGCACAGGTCTTCAAACTTTATTTCCTCTTCATGCTTCCAAGCCTTTTTTACTTAACAACATGCAAAGGATTTAACAATTTTAATAAAGGAGAGGGTTTTTTTCTACCTGTGTTTGCTAGAATTCCCACATGAAATAGCTTTAATTGCTGATGGTAACTGAAGTTTTTCTAGCATACATTTACTTTGGAAAGTATTGAAAAGTTTTTAGCCAAATACTAATAAATAATGGAAACACTTATTGTCTTCTAACTACTCATTGCTAGTATAAACTTATTGTTGATAGAATAACTCTGCCAATATCAGCTAAAATACTATCCCCAAAAGTCTTCATTTAGTTCTGTTTTCCTTATATGTGTTTTCACTTGGAGAACAATCCCAAAACTGAAATAAACAATATTTTTACCCTTGACTACTAGAGTGTAACAACAAAAGACAACCTATTAATTTAAATGGAAATTTGATTAAATCTGAGTTTTGTTTTCTGAGTTCAACTTTATTGATGATCTCTTGAAGATTGTTATTTTATTCAGCAAGTATGTTTAAACATACTTGCTGAATAAAACACTCAATTAAACATTAAGTGTTTGGGAATATACAAACTGAAGTTCAAAGAAAAGAAAGCAGAACTATAACATGGCAATTTCTACTGATGAGACCAGAATAATGAGATAGTTAAAGATTTCTCTCATCATTAAAGACAAACTCAACAGAAATATTATATTATTGGACTGCAATGGAAATTGGAAATGATGCAGATTAAAGTTCAATAATAATCTGAGAAGTTAACTAAAGATCTCCTAAGCTCAGTAACAAATCAACAATCTTATTAGTTATAACTACTAAGAAAAAGCAGTGGATTTTGTTCTGTATAGCTAGATCTCACAACTGTAGGTAAAACATAAACTCTGTGAGAGTACCATTTGAATGTGGTATTGATTAATATGGATGGGAACAGAGGAATTTCATTAACATGAAGCATTTATCACCCTGGTGATGTGAAAAGCTATAAAGAAGACCTGGTTAGAAAGAGAAAACTACCAAATGGGAGAAAACATCTGCCAGCCTAAGAACTAGGTCTGGGTTCAGACACATCCTTGAAAAGTGCAGCTGGCCTCTTTGAAGGACAGTGAAGTACACCTGGAAACCAGAGACCTCCTGAGAAACCACCAAAAGGTGCTAAAACATAGAGCTGTAATGACCACCTGTCATCTGAAAAGGTGAAAAACAGCCTGGAAAAAGACAAAAACAGTCTGACAAAATAAACTTTTGTTTAAAAAACCAGAAAACTTCATCATCCCTTGTCTGCTACAGGTGAAAAATAGAAATCAACATCATCTTTTCGCTGTTCAAAGTGGTGTTGTTCGAAGTCCACTTATGTCTCCAAGATACAAAAAGGACTTGATTTTTATTCAAAATGTAGCCTCTGTCTCTGAGAATTTCCCATGTTGCCCATACTTTTCCTCTCTTTATGCCTGTATGTTATTCAGGTCTAGCACTTGGCTGACTTTGGGGCCCCTGCAGTGCCCTGACCCCAAGGGAAGGGTATCATCAGCCCAAAAGGAACACTATTTCTGCAGCCATAGGGAAAAAAAAAAAAAGAAAAAAAAGAAAAAAAAAAAGACTGGATTGTCTCAGAAAATAAGAACAATAAGTCATTCATTTATGGTGTGCTTGAACTTCTCGAATGGCTGTTAATGTCTAAGAACAGGCAAATAAACCCTGTCTTCAAAAATTCAGGTCTTTATTTGCAGATGCCTAAATTAGTTGTAAATATGCATCTGTACATGAGATGAATTTTCAGGCTCCGTTTCTAGTTAATGAAATTGTGAGACTTAATATAGTAACCTCAATATAGGCATCTAATAGTATATGTGTTGACTGAATATGATCTGATTGTTATCTCCCAGTTCCCACTCCAAAATCTTGGCCTCTTCTCCTGGGAAATTAGTGATGGTACAAGAGGAAATGGCCTCAAGTTGCAGCAGAAGAAGCTCAGGTTGGACTTTAAGAAGAATTTCTTTACAGAAGGGCTGGTTAAACATTGGAAAGGGTTGCCTAGGGAGGTGGTAGAGTCCCCATCCTTGGAGGTGTTTGAGAAACAGCAGGCCAAGGCACGTAGTGCTACAGTTAAGTGGTTTTCTTGAACAGCATTCACACTGACAGCAAAAAAAACAACCCAGGATTTTTTAGATGGTATAAGAGTCTGATGTGCATATAAGAAAACAGAAACTCAGGTATGATGTTCCCATGTAAATTCTGACATACAGTCATTTGGATCACATGCAATTATCTGACATGAAAGGTGCTCTTCAGGCTAGCAGTACATAAGGAATCACTGCCAAACAAAATCAAGATCTTAAAGGGATCCAAACAATTTTTATAACTTTCCATGGATATGAGAACAGCTGTGTTTATATCATATAAGCTTTAGTCACTAGACACTCTGTCATTTACTCCATAAACCGTCATTTAAGTAGGAAGATTTATAAGAAAACTTTTCCTTAGAGGCAGGAGATCTCATAATCTCATAATCAAGAGATCTCTCAGGAGATCTCACAATTTTTCTTATATCTTTGGAAGTATATGCTGTTGTTTATTTGGAGATCTGAAATATTGAAATATTAGAAACACTGTTAAAATTTGGTGGAGCAATTGCTATGTTAGTTATCATTTGGTGCTGCTTATTATGTTATCATAAACAGTTGTACATGATATACACATTGCAACACTGTAAATGGTGGAATATGGCTGCACTTTGTCCCAGGAACATGAAAGAAAGAGAAATAGAAAAAGAAAAGGAGAAGAAAAAAGAAAAAAAAGGAAAGGGAAAGGGAAAGGGAAAGGGAAAGGGAAAGGGAAAGGGAAAGGGAAAGGGAAAGGAAAGGGAAAGGGAAAGGGAAAGGGAAAGGGAAAGGGAAAGGGAAAGGGAAAGGGAAAGGGAAAGGGAAAGGGAAAGGGAAAGGGAAAGGGAAAGGGAAAGGGAAAGGGAAAGGGAAAGGGAAAGGGAAAGGGAAAGGGAAAGAAAGGAAAGGAAAGGAAAGGAAAGGAAAGGAAAGGAAAGGAAAGGAAAGGAAAGGAAAGGAAAGGAAAGGAAAGGAAAGGAAAGGAAAGGAAAGGAAAGGAAAGGAAAGGAAAGGAAAGGAAAGGAAAGGAAAGGAAAGGAAAGGAAAGGAAAGGAAAGGAAAGGAAAGGAAAGGAAAGGAAAGGAAAGGAAAGGAAAGGAAAGGAAAGGAAAGGAAAGGAAAGGAAAGGAAAGGAAAGGAAAGGAAAGGAAAGGAAAGAATACAACCTTTGTTTATTGTTCATTCTTGATACACTCCAGTAAGAAGGTCTTTATGCAGTTGTTTTTTATGATTCCTGCTGTTTCACTCAGCTGCCTTTAAAATGAAAGGCAATTAATATAATTACACTGTGTATTGAAAAGTTCTTCCTGAGAATGCATGTGAGAAAAAATTCACCCTGCTATTGCCCCCTCTTTTTTTTTTCATGAATGCTGTACAGTAAAAACCAGATTGTTAACTAAAATTCTCTTCAAACCTAAAAACTTAAATTATCATATGAATTTTTCCGTGTCTCATCTTGCCTTGCCACATCCTACCAAAAGCCAGGGGAAATAAAAATAAAATAATATAAGACTTTGCATCTGGCAGAAGCATCTATCAGATTTGATAACAGATAACTAAAAGCAATGGGAAACAATGAAACATTTGAAAGTATTAAAATTAATAAGTTTTAAAATTTTTGCGTTATAACTAAGCTTCCCCAATTTTAATATATATTTATTCAGTAATAGACCTAATAATAAGTACCAAAGAGTGTCTATGGACGCAATGTTTTAAAGTTATTATTTTACAGAACTCTCTTTACACATATTACTATCTAGGATGCCATACATTAAAAAATAAGGCATGGTGTCTTCTAAATGCATATACAGAGTCCAGGTAAATGATATTTTGTCTAAGCCAATGAGAAAATGTCAATTTTCAGAACAAAATAGGAAAGGCAATTACGATGGTGTCATAACTTTACCAATTGAACACACTATTTAGAATGCATATTGTGTATGTATTTTGTGTCATTGTCATGTCTGCCTTAGATATATTACATGCTACATACTATGTCAAATACTGTTTTAATTCTCCAGTAACACAATCAAAAAACTTCAAAACATGGATGTGTGGAGGCATAGAATGTAAGAAAATAAAGACAGTGCAGAAGGCAGTCTCACACCTGAGGAGCTGCAGCTGTACTCACCACCAAAGATTAGGAACAGGCCTGCCCTTAATAGGCCATAGCTGTGTCCAGTAAGAAGAGTGTTACAAAAGAGTGGGTTAGCTAGTTGAGGGGAGAGCTGGAGTTTGTTGGCTGTGCTGCAAGGAAGAAGGAGTCAGTGCTGTGAGGAGCTGCCCATGAGAAATCACCAAGAAGTTATGGAACTTTTGAAATAAGATGACAACAGGGATGAAAACCATGAATTATATAGGTGTCTGTTGCATTTAAAGGAGATTTCTATTTATTGAGAGGAAAAGGAGAGCTTGGAAGAAGAACCTCAAAGTATAGAAGGAAACACTAGCTTAGCTCTTATTCTCATGCTTTATGTAAATACCTAGATCTATATGCCACTATCTTTATTGGTAAGTTATATCTGTAATGTCAGTAAAGTTCAAGGACCTTGTACTTTTTTTTTTTTTTTTTTGCATATAAAATAAAGTGGACAGATTAGGATGGACTGAATTAAATAAACTCCAAAGCAGTCTTCTGAGTGAAAACTCTCAGGAAGTTACAATATCAAAATCAACAGAATTTGATACAGGAGCTTCTGAAACCTTCTGTAATAGTTCCTTAGGGAAGAAACACATTTTAGAAATATTTCTAAGTGAATGATTGAGCTAGATGATCCTTGTGGATCCCTCAGTTTTTTCTGTGATTTTGTGCTTTCTTTAAGCTCTTCAATGCTAATTTTTTTCTGAAATTTTTCATAATGGCAATATTCTGCTAACAAGAAAAAAAACCTAGTCTATCTAATTTATGTCTTTAATGTCAATGCAGGTAAGCTCTAAACAGGTTGTTAGCTTAGTGTTTTATCAATAGTAGGCTTTGCTGCCTGCTACAGTTTACATGCATTTCATATGAATGACAATAGTGCTCCTGAGGATTATGTCCTCCTTATGAAAGATACTGATCACAAGATACCTTTGTACATATACCCCCAAGAATGCAATGTGCATAAAGATTTTCTCTTTCTTTATTAAAAGAGTGAATTAAAGAGGTTAAGAAAATGGGATTATTCAGAAGTTCATGACTGCAATATCAAATGCAAGCATAGAACAAACTGCTGGAAAAATCTCTGCCTCTGGGTACTTTCTGTAGGGTGACCCAGCAGACAGATTAGAAACTCATGTACACTGTTGCTACAGTTATAGACTTTCAAATATTTCACTCATTTCTTAATGCATTTACAAAATAACATGCGAAACAAACAAAAGTATCGGGGGATATTAGAGGAATGCCAAATAAAAGCAATGGTTAGACCTGTGGTGAGCTTAACTTCGAGGTTTACCTTTCTTATTTGTTGATCACATTTTTTCATGTCCTCCTCATAATTCTTCTGTATTGTTATTAAACCAGAAATTATTATTAACAGTATCAGTAAATAGTAAATTGTGGTCAGTATTGGTATTTATTAGTAAAATATCACCAGTAGCAATAAACTCTAACAGTAATATCAATGTTGTTTTAAGAATCAGAATCATAGAGACTGGAAGAAACCTCTGAGGGCTCTCAACAGGTCCAACCTGTTCCCAAAACCAGGTCAAAACTAACTCAGGTCTGGCCTTATCCAGCTGAGCTTTGAAGGTGTCCAAGAACAGAAATAACAGTCTCTCTTGGCAACTCATTTTAGTGTTTCACTACAATGTTTTCTGGAAGAATCAAAAGAAAGAATAACTATACATACGTATGTTAAAATTAATTTGGATAGTTCTGACAGTAACCTTTGTCAAAAAATGAGAAGTATGTGGAGTTAGAATTCTACTAAAAATTAATGAATGTTGTTTCTCAACTATTTTTTGTTCATTATTACAAACGGAACGCCTCAAGAAACTATTTTGATCAGGAGAAGTTACATTACAAAATTAAATACTTAATGGTACTTTTGCTGCAAGTAGTACAATATTAAAATATCATTTTATTAGATGGACAATTACACTGGAATATTAGTTTATTTTTTCTTGATAATCCTTTGGTCTATACATGCCAAAATAGTAGTTAATGATTTTTAGTTAGGCATCTTGTTGCTCTTTGAAATATAAACATTTCTTTCTGCAAAAAAAACCCCAAGTGTATAAAATTTGACATTTTTACAGTCAGGAAAAAGGAGAAGACAAAATAAGGAAGTTCAGACTACAAACTTAAAAGAGCCTTTAACATAGTGTTTTGTAATTACATTTATTTAATTTCATTCCTTTTTACAAAACATTTGATAATATATTATTTGAACTATTTTTGCAGTCATCTTCACTGAGGCTGAATTGCATCAAAGAAGGTAACAAGAATGATTATCTCAGTGATTCAAAGTAGGATATTACCCTGTAATCTCAGTTCATTAATCATTCTGATAGTGATGTGTGAAGTACAGTCATTCTCCTATGCCTATCACTTTCCTTTTCTGTAAGGCCAAGAAAAGTAAACAGCTATACTGTCATTATTGCTCCAATTTAAGACAAAAGTTAGGACAAAAAATCTGCCCCAGAAAAGAAAAATTATGCTGGCACATAGCAGCATGAAATGCGCTTCAGAAATTTGCAAAGGATTTTAGCAAATGTCTGTTTTTTTGCTTTTTTTCCTCCTTCAAAATTTTTGCCTTTATTTTTTTTATTTTAGAATGACGTGATTACATAACCTGTCTTTCACATCTGCCAAACAATTCATTATGAAGCCTTCATAAGTTATGTAGTATTTTAAACTTTAAAGAATCACTGCAGTATTTCAGGCATGGGAAACCTGCACTGTTTTATCATAGACGCATCTGTGCAAGGAAACCCATCACAATATTGTGATGACGGCACAATATTGTGCCTTCAAGTTCCCAGCTGATCAATCTCATAACTCAGATGTCCATAGAGGAATTAACAAAATAACCAGCAAAATGCAGGAGCTTCCCAAAAAATGAAGCACTATAAGAAAAAAGAATATTCCTCACAAGCATTCTGAGTCAGTAAATTCCATTACTTGTATGCATGTAAACACCTAATCATTGAATGTTTTGTGATCTGTTCCATTGATTTACTTGACTTTCTGTAGAACAAATAAACTACAAGATAATACAGCATAATATCCAAGGAAATATAATGAGGGGTTAGGTGCAGATACTTAACACTTGGTAGGCATTTTCTGCACACTACAATATGACTTTTTTATACCAAAGTCATATTCAACATGAGGGTCGATCATCTAGCGCTACTTAAATGAAATCCTGACATCTTTGAACTAAACTAACAAATGTTTGTTAATGCTGACACAGAAAGCCGTGATAAAATTAAAATAAAATGTATGAGATTGCTGGTAGCAATGAAATTACTGCATTAAAATAAATGAAGAAACTGAAACCCAAAAGGGTAAGCTGTATGTTGATAAAGTATGTCTTTCATTAATTCCTAACACTGCAATTTAAAGCATTTACAGTGATAATGGTGGAACCCTGAGCTTGAGGTCCTAAAGACAAAATAAATTAAAAAGTATTTAAAGCTTCACTTTGTAACAGAAATAAAATCAGTTTTGAGTCTATATTACCCATCCTGTTGAAGTTACATAGAGAAGAAAAGATTTTCAAGGTGATCGCATTAAGAATTTTGGTCTAACTCTTCATTTTGATTTGTGACAATTGTGTTTGGTGGGTAAATAAAAATCCCAAATAAGAGTTAAACCTCCATCCAAAACAGTAGTTGTCAAGTCATTAGTGTAACAGGTTCTGAGTCAACTGCTCCTCTCATTGTATAGAACATCTGGTCTATTTTTCTGATACCTGCATGCCAATTTAAAAATATTTGAGGGTCAAATAATATCTTTATAATACCGTCATATGTTTCAATCATATGCTTCATCATTCATTTCACACACACTCACGGACTGTTAAATAACCTTGAATACTTGAAAATTAGCACAGAGTCCCTCTGGCCCTCAGAGTCTTGATTTCATCCTTTAGTATGAGGCTACAGGTTCTTTTCCTTCTTGGAGTTCCAGATATTCTCTGTGTAGAACAGGATTAACGGGTTTTATCTCAGACTCCCTGGGAGGGAACATTCTACCAAATTTTTCTTAAAAATAAAATTCTTCTATTCAAATGTTTTAAAGAAATTTACTGTAAAAACTTACCAGTTTGTTTTTATTCTGCTCATAGAGAAAGAAGCTGCAATGCATAATAAGGGCAAATTAATCTGGAAATATTTCTTTTAGAGGGTTAAACCAGCACATACCACAAACCTGCTTTAAGACACTGGCCTTTTTTTTATTTATTTATTTCTATTCATTCTTTTTCTTTTATTACTCATTCTTCCAGTGTTGGACAATAACAAATGGCATATTATCTAAATATTCTTCTAAATTCCTACTAAGAGATTTTAAATCTGAGTGGTGCATGCAAAACAAAATATCCAGCATATCTGTCAAATAGTGTGTAGCTTGAGGTACAATTGAGTTCTCCAAACATTGTCACTGCTTCATCAAGATGCTTTAAGCTATGAGAGACAGCTACAAAGGCTGCCGAATATGATGAAGGACTTACAGAGACATATGCTTATCTAGAAGAGCATGGCTAAGTAGCACAACTTAGGGAATATTAAAGCACACCAGGTGTTTATTATTATGTAGATGAGTTCCTCCCTTAGTATGGAGAAAGCTGAGTTTCTTTAATCAATTAAACTCATTTTTTACTTTACATTATTCCGTCTCCAAACTGGTGACACAATCTCTTCAAAGTCTCTAAGAAATAAAAATATAAAGCAATAGTTGCAATGTGACTAAACAGCATACAGCACTGAGGATGAATAGCTTACATTGTGCAATTAAAGTAGTATTCATAATGATAACTATAGGTCTTTTTTATTGCTTAAAATACATTGGCCAAATGTTAAAATCATTCCACACAGAGCTATTATCTACAACACCACAGGGGTGACAGAAGATTTCAAGGAGGTAAAAGTCTAATACACATAAATAAGTCTGATAAGAATAACATGAAAAATTAGATTATGCTTTTCTCTTTCTAATATCTGACAGAAGAGTAAGCTGGAATGAGATCTGCCTCTAAGTCCTTGCCAAAATCTTATTTAAAGTAAATAAAAATTATTATATATAGCAGGTGCCTGCCACCTACTTCATATCTGTAAAACTTAAGGCTTTGAAAATAAAATGAGACCGTTTCAAATTTTAGGATGGACATTTGACAAGTTTAGTAACAGAATTGCACAAACCATTGCTATCTAAAGCTTTTAGCAGAGGGAATTTTTTTATTTGAGATGTTACTGCTACTTTAGTAATGAAAGTTCTTCTGGGTACACAATGTGAAATGTTAATAATTAAGGCAAGTTTGGTTTTTTTCTGAAGGCTAGATTTTGAGAGTTAGGTTGTGAAAGTGAAAATAGACTAATACAGAAAGGGAGATAAATACTTGGTTCAAAATGCAGCAGTGACAATAGAATGCTCCTGGAGATTTACATGTGACCACAAGGGGTGTTATTTGGTTAGAAGAAAAAGACAAAAGAATGATTTAGATATGGTGCTAAATGGTACATTGAAAGTTACTTATAAAATAAACCTACATTCTGATATGAATGTGAGCATTCAGAAATCAAAATCAGCTTTGAAGGAAGGAAAAAATGTATCAGTTTCATTATAAGGAAGTTACCAGAACTGTGCATACATTTAACAGCCCATGATGTGTACACAGGAACAAAGTGAAGCCTGGTTTCCCATAGCTGTGCTTCTGGATGACTGGGACCTGCAGGTGATGGTGACAGTTTGCAAGCTCTTGCTGAAGAATGTTCTAAAGCCAAGGCATTTTTCATTCTTAAGGAGATCTCTAGTGTTCATTTATGTGTGCATTCACATTATGCTCAGAATC
Organism: Haemorhous mexicanus; assembly: GCF_027477595.1. NCBI lineage: Eukaryota > Metazoa > Chordata > Aves > Passeriformes > Fringillidae > Haemorhous > Haemorhous mexicanus. The sequence continues at coordinate 74,502,417 of NC_082342.1, read as the reverse complement.
TTAAGAACTAGATATATGAGATTTTTACCAAACTCTCAGTAGATGCCGTGCAACTGGAGAACATGTGGAGATATATGTGCTGATGTTTCTGATTTCTCATAAAAGCAAGAGTTAAGAAAAAAACAAACAAAAAAGACTGTATTTTATTTGTATCTGTCTCCCTAGACTGTTTTTTAACCATAAGTTTAATAGTGCGAAAACTTGTGAGAGTTCTTTAGTAAAAATAAGTGCATGATGCAATTAAGTGTTTGCTTCTAACTGGAAAATTAACACCTATTCTGTAATTAAGTAATGATAACTAAAAGTGCACTTCAGCATGATTACAAGAGGAAATGAGAAATGTCACAGGACACAAGTTTAATAGGTGAAGTTGTTCCTTGGCTCTGATAGGGTTGTTTTTTTTTTTTTTTTTTTGTTCTTGAGTTTCTTTTCACATATGTTACAGTTCTGTGTTATTTTCTGTGCTTATCACAGAACAAAGGAGGCTTTGCCAGAATTTTCCAATTTTCAATTCCAGGAAAAAAAAATAAATAAAACCTCTTGTCTGATCACAACATCATCTTTGGGAGGCAAGTTACTGGGTTCTTTGAAAGCTTCTCTATTTCCATGTTGCAGTTCAAAATTACCCAAGGTTCTGGACTCGAACTTTGTTATGGATGCTAACTGTCTCCAATAGAGAATATGGGGAAAAAACAACAAATAAGTATTAGGTCTTTCGGTCAGAAAAATGTCAGGAAATAGGAAAGAAAGTGTTGATGATTTGCTTTTGTTTTATAGCCAAATTGGTATATAAATTGGAGAAGAGAAATGATTGACTTAGGGATATAAGAATATAGTAAACTGTTGACAAAATCATAAGTGACTAAGAACACTGCAGAAAGCCCACACACTATTTTTGTTACCCAACACAATAGCAGATTTAGTTAGAATTGACCCTACATAATTTTCTAGCTTTTAGGATTTATCATCTTGTCCATTTCCAGCTGAGGAACACAAGTTGTAAAATAGAAAAAAAGAATGTAGGCATAATCTCAGTGGGACAAGAATGAGAATACAGAAGAAAAATACAAAAGTGCTAAGAGTGTTTTGCTTTCCCAGGTGTTCCACCACTTTCTTGTATGATAGCAGATTGCCATGTCCCACGCCTATCACTCCTAGTTTAAAGCTGTCCTGAACAGTCTAGCCAGCCTATTGACAGAAGTTTTTTTCCCATTTGGTCAGTTCAATCCTACCTCTTATTAACTCTGCTTTCTAGATCATCAGTGAGGGTTCCTTGGTCATAAAACCAGAACTTTTTTATCATTACAAAGCGTGCAGCTAGTTGTTGACCTGCAGAAAATACCCACTCATTCTGTCTGCTCTTCAAGCCCTTCCCCCTCACCTGTGGCACTGAGGAGAAAACCACCTGGGTCCCCATGCCCTCAGCCCCAGGGCCTCGTGTTCACACTTGCTGTTCAGCAGGCCTCCCTTGGCAGTAAAGCTGATGTTTATGTGGAAGAGCATCAGGGACAGAACCTTATCAGGCTGTTCACAGCATTCCAGATCTGAGCAGTAATCTTTCAAGGAAATAGGTCAGCAGATGGCAGCCCCCATTCCCTGGAGTAGGGAGTCTCTCACTGCTGTCACTCATTCTCTTTCCTCTTGGTGCTGCTATACAGTTCATGTCCAGCCTGCTCGGGTGCATCCTTGAACACAGCTTCCAGCCCCTCATGTGCTACCAGGACTCTGAAACTCTTCATAGCTTCATGTATACAGTTGTTTAGATTCTCCTACCAGAAATAATTTGGGTGGACTTTTTCCTTGTGACAGAAGTTAAAAGCTCCCAGATTTTCCATTATGGGAGTCTCCATTTCCCAGCTCAGAGAACACAAACTCTGCCTGTGCCTTCTTCAGTACAGCCGAGCATTTAGGCTATTGTAGCTCAGTATTGTAAGGAAGATCCAGACAACCTCCTTCACAATATCTTCAATGTTGTAAGGTCCACTGCGCTCCTCTAGCAGCTACTTGGCAATGGCAATTTTCCCCCAACACACATTTGGAAGCAAGGACACCCCTCCTCCAATCTCAGCAAGAGGCCTTAGGCATTATTCTGTGAAAATCACAGCTTTTGTTGACTGGCAGTAGCACCAGCCTCTCTGCAGAACCTGCTGAAAGGTCACTGCCACTCCTTTGTTTAGGTGGAACAAAAGCTCAAAGAACCATTTCATCAGGAACAAGTGACAGAACTTCTTAGATGTTTCTGTAGTTTGCTGGGAGCCTCCTGTAACTATCCTTACCTATTTGCAGCACTGGGCACAGTGATGTTCTTTGACAATCCTCATTCCCAGAATATTTAGGTGCCTAAACAGTGCTGATAAATTGCCATGCACATTTCTGTACCTGTTGCTTCCCTGTTGATGTTTTTAAAATTTCAAAACTGTTTGATTCTTAATAATGTGAGCATGAATCATAAAATTTATCTTAAATTAACAGCCTAAACATAAACCCTCAGATCTGTACAGATTTTGTATATATGTACTAATCTTGCCTAATAAGTATAAAACCCAAATTTTCTGAACTCTTCATAATCAATTCTGAGGAAAAAAGGGTATATTTTTTACTTATTTACAGGGGCCTATGCAATATATTCCTAAAGACACCTGTTATTTTGCATTTTGTATCAAGGGACAATAATTTCAAAAATAGATTTCTGTATTCAAGATATCAAAAGCCCAATGAAATCCACTTCAATTTTAATGCCTGTAATACTTTGAATTTACCATTAGTTCAAGTAAATTGTTTTCAATTAATTTGAATGATGGACATTGAAATCAGCTGTAAATGCATATGAAGCTCTATGGTCTTGATTTTGGTTTGGGTTTTCTTCAATGATTTAGGGTTTGAGTGGAGACTTGGACATCAGAAAAGGAATCTGGTATTTTCTGATATATCCAAGACATGCATGTGAGTCTAAAAGGTAAGATTTTATTGTTGGAGAAATGTTAATAAAGTGGAAGCTGAGGGCCAGAAGAGATATAATTGCCCATCTGTTCAGATATTAAACAAACAATTAAAAACCTTTTTGTCTCCTGAAAAGCTCACTAAATCTCACTGCATTGACCAGGTTGTAATCATTATCTGTTGGTTTTAATGTGAGTCTAACTAGTCTAAAACCTAATTTTTATTTCAAATCTATCTTATGAAGAACCTGGTTTCAGTGTCTGAGTTTGAATCTGATTCCATCTCAGGGTTATCAAAGAATTCAAGTGATTAAATTAATGACTTAATTGCATCAAGAAAAAATGCTGTAATGTGATGATATGCATCTTGTAGAAAAGAACAAAAAATTCTTAATAGTGAAGTGTCTGTAGGCCACATCCCTCTGAACTTGTTAGTCAGTGATAAGAATGCTAGATCTCAAAGCATATACTTTTAGAGAAAAACTGACTTGTTCTTAAGTCATCTTACTCTGTATGGATAAAGGAATGGAAAGGCAGCCCAGAATTCAGCTGCTGTCTAAAACCAGTGAAAAGCACAACTGCTTGGGAGTGTTATCTTTCACTGATAAATGACAATTCTACTAAAAGCCTTCTACGTGGTCTTCTCAATAAAATCCCTTTCATTAAATATAATCTGTTAGAAATATTCTCTGCTAGCTTTTACAATACTCTGCAAAGTTCACTGTCATACTGTCAAGGAAAATTGTTGCTTCATACTGTGTAGTTGACAAATAGTCCTGGAGAAAGAAAGAATGTTTGCTGTACTCTTTGGTCTTGTCTTCAGCAATCTGACATTTTAAAACTTCTTTAAAGAATATGCTGAAGAAGCATTTAAGTTCTTAAAACAGCAAAGTTGAAAAAATTTGAAACATGGCATATTTTTTATGAGCATTCAGCAAAAAAAATACAGCTTCAGGTAATCAGTATGCTGTGAATATTACCATTTCCCTCAAATAAACTCTGGAAAATAATCAGTGCATTAGAACTTTTAAAGTTTCTCATTCCTCATTTCCTTCACTAGAGTTTGAGCCATGAGAGTTATTGTAAAGCAAAGTGAAACTTTTTTTTTCACTTATTAACCTTTATTTTTCTTCTCCAGAATTTAATAACTCCTTTTTTTTTTGCCAGTAGAGAGTTCTTAAATTAATTTGGAATTAAATAAGTTGTTCCTCAAGCTGAGAAAGAAAAAAATATTTGTTGGTTTGGGTTTTTTACTATTAATAAGGTTATAATTGTTCTTCTGATTTTTCATTGGGAGAAGTATAACTTACTAGTTCAGATACATAGAGAATCTATTTCTGTTCCTACTTGATGGATCTTCCTGAGCTAATAGGATATATTCTAAAATCCTTTTCTGACAAATAATATTCTCTTTTTTGTTGTTATTATTGTCAAAGCAAATTTTTCTTCAGAAATAAACTTGCCACCTTTGCTGACAAATTAGTAAGTCCTCTGACATATGACTGTAGCAAAATGAGGTTGAAATATCATACCAGTTTTGCAGGAAAAAAAAATATTAAGAAATCTATCAGACAGAAATAAAAAAAATTTGGCAGATAACTTTTGCAGGAAAATATAAAAAGTAATTTCCACACAACATTAATTATTTCCTAAAACAAAAAAAAAAAAAAGAAAAGGAAAATAACTATCTTCAAATAAAAACCAGGCTATTTTTAAACTTTAATTTACATTTAATTCACATAATCTGAAGTATTATAACATTGATTGTCTCAGAGTGTGAGCCCCTACAACTAGGAATTATATAAAGATTGAAATATCTTCGATGTATATTTTGCTCCTTGTTTCATGTAATCAGTTAAAGACTAGAGGTGCCAATTAGTTAGCCAAAAGTCAGCTTCCTCTTTCTGAAAATGACCACAGCAGATCTGATGGAATTTTGTAAAATTATACCTAAGACAGTAATTCCATTTCTATATATGGAATAATTTTCTTTCAATCATAACATGTTGCAAGTATGCCATATCTTGCATCTCTGTCATTTTGTATAAAAAATAAAAATGGTCAAGATCAAAAGATTTCTGGAAGTACCTGTTATCTGATGAACATATTTTTTCTGGGAAAAACTGCAGATGGTTGAAGCCCTTCTTGTATTCACAACCCACATAAAAGAAAATTACTCAGAAACAGGAATTAATGCTCTATTCATCAGATGGTAAATGAGATAGTTCTGGTTCAGTGTCTGTAAATCTAGGTTTAACTGATCAATTTGTTTTTTCAGGTTAGTATAAAATAAGATTTATCCAACAATTAATGAGATTTTTCAGGATTTAAAAAGCAGTAGAATCTATAGTTTACACACATTTTGAAGAATTAACTAATTTCTCTCAAACAATATTCTGAGAAAATGAAATGTAAAATGAAGAGCAGAAAAAAAAAATCTTGTGACTACCTTATAGAAAAAAAATCAATATTCTAGTACTCTTTATTCTGAAAGTGATATTGGTCTGGGGAAGGATATATGCTGAACTTCTATAAAAACTTGAGTACAGGGTTCTACCTTGAAGAAAGTACAAAGTCATAGACAAGAACTAGGGGCCATCAAAAGGCTTGTAGGCTCAAACCAGGAAAGAATGAAATGTCTCTTTGTGAAAAGGGTAGCAAATCCTGACAGCAGGAGGGGCCAGCCTTGAGAGATGCAGGCTCTGCAGATCTCAAGAGCTCTGACCTCTGTGGTCAGACAATACCTGTGTCTCACTGCAAGGAGGGCCCTGGAGGAATCACAATGCACAGCCCCAAGAGAGCTGCCAGCTCAGAGGGTGCACTTGCAGGGACTCTGAAGGGGCTGCTGCTTGGGCAGGGCTGTCAAAGAGTGTCTGTGCTGCATGTATGCAGGGAGTGAGGGTGGCTGGAAATCATCTCCCACTTTGCTGAAGACCTTTGCTCATACAAACCTTTAGAAAAGTTAAGATGTGAACTGTCATGTCTTGTGTCATTCATTATGCTCTCCACAGTAAAAGTTCAGAGGGCAAAACAACAGTGATCAGAAGAGTAAACTTTTGAAGATTATTAAAATGGAAAAAAGTCGTACCAAGGTTAGGAAATTTTCAGAGCCCAAAACTGCTGGAAATATGAAAAGAATCATAAATGCCTCTTCTGTTAATAGTCTTCTGTAAGCATCTGCTCACAACAATTGTGAGGTTCAGGATATTGAGTTACATAGCTGCTTGGTCTGGAGCCAAATATAGCCTTTCCTATATTTCTCAAATTTAAAAAAATGTACCTGATTTTCGCAACACTGATTTTTGAACTACTAAGTACACTTTACTTGTTAATAAATCTTCCCTTAAATTATCTGTAAAATCTTTCAATATTTCTGCCACAGAAAATGAAGATTTGGAAACCATGGCCATGCAGAAAGTGAAATAGAATGTTCTGAACACAGTACTCATTTTATATAAACCAGTGAATTTTGTAGAATATTACTGGATGATTGTGAATTATTATATTTTATTCATGTACAGCAGATTTTGTGCCACATTCTTTGAATACCAGTGTTGATATGAGAAGGCAGATGAGTAGATTTCAGCCCAAAGTTTAACCAGCTGAATCTCTCATGAGAAATTTCTGGACTTGACATGAAAAAAGCCTGCTACATGGTACATAGCACAGGAAGAAGCTGAAAACAGTTACAGATGTCTCCATGAAGGATGGGTGGATCTCAGAGACAGCTAAAGGGGATTTGTGCAAAATGACCAAATGTTACAGACAGAAGAAATGAGGCATTGATCACCTTTGAAAGACCATCAGTGGCTCAGTAAACACCCAAGTGATACCATTCAAGGAACATAACTGATCCAGGTAAAGGTCTTAGACTAAGTAAATTCTGGATTATTTTACTGTGTGGAGACAAAGGCAAAAAAAAGAAGGAAGTGTCAAGGTTTATATAGGAAGAGCCAGCATGGTGTGAAAGGGAATAAAAAGGCTGATTTTATATAAGCAAGCCACTGGTCTGTCTGGGCTGAGCCCTGTGCCTGATCACTGTTCCCTGTCCTGGATTATGTGTGGGTGTACTCTGATCTGCAAGCAGAAGCAGACAGACATAATTTCTACCAGATTCAGCTCTGCCCAGTGCTATGAGCAGCCATAAAAGTGATCTGGTTTGAAGGGGAAAAATACTGAACAGAATAAAACGTCTGCTGAAAATTCTGATAGAGAAATTGCCTGCCAGCCAGGGAGCTGTAAGCCTGGGAACAGGAGCTGGGAACCAGAAACATCCCTGAAAAATGCAGCTGGCACCTTTGAAGTACAGTTGGGTACCTTGAAACCACATACATTCTGAGACACCATTACACATAAATGGAATAGCAACTTATCATCTGAGAAACTGGAAACAAAAATCACTAAAAGAAAAGAAAACTTCATCCATCCCTGGACTTTTACAAGGGAGAAGTAGACATGAAGAACATCTATTGGCTTTTCAAAGTGCTGATGCCCTAAGCCCTCTTATTTCTCTATGATATAAAAGGGACCTACCTAATTTTTATTGAAAATGTGAGCCTCTCTCTGAAAACTTCCCATGCTGCACACACTTTTTCTAGACAGCATGAATTTTCCACACAGCTTTCTGCAAGGTCTTGGACTCTCACTGGAGACACCTGTCTGACTCTAGACCCTGTCATGGAGATCATCTTTGAAATAAGAATCTGTCTGCAATTTTTCTGGTTCCTGCTCTGGGCCCCCTTCTGGGGTAGATACATCTTGGCTTTGCTCATCTGCAATTATCAAAGGAAAGGAAAGGATGTAAAGATGTTAATTTTATCTGCATATAAAACATCCACACTTCCCTGAACTCATTATTGTGTGCTAGTTCAAGTGTCATTAGCACTTTGCTTAGCTGTATCCTCAAATATTTAAGAGCATTTCTGTTGCTTGCACCAACTTGTCAATGTCCTGTGCTTAACTTCATAGATAGGAAAAGCACCTTAGCTGAGGAGGGAGGTGCATGAACACTCCTGCTCCTTATAGCAATCAATACACTTGTGCATGTGCTCATGCAAAATTGTATTTTGTATGCAGTATTAGGCCAATAATTAATTATACATTGTATGCAATAATGAGGCAATAGATTTCTCCATTGTTGCATTGATTTTCACAGCAAAAAAAATCAGCAACTCTGCTAATATATAAGGCTCACACAAAGTCATTGCTCTGGTGAGATTCTCTGCTCCTGAGGGCTCTAGCCAGCCAGTGAAGCACCAGACAGTGCAGACCTGCTGAGCAGCCAGACACTGGCAGGTCTGCAACAGGCACAAAGAAAACATTTCCTAACAGCTTCTCAACATATCTCCATTCCCAGGATGGACAGTACACAGTTATAAAACTGCTGCATGTCTCATACACTTCAAAACAATACATTTGCCATCGCTAAGAGGAAAAGTGTCATCCCAGCAGATCAGATTTGTTGAAAATCAAAAAGGTGCTCATTATTGTAGGCAAAAAAACCCACCAAAACCTTTCTTGAACTCTTTGTCCATATTTTTGATAATATCATAAGCAGCCTGAGCAAGCAACAACTTCAATAATTCCAAGAATAAGATTAGAGGAAAAAAAGCCAAACAAAAACCCCCAAACATCTAAAAAAAAACCCCAAAAACAGCCCCTCCCCACTTTCCCACACACACACTTGTAAATTTTATTGAAGGCAAGAGAAAAGAAAAAAACTGTGCAACAATTTTTTAACTGGTTTCAAATTCTTTTTACATCCTTCTACTTGCCAAGTCAGTTGAAAAAGTGTATTGACAGCAAGAAAAATCCCAACAAACAGCACCTTATAGAGATCACATAGATAAAGTTTTTTTTTTTTTTTTATAAAGGTACAGTGCCCTGAAATATATTGGCAAGCTTGATATGGAATTAAATTTTTTTCATCGTAATTATTAGCAGTGCAATACTAAAATTCTCTAAGTAATGTAAAAGCTCAGTTAATAATACCCTTAAAATTGCTTTCTCTTTGGTGTTGCATTTAACTGCATAATGCTGTGTGTGGCTTTTATCAAGCAAAGACGCCCTGAGGTGCCAGTGCCTGGTGATCCCTGCTGGAAGGAGTGCCGTGCCAGTGGTGCGTGTTCTCCCCCAGGGCACAAGGGCAGGTGCTTCACTGCAGAGAGAGCCTGGCTGGCTTTAGGAGGAGCTGAACCTTCTGCTCCAGAATAGCAAAAAAACCTCTGCTTTAAAAGAGCAAACTGAATAGAGACATAGCATCTTCAGATGAGATTGGTGCTCAGCAAAAGAAGCAACTAAAACAAAGAAATGTGTGGGTTAACAGGAATTTATGATGAAGAAGGGCCAGGTATGAGCAGGAAGCAATGTGATAAACTTCTGTTTAGTAATACCTAAAAAGCATTTGAATCACCCTGGACCATTTTTTGATTGAATTCGGAGAACATTTGTACAAAAATAGCGGAAAATATTCTTTATTCCTACTGTAAAAACATACTCTTGTTCAAATCCCATAGCTGTATGAATTGTGAATGTATAATGAAGTTATATAATTATTATTGTCTTGACAATCTATTATTGCATAGACTAGACACTCATTTTACTTTTATGTGGTTTCAATATGACTTTTTAAAATATAGAGTTATAAAATAGTCATTAGGTTTTCCAAGAGGAATAATGGTTAATTTTTTCCTGAATATATGTTCAATATGTCTGAAATTTTAATACTTTAGAGGAAAGCAAGTAATCAGATTTTTCATTTTTTCTTTGGCACATATTATATATTTCAGTTAAGTGAAAAGGAAGAACTATAGAATAAGAGGGGATAAAACCAGGATCTGGCAAATATTTGCTTTCCAAAATGACAAAGGTCACTGAATTATTAAACTGCTTTTTCTCACTTTAAAACACATCAACAAAACCTGAATAAGAAAAGCTATGTCAGGTTGCCTACACGGCACCTTGAATTGCAAAAATCTCTGTACATAAAACTCGGAGAGCCAAAGCCTAAGACTTGGATTCTAGCACAACTTAAATGCTGGCCCACAACTAGAATCCAAAATTTCAATGTGTCTGCGTAAATAGTGCAAATTTATAAAATAGATTCAGTTCCTAAGCTGGACAAGTTTGATTTACATGTATTTGGTTAAACCATAGCTCCTGAAGCAGAAGAGCATGACACTATTAGAAGGTATGTTCATTTTTGGAAGGCTGTGAATAACAACCTAAGTAAAATGGAAAGGAAATTAATTTCTCATTAATTAAGCTTCAATGCAGACAAAAATAATAATATAGAGACAACCTTTTATATTACTAGAATAATGTTATGCCAAATTAATAACAAAACAACAATGTAAATGTGTAAAAGTACTCAAACTAATAATGACAGTCTGGCACTTCATTTCATAGGCACTTAATAAAACAAGTATTGTTAGTACTGTCAGAATCAAAAAATCTAAACACAGGAAAGTCATATTAAAAAGGAAATAAAACCTGTTGTGATGACACCAAATGTAAGAAATAGCACACTATGCCTTACCTATCTAATTATTTTTATTTTCTTCTTTTTTTCTTTCAAAACCTATTCCTATATTTAAAACAAAGTAAAAGCAAAGGACTTTAATTTTGCCATGAAACTTTTTTTTTTATAAAAGAGTAGATTGCTGTTTATTTTTATATCTTGTAACTTCCAATGTATTTCCTGATTGTCACTATGAGTCCTTCCTTTTTCACCCATTTTTGTTCTTTTGTCTTGGAAATTTAGCTGTATTTTCCCCTGAGGTTGCATAAATTTTAAATGTTTAAGCCAACATTTAAAATGTTAAGATCATGTAGTCTCACACTTTTTTTCTGTTATTGACATATTTCTCTATCCCATTAGGAAGAGATACTACAGATATTTTATCTCATTTATGTTTTTAGAGCTCATGTAGTTTATTCTTATATGCAACAGAAAAAGTAATAAACACCCGATGGAATTATATTTTCAAAACATTTGTTTTGCTATGACAATAAATATTATATGTTTATTATTTCGGTGCATTTTGCATTTTTTAAAGCAAATTGTATGAAATGGGAAAACATTTTGTTAATAAAACTTGCAAACATGTAGTTCTTCATTATAAGTAGCATATTTATTTCCTAAAATGTATGATGGGATATATTTTCTTCATTATGCTATGGTAGAAGACAAGCAAACAAATTTTCCTCCTGAAATACTGACTCTTAATCAAAGTCCTACAAGTTTTAGTTGACCTGTAATAGTGACCCCAACATATAAAACTAAGAGCAAGGTTTGTTTTTCATTTGCTTGGAATCAATAGTGGCCTATTCATGAAACTGCAATCATTAAATGTGAAATGGACATAGGCAGAACAAGATTAATGTCTATGAAATTTTACCTAATTGTCCCGAAAGACAGTGGGCGCACAAACATAATACTGAACATTTTTAAAATGCTGTAAATCTGAAAATTTCCAGAATTTCTAATAATTCTCTAAGTGATGCTTTTGAGTTTATCTTAACCTATGTCTACTCTGTTCCTAAGTAGTCCAAGTTGCACCCACACTGTTTAATGTTTGTATTGAAACCATTCCCAGGTAAAGACAGAGTTTGCTTACTGTGTTTAGGGGTAATATAAGCCAGCTCCAGGCTCTCTTTAAAGTCCAAGGCACTTCTAGAGCATAACTGCATAATTCACATTTCTTAACAGAAATGTTTAAGAGAGACAGTCTGAATATCCCTCTGGTGAGGTGTATCTCTCTTCATTAATTATGACTCTGATTAGATATCGAACTAGTAAAGGCCAAAATTAGATGGAATTAATTTCATGCTGTTCACAGCCTGGCTTTCTATAATGATCAATGAGAAAACAAATTAAAAAAGATTAGAAGGTGTGGAGAGAAGTGCAGGATGCACTTCTGAGGATGCAGAAGAAGTGTGAAAGGTAATCCAAATTTGGAAGCTTGGGGAGTAAAATGAATAAAAGGCAATAGAAATGTTGCATATAACTAAGTAGATAGAAACACTTGTCGCACTAACACTCAAGGTAAATTTTAAAAATTGATATTAATCTCTCATAGACTTTTAATCTATTATTATTTATTTTAAAATTATTTCTTTGTAAAATTGGGGTGATAAATTGTTCTATTTATAAAGTTTGAAAATAAATTCTGGAGCATATGCATACTGTCACAGTGAAACCACATCTACAAGCAGGAAGAACTTATCTTTCTGAAGCAGGATGTGAGTAACATGCACTATAAAAGCAGGGAGTCATGCAAGCAACACTGACAAAAAGCTTTAAAAGAGATTATTTGATTGAGTAATAAATATAATATTATGCTATTTGTGTCAAGAACACAGACATGAAATTTTCATGGAGCATCTAATTTCCGTAATTTTTAACTCATATTCTTGTCCTTCAACTTGTATGAAATTTTAACAAATAAATCCTGTGTAAATGTGAAGAGTAGTTTACTCATGGTTTTGTCTGCACTTTGTTTCTTTCTATTTCATGACCCAATTTTAATTAAATCATCTTTTATTTTAATTACTTCTGGAATTCCTGAAACTGTGTTGAAGCTCTGTCAGAAAAGAAACAGAGTAAATAAAAATGGCACTACTCCCAAAAAAAATGGAGTAGCTGAGTTCTAAAAAGCAGATTCATCTGTACAGTTAATTATCCACAAGAAGAGAGGCATTTAATTTCTAATACTCTACAGGCATGGAAAATTATAAAATGGGAAAAAGAATCCATAAAAAAGTATGAATTAGTGGCATATAACAAGAAGAATACCTATGGTATATAGAGGATTTGAATCATATCATATAAACAAAGACAGCTGTATTGTATATGTCCTCTAAATATTGGACAAATCCATACAGATTTTTTAATATCATCCAATCAGTAGCAACAAAGAAATTTTGAATGCTCTGAGAAATACAAGGTAATGTCTTTACCTGTTCTACATACGGTACATCAAATTTTCCAGATTCTGTCATGTAAAAAGTACTAAACACTAAGATAAAAAACTAAAAAGTCAAGTTTGAACTTTTTTTTTTTTGTTACTGTGATAAGTGAGATTGAAAAGAGTAGTGTTAGGCTAGGAGTTTTGTCATTCAATGAACCTGATGAAGAGAGAGTGAAAATGAAATGCTTTATGGAATCTGATTAATGTCCTAAACTAAGGTTTAAAAAATAGGTACTACTTTTGACTCCGTGAGAAAAGCTGTGATCTTAGACTGAAAAAAGCAGCTCTACAGAAGCCTGAGTATTTGTGTTTGGGTTTTACTTTTGTGCATTTTTTGTTTGGTTGGTTTGTTTGTTGCTGTTTTGTTGTTTTTTTGTTTTATTTTATTTTGTTTTTTATTGTCCAAATGGCCTGTGAACCATGTGGGACAGAGAGATTGAAGCAGTTGCACATATGAAATCAAAATAACAACTTCCCCAGAAAGTATTTGTCAGTCATTTGGGATTAGAACTACAATTTCTAATTATCTTATTTGCCTCACACTTTGTTACACAACATTTTCTTTTTCCTTTTTACCTTAAGTTGAAATGGAGCCAATCCATAACTAGATCATAGTGGAAAAAATAAACGCCAAACCTACCAGGAATTAAAATCTTATTTTCTTTGGTTTAACTTCTGTGCATTCATACTTTCATCCATGAGTGTATGTAGAAAACATTCAAAGAATATCTCAAGTTGGAAGGTACCTATAAACATCATTGAGCCCAGCTCCATGCTCCTCAGAGGACTAAATCTAAATCATATTCTTCTTGCCATTAAGCCAGTTCCCCAGAACATTTTCTGCTAGGCTGCTCTCCATCTTCCCATCCCCCATTCTGTGTGTGTAACCAAGATTATCCAATTCCAGGCGACAAATTTGGCACTTGATTTAAATTTCATATGGCTGGTGATTGTCCAGCTCTCTGGACATCCGCATCTCTCTGTAAGACTTCTCTACCTTTGAAGGAGTCTAGTTAAGGATCATGGGCAAACAATGTACATTCAATTTCTGCATCTAGAACATTTGTAAAAATATTAAAGAACATGCATATGTATATACTTGTTGATGTGCATGCACACTTTTATTTTTTTTGTGTGTGTGTGTAGACATTAACAGAAAACAGTTATGTGCCTTGTGGACATAAAATGCAGTAATAAACGCAGGACTTAGGTTTCTGAATCAGCCTAAACATTTTCCTTTGAAAAGCAGCGTTGATTGTCATATTGATTAACTGAGCTCCAAAGGGGCGCACTTCATGTAGATAGGGCTGAACAACTAAAGGATATAAATTATTCTGAAGGTGAAAAAACTTGGGCATTTATCTCACTCAACTGTAAGCATTGCTCATTGCTGCGAGATGGTCCAGACTATCTTTACAGCAAAAGGACAGAATCTTTTACATCCTACCAAGGACACTGAAACCACAAGCAAAATCAGAGCAGTTCTGAGTCTATATTACAGTTCTTATATTCTGAGTCTATATTAAATTTTATTCTTATTTATAAATCATACTTCTTTTACCGGAATAGCACACTAGTAGAGTTGTTCATTAATGCAAAATTTAACTGGTCTAATAAAAGATGAACTCAGGTATCTGTTTCACTGAAATGTATATTTTAAAGGCAATACTTTACAAGGGGTTTTTTATTAATTAAAAAATCTGATTTTCTGAAAATGAAGTTATTAATTTCTTAGTTTTAAAAACTAATATTTAAACACAAATTTATGTGGTTGATAAAGGAAACAGATTTATTGAAGCTCTAAAACAAATGGCATCAATGTGGCTTTAGTTTTCTGAGATGTCAGAATATTTGTCATTTACAGAACCCCTCAGATTTTATTTTCTCTTTTTCTTTTTTCTGTCCCATTAGCAAATACACAGATTCCGAATTGCTCAAAGTCCAAAGTCAAACCAAATACCGAAAGAAACCCCCAGACATCTTCTTAGCCTTCCCTTCAGACAGCTTCTTAGCCTTCTGCACACTTTAATTTAAAAGCCAATGAGTTACTCTAAGGTATAACCATAAGTCAGCCCGAAGGAAATCTTATAGCTGTGTAGATGATGGAATGAAACTGTAACGCACAGATGGCTTCACTGTTACAAAAGTAATCAGCCCCTCAAGTCAACTATGGAAAAACCGCACATTTTCCAGACATATATTAATATGGTCAAGTTTTTCTATGTGCATTAAAAATGTGCAGTGAATTTAAATGAGCCCAGTGAAATATGTGCCACAAACATTAATACATACGCTTCTAGGGTCAGAAAGCTGATTTTTCTTGAAAAGAACTGATGAAATCCCACATATGATGATAGCCTATTTCTTGTTCAAAGAAGAGAATAAAGATAGAATATTTGAAAAACTGAACTGCTTGGTCATATTTCATAATATCTGATAACTGGAAAGAAAGAATAAGATATGTCATCAAGTATATTATTAAGGCAGTAATTAGTTTGCATCTTGATGAACACCTTCTTTTTATTGTAAAAGTTAGTCTCAATATTCACAAGTCTACTTCTCTTGGTAATGGGGAATGAGAAAGAAATACTAGTGAAATGCAGTTACTTAGTATAACCTTGAATATGTAGATTGATTTTAAGCAATAATTTTCTTACTCCAACAAACAGGAAGTGCTACTAAAAAAAATTTAATCAGATTTTATGACTTAAGACAAACATTTCTCTTCAAAAATAAAAAGTTTTTCGGCCTGAATAATTATTTACTCTTGTTTGTCTTATCTTAAAAGTTACTGAAGCTATATGACATTTTTTACTTGAAGAAAAACACATATGGAATGAGCACTGGATTGAATCTATGGATTGAATGAATATTTTAATGTCAGGTATGTTAGTCTTCCACAGTCATGGAATCATAGAATCACAGAACAGTTTAGATTGGAGTGGACCCTTAAATATCCTCTAGTCCAACTTTCTTTCTATGCAAAGTGATGCCATCCACTAGATCAAGTTGTTCAAAGCCCTATGCAGCTCAACTTGAACACTTCTGAGGACAGGGCATCCCTGGTATCCCTAGGCTGCCTCTTCCAGTCTCGCCATGCTCACAGTAATTTCTTCCTTATGTTCAATTTAAACCTACTTTTTTGAGTTTAAAACCTTTCCCACTTGTCCTGTCACTACAGTTCCTGGTAAAAAGTCTCCCTTCGTCTTTCTTACATGCCCTCCTTAAAGGCTGCAATAAGATCTCCAAGGAGATATCGAACAGTGCAAACCCTTGAGAGACACCACTCATTACTGGTTTCTAATGGGACATTTACTGTAACTATTTGGGAAGGGCCATTCAATAGTGCATCCATCAAAACTATGTATCTCCAATTTAGGGAGAAGAATGTTGGTAATACTGGTAACAGAAAACTAATTTTATATCTTGGAAACCCCATGAAGGACTAAACTTATTATGGGTTTATATGAAGGACTAAACTTCTTATTATGGGTTAATATGCTTTAGAAAAGTTCAGTAAAATTAGAACACAGTTTATGCTTTATTACCCCAATCATATTTATTTGGGTCATGCCTTAGAACATGCTAACAGTGCAAAATTTCTTCTCTGATGTACTTTTCAAACAAAAATTAACAGAAAAACCTTTTCCCTGAATGCGGTGTAAGCAGCTAATTGTAAAGACAAAAGACTGGCAATGGAACAATACAATGAGGTGTAATAGAGAAGAGTGGACATTGCAAAAGAAGAATAGGATGTTTCTATAATGTGAGAGGGGTTTCACTCGCAACATCTGAGTGAGAAGGGGTTTTATTACAGTTTATAAATAATATATAGATGCAAATCCATTTTGATATTTGTAACTGCTTGCCATTGCGGCAAATTTGGGGATTCAAAATTTTTTATTTGTTCTACTATGTTTCTCTTTTAAAAGTTATCTTAAAAATCATGGTGAATAAATAGGTCTTTTCCCCTCTAGTCATTTTTAAATATTCCTAGGTAAAGCTCCTTGGAACATCTGAATATATCCAATTATTTGTGTCTCAGTCAGGTGCACATAATAAGCAAAGGGGTAGCCAGACTTCCACTTGTAAAAACTAAGACATTTATGGCTAGGACTAGTTTGACTTAAAGGGTTACTAGCAAATATTTAATTTAGAACTCAAAGTTCTTGTGGCTTTAGAACCTTAAAAATGTAACAATATGTAACAGAAATCCCAGACAGGATTCTTCCACTGAGAAATACATTATCTGTTTACTCATGATTCTGCCCAGTGGTACATTTGTATGCATTATATCTGATAATTAAGCCTTTAATTAACATTGGTAATACTAATTGTAATTAAATAAATATGGTATCAGTCTTTAAATACTGTTTTTTACTAACTTTGTTACTATCTAATTTACTTGATCGAATTATCTTGCTAAACACTAATATAATGCTTTAGTACACTTTCCATTACAGTCTATTAATAGAAGTTCAATTACTTTTATATTGCTTGTGTAATTTAGAAGAACTAAATAGCAACAACATTTACATTTTATCTTTTTACAGCCTATTAACATTCTTAAAATATTTAAATGCAAAATACTAATGAATTGTCTTGTTTGTGGTGTAATCTGTTTGTGAAATACTCATTAATAGACTTTAATTGAAAAAAAGAAGAATTTTAGAAAGAAACCAACAAAAAAATTACAACGACAAAACATATAATAGCAAAAAGCAATAACCACCAACAAAAAATATAAAAAAGGATATCTTACTGTTCAGTTAAATTCTGCATGTTATTTGATGTTTTTAATCTCTATCAAAACATTTTTAAGCAGAAAAACAAGCAATGAAATATATAATACATAATCAAATAAAATAATGGCTTGCACCAGAATTATCATGCCTACAATACTCTCTTATGCTAGATTAAATCTCATGTCCAGAAACTTTGCTGTGAAAAGTATTTTTCACTTCCTCCATTCACTAAGAGAGAAATGAACTGCAAGAGAAGTCCCTTTTGGCACAAGTGCTCATAAATACAGCTTCTCTAGTGATTCAGAGTTGAATGAGGTCCACCAAAACAGGAGACCTATTACAGTCCAACCACTAAAACACTGAAAGCTATTCATGAGGGACAAAACAAGCAGCGTCTAGTACACAGCACGTAATAGCAAAGAGTGAATATTTTTTGCAGAGCCATTCAGACCTGAGCTTGTCCAGAGCATGTATTCCCTCTGCAGTTGGCTTTAGTAGTTTTAATTTTCCAGATACCAGTAAGCAGCCTCAAGCAAATGTAGACAAAGATAAAATAACTTCTGGCTTTTCTTTTCTTGCCATGAAATATTTCTCAACTGATTTGTGAATGGAAATTCCATTACTATCCAAGCAAAGTGTGCCTCATGCTTACAAACAAAATTACTCTGTATTGTTTTTCATCACTAAGTTCTCAATCACAGACATAAAGCTTGTAGTAATAAGATATCGATAGCTATAAGGCATTACTCTGAGTGCAGTAACACTTACTTAGAAAAGAACATTATATTCACCTCTAATCCCGTGACAGTGCAGATTTACATCAATTCCTGCATTACCCCCTGCCACGCAATTTCTGTTTCTGTAATAGAACAGAGATGTAATTATAGTAGTTCTGTTGTGCAAATCTGATTTTTTAATGAATTATTATTTTCATTGTTTGTTTAAAAGGAAAAAGAACATCTGATGAGGGGGGATGGGTTTTAGTTGTCAGCTAAAAGTTGCCACAAGTACATTTAATACATACTTTTTTCTCTTGTACATTTGTTTTGCTGCTTTAGATTTTTCCCATGTTTGAGAGAAATTATATCAAACATCTTAGGAGAGGAAAAGCTGTCCTCATACACTATGCCATCATAAAGGCTAGCCTGTGGAATGGTTGCCAGCCCCTTAAAATGTGTTGGAGTATTCATTTGCAGTGTCTAGTAGTACTGCTATGAAGAGAAAGGATGGTACAGTAACTAAAAGATACCTCTAACCAAGTACTCAAGGCTTGCTGTGATAGATATAACAAAAGTGCAAATGTACACATTGATGTTTTGGTTTGGTTGGTTTGTGGTTTAGGTTTTTCTTTTTTGTTGTTGTTGTTGTTTTTTGTTTTTTGATTTTTTTTGTTTGTTTGTTTGTTTTCCTCTCTTGATCATTTACCTTAACAAAATTTTTACTAAGATATAGAGAGGATTGTCTGGACACTGATGAGGTATCTTATTGTACAGCAGATTCACCAATCCACTCTTAGGGGAACTTCAAAAGGTAGAGGCAAGCATTAAGGTAGTGAAATTATATGTATTTATATATTTATTTTAAGGTATTTTAACTACCATTCCCAGGTTATTTCCTTTTATTTGTGTCCAATGCAAAGCTGTTTATCCTCATGCTAAAGCTCTTTCACAGAAAAAACTGGCTTAAAAATATTCAAAAATGCACTTTATCACCTGAGCTGGCAATAATCAGATTAGGAATGGAGAGTTTCCATTTATTATCCCTGAAAAAAATTGTATGCACATATAAACACAAACACAGACACTTGCCACGAGTTTTTGCATGAATAACACAATATACTTCTATAAATCACAGCAGGGACGGTGTTCTACATGGAATTTAGGAGTTTTGTTTGTTTCCTATAATAGTCCCAAACAGATTGAATGAAAAATAGAATATAAAATAATTTATTCAGCTAAAACATATGGCAACTGATTGCCAAACATAACTTTGATCTACCTAGTCAAGCATTGTGGAGCTTCTGTCAAGCGTGAAACAAAAACTGAGCTTTGTGTCTTGTGTGTATACTGATTTATAGGGAAGGAAAGAATCAATTCTGTATATACAGAATATTTCCCATATTCACAGCTTTCAGGGGAGCCGTTTGCAAAAAAAAAATCAGAGCTCTGTTGTTTTACTCTTTGTCCACCTGCAAACAATGGAATCGGTGTACTTTATACAAAAATTGCATACATGAAGAAAGCAAAAACATAGGGTGGGCAGCCACTGATATCATGGAAAGGAGGCGACTAGATGTCAGTGTCTTACTCTCTGACCATAGTCTTTAAGAAATGGCATATATGGAGGATGTAAACTTTTATGCCAAATTTGCTTGCTTGGAGGTAGTTGATGTTACACCAGGATCCTTATTTAACAGAGTAATAAAGATACCACTGAAACCGTGATGCACTTGCAGCAGATTGCAATACAGTACCTGAAAGGAGGTTGTAGGGGGGGTGGGGGTCAGTCTCATTTCCCAGATAACAAGTAATGGGACATGAGTTTTATGTTTTAGGTTTTTGGGTTTAGGAAAAGGATCTCCGAAAGTGTTGTCAAGCCCTGGAAGAGGCTGCCCATGGAGTGGTTTGTTTACTCCCCCCAACTCTAGGGGGGAGTAAAAGATGGTAGACGTGGCACTTAGGGACACCATTTAATGGTGGACATGGCAGTGCTGGGTTTACAGCTGGTCTTGATGATCTTAAGGTCCCTTCCAACCCAAATATTTCTATGACTCTATGGCACTGGGTGTCCCAAGGCACCGTGAAAGAGGATGTGGGTTGAAGCCAACTGAAGCCCGTTGCCCTGTCTGAAAATATTTTCTTGACTGTGTAAATTTTTTTCTGTAATTGTGAATTATATGTTGGGTTTAACTACATATTCACACCCCTCTTGGGTGTGTGCTGACTTTGGAAGACATGATTATATCACCAGATGATCCATTCTGCTGTGATATGGTCAATTAATCCATTCAACTGTCAAAAGTTTCTGAAGGGATATTCCAAACAGAAAATAGCCTAATGTTTTTACATTATCCCATATAGATCAGTTTGCACTTAAAAAAAATCTATTATTTAATTGGCTTAACTTTGTCATCCTTTAAGATCTTTTGAAATGGTTACAATTTTAACACTTGTCTCCAAACATAATTTCCACTTTCTTTGTATGGAATATTTACATTTAGAAATATTTTATATTTAGCCTTTTTTTAAAAAATAAATAAGAGAAAAATAAGTAAGAGAATAACGCATATTTTAAACATTTTGAGCAAGATGGAGTTTCTTATTAGAGTGATTTTCACACTTAACTCAATAAGCTTCAGTGTGCAGCAAACATTATTTTTCAAGAAAAAAAAAAGAGGCTTTAAAGAAAAACTATATTAGAGCAATAGATTTTGTGTTAGTAGTTTGTAGGGATAGTAAAACAAAAGAAATTGAAATCATAAATGAATAATTTTTGAAGAACAAATAGCTCAGTCTAATCATTTACATAAAATAAATGAAGCATTATAATTTCTTCTCTAGCATTTGTTTTAATTCCTAGTATAAACATTCTAAGCTGTTATCCTTCCTTGGGAAATTACAGTCATTATCTGGGACTAAAGAAAATCTGATAATAGCGTAATTCATAGTTTTGGGATATCACTGGAATTAGATTCAGCACAGAAATTAGTGCTATTATGGGGCAAAAAAAAAAGAGCTAGTAAATCCAAAAAAAAGTAAAATACAACTGTTGAGTTTAAGCTTTAAGTACTAATATATTTTAAAAAATCTGTAAGAGCAGCAATAAAACATTTTAAGGGGGAAAGACTATTCAGTGGCAGCCACTGAGAACTGTTGACTTTGTGTTACTTTTTTTCTCTATAGGAAGTAATGCATTGTAAGTGGATGTTTATTCTTGAGCATAATCTCTGATTAGAATTTAAAAATAAAATATGTAGTCTACACCAATGAATTATTTTTATTTTTCAAAATACCTTTTACAGAGCTCATTGACAGGAGAAAGAAGAACACCTGAGTTTAATTTTAAAAAGTCTGTTAATATAAGAAATAATATTTTGAGAATTGCAGTAGAATAGTAATCCTGAAGATGTGATTGACAATGCCAATTAAAACATTAGAATCTAAAACCAAAAAAATTTTAATTTTTTTTTTTTAAATTTGGTCTGCCAGTTCCCAAATACTTTAATGCTGCAGTTTCAAATACACTAAAGGTATATGCATCTTTTCCCAAACAGCCTGAAAGACCTCCAACTGTAACTCTCAAAAGGTAAAAACTTTCCTATTGTTACAATTCAATTCTAAAGAGAAAACTTTCATGTTACTTAGCCTAATATCATGAAAGTCAGTTTTTTTCCTGAAGTGTTCTAGCAAAAAATTCTATTTTGTGGAAAATATAAAAGAAAATAAATCCAGAATTTGCTTTTCTTGGCTTTATATAGGTTACTTGTATAACATACTCATAACATAAGGGCTAAAATAACAACACTACTCTGTGGCATGATGGAAATAAGAATAACTTGAAAATTATCCATCTGGAGTTATATTTCATATTAATAAGTACATGATGAAAAAAGAGCTTATGATCATGATAATGATGAGTAAACTAGTTTTTTTTAGATGTGAATTTTTCAACACATCACAAAGAACAAACAATGAATTAAATAAGTGGGAGGTTCTTTTGTGCTGCTGATATAGTAGGTCTCATAGTTGTACAGGTATGGTAGCAAGCAAGAAACTGAGAAAAAAAAGATTCTGTAACAAAGAGTACCTTGCAGACTCAGTTTGCATTTAACCCAGCTCAGTAATGATGTAGGTACTGATGAAGGAAGTTAGAAGACCACTACAAATAGGAAGAAATGTGTAGTGAGGGTCAGCTGGCTGCAGCAGATGTGATAAAGTTCCTCACAATATTAGGTGTACATGTCAAAGTTTTGGGGGCAGGAGGGGTGACCTCCGTGAGAAGAGGCCAGGGGTTTTCTACAGCAAGACACAAATGTTTCAGCAACAGACTGAAACTGGCCAAAGTCAACTCAAACAGACTCTGTGAAAAACATAGTTAAGGGTAAAAATGCTGAGAAGCTATGGTAAAAAAACATCTGAGAAACTCGCACAGACACTGGGGGCAGGGAAGAAGGAGAAGGAAAAGGAGGTGCTCCGGACACCTCAGCTGAGATTCCCTTGCAAACCATGTAGAGACCACAGTGAAGCACGTTGTGTGGAGAGCACCATGACGGAGAAGATATGGGTGCTGCAGCACATAATGAAACAAGTGGATACTCCCTGAAGGCAGCTGCAGCCCATGGAGAACTCCTGCTGGAGGAAGTGTATCCTGAATTATTACAGCAATGGGAACAGCTCATATCAAGGGAGGAAAATAAGAAGTAAGGAATAACAGAGAGCAGCTGTCATGAACTGACCTCAGACCCTCATTTCCCCACCCCTGTGCACTGCTTGAGAAAGGTGGAAGGCAGTGGAGACATTTGAATATGTAGGAGTGAAGTGGAGCCTGGGAAAAACAGGGAAGCAGCATAATCTCAGTAATCAGGGAGGTAAGATCGAATCAAATATCTGAAAAACAAGTTTAATAAACATGTTTATTTTCTGTAGACATAGTACATCTTTCCTGTATTTCTTGAAACATAAGTGATTCATGTTTTAAAAGGGACATGGTAAGAGGGAGTAGCTGTTTGCCATCATTGTAGAGATTTTCTCTCTTTACCAGAAGTGTACCAGAGGAATTCCCTCCATTGACTTGCCCAGCTGCTAAGGCAATAACATTCCATCGGTGTTCAGCAAAATATAGGGCAACATTAATTTATCTAATTTTAGACATTATGTCCAATTGAGGGCATTATATACCACTAAGAGGCAGGACACCTTCAACAAGAGGTGGCAGAAGACACTCTTTTTCCCAGGCTTTGTCACCCTGGAAGAAAGAGCACGTGATTGTTCTCACAAGTTATCCATGAAACGATCCTTTGAAGAAGACACTGTTTTTCTCTGTTTCTACAGCAAAATCAGAACACATTTGAAACTTCCATTGAAAAATGTTGAACCATTCAACTTAAACCTTTTTGCAGGAAAGAAAAAAGTATGCTATTTTTTTCCTACTTCAGAGGTTTTGAAAACCATAACACTAAAAATATTTTGAAGCATGTAAAGCAGAGAAGCACTTTCTTTCTTTTCCTAGAATGAGCTACTTTCAAGTGATCGGGATTTAACCAGGTGTAACTTTGTTTATTGGTGATTACAGTAATACTTTACAAGGGAAATGTTGAAAATATTTAAAGATAGAACAAATAAAAGTAAGAGATTTGCCCTTGCCCATCCCCCTCTCCTCATGCGAATGTTGAAGACCACAATGTCTCCCATTAGGCTCCTTCAGGTTGAACAAACCAAGTAATGCAAAGTTGCACAGTTGAACCAAGTCAGAGCACACCCTAAACACAGGTGACTAAAGCCCAAGGTGGGGCTGGAAATGTAGGAGTACAAAGGAAATGTAGTACATTGTACACTATACAAAGGAAGGAAAATACTCATAGGGAGCTGGAGTCTCTTGGTCCACTTGGGGCGTACAATTAAAGAATTTCAGTCTAGAAGACTTTAAAGAGTCTGATTAGGCTTCAACTCCAGTTTCATCTGTTTTGCACTTAAATAGTCTTTGCAGTTAGTTTTTCTGTCAGTGTCTAACTAAATCTCTTTTTCTGTTTCTTAATTTCTAAGTGCCTGACAAAGAATTTGAATACCAAATCGCTAAAAAAGTAAATGTTTCATCATTCATGGGTTGTCATGTTGCATGAGCAATCAGGCTTTATTCTTGTATTTAATGAATTATAAATTTGCTGCCAGGAAAAAGTAATCACGCATGAAATGAAGGTATTTTCAATTGCACCTGAAATACATATACAGAGGATACATAAGACATCATTTTAATATTTCAGCAGTATGTATCATGTCATTGGTTAGTTCTGCCCAGAGTGCATTGGTGGTCTACACATCTAAGTAAAAAGGTGGAAGTACCCATTTTCATTTTGTCTGGGTTTGATGGGCAGAGGAGAAAATTTCAAGAGATTTTTAAAAGGGAAGCTTTTATGTTATAAAAATGTCAGTGTTGCACACATAATTTTCTTTAAAAGTAAAAGTTTTTCTTCAAAATATCTAAGCTTTTTTTAAGTGGCTTCCTAATTAGAATGATGACTATCAGAGTCTTTTTAAACTATGTTTATATGCTTAATTTAGCTGCTGCCAATAAATGATAAGGCAGAAATTTTGAACTAACTTCAAACAGCCAAGACTTCAGTAGTTTCTTGCATAAGGGTTACCACATGGAATCAGAGCAGACCTTTATCATTCTCAGTATTATATTTTATGAATTGCAGTGCCAGTTTATGTAATTCCTTGTCATAAGGAAGACATTCATTACCTTTATCATGCCAACTTAAGCGGGTTTTATCTGTCATGAAATCACATAGGAAAAAAAGTCAGTACTGCTCCTATTTGCTCTGAGATCCTAAACACCTAAACACTCTGGTTTAGATTTTTTTTGCTTAAGTCCATTCTCTGCAACAAACTCTGGAAAATGGTTTGCTTCTGTCCTTTACGCTGTCACATATTGTTCAGTGTGCTGAAAGGTTAATACAAAAGTTATCTTTTACTGAAACTCATTCAGGAATCAACACCTGCTGTGTTAATTCCTTTGCTCCCCATCACAGTCTTCAAAACTGGTTGGTTTTTGTTTTGGTTTTCTTTCTCCCACAGCACTAAAGGGGAATTTCCAGCATCATGAGAATAACTACTTTTTTGTCTCTAGTACTTGAAAGACAGTAGTATTTGGCATTTATGACATATAAAATTGATTGCTTCATAGGCTTCCTGTATCATCTTCCCACATTGCTTCCTGAGGGTGGGGAAAAAAAAGAATGCCACCACATATTTTTCTTTTCAGTCAGATATAGTTTGTTCTCTTGCAAAAGTTTCTGTCACCAGACTAGCAGATTTGTTTGCCATACTGCAAAAATATATTTTCCTGTCAGCAAACACATCTTACTTGCTTTTTACCTACTGTAATTATTTACACCAAATTGAGTTCATCAATAACTTACAAAACCCTGGTTCTTGCAGTTGTATATGAGGAGTTGAAAATGGTGTACATTCATGAAAATTTACCATTTGCCATAAAAATACATTAGAAAAGATATTGATTTAGAGAAGCACGAATCTAAACATAAAATATACGCAGCAAAATTAATACAAATTAATATTCAAGTATGAATGTAAGGCTATGTGTATTTTGCATACACTATGTGTAAAGTACTGTGATGTTAAACATGGGAACATTAGTATGGCAGCATATTCCAATCTGTGTATGAAATACAAATTTTTAAAATCTTATCAGAAATAGATTTTTATATAAAGGTAAAAGAAGAAGAAATCCACATTCTGCATTTTTTCACAAAGTAGCCAACTTATTTGAGCTCTGTTTCACATCTATTTTCTGTTCCTGACATCTGGGCAGCTCACTCTCTGCAAATTTGTAAGGAGAAGGAATTTTGTGTTCTCATGCCACAACAGCTAGGACAAATGGTCCATCCTGAACTGGGGGAGAAAGAAGAAATATAGGTAATCATCTCCTCACTATAAGATAGTGACACGGAACAAGGAAAACAGGCACAGTAAGTATACCCCCAAAAGGTATAATTCATAAATATTTTCTTTTTTTTTTCTTTTTTTTCTTTTTTTTTTTTTTTCATATTAGGCTATTTTTTAGGCCTATTTAACCCTTACAGTGAAACACAGTACAGGAAAAAATATACCAGAAGGCTAATATTGGTAAAAGTGAAGTTGAGAAGAGAATCAGGATACTAGTCTTACTTCAAACAGAATAAAAACCCTACCAACCTACCAGAAAAAAATAAAATCAAATCCAAAAAATACTCAATTTTGGCCAAAGGAGCACTCATATATTGAACAAATTCCACTCCCTCCTTTGTCTACTCTGACCAGCTTCTAAACAAAGCCATTTATAGGACAGAAAGCTTTGTTATGAGCAAGTAAACATATATTTTGAACAAAGGAACATCTCCAGCCTTCCATACATGGCAAACAGCTGTTACCACATGCTGAAAGTAACAGCAGCAGCACATTGCTAAAAGCAGTCCTATAAAATAGCTCCAACACTGTTTCAGACATCATCTCAAATGCTTTAATGTTTATTAGCAGCTGGTGTATGGTAGCAATATGCCCCATATTTTCTAGAGAGAACTGATAATTCCCAAGTGAACTTTCAGAAATATGTGTGATTTTGAAGATTAATTTTTATTTTCAACACTAATACCTTTAAGAAAAATCCAGAAACAGATCCAGTTTAACTTAGCTAGAAGACCTTGCCTAAAGACATTCAGCTACTTAATTGTTTTCAATTTTATCTGGATCTGTAATGCACATCTACTTGGATGTCATTGATTAAAAATAGTAACTTTTCCTAGTTATATCACCCAAATAAATGCTCAAGTTCCCTCTTTGTTTTCACACCTTTTGCAGTTTCTTCGATCAATAGCTTTCTATAATTTTTTATGGTTTTAAAATATTTTTTCAAGATACTAATAGTTTTTTGATAGTTTTCTATCAAAACTGATCTCTTTTTATCTCTATACCTTCAGTCTAGTGCATTAGTTTCTCAAAACATGCTTGGACATGTTTTCCTTGTTTATTCCCCTTACCATGTATCCTGGTTTAACCTCGAATAGAGATAATTTATTCTCAGTAGCTGTTACAGGACTGTGTTTTGGATTTGGAATGGGAATGGTGCTGATAACACACTGATGTCCTGGGTTTTGCTAAGTCATGTTTCTCCTAAGCCAAGGACTCTTTGTCCTTCCTCATCTCATGCTCTGCCAGTGAGGAGCTACACAAAAGGAAACTGGGACAGAGCACGGTTGGGAGAAGTTATCCAAATTGTCCAAAGGGATATTTCACACCGCAGAGCATCATGCCTGGTATATATGCCTGGGGGGAGTTACCTGGAAGAGGAACTGAGCTGGATTCAGGAAGGGGTGTCTGGAGTCAGTCAGTGGGTGGTGAGCAATTGAATCATGCATCACTTGTATTTTTCTGTTTTATTATCATTATTATTATTATAATTTGACATTATTACTATATTGTACTTCATTTTCAGTTTTCAATTATTAAACAATTCTTATCTTGACATACAAGTTTTACTTTGATTCTCCTCTCCATTCTACTGGGGGTGGGGAGGTGAAACTGCTGAACAAGTGTCTCTGTGGTGTTTAATTTTCAGCTGGGCTTAAAACCACGACATGAGGCCCTGTTAATTCTGAGGACATTTGTTTCAGGAATACAAGCAGATAGGAAATATGATTAGGCATAGCTCAAACACACTTGAATGGACTGGCAGTATTATATAAAAGAATATATAACACAAAGGAGTTCAAAGAGTGGTAATGTCACTGGCAAACTAGAAGTGAGCCTTCATCCCTCTCAAGTACATATTTTCTAATTTTTTTAAGTGGCTGGTGCATGTTAGATGTTGGGATATTTGTATATAAACAAATGAGATAAGCTTGTAGGGAGTTAGAAAAACTCTGGGGCCATTATTTTAGTCTATGGACTCATCTTCATTTAATAACTCCCACCAATTATTTTTATGAGTTCACAAAAGAATGAGAGACCAGTTCTTTAACAACTGCAGATGGCCTAGTTACCTCATAATAGTTTCAAAAGAATGTTTCATTCTCTCCATACGCTCTGCATTCCAACATCAACATTTGACGTAATCTGTAATCTGTTCCTTGTGACGTGTGTAGATAACTGACTTTTTCTTTATAAAAATTATATGCAGAAATTTTTAAATACAATGAAGAAGTGAAAAAGCTACTTGTTTATATACCTAACAGATTAAATATTTGAGTCCTCTTCCTGTATCTTTCATATTTGCTCTCACACATTGTTAATAGCTTGTGGCACTGATTTAGGATTTTTTTTCTTTTTCTTTGTTTTCAGATGGTTGCTTCATTTTCCCAACCAACTGCAAAATCTTTTCATCCCAAAAACTAAATTTTTATTAATATATTTTTAAATTTGTTATATGGTATGATTCTATGAATAAAGTAACCTGACATAGGCTACTTCTTTCATAATTTTACTGGTCCGTCTTAAAATAAATCTGAAGTGTGGTCAGCTAAAAGCACGTGGCTGCACAAATCTGTATTGCTTTTCTGGGAGATGCTACATGAGTTATTTACACATTTCATCTGCCCTAAATGTAAGTGACATCAGTAGATATATCTTGTGTGTCTCTATGAGTTCATGATGTGTTACCAAACTAAATGATACTAATGGATTTGACTAGGTCTGTCACAGAACATCGAAGCCTGTCTACGCTTTAAAACCCTTCAAAACACAGCAGGCAGTTCACCTGTTCAGTCTCCTGTTCAGCACGGCAGATTACAGCGTGACTATCAGCAGATTTGACCATGAAGGAGATCCTTAAAGGTAACACACTACAAGTTTACACAAAGGCAAAGGTATATTTAAATGGGCTGTGACTTCTATTGCAGTCACACACACCCCTATTAATTCAGGTGGAACATTTTTTGTTGTTAGTTCCCCAATGTTTTTCCCGCTGAACTGAATGTAGAGTCAGGTTATTTTCTACTACTCGAGTGTATAAGGAAGAAAACTTATTGTATCACTGCGGAGCATTCAGATGTAATCCCATGTGCCAAGCTTTCTTTAATTCCCTTTTAATTCAATTTACGCATTATACATTTTTACCTTTAACTTAGGGTTAAACAAGCAAAAGCAGGAAAACAGGTTTGTTTGATTTTTAATTATGCTAAATGAATTTTAGCTTTTCTTCCAAGGAAAAAATGCAGCAGCACTGTGCTGCTATTTCAGACATTTCAGTTTTCATCTGGCCATGAGTAGATATTCTTTCTGGAGACATTTACACCACAGCATCATCTCAGTCCACACCCCTAAATTCTGAGCTTTAAAAGAGCATGATAACTTTCTCCTGTAATCTAGACACTTGTAACAGATGAGAAGAATTTCTCCCCAGATATACCTATTTCATCTCCCTTGAGAATAATGGGAGTCTATGATAATTATTTCAAATATAGGTATCTGTTTGTGTGACCAATTCCAGAAAAAAAATCAGAATTTTACATCCTTTTTGTGCATGGGTATGAAATAACAAAACAAAACTCCTTGTAATAACAAAACAGTTAGCCAAGAAGACACTGCTTTTTACTTGTTGAGTTATTGTGTTTGTGCTGTAATTCACTAAACAAAGAAAATAATTACATGATCTATTAGTTCAAAACTAAGACCTATACAAGTAAAGATAACAACTATGAAATAAGAGTCCATTTAAGCAGACTGGTTGACATGGAGTTATATGTAAAACATTCCTGACATTAATTGTACCCAGTAACAACCTTCAAGATCAAGCAGACATTGATATTCACAGAGCACATTCACTGCAGCCACAGAGCCCTCACAGAAGCTCATCTAGTAACAGAAATAGAAATGGAAAATAATGACCTGCCTGAATTAACAAGGGAATGCCTGTGGAATAATTTTCTTTTATACATCAACATATTGACGCTGATATTTGAACAGAGTGATCCATCTCACTTTCTAAAATGACCTACAGATTTTAGAAAAGTTATAAAGAAACAACTACTATTTTTGTCTTTGGAGGAGTTCAGATGGCAAGACAGCAGTATCCCCTGTACTAAGGTAGCCAGTGCACCTTTCTTTCTTTCAGGAGAGAAAAAAAATATACATGTGCAGTGGGTTGACCTTGTCTGAGCACCAGGAGTCCACAAAGCTGCTCTATCACGTCCCTTCCCAGTGAGACAGGGGAGAGAAAATAAGATGGAAAACAACTTGTAGGTTGCAATAAGGCAGTTCATTAAAGAAAAAAATTTAAAAAGTGTTAGTTGGCATAAGCAAAGAGGAAAAATTAATCTCTACTTCCCAGCAGTGAATGATGTTCAGCCACTTCCCAGGAAGCAGGGCTTCAGCACATGTAGTGGTTTCTCAGGAAGGAAAATGCTGTAGAATAAAAAAATGCATGTGATTCTTCCTCCCTCCCTTAGATTTCATATCTGAGTTGACATCATATGGTGTGGAATATCCCTTTAGTTAATTTGGGTCAGCTGGTCTGGTTGTGTCCCCTGCCAGGATTTTGCCCATACCCAGCCCCTTGATGGGAGCAATGTTGAGAGCCAGCCCTGATGCAGTGCCAGTGCTGCTCAGCATGTTCAAAATACTGGGGTGTTATCAGCCCTTTTCTGCTACCAGTGCAAAGCTCAGCACTGGGAGGACTGCTAAGGGAAAATGAGCTCCATCCCAGCCAGACCTAATACAACATGATGTCTTGGTTCACTTGAGTACCTCAAAATGACTCAGACTGTCTGTGTTTAATGCACTTTTAAGCTGTAATTTGTTCCAAAAGCTGTAAGTTTATCCAATGAAAAAAGCTGTAATTGCTAATGTAGAATCATCATAGAATCACAGAGAGGCTTGGGATGAAAGAGACCTTAAAAATGTTGCAAAATCCCTGATGCCCAGAGTCCCAACATATTCCTTTAATTTCTGTTACATGTTAATAATACAATTTAACATATTTTCTACAAGACAATGAAAATCTGAAGACCCTTTCAGTGTATTTTTAACATTACTACTGAAATTAACCAGGAAGAAGTAACATTTACCCATGAAAGGCTTTAATTGTTAAATATTTTTAAACTCAATATATAGGTAGGAAGATTGAGATTAGAAAGAAAAAAATCAACAAGGTAATGTACTAGGTCCTATTATAATCATGCAGTTTTGACCATATTTGATGTCAAGCACCCTTGTTATTAGAAAAAAAATTAAACTCACTGCATACATACTTTACCTTTTGATATGAAGTTAAAAAGATAAAGTAATTATTTAAAAAAATAATGTTCTATGTTAAAACCAAAATCTTTTTCTGAACTAGACAGGATTGATGTCAAGGCCAGGATGGATGGGGCCCTGATTTAGTGGGTGGCACCCCTGCCCATGGCAGGGGTCTTTGAAACTAGATCTTTGATCTCTTCTAACTCAAACTAATATTCTATATATATGAAGCTGGAGAAAAAAAAAAAAATGTAACCTTGGCTTTGTGAATGAAAAAGGCTAATTATGATTTCATTACAGTTTCAGAAAACTATTTTTATCTTCAAAGTTATTTATACACCTGCATTAGATTAAAATATTCTGAGTTTGAGTCAGAAGCTCAAAGGCTTATTGGGAATAATTGGGAATTCCAAGAGAATAGAATCTACAGTTTTAACCATAATTTGAGCCAATATAAAATATTCTTAAAATGTATCTGTAAATTTAGTATTTCCTAACATTAAAGGTGAGCCAGGCCAGGCTGTTCATACTGATTCATAGTGAGAAGATGAGAGGCAATGGGCAGAGAATGAAAACATTATTTCACCTTGAAAACAGTCCCTCAGTGCAGCAGGCTTTCCCAAGAAAGGTGGCCATTTTCAACATCCAACTGGATAAAACACTGAGCAACTTGGTCTGATCTCAGAGCTGTCCCTGCTTGGAACAGGAGGGTGGACAAGAAACCTCCTGAGGTACCTTCTCAATTGAATTATCCTGTGGATTTACAGTGTTCAGGAAATGAGCCTGGCTTAATTTTTTAACTGAAAATTTGTTAGAGAAGGAAACATTACTGAGGAATTTCCAGGTTGCTTTTATTGCATAGTAACAACTGCTGTGTCTGTACAACTAAACAACATATGTAAAAGCAATTTTCAGGGATTTTGTTAATTCTAAAAATTCCCAAAAATGCCTTTTGTAGGCTTGATGTGGTAATGTCATTCATGAATTTTCTGTTATTTCAGTATTCATAGTGAATTTTATATGCTGCATATGCAAGAGTTTCAGAATTCAAAGTGTGGATCTGCTCCTCTAAAATAATTCTGGAAAATCTAGTTAGGCTTTATTACAGGGAATTCTTCTGAGTCTAAATATGTTTTAGTCTTTTATGTTCATTTGCTTGTTTGCTGAACGTTTGCTTGTTTTCAGACATAGTCTGAAAAAATAGTTACAAATATTCCTTATCTCTTCAAAGCTTGTTTCAGCTGCCTTTCATTTTCTTGTTTCATGTATTTTGTAAGAGTCTGCTATAATTAGATATGGACTAGTGGATGATTCTGAAAAGCTTAAAACTCCAGGCAAGGAAAGTGTCTTAAAACAATAAGAAAAAATTACTTCATAAAAATCTGATTTTACCTGTACAAGAGAAAACTGGTGTATTATAACAAGGTTTTTCAACCTCTTAAAAATTTCCTTCAACTAAGTGGTCTTAAAAGTTTTAAATAACCTTTATCATCAGAAAACAAAAGGACAATATTTTCAATCATTACAGAAACATTTAAGCTACATGCAAAAGTTTGATTTTTAAAATAACTTCAGGCTATAACTAGGTTTTCTTTCTTCAAATATGGCAATTACTTTGAAGCAAATAGGACTGTTCTTGCTGAAATGCTAGATCTATGCTATAGTAATAGCTGGGATACCTGCCTCTCATTCTATGGGATTGGAGGGAAAAAGACAAGATAACAGTCATAGATATTTAGGCATATTTGCAGTATTGGTGTTTGGGTTTTTTTTTCCTTTTCCTAAGTGTATACACAATATTTCTTTGCTTCCAATAAAGGTCTGAATCTATGCAGGAAGATTGCAATGAAACCGGTCCAAAAATAGGCTCAGATACTGGCCCAGGTCATGCTCCCTGACATGATTTTTCATGGGCTAACCAACATTTTTCCTGGCAATTGCAAAGCTTGGTCTAATGGGAGAGCTCTCCATCCATCAGCACAGAGAAATTAGAGCTGTTATTTTGCACCTTGACTCTGTATGTGGCTTTGGCTTAATGTTTCTAAGAAAAATACCAAGGAAGGCTTACTCAAGGAATGCCTTCCAGAAAAGGTATGATGGAACATGCACCCTGTGGGGTCTCATCATCCTGCCAGGCTCCCCAGCACAAAACCAGACAGCTAGACTTCTTCCAGGTGTGTAGATGCAGCTTGAATGTAGAGGTGAAAAAAAATTTTGTGGAACAGAAGAGTACTAATATTACTTAAAGCAACAATAATTAATACTATTCAGCATGGTTAACAGTAGTAATCAACTAAAAAAATCTTTAAAAATTATGAGTGCCAAAAACATTTCTAAAAATGTCTATTCAAATGCAGTTAAAAGAATGAGGAAGTCAAAATTACATTATTAAAGACTAACTTCAGAGATATTTAGAGGTGTAATGATGGCTACTAAGGGAAAGTATTCAAACATTTTCTTTTAATAATATATTTTAGGAATTCTCCTGTTTATATCATAAATTATGTGAATTTATATTACCAAGTTATTTTTTTATAGAAAAAGATAATTAACTTTACTAAATTTTTTGAGGGTCTATGGCTTTTCCTTAATCACCTCTTTAACCATGTATCTCCATATAGCAACTGCAAATCTACTGATGAAGTGCAAACTATTCTTCTTTTAGCCTAAACGGAATTTTACTGGAATGAATAAGATTCTCTTATCTTACTTTTAATGTCTATAATTTCTTGGATGAATTCACTTTATTATAAGAACCATTTTTCTTAAAGTTTCTGCAGATAGATAAGGGAACAAGTCCCAGATAATAGTGATAAATTACTTCATATTTTAATGAGGAGAGTTCAAATATTTTAAAATTCTTTTAACTGATTATATAAAGATGATACCTCTAATTCTATGAAGACAACAGTATTTTCAAACATCCTTGTTTTTAATGCTAAACAATAGAAAATAAATGTAGTAGTATTATTCTCAAAGTTATACATGTATATATACAACATTTTTTGTTGTACTTTTTCTGAAGAAAAGTCTCTATTGCTTCTCTTAATTTTGATATGTACTAGAAAAACAAAAGCTTAATTCTTTTCAGCCTTTTCTTATGATTATTAAGAAATGCCTCTGCCCAAAATAAGGTGAGACCATATGCTGAAGTCAGTAGTGCAGATTTTATTTAACAGTAAATGAGAGAAGACAGAGAAATAGCAAAGAGGCAGAGGGAGAGAGAGAGGAAGAAAGAGAGACAGGAAGATTAACCAGAAGATAGTCACCACCACTGCATGGATCCTGCAATGTCCTGCAGATCCTTCTTCACCGTGCTCTTCTCAAGTGGTGGGGGTCTTGGAGTCATTCTTCTGGAGATATTGCCTTTATAAGTTTTGGGAATCCACCGAGTGTAGATGCCATTGCCATAACTTGTGATGGCATATGTATAAGCAGTTGTTTCCTCTTGCACATATTTCCACAGTGGGAATATTTGTTTGGATGCAGTAACTAGGTGGATATCCAGATCTGTCTTGCCAGGCCTGGAATTAGAACTTTTTTCTCACAAATTTCTCCCTTTTGTGCTTACCTCAAGTTACCACTTCAGTGATTTAGCTTATGGCAAGTTCCTTCTGTGGCCTTGAGAGTGTTTTGAGATAGGCAAGTGCATTCTTTAAGTTCTTATACCTTTACCATCTTAAAGTTGAGGTAGTTAATATAAATTTTCATTTGTGAAACATACTTTGAAGGTAAGGGAAAAAGTTAATGATCTTAGGAGGTAACAGGATAGCAAATAAAGTACAGGCAAATAAACCAAAACTACACCACAGAAGTCTAAAAACCTTATGGAAAAGGAAAACATTTTATTTAAGGATTGCAATGGTAAGATGAAATTGACTAGAGTGCAATAAATTTAGCAAGGTTACAGCTTGGTACAACCACTGGCAGGAGGTCATCAATGCTAACTAGCTACAAAAAAAAGTCTCAGGAATTACTGTGTAATACTATCTAACCTAGGTTGCTAGTTGAACTGCACCAATTCATCTTAAGGACAGTTAATAATTCTTTATATAAATATAGTCATAAAGTATAGAACTAAACGACTTGGCTGAAAATAAAAAATTTAATATCCTTCTCCTGTCAAATAGGGAACATATTTTAAAGAGTTGGGCTGAACAAATTTTCTCCCTATAGTGCAAACAGCATCTCTGTGGTGCTTCAGTGTTGCCTGTCTTTGTTTCCAAAGTGCATACACTTTTGTTTTCCACCTAAGTTCTAGATGACTATTTCTGTTTAGACAAGACAACCTTCTACACTGCTTACTTGAGTTCTGAAACTTTGAAGTTACACTCTCTCCTTTGTAACTTAGCTTGAATTTAAGGCTGAAGATTGCTGTTCTAGGGTATTATATAGCCTAATATTTGAAGAACTGTTGTAAAATAAAGAGGAATGAATTCATACACCCTCTGGTAGAAGGGAATTTTTAGTCCAAATTTAATACGTCTGGGAACTGTTTTGACAAGCAGGGGAAAAAAAATGTATTAGACCTTATTTGCAAATGTTCTGAAATCTAAAACCCTAGCTGACTGCATAATCAGATGTGACTCACAGAACATACGCGCAGTCAGATATTCCCCCAGGCTATTTTTATTTGGTTTCTCACTAAATGTGTACAAGCATTTACACTTTCCACTGAAATGTCTCATTTTCCTATTCAATGACTAGAAAAATCCTCACATTCTAAATTGTCCTCAGGGGGCCATCAGAAGTCCCTAACACTATGTGCTGCCTATACAATCAGTGAACATATTTTGTAGGCACAGGAACATCCAAATTAGGTGACTAATTTAGTAACCTAGATGTAAGTTGCACAGTGTTAAAAATCTTTTTCTTCAGCCTAGTGCACAAGATGATATATAAAAGATTAAAATAAGAGAGATTTTTCGCTCTAATATTTTAATTAAGAAACACTCTGAAAGGAATCTTCTGTGTGATGTAACTCCATTTCCTGGTGTCCTGGTTCAGAATGTTATTCTGCAATTTAATACTCCTGCTAAAACCATATCACCAGTCACTTCCTCTCCCACTCTAATTGGAAGCACAAAAGGCAAAGATCAGAGGTTGAGATAAGAACAATTTTCTGGAAACAGCAATGAGATAAGAAAACAATCAGTAATAACAACAGTATTAATAAAAAAAAGGTGTAAGACAAATAAACATTTTACACAGAAATGAACCCAACAATAAACAACAAGGGACCAATCCACCTACCAAGTTTCTCCATCACAAGGACCACCCTTATGCTTACAAGGAGGTATCTTCCCCCAACCCCAGCAATTATGTGATGTATTGAACAACATCTGGGGCCTGGCACACCGCCTCAGCCACTGGCCCTCTCAGCAAAAAATTAACCCTGTCCTGGCCAAAACAAGGACACTTGAATTTTTTGAACCAAAAATTTTTCCATTGGTATATTGTTTAGCTTCTGCTGAAAGTCATAAAAGTAGCTGGTGTCCAGAAGCCTTTTTTGTGTTATTAGCTGATATTAATGAATTACAAAACTGCTCACACACTTCTCCTGAAAATTAGGATGCATATTCTTGTATTTCATGGCACCATCTAACCTTAAACTAAGAGAAAAAAATAGGTTAATGAGAAACGAAGGTACAAACCTTTTGCTAAGAGATGTTTGTAATTTCGTAGAATAATTTATGTTGTTATTAAGTACATATATGTGAATGAAACTTTACAAATCTGCTCTCAGAATGTTAGCCTCTAAGTTAAATAGAAGATGACTTGCTGTGTTCTGCAGGTCAGATAGGAGGTTCATATGAAGTTAAACTATGGAAACTTCTAGCATCAGAAAATCACTCCAATTCATACAATACTGATAGTTTGTTAAGCAGGTAGGCTAACACAGATTAACAGTAGAGCCTTTAAAAATTTTGAAAATGAAGTGATGTAAAATGCATGGGAAGTAGTAGTTGGACTTACCCAAGGATTAAATCCGATACTTCAGGATTGTCTTCTGAATCAATTTTTTTTTTTCAGATGCATTGTATTATCCTTTTTTTCCTGTAATCTTAAAAATCTTAGAGTTTCAAGATAATAAATGTTCCTGTCAGATTTAGAGATTAGTCACCTTTTGTGATGCTTTTTAGGACAACTTTAAATACTCAAAATCTCTTGGACACAAACACTTTACCCTTTAAACAAAACTGTCAATCAAAAAGTCAAACTTAAGCTACAGAAGATATATACATTCTGTATAAGAAAGCAAAACATGTTTAATAGGAATAAACAAGTAACTGCATGGAAAAAAGGAGAAGTAATTGGTATAAAAATAGGTAGGGATTCTTTCAAAAAGTGTTAAAACCCTATATTTCTCTAATAATACCTCTGAAACATAAATCTTTTTACTATATTGTAACAATACTCTGATTATACTGCTAATGATCATCATGCTATAGATTCATAGAAACACTTTGGCTGGAAAAGACCTTTAAGATCATATAATTCAACCCTTAATCGAGTACTGATATGTCCAACACCAAAGCACCTCTCTAAGTGCAATATCTACATATATTTTAAACACTTCCAGGGAGTTGAGTGTACTCAACTTCTTTCCTGGGCAGCCTGTTTCAATGCTTGGCATCCCTTTCCATGCAGAACTTTTTCCTCATTTCCTAAATCTCTCTTGCACAACTTCAGACTGTTTCCTCTTGTCCTGTTGCTTGTAACCTGGGAGAAGAGAGCAATCCTTTTTCTCTCTACAACCTCCTTTCAGGTAATTATAAAGAGAAAATTGTTCTATCTTGAGTCTCTTTGTCTGCAGATGAGGGACCAGCTCCATCAGTTGCTCCTCGTAAGACTTGTATACTCCAGGATCTTCACCCTCCATCTCTCTTCTCTGGACACACTCCGGCACCTCAATATCTGTCTTATAGCGGGAGGCCCACAGCTGGACACAGGATTCAAGGTGTGGCCTCACCAGCACTCTCAGGTCTTTTTCTCCTCAGCACTTTTCCCACAACCTGTAGTGATGCACGGGGCTGTTGTGACACAAGGGCAGGACCTGGCTCTTCACCTTATCTAACCTCGTACAGTTGGCCTTGGCTCACCCAGCTGTCCAGATCCCTTACTCTCCAACAGATCCATACTCCTGCCCAGCTTAGTTTCATCTGCAAAATTACTGAGAGTTCACTCTATCCCCTCATCCAGATCATTGATAAAATTATTGAACAGAACTGGCCTCAATACTGAACCCTATGCAATATCACTTGAGGCCATGTGGGGCCAGTCTGTGCCTGCACCTTGAGAATTTCCTTCTTGACTATTATTTAGGCTTTCAATTTCCCTTGCCGTTTAGAATGGTCTCCCAAGGAACCCTTTCAACCAGCCCCCTAAGCCCACCAAAGTCTGCCCACTAGAAATCAAAAAAAGATCTGCCGGCACCCCTTCAGGAATTGAAAACTCTGTAATTTCGTGATAGCTGTGCCCAAGAAAGGCTCCAGCCATCGTATCACTCACAAGCCCTTCTGTAATCACAAACAACAGGTTCAGTAGAGCATCTACCCTAGCTGTTTTAGTCACAGCTGTCTTAGGACATTATCTTCCACACACTCCAGGAATCACCCTGACTGTTTTCTCTCCTCTGTATTCTATTTCCAGCAGACATCTTGGAAATTGAAGTCTCCCATGAGAGCAAGGGCTAGTGACAATGAGACTCCTCCCAGCAACTTAATGACTAGGTTAGTGCTCAAAACAAGGAATATTACATAATTTACTGCATTGTAAAACACATTAATAAACTGCTGGTACCAAGTTTTTAAGACAGTCAGTCATCACATGATTTATCTATAAGGCCAAAAACATGTTAGGAAGTGGGACATGGACCCAGGACTCCTTATCATCCATGCATCTTCATTCGGAGGTCATTCTGGTTTGAACTGGCCCTGCTTGAACTCCTCCAACTAGCTCTGTCTAAAACAGATGTGAAAATTGACTGTCCAAATCCCTGGCTTCCACCTGTTCAGCAGTACAAACTTATCTATATTTGGTTTATCTGTAAATGTATCAAACCTAGATTTAAATATCTTCATGTAAGATTGAGTCACAGGCCTTGCTGGGTACATTTGCCAATCTTTGAGATATTTTCCTGTGTTTTACAACTCCTTTGGGCTGTAATCCATTGTATAAGATGCTTAATGAACAAATAAGTTAAATGACAATCAGGGTTTAAAATGTGTTTCGTAATATGCCTCTTTGATGATCTTTTAATAATGCAGCAGTGCTGATTTAGGTTCAAAATAATGCAGTATTTATTATTTATGCATGAAAAACATTAATAATTTATTAATTACACATTCCTTGCAACATGCTGTAAACTATCTGAAATGGAAATGAAAAGTTTTTGGAAAATGCTTATTTCATTTCATGTAAAGACTTATAGAGCCCTCAAAGAATGAAAATCTTATTGTTTAAAAAGATCAAAATTCTCTTCTAGATGATGATGGACTTCTGGCCAAAAAAAACCACCACAAATTCATAGGATTCAAATTCTCTGTCCAATTGGAGCATGATTTGAAAGTTTAAACATGTTCTTAATGTCATTTTAGACACAATTATAACTTGCCTGCACACCGAGCAGATTGTGGGCCTTCTTAAGCTCCTCTGTCTGCTCTGCCAGGATACTGGAGCTATCTCAGATACTTGATGGTTCAAATAGAAGTAGATGTCTAAATTTAGGCATTTCTCTCTTGAAACCCTAACTTGGGAGTGGTTCAGCCTGAACCGAAATACCTTTAATTAACTTTCTTTCTCATTATGTCTGTCCATCAGGCAGCCCAAACTCTAGCTGATTGGTTGTATGTTCTGCAGGGAAAATGTAGTTTTCCATTGCTTAATCTTGAGTGGGCATATTAAATATAATTTTTATTTTTTGGGGTAAGTAGTTTTAGTAACAATGCTGTATAAACAGCAACATTTTTTAATTTTTAAACAATAGAACAACTGTTATTCTATTTTGTGAAGAAGTAGTATTTGTATGTGCCCTGGGTGCTTTGATAGCAGCTTAGGCTCTTGGGAGTATTCAAATGACTTTCAGATTAAATAAAGCATGTCTAGGCAGCTACTGGGGTGTGATGTTTGAATTGTTATATTTTAATTGTCTAGCTCCGAACTAGCTGATTTCAGTTTTAGGTACCAAAGAGTTCTTCTAAATCTGGCTGAAGTTCTCCAGCAGGGAAAAAAAATAGGTAGATGGAAATAATACTTTATTTTTGTTTTCTTTGTCAACTGGAAAAATGCTGAAAAAGTTAAAATAATTTCATTTAAATGATATCAGTTTATTAAAAAACTATTTTTTTAAGACAGTCCCAAGAAGCAAAACGTTTTAATCTATACAGAATCTGCATTTAATCCTCCACAATTATGCATTGCAGCAAGTTGGGTATTATAGCAGCCTTATATAAGAATGTCTGTAAAAAAATCACCATAATACCCTTTGATTGATGCATTAAATCACTTTTTTCACAGAAGATTTAAAATAAAGACACAAATAGGGCTATTTCCTTTGTAAATTTTATAGTGACTCACATGAGGCCAGGAAAAAAATAACTCTCCTTTTTTAATTTCTTCTTTGTTCCTTATTCCTCCTTCCTTCTTGTTTTCCACGTTATAATACCTTTTCCACCTTATATTGAAGCCTATGGTCTTCGTATTCGTAAATCATGGGCAAACATGTTATAAATGTCTTTTTTAAACTCACTTTCTCTATGAAATGGACTTAAAATTGTTCTGACAGCAAATACAAAACCTCCATATTGTAAGCAGACAGAGCTCTACCAGTACAAGGATATAGCAAAATTGGCAAAAATAACATTATTTGCCCTATTTTTTATGTATTTGCTGGTGGGCATGGTCTTTTACATGTCCTGAGAGAATGAAGCTAATGTGGTGAGTGGGGTTATTCAAAAGTACTCTCAGATTCTTCTTCTCACAGATGCATTATTACTTCAGTTGCAGATTTAGCATTCTAACCTATTAAATTGTATGTTGTACTGCATTTAGCTGGGTGAGAGTTAATTTTCTTCACAGCAGCTCATATGATTTTTGGTTTATGAGCAAAACAGCGTTGATAACAGAGGGGTGTGTTGCCCATTACTCAGCAGTCACAGAGCCATGGCCTTTTCTGCTTGTCTTGCTTGTCTGCTTCTCCCTGCCAGTGAGGAGGCTGGAGCTCAGGTGCTCCTGTGCATCTCCACCCAGAGGTGCTGGAGGACCTCAGAAGGCACAGCCAGAGCAGCTGCACCCAACTAACCACGGGTTATTCCACAACATGTGTATCACACTCAGCATAAAAAGCTGGAGGAAGAAGAAGAGGAGACATTTGGACTTCGGGTGTTTGTCATCCCAAATCACTTCTCTGTGTGATGGGCCCCTGATTTCCTGGACATGGCTGAGCACCTGCCTCCCATGGGAGGTGGTGAATGAATTGTTTGGCCTTGCTTGTGTGCACACTTTTTGTTTTACCTTTTGAGCTGCCCTTAATCCAACCTAAGAGATTCCTCACTTTTACCTTCCCAGCTATCTCCCCCATCCCCCCACGGGGAAGCAAGCAGAGAAGCTCTGTGAGTCTTAGATGCCTACCTGGGCTAAACTGCAGCAGTGGTTAAACCCAGCAAGGTATAAAAGACAGCTGTCATTGCATACATGCAAATCTGCTGCTGGCACAGATATTGGTAGCAATATGAGTGGGTAAACTGCTGTACCTAAATGCAAAATTTCTCTCAGTAATTCCACAAACTATGCATATTTATGTGTACATAAAATTGTCTTTCACAGCCCTCATAATTTATTCTAGAATTTTAAATTGCTCTGTAAATATATATGCATTTTTCCTCCGAAAGACTGTAATAAGTGCTTTAATTTAAAAAAAGTAACAAAAAACACTTCTTGAGAATGACCAGCCCAATATGAGATTATTTGCCAAGACAATTTTCATTAAGGGTACCACATACTTTGGGTATACAACTGTTCCAATTTGAATGCAAAATGTTTAAATCGAGATGCTTGTAACTTGTGCTAAGTGACTAGAGAAACCGTCTACAATATCTGTGAACCTGTAGTGTCCTAGTGCCACAGTAGAAAAACATATCTGAAGACCTTCCCTGAATTAATTAGCAGCCACTCAATCAGGTCACCTGGTCTATAGTCAGCAGCTATTTTTTCCCACTTTATTTTACTGAAAATCACATCATCATCAGTCCATTTGGCGGCTGATAACACTAAAGGTATTACAATACAAAAGCAAAGGGCTAAACTTAATGAAAGGGCTAAATTAGACCAGTTTTGGAAAAGGCTGGTGCTTAATATCACCTGATCTGATGATATTGGCTGTCAGTATTTAGCCTAACAGCTTGTTTAAAATCAAGTTAAAACATACAGATCTAACAATTCTACAGGCAACTTTATGCAAGAGTTTCAATTGAAAATCTCACCTTTAGCTAACTGGTT
The DNA here is from genome assembly GCF_027477595.1 of Haemorhous mexicanus. NCBI lineage: Eukaryota > Metazoa > Chordata > Aves > Passeriformes > Fringillidae > Haemorhous > Haemorhous mexicanus. The sequence continues at coordinate 74,459,311 of NC_082342.1, read as the reverse complement.
TTCAAGAAATATACACTGACTTTAGGATGAAGTGAGTATTTCCATATCTTATGATGCTAATGGCTTTGGGTGCAGCTTGATTTAGTTACGGCTTAGTATGTACCTTAAGGATAATTAAATACTCTGTATTTTGAAATTAATAGCTGCAAGATTTGTACACATCTTTTCTAAAATGCAAAAGATTTTTTGACCCGTTTTTGCAAAGTTAATCAAAACAGAAGACAAGTTTTAAATTTACCCAATATCTTATGCCTTATAAAAGCAAAATATATTCAGCCATAATGTCCCCAGTGATTAGAGCTGTACTATCCAGGGCATTCAGAGGGAAACAGAAGAATATAAAAAGACAAATTAAATAATCAGGCTATTTATTCTAGGTTTATAGGCTTCTTTCAACTGCCCCATATAGTTCTTTGTGGCAACACAGCTACCTGCACTACCTATTTGCAAAACTTATTTTACATTATGACAAGTAGGTAAGGGGACAGTTTAAAGTTTCAATTACTAAATTAACTGTTATTGTGTTCAAAACCTCCTAAAGATCTTAGTTTTTATTAATGTTTCACCTCCTTTAATAAAATTGCCAAAATCTTCATAGCAAGGAAGGATGGATTTAATAAAATATTTTACAGAAAAACCCCTGAACAAACAAAACAAAACAAAGCACCAAAAAAAAAAAAAAAATGGAAAGCGAGAAGGAAAGATATTAATAGTAAAAAACACTGGGGGTTATGATGGATAAAAAACCTCAGCCCTCTAACAATGTAAGTCATTAAAATTATCTAGCTCTGAAAGTATATTATTATTATTTTTTATTTTATTTTGTGAATACATTACTTCCTTCCGATAAGACCAACTTTAGGCTAGATTGCTCTACCCATAATTTTTTACCCTACCATCATTTCAGAAGTAATTTAAAAATAAGAAAGAACAACCTTTCACAGAGTTTTATTTCTGACATAGCTCAAATAGCTTTGAAATGCACAAACTGAAGCTTTACTAGGTTATTTTGTAAAACTTCTTTATTGTGTTTAGGTTTCATTTTTTGTTTTGTTTTCTTTTTTAATTATAGTCAAACAGATACTGTAAGAGATCAGGTAAATTCCCAAATGTAAATCCTTGTGATTTCTGGTCTGCCAGCAAAAAGTTGGCATTAAAAATTACAGTTTATAGTAAAATAATATTTACCAATGTAGGGGTTTTTCTTACACTTTTTTACATCATTTTCTGTGCTTCAAACACTTTGCTTTATTCAAAAGAAAAATTTCTCCTATTTTAATATCACATTTGTTGATATTTCAACTATATTGATACAAATACTTTTTTTTTTTTTTTTTTTAAGAATAAGTAAGGATGTGTGAGACTCTCTTTTTCACTTATTCTCTCTGTAGAATTTAAAAGCATGCCTGGAAAACTCAAGAATATTGTCAACATCTCCATCGGCTTCTTGTTTTCTTTAGTCTATAAATAGTTCTTAAATGATCAGTGGAAACTTTATTTTCTAGCCTTCCCTTCCCACACGGTTTGGTCATAGGTGAAGACATGGAGTCGTAGGGAAAGAGAAATCATTCCTATAAAGGGCTGTGTCTGCTTTCTCAACTTGGGAGCAAGCCAGTCTTTAATTGCATCCATCTGTCTGAGTTCTGATTTAATGTAGGTGCCTAACAATTTATTGCACAGATAAACTGTTTCCGCAATATTCACTTTACACTTCAGCACCTTTACACACAGGGGGATCAAATTAAATGTCCACAGGCAGTATTCACTGTGGTAGTCCTACTTCTGAGCACTTGAGATTGCAGCCTTGGTAATGTTTTTAAATTATTTAGTTTTGGGATCAATTTAGTACTTAAAGAGAAGAGTGAGCAAAATGCAAATAATGTTTCATGTAGGCTCATGCTGATATCCAAATGAATAATGCACATTATAATCCTTTCCAATCACTGTATCTGTGTTAATAGAATGAGGAAAAAAACCTCAAGAATTAAGAGAAAAAGAGTCTAGTAAGTGATGAAGCGTTGAGAATGGATTTCCTAGATTTCCTAGGCTTCCAGAGGTCATGTAGTAATTAGTCCCCCTGGGAAACTGCCCTCAGGGACAAGGGAGCACAAAAGAGCCGACAGATCTTTGAAGATATTTTTCATGGAGTGAAAGATCTCTCAATCCCCAGGTGCAAGAAACTTATAAACAAAGACAAAAGATCAGCATAGATGAGTGAAGGCCTGTGTGTCAACCGAAAGGACAAGAAATGCACAGGCAGTGAAAGATACAGGGACAGTTATGGTGAAATACTGGGAGAGGTTGCTCAGGGAAGTTGTGAATGTCCTGTTATAGAAAGGGTTTAGGGTCAGGTTGGATGAGGCATTGAGGAACATGATCAAGTTAAAGATGTCCCTGTTTGTTGCAGAGTGTTTTGGCTAGATGACCTTTAACATTTCTTTCCAACTCAAACTATTTTATTATTCTGTGTATCCTAGCCACTACAAACAGCTGCATTTTGTGTCCCAAGATTCACCAATGTGTCTTGCACGGCTCAATGCTCCATAACAGATATCTCAGGGAATGAAAAACAATGTTATTACTTTACAGCAACTGTCTACTTTAGTTTCATAACTGTATTACTTTAAGCTTCAAATCTTCCAAGATGTCTTTATGTATGTTAACTCCCTGTTGCAGATTAGTAGTCTATGTATGCATTATTTTTAATGACATACATATCAACTCCTCACTTTCAGAAAATGCCTCTCCTAAAATCCTCACTTTCTTATGGCTTTCTTTGTCTCCTTTCTATTTTTCAAGGAACATGGCTCTTAAAGCAACTTTGTCAATCATCCATGTTTAATCCTCCGCTATTGTGAGGAACTGCACCTTAAAGACCCCATTTAAGGTCAAACATAAATTTACACATGACCAGTTTATAGTATTAGTATTTGAAATTGTTGCTTTTATCTTAATATTTTCTCCTTGCATTTACAAAGAATAATCATATGTGCTATTAACATCCATTAGGTTAAGCCAAAATCCCCACTTACTTTCTTGGAGTTTGGTGCCATGTCAGCTTAAACCAGTCTAATTTGAGGTTATCCTTTTTGCCAATCCCTCTGTCTTCAGTCATGTGTGCTGCGAGCAGTAACTGCCCTTCAAGCTGTCAAACCCTAAGCCAGTCTAGAGAACTAATTCAAAAGCAAACTAAATGTAAATAAGGAAAATTTATCTGTTGTCCAATGCTTGAGGATTTTTTCTGTGTCCTATGAAATGTTGTTTTCTTAGTTCTAGTCCTTGAACTACATTATCAGTGGATGCACATGTATTTATTTCAGTACAGGCAAGTCAGAATTTAAGAAACATAGAAATATAATATAAAAGTATGACAGGATACAGAAGGTACGGTTTTCTAACATGTGATGTGATCAAAACTGCAAATTCCATAATTGGCACTTTGAGACAATTTTTCCTGAAATATAACCCACTTTAAGTAAGTAAATGTGCTCCAGCCAGACATATGCATAGATGTATAAGTGTAATCACACACATGCACTGTCAGAATTCTCATATACTTAAGTTATATTTATGCATGCAAGAGACCAGTGAATCCAGTAAAAAGATGTTATGGTTTAACCCCAGACAGTGGGTGTGAACAACACAGCCATGTGCTCACTCACCTTCCCAGTAGAATGGGAAAGAGAAATAGAAAAAGGTAAAACCCATAGGTTAAGATAAGAACAATTTAATAAGTGAAATAAAGTAAAATATGGTGCTAATAATAATTATTCTAATTAAAAGAGAGAGAAACAATACCCAAAGGAAAAAGAATGGTGAAGCAAAATACAATTACTCACCTCTTGCTGACTCGTGCCCAGCCCAACTCTGAGCAGCAATCAGTCCATCCTGGTCAGATCCCTTCAGTTTACATACTGCATATGAAGTTCTGTGATACGGAATATCTCTTTGGTCAGTTTGGGTCAGCCATCCTGGTTGTGCTTCCTCCTTTCTTCTTAATCCTTTTCTTCTGCTCACTGGCAAAGCAAAGGAACCTGAGAAGTCCTTGACTTAGGGTATGCACTACTTATCAACAACTCAAATATCAGTGTGTTATTGGCATTTTTCTCGTCCTAAATCCATATTAGCTAGTCGGGAGAAATTTGACTTTACCACAACTAAGCTAGGACAGAAGGATAGATTCAGGAAATTTAAAAACAACAAGAGGTTTAAAATAATTTTGGAAGACTGGATTGAAGCAGCAGAAGGCAATAAGTGTATCCGGTAAGCAGAGCAGAAAACAGTACTGAACAATGGAGTTTAAATAAAACATATAAAAACTGCAATAAAACATCTCTTAACAGATGTTCAGAAAACCTATGGAGAATTAAAAAGGAAAAAAACCAAACCAAAATAAAATCTCCAAATCTCTCTCAATATATTTCAAGCACAAATTAACATAGTACTTTTATATTTCTATTTGCTTATAACAAGTTCCCAATATAGAACTCAACAGTTAATATCTTCATGAAAATTATGTCACCTACTACCATAATGAAGGAAATTTGCAAGAAACTTAAAAATATTGTAGAATAAATAATGAAGGTTGTCTTAACCATTTAGCAATTATTCCATTGCTTCCAGTCCTTCCAGACTAATAAATTTTTAGGGTGTTTTTAGGGCATTTCACTAATGATCAGTGTTTGCTGTAATAGTCTAAGGTTACAGAAACATTGCTAGACTCCTACTGCTTACACAAAAAAGGCTATTGAAGAGTTTGGATCTTAGACATATTTGGAAGGTGTTTCACATCATGCTTAATTCTGATGTTCATTAAGATAAATCACTGGAGGACTAGTAGTAAATTTTCCTCTGTGATCTGGAAGTATGTGGTCTATTTACATTGGAATTTTTATTTTTTAAAGTGGTATAAAAAGTGAACTGGAGACCATCTCCTGAAACTGATGAATTTAGAAGCCTTGAATAGGAAATGAAAGTAGAAAAAAACCCCAAAAACCCTGAGAAGTAATTGCCCATTTCTGTTCTACTGCTTTCATGATGGGATGGGAGGAATTTTTTACTCTTCATATTCTACTATGTGGTCTATTTGTTTTCTACTCAAGGCATGTGATACAAAGACATAGATACGTGCAGATTCAATTTCTACAAGTATCTGTATTGGTTTTCATTGGAATAAAGTTAGGTTTCTGCATAGTAATTAGTATGAGGCTGTGTTTTGGATTTGTCCTGGAAACAGTGTCAATAACACAGGGATGTTTATGTTATTGCTGAATAGGTTTTCCACAGCATCAAGGCCTTTTCTGTCTCTCATTTCACCCCATCAACAAGGAGGCTTGGGGGTGCATAAGAAGTTGCACAAAACGGAACACAGAATCATTGTCATGCAGATGGGAAGTAGAGAAAAAATTCCTTGTATTGCTTTGCTTGCATGCATGGCTTTTGCTTTGTTTTTTTTCACAACCCATGAGTTTTCCCACTCTGACTCCTCTGTTTCTCTCCCACATCCTGCTGTGCAGTGAGTGAGCAAGCAGCTGTATTGGGCTTAGTTGCCAGCTGGGACAAAACCACTACAATATGGTTTTTTGATAGTGGATCTGATAAGCCAAATTTACTTAATAATATCCCCTTCAGAAACACTATTACAAATAATTATGGCCATAAAGTACAGTATGAAATAAATTTCTCTAAAAAACCAGTCTTTTAACTGGGCAGGTATTTTATTCTCTTGGTAACCAGTACACTACCTATACTACTGAAAATTTGAATGGATTGTCTGCTTGCAGTGGGCTGTAAAAGAGGTAAAGATAAAAAAGAAGTTTTGAGACAGGTGTTATTCTTCGAAAATTTACATTCAAATAAGCCCAAACTTATGAGCACAGCTAAGCGAAATTTAGCTTCAGGAGTGAAAAATCTCTGTGCATTCTGTTGTCGACAGTGTCTCACCCAAGATGCCTGAGTACAATAAGAGTAACCTTTCACATTGCAATCTTTACATGCAGTTTGAATTCAAGAAATTGAAAAGTTCAAGTCAGCCAGCCTTGTTTTCAATATAAGCATATAATTTTATCTGGAGATAGCATGAAAGTTTGAACATCATGAATATTTACATTTTAGTTTTCTATGTCTTTTCTTTCATTTATTCTTTATACTAAATATTACAATTTATGCAACTTTCTAAAGAGTCAGTGTTATTCAATAATGTTCTTCATAAATGTATAGAAATATTTAAAATAAAGCTTCACTTGACCCGGACTGTATTTATTCTTGTGAAACAAAATCCAAGTCAAATTATTAGTAATTTCTGATTTGTTGGATACAGTAGTTCAGTTCTAGTATCAAATTTAATGAAGAAAATGAAAGCATAAATATTCCCTCCAGTGATACAAATTTAATTGTCTTCTTAAAACTTTTATCTGAAAAATAATTTCTCTCTTATTTTTACTTTTCTGATTAAGTCTTTCACTTTAATATAAAACTGGATATGAATTGATTATCATAGCATTTAGCAGTAAAAGCAAGTGTATGACTTTTTAGTAGGCTGATCCTGACAACAGTCAAGCACGACAGAGCTGGTCACTCACTTCCCTCTCCCATGGGTCATGGAGAAACTAGGAGGAGACTTCAGGCATTTAGATGTCAAATTGGTGGGGGAAAAAAGATGTGCATTCAAGGAAAACTAAATAAGGAAATAAATTCACTACTTCCTATCAGCATGCAGATGTTCAGCCACTTCCAGGAAACCTGAATAATATTTAGGAAGTCAAACATCATATTCTTGGTTATTGCTCTCTTGCATCCTTTTCATGAGTTTGTATTGCTGAGCACATCTTATGTTATGGACTAATGCTTAGGTCAGTGCTGGTCAGCTATTTCAGCTGTGTCCATTAGCAGCTTCTTGTGTACTTTCAGCAAACCACTGAGAGGGAAAGAGTGGGAACAGAGTGAGCAGGAAAGAACCTTGATGCTGTGCAACCACTGTTTGGTAACAGCTAAAACACTGTGTATTATCAATATTGACTACTTTACTTTGACTACCAATCCATACTACTAAGAAAAAATTGGCTGCATCCCAGCCAGACTCATCACAAAGTAGGATTTCTCAATTCTTTTAAGCATTGTACACTCAAAAGTAACTAATAGTTTATCATAACTATGAGTATTAACATGCAAGGTTCTTGAGATTGAGATTCCTATCAAAGCAAGTATTGTATAAATGTATATGGAAAACGAACACACAACACTGTCTATAGAAATAACTGAGCTACCTTTCCTACAGAGTGGCATTCAATCAGTTAATAACTCATTTACTGTGCCTTCTCAGCATTTTATTAAGTAATCCTCACCACAATCATGCAATTAAAAAAAAAAAAAATCAGATCGAAGTTGCATGAAGAATGAGCTTTTATGAGCAGTTAATCCTGTGATAATATTTTCAACTCCTAAGAATAAAACATACAGCAGAATTCCTGGGGAAAAGAAACAAACAAACCCCATAACAATGTTCTTACTGAGCATTAATATTACCATTTCCATGACAATTAAATATTACTTTTCTAATAACAGTTTTAAAGCAAATCTAAGAATAGCAGAGTCGAGGAACTCTTCTGAGACCCTGAGAGATAATTTAGATAAATGGAAAGAACAGCCAGTGAAAAAGAGCTTGGGAGAGGAGAACATGCAGTGAGTGTACATGCATCATTGTCCATAAATAGAAGGCTGTTGGACAAGTAGAGATAGTTCTTAATCATCAATAACTTTTAGAGATTTTTGCAAATGACATTTATTACTTTACATGAAAGTCCTTTAATTTTCTTATATTACCAGAAGCCAAATAACCCAAGGTTATCTCAGTCGAAATGAAGCAATTGCAATTGAAACCACTATGATGTGAGTTTTACTCTAGGAAAGAAACATGTGAAAGATCACTGAGTGATATCATGCTTGTAGAGTTAGAGAAGGTCAATATCACAGTAAACCTAGAAAATTATATAACATTTGATTTACAATTTTGGAAAAGATAGGAGTTGCAGGGAGATGTTGACTTTTCAACCTCACCAAAGCAAGTGTCAAAATAGCGATGAGGACATAGATTATCTAATTTACAGCATTCTGCTCTAGCCATTAAGCTGTTAAACAGCATTATTTCAACTAATGGAAAACCATTAAATTTTTAGGGTGTCATTTAATGTTTGAAGAGCTGATCGCTAAAGAGCAATTGCGTTTCTACAGCATATTTTTTATGGCACTTAATTAGGGATATGTCCTCAAGTAAACTCATAAAACCTATGTGTCTTCTGCTTAAAGTTCCTTAGGTCATAGGCTCTTAAAGTGCTAATAAATCTCTGCTAGTTGACATCACCTCCTGACTCTTCAAGTGAAATTTTCTTCACAAGTTATTATATTGCCTTCGTTCTTTCTGCATTAGGGGTCATCTTGTTAAATTATACATTATCACTTGTAAATCCATTGACCTTCATGATGTTAAAGTTTAAAGGGTTTCCAGTGATCAGCTATAATACAAAATGCACTTTCAAACAATCATTTGATTGCCACTATGTCGGCTAATATAAATAATAATAATAAACAAACAGTACAATACTTGTACAACTTAATTAAAATTATATTACTGTGCAGAATTTAAATTTCAATAATTTCACATTGGAAGTACTGCTTTAGGGAAATCTTAGGAAGGATTTGTTTTTTTTTTCCAAAACAGAAAAAAATATGTAAATTCATATTTCTCTAGGAAGAATTAACCATTGAAAATTATAGCTGAACTGGGGCATAACACAAATTTGTAGTTATAAACTTTCAAAGGAAGAATTTCATAACACTACTTCATTTAAGTTCATTTATCTCAAGAGTTAGAAACATAATGATAACATTTAAGTAGAACAGAATGAAGAACAGCTTTTTAGGAAAAATAGAGAAGAATTTCAGCATAGATGCACTTAGTAGTTACTCTAAATAACTATACATATGCTTAATACATAACCAGAATTTTAAAAGATAAATTGTATAGAAAAAATAAATGCACTTAAAAAGCAGAGTACTAGAAAATAGATTATCCCTATAAGCAACTTTGATTGAAGTAACTTTCAGGCTATAATCCAATATGTCAGTTTTATGTTATACAGGTGTCAACAATAGACATGAATAGAATTGCTTTTCTTGTAAGAAAATCCTGTCAGAGCTCAGAGGAGCAAAACAGCCTAAGCCTCCTGAAATGGTCTGCATGTCATGCGGCATATTTATTGGAGGTTTGCTGATGCAGAAGTTAGGGTCCCCAGCATCCAAAGGAAAGTAGTATTATCTGTGCTATCCCCACTTTTTTCATACGGTCGGCTCTAGTAAGTTGCATTTTCAGATATATTTTGGTCTAAGTGTCTTTTTTACTGGCATCATAATGGACCAGCACCTCTGGTTGATACTGCATGCCTGAAGATTGGCGTAAGACTAGCATCACAGAGAAATGCCGTATCAGCAATCCACTAGTATGATCACATCTCAAGAAAAGTATCAGGAAGGAATGGGAATTCTGCATGTCCCTTCTACACATTGAGACTTGTGGAGTGGTCTTCTTGAAAGAAAAAGGAGAGTTTACAACCGAGTTGGATGGAAGGCAAATTAGTGGCCTAGTACCGAGAGCTAAGGCATTGCAAGCAGAGGGGAGACTGAGCTGCTCAGTTTAACCATTGCCTTCTCATGTCACACTACATGGACCACTGTTCTCATGGATGATTGAAATAGTCAGCATGACATGGAGAAGGCAGAGGAGAGGACCATGCTGCCTTGACAGCAGATGAGGATAACAAAATGTTTGGACTATCTGGGTAGAGTGGCCATGCAAGTCTTTGGCACAACAGCAACAACAAGGTGTTCTAGTGAATAAAGGTGCTTGGTGCACTTTATTTACCATGTCAAAAGAAAGCCACTAGGTAGTAACTTATTGAAGACAAAAGAAAGCTTTCACTTTGAACATTTACTTTAATATTCAAAAGTGTGGAAATATTCTCTTTGTCTTCTTTCACTCCCTTCTTTGCATCCCTTTTATATTCAAAGCTACTAATCATAGCACATAATACGAAATTTAACAAGATTTGATTCTCTTCAACAAAAAGGCAAATATTTCAGTTTACACAATCTGATAAAAAAATTACTGCAGTTATACTCATTTTTCCCAGTATGAGAAAATTGATCCTTTTACAGAAAATATAACAGCAATTCAGAAAGATGAAATCATTAAGTCTTTAGAGGTGAATGACAATGTATCTGTGATATTTAGCCTCAGCTGGAGAAAATATCAACTTATTTCTATGAATTTACAGAAATATTTGTTTTCAAGTTATGAAACAAATTAAAATTACAGGTACTTTATACCCACAATGGCAAATGCTTCTCATTATTCTTTTTAAATGGAATCTGCTTTGAGAGCATGTTTCCCTGAGGACTTGCTCATGTAAGTAAAATCTTAAATGGTACAGGAGCCAGATATAAAAAACTCCATTTAAAACTTGCACTCTTACCCTTTTGACCCATTCAAGGATACTGAAACTCCTAATCCTTTTCTGAAAAACAATATGTAATGAGATTTTACATATGCCTGCCTTTTATTTGGGAAACTTTTTTTTTCCCATGGTATCAACTGCAAAGACACTCACTTACCTTTTTCCACTATTTCTCCCGGTCCTCAAAATCTTAAAAAGAACAGCAAAATATACATTATTTGCAAAACTAAGAATTTATTTTTAATGTAATATAAATTTAAAGAGTCTAACTAAATAATTATTTTTACTGTAAATCTAGTTGTTACAGATAAAAAAATTACTGAAAAAAACCACTTATAGTAGTTAAAATGGTTACACACTTTCCGGTACATACAAGCTGGTGTTATGATCCTCTCCTCACTTCATTTTTTCAGTTCATCCTGATTCTGATCCTTCACTTTTCCTGATGAAGATAGAGGAGCAGTTGAAACAATTCATCAGTGTCAACTTCATCAGGAGGATATACAATGATCTTTTCTGAAATTTAGATATCTAAATATTATATACTCTCCTTTATTAAGTAAAGATAAATTGGTACTTTCAAAACCTATTTCTTTGGGGAAAAATCCTGCTTCGTCATCCTTTCATTAGGTTATCTTTCATCTGATATAGTGGCATCTGAAGTTGAGAATTTCTCTGAAATTAATAGTGAACCTAAAGTGGTTGTATCAGACAAGGAGGTTTAAGTTTAAAAACTTCTGTCCCTCCACCTCTCCTCACAGACCAAGTGTTCTGGCCCTAACCAAACTGTTGGCTCTGCTCTAATCTAGTCAATGTCATTTCCAGGTCCAGGGAGAAGGTTTGTGTCTCCACTTCTAAAGGGAGAACACTGAATCTGTTATTTCTGCATTTCATGAAGTTCCATCTGGTACATTTCTCCTGACAATCAGGATGGCATTACTCTGAGTGGCATTACTGCCTTCTGGCACATCAACTTGATCCACCAGTTTGGTGTCATCTGATGACAGCAAACTGTGTTATCTCCAAGTCATTCATAAAGATGTTAAACAGGAGCAGAAAGAAATCCAGTGTGCATATTCATTCTACATATGCATTTTCAGGAAATATATTTGAAAAGACGTGAGAAGCCTCTTGTGACTGAGAAAAAAGGAAAAATCAGTCTTATTTTTGAAAGGGGGAGAAAGGAAAACCCATGGAACTGGTGAGCCTTACCTATGTGCCTGTGAACATAATGGACCAGATCCTCATGGAGGCAATGTTAAGATGTCAACAAGTGAGGTTTCTCAGCTAATGGTCAGTCACAGGAACTCAAAATTGTGGCCAGATATTTCCTCAAAATAGTAAGATTTGATGCTCAAAATATAATGAAAATGTATCTACACTACTGTGAAATCAAGATGTTCATTTCTTGTGAAGCATTCAGTCTCAGTTCTCACTAAAACAATAGAGCCTAGGCTCTAATGTGACTACTAATACTCAGCTCAGAAACCTGAAATTGTAACTGCTTAACTGCATTACTGAAAAATAACCAAATGCTTCAAATAACCATGGGTTCTCTTGACTTCTCTGTATTTTCATCCATATGTATAAAATGTTAAAATTAACAGTCCCCACACTCAAGTAATTTCAGATTGTTAATGCCAATAAATAATCTTAGAACAAGTGTAATGGTAATCTCAGAAATATGTTCCCATGAGCCAATTTTTAATTGATATGAGATGCCAGGGAAACCTAGGAAACAGCATTTCCTTTAAAAGAAGTTTTGACAAAAAAGGAAAATACATCGAACTACAAAATTTGAGATTGGAAGGGACCTTTTGAGATCATATAGGAAGGGACGAATTGAGATCATCCAGACTTGTTAAAGCAGTTAGGTACAACAGGTTACCCAGAAAAGTGTCTAGTCTGGTTTTTGACTGTCTCCCCACACGGAGAATCCATAACCCCTGGGCAGCATCTTCCCATGAATGAGAACATTAATTGCAAAAAAGTTCTTTTTAAATTAGATCAATTAGTATATTATTTCATTTCTACCATTTTCTCTTATCCTATTGGTGGGCAGCAGTGGGAATAATCTGGTTCCTTCATCTTCATCATCTCCCATTATGTCATACATATTGACAAAATCTGCTGTGTCCCATCCCTGTCATCCCTCAAAAGAAAGATTTTGCAGTCCCTTCATCACCTTTGCTGCAGTCACTCTATTCAGTCCTGTGTTGGACTAGGGAGCCCAGAACTCAACACATCATTCCAGAAGTAGTCAAGTGAATTACCACCTCCTTCAGTCTGATGGAATCAGCCTTTTCCTGATGCAGCCCAAATGGAAGATAAACAGAGAGTAACATTCAAGAACAAAGGATAACCCTTAATAAACTTCCCATAATGTTCCAAATGGAGACACTGGCATGCAGCAGACCTCTCTACAGGCCAACAGATGGGGGCCATAATTTTTCACAGCAGGGTCTCCTACCATTGTAACTATAGCCTGTAAAGGTTTTGGCTCCTGAAGCCTCAGAGACAATCTGCACAGTCTCTACTCTCTCTGATGCTGCAGTCTACTGGCTTCCCTCAGGAGTTCCTTTGCTTGCCAGCACGGCTCCTTAAGAATCAAACACCTTTTGCAGGCTAGTAGAGGGTCTGTCCCAGCTCAGCAAAAGGCCTGCAGCTTGAGCCTTGCAGAGAAGCATCCTCCTTCTGAAGCTCCAGAAAGGTCAAAGAATCCTACCACCTAGGGACAGTTGCTCCATCAGTACCTGTGGACTACATCTTTTAGCAGACTCTGCCTGAAAGAGAAGGTTTATCAATCCTTCCTTCACATCCTGCTGCCCAAACCACCACCTTCAGCAGTGGTGAAAACAAGATGAAACTATCCTTATCTACCGATAGCAGGAATATTTAATGGCTAAGTTTTACTGCTTTAATGCTTAACATATACATTTAAAAAAGAAAACCTAGAGTCATGTCATGGTTTGACCCTGGCGCAATGCCAGTGCCCCCCATGAAAATACTTCCTCCCTGGTGTCTGCTGTGAGATGTGATTAGAAATAGAGCAAAGCAGGCTCCAGCTTAGGAATAAAAGGGAAAAAACTTTATTAACCCACAACTATAAAAGAAACAAACACACAGAATTCAGGATGAAAACCTTCCAAATTTCCTCCTCCTCCCCCCACCAAATTTTCAACCCAACACAGTAAGACAAAACCGTGGATTTTCAATTCAGTTACTACCCCTCAAATCACTCTCAGTCCATAAGTACCCTTCAGATAATCAATTCTCAGTTCCTCAAGAAGAGAGGAGTCCCTCTTGTACCACAGGCTTCCCCAGGAAAAACAGTTGAAACCTCTTGTGTTTCCATGTCATGTGTGGCACTGCCCGGAGATCATTTTGCCATCGTGACATCTTCCTTCCATGCCCAGTGCTCTCACCACTGTGCATGGACCAGAGCTGCTTCTAGGGTTTTCCTTTTAATGGTGTTTTGCCCAGTTCCAAAAAGAGCACTTTTGGGACACCTGTCCCCCCCAGATTTCACCCCCCGGGGCTGAGGGTTCTCAAGAACAGAGATCTTCTTCTCCAGTGAAGATCGAACCCACCACCCTCCTCACCCATCATCTCTGTACATGCACTCCTTCACATCACATCACTGCACTCTCTTGGCTCTGAGCCATTGCGTCCCCCTAGAAGGCAGTCTCTGTGTTACAGGAAAAATGGTTCTGTCCATGTCTATACAAGAAAAGTCCAGCCAAAGGCCACTCCATCATCTCCTCCTACCTAGGTTTTCTCAACTTCTCTCAGACATCTTTCACTTGCACCAACTTGCATCACACTTGCCCATTTCCATCTATTCCATCTCTATCTCTCTCCTCATTCAGCTCCAGGAGGATCAGCATTTGTAAGGTTTCCATCATCCAAGAAAAGGGTTAAAAATCTCAGGCCCTGCCTGTTCAGAACTCCCACCACCTTCTCACTGAACCCCCCCTTCTCCATCAAGCTGGCCGTGCTATCAAATTTCTAGGTGGCACAGGCACAGACACCAGCTCTCTCTCTCTCTCTCCCTCGGGGGGATGGGGTGGGCTGCCTGAAGCCTCTCAGGGCTCCTCAACCCTTCCATCTTGCAGGGGCCTCCACCTCTCTTTTCTGTCCAAGGCCCAGCCTACCTCCTCCGGCCGCATGGCCTCCCCTCCCCCGCCCAGTTCGGAGCAGGGCAGGGCAGGTCTGCTCTCTTTCACGAACCAGAACCAAGAGAGCTTCCCCCGGGTATTTTCAGCTTTTAACCCCCTGTGTTCTCAGAGGCGTATCCATGTCCTCAGTAGCCACACCAGGCGCCAATATTCAAATTGAGCACCTATTGGTTTGATCACAGCATCCCAAAAAACTCACTTCCTCTCAAACCACGACAAGACAGCAGGTAATTTGACTATGAATTAGGCAAAATTTTTGCTGAGCAAGATTCAGTTCAGTTTTGGATAAGAAATTAGAAATAAAGAAATTATTTCCCTTTCTTAGGGCTTTTTATTGGACAGTATTCTAATTCTGGCATTGAAAAAGTAAATAAAATAAAACACAAACAGCCACTGCACTTAGTAAAGAAACACTGTACTAAGCTACATTTATTTTGTTACTTCTGTGACTTTTAAAATACACAACTTACAATATATCTAGTGCAATTGATGAGCTTTAGCAATATTTAAACTAGAAAAACAGAATATGGGACTTATTTAATGTTGGTTTTTACTTATTTATCCATTATCTAACTCCACTTCTCCATTCACAGGATTCTGATGAAGGAACCACTAACCTCATGAAGAATTTTTTGCATTGACTTTAATTGGCTAAGCTCTAAACTAAGATTAAATGCAAGAATTATTTCAGTGATGGATCATTATTGGTAAGATTAATGTTTAATCATCATAAACTTAAAAAAATATAATCCTACCAATATCCTAAAAAATATAATCCTACCTATATTTTTTATTTTCTTTTTTTAAAATATATTTCATACCTTCATGTTTGCATAGATACCTATAGGTCATGGTTCATTTAATCTGGATACCTGTGAGATGAATCACTGAAGGGAACCTGGGCCATTCCAAATTTACGCATTTCTGCGTGAACAGCTATATTTGTTTATATAAATCTCACCCATATGGCATGCCTGGTCTTATTTCATTTTCCATTGGGATCATTTTAGATTACAGTAGCTGTTTAAACAGTTGAAATGTATTGGTTTAATGGGCACTTCGGGGAAAATACTGGAAGCAGATTAATGTGTTAGACAGCAGGAGTTTAGGCATAGATAAGGAAAGGCCTAAACTAGAGAGAAGAGAGCGCTAGAAAATGGAGAGAGAGATGGGAATAAGAAGTGCAAAACACTGTCTTATTGAAGAGCATGCTGTGTTTTCAGATCACTTGGACTGAATAATAAAGCCAGGTCTGCAAAATGATACTTTATGTTTTAATGTAGAAAGCCTCTTCTGGGATGGGAAACCCCTGTAATGTGAGTGTCATGGATGTCATCTTATGAAGTCAACCTAAGTCTAGGCTGCTGTCTTCCTTCAAAAACATAGTCAGACACTTAAGTTATATTAATATAATTGATAGAATTCTGGATTAAACCACACATTTACAGAGACAAAGTGGTGACAAACTAGTAACTTCATCATTAACATAAAAAGGTAAGACTGAATCATGGCAGTATTCTGCACATCTCCATTCTTATGGTGCTGAGACCACTTTAGGAGAAAACTTTAGGCAATCCTCAATAATACCATTCTTTTGCCTCCGTTTGCTGTTTGCTTCCAGTTTCATCTAGTCAGTACTGAATGTGCCTGCTTTATCAAGAAGTGTGTCTAATCCATCTTGCTGCCTTTATAAATGGTCTTTGCCATAGGGCCTCAGGGAAAAAAATAAAAGAAAAAAAGGTTTTATATCTGTATCCATAACCAAATAAAATCTTAATAGGTGGCAGCACCTTTACCTATGTGTATGAGACAGTGTTTACATACACTAGAGGTTAACAAAAGCAAATGCAGTTTGAATGATATACTGAGGATAACTGTTTTCAATATGTGTTTCTATTTTACCTTATATTCTTTTTATATACATCTGCCTATTTCTTCTGTCACCTAGCAGATACAGATTAACCCTGAGAAACATACTGATACTGGAAAAAAAATGAACTTTCCATGGGACCTTCTACGGTAGATTAGTTATTTTGAATATCAGGTGTGCAAGAGTTAATAATCCAAAACTGAGTGAATCCTTTTGGGCTTTCTTCAAACCCTTTGTTGCAAAAGAAGCAGTTTTAGAAGCTGATTCTGATAGCAAATTTTAAGAGCAGGGCTAGGTCCTGCAGCTGCTCTGGCCTGAGACCTGTCCTGTGTGGCCACTGGACCCAGCTCACTGCCCAAGCACCTGGTTTGTGCCCAGGCTGAAGGAGGGGCTGCTGCTTTCCTCTTTGCAGGTTCAGCCAGCAGCAAAGCTGAGCACATACCCCAGAGAGACACACAATCACACACGGCCTGTCACACAGGCAGCCACAGGCTGGGGGTTGCCTTGAACAGCAGCACATTTTCATGACTCACACCAGGCGTAAGCTAAGACAGACATGTTCCTTCCTCTTGGGCTGACAGAAGCAAGGGTTACCAGTGCAGCGCATGCGTGAACTCTCCAGGTTCAGAAGCCCATGCATGTTGATGGATGCCCTGAGCACTGTGATGGCCATTTTTCCTGCCTGGCACCGCTGCCTGGATCCCATTTCCTCTCTCTGACTCACCAGCAGGTCCAGCTGGCTGCTCACTGCAAACAGACAGCACCAACACACTCATAGGTCTCCACCAAATACCAGTACAAGTCCTTCCCACCTCCCTGTCCTTTCTCAAACCTGGGCATCCTACTTGCTGGCTGGTCCAGCTTGGAGTTTGCCAGTGAATCCCATAGCACACCCCACATGCATCTGGCTTGAGGAACACACAAAAACTCCCATCATCCAAAACAAGGCATCCAAGATATGACCTGTAGTCCCACTATAGCCATGGCTTCTGAGCCTATCCCTTGCCTCACTCTTCCTGGTTCCTCCAGTGGCTTTTCCTGGCTATGGCTGGGATAAAATTAATTTTCTCTATTTCACCAGTGTACGAGATGCTAAGAGGAAAATTAACTCTTTCCCAGCCAATACCTGGACAATGGTTTTGGGAACAGACACTATTCTTCCCACCCCAGTCAACTCTAAGAACCCAACTGACCCCAGTAGCTGATGCCACAGGGGAGGAGCCCAGTGTGACTCCAGGAGCTGATACCATATCCACCCATGCCAGTCCCCTCAGTGGCTGGCACCAAGTCCCTGCAGCATTTACATGCACATTGTTGTATTGCACTAAATAGTTTATTTAGTTGTTGTTGTTGCACTGGTGATGGGCAATTTCTACAGGGCATGTTGGGTCAAGTAGATGGGTTTTCCCCCTCCCTCATTACATGGTCTCCCCCTCACACGCCCCTGTTATACCCACCTGGTCTGTCCCATAGGTAATTCGCCCCTCCCCAATGGATCCCATTGGCTCCTGTCCTCTCTCCCCCACCCCCATCCCTAGGGTATAAAACCTCCTGAGTGGGAGTTCCCCACCCTCTTTTCAACATGGGTGACCCCATCACCTGTGTCTTGCACCAAGCCAATAAACAAGATACTTGCACCCACGTGGAGAAGAGCGCCTCTCGTCTTTTACTTTCGTCTATGCGGGTTCGTGTGGGCTAGAGTCTTAAGCTAGCTGGATTTGGACTCATATAAGGCCCAGGAAAACCACGGATTACTGCAGCACATGGTGTGGATAGTGATAGTATGCAGGCATAGGGTTAAGATTTAATAAGAAAATATGAGAAGACAGGACAAACTGGTGATCAAGTGCAGAGCATAGTGAGATAAGCGCACTAGCCAGCTCTGATTAATGTGCCATCAGCCCTGTTTTACATATTTTTCTGTCTAGTCTTCCTTTGTTTTTCCCTTCTCCCCCTTCCTCTGCACATTGCGTGTTCATACCAACTCCTTCCAACATCCTCAGCCCTCAGGTTTGCATCCATCTGCCCATGAAGGGCCAGTTTGCCACAGTTTCTTGATACTTGATCAACCAGTGTGACTGACTCACTGTTTCTGTTTATTGTCTTTATAAATTTTAACTGGGCAGGTTTTAAGACCATATGGTTTCTCTATCCTATTCTTTAACCACTCAACTGGAAAAAAAAAAAAAACAAAACCAAAACATTTTCACACCTCTCATACTCTTCAGGCCAGTGTCAACATTTGTTCTTTTTAAAACCTTTCTTATAATTTTTTTGGCCAGGTCTGTCTTCATATATTCTGATTTATGACACCTTTGACCAGATGTCCTTAGAGGAGAAGATGCTCTCCTTCAACACACCCTTACAGATTTATTTGATTTAAGATATTTCACACAGCCTATGAAAAATTGCTCTTTATTCACATCTATTTCTATGGAGGGTTGTATGAAGTAATAGTTGAGTGCTCTGAAGACAGTAATGGATGTGGAGGGTGCTGCAGATCTTCCTCAGATCAGTAAAAGCAATGATATAGGAAGTACCTGTGTCCTGCTACAGAGCAGTACATCAATAAAAGAGAATGAAGAACCAGTTCAAACAGTGGAGCTCCATGCTGTTAGCTCACATGATCCCTCTATTCTACTCTGCTCTAAATCTCTCTCTTGAATAAATTTATTACAGAAGGGGGTAGCTGTAAATACTGTGATTATGAGACAGTCTGTTCTACTTCATGGAGACAGACATCAGTTTATGTCTCTTTTTCATTTAGTACAAGAACTGTAATTACTATGTCCAGGTAAATAATGCCTTTTGTCTTTGTGGGAGGAGAAATGTTGAGTGTACAGAGGATCTGTGCAGCTGCTTACTGGAAGAGATTCTAAAGAAGGAGGCAGTGGAGAGCTGTAAGATAGAGGCTTGCCTTCCAATGTAGCAAGGGCAGGATGACAGGAATTCTCCAGGTTCAGGAGTATCCCAAGGTGTCAAAATAGCTCTGGAAATAGTTCTGTTAACACTCACTCAGAGATCTGCAACTGAAGCATTTTGTAAAGAAAAAAAATAAGCCGTAAGACTGTAAATTGTAAACTTTTCAAGAAAATCTGAGCGTGATCTTACTGACAGGTGTCAGATACTTTCCTTCAATTTCTGTCTCACTCTCACAGTGACAATTAGTCTGAATATAATTAATTTAATCCAAAAACATGCCCATTATCTGATGTTAGTGATGGGAAATATTGATGGTTGGAGTGGTGATCCTTGAAAAAATTATTATAGGATGTTAATTGAAATAAAAATCATCTACTGAGCAGCATAATCTTTCTGGGATTTACTAAACTTTTCCATGTTTTTAGTTCTACATTATAGATGGCACTCCTTTTTATCCATACTGTGATCCATTACTTCATAGGCTTTGTATCATGTCTGAGAGATGAGATGCAGGGAACAAGAAAATGTCTTAGGATGTGGAGTCAAATAATGGTGCGTCAGGTATGATCATTGAGTTATTCATGGATGATTGGCAGTAAACTGTTAAACATTATAGAAATTCCACAGCTTAAAAATGTATTATCTGCTAAGAAAGTTTTGCAATCTTTCATTACTTTACAGAAAATATTTGTAATTATAATGATCCTGATTAATGGGGAAAAAGAAATCAAGAAAATATCTACTCTATTGGGCTATTCTGACACTGAAATCAGTATAATTAAAATTTCCCAACCTGTATGATTTCAAATCAGCAATATAAGCATCAAATCAGCCTGGCAATAGTAAAAAACAGTCTTGACAGTGGATATTCAGTTCCACTGCTCATCAAAAGTAAACCAAATCCTGTAAAATAATAATAAAAGGGAAACACAGAAGAAAACCAGAACCTTTTCACCGCAAACAATAAATTTCTAAAAAGTTGAGCTTTGTAAGTGGCAAAAATATTCTTTTTGTTAACATGACAAAAAACCAGTGAACCATTATTCACCAGTAAGCCCGCTGAAAAAGCAGTTCATACATAAGAAACACAATATGTAATCCATTTAAAAAACTGTCTAAGGAAAAGTTATTTTGTTTTATGAATAATGGTATTGTGCTGTAAACTATTCTCTCATTTCATTGTGTAGCACTCTAGAGGTGTGAAAAAGCTTAGCAAGGAGTTCAGACAGGCTGAAAATTAAAGCTTGGCCTTGAAATTCTTTGCAAGCATTTCAAATCTGTAAAACACTCACGTGAGAAGTTGAGTAATGTGCATTGAGTACATTAGCTCTATTTCTTTTACCTTTTTTTTTTTTAAACTGGAATTCACTGTTCCTAGAAAAAGATGGACTGATTTCCCCAGAAAGAGAATTCTTAAACCTAGTACAGGCAAGAAACGAATTGGTTTCCTGATTCCTGCAAGATGTAATATAGTCTTCTATTTAATATTTCTTAAAAATATATTCCCAAAATTTGATTCAATCCTACAACACAAAATTCTATTAACTTACCATATTTTTTGCAAAATGTGAAGCAAGTTAGTGAAGTTTTGCTTTATCTAAAAATCAAGCCACCATTTTCTTTACAACAAAGAGCTGAAAAAAGGCGTTCCTTGATTTGTGGTTATCTTCAAGAGTGTTCATGAATTTTCACAATTTGCACATGAAATTGCTTCATAAAATGTAAGTATCTTTAAAGATAAGCATACATTGAAATTAGGATGATTGAACAAAGTTTATTGCAATGAGAATTCACAAGAATTATACTTCACTGAGTACTTTTTTCCCCAGAAGTTCCTTGTTAGTAAAATAGTTACAAATAAAATAGTGAAAAATTACGTTGTTAATCTCTTTGTTCATACACTCATACTTAAAGATGTATATTAGATAGGGTATAGACAGATAAATGGATTTTGTCCCTAAAAAACTAATTATGAATCATATATATTTGCATATGGACTGTGACCAGCTTACATGATAAAACAACAGTCTCCCATGCAGTTACAGATCAAATAAAACAGATATAGATTAAAGTGTTATCTAATTGTTCTGATAGAAGCTATTAAAATAATTGCAAAAATGTTATACAGTTACAATGACAACATCTTTTTTTCTTTGTATGTTATGTCACTCAAAGTCAGTAAACGTTATGGATAGAAAACAAGTTTTATGCCTCACTTGTGGAAACTAATCAGGTATACTGAAGATCCAGGAGTCTGTGGAATACCTTGTAGAAATGTATTAGACACTGAATATGTGAAGAAGGGAAATGCCTAAGAGGTAAAAATAATTCTCTGTGACCTTTCTCTCTTCCTCCCTTTATTAGAACAACCTCAGCTCTGTAAAGAAGCATATGCAATTTTCTCATATTTTATAAGTACCTATTTTTCTTACTCACTGCAGAATTTTTATTATCTTCAATGGAATCTAAACAAGAAATTCTTGCCTATGTGATGTACAAGATATGGGTTTAAAAACTAACATCATTCTATATTTGGTTGAAAACCTGAAGTAATGTTTTTAGCTATGACATGTAAGTATTAATTTTTAGAATATATTTTGAAAGTAGGCAGGTTTGGGGGGCTATTTGTTGGTTTTTTTTTTTTTTTGTTTTGTTTTGTTTTGGGTTTTTTTTAAGATATGAATTTAAGAGATTTTTTGACCCCGACCCACTCATGCATCTTTCTTTGAAAACAGCTTGGAATATACACAGTGCTAGTACTATATTATGCCATATATTGCACATTCTTGCTATTCCTCTTTTTACTTCCACAAAAGGAGCAGTAAAGAAAACGAAACTGTTTTTTGTTTCTGTCTCTCACAAAGTATCATTTTCTGAGTGCATCGTTTTGCTGTATATATTTGTTGAGAATGGAATTTAAATTGAATAGAACTGGTCTATCAAATAGCTGGAAATAATTGGCAGGCATGGTTAAACTCAGAATTGAATTCAGTCTTGGATAGCACTGCAAATGTATTTATCTGAAGAGTTACTTGTGCAGTATATTGCCTTTTTTATGGAAACTGCATGAAGCAAGAAGAAAGCAAATGAAACAACAAAAATCCCTGTAATAGCTTTCAGCTTCTTAAAGTTCTAAAAATATTTGCCTTTGGAATTCTGTTTGATAGTAAACATTTAAAAAAACTGATTCAAATGAGCTTCCTTTTCTGAAACAAGGCTGGAAGCAAAATGAAATATTTTAGCAAGAATTTACATTAAATAATTTTCCCTGTATCTCTCAATTATTTAATTTTTGCTCTCCATAATAAATATAGAAAATAATTTGTGTGTGTATAAAATTTGTATTATAAAAATACAGTTTGATGTCTTGCATGCTGACTGTTCTGAACAAAACCCAACCAACCAAAAAACCACAAAAAAATGCCCTCCAAAATATGACTAAAAATGGAAAATTACAGTACAATGTTATTAAATTTGAAATACGTTGCCATAGAAATAAACCCACAAAGTTTTATAACATGACTTTACATGAAGCATACAAAATTGCTTTTCATATTTTAGATCTATATGCAATACACACGTATAAGTTATATTACTAAAACCATTAATACTCTAAGTGAAAAAATTCAAGTTTTCATAGCCATACCCTCCCTAGAAATAGAATAGTAAAAATCTTCTGGTTAATTCCTGAGTTCCTTTAATTCTCTAGCCTACCATCGCTTTGTCTACTTATTCTTCGTTTGGTACAATAAGATTGTGTAATTTTAATATAATTAATAATTTTCTTAGGATTTTAGCAATGCCTGTAAGTATGTTTCCATTGGATTTAAGTCTTTTGAAAAAAGCTTCAAACTTTTTAGAACTGTTTGCTGCGATGTGAGTTGACTATCAGGACTAAAACATCCTCAGTTGTTGGAATATTTTTTTTTTGCATTCTCTAGGGACAAACTGTAACTGATGCAAATGTAGAGGGACCTAGAAGAGAGAGAAATGTTGAGGATTTCTAGTTTGTGAGCCTGAAAAATATTGGTGGTAGCACATGTATTATAAAGTATTATTTTATAGACCACATCATAGGAGTATATGAAAATTAATTAAAAAACTTTATCTAAATATTTCTCTTTAATATTTTTGCAAAAAATATACATCAGAAATTTAAAATGTTGCAATTGCTTTAAAATAAAAATCATTACACATATTTCTCCAAAATATTCTTACACTGATGTGACCACTGAGAGCCAAAACTGAAAGGAAGCTCCTGAAAACTGCCTCAGACCTATTTAAAGGAAAGTGGTAGCCATGAGGACACAGAAGGAGAAAAGGAAGTAGCAGAGGAAAACAAGGAAAAGGTAGTTTTTGTGGACACAGCTAAAGAGGCAGTCTTGGCAGAAGGCCCAGCATTCAAGAGGTTGTGCTTCTGCAGGAAGCCTATGCTGGGGCAGGGCAGCCCAAGGAAATACTGCCAGTGGGCAACTCATGGCAGGACAGGGACATTCCTGAGGGACTACAGCTCACAAGTGGCCCATGCTGTAACAGAAGAAAACGAGTAAATAACATGCTGTGGTGGGGAAAAACAAGAAGGTACAGGAGAAAGAAAAGATTTTGCACTGGCCTCACAGTTCTATACTGCCAATCAACCTTGCTGAGGCAACTGGGAGAGTCTGCGTGTATCACGCAGCAAAAAACAATAGTACAGTCAACTAGGAGTGTTTGCATGAACTGTCAATAAATTGAATTAAAATTCTTCAAGTTAAGACTATTTTACCAAACAGATAAGAGAACTAAAAGAAGAACAGGTCAAGCAATAGTCACTTGACCACCAGAAACATTACCACATTTAAAACATGCTTAGAACCAGCTCAGGACAAAGTAGCTACTTGAAGGGGAAAAAAAAAGATAGATAAAAAAGTTAAGCACTCTGTGAGCTGATCTAACCTAGACCACAGGGACTGTGTTAAAAATTAGTGCGACACACTGAACATCTGACAGAGAATCTCTCAGTCCAGAGGGCAACACATCATCTGTTTTGGCTTGGTGAAGGAAAATGATACCTCTGACTTCAGTCTAACTTCATACTGTGCACTGAATAAGGATTAACCCTTACACCATATCAGATGTGCTCTGTCTTCATCCTCCAATGTAGCTTCATAAAAAATGAATCCAGATTGCAAACTTCAAGCTTTAACAAGGAAAAATGAATTAAATCTAGAAAATGTGACTTTCCCTTCTTTCTAAAGGGACCTTCTGATTGAAATAAAACTTTTGCATGCAGATAACCTCTAACAGCCACTGATGAAACTACTGTGCTACAAAATGTCTTTGAATCCTTGCATTATCCTTTACAGCTGAAAGCATTTGTTTACTACTGTGCCAAGAGATTTCATGGTTTAATTATTGCATGAAAAGACATTTTCATTCTGTTCACTTTATAAGCCTGGTGCGTCTGAAAACTTCATGTTCTGTTGTTAGAAATGTTGAATAACTTTTCTTTTTGCCCTTGTTTGAGCTTCATGCGATAACACAGATCATTAGTGCTCTGAGCCCCATCATTTTGTTCCAATATGCATTTTAAAACTGCAAGGTTTATCAGCTATTTCCATTCTATCATTTTAAGCTGTTATATACTTAGCTCATCACCACCTGATCTAATTACCATGTGCATTTGCAGATTGTCCAAATAGGAGTCCTGGAAGGCTTGGGTCTATGGATTTCTCCACTACCACTAGTAGTAAATAACTACTGATTTTCAAAGGTTTTTAAACTCTTTTCAAACTCCCCTTCAATATCCAACTTGCACTAGTTACATACTTTCTACATTTTCAAGTATATAATCATCCTTTAATTTTGATTTCTCTATATATATTAGTTAAGTCTATTTTGTGTCTTTGCTTAGACTCTTATTCTCTTGCTCAGATTCACAGAATGGTTGAGGTTAGGAGGAACCTCTGGAGGACATCTGTTCCAACTACTGCTGCTCAAGAAGGAACACCTACAATAAATTGATCAGGAACATGAATAATTTTTACTGTCTCTGAGGAGGAAGACTACACAATCTGCCTGGAAAACCTGTACCACTGCTCAGTCAACTTCACAGTGAAGAAAAAAAAAAAAAAGGTTTTCTGATATTTAGAGGGAAACCCCTGTGTTTCAGATTAGGCCCATTGCTTTTGATCCTGTTACTGGGCTTTCTATTATTCACATTTTCTTCCCAGCTGGAGGAAAAACAATATTTTTTGCCAGTTAATAAAAGAGTGGGATAACAGCAAATAAAAGCAAGACAAATACCTGAAACTCCTCTGTCTCTTCTCCTAGAAGGGAACCCTCCTGTGATAAAACCTTGCCACAAAAAGCCAATACATGTATATGTGAATTCACGATGGCCCAGTGGGAGTGCAAGGGTCTGTGCCCAACACTGTTTTCATTAGTCCTATGCTAACATTGATAGGAAACCAGAGAGTTTCTTTTCTCCAACTACTCAATACACCAATTTACATAAGAATAATGGTGCAATTATAAAGACAAGCAGCACAATTAAAAATCATCATCAAATCTACTTCACAATACTTAATAAATATTCATTCTGAAAATTCTATTTAACACTTTTAGAATGAAACAACATTACTTTTTTCTTTGCAATATGCAAATTTGACTACTAATACTAATGTAGTAATTTAATTATACAGTAAGTATAATGAAACCACTTGGGTTGAAGGAACATAATTTATGGAAAACACTGTAAAGAACTAGTGTTATCTGAGGGAACCACACAGCTCAGATATTTCTGTTCCACAATTTAAATTGCCAATATTATCCTCTAACATGATTCCTCCACAATTAAAACCTTCTTGGCTTATTAAATGGCTCCTAGCTAATATGGTTAGTTCCTCATTCTTATGCTGCTCATACAAAGAGGTACTTTTGGGTTTTTGTCTTTGCTGTGATTGTGATTCCCTCTCTTCATGCCTGGGATGGACTTATAATATAAGAATAAAATTCAGATGAAAAACTGAATGGTTAGTTAGGAATTTTTCATTTTACTCCATGGCAATCTCTGCATATATACATATATCTACATATCATCTATGTCCAGATACATGTCTGGAAATCTATTACATGTATATAAGAGAATTCAGGTCCACTTGCCAAAGCAATTTAATGCAAACAGTTTTTGCTTTGTTCAATAGTTTACACTATGGAAATTGTAAATCAAAGATATCAAAAACTTAGTAACTAAGCTAAACTAAAATCCTGATGATTTTGAGTCTTTTAACTCTGTTTTCATGGAACATATGACTCATTTGACTCATACCATATTTTTATATAAACCAATTGATTTTTAATTACAGAGTTTGATAAAATCTCATGACTTTTGAAACTGAGGCATAAGTAAAAATCTTTTTATGGTTGAAGACATAATAAAATCTGTTATCCAGAGGCAATTTATGCCAAAGAAATATTTTTGTGGATATGGTTTAGGGGTGATTGTGGTGGTGCTAAGCTGATGTTTGCACTAGATGGTCTTAAAGGTATCTTCTAGCCTTGATTTTTCAGTGATTCAGTAATTTTTGTAGTCAAACAAAGTAAACCTGTTAATTTTTTTCCTAAAAAACAAAAGTTCATCTTGCATATTAAAAATTATACTTTGTAAGATAATGAATGCCTCAAAGATTCAAGAGTAATTTGAATTATTGTATGTTATGCTAAGTGACCAACAATACCTTGAAAATTGTTTTTTTAAATTTTGTTTACTAGGAATTTCTGTTCAGAGGAACATGAACCTATAGAGTGTAGCTATATGCTTAATACTGGAAAGAGTTTTCTCTAGAGATACCTGATAGCATATGCTGACTTTTATAAATAAATGCCTTTTCTTCGGATGGAGAGCACAGATTCTGCTCTAAAAATTGGAAAAAATCTTTGGAACCGTTAGGGAAAACAACAGGAAGCAATCTAGAAGCTGTTTTTGGTGGCAAGCGGAAGTCAGATGGGAATGCCGGAGGCAGCTGTAGGTGTGCAGACATTCATCAGTAGGCTTGCTTACAAAACAAAACTTTCCAGAATGCCCAAAGAATTAAAAGATACTACTCAGATGCTTTAGTAACTTAAGTAGGTAAAGGTAATCCCCAATATCCATCCAGACTGGGTAATAAATTGATAGAGACAAGATTTGCAAAAAAAATCTTAGAGATACTGATGGACAAAAAAAATTGATATGGGTCAGCAATGAATGGCCCTGAAAACCAATCTGGGCCTAATTGTACAGCTCATCCAGGTTTTACAACCCAGAATTTACAGCTCAGACAGTCCTAACCTGGGCTACAAAAAAAAGTATGGTGGGTATGTTGAGCAGGGTGTTCCTCTTTATTCCACTCTCATGAGAAGTTATCGGAGATATAAATCCAGTCCTGGGGTATCCAGTACAAGAAAGACATGGAACTCTTAGAATTGGATTCAAAGGAGAGATGCTGAAGTGGTCAGAGAGCTGGACACTCTGTGGAAAAGAAAAAGGCTGAAACACTGGAGGTTTTCTAGTCTAAAGAACTAGCTCTTGGGGAAAATTATAGAAGCCTACTAGAGGGGGCCTACAAGAAAGCTGGAGAGGGGTTCAATCACAGGAGCAGGATATGGGATAATGGCTTTAAACTGAGAACGTAGGTTTATGTCAGGACTCAACCCCATATGGGCCACCAATTGTTGGCATCAGTGCTTGTCACCAATCTGACCGTAACCATCAAGTTTATCATCACACTACAAAACTTTCACACCTTCCCTCTGTGAGTTCCCACAGGCAGCTTATCACAACACCAACTTCTTTTCTCTTCTTTCTACATGGCCAGCTGACTCCTACCAGTCCCTTGCACAACCACCTTACCCTTACAGCACAGCCAACAAACTCCAACTTTCCTCTTAATTACCTAACCCACTCTCTTAAACCACACATCCTTTTTGGAAATAGCTGTGACCTATTAAGGGCAGGCTTGTTCCCACTCTTTGGTAATTAGTACAGCTGCAACTCATCAAGGGCAAGTTTGCCTTCTGCACTATCTATCTCTATTCTCCTACAATCTATTCCCCCAGAGGTTTGGACACAAAGAAGATTTATTTAGTTATTTTTTTTTACTTTGAAGGTAATGAGATACTAGAACATTTTACCCAGAGGGTCAGTAGATGCCCCATCATCGGAAGTCAACTTGGACAGGACATTCAAAACTTGATCTAGTGGAAAGTGTCCCTGCCCGTGTCAGGGAGGCTGGAATGAGATGTACTTTAAAGATTCCCTCCAGTGCAAACCATTCTGAAATTCTATGAAGTCAATATTTTTCTTCTGTATGTACTGGTATTTTTGCCTCAAGGTTTGCCCCTAAGTTAGGATATTTGGGAAACATCAATTTCAATGGAAACTGAGGCAAAAAACACCTTTAGTGTTCCCTGTTTTCTGTTGCTTTTATGACATAAAAAAAAAAAAAGGGCAGTGAGTTTTCATAGGAAAGAATTCTATGAAGACATGGTGTAACTGTTTTGCTGGCTTTTCCTTTTGCTGTAGAATTCCCTCTTGTTTCCCTTTTCACCCTCAGCCAATATTAACTCTGGACATACTCTACTCTTCCTAGTTATTCTACTGCAGATACAGGTCATGTACTTGTAGCACTCCTTTGTATCTTGTCCCTCTTTCCACCTCCTGTATACCTACTTCTTGTGCTCAAGTTCAATCAAACAGCCAAGTTGAAATTCTCTTGGAGATCACAATGGATTGTTCTGGTGCTTTGAGAAATCTGTCTTTAAAAACTGACCATGTATCCTGGAATCCCTTCCACTTTAAGATAGAGATTTTCCTCAGAAATCTTGCTTACCACATCCCAGAAATAACAACAATCTGTAATTCTGAAATCTTTAGTTTATCTCTAGTTGTTCTCACCGCCCTGAGAAAATACATGAGTGAATTTTCCTGTAAGTTATTAGGAAATTATTAGCAATTTTTTTTTTTCTACAGTTGTTTGAACATGAGTATTAATAGTATTATGACTGGACCCAAAATGACTGTTAGATGTATTTTACATAGCTCCTTCAGATTTTAATTAGGATAAAACTGAGTTTTGGGGGCTCCCTATACTCAGTATTCCCTCTTTAAATAGAACAAAAGTTTGAATGAAGCAGATGTTTTGGAAAGTGATTGTTTCTAAAGGATTGCTTACTGAGCTGGTAATAATTTGTAAAAAAAAAAAAAATCTGTGTTCTGTCCTTCATATTTATGCTGTGAACTCTGTTATTTTATGTTTATTTTTGTTAGTAATTTCTTCATTCTTGTGGCTGTGCAATCATTGTCAGAATCAATGAGGTGCAAAATGAAATGACAATATCTTATGAATTTTAGACACAGCTTTAAATAGTTCTGTTGAGATTCAAAATCTGGCAAAGTCTTCTCTACCTAGTAAACACAAGCCATTGCATGTCAACATACATATAATTTACATGTATCTGTATGTGTGTGTGTGTGTATGTATATATATATATATATATACATATATATATATATTTTATATATATGTGTGTGTGTGTGTGTGTGTATAGACATTGCAGAGATGTGAGATGGATTTTTTTTTACTGACTTGAAAAAATGTATAACTTCATCTGTCTTTCTTATCAGAGGATATTGCACACTCTAGAATTCAGAGAATTTTTGGCAGATGCTCTTTTAACATTGGAAAACAGTATACGATGTCAGCAGAGAAATCTTACTAGAAGTGTAGCTATTCAAAAAATCTGAAGATAATTTCCAAATTTTATTGTAAAAAGGTATTTAAATACTGCTTACAATGCTGACAACTTGTTAATTGGATATTCATCCATGAACCTTTCTTACTAAATCTGAAGATGACTAGATTCAGAAGAAGAGATGTTTCAAATAATTACTGATCGAGAAAACAAGCTAAAATATTAGATGATTCAGTCCTGAATTTTATAAGGTCACAGCTTAAAGCCATGCTGTTACTTGCCCTAGAAATTGAAAAAAAATGGATTGTTTAATTTTCAGTGGTTTGGTGAATGTTATGTCCACCTCAAAAGAGTATTTGGACTTTTTCATCCTTTTTGAGGCTCCAGAATGAAGATTAATCTTTTCTGTCCCATGCCTATTGTATAAAACAGGTAAAAGGAGATATGGTGGTCTTCTGCCACAAAATGATTCTCAAGTGTACTATCTTAACCTGCATGAAAAAATCAAACCAAAGGTCTACACAGTTCATCAGCATCATATAAAACTATTTGGATAAATGTTAGTACAAAGTTTATAGTAACTTTTGTTACTTGAATAAAAAAAAAAAAGTTTTAAAGGTTTTGTGACTATTCATATTAAAGAAAAAAAAACATAATTGGAACTGATATTTCAGAAAGAACGCATGATTTAAAATATTAAAATATTAATGGGTCAAAATTGATAAGTTGTCTTACACACCTTTCCTCACATATCAATACTAGAGCTCAAGTTATTCCTATAAGAAAATTCTACAAAATATTGTATATATTTTATTCTTGCAATATTGAGAGTTCCACAGCTGCTTTAATAATCTCTAAAGGGATATTGAAACTTTAAGTAATTCGTTTAAAGTTTACTACTCCACGTGTTCTTTGGGTCAATGTATTTACAAATATGAAAATGTTTCTTTTGAAAAAGAAAGAGTATTCCCATATCCCTTGACACTTATTTTCTGACATAAAAAATAATTTGAAGTAGTCAGGTGTGGGTTGTTCAACAAGTAAGAAATTTTTATTTATGCTCTGTGTGCTTAACTGTGAAATAATTTTTTTTTTTTATGGCAATAAATGTGCACAGAAGAGGTTAGTTGTAAGGGGTAACTCTTTTTACAAATGATACTTTAAGAAATGCTGTCATTTATGAGTTTCAGTGCTTTTTCAGACAGGATTTCTGAATTATGAGGTATTTTCTGAGAGCTACTGAAAGTAGTTTTCAGTCTAAGTGTTCACAAACTGTACACTTGAGCATTTCCACTATTATTTTCTCTCTTTAGAGGAGTGTAAATCACAACCATCATTATTACATAGGAATCAGAAAAAATACTATTGATAACCTACATTTAGTTTCACGGTGCATTTTTTGTTAGTTTTTGTGTCTTTTTGTTGTTGTTGTTTTGTTTTTTTAATTAATTTTACTGGTGGTCTTTTCCATAATCATAGATTCATAGAGTAGTTTGTGTTGGAAGGGTCCATAAAGACAATACCCATAGGCAGAATTTCATCTTGTAAGAAAATTTACCTACTTTTAAATTCTGTTTCAGGTGCTATTCCCTACTACCATCCAGTAATGAAGCACACGTTCGTGATAACTACAAGTCATTTCATTTTTTTTCAAAAACTTTAGCATACGTCCTCCAACATGTGATTAGAATAAAGCTAAATAGAATAGGAATAGAAAACAAAACTAAAAGTAAGAAAGGAAACAGTTTTGAGTGTGGCATGGAGGTATTCTCCTAGGATAGGTGCAGGTAACAGGAAAAGCAGTTGGAGCAGAAGAAAAATAAGTGGAATACTGATAGACATATCCACTTCATGGATATGAAAATGATTAAATGCTCACTAGACTATATCTCAATCTCATTGTACAATGGCTTTAAAGCATAATGATTCACAAAGTCTGTTATTTATTTCTTTTATAATGGTTATTCATTTTAATCATCTGTCTCTAGTTGCAATGAAACAGATGTTTGAATACTTTTTTTCAATAAAGAATAAAGCCTGTATAATTCATGCTTATTCTTGTGCATAATGAAATTTCTAACATCCAGGCCTTATGTTGCTGAATCTATCTATTAATTAGTCAAATTGTCATTAAATAGGAAGTTCTGGCTGGAGTTCTTTGTTGTTGATATGCATGACAGTGGAAGCTCTAAGTATTCTACTGGAGTGCCTGATACATTGCTCAGCTTGCACCACAACTATCAGAAACAGCAAGCATCTGAATTAGAAAACCTACTTTTAAAGTAACAATCTGTCTGTCTGAGAATTATATCTCTTCTCTAAAGCTCACAGTATTTCAAGAATGTGAAAGAAAAGTACTTCATCAAAGGCATATTTGAAATAGTACTAAGCAATTAATCTGTAATAAAAATATTATTTTAAAATACAATTTATTAAATTGGCAATAAATTTACACCTGTATCCTGCACAAGAGTAATAATCCTATGCCTTTATTGCATGTATTAATTCTGTTACTGGGGGAGGAGGGACTATTCTTCAGCCAGCATTCACTTAAATGCACATTTAATCTTTCCATCACCTATTGCATAGAGTATAAATGGTAACTTCATTTAATCTGTTAATGCAGCCATGAAAGCCAAATCAAAGCATCCTGCCATTATTTCAAAAACTATGTTGCTTTGGAAAGCAAAACTCAACCTTGGTTTAACTGGTAGAAGTACGTAATTTAAAAAAAAAGCAAACTGAAGATACTTTACTTTTTGGGCTACTTAAAAGAACAAAGATCAAAAATAAAATCAAAATAGGAGAAATATTTAGCCTAATATCTACTAATATTGCATCTGTTGAAGATTAAAGGAATAAGAAAATTGAATACACATAATTATGTTTTCTGACACATCCCAGAAGAAACTATTTTTCCAAACTGAATGAAAAAAATCTTTTAGTTTTCTTTTTAAACTGTCAGTATGTAGGGAAGAATGCAAGTTTTCTCATAAGGGAGCTAAGGAACTATTTCCAAAAAGGGAAAATTTATTTTCTTGTCTTTACTCTGATGTTAGTTTATGCATTTTATGTCAAACACCTCTACATCTTTTAATGTGGCCCTCTGTCTCTATTATTACAAGTTTATATCTTAACAATTTTTTTTGTACATTTTGTCTTTCCTTTAACCCAGTGAGTATTTGATTCTTCATCTAAAGGGGAAAAATTTCAGCAGAGGTAAATAAAGATTTCTATTTTTCTCATACTCATGTCAAAAAACCTTTCTAATAGTATTTCCTCAAGTTTTTCCTTGAGGATAATTCAGTTTCACAGTCCACTCAGTAAAGCATCTCCTAACTCTATCACTGTCATCCTAGAAGT
Source organism: Haemorhous mexicanus (assembly GCF_027477595.1). Taxonomy (NCBI): domain Eukaryota; kingdom Metazoa; phylum Chordata; class Aves; order Passeriformes; family Fringillidae; genus Haemorhous; species Haemorhous mexicanus. The sequence continues at coordinate 74,425,757 of NC_082342.1, read as the reverse complement.
AGGTCTTGGCATGTCTGGTAGCACATATTTAGGTGTTTATAGAGATTGACTGTGGAGTTGCACTGCAACCAAAGCAGCCACGTTTTAAAACTTTTCATATTATCTGCAAGATAGGAAGAATGGTTTATTGCTTCAGGACAAAGGGTCAACAGAGTCAAGATGTTTTTCTCTAGAAGTTACTGCAACAGGAAGAAAACCATTGTTCATAAGTACTTGGGTGTTTTCATGTCTTTTGCTCTGGGAATTTCTGATATGTGAGATCTATTCAGTTACTCTTAACTGGTCTTTCTTATAAATACATTTATATTTTCCCCTCTTGAAATTGGGCAAAAATTTGCATCCAATTTTGACAACCAAGACATTCCTTGAGCTGTTTCTATGTAGGCATAGCCTTCTGTTTACTCCAATTTTTTCTCCTCCTCTTTAAATTTGAGGTCCTTAGTTCTGGTTTTGTAAGAGTGAAGAGTTGATCACTGTCCATTCTGCTCATGTCACTCACTGTTTGAAAAATGTCTGTGATATTCATTTCAACATATCTCTTTTTCAAACTGAAGACCTTCAGCCTGCTCTGTTATTCATCATATGGAATGCATTTTATCACTTTGCAACAAGACAACCTCACATAAAAAAACAAAAAAAAAACCAAACAAACAAAAAAAAAACCAAACCAAAATTAAACTCAAACTCAATTAAAAAAACCCAGTTCGCAATAAGATCAAAAAAGCATGGATTTTTAGGAGAATACTGATTTGGGTTTTTTTTAGAATCTGGTTTTATTCTTTTGCTTATAATCCTTAGTTGTTTGTTTGGTTGTCAACTTCTTCCAAAAGTAGATAGTTTCATAAACTATCTGCAATAATACAATTTTGCTGGTCCTATGTGGCAGCCACCAGGTCAATGTCCATCATTATATTTGTGAAATTTGTATTGGTTTTCAGCAGGTATATACTTTTTATTTGCACTGAATTTTTTTGGCATTTTTTCTTCTTGGTCACTCAGTCTTATAATGTACTTCTAGAGCTCTTCCAAAAGCATGTTTTAATTTTTTTTTTTCACATCTCTTGTCAATACTTTAACATCAAAAGTCATTGCATAGAGCACCCAGAATTCTGTCATGAGTAATGCTCCATGTCAAAAGCTAATGATTTACTCCTGTTGTGTTACCTGTCTTCTAATTAATTATCAATCCCAGTATTTGTTCATTTATCCCATGCTTTTAACCCAAGCTGTCTTAACTTCCTTAGAAGCTCTTTGTGATAACCTTGTTAAGAGCCTTTGTAAACCCCTATATCTCTTGTCCACATATTATCTTTATATGAATTTTTTTCCCTTTCAGAATAATAGCAGTTATGTGTTCAAGTCCATTAACAGGGGAATGCTGTTGTGAGTCTGGACCCAAAAACTTCCCCATTGCTTTTAACATCACTGATCTTTTAGAATGCACTCTACTACAAAGAAACTCACTGTGCTGGATATATGTAAAACTGTCAAAAATTTGTGTATTTTTCATCAAAGAAGTGAATTAAACAGGATTTTTCTCAATAGAATCTCATCTTAACTGACAGTTAATACAGATAACCTGTTCCTTGTAAATGCCTCCCTTAAAAAGTCTATCTACCATCAGACTAGGTATTTAAGGAATTCAAACTGAAGGGTTTTGAGTAGGAGTTAATGAAATATTTTTCCTTTTATGTTAAATTAGCTGTCAGTTAAACACCAGTTGTCTAAGGCAGAGAAACATAGTTTAAACCCATTTGAAAGAGGCAGTACCATTTCTAAAAGGAGCTCAGGCAACACTCAAATCTTTGATTGATGCCAAATGAGAGTACATGCCAATCATAAAACAGCAGGAATACTCATCTAGGCTGTCAGGTTTCCAAGACTAACATGGCTCCCATGCTGCTTGATGAGACTGAGGAAGTTATGTTAAACAGATTTGTGATCTTCTTCTCCACAAGAGCAACAAAAATTGCTACTACCCTATGAAATGACAATGTATAAGGTTTTTATAAAACTTCACAGCACAGAAATTCTTCATATCAAATACTGGACCTTTGAGTTACTTTAGTCTAGATAGTGACTCTTTCTATGTGTCTGTGAAGAGAGATAATTTTCCAAAAGCATATAAAAATTATTGTTAGATATTATCTTTCAAATTTGTAGGAAAATGTTTTTCACTTCCGTATAAAGTCAGATAACTGATCTCAACCATAGGGAAAAGAAAAAAAAAGCATAATAAAAGTTGCAATGCCAAGAACACAGTCAGCAAAGTGACTTACCACACAGATATGATGAAAGAACATTATGACTTCCACTATGAGCAATTCTATGAATCTTTAATTTCCTGTTCTATCTCAAGGCCAGTTCTGCAAGTGCTTTATCATGAGAAAAGTCCCAGAGTTCAATGAGATTACTCACAAGGGTAAGGCAAAAGGCAAATCTGGTACAACTTATAAGATCAAACTACAAATGCTGAAAAGATTCAGCTTTCAAGTTCTTTTGATCATGTACATACTTTTTTCCCTTCCTTTTCTTTCTGAAAAAAGTTGCAACTAGAAAAAATGCTACTTCTTTAGTTAAAAAAAAAAAAAAAGAAAAAAGCTACTCAACAAGGAATATATGAAAAAAAATTGATTTCTCCAGAAACTGCAGTGATGAATACAAGCTATTTAGTTCCAATCAAGAAATGTTAAGAAAGAAAATATGTCAATTACTATGTGTTTTAGACCTTTAAGAGATCACTGAGGAAACAATAAGTTTTTTTAATCAATTAGCTAATCAAGGTAACTGCTAAAAAAAGGAAACTCAATATGAAATTAATTTTCTATGCAACTTTAAGAAAGACTCTACTAGCTCATCAGATCTTATTTTTTTCAGTAATGGAGGAACCTTAATTCGTATTTCTGCCCTCTATGGTGCATCAGCCATGAAAATCTAAGTGTCTGAAAATCATGTTATAAGTTTAAGAACCTAATTTTCCAAATACAACTAAACATTTTTTTGCAGTTTTTGTTAGATCATAAAATATCTAATGTGGCATTTCTGAAAACTTCTAATTTAATGAAATAATTTTTCTGGTATAAGAAAGTAGTAGTGAACATGTACTATTTTATTAATAGAGCTGTATATGTAACACTCCTTAAATCATGAATGGCAATGCAAAACACAGTCATTTGAAAAGTGATAAAAAAAATCTTTATTGAATTGCTAATCTATATGCAACTATATTGCCTCATAATAGAAACATTTTTTTGTTTCTGTTAGTAACTAGGTTTATTAGCCCATTATGTAAACAGACTCATCACGTGCCTAGTCAGTCATAGAAAACAAATTGTATTTTTATTCTCCCATCAAGTGTTTGCAATCTCATACAGACTTTAATTTACTTAAATTTATAATGCATTCAGTGTAGAATCGGGAAAAGGGGGATTGATGCACTCTAAACTGAAGTCAGGAAAAATCCAGTGATTCAGAATTGATTAGGTAAGCTCGCAACGATTGCAAACGAATCATGATTATATGTTAATTTGAACATTTCTGACAAGCATGTAAGAAAACTTAATGGAAACATATGCTAATGAAGCACTAAACTTATTTATTTATTTGTTTGTTTGTTTATCTTAATCTCAGGAAAAGAAACTTTTCTTTCATAAAGGATTTTAATTTCTGTTATGGACCAAGATATTTTCATTTTTCACTCTATCTCAAAACCTGATGTTAGGAGTGAAAATGGATTGACTCTTTTCTGAAAAAGATACTATTATCCACAATGCACTTTATCCCACTCCTTTATGGCAAACAGTGTTTAATACACTGTAACTATTCATTCTGTTTTGTAGCTAAGGAATTTGCCTGAGAATAATTAGTCTTATGTTGATGAGACACTGCAGGATGTGCAATTACCATACCTGAATGAACGCTGTTCACATTCAGCATCAGCCTCTTATCTGAAATTTGCCATCCAGTATGGAAACTGATTTCACATCAAAGCAATTTCAAATGAATTAGGATTACCTCACAGGCAGTCAGCTGCTTTTTCCTTCATATCTGGACAGTCCACCGACCATTTCTGTTTAGTGCAATTGAAGAGTTGACTGATGAATGCAGACTCATGTGCAGAGCTTGTTCTCATAAGGATTTCAAACTTTCTTCTTTCAGCTATAGCAAGTCAAATCTTATTTAAAAATACAGACTAATAACTAAGTAGAGACTATGATCCCGACTTTAGCTAAAGAATTGCCTGCCCTGTTGTATCTATCCATGATAGAATCATGTCCCTATTACACATATTATATATATTCCAGCAGTCTAAGTCACTATATTTTTGAGGAATCCATCAATACTTCAAGAAATGAACTCATTCTCATTGGAGAAACAAGATATCTGTTTCAGAATACTTTAGGAATTGAGGTGGGGTGATTAAGTATGAAATTCCTGTCAATACAGGATTATTGCAAAAGAGCAACCATTCCTCTGCACAAACTAAAAAAGGCAGAAGTGAGTAATTCCTACTATCTAGGCAAGGTTTTAAAGTAGAGACTTGTCTTTTATGAAGACAATCTGAATAAAATATTAGTGTAGAAAACATGGATTTTTATTAAATGTATTGCCTGAAGGAAAAGGAGAAGAGAGGTAACTGCTTTATGGGGAGATGAGCTATTTCAGCTTTAAAAGAATATTATCTTGGAAGGAAATGAGCATGAATAGACCATAAATGAAATTTAGGTGGGAATAAAGGACTGATATGGAACTGAATTTATTGAACAACCTTGAAAAATTAGTGGAGGCAAAAAGACCTCTTTCTAAATACAGATAAAAAATAATCATGTTATATCATCATGACAAAAGGGGTCTGGGCATAATCCAAGGTTTCCCTCCAAATCCTACATTCTGTGTTCCTCTACATGACTATAGAAATTATAACTAGATGTGGAAAAATACAGCAGATGCATTTTATGTATCTCGCAGTATATGATGTGTCCAACCTATATTACAGTGACTGTACTTTACGTCACATGTCGCAGGCAACAGAATCACTCATACCTATTTCCAACTCATACACCAAGTCTACCCACTTTAATTATTTTTATATTTTAATTCATTTGAATGCTGTTGTTGGGTTTCTCCAGATGTAAGAGGCTTGCTTAGTTTTTCTGATTATTTAGTTTATTTTTTCTCTTGTAACAGGTCAAGAAACTCCCTTGCTACCTCCTGCTTTTTGTTCTTCCACATTTTTGGGGCATTACAATGTCAGCACTTACTTAATTTGTAAATCAGTCTTTTGAAGTGTTCATAAATATACTATGATGACACTAATTTGCTGGAAGCAAAGTTCTCTTTTTGCTTGTAGGAATCTCTATGGAAGTATTCCCCAAGAAGTTTATTATGCTGAAAGGCTTCAAAAAAGGCATTTTCATGTCAAGTTTTGGAACACATGGTGACAAATTTCTGTTGTGATGATTTCTTTTGTTCACTGCTATCACCGGTTGTGAAAGAACCTCCTATTGCAGGTTGTTTTTCAGAGTGCTTAAATGTCTGCTGACAATGGTTTTGTTATGTTGTTTTGGTATATTTAAAGGAAGATGGGTTATCTTTTTCTACTCTAATACTTGTGATCATTACCGGTTTAACACTTGGCTTTCAAGTATGTTGATTTCTTGGCTTTCAAGTATGTTTTTCTATTCCTTGAAGACGGGCAGTAATGAATAGGCAATACTTTCTTTATTTTGAATATAGAAGGCAAAACAAATAACTTTCCAGACACTATTGATGACTGTTCATGCACTATTTTCCCTTCTTTCCTTCATGGGTCAATGTTTAAATTACTAAACCCCAGGTTTCTTATGGATTTCTCTTTTAGGGGAAATTATGGTCCAGGGACAAAGACTGATGATGCAAGGAACAAAGAGCAGACCACCCAATCACACCTTACTAAAATTTTTAACATTTTACCCAAAAATCAATATATAATCATAAAAGAAACATGAACCATAAAATAGGAAGTATCAGCATATATTTATACAGTACTAGGTACAGCCCATCTGGGATAGTGAAAGTGTAAAAAGGTTTCTGGACACCAAGTTAGTCTGGTCCAGGTTCTGTTATTCATGATTGCACTGATCTTCATCGTATTGTAGTTCAAATGTTTCCACCTTTATTTAGATTTTGTTAAATATGGATGATATTGCCCAAAGACCATTTGTTCCATTCTAAACATGCGATTTAAGAGGATTGTGGGGCTTAAAATATTAAAGAGTGACTCTTTTTGACATTTTCCATTAATTACCTAGTCTCTCAAGTTCCCCTACAAGAAAGAAGCATTTCAGATTTGGTCTCCTGATTATTGGCTGGGTCAGTAATCTTTGACTGCTGCCTACTAGACCTATCACTCCCAAACTCCACAGTAGTGAAACTTCAGAAGATAAAGAGGTTCATTCTCCAGCTGTTGCATAAAAACATCCAGTCCAATACAGCAATCATTTACTGTGAGACCAGACAGAACCATGCAAAAGCTATTACTAACTGGCACTTATCCATCACTTTTTAGCTGAAAGAGGGAAGTAGCTTCTTAAATGCTTTGAGACCTGTGCAGTGCTCAGCTCCTGGCTGGGGTTACACATTACAGTCCTTTCTGGTGCCTAGTGTGGGGCAGTATCTGTGAACCACAGTCTCCTGAGGGAAATACCACCTGGAATATAAAATTATCCACAGCCACAGAAGCCCTGAGGTGCACCTGTTCCAGCGTGGCCTCCTCTATCAGCCATAATGCCTTGCCTACACATTCCTCCAATTCAAGTTCTGCACTGCTGGAGCAGTGGAGCTCCAGCCTGGTCAGTCCAGGAGCAGCAATGATGCCCTGGAAATGTTGTGGCTTAACCCCAGCCAGCAAATAAAACTCATACAGCTGTTCACTCACTTTTCACCACACTTGAATGGGGGGCTGATTTGGAAAGGTAAAAATGAGAAAACTCAGGAGCTGAGATAAAGACAGTTTAATAGGTAAAGAAAAAGTCACCAACACCAGCAGAGCAAAACGAGTTCATTCATCCCTTCCCATGGGCAGGCACATGTTTAGCTATCTCCAGGAGATCAGCGCTCCACCAGGAGTAACAGTTGTTTTGGAAGACAGCATCATTTCTCCAAGCCTCCTCCCTCTTCTTCTTCTTCCCCCATCCTTATATGCTGACAGTGATTCTATAGAGTGGAATATCTCTTTGCACACTTGGGGTCAGCTGTTCAGCAGTGTCCCCTACCAACCTCTTGGGCCCTCCCAACTCCTCACTGGTGGGGGTAGTGTAAGAAACAGAAAAAGCCTTGATGCTGTGTAAGCACTGCTCAGCAATAGCTAAAATATCTGTTATCAACATGATTTTCAGGAAAAAAATCAAATAGCCCTGTACCAGCTTCTATGAAGAATTTTAACTTTCTCCCAAGCAAAACCAAAGCACTAAAAGAGGATTTAATAATAAAGAAGTAAGTGCAAAATCACTTCTGTCCTCTAGCTAAATCTAGGTACATAATAATATTGCAAAAAATATGCCAAAGAAATATTATAAATTTAGTGTATTCTTATGTGTGCACAAAGCCATACAATGTTTTCTCCTAGACTTTTCTAGTAATGCTGTGATTTCAAATTAATTTCTTAACATAAAAAACACTAAGAGATTTTTTCTTTAATTTAAACCTTGTATTCCATTTTCAGTTCATTTTTGTTCAAAACCATCACAATAGAGATCATAGAAGCATATAACCCAAGCATTACTCAAGCAAACTGTGCTCTAAATGATCACTTTCATTGACTCTTGCTTCTAAGAGGACATAGCTCCTGAAGCTCCACTTCTTTCTAATGGCTGCAGCATAGAGTTTTTAATTATTGCAATTCTCTACAATAACCTGAATATGCTGTCCAAGTATGTATCAGAATCCTCTTCATACCCAGCAGCAGCATTCATATTTTTTCTCTGATGTTTCTTCTCATCTTTCTGATCTTGCATTTAATGACAGTTTCATTTATTTACAGTGTGTCATTTCCCTTCATTATATTTCAAGGTTTCTATCTTTATCCTTTTAAGGTATACCAATTTGGTAAAGTGCACTAACTGCTGTACTTCCAAGAAAAGAAACTACCTGATTCACGCAGTGAAATCTAAAAGAGGTTCTGAATATAACCCCAAAAGAGAGGATAATGTCCAGCCTCCCCTCAGCAGTACTGTGAATCCCCACTGTTTTCCTAGACAGATTCTCTACTGTGGTTTCAATTCAGAGGAACCAGACACTGCCTGCAAACTTAGCAGGGTGTCTGGGCACTCAAAGCAAGATTTCAATAGGCTGAAAAATTGTTTTCAGTTAACAACTGCAAAGCTGAAGTCTACTTTCAGTATCTAAATTTCATTCTGTGCTTGGCCTACTCAGTTTCTTTGAATATAAAGAAACTGATGATGTCTGATGTTACAGATGTTCTCTCATTGAAATTAAAAAATCAGTAGGTGGCAATCTCAGTTTCATTGGTGTTCCTTTAAAACTGCAGATTAAAAGATATATGCATGTCTTCCATCATACATAATATATTTTGTAAGCCATCTCTTACCAAAATTTGGGTGCAGGAATAATGATGTTTGAAGATTAGTTATTTTCATGCACAGCTCACTCCAAATAATTGAAATTATTTTGGCCACAGTGAAGGCTGTAACCAAATATACATTGGCCGGGTATACCTCACTTGTCATCAAAGGGAGATTTTTTATTTTTTGAGATATATTGAAATTTAAATAACAATAATAAATATTAATAATAGTCTAGAATAAATTTGTTTGCTTAACTTGCTTTCCTGTACATTGCTTAATTTGATTTTCATTTTATGGCACATATGAAATTCTAAAACATCATACTCTTTCAAGGCCAAGATAGTTTCCAGCTCTTCTGTTAAAATTTTTTTTTTCTTTACAAGTATTTTCACTTCCCTTTCAACATTTTACAGTGACCTGAAAAAGAAACCTTCTTTTAGCTCTTATTTTCTATAATGAAGGGAAAATACTAAATGTAGCTTGCTTAGTTTATTTGGGTTTGTTTTTTTTTCTAATACGGTGACATTAGCAATTAGATTTCCTCTGAAATTTGTAATTTAGGCTAGCAAATTCATAATTTCTATGTCATTCTGTCTTGATTATTTTATGCTACAGAAATTTCATCCCAAACAGTAAAATTAGTATTTGCAGCCTCCTTGTCATTTGAGTTTTTTAAGATCAATTGTGTGATTTTTTTTCTATATCTATATCTAATCTATATCTATCCATATCTACATCTACATCTCTCTATCTATATCTTTACCTATATCATCTATATCTATATATATATATCCATGCATCTTCTCACATTATTAATAAGCCTGTGTCACACCAAGCTTGCAGCCCTCTGAAAAAAGCAGGTATTGCATTTAATAAGAGGCATAGTGTTTTCTTGAACATACTTGTACTATGGTATCTAATTATTTGGTTTTTTAAAGCTTTTTAATTGTGTGGTTTTGATGGGTTTTTTTTGGATTTTTTTTTTTTGTGTGGGGGGTTGTGTTTCTTTGTTTTGTTTTATTTGGGTTTTATTTGTGCATTTGTTTAGTTTTTTAAATCATTACCTAGCCCTCTGAAGTCACCAGCTAACACACTGTGTAGCTAAGTTTTATTTGGATCTTTAATTGGCGTTTTGACATGAAATTCTAGCTATTCTTCTGTCAGCTCACCAGTTCTTTAATCAATTTTTTGTTACAAATAGAAGATATTTATCTATTATAGTACACTATTCTTTGTGTCCACATTGTATTTGTACCAGAGTTTCTCTTTAAAGAGCACTCTAAGAGAAGGAAATTACATAATATTGTAATTTTATTAGCCAATTTTCTTTCAGATATTAATTTTAGTCTCCACGATTCTTCTTGGCTTTCATTTTGTGCTTATTCTCATATTGGTGTCTTCCTGCTCAACTTTTTTTTGTCTTTTTCATATTCAGTTACATTTCTAGGTTGAAGCATTGCTTTATTTATATTTGTCTGTATTTCTGCTTCTCTTTACTTGTGTGGTGTTTAATCAATATTCTCATGTGATATTAAACATAGAGCTAAGCAGAGGGTTTTCATTTTTTCTGAGTTGCTGAGCTTATTTAGAAAAGAATGAAAAAGAAAAGCAAAATAGTTTTCCTAAGGCTGAGCTTCCTAAAGCAGGGTCTGGAGGCCAGTGAGATCAAGATAGTGCTTTGATTGATCAGTGTGCAACAAATCTAATCAGCCCGTCCCTGTTGGCTAAATTACTGACTTTTGTTGCTCAAAGAGAACATCAATGGAAATTGCAGCAATGTTTCTAGCAGTTGTAAGTTAAAAAATGAGACCATGCTAAAACAAGAGCTGTTGTGCACACCAGGAGCAAAACCTCAAAATACTTCATTTGCTTTATTCTGGACAATGAATCTGAAATTATGACCAATTATAATTCTGCTTAAACTGAGCTTCTTTGTTGCCGCTAAGGAGGATAGAAATAATGGACAACTTCTTGAGCAGATAGTGAGTTTTTAAAAATAATTTAAAATAATTTACTTTTTTAAAGTCATTCTAGAGCCCTCCTATTTATTGGAAGATAGTGAGGCCTGTAAATACCTATTTTGGCTTCTTTCACAGGAAGGAGAAAGAAGGGTGCGGAAATTATGTGTCTAATCTACTTGTCTTCCCACAAAGGTGACTGAGAAATAGATAGAAGAGGACTGCAGAGCTATGTGCCTGTATCAAGGAAGGAAGGAACTAATGTTACATTCCACCAAACCTTTGCCAGGAAGAAAGGAGGGTGGACGGGAACGTTAAACTTTCTGTGAATGCTCCCCTGCTACTGCCTTGTGCACAGAGCTTATTGATAAAATCATAGTATATCTTCAAATTTTAGTGTAACTCCTGTGGATAACAAACCTAGCCTCCTGGCCAGCTCAAACAAAATACCAGCTATCCACAGGCAGGATGGAGCCGCTCCCTGCATGGAACCCCAATTCAATACGAAAATCAGGTATGGGTGACATGATAATGATGTCCTCTACTGATGGCATCTCCCTGCCATTCTCAGACTGAGTTAAGGCTCTGGATGGTCTGATAAAACTCATCAGGACCCTGTGTTAAGGTATTTTTTATTCCTAAACAGCTTACAAATGCCTCTGGCTTATTTGTCAATCACCCTGCAAGTCTAAGCCTTGTTTCACAGCCTTGTATTATCTGTCTGACAACTGCTGGTTTCACTCCTGAAGAATGTTAGGGATGTCATTACACAGAGAAGATTGTATAAAGGAAAAATATTCTTTTGCTCATTATTTTGCTTCCTTTTTATTTTATCATTATTTTTGAGATTACTTCAGGGTAGCTAACAAATTGACATACATACGGACATACATAGAGAGAAGCACATGATACTTCTCACATGCAAAGCTGAATATCTCTTCTACTGCCACGACTTTATGCAATGTCATGTTCCTACCACCCAATTAAAGACACTCTTGCCAGGAATATTATCTCTATGTGTCAGAGGCTAGTTTTTGACGAATTGGAATAACTCAACCTGACAGATTTTAAAACATACAGAGAATACTCTCTACATACTCAGGATAAAGAATCACAGAATCATAGAAAGGCTTGGATTGGAAGGGATCTTAAATCATCAGGCTCCAAATCCCTCTACCTAGGAGGATGCCATCCAACTAGAAGCGGTGGCTCAAGGCCACATCGAGCCTGGCCTTGAAAACTTCCAGAAGTGAAATATTTTAATAGGGGACACATAGTGACTTTAGTAACTAAAATTTCAATTCTTGTGGTCTACAAGTAAAGAGTACTATATAGAATTTGTAGTTACATAGATTTATATTTACTTTTTACAATCTCATGGAAAATTAGCACCCCTCTTAAACCCTTAGAAAGGTAGATGCCACCTGAAGTATTCATGAAGCCTGGAAGTTTATTTCTACTATTTATTGTAAATGTTTCATTAAAGTTTAGAGATCTCAATGTGCCAAAAATAAAACAGACATTTTACACATTTTCCTTCCACAATACATAATTCATATTTGTGACTATTGTCTTGACAAGGTGTTCTTTTTTATTAAGTAAATATTGTGAATATTGTTGCAAATTTTAAATATTGTGAGCTTTATTTCCTGTAACTCTGCTCAAGTGATAACCAACAGTGGCTGTCTAATGGATGCATGTGGTCACTGATAGATAACAACAAATTAGCCAAAGGCTAATTAGAGCAAAACATCCAGCTAACCACAGTGCTGATCAAGGTCCATCTCAAGTCAGGTGTGGAAGAAAGAAACATCTGTAATCAGTATGCAAATGTGAGTCAATGGTCTTTCTCCATCACTAGTGGACAGCCCAGAGCCCATTGAGCTCCCCTGCACATCCACAGACTGCATGCCAGAATCTCCCCTTGAGTCAGGATGCCTCTGAAGACCTGTCCTTGAGGCCAAGAAATTCCTTGCAACAAGAGATCTCAGTGATTAACATGTTAAACTTTGAGAGCTAAATGAGATAAAGAATTGATTGCGCATATGTACTCCTTTAGGCAGAAACCCTTGATTAAATCTGTGTTCAGCTACACCTAAACTCCCTTCTGAGATGCTTAAAAAGCAAATTGAGTCCTTTCTAAATCTCTTGAATCAACAAAAAATCTCCTTGACAGCTTTATCTAACCCTGTCCTCTATGCAGTAAATAATCAAGTGTACATTGACTTTAACCTTGTGAAATCACTGTCACATGTACTATTAAATTTGTTAAATTTATTTTATATCAATACACACTCTTTCAAGAGAAGAATTTAATTTCTGTGCTTTTACTAAATTCAACTGTGCATTATTTTCCTATGCTATAAGCAACGATAATATCATGGATGTACTGTCAATTCTTCAAAATATTTGGAAAGTCTCAGCTTTCAGGACAGTATCCACCGATGATTTAATTCAATTAAAAGATTGCAAAAGATCATGTCATTTACAGCCACTAATTTGCTGCCATATTTTTTTGTATTCAAGATATATGGCAAAAAACATCCCAAATTATTAAATCATATCCCAAATTATTAAATCATATCCAAAACATTTGTGGTGTGAGGTGATAAGGTTTTAGAGTTCTTTAGTAACCACCTGTGTGGAGAGTCCTAACTACAAGTGAATCTATAAAAAAGGTGACAACATCTATTACATTTTTCATAGAGTGCACAGTCACAACGAATAATACAAAAGGCATTTGATTGCACATTATAACAAACTTTCTAGCAACTTCTTCCTACCAACAAGCCTTAGGTAAATTAAATGCAATAAAAATTATTGAATCAAACTGAATAATTAAAAAATAAAGAAAAAACTTTTGATTGTTTGAATCTAATTTTTGCTTTAGACTGATTTTTTTAAAATTTATTTTTCACTTTCCACCTCAAGATGAGGACTTTCTTATTCATTCTTCAGTGACTTAGAAGGTCAAGAATTATATTCTTTTCTGTAATAAATTACTGGTTTTGCTAATTCTCTCACAGCTTTATATATGCAACAGTTTTACGTGTTTATCTTTCGGTAAAAGGCTGAGAGCAGGGAGGAATTCTGCCTGATTGCTCTGTCTTGGCTGCCACACGTGGGTCCCACAAAACCTTAAGGGAAGGGTTGCTATCCCTCTAGCAATTGAGAAAAACACTGGGGGAAAACTACTGGAGTTAAGTGGAGAAAGAAGAGAGATAAAAAAGTAAGCAGTGACATTGCAAAAGAAAGTTACAAGGCTAGAAAAGAGCAGGCGACTGGAAAGAAAGGAGAATTAGGAGGGAGCAGGATTTAAAAGCCCCAGCAGAGTGAGAGAAAAATTCTTTTGGAAGGTACACAAAGGAGACTGAATAGAGTTTGTTGCCAGTCGGAATCTGTGGGTTGGCAGCCAGACTAGGGAGATGGAAAAATTGGACACAGTATCAGGACAGAATTTCTTTACAGGCCTTGTTTAGTATTATGCTTCACCCCAAAGAGCTTATGTCTTTTATGTCTATTTATAAATATTTATTCTTCTAATGTCGGTTTCGCAATATCTAGCTTCAGAGATTAAAACCTCTCTCTAGTATACTTGAGATGTTTTCTTCAAGGAAGTGGGGCAGACTGCATCACATGTAGCAGACATTTATTTCCATGCATTATTAACACAATTACAATTCAAGTACTGAAGTTCTGATAATCATGGAACCTATTTTTACCATAATATGAAATGAGAAAATAGGGAATATTACTCTTTCTTCATTTGCTTACTTTAAAAAATGTAGATAGCTTTATTTTGAGCTGAATAATCATTTTGGAATATATTAATTAATTTATTTGAATAAAGGTACCATCTATGAAGTCATGTAGCACCTAATGATACTTCTTTGCTGTTTGGTTTTTATTCAAAAGGTGCAACTTGATCAAAATATTGGAATTTGTTATTAATCAGGCTGGTCCACAGTTTTAATGAATGCCAGTTAATAAGACATTTGCATTATTATTTATTCCTATAAATAAAAAATGATTTAAAGCTCAAAAGAGTTGAACATTGCTTTTTTGGAATGACTGGAGAGCCTTAAATTAGTTTTTTGCTCATCAACAACAAATACTGAAGTTGAGCTGTGGAAATTTGTTACATGGCTTACTTATTAACATTTAAAATATCTAGAAAATAGCCTGTCTCTGAAACTATTTCTTGCTTTACTGTTCTCTCATTCAGAAACTCAGTCAAATGTGAGAACATAGCTCAAGATGGCTAATTTGCATCACTCACAAGCAGAAAACAAATTCTCAATTTCTGTTGGGTTTGTTGGACCATTTCTAGGTAATATAACTATTTTGTCAAAGGATTGAGTTCATTCAACATGCTTGGGGGAAAAAGAATCAATACCCCGTCCCACTCCTCCTAAAAAATATTCAACCAAACAAAAATATGACCTCAAGCCAACAGCAGGTTGATATATCTGGGAGAAAAACACAATAGAAAACCAGGATAGTCATGCTTTAGAGTATGCATATTGGAAAATCAGATGTTTGATTAACTAATCACTGTTTGATAAACAAAAAAAAAAAAAAAACCACCACAAAAAAAACAAGCAGTGAAATTATCTCTAATGAGCTTCTCACAATGTCATTGAAAAGACAAAACTCCAACAACAGAAAACAACCCCTCATACCACTCATTCAGGCTACTATATACCTGGCAGCATAACTTGTGATATGCTAAGAAGGTAATAGCACATATTATGTATCATTTAATCAAAATTTATAATGATTAATAATTGTTACTTTGCACTATTAAAGATGAGTCATGTTTGCCATAATGGATAAAATTTGTTTCTGGGTCAGATTTGACATAGCTGGAACTGAAACAGATTTTTTTTCTGGCATATTTTGTAACAGTATCCTCACAGCTGTAAAAAATAGAATAGGCAACAGGCTGTGATTGTCCTAACTTCTGCTACTTTCTGTGACTGGATAATGCCATATGAAGTCAAACATGGCTTGAAATACTTTCTGCTAAAGTGAGGATCACCATGGCTTGCTTCATTGAAATCATCTTGCTCTGCAGGAAGTAAAGCCCTCTGACAGCTGTCTGTTTCTCAGCAGCTAATGGCCAAAGCTACTTTCTTCTTTCCAGTTTTTTGCTGAAAGTCGGGCGCTTTAGCAGAATGATAAGGCACAGAAGCATATGTCCCTTGACAACTCAGTGTTGTTGATAACAAACCAAACTGTAAACTATGATTCCCAGGGGAAATCTGAAACACCTGCAAGTGCAAATATCTCTTCAGAACCATGTGCTTTATGACAAAATCACTCAGGTACAGGACAGTCTGTCAGAGACATACTGAAGATTTTTTTATTTATCTTAATCTTTTATAACTTTCTGGCTGCCATTTTGGCCTCTAGATTTATCATGAAACTTCTGTAGTGTGAGATTTCTTAATTTTTGTGATTTGGTTCATATACCTATTCATTTCTTAAAGCCTCTAGTGGAAGGATACAGCTACACTCTCTTAGGCAGAGTGTTTCCTTACATTGCACAGACATACATTTTGCATTGAAAAAAAATGTTCTTTCTACTTCTGGTGTTTTGTTTTGTTTTGTTTTGTTTTGTTTTGTTTTTCTTAGCGGGAAATAAAAGTCTGCAAAGAAGATGGAATTAGAATGCATAGGAAAACAAACAAAACAAAATACAACCAGACTAATCCTGTATTTGTACAAAAGGAAAGGTTAGTCAAAATGCTTAAATACATTAGTCAAATGGCTTACTTTGGAGAAATAGAGAATCAAATTACAAAACTTTACTGAAGGTTTCAAAATAAGCCATACTCCATTCATTTTTTATCAAGAAAAAAACTGATTTTCATTGCTGATTAAAGAATTTTGTGCAACATTTTAGTCTTTTCATGTAATGAATTCAATTTCTTCAAAGAAACTTGTCAAACTAATTTGACAAGATATTTTAACTTGTTGTGAGAAGCTTGTCTATACTTCCCTTTTTGATTATAGAATCTTTAATGGATTTAATCTCCTAGAGAATGCAGTGGTAGCATATTTTTTCTCCATGTGTGACACACACACACACAAGAACCCCCTCCCCACCCACTTAGATGAGTCTTCCAGAACTGAACAACTAAAAATATCTCTATAACTGTAAATTGCCACATAGATTTTAAAGTAACATATTTCACTAGAAACCCCACTGACATCACTGAATTACAGTGCATTTGATTAATATTGTTTGAAAAGAAATGCTCTGGCAAGCCATTACTTTGGTTTTCTGGTTTGTTGTTTTTTTTGTTCTTTTGTTTTTTTCATGTTTTTTTCTTTTTTTTTCCTGGAATATAAGGAAAACTGGTTTATTTTTTTTCTATTATAAAAACTAAGAACCAGTTTTAGACTATGAACATTTTCACATTTCTTATCTGTTGTTTTGTCTAAATAACTGTGCTGAGCTCCCTCATTAATACAATATAATTGAGTTCTGTAACAGTTGTGTTAAAGTGAAAGTTCTCCAAAGAATCCTATGGTACAACTCAATTGATTTTCAAGGAAAAGAAAATCCTCTGAAATATGTCACTCTATTAATGCTTGACTGAGACTGGGAAACATACACTGCCTACTAACCAAAAATTGTTTTTGATTGTTACCCAGGCTCCTCTTGCTGCTGAAAGTCCCTTTAGAAGAATCTATGTAATGTTAAGGCAAGATAGCAAGAAATGCACTTATGTAAGGATTTTGAGCAGTAAAATCATGCAAAAAAAGATCAAAGCAAGCATTTAAAATAAAAATGCATAATTATATACCTATTAATTTATACTTTCAATAGCCTGATATTTTCAGTGAGTATGGATACTGTGCAGAAAAAAACAGGATTTACATCAAAGGTAGCACAAGCAGAGTTAATTGGAACACACTGGAGCTGATGAATTCTCTCTGACCTGAAGGAAATAATCAGTTGCCTAGTGCATAAATATAATCAATCCACTGGCAAAGAAGAGTGGGATGAAAACCAATACTGCCAAGGAAGTGACAAGTGGCAAGAAGAAGATGAAGTGGAGGGTATAGTCTACATGGAGGGGAAATTATTCTTCTGGTACATCAAACTGTTATATCAGTTTGATGAAAGTGCAAAGTAATTGATTTTAATGATACTGAGTGATTTAAAAGGAGGTTACATGCTTAGACTTAAAAGCTGCACAGCACTACCCCTTTTTAATTTTTCTAAGACCAGTTTATATCCATTTATATTCCAATGAATTTTTCCACAAGTTTGCATACAACAGTATCATGATCCTTCCTAAGGAACATAGAGTGAACTGTCAAGGAGACTTTATAAAATAAGAACTGTGACATTAATTAGGCAGGATAAATTTTAAGAAGCAGAACAATTTATCAAAATTATTTTTACCTTAATCATTGAGGGCATTATTATCAATATTATAAAGATCTAGAGGGATTGTAGCTTCTGATTTTTAATTTGACAGCTTTTATTTTGTTTATACACTTTCAGAAAAGAATTAATTTTAAGAGAGTGAAACATCTGAAT
Organism: Haemorhous mexicanus; assembly: GCF_027477595.1. Lineage (NCBI taxonomy): Eukaryota > Metazoa > Chordata > Aves > Passeriformes > Fringillidae > Haemorhous > Haemorhous mexicanus. Next base: position 74,407,677 of record NC_082342.1, on the reverse strand, counting down.
CAGGCATGAAGGGACAGCATTATCTTTGTTATAGGACTTCACAGGAAATAAATATTTCTCTGAATCATTAGAATATTAAAACATTACAAAAGGATTGTCAAACTCATGTACTGTTAGGAATTCTCTTTTCTCAAAAAAATACTAACTAGAAGTTTGACTTACAGAAGTGCTGCCTTTTGTGTAAAAATCTTAAAATACTTTTCATTTGCATGATCTGATATCTTAACATTTGGAGTAGGGTTATCTTAAAAGAAATGTTCAGAAGAAGCTGAAAGTTAAATTCAAAGTCTATCTTTATAAAGTAAATCCAGAAGACAGTTCTATTTCACACAACTTATTATGACAGATTCCTTCCATTTTTAAAGATTATATAACCATTTAATGTACCAATATCCTTGAAGCCTTAGGAACAGGCACTGCTCTTGATGTTGATGTTGTTGTTATACTACAAAATCATAGATCATTCAGCATATAAAAATGGAGATGGATCACTAAATTCAAACTAGGACAGATCAGGATGGAAATATTTAAACTTTCTTCATTTTAAAAGGCTCAAGGAGACTAGAAGGGAGACTGGATGTGCCTGTTGAGGCTTTTTTTTTTTTTTTTTTGGGACCAGGTTCTTGGAAGTGCAGAAGTATGCAAAACCTCACAATTGGCCTCTTCAATTTAGTAGAAAAACAAACAGACAGAAAAACAAAACCCAACAGGTAGTCAAATGCATGTATTTTTAACACATAATTAAATGCAGTTACTTTTATTTTGTCAAGACTGTAGGCTGGGTATGGAAATGTGGTTATTCATTTTCATATGTGGTGATTTCTACACACTGGTAAGATGACATTTGCATAGTTCACAAAATAAAATATATGATTTTTATTCCTCATTTTTTTATTACTAAATTATTAGCTTGTTTCCTAATGTTGCACCCGATAAAAGAAAAGGATGGAACCTGGAATAGAACTACTTCTGAATCTTTTTAATGGATATTTATAATATGTACAAATAGAGATATGAATCTTTTATGTCCTAGACTTTAGACTTGAACACCATACACCCAAAGCTAATTACTGTAATGCATTTCCTAATATTTTTTTTTCACCATCAAAATAATCTAAATTGAGAAGAGTAATTTTGTTTTGAAAGCACATCTAAAATATCTAAATAAAGGACTACTGCTTGAAAAACAGAAATCCTAAACAGACCTCTGAGAGAGTCTATGAACATGGAGCACTCGGGTTTGTGCTTCCAGCTGAACACAGGATTATTCTCTGGTGGAAGAGGGCAAAAATTGACCACACAGGGGTTCTTTACAGGCTTAACATTGAAGAAATGTCTCCTTCCTCTACAAGTTTTTGAAGGCCACACAAATATATGAAATTTGAAACTAACAGCTATTACTATTACACGGTCTCAAGCAATGTATTATGGGTTTACTAGAATGCATTAAATCAACATTTATGGACCAGAAAGTGTTTAAGGAATCACAAAATTTAAAGATTAATAAAAAGGTAATGAAAAATAGTCCTATAGCCAATTTGAACACTATGGGAAACCATATAGCAGTGTTCTATTTAGCAGTGATAAAATTATACTGAGAAGCAATTTTTAAGTAAAAATCATGAACCATAGAGATTTTAGTAATGTGAAGCAGAACAATATAACTGATAGCATTTCTTCCCTTATGCAAGCAAATTGGACCTCTTTGTAGTTTGAATCACTTCCTTGTTACTGCACCAGTTTTAAACACAGCAAGGTCTCTTAGAGGTCTAAAATTTGTGGAAAAAAAAAAAAAAGGTGAAAAAAGTACGAATTAGGTAAGAGAAAAAGAAGCTAAGAATGTTTTCTTTTTAGATAGAGAAGGAATTACTTGAAATATTGGAATGGAACTTCTGCCCAAAACATTCAATACACAGGTGGGTCAGGATAAGGAATAAAACAAGTGCTAGAAAATGAGCGCTCACTGAATGAGATCTGGTTTCAGATCACATATCAATGAAAATTGGGATCAATCAACACTGCCTGTGTTGCAATTAATCATAGTTATGTACTCTGAGTGTGACAAATTCCTGTGAAAATTACAGGAACCTTCATTGAGCCTGTATGGATATGAAATACAAATTATTCTGAGAAAAGAATCATGAGAGGCATCCTCTTTTTGGACTGAAACTGTATGTGGGGGACTGGAATTCTGTGACAGTTCATATACAGTAAGAATAACATAAATAGTGAGTGATCTGAAAGGTACATGTTACCTTGGATTACTTAGTTTTTTGTGTTATCTTATTAGACTTCTGTGGAGGGAAGGCTAAAAAGAGATCATTCTAGAAAACAGGAAAATAACAACTTTTTTCCCCTTTGGCTAAACCATTGATTCAATAGAAGGAGAACCCCAGAAATTTTTCTGATGCAGAGTTCTAATAAAATAATTTTTGATACCTCCAGCTCAAATGTATTTTGAGACTCTTCTCTGTGACCAAATTATCAGTCTGTGACCAATTATGAAAGGTTGGTCAAGACAGGTCAAAAAATTACTACAGGTAAATTTTTCTTTGCAATAATTTTTTGCCTTTTCAAAAGTTCAGAAGTGCAAGTGAGTCACTGAAAAGATGATTAATAGTTAGCATTGGTATAAGCACTAGATTTTACTGAGTCTAAAGCTGATACAAAATGATCAGAATGAGTGTATTTCCCCATATATAAGAACTTATTGTAATTTTTTTAATCTTCCATTTTATTATATTTTTCAAAGCAATAATTCAGTTTCAGGTGTAATTTCACAAGGAAACTATGTCCATTAAGAACTTTTCACCTTTTTACTTTAATCTGATACTGCAGGTAAGCATAAATAAGCTTGTACACACAGATCTCAACCTGAGTGTGACTTGTATGAACATAAATAGATATAAAATTCAATATAGTAATGTATTCAAGCCACTTAAACAACACAGGAGGCAAACACCAAGACTAACTACACCAAAAGAAATACAAGAAATAATAGATAAAAATCATGTTAAATAATAGAAGTGACCAAGAATTCATATTTGATCCTTTAATTTGAATGTTACCATTCTAATAGTTAATCCCTACTCCTACTTGGATAACCACTGCAAACATTTATGTTTTTATCTTTGCACTGTGCTTAATACAAGAGGATACTGCCTATCTTAGAGCTTTTTGGTATTATGACCATAAAAGTAAGCAATAACCATCAAAGTAAAGAATTATACCCTGCCACCTTTACTCCTACTGTGTAATAACTACAGTGAAATTTAATACTTTGAGACATAAGCAAAGAAAATCAGTGATTAGCCAAATGTAATTATTCACTGCCAAATTATCTAAGGATTAATTTTTTTGTTTTTTAAAATACTTTGTAATGGTTTGCTCTTAAAAAGCACTACATGAAACACAATTTTATTTATCATTAGACAGTGAGAACTTGACAGTACAGGAACATTTTAGAAAATGGAGATGAAACATTAGAATTGTAAAGCTAAAGCACATTACTCCATTCTGTGGATGCTGTCATTCAAGCAATGTTTTCATGGTTCAACACAGGTTGGTCTCCTTAGAGGAAGCACTGAGTTATAGGAAACCGAGATCACTTTACTTTTGAATGACAATATCCCAACAGGGGCACTAATGTACTTATCTTCTCTACTTAAGCCAAATGGTCTTAACTTTTCCCAAAGTTTTCGTTTAGAGCCACCTTAAAGGATTTACAGAAAAGTCTTAAGAAATATTGTGAGCATCACAGAACTATGGAAAACTGTTCAAGTGTTTGTCTGGGGGGGGTTCTGGTGGGTTTCTTTGGTGGTTTGTTTATTTAGGGGGTGGGTTGTTGTTTTTTTGTTTGTTTGTTTTTTTGGTTGGTTGATTTTTATTTAAAAATTTGCTTGAGAAATTGCAATCTCATTTTGCAGTAATTCCAAATAGGAGGTGAGTATAATTTCCTACTCTTAAAATTTATAGATAAATTAAGTTTGGTGTTACTAGGTAATTAATATACAACTTTGTTAACTTTCCCAGCCAATGTATCCAACATTGGCAATTAATCACAGAATCTCAGAATCAAAGAACAGTCTGGGTTGGAAGGAGACCTCAAGGGTCCTGTAGTCCAACATTTTATGGCAAAAGCACTAGAAATGATGGCCCTCTCCAGCTGAATCTGTAAAGTGTCAGATTCTGGGGAATGATCACTTCACAGGAGAGATTATTCCAATGGCTAATTTATCTTTCAAAGAATTGTTCTCTTGTGTCTAATCAGAATCCACCCAGGAGTAATTTGTACTCATTGTTCCTCATCTTTTCCATGTGACTCCTCATAAAAAAGGGGGTCTTCTTCCCCTTTGCAGACACCCTTTAAATACTGGAAGATCATGACAAGGTCTTACTATAGCCTCCTTTTATCAGGGTGGGAAAAAACCCAAGTCCCTTGGCCTTTCTTATGCCAGACTTCCAAGATTTTGAATGGTCTTTGTGGCTCTTCTCTGATCCTTGCCAGCCTCTCTACATCTTTATTTAGTACTTTGGAACCATGGAATCATAAAATGTTTTGGGTAGGAAGGGATCTTAAATTTATTTAGTTCTACCTCCCCACACTGTGGGCTGGAACATGTTCCACTAGACCAGGGTGCACCACCCAACTTGGCGTTAAACTACTTCAAGGACAGAACATCCCTTACTTCTCTGGGCAACCTGTTCCAGTGCCTCATCACCCTCTCAGTAAAGAACTTCTCCCTAGTATTCAATGTAGACTGACTGGTTTTCAGTTTAAAGCCATCCCTCCCTGGTCCTGTCACTGCACATCCTTATCAAAAGTCCTCAGCTCCCTTGTACCTTTACAGTTTCCATATAATAGTTTCCAATGCTTTATGGTTTCCATAAAATCCTTGACTAATTTCTATAAACTGTTGTTTTTACAAAAAGCTGGCAGGGTCTGTATAAATCACAACAGAAATATTGATCTTGCTTTCATGGTTATATAGCTGAAGAAAAAATGCAACAAAGGAAGGGAAAAGTGAGGTGTTTGATCAAGTTTCCATCTTAAATGAATTATCTTTTAATGGTTAGAATTTAATTCACAGAAAAAAATTAATGAGAGAGCATGTTCTGTTTTCTTCCAGAGTGAGTGTCAATGAGTAAATGAGTATCAATCATAATGCATAAATTTGTTAGCTTTTTATTACATCTATTGGCAAATTACCTTAAATTTTCATTCCCTTGAAAATCAGGAATAAAGTGTGGGCAGAAAAGCTTTTTATGTAGAAAAAATTATTTTGAAATAGTGCATTAAGAATATACTTATATTAATTATATCTTCTGGGATTTATTTTTAATAAAATGGTATTAAATTAGACAACTATTATCTAAATAAATAAAATTCATACTGTAAAACAAAATTTCAAAATATGTATGAACTCAAAATTTCCAAGTACTCATCCTTAAAATTTCTGGTGTAGTTTTTGCAGTGCTGTGTTTTAATCCCAGCCAGCAAATAAGTACCATGCACCACTTATTTACTCTGCCATTCCCCGCCCCTCAAGGTGGGAGGGGGTGGAAAATAGGAAAAGGATAAAATGCATGGGTTGAGATAAGAGCAGTTTAGCAACTGACATGAAGTCATTTACTACTACTACTAATACCACTACAAATGGCAAGTAAATGGAGACAAGCAAAATAGAGACAAATAAAACCCAAGGGAAAAAACCAAAACAAAACCATGATATACTCAACAGTTACTCATGACCCACTAATGCCAAGCCTGCCCCTGACAGTGATCAGCCTCTTCTGGCCAACTCCACCAGTTAATGGACTGAATATGACCTTTTATGGTATGGAATATCCCTTTGGCCAGTTGGATTTGGCTGTCCTGTCCCCCCTGAGTTCTTCTGCAGGTCCTCACCGGCAGAGCATGGGTAACTGAAAACTTGACTTGGGATAAGCAGGGTTTAGCAAAAACTACATCAGTGTATAACCAACATTATTTTCATCCTCAATTCAAAACACAACACTATTTGTACCAGCTAACAGAAAGAACATTAACTCTATCCCAAGCTCTATCTGTCCATCGAAAATCAGGACATATGGTTTTTGTGGTTTTAATCTAATAATTTTGAGAAAAAAAAACTTTAAAGAAATATTACATATATAAAGAAATATTATATATGCAAATTTAGGTCCCATTATGCTATTGACTTAGATACAGACACATTTATAAAGATTATTTTTAATTCACATTTATTAATAACTTGGAGAGCCAGTCAAACCTTGCATGATAGATAAAATTAAATGTCCACATATCTGTATTTTTTTTCCTCTCTGAAGTGAAACTTTCCACAGTAATCTGGTGTAGCTGGAATAGTAAAAAATGCAACAAGGGTCTGATGGCAGGGAAAGAATATAATGGTTTGAATAAGCAAACTCTATAGCTTTTTTTTTTTTTTTTTTCCTCTTTTGATCCAGGTAGCCTTCTGTATCTGGCTCTTCCCACTGTTAATGACTGCTTTCAGAACTAAAGTTTTCTGGTTCATTCAAACAGAGCCATCTTCCTTAGCTTCCATAATATTTAGCCTGGATTATCCCTCTTCTTAAAGCACTGCTTTTTACCCTTCTAACAGGATTCACATAATAATTATTTCTACTGATTCCGCTTGACAGATGTAGGAATCAGTCATTAAAAAAAAAAAAACAAAGACAAAAAACTCAAACCAAACCAAAACCAAAACAAGACTACAAAAATAAACAACCCAAGCAAATAAAAACAAATAAACTAATGAAAAAACGCTCAAACAAAACCAAACAAGTTTTGCAGATTTTTATCTATTTTTTCTTTGAAGGCATGAAATTATTTGTGTTGACAATTTGCTTAATCCATAAGATCTCCTTCCAAAAACATATTAATTCAAATTTAAGGTGTGTCAGATCTAATATATTTCACATTGAGTAGCTAAGTCATCATTGATTTATCCTATTCTGGGGCAAACATTTGTTCAAAATATTTGATGCAACTTTGTTGCTTCAAATATGAACAGCCCACAAAGTATGTCCAGATTTTTCTTTTTTCTTGCAGTGGTCAATTCAAAGCTTGATTTTTGTGGATATTTTTGCAGTCTGAAATCACAGTCAAGGTAAGTGTAAATTCTCATGTATGTTATTGTATATTAATGTAGGGTTTCACACACACACAGGGATCTGAGCAGCTTTTACTCATCCTACCCATTTTTCTCTGAATTTGCAGGTAACATTGTCATGCAGGAGTCAAGCTCATTCTTTCTCTTTAGCCTTAACCAAACTGCCAAAACAACCAACAAACCAATCAGCCCCTATTTAACTACCTTTGTCATAGAAGCATGGGAAAGATTTGGATTTTTGTTTTCCTAATACATTATTCATGATACATTGTAAGTTTTTTCTCCCCTTCAATATCCTGATTTATTCTATTCCATTAAAATGCAGTCCTGGAGATTTTTTTGTTCCTATTGTTACTTTGTTTTTTCTAAGCTTGAAACACTGCCATTTAGGTTTAGGTGATTGACAGGCAATTGGTTGCCCCCAGGTCATTCACATTGTTTTTAACTTCTCAGTCTATGAAAGAAAGGAGGAAAAAAGAAATTTTCCAGATAAGTTTTACCTGAAGATAAGATCCAAAGATGAGGGTAATTTCTTTTCAGAAATGTTATAGGAAGAAAATTATTCTCTTTTAATTTAAATGTCAACACATTGATGAGTTGACAAATTATAGCCAGGTAGTAAGATTATTTTAAATGAAATGCAGTTCTGTAGGTGTATTGTGTTCAACTTTTTTACACCTGCATTGCCTGATTCATTCAGCTTTTACTGTGTATGTGAGGACAGAAGGTTAAACTATAGCAACAAGATCAGTAAAAAAGATGTTTATTTCAAATAGATGCAGATGAACCTTTCTGAATGATTATTTGACCCCTTAAAACAAAAGGAAAAACTCCAAAATAAGATAAAATTGAGTTTTTTATTTGCTAAGGAAGTTGGAATAAAATAGTAATACAAATATTGCAAAATATTTTATTACATAATTAAAATGCATTTTCCATGTGCTGCAGGCTTCTCCTATAGCAAAAGCTTTTCAGTTTTCAGACTGAAAAAAAGTAATGTCATTTTGTACAGAAATGCTCTTTTACATTGATGTATTGTAAAACTGATAGAATATGGTATTTAAATTATAGTCAGATGGAAATTAGTGTATTCAGATGCAAAATAGTTTTCATTTAAGGAAAAGGTGCATCGAATCAAATGTTAAGAAAGACACTTTATGGCTTTGGCTACACATACCTTGTGCTGATGCTTTACAGAGTAATAGTCAATACTTTGCTAGTTTTCTATTTCAAAAGGCAAGAGACTGAAATATATAAAAACTTTTTATTGTCTTCCTTAACTGACACCTGAAGTCAATCTTTCATCCTGAACAATTAAAGAGAAAGTGAGAAGAAAAAAATAAAATTATTAATAATAAAAAGCAGAAATAAATTTTTTAAGCTGCATTTTTGACATTCTCTTTTCAACCCATAGCATTACCTAGGCAGTGTGTGGAAAGTATGAACTTATAATGTATTCCAATTTATTACAGTGAGGCTCTAAGGAGAGATAAAGTTTTAGTATTACTAAATTCTGAGAAAAAGCATAAACAACTTAGGATACAGTTCAGTTTCAGGAGAGTTCTGGAAGTGCAGCTTTAAAAATGTAATTTTAAGATACCGTTTTCTTCAGGAAAATACATTTTTCTTCAGGAAAGTACATTCCTTCTTCAGGAAAGAAGACTGGACATGTAAGAGCTATGTGAAGGCTACAGCATGAGTTTATGTGTTCCTATAACCAAAGACAGACTTCAACTCTGTCTCTGACCTGAGTACCAGAGGAAAATCCCACTTCAAGCAGAAGTGAGGTATGATCACATTAAGTGAACTTGAGGCCATGTTGAGGAATTTGGATAAAATTTTGGAGTAGAGCTCTGTGTAATTACATTGTTCATGCTTGCTTATAGCTACACCCAAGGATGTCAGTGATCAAGTGAAGAAGTTGGAAATAAATAGTTTGTTATTTAAATATGTTCATATATGTTTATACATGCAAATGCTTAGAACTAGCTTAAGATATATATCTTTTCTCTCTTTCTTCAGCACCTGTTAAATATTATTGTTCTGAAAAGTAATGTCCTTAATATTGACCTTGGCATAAAATAAATATATAGAAGAGTTTTTTTCACTTGCTTTTAAAAATCCCCTGGCTGTAACCTTTAAGCGAGGGCGTTCAAAACAACTCAGCAGATTGCTTCATGCTGCATGGCTTTTAACCTGTTTGTTTTAAACATGAATTATCTATAGCTTTTAATATTCCTGGCACACTTTCTTGTCTCCCAGCGTGAAGTTCATTATCCTATGCAAGACAAATTAGCAGAAAGAGCCAATTTTAACTGAGCATCAGCCTGAAAAAATGGAGGGACTGAACTATCAGTTTCACACATGGGTCTGTGTCATGGCACGAGTCAGATAAGCTTTAGATGAGGATCAGCAGACCAGCAGTGATATTGTTCTTAGCAGTTCAGCAGCCAGGTTCAGTGACTTTTAAAAGATTGGGTTCTCACAAAAAACCCTTCAGTGTAGCATCTTGCAAGAAATCTGGCCAGAGCTCCTTATTTTATTTTGCCCTAGCTTGCATCCTGTCTCTCTCTCAAATCTAACAGGTATATGAAGGAAAAAAAAAAAAAAAAAAAAAAGATAATTTTATTAATAAAAGTAAAAAAGTTTATTTTATTTAATTGAATTTAATTCCTTCTCAACACCAAATGAATGCATTAGACAAGAAATTATTCTGCTTAGTTAAAGGCTTGATCATGACAAAAATATATTTTCTGGGAAAAAACAGTTTTCGAGATATCTGAAAAAGCTTGTTTATGAAACCATACAAATTGTAGGGCTATAATCGCTGTGCAAAAGCATGCATTCTTTGTCTCCATGGAAATCCTTCCTATCTCCATCTGAGAGGGAAGGAACAGCTGGCAAAATCAAAGCCAGCATTATTCCTTCAAAATCAAGAACAATACACTGTTCACAATCAACTTTCCTGGAAAGAAAAATGCTTGTTTGCTCAAAAGCTAATGAAGTGCACATGCCTCAAAATAACAACTGGGAAGTCAGAAAGTGCCCTAAGCTCTGCCAGCTCTGCCAGTGTCATAACAGGGCTCTCCCTTGACAGTAACTGTGAATACAAGATGGACTGAACTATTAAAGTCAAAAATGATTGATGCTTATTCAGAATCCTCACAAAAGGCTGCCCTTGACATGGACAGGTTAAGGTATTCAGCTAATAAACTCACAGCACGTTAGTTTGGCTAAGTGAGAGCCAGAAGATGTTCCCCAAGTACGCCTAAAAGTTATAATTGAACTTTGGCAAGACATTTACTTCAAGTAAACAATCTCCCACTGGTCTGCCCACAGTGTTATCTGAAGGTACCTTGGGTATTGACAGTTGTCCAGCAATCTGGAATTACTGAAATTTTGGCAAAAGATGTATTCAAGCTTATATGGTGGATAAGCAAATTAGAGGTACTGAGCCAATAGCTTCTCCACAGTTTGACTCCTGTAGGGTGCTAGCATAATAAAAACATAGCTTGGTTTTCACTACATCCTTTGGAAACTGGGATCATGTCTTATGTTTTCCTTTTCGATTTCAAGTACAAACTGCTAGAATGATACACAGGGAAAAAAACTCAAAAGTTCTAGAAAGTAATGCAGAAGCAGAATTTCTAGTAGTCTGTCCATATAATTTATCCTTCTGTGTACAGGCTTCCATAGCTGCAGAACTGCTTACATGGAAAGATAATGCATCTAGAACTGAGAGGTAGGTTTCAGTTTGCCCCTTAAAATGTTAGGTCTGGGCAAATCCCTGATACTAAGCTCTACATCTTGGCACTATTTTATGAGGGACTGTTCAAGTCCTCTCTTAGTGAGAGAATGGTAACTGAAAAGGCTTGGAGAAAGGGAGGAGAGTTTCAAAACATAAACTCCTTCAAATTCTCACCACAGGCACTATGAGACTGAGGGATTAATGGACTGATAGAATTATAGAGCTCTGGAACCAAAGAATCAGTCAGGTGAAAAGGGACTTCAGGAAGTCTATACTCCAAGATCCTGCTCAAGCAGGAACAGCTCTGAGGTCAGAAGCACTTGCTCAGATTTGCATTGAGCCTGATTTTCAAGACCTCCAATAACAATTAGAAAAATCTCAATGGGCAACCTGCTTCAAATGTAGTTTTCATATAAACAATGATGAAGGACTGGAGGAAGAGGTGAGCAACAGAAAACATAAATGTTAAAGAAAGATAATTCATTATTTATTTTGGTAATTTCCATGATTGTCTAATTTTTACATCTTGACTATATTGTCTGATTAAGGGGTTTGGTTTTCTTTGTGTTTGGTATTTTGGGTTTTTTCCTTTTTTTTTTTTTTTTTTGTTCCTTATTGAATTGTTGGGGCTTGATTCTGTTACAAAGATGACATTCTGTAATAGTGTAGGCAAAAGACTCATTGCCATAATAAATAAAAATTCTATTGATATAAACTAACTTAGGATAAGAAACAAAGATATCTTTATAAGGATGCTGTTAGCTTGCAGCTCAATGCAAGAAAAAAAAGGCATTATAATTTAAGCATTCAGAAATTGTACCCATTAAAGAACTTCATTTTTTATGCGATATAATAAAAAACTGTATTGCCATAAACACCGTGTTGCCACAACAATACCATCTGAAAAATTTAAATCTGTAAATCTCGACTGTTTCATGTTGTCTGGCATGTCTATAAACATTTTGTGCACTTTAACTTTTACAGGCTGTATTTAACAGATTATTGAAATCAAAACAAGTTTGTACGGAGGCAGCTGAGAACCTTATGTGTATTTTTGCAGATTTTTTGAGTTAAATATGCAGTACAAATCAATGCAATGTAAGAAAACACAATGCATTGTTGAAAACAGCTGAATAGGTGAATAAATGCCTCAGGTTCCATGCTTTTATTCTATAGAATATAAATTGAATATGTACTATAGCACTGATACAAAGTGTTAAACTCTTGAGTTAACTGGGTCAAATAGTAGACCTTGAAACAGACCAGAAAATTCCAGCTTTCATGCAGTTTATGACATACAGTTTTATGTATTTGGAAGGCTTCATTAAGGACCACAGTTGCAAGTGTCTGCAAGCCTCTCTTGCTGGCTTTAGCCTATTACTCTATGATGCGGTCACCCAAAATTGTGTCACTGTGTTTTACATCCTTTTCAAGGTTTGTATACATAAATGCCTTGTTTAACAAACCTTACTGAAGCCATGCTTTCATCAGTTGTGAGCTTTTTGAGGACTCACATTTTATGATTTCTCCATCCATATGTGAAACTATCATATAAATAATAGAGGTCTGTGAAAGAATTACCAGTGACTTACACATCTCATGTGCTGTAGGCCCACATCAGTCTCCAGTGTCCAAAGAATTTCTTTGTTTACAACTCAATTTAAAAGTTGAGACTATATTGAACTGAAAATAGACTTTTTTATTCATTCAATGTAAAATTATAAGGATATAAAGGTGATGAAATAATTATTCTTGCAGTATTGAAATGATGGGCAGAGAAGCCTACTTGAAAGATTTTTACATCAGCAGCTAAAGTGTGTCTAAAAGAGATAGCATAGCAATGGTGCTATAACACAAGGGAGAGTTCAAAGTGAAAGTGTTAAAAAGATACTATAAATTGTAGGGAGAATGAAAAGAGATAAGGAAGAAGCAGAAGAAGTTTAAGGCTTTTCAAAATGATGATATGTTCTAGTTCATTCATCAACTGTTCCCAAAATAGACACTTAAAAAAAGTATGCTGTTAACCTATGCACTCTCAGAATATAATGGACAATTGCTTGGAAGGCAGTTTTGCAAACAAAGAATTTTTTCCCTAGGAAAAAGAATTTCTTTTACACTAAATGAAGTTTTTATAAATAAAAATGTATCATAATATCCATACAAATACATCATAAAACTATTTAAAGTATATTAACACAAAATAATACTATTTATTTTATTAAGTTATCAAAAATTTCTGTACATACCTCCTTTTAAAGAATTGCTGTGACTAAACTAGTAAGTGCATTAGATCCTAGGCTGTGTCTACACTGTCTTCTGGCTTCCCCAGAATGGCATAGACATATTTTCTATCTCTACTCCACTTATTATAAACACTGTAATACTTTAGAATGATAGTAGGTTTAGTCCCTTACATGCCTTCATATTCCAATCTAGAAGCAGTTGCTGTATGAAAGTAAATAGATAAATTAGAAATTATCCACTGGTAGGGTAAAAAATGAATTGAAAATACTATCTTGTAGTTCAATAATTGGATATTTCTTAGGGAAGCAGAAGAAAATGTTTCTCTTCCTGCAGACTCTTCTGATTCTTGGAATATATTTGGTGGATTAAATAGTTGCCTGTGATATTGTGCCAATGATGTTTGAAGACAGATACGTTTTGCTTTCTCATTGCATGCCATAATGAAATTTAAACCTAACATTGCCTCTAGTTTAATAATCCACCACAATTTATTAATTCAGATATCTTCAGCTCTTCACACAGGCACTTTTTTTTTTTTTGAGATTACTGCCAGTAACTGAAATTGATAAGGGTAAATAAAACTACTTTTTCTGACAGGATTATTGTCTTTAAAAATGAACTAACATTAAAATGTTATGGTGATATTCTGTCTAGGACAAAGTGTTCTTCTCATGCAATAATTTTAAAGCAATACTTCTTCCATCTGGTAAATAGAATTCATAGTCATTGGATTCAAATGGTTTTAATGAAAGAGCAATTGTCTTGGCAAACTCACTCATTAAAAGTTCCATTTTCACTGAAAGCAGGCTAGTTGAGATTTTGCAGTTCAACAGAATCCTCTTATCTGAAATTAGCTCTGTTATTTGCATACATACAGGCCACAGATGGAAAGAAGATTCAAAAATAAAAACACCATCTGCATTTGTCTTTAATGACAAGTTATATGGAAGTCTGAGATTCTCATTTTCAATAACTACATTGCAAATTTGCTCACAAGATCTTCACAGTCCTCTTCTGGTTTGACCCTGCAAAAAAATTACTATAAAACCTCTTTATGTTTAAGAGATAATCAGAAGTATTTATATATCTCTTGTTATTAGGGATGCAACAAAATTTTTTTGTCAATAAACTGTTTGGAATATGCTAGCTATCAACTTTAGACTGTAGCTACAGATTTTTTTTTTTTTTTGTCAGTGGTTATCCTCCTAAATATGAAAGACATAAAATTTTCTGTAATTGCAGTCAATGATTGTGATGATCAGTTACATGGGTCCATAACCTTGTCATGGACAAAATATAAGAGACAATAGTAAAATTTGTTTTGTAACACAACCACTGTAAACTGAGGGCACTGTAACACCCCAAAATCACTGGACGAGACTCTTAGAAGGGCTTACAGTTTTCATGTACTTGGAGTCAGACACACAGGAAAATATTGACAAGATATTCTCAAGTAGTCAAAAGATCAAAAACTTTACTGGCAATTTCAGAAAAATCAAAGACCTTTGGGAAAAGGTCTAGAGCAGCATTCTCAAAGCATTAACTTCAGCTCATTCAACTTAGCAAAATCTAAGCCAGTCTAATTTTAAGTTACTAAAAGCATTTTCCAAAACTCTGAGAAGGGTGAAATAGAAGAACAAAAAGAAAGACAAAAAAATATAGAAAAAAACATATATAACCAACCATTCCTGTTTCCAGTGGCATTCAGCTGATAGAAATTCTAAGAGGACATAGGATCCTTCCTTCCTTCCTTCCTTCCTTCCTTCCTTCCTTCCTTCCTTCCTTCCTTCCTTCCTTCCTTCCTTCCTGCCTGCCTTCCTGCCTGCCTTCCTTCCTTCCTTCCTCTTGACAGACTTTTTCATGTTAAAATAATACTCTCTTTTCATATAGCCACTTATAGATCTCTGTACTGGATCATAAAGAGCACGCTGAAGAATTATGGTTGCTGTCAAGCCAGTATGACACAGTGTGCTGATAATTTTTCTCATTAAAGCAACTGCATTATCTCTGCATCATGTAGTTCTATATAGAATTGATGTGTCTGTACTGGTGATGAATATTCACATTAAATAAAAGAGAAAGTTGAAAATCAGTGGCATAAAGGGTTGTTGCACATGGTGGCATACTTAAAAATGGCAGATAGTTTTGGCTGTCCTTTTTAAAATTCTATTTTATGTTTTTCCTGTTATGTAAGGAGAGAGAACTTTGTTCGTAATATTTAACTCTGGCCAATGGGGGCTGTAGGAATATATTCTGATGTAACACTTAGTGTTTTTCCATAATTCATCCATACTACTCTCATCTTCTCTTTCTTGTTTCAGTCACCTGATCTCAGGTGTTTTTTGTAGTTTTTAGAGCCAAGGGAATTTTAAAAACTCTTTAAGGGATCTGACCATCTATTGTGAGTTAACCCTTACTAAGCCACTCACTCACTGATTGGAATGGAGGGAAGAATCTGAAGGGTAAAAGTGAGAAAACCTTTGCATTGAGATAAAGGCAGTTTATTAAGTAAGGAAAAAGCTGTGTACACAAGCAAATCAAAACAAGAAATTGATTCACCACTTCCAATTAGCAGGCAGGTGTTCAGCCATTTCCAGAAAAGCACTATTGAAGATTGGGGTGAAGAAGAACCAGCAGGATACCACAGGAATCCTCACGGTCTCACTCTTTCCCCCTCTCTGCTCACCTCTCTTCCCCTCTCTCTCTCTCTCCCCTCTTCTGTCTTCCTATTTCTTTCTATCTCTCTCTACCCCACAATAACTGTTAAATAAAATCTGTACTATGACTTTGGCATATCATCTCATTCCATCTTAATTCAGGCAGAAGCCTTTAGCATAATCAGGTCATAAAACATGCTTCGTATATACAGCTGGGGCAAAGAAAGTGGAACAGAGGGGGATGTTTTGAGTGATATCATTTTTCTTCCCAAATCACTGTAATGTGTGATGGGCCCTGCTCTCCTGGAGATGGCTGAACACCTGCCTGGGTGTTCACACACCCATGGGAAGCAGTGAAGTCATTCCTTGTTTTGCTTTGCTTGTGTGTGAGGCCTTTGCTTCCCTATTGAACTGTCTTTATCTCAATCCATGAGTTTTCCAGCTTGTATCCTTCAGATTCTCCCACTGATCCCACCAGTGGGGGAGTGAGCTAGCAGCTGTGAGGGCTTTGGCTGCTGGCTGGGGCTAAACCATCACAGAAGCAGAAAGGACCTTGATGCTCTGTAAGCACTGCTCAACAACACCGAAATTAACCCTCTTTTACCACTGCTTTTGTCACAAATATAAACCATAGCAGTGTACAAGCTACTATGAAGAAGATAAATTTAATCATTGCCAAATGCATTATATTATGAATACATAAAGAGTATGAAGCACTTTATTTTTCTCCTTGGCATTTAAATTTCTTATACTTATGTTCAAAGGGTCCTGGCTTCTGGTTTTTGGTGGGGTTTTTTTGCTGGGTTTTTTTTTGGTGGTTTTTGCTTGTTTAGTTGGTTTTGCTTGTTTTGTTGGGTTTTTTTTTTTGTTGTTGTTTTTTGGGTTTTTTTTTTTTTTTAATTTTAATAGATTTTAATTGTTTTATCTGGAAGTTTTTGACTCTATATGCTTGGCAAAGGGGAAAAAGATCCCATACCTAACTTTTTTTTTGTGGAATTTGGGAGCACTGCATTTCTGTCAATGAAACTACAGCTTAATTCCCTTTTTTGAGGTGATGTCTGTGCCCTCAGGTAACAAAATGAACATTCCAAGAAGTTACTTGAGAGCACAGATGGCGAGTAAAAGAGTAAAAACATTATTTCTGCCCATTTGGTAATATACTTCTCAAAAAATTAATCAAACTGTTGCCTTGCTCTTCAGTAATCTTTTTTTGCAACAATTTAATTACTTATATATCTGAATTAATGATTAATTTCTACCTATACACTTGTATTAGAAATTATTTGAGTATTAGAAAATCTTTGAGTACAAATTTTAATTTCTGTTCCGTTTCATATAGATGACAAAAATTAAAAACTATTAGTTTTGGGTTACAGTGAAAATTTTCATAGAGATGACTGTGTGAAAGAAAACACATTTCAGTCCTTAAGCATTCTCTAACAGTGACTGTTCCAAGTGCTAAATGCTGTGTATAGTATCCAAAACCAAAATCACAGAATCCCAGAATAAGCTGAGTTGGAAAGGATCCACAAGGATCATTGAGTCAAAATAAGCAAAAAAAAAAAAAAAAACAAAAAAAAAACAAAAAAAAAAAAAAAAGGCACACGTAAAGAAAAGTAATTGAAGAAATCTGTGAGGAAATACAAATAAGTCTCTTAATCCATTGTTACAGTATTCACTTCAATCCCAAGGATACCAGCAGTGTTTGCACAGAGATGCATGTCCAACACGACTGCTAAGCAACAGCTACAATGATTTAAAACATTAAAGAATTCAGGTTTCAGGTATTAACCTAATCATGCAGCATGATTGGCAGATAGCATATCTAAAGACCTGATTAGCACAGTATTGAACCACAGCAAAGGAAGGAACTGTTTCAGTTAGATATGCAGTTAAGCTGCCAATGTGAGCAGCAGAATTCACTCTACATAAAGACAGGAGTATTGAAGAAAGCACGAGAAATGTTGATCTGAGTGATACAGCTCAGCCAATAAAGCACACCCAAATTAAATGAACAAGTTATACAGCTACACCTTGACTATGCACCCTGACAAGACTTCTTATGCTTATACCATTATCTGAAAAAATATCGAAAAGTAAAGCTTGAAAAGAAATAATCAAACTCAGGGGGGAAGAATGTGCAGCAAAGAAAGGAATCTGAAGACAAAATGACATATACATTTATAAGCAGATATCTTTGTGTATCATTGTGCTGAACAAAAGTGCAAAATCCCTCTGTTTAATATGTATATACTTTCTAAATCTATCTAAAGTTGGGGGGTTGGGTTTTTTTCTGTGCCAAAACCAAGCTGGTTTTCATATGAGAGGAAAAGGACAGTGAGTTGGAGGAAACCTTATTCAACTACATTCAAGAAGCACAGTTAGTCCATGCAGCAAAATAAGGCAAGCAGAGGAAGACCTTAAATGGCCAAAGATGACACAGTATGGGCAGCCCCCATCCTTCCACAAAACCAAAACAAATTCAGACAAAACCAAACAAAACCAAACCAGAAAAAAAAAAAAAACCAAAAAAAAAAACCAGAAAAACAAAACCCCAAGGAATATAGCAGAAGCAAACAGACATTAAAAACCACAAAACCCAAGGACAAGTTCTTCTGAAGAAAAAAAATTATCTGTTGTGTTCCTGGTGTGAAAATTGAAATTTATTTCTGCAGGACAAAATGTTGGCATATCTGACATGTATGTCCTGTGCTCCATTCAGCACAGCACACAGGAAAGGCTTCAAAGAAGTTTTCCTGCACTCATTGAAGATGGATGATTATTGCTGGAGAATCTATAAAAAGAAGAATGAAAACTGTGTTCAGGAAGTACCAATCTGACACCTACAGTATTTACTGTCCTTTTGGACCACAGAGACAGACTGTAACTATAATTTTTGTGAGGCTTGTAAAGTCAGCTGATGCTGATTTACTATTGTTGGCCCACATTGGTCCAAATCCATTAATGCTATTTGAAAATATGGCCTTAAAGGGTTCAGGGGAGGAGGCCACAATAGAAAAAAGACAGCAACAAAGCAAAAAGAAAGGTATGATTTCATCTCATAGAACCTTTATTTTCAATATGACAAAATAAAACAAGCATAAAGATTTGGGTTAGAAATAAATTACAAATTCTTTTTTTTTTTTTAAGCATAATTGTACATTAGCAGATGAAAGAAAAAAATTCTATTTACATGGAGCATGTGTCTCCACAAATAAGTAAACTTGTGTGAGCAGAAACTTTAGAAAATAAATTGTTCTTCACGTGTGCACATATCATTCTGAATTACCAGCACATCTTTAATCAGCATGAAGATTATTGTAAACAGTACAATGTGATTATAAACAGACAAAGGAGAGCAATCATTTCAGAAGAGGCCCTAATGATCAAATCCATCTTAACATGAGCATGTTCAACTTATTTAGAAGATGTGAACACATGCTGGATACAGAGGAAGAATTATTACCCTGAACCTTCTGGCTAAAGTCTTGACAAAAGAGCCCAGCCTTACAAAGGCAAAACCAGAAAGCCTCTGCCAATTACACTCTTGTAAATGTCCTTAAAAAGGGTTGAAAAAGCTTCACAGTTATACCACATAATGATTATGCCTACTAATGATATATTGGGGATGCAATTTCAATTTATATCTCATTAATGCATATTCAAAAAGTATGATTAATGCTGCAATTTACTAGTATAAAATTAACCTTTAGTTACTAACTTTAGAACATCTTCTCTAAGACAAGTAACCCGTCCCCAAACCAAGGTGCCCAGAGAGACCAACAGTTGAGTGTTCTGATGGAATTTTATGCCTAATGGTTCACAGGACCAAAATGTAAAGCAAAGCATTAAATATCTCCAAAATGTACACAATTTTAATTAAAAATTCACAACTTTTCTGTAATCAATAACATCTGTAATCAATAAAACCAATTAACTGAAATATTATCAGATTTGGACAGCCAGGTCCTTTGTTAATTTCTATAATAAACCTAGGAAGGATGAATTTTCAGTGAAAACTTCCCCTGCAGCATTGCCTCAGTAGCTTAACTTGGCAGAAAATGCATGAAATCAGCAAAAGCAAAAAGAACATTGTAGCATTTGGGAATGTAGAAAATGCTGCTTAACCAGCATCATTGCTGTGGCTGCCTGCAGGCCAGTTTAATTAGGCCACAATTCATATGCAAGAAAGTAGTTTTGTAATTACTGTCAAATGACCAAATCAATGTATAAAACCTTAGGAGGATTGTGCATCCCCAGTAATGAACCATACTGGAAGCTGACTGGGATTTGTTAGCTGAGACACCTACTTATCAAAAATTCACTGTAAAATGTGAAAGAAAATGAATACATTTTTGTTCAGATATTGCATCATTTTAAAGAATACATCTCAGTTTCCTGGATTTTACAATGAATTTTTTATTAGATGCATATACTGATTTTTTTACCAGACATATTTGTATGGATGGGAAAGCACAGTTACCAATTTCCATTTTAAAAATCATATGTTTTTTAGCAGAAAAGTATCAGAACTTTAATATTAAGGGTTGGGCATAAAGCTGCCAGAATTACAGGTGCAATTTTTGGTTATCTGCTTTAGTAGCAACATTGGATATTTTTTGATTGATTTGATTTTTTTTATTGAAAAATCAAATTGATTTTTTTTGATTGACTATAATCTTTAAAAAGAAAATTTTTTTTTAAGATTATACATATTTAGGTGACAAGAACTACACTTTATAATTTGAGCTTTACTTTAAACTATAATTTAAGTAACTATACTTAAAATCTTATTAAAATAAAGTTATTTCATTAAATTAACAAAGAAAGACCAGAGGATATTTTTCTGAAGGTGGCTTATCACCAGGGTGTCTGCATTTGAAATATTTGCCAAATATTTCTGATTACCATATAATTAATTTATCAGAAAAAAAAAGTCAAACACTAAAAAGCATGGATTATAAGTAAAATTAAATTCCATAAGAAGTCTTCCACTGGGCATATTTAAGAAGAAAATAAATGCTACTTCTTTAAAAAACGTGACATGGAGTGGTCTGAAGAACATGAAAATGAAGCCCTGAGGAGGGCGCCTAGTTTTCCCTAAAAGAACTATATTTCTTGATGTCTAGACCTGTTTTCACTAACAATGTTTTTTCTGTATCCCTGTTCTCAGACACCTGACTTGCAAATAATTAGATTCATGAGCATTGTTTCACTTAGAATCTATGCTATTTATGAGTATATTTATGTGGAGATTTTGCCAGAGATATCAATGGTATCATAAGGTGGAATAAAAATTTGGAAAAACACTTAGAGCACTTCTAGTTCAAAAGCAAGATATTATTCCATTCTGTGAGATATAAGAGCAAAATTATTAATTCCAAATAGTGTATATAAACAGATATAGTAATCTAACACATACACATATCCATGCATACTTATCCTTTCATACTTAGAAAACTCAACATTCTCAATTCAAACTTAAGATGCTGAAAACCTCAATATACAGGATTTAATTTAATCCCCTTTTAATTGATGATATGTGTGTTCAGCTTCTGTTACAATGTGATAATCACATTTACTCTCCACGTTTAACAACTCTGAGAGGTTTGGGTTTTTATTTTGGTTGATTGGTGGGGAGGTTTTGTTTGTTTAGTTGGGTTTTTTCCCAATTGAGTATATATGGTACAGATGTAAATGTTCATCCCTCATCTTCTACTCAGACAGAAAAGATACTTAAAACACACAAAAATAGATATATTATATTGAAATTTGATGTTCAGTAAATACAGAGGGAAAGAAAAGAAGACAGAAAAAAAAAACTGATTATAAAAGTTTGAAAACTTCTGAGAGAAATCAAAATATTTCCTGATTAATTAAAATAAAGTTTTCAAAAAATTTTAGTCACAAAATGAAATTCCAAGGTGAATCATCCAACTTTTAATCTCTTAATAATGTTTGCATATTCCATTTACTACTGAAAGATAAATGATACCCTAATTTTCATCAAATTTTAATTCTCATAAATTTCTAAGCTGCTTCTCAAGCTAGTTATATACAAAGAAGTGTGCTTCTTCAGTGAAATTGAATAGATCACCATGCTCTGAACATGTTATATGGCTTAGAATGCTTTAAAGGGTGTAAACCATAGCTATTGTTCTTAGCTAGGGAGAAAACACAGGGTTTTTACTCCTTTCAGGACTGGGAGCTGTGTGGGAAATGATTAGCATCTTTGGTTGAAGACACTTGGTATCCTACTTTCCTGCTCTTCAGCCTGAGGACAGCGGTGAAACAAAATGTTTTGGCAAGCAAGTCTACTTGCTAGTCAGGTTTCTCAACCAGGAACTTCTCAGGTCTTTCTATTAACATTTTCTTCATTGTTATGGATAAATAACTGACAGATAGCCTGAAGTGGCCCTACCCGTGAAATATATTTTAACAGTGCAAAGTTATTCCAATTACTATGATGCATTTTCTTCTGACTTGTATCAATAAATTTAGCTTTGTTATTTTAAATAGTCTTATGGCAACCTTCCCAGAGCAGATGTCTGTCAGCAGGAGAAAAATCTACATTGGAAATTCTAAAGACAAAAAGAAAAAAAAAATAAACAGAGCAGCTAGGAAAAGCCAATTAACAGTTAGCAGTCTATGACTATTGTGGGGGAAAAAGCAAACAAACAAACAAAAAAAGATAAAATCTTGCATTTACTTAATCTTATTTATACCAGTCTATCTCCTATAATCCTTCAGAAAATCTATCATAGTATTTGAAATGCTATTTTCTCTCATGTTAACATTTTTGGAGTACATTTGAAAAGAGCACAGCTGTATTAAAAAACTTGAAGAAATAAACCATATGTAATAAATATTAAAATACTTTGAAAAATGTTCAGGTTTTTATAAGCTTTTTCTAGAGTTTCTGTCTATAAACACAGCATAAACTTATTTTCATAAGTAGTGGTTTTTTTACATCTATTTTAATCTCATTTCTTTAATTAAGAACCACGCAGAGATGTTTTATGCCCTTTAGTTGGTAATTATGGAAGTAGAATGAGAAAAAAAAAAATCTAATTTCAAATATTTGATGAATAAACATGCTTCTGAGGTTATATATACACATGAACCCTGAAAGCATGCCCCCAAAAAAAGTTCAGGTAACAACATACTTTGATAATTTCCCCAAATTCATAATCCCAATCTAACAACCATATTAAACCACAAAAAAACCCCAAAACAAACAAACAAAAAACCAACTCCCTGTCACATGTGAAATTGTATAAAACGTTACATTAGAAGGCAATCTGAGAGAAAACTAATTGCATTAATACACATTGTAAATTGGAAAAAAAAAAGTTTCCTCAGAAGATAATTTATAGCATGTACTTCTGTCATGGTTTAACCCCAGCTGGCAACCACGTTTGATATAGATGCTTTCTTATAGCTCCTTCCATTCCATGGGATGGGGAGAATAATAGGAAAAAAGGTTAACCCCATGGACTTATATAAAAACAGCTTAAGAGTTAAAGCAAAATATAATAGCAACAAAAACAATAAAAATAACAAGAACAACAAGAATAGTAATTGTAATGAAAAGGGAAAAGAGAGAATAAAACCCAAGGAAAGTAAGTGGTGTGAAATAAAATTGTTCATCACTTTCTGGCTGATGCCCATCCCTTTCCAGCCCTGAGTAGTGATGGTTATCTCCCAGACAGCTTATATACACAGAACATGATAGTCTATGTTATAGAAGTCTATGTTTGAGAAATTCAGGTCAGCTTCTATGGCTGTGCTCCCTCCCACCTTCTTGTGCACCTGCTCACTGACTCATCATGAGAAACTGAAAGGTTCTTTTGGTAAAGCCTACTCAGCAACAACTAGAACATCACAGAATCACAAAAAAGGCTGACTTGGAAAGGATTCACAAGGATCATCAAGTCTAATTCCTAGTCCTGGACAGGGATTCACAAGGATCATCAAGTCTAATTCCTAGTCCTGGATCATCCCCAAGAGTCACATCAAGTGCTTAAGAGAATTGTCCAAACATTTCTTGACTTCTGTCAGCTTGGTGCTGTGACCACTTCCCTGGTCTAGGTCTGTTCCAGGGTCCAAAAACCTTCTGGGTAAAGAATCTCTTTCTAGTATCCAACCTGAACCTCCCCTGACACAGGTTCAGGTCACTTCCTCAGGTCCTGTCACTGGGCACCACAGAGAAAAGACCAGAGTCTGTCCCTCCTCTTCCCCTCACAAGGAAGTTGTGACTGCAATGAGGTCTCTCTTCAGTGTCCACTTTCCCAGGTGAACAGACCAAGTGACCTCAGCTGCTTCTCATGTGCCTTCCCCTCAAGGTCCTTTGCCATCTTTTTTGCCCTCTAGTGGTTTAACGCCTTTCTTATATTGTGGTACCCAAAACTGCACACAGGACTTGAGGTGAGGCTGCCTCAGTGCAGAGCAGAGCAGGACAATCCCCTTCCTTGCCTGGCTCGTGATGCTGTGCCTGATGCACCTCAGGACATGGCTGGCCCTCCTGGTTGCCAGGGCACTGCTGACTCATATCCAATTTTCTGTCCACCAGAACCCACAGGTGTCTTTCTGTGGCACTGCTTTCCAGCACCTCATTCCCTAGTCTGTCTGTACACCCAGGGTTGCCCCATCCTGTCACTGACATGTTTTATGAAAAATCCTTTCCTTAGGATTTTTCCTCCTGAGAAGCTGAGAGGCCTCAGGAACAAAACGTAGACAATGATTATCTGCTGCTGTGGAATGCACCAGGGGGAATCTGTGATTGGTCTCATCTGGTTGTTTCTAATTAATGGCCAAGCACAGTCCAGATGTCCAGACTGTCTTGGTCAGAGACAAACCTCTGTTATGGATTCTTTTTCTATTCTTAGCTAAGCCTTCTGATGAAATCCTTTCTTCTATTATTTTAGTATAGTTTTAATATAATATATATCATAAAATAATAAATCAAGCCTTCTGAACATGGAGTCAACTTTCTCATCTCTTCCCTCATCCTAAGGCCCCTGCAAACACCATCACAAATGGTGACCCTGAGGAAAGAACCATCACACCATCCCAAATGTAGAATCCAGCACTTTTCCTTGTTGAACTTCATATGATTGGTGATTGCCAAATCCACTAATTTATCAAGGGCCAGCAATATAAATAACTTTATTGAAATTCATAAACAACAGTAAGTTATCAACATTATTTTTATCCTTAATCCAAGCCACAGGAAGAAAATGAACTCTATCCCCTATCTAAATCAGGACAGTATCCCCTCTTTATTCTATACCATTTACACCATGTCCAGGTCCCTTGCTTTCTGCCTTTTGATAAATACACATAGTTATCATCCCCTTAAGTCCTATAAGGGCCATCTCTATGCAATATCTGTTGAGATTTTTTAGTCCAGAATTTGGACTCCATCTGTCATAACTATCTTCCAAAACAGGCAAGATGGTGTGAGGTGTTGGCTTACTGCCTGTTAAAGTCAGTTCTAATTCCATCACATCTTCAATTGTCTCTGTCCTAGGGTGACGTTAGGATGCTGGTATCCCCATTTGTGTGTGTTATTTATGCTGGATATTATGTTCTGTGCCTTCAAGACTGGCTCTGCAGAGTGAAAGGTTTGTTTTGGGCCTCTTATCAGCCACTCCCCACGGCCGGCAGGACATACAGACAGTACATAGTGCTGGTTTTGCTTTTTGCCCTGCTTTTCGCTTTGCTCTTGCTTCTGCTCTGCTTCTAATTTGCTTCTGCTTGCTCTTGCTTTTTTTCCCCTCTTCTCATTAGTTAATTTAGCTAAACAGTCCGAATTCTTTCCTGGACTGTTTCCCCTTTCCTGTTTGGACCTACTGGAACCTGCTCC
This sequence comes from Haemorhous mexicanus, assembly GCF_027477595.1. Classification (NCBI taxonomy): domain Eukaryota; kingdom Metazoa; phylum Chordata; class Aves; order Passeriformes; family Fringillidae; genus Haemorhous; species Haemorhous mexicanus. Next base: position 74,382,024 of record NC_082342.1, on the reverse strand, counting down.
AGACTGGGACCTGGGAAACACCGAGAGAGAGTTTGCATCTTGCGGCTGCAGCAGCTGCCCCAGCGCCGGAGGGACTGATAACAGAGCGACCACCCCAGGAGAGACTTTCTGAATTTTTTATCTTTTTCAGAGCGGTGAAAGAGTGGTGTCACCCGGTATTGCTCATTTTGTGTTCTGGGGGGTGCTGTGCCTGTTAAATAAACAGATTCTTTCCACCTCTCTCCGAGGAATTCTTCCCAAACCAGTTGGGGGGAGGGGCCCTGTGGGTTTGCTTTCTGGAGGAGCTCTTTTTGGGGATTCTCTCCCAATTTTGCCCTAAACCAGGACAGTCTGGCTACATCAAAGTTCATTCTTCATTAATCTGGAAGATTTTTGCCAAAGGGAATCAGTTTCAGATTCCCAGTTCTGAAGAGGTGGAGACAGGTGTCACCAGGTGTCACAAGATGATCAGTGCAGTGATGGGCATAAAGAAGTAATAAGACAGAGTTGTATAGCAATTTATATCATTGGACATTCAATTCATTGGCTATTCTCACCCAAAATCCTTTGAGATACACACCAGACTTCCCCATCCTCCAGCATTAACCACAGAGTGTACACAGATCCTTGAGAAGAAACAGTCCCAAGAATGGGTTTTTGTTTTTTTTAAGGCAAAAATAACCCAGACTGTTTTCCACAGCAGGTTTTTAATGTGCATTAGAGAAACTTTATCCCATTCTACAGTACATAAAAGCTTTTATTGCACAGGGCCAGTCTGATCAGCAGGTTGTCACTTGCTCACTAACCACATGACTCTTACTAAATTATTAGGCCAATGATTGAAGGACCCCCTGTTGCTCTCAATGTAGTTTATAACTGTACATTGTATCATCCAATTCTTCTGGAGGTTGGTGCATGATAAGGAATGTGGTATTCCTACCCAATGCCATGCTCTTTGGCCCACATGTCCGTGAGATTGCTTTGGAAGTTAGTTTCATTTTCTGATTCAGTTCTTTCTGGAATACCATGTCACTGGAAAACTTGCTTTTCAGGGCCCAGGATAGCTCTGGTTGGTGGCAAGGGACAGCATATGTTTCCAGGCTTCCAATAATTGCTTTCCCTGCTGTACAAGTCACTTGATACTTGCAGGTTTGTAGAGTGCAACAGTCAATCTTCCAGATCTACCCGTATTTGTATTTCAGCTGTTGTTCTCCATACCTGAGGGGTTTAACACTTGGTTCACTGCAGCACAGGTTTCATATGCACGTATAACATGGGATTGTGCCCATGGTCAAGTCCACCCTTCAATAACAAGGCCAGCATTGTGTTGCAGCTCTCTCTTGACGGCCTGAGGTGTCATGGGCCAACTGATCTAGAAATAATTCAGCATTATACTGCCAGTCCAGATCCACCTGAGACACTTGAATCTTAGCAGCCTGACCACCTGTTAGTTGTTCTGGTGATCTTCAGTGGCCAGAGTCAGGTACATGAACATCCTCAAGGCACACCTTCACAGCCGGGCTCCCCACCCAGGAGAATGGCTTGGCTCCCCTGGGCAATGCCTTGTCACAGTGTGGCAGCCCAGATGGGTTTGTATCTGCCCTGCCAATTGGTCTCATTCCATTGCTGCAGCCACCCCTGCCACCATCCATGGAGCAGTATAAAGAGTTGGCTACTTTTCTTGCTCAGCAATGTTTAAAGCCAGCTTTAGAGCTTTACTGTGAAATCGCTATGTGAGTATATAAAAACCTCCCATCTATCACTGCTTTAAAGCAGAGTAAAATTTTAATTATGTTCTCTGAGCTTTGATATGTTTTGTGCACTCTGTCTCCGAGTGATTAGCATCACAAACTGTGCTTTGTTACAGCACAGTTATTTCTGTTCTAGTCCAGATGATGGGCCCTTACCAGGTATTACTCAGGCTAGTCTGTGAAATTACTGTTTCTAAGAGATTGATACAAATTCTATCCCATCATCGCAGGATATTGTGGGGACAAGTACTGGAAAGCAACACTATTTTTTTTCGTCCTTTCCAAATACAGGAAAAAATCATGCAGAGATTGTATTCTTCTCAAAATACACCAGGATGATGCATTTTAAAGCTTATGTTTTGGTCTAGTTTAAGTTGTAATATTTTATGTATTAGACTCCCTAAAATGGAACATGCTTAGTTTTAAAGGTTGAGTGGGATTACATAACTTTGTGTTGAAATAAATAAAGTAGCAGCTTTCTGATTAAGGTATATACAGGCTACTTGACAAGTAGTTAGTCTCCTTGAGTTCTCTCCTCATTATTCCTGAAGATTTCAATCTCAAAGAAAAGAGGTTTTGTCCAGCACTCCTGATAAGCGTCTGTGAACTGAGTGGATGGGAGGATAAGATACTTTTCTTGGACCATTGAATTAGTTCAACAATTTTTATCTTTCATAACTTTTTCATTACCTCCCATTTTGTTTCATCTCTTCTGCTGTTTTTCTCACAGACATGAATCTCAATTCTACCTTTAAAATCTTCATGTCAACCTCTTGACCTTTTTTCCTACCAAATACATGAGAGACTCATTTCCTGTTCTAAATTCCCTTTTCTCTTTAAGGGGGATCTAATTAGGAGAGACACCAATTACAACCACTCTGTACTAGAACACTTTCTAATTAAGCTGTTGTTATTAAGAGCAGATAATTGTCTGTACAATACATTCACATGCCCCTTCCCATTAGCACACAGCACTCACAGATGCATAATCACAATTATTAATTGTTACCTACTTTAAGTAACAGCTGACAGGCCAGCCATAGCTGTTAACAGAAGCAGAGTCGCAGTGAGGCTGCTAGATTGTTTTTCTCAAAGTCCTCCAAGAAGGTTCCTTTTTCATCAGGTGTTTATGTAATCCTGAAGTACTTGTCTGCATAAGACACCCATCACCTTCGTGGATGTTCTCTGAGCTACACTAATCCATTGTTCATGTTGGTGTTTACTCTTGGCCTCAGGTATAGGCAGCAAACTATGGATGTTCTGAATTCACCTGCACTTGTGGGCCCAGCAGGGCTGTGAGTCTCCAGAGCTCATCAGGTATTAGACACATTTACAAAATACCTCTCAGCATCTATTTTTCACTCATCAGCCTGCTATTTTTCCACAGATATCTTTTCAGCTGTATCTACCGGCATCTGTAGAACCTATTTGCCAAAACTCCTACAGAAGGAAATCTTACGATGCCCCACCCCCAGGCCACTGCTCCTAGTATTTTTGAGAAGATTTCCATTGTTAAACACAAGTGTTTTCATTACACTGAACATTGCCATATGGGAAATATCTCCATTCTACCCTCCAGCACTACATAAGCTCCATTCTTAATAGTACTGTGTGAGTCCACCTCACCATCAGCCTTTATCTATCACTCTTTTAACTGTCTCTTCCCTTTAGCAATTGTTTTCATGAAATTATGAATTTCTTTTTTTGTTTTGTTTTGTTTTTTGCAGCTCCTATTAGGAAAACAACCAAAAAAAACAACAAAAACCCCCCAACAACAAAAAAACCCAACCAACCAACCAACCAAACAAAAAAACCCAAATACCCACCTTTTTCCATATTTGTGGAAAAGCTGTGAATAGCTGCAGATTTCCTTGTCAGGTAAGCCAGAGAAAGGGGAAAACACTTATTTTGCCACCAAACATTTTTGCTCCATTATCATTTGACTATAGCACCAGTAAAAACCACATCCATATTAGTTATGAAAATTATTGAGCATGTGGAAATTCCAATCACCAGTGTTGAACTTTGCTTACTGAATGGGATGGATGGGACAGTAGTTCCCAACTAAGAGTGAACTGTCAGTAGTTTTGGCTTCTGTGGGAGCATTTAAAACACCAGCCTACCATTGGGAAAACATGTTTTGGAGGTTGTATAATAAATACAGGTTTCCTTGGGATCGTGTAAGTATGAAACACCTGGAGACAGTCCTGAAGATATGCACTTAGATATACTTATTTCTTGCCATATATTCAGAGCAGAAAGTATCTCTTTTATCGGTATTTTCACCCACAATTTACTTATATCCCCAATTACTATGTATAAAGCAGGATCCCCAGCTACAACTCATTGCCCACTGTTCACTGAAGTGTTTTCCCTCCCTTAATTTGCTAACAATATCAATGAACAAAAAAGACTCTACAAACTGGTTCAACATCATCATACGTCTAGGACAGCCTTGTCATGGACACAATGCACTGCATCAGAAACTGAAGGTTTGCTTTAAAGATAAGTTTCCCTGACAGGTTACTAAACCTCCTGAATGATGTAAAAAAATTATTCCTCAGGGAGGTATCCATTTTATTCAAGAGATTTTTCATTAGTTTTTCATGTTGATTCTGATTTAGATGAAAAGAAAAAGTAAAAAAGAAAAAAAAATCCCAGAAATTTTTGCCAGGATTATATGATCCACTCCACCTTCCACTTGAAAACTGGATGCATAATTTTCCTTTGCTTGCAACTCCATAAATATGTTGAGGACAAAGACAGACACCCTTATTCTTTTATAGGTCTGCACCAGAAAGATATTTGTCTTGATTTTTTTTCATATTCAGTAAATAATCTAAGTGCAATGAAAAACACAAATACGAAATGCACTATCTGTTCTAAAAATATACATATTTCATGTCTCTAGTATTGCTTACATGCTGCAAATCTTTCATTTCTATTATTGCATGGCTACAGAGGAGGTAAAATAAAATTTTTACATACACAGATTTGCGCTGTCTCCAAGACTGATTTTTCTTCTAGATAAATTCAGTTTTACTTCAGTCATCTGTGTTATTTATCTCTGAAATAGACAACTTTCTTAATTCAGCACTCAGCAGTACTGTGGAAATATTGATCTCTAATCAACAGCTGACACAGTTATCTTTGCTTAAGCTGCATGTTTACTGAACTGCAAACACAGCAGTATTACAGGCATATATAAGAATTATTTCTACCTTAAAGGAAAAAAAAATCATAGAAAGCACTTCATCTAAATGGCCTTGTCTGTGTTTTATTCTAACACTTATTTTTACCAAAGGTACTTTCAGGGTAAATGATTCATATTTTCTTTTTTCTCCCATAATTATTTGGGGTATATATTTATTGGTTGTCTGACTGGTTTTTGGAGTTTCTTTTATTTTTAGCAGTGAATATAATGCTAGGAGAAATTGTTCTTCACTATTCTAATTTTATTTTTTCTTCAAGCAAAGAAAGCTGGTCAATAAAATTGAAATTACTCTTAAGAGCTATTTCTGTTGTCTTCAGAGGTGCTCTTTTGGCAGGGAATCCCAACTTGCAGGATTTTTAAAATACTTCTGGCAATTCAGGTTTGAGTAAACAGTCAAGTGCTTTTTCATCAATAATGTCTGTTTGATTTTGACAGATTGCACTATTAAAGACCATATGTATATTTACTACATACAGCTCCATGGAAAATCAGTGGAAGGTATGCCTGTTTATTCCATAGATTAATTTAATTTGATCACAAGTGGAGGCGCCTAGAATGGGGAAAATTCTCTGTAATTTAGAAGGGATTCAAACCAAAATGGGCCTGTTGAAAAGGTACCAAAGTCTTTTAGAGCGTAGTTTTTACAGTCCCATTAAACCAATATATATGAAATATAAAGTGCAAATTTTGGAATAACATACATTACAAAATTTTTCATCAAAGCAGATAACCTTATTTTATAATTTAGCTGAGAATAAAAAAAATCGAATTGCCAAACACGTAATAAAAGGGCTGACTTTAAAAGATGGAAGTAATAATTGAATACCCTAATTCCCAAAGTCAACTTTTCAAATTAAAATTGCAATTAACTGTGAAGGGTTTTATATATATATATATATATATATATATATATATATATATATATATATGTGTGTGTGTGTGTGTGTGTGTGTGTGTGTGTGTGTGTGTATGTGTATGTGTGTGTGTGCCTGTGTATTTGCAAAGAATATTTATATTCATTTTCTAGGATATTATTACATACTTAACATCATAAATACATGGTTATTCAATAATTCAGTGTAGCATTTCTAATGGTCCTTGTCATCTTAGTTAAATTTTCATTAGTATAACAAGAGTTACAATAAGTAAGAGTTACAATATGTCCAATAAGTGGAAAATACAAGCAACATATCAAAACTACAAACATTAATGACTCTCTTAAGTAGCACCCACCCCCCAAAAAATCTAAAAATCCTTGCCACATTAAAGTGCAGCTTAACTAGAATTTTAGCACCTAAATACAAGATTGTGATTCCAGAAAATGACTGGTAAGGAATGTAAGGAATTGTAGATAATTTTATTTATCTTCCTACTCTAGATTTTGTAGTTTTTCAGAGCCATGTATACCATCAAGCTGCCAGATCTAAGCTTTCAAGCCTTTTCAGCAGGCAGACACTGTAGTGACAGGCTCAAGCTGATCTGATTTTTCAAAGATATCTGACATGCACATATCATCCATACAAGAAAAACCACAGCAACCCCACGGCCATTGTCATGCAGAATGACAGCCAGAGAGAGAGGTGGTTCACATTAAGTAACAGCCTAATGCCTGAAGCAGAATGGAAACTGAGGATCAGTTCTAACCTTGGCCAGGAAAGTTTGAATTTGACATCTTCTGAGGGGACACTCAAGCCCCCAGGTTGGAGTACAAAAGCTACACAGCCAAGGAAAAAGCATGGAAACAAAGAGGAGAGAATATGAATGTACAATATGAGAATATAAATGTACGTTTTCTAATGTACAATATGAGAATATAAATGTACATTTTAAACTTTTACCCAACAGTTGGACTCACAGTCCAAGGTAACTAGATACCACCATGCATTTGATTGATGAACAGTGAAAACACATCATAATAATGTATTTCTATCTGGGAAATCACTTAAGATTCAATATTTATCCAAATTTTTATTTCTGTTTCTATGCAGAATAGTCTCATTAGGACTAATTTAAAATTAAAAAAAAAACCCTAACTAAACAACAACATACAAACAAACAAAAAACCAGCAAAACAAAACAGAATCAATCACATTCCTAAAAAAGAAAGAACTCATCTTGCTTTGATGCCAAGACTCTTTGTTTTACATAGATAAATCCCTGAAAAATCTTTATTGAGTGCTCTCATAAAATTACAGTGCAAACACAAGTTGTTTGTTTTAATGTAAAAGACAAAAAATGACAAATCTTGGAATGTGGGTGCTGTGATTAATACTAACTAGCCAGGCTGTATCAAGCTGACAGTATTCTTGATTTTGTCCCTGGAACAGGAGGAAAAATACTTCTAAAGATGCACATAAATAATGTACATCAGTATTATGACTAGGCATGCATAAAATGAACAGCAGATATATAATTGTACCTAAATCATCCACTTGTCTTCAGATTAAAACCCTTTCTTTTCATCACAATGTGAATTAAATTAGGCATAGTAAATCTCTAGATGGTATAAAACAGTATTGATAAATGAACCCAGTTTTCCAATAGCTTGTCTATATCATCATTATGTCACTTCCAACATGAAATAACATGTATTGGATTAAATGAAACTAAGGGATACCCACACAAAAAAATAAAAACCAAGTTGTTCCTTTAACAAATTATTGGATAAAAGATCTTGAAAATGATCTTCACTTTAAAAAAAAACAATCATTGTGCATGGTCTTGAATTAGTATTTATGTGTAAGAGATACAAGTGCCCTTCTTAAACTGTTAACAAAATTCTTCCCACCTTATGAACTGTAGGCTCTTGCACTTTACTCCAGTCTATATTATATTAATCTAGAAGTATAAAAATCACAAAATATATAGGAACACAATATTTCTTTTTAAGAAAATAAGAGCTTTAATTCAATCTTAACAAAAACAATTATTTGCTTGAAAAATGCCAATTTAAGCCCACCCCAAAAATTCTATAACTTTTCAAAAAATGTAACTTGCAAGCTGTTTCAGACTACCATTTCAAACATCCACAGTACTGTGAGATTTGTCCTGAAGGTATTTTCTGTGCAATAACTCATTTCCACAGGATAGGTCATTATTTATTTATTTATTAACCTCCTGATTTGAAAGAGAATAATATTTATCTTAGAAATGAAAAATAATCTATAAACTTTCTGAACACCTCCACTGAGGCCTGGCACTACTTGTCTCTGTAACAGCCAAGCTTTTTTTATATTTCCTCCTGTTTTACAGATTTATTCAATATCAAATTAGGAAAAAAAAAGTATTTTGCTATTTTTGGGACTGCAACTAACTAATGCAAATCATAGGTTACACAAAAAAAAACACAAATGTTTGCTATGATTTTTTTTTAACTTTGGGATAATTATTTAGAAAAAAGAAAATATATCAAAATATATTCAAATTTTAAGATTTCTCTTTGTAACACATAATTTTCCTTTGACCTTCTGACAAGTCCTGATTTAGTACATACTGGCTCATATGCTTCATTTACGCTCCTGACCAAGGATATTTGATAGGACATTCATAAATTTACCTGTGGTTAAGCAATTCTGTCATCACTAAAGCAGATGTAGTACACAAAATATATTTTATGTTCTGAATTTCTAGCTTGGGTGTCATTTATTATCTTTCGATGGTTAACCTGTTTTAGGCAGTAATCAAAATCACTTCTTTTAGGACATCTGAGCCTTAATCTATCAACACTGTGCTAATGCAGCCAAAATAAGCTGTCCAGGATAAAATTACTTTCATTCTAGGATTTTTTTTTGTCAATACTTTGACAGCACACACTGCTGTATCTGCCTTTTACAGTCTTTTTTAGTATTCCAAACACACAGGAGTGGTCATGATCTTCTCAGGTATGTGAAGGCAAATAGCAACATAATTTATCAAAGCATAGTAACTCTGACACCACAATTCTGACACACAAACAAATAGAGAAACCTGCTGCTAAGAAAGTCCTATTTATTCATTTATGTAAAGAACTTCTGAAGCCAAATAAGGATTCAAATAGCAGCCATATCCATCAATCATTAAAAACCCAAAGCAATACACAAAGATCTGTGCATAACCACTCAAGGGAACTTTCCACCAGATTGTAACTGCTTGGCTAATGTCACTCTTTTCCACACTTTAGGATGTCTTGTGAGAAAATAGTCAGGTTTATACTGACATGTCAGTTTAAGCAAGGATTGATTACCTTATTCTTTTGTTAATCTTCTTAACAACATAGAATCTTTTTTGTAACATGAGGCAGGTTACTATGTTATCCTACAGAGAAGATTCACCTCCATTACATGCATAATAAAATGATACTGATTCTAATTTTTCATTTCCAGAGGGGGTTATTATTTTATTCATCCATGTTTTCAATTTCCTACTAAAATAGTAGCATGGAGTGCTAAAAGGACACCAAAATAATTAGCTGAAAATATTCTAATAAATTTGACTCTCAATTTATTTTGTGTTCTGGAGGGAAATCATTAAAACCTATGCTGGAGGGCAATATCTCATAGACTAGTAGCAGAGGTGACATAAAAGGTGTCAAATTATTGCTATAAAGAAAAATAAAGACAACAAGACATTCAAGGGGTGAATACGCCTGCCTTGGTATAAAGGGGAAAGCTTTATTTCCAGTCCTTGAGCCATCCTGGTCCCGTAGTTAAGAGACTGTGCAAAGCTGACATGCTGTCCTGGTTACCCTGGGGTCTCCATACCATTCAGTAAAACAGATATTTTCTTAAAAAAAAAATAAAAGTATGTGGTTTTGGCTTGTATTTGAATTCTGCCGTTTAGAGTTGCCTTTTTGAATGTCTTTGAACTTAATTTGAACAAAGGTTACCCAAATAAAAAAATGTTTAACATTTGTCATGATCCACAGCAAGCTAATTTCATCTCAGCTCCACAATCAATCCAAGAAACCTGATCATGAAGATTAGAAATGCAAATTTTAAATGGATTAAAAGTTCAGGAGATATTTGCTGTCAAGACAAGGACAAATACACTTCACTTTTGGAATAGCTGAAATTATTAAGCATTCTTCAAGATAAAATAGTGCCACGATTTCAGATAGCGACCTTTACAAATGAACACAACTTTAGATGGCTGGGAAGCACTGACTAGTATGAACAACATTCTAAAAGGAAAACAGAACAAATGGCAAAACAGTCAAATTTAATCTGAAAAGTAAAATATCTTCAATTATGGGCAAGAAAGAGTACTAAAGTTGAAAACACTTAGGGAGTAATGAAATGGCCAGCAACATACACACCCTTAAACACTGTTACCCAGAAAAAAAAGTGTCATTATCAAGGTAAGATAGCACAACTTGATCATAATGTGTGTAATTCTCAACAATTTGATGCTCAATGCTCCTACCTAGTTCCAAGAATGTCTAACACATTGCAGACTTTCTAGGAAGCTACAAATCTTGGACTGACAGTTTAAATTCAAGATAATCCAAATATTTTCTGATACCTTCATCTTCAAAACTGGTTTTGCGGTGAAAAATCTCCACTCTGTTGTATGCTTCCATGTTCCAAATGTAAGTCCCACATAAACCTTCCTTTAACCCTATCTGCATCAAGTCTTCCTTTTTTATGACAATATTTTGACAGTGATTTAGAGGAAATCTTCTATGATGGCTGTCCATTTTCACACATTTAACGGAAGAATAGAAAAAAGTATACACTAAGAGTTCTGGTCACAGAAGCCAGAGGACAATATCTATTCTTTCCTTAGATATGTGAGGCTTATCAGCAAGCCTTGCTCAGTTTGCTACTCGATTTCAAGCTAATCAGGAGACAAAATTTACAGCTGTCTAAGGGTAAAAATGAATTCATACCAGAAATGATGTATTTTTAACTAACTTGCCAGATCCTGGATATTGTTCTCTGTTACAAACATAGCCAGGATCTACAGGACTACAGTGCACTGTTTCATAATTCAGGGACCAGGTGACTTAAAATGACCTCTATCCATGGTATTCAACTCTCCTGCCATTCCGAAATTGTGGTTTTCATCAAAAAACTCATTGAAAATTGCCATTGCCTTATGCTAGCTCCTAAATTTTGCTTAATTATTTGGCAGCTGCTATTTGACCTGGGACAAAAGGTGCAACCATCCTTCTAAAGGTATAAAAATACAGAACTTTGAGATTAGGTGCTTAAGGAAGGAAAATTTGGCACACTTTTCTGTTCTACAGCAACTAAGTTTCTGGTCCTTACTACAGATAACAGAGGAGTGTTCATATTCACATGCATGCTCTTAAAGACTTAGCTACAACATTACTTTTTTTTATACCCTTAAGATAGTGGTGCAGAAAGCATATCTTAAAAAGCCCTTCATTTCTGAAAGCAGAATACTCAAGTATTGTCAAGGCATTTATTTGAGGACCTGTCACTCTGAAAATTATACTTGGAGCAAACCTGTTTTAGGACAAATATAGGGCATGGTTTTTCTACAGAGAGCAAGTCAAAGCACAATGAAAAACTATTTGCAAAACAGTATGCAAAAATGAAAATAGAATCAGCCACTCATGCATCTACACACATATAAGAAAATTTATGCATTTAGAGTAGTAGATTTCTTATACTATTTAATTCAGTTTTGAAACTGTCAGAAGTCTCTTCTAAACACAGGGCAGAGTATACAGGCTTTTTGACATCACATTCTTATTTCAGAATGTTAATTTTGGTGTATTTTTCCACTTGTACAACATGAAAAAGTTTCCTGTATTTCTGTTCATATGAAGTCTTGAAAACATTACTTTGGGAAGGATCATTCTAAAATTTAATGGATTATTAAAACATGTCATATCTAATGCCTCTTAGTTGGTATTCATGTATTAAATTGCCTTTAAAGATTTCTCGTGGAGTAAACTCAGTATTATTTTATTTATCTAACTATCTAGAATGCCTAAGTGGACGGTTAGTTATAGAAAATCCAGCTGTATAGAGATATAAGAAAAATCACTCCATGTAGTATTTTCTACATCTTGATTCAGTTCAAATTTTCTCAGCGTGTTCAGTAACAAACAGAGATGTACTAATTTTCATTAAAAAAACCTCAAAAATTGCTTTCATTTCAGCTTGCCACTTCTGATAAAATAAGAGTGAAATGTCAGAAAAATTGCAATTGGGAAGTAGCACACCCAAAATCCCACTCAGAACATGGGCATTGAATTCAGGCCATCTTTCTCATGACATTTGTTCATTCAAGGTTTGGGATTTAATTATCCTCATGGTGATTTCCCCCTGCCACTCCTCCTTTCAAGCCCCAGATTACCGCATATTTTTTTAAAAGAATTTTATTCAAACAGTATTCTAAGTCACTCTTCAGTTTGAGGACACTGGAAATATTTAAGTAGTATTTAAAATCCTAGAGTCTAATGGTATCATAAAAACCAAACAGTGAAACAATATTAGTCCATTTTTCTCTTAGGCAATACTTTATTTATTTATGTACTTATAAAAAATCCCCTGGAACATATTTGCATGGGTCAAACATATCAGGCAATAAAAATTAATCCCCAGCATTTCCTCCCACACATTCTCCACAAATATTTTCACTCTGAGCAAAGTCATCACACAAGGAACTAATCATTTTAGGTATGAAGTAACACATTGAGTAAGACTGAATGACATTTTTAAGTCATCAAGTTTTGATCTTATGCATATCAACTTCTGAGAATTAATTATTGTTTCAAATACACCAATGTATTGAGTCTGACTAAAGCTGTCAAAGATGGGAATTTTCATACAAAATAAAATGTTTCCATGTTTTAAGCTATCTGAAAGTGCTGCACAGGATTTTGTGTTGAATGACACAAGTATCTTTTTTTGACCCTTTTCCACCCTTTAGCTGTCATATTTTGCAAAAATACTCTTCAGGCAAATTTATTTTCTGAAATTAAGTCATTTCATATATCTATTGTCTTTTGACTAAAATTATTGAACTCCTAAAGTCTTTGTCATAAATCTGTAATATTTCTGAACTTTTAAATTATTAAGTTTTCCCATCATTATTTCCTTGTGAAATATAGAAGTGGAATCAGAGATAGGATGCATGTATAAGCTAAAGAACCTGCCAGTTATGTCTGATATGTTTGTTTCTTTGTAGGTTTCTCTTTTTGTGTATTTGAAAATCACAATGTCTCTCCATTAATATATTCTTAGCAGAACTTGTATTACTCTATTATTTATCACAATTTCTTAGCCAACTTCATTCTTGAGTGCAACTTTATTTTGATACATTGCAATTTACAGTGGAAAACTTTAAAATTTCCCAGATTACTCTTTCTCCCAGATTTTCTCAGAATTACTAATTTCTCTAATCCTTGTATAATACTTTGCCTACTTGTGTATTTGCTTAGTGTAATACTCTCTTGTCATTCTGCAAATAAAACATACTAAAATAGGTTATAGTTATATATGGAATTTGCTTAAACATCTAGAAATTTCTTTATGTCAATAATGTGTAGGCCTCTGCTAAGATAATATATCATCTAAAAGATAAGTTTAAAACACCCCAATTAACTTAATGGGTAGTAAAAGAGAAATGATACACTATTTTACATACCTGAATTTAATAATGTCAAGGGCTTTTTGCAACTCTGGGGTCTGTTTACTCCTCACTGTTCAGAAAGCTGCTATGGCTGTTTTCCAGTATGTGGCAGTATTTTTTTTCATTATGTTTACACATTGGTGCCTTCATGCAGCTTTTTTTCACTGACTTGAACTCACAAGCAACAGCATTGTTTCTTTTGAAATTTTCTGATTGATGGAAAGTGACGGCCACCAGCATGAGGATCAACCCTTCTCTCTGTTTTTTTTCTGCCCCTTGGTTGTAGATATTTGTCAATATTAGAGGATCCAACACCAAAATTTTAAGCAGGAATAATTATAGCAACTATAAGCAACAATAGAACTATGAGCATGTTCTGATGAAATCAACATGATAGCTACTACATGAAATATGTTACACAGGAACAGCTTCTCCATAGGAGAGTATATCCAGTAGGAGATAACTTGCCTGGGAAGTGATATTGGCTCAGTGAAGGGGGAATGCCCTCTCTTTCTCTTTTCTCTCTCTCTCCTCTTTGATTTTTCCACAGAAGTAACTTTCACCATGAGAGAGGATGTGTGCCATCAGCTGTGGACTCTGCAAATCCCTGTGTATGTGATCTGGTCTTAACAGCCACTGTGCAACAGAAGAACTTTCCAAAATTAAGAGCCAGCAAATAATCTTAGCGGAACAGAAGCTACAGCAAATATGATGGAATCAAATTAATGTTTCCAATTTGTTCCCATTCAAATAAACATGAAAAGAAACTGAAGAAATGGAAAAAAAAAATAGAAAAATGTAACTTTTGTGGCGGCACAAGTGAGCAAGTTGGATGAAAATTTTTATTGCGCTGAGATACCAAAGATCAGAGAAAAATGTGTAGTGATGCTGTTCATCTTCTGTGCAAAGGAGATGCATATTTACATTCAAATACAAATTTGATTCCTACAGTGAGGACATCACCAATCTCAAGTGCATGAGATTATGGGTTTTCTTGCGTCCACACTGCTAGGCACATGCTAACACATGGAGTGCTTGACTTTGTTTCTCCTTTAAGATTACATATCTCTTTATGATTGCTAAGACAAAAATACTGTTTTTCAATAAATATTTCATTAGGTAGTGTAGAAACAAATAAAAATAGGTAAAGAGTATTTTATAACATAGCCAAGTTTCATTCTTTTATCATAATGCTGATGGTATATAAAGCAGATCCTGAAGTGTGCCAGCATACTGGCTGTTTCAAGATTTCAATGGTTTTCTGGCAACAGTCAGTTAAAATACAGCTCAGTTTCATTCACTCCACATTTTGGTTGTAGTTCATGAAATAAGATATTCCCTGGACTATGCACACAAGATCATAAAAACATCTATTTGCACCAGAATGAGGCAGAAAAGGTAATATATAAGATAGGCAAAATCAGACTTCTAATATCTGAGCTCTTTCCATGACAAAAGGTTTTTTTTAGCAGTACAGAAAATCCCATAAATTCTAATCTAGATAGTTACAGGAAAGAAAAGTAGATCACACAAAACAAACAGGTGAAAAAAATATGCTGACAGCAGATGTGTTCTTTAAGATATAAAAGAGAAGATGATAGAAACAAAGGTAGGGAAGCAATAATGTGTCAGGAGTTGGCAAGGGCTCTGTAAATCCACATTCCTCAACATAAGGAGAGAGCACTGCTATGGTCAATCCTAATGGAAGAGAACAAAACTCCTATGCCACTTTGGAGTATCTTTTCTGTCTTTGATGTCTTGTGGAAGACATGTCTGAGGAGTTAGCAATCTTGAGCAAGACTTGAAAGTCATTTTAGCCCAGTGCTAGGGCCTGACACAGACAATGTCTCCAGGTATAAAACAACAACAACAAAAACAGCAATAACAACAACAACAACAACAAACAAAACAAAACAAAACAAAACCCAACCAAAGACCTCACAGTTTTGCAAAGGGCAAGAAGGATGCTACAGGATGGGATCTGCATAGCATGAAGTAGATTTCCACCAAAGGAACTAAGTTTTTTCAGAAGACAAATGATACAGAAGACTGAATTTAATTGTCTTCTGTATTTCTTCAAACACTATTGTTGAGCACATTTTAACAGTTCATAGAATCCAGTTTGTGAGAAGAAAGAAACTTAGAGACCAAAATAAGACACAAGTTTTACTAAAATATTTGGAAAAGGGAATAAAATTGAGAACTGATTTCTTGAAAAAGAAGATAAACTAAACAAGAATAATGAATTTCAAACAACATTATCTGCTGTCTGCATTTGAGTTAATTTCAAAACTTACAGATAAAGTATCCAAGACCTCAAATAAGGTCCACTAAAGTTAAATATATGTCCTTAAGGTCAAAGATTTATGACCATTAATAAAGTAGGTCTTCAAGTACAGTTTGGCAGAACAGCTTGACATTGATAACAGAAAGAAACTTGAAAGATAACAGAAAGAACTTGACCCGCTGCTTCTTTGCAACTTATTATTTATGCTTATCCAAGTGATAATGGGTATCACAAGCATTTAATGACAGAGTCTGGAGTTCAAGGTGGTGGACAAGTATAAAAGATGAGTACTGAATTACAAAAAACTGCAAATTCAATTGTCATAAAGCTTAGGATCTAGCCCTTAGCATATCAGAACCTTAACTGGACAACTACAAAGAGGGAAAAAGACTGATGACATGATCAGTAGGATGTAATCAATACATATAATCCACTACGTAAGAATCTTATGTGAAAAGCAGTAATTCTTAAAAGAATAATAGGTTATGTTATCTAATAGATATTTATGGTGCTTTTCAGTCTATAGAAATGTGACAATCTCAGTTGTGTTACTTGAAACTGCATTTACAAACTTAGCAAGATCATAGGGTCTACTTGAAACATAAAACACAATGTGTCTTCTGACCTAAAGATTATTTTAGACTTTCTTTTCAAATTTAAGTGCTTTTTCTAAAAAAAATTATGTGTGCTTTTCAATTTTGATCTTAGAACATCCATTAGGTGCTCATAAGAGACAAAATTACTGTCATGAAATGTGAATACTTTTCTTGGAGAAGACTGAAATATTTTTCATTGGTTTTTTTTTGTTTTTAATTTACTGTCATGTTACTGAATTTTCTAGGCAATGATGAATATTAAAATAATGCTACTCTTAATTATGTAAGATATATATTGTTGCTTCTTAACATCCTCAAGTATTTTTTTAGAATTAAAATTATATCATTAAAGGGACAAAGACAAAGAAAATATAAAAACTGAATCTAAAAAAAAAAAATTTCTTTCTTTAAAAAAAGTAATATTTGATACACTGTAACCTTTGTGTCTGAAGTAGACTTCCAGTATCCAAAAGGAATATCTTAATGAGGCTGTTGTGGGGCCATTCAAATTGTGAATAATATTCTTTTACATCATGTACTTGGATGTGCATTTGTCATGTGCCAAGGCAGTGCACATCTTAAAGCAAGATATACATGATTTCATCATAATTGAATATAAACCCTCACATTCATGGAGTCTTCACCAACAAGGATAGTAATGTGCCTATTTTGGTGGTTTCTTCTTTGTCCGTAATTCATAATTTGTTCTCCATTAATTTTATATGGTGAACTGGGTTATAGAAGAAATCTAATCTCAGGTAGTTTTTTATTGTTAGCATAGTATTCAACAAACTGTTAATCTATTTGTAGCTAATTTATTCATCTGTAAAATGTGTTCAGTAGTGACCTACACTCATGAGAGTTAAAAAAATGAAGTCAAACTTTTAGGTAATTGCAGTTTCTAGGGATTGAAAAATGTAACTTCCATCATCATGGAAAGTCCAAGAGGAGTTTTATGAAACTGAAATGTCCTCCACTAATACAGTATTATTTTCCTCTCAATGTCTTTCAGAAAGTATGAAGGTGGAAGTATATGCCTACAGCATCCCCTCAAAAACTAACATTAATTTAAAAAAATGAAACAGACATAAAATTGTGATTAAAAAAAATAACCTAGGAAAAGTAACTTTTACTGATATATAAAGTTTCTGTGCTTAAACTGGAAGGGATATTTTACTTACTGCAGACCTTAAAAAACAGCTAGAGAGAAGGCAGTTCTTTTAGTTCCTAAGAAGTTGCCTTATTAAAACACTGAGATGAAAGGTCCCAGAGATCTTTGAGTGACTTGCAAGTGTAGCAACAAATGCAGCGTAAAATATATGAAATATGACTTTACACAAATTTGGAAAATTTCACTACACTCCCTCTTTCACTGAAGTAAATATACAGAGTGAATTGGTAAATAAACAATGAAGTTACTGGATTACTTTCTTGTTTGCTTTGGTTTGATTTCCATCTTTGTAAAACAAACAAATAAATAAACAAAAAACACTCAACAGCAAATCTGGAATACATTCTGAGTGTGTAAAATATTTCATTGTGCATTGCAACTTCTAGCTTCTTAAAAGAAAGATGAACTTATGGTATGGTAGCTTATTTGCTCTAGGAAATTTAAAATTATTACTATGGGCAAAGTTCTCTGCATTTATCATTCATATATGTGAAACCTAAATTTAATTCCTTCTATAATGGACTTCATATTCTCTTGAAAGAATTTCAGTGTGTCATAATAACACCCTGAAGATATAACAATTTTGTCCTTGTTAGTACAGAAAAGCTCTCTGAATACTTTATGGTTCGCTATATTCATTGTTGCCCGAGGTACAGCTGGAATTTTTTTTCCTCTAATACTATAAAATAGCCCTTTCATTTTCTTTAAAAACAAGAAACTAGGAAATTTTCCAAAAGGAAAATTTCCTGCAATATAGCAGCCTTCATCAGTCAGCATCACTAGGGAATGCTACTGCAGTCTACCTTTTAAATTGCAAGTACTCGATGAGATTTCAGAAATATGGCTATTAAAATGCAATATCTATTTTAACATAAAGCTTAGTAATGTAAAATTTGAAAACAGTTTTGGTTTTTTCTGAAATAAAGGTGGTAATTCTTTATTATTGTTAGTATTATTGAGGAAAAGTGTGTGGTTTGGAGAGGTTTTTTTTGGTTCTTTTAGGTTTGGGGTTTTTTCCCACCAAAATGAAGAATATTTTAAAACTATATTAATTGAAAAATACCTTGAACAGAAATTTTAAGCAAGAATTGAGAAAGAGCCTAAACCCTATGGCATATATCTTGAGACTCATGGTTTCCAATCAAGACTATTTATCATTATTTGTTTATTACAGTTCAGCAGAAATGACATCTGCTGTCAACCTAAAAAGTCATTTAGTTAAGATCTTAGATCAGATTCTCTTAATACTTCTATGCTCCACTATGTCAAGAGTAAAGCTGAAATTTGAGCCAATGTTAAAAGACAATAAATGAACACAAAAACATATCAGAAGGTAGAGAGCTCTAAGGTCTCCCCTGAGCCTCTTTCTCCAAGCAAAACAACCTCCCCAGCTCACTCTGCAGCTACACGTAAGATGTGTGCTCCAGCCCCGTCACCAGCTTTGCTGCCCTTCTCTGGACTCACACCAGTACCTCAAAGTCTTTCTCACAGTAGCAGGGCTCATCATGGTCTAGGCTTCCTCTCAAGGGGAATAATAATGGGCAGACACTGATCTAGTCTCTCTGGTGACCAGTGATAGGACCTGTGGGAATGGCATGAAACTGTGTCAGGGAACATTTAGGTTCAATATAAGAAGTAGGTTCCTCCCCCAGAGGGTGGCTGAGCACTGGAACCCAGGGAAGTGATCACATCACCAAGCCTGCCGCAGTTCAAGAAGCAATTGCACAATGCTCTCAGGCACAACGAGTTGTTCTTGTGGTTGTTCTATGAAGGGTTGGCCTCCGTGATCCTTGTGAGTCTCTTCAAGATGTTTTATGGTTCTCTGTTTTTTTTCCAAGGGATACAGTTCTGTAGAAACAGATTGTGCTAGCATGGATCTCCCATGGGCTTGCAAGTCCTATCAGGATATCTGCTCCTGCATGGGCTCCTCTCTCCATATGTTCACAGGTCCTGCGGGAAGCCTGCTTAGTCACCCTGAGAGTAAACAACACCCTGTTGCTCAAAAGGATCTTTCTGCATTTTGGGTTGTGCTCATCCGCTGGGAAAAAAACGGAAAAAATAATGTCTTTATTTTGTTTTCACGCTCTCCTCAGGTATTTATCAACATTGATGATATTTATTTCTACAGGCTGAAGAGTCGCTGCTCTCTCAGTATTTTCTTAGAAGAAAAAAGGTACACCAGTAAAGTAACAAATAACAAGCAGGGCAGCTTACTGACAAGGAATTGCATGATTAGAAAGTGGTTATTCAATGAAACGTATGTTAATACAATCCAGTGAAAGTTCTGTCCAAGAAGAACATGTCAGCTATCCTATATAAGAAAAGGGAACACGAAATTTTGATGGTAGCCATAGGTTAATTCCTCAAGAAAACACGTGAGTTATGATTACTATATCCAAAGTTACACCTATAAACTCCTGACTAGATAAAATAGGCGTGATAAAAAGAACTAATAGAAATATTGTACCTTTAAATACAGTATTTATGTGAACCATTATTTGTTAAGTAGGAATCTTCCATTTTAATCCATATTTTTCTGCATACAAGCAATGAATTTTTAATCAACCCTATTTTCAATTGACTGTAATTCAAAGATTGATTTGCTAATTATATGTTCTACTTGTCCCTAAATCAGCTAAATTTACAATTGCATGACTATGAAGAAACGGTCAATAGAAGAGGTTATCTTCTTAGTGAAAAGAAAGCACAGAATCAATTATCTAAAAAAGATGTCTGAGACCATCAGATCCAACCTATGGCTGGACACACCCACTCCAACAATACCATGGCATTGAGTGCCGCATTCAGTCTTTCCTTAAATGCCACCAGGGACAGTGCCTCCACCACCTCTCTGGGTAGTTCATTCCAATCACCCTTTCTGTGAAGAATTTCTTCCTAATGTCCAACCTAAGCCTCCTCTGGCACAGTTTAAGACTATGTCCTGTGTTCTATCACATGTTACCTGGAAGAAGAGGCCGACCCCCAGCTGGCTACACTCTCCTTTCAGGGAACTGCAGAGACAGATTAGGTCTTCCCTGAGCTTATTTTTCTCCAGGCTGAACAACCTTAGCTCCCTCAGCTTCTCCTCATGGGACTTTTGCTCCAGACCCTACACTATGTTGCCCTTCTCTGGACTAACTCCAGTGCCTCAATGTCTTTCTTGAATTGAGGGGCCCAAAACTGAGCATAGCACTCGAGGTGAGGCTAACCAGTGCTGAGCACAGGGCAGGAATGTCTTTTCAGGTCTTGTGGTCACACTGTTCTTGACACTGGCCAGGATACCATTGAACTTCTTGGCCACCTGGACACATTCCTGTCTCGTGTCCAGCAGCACACCCAGGTCCATGTCTGCTGGGCCACTTTTCAGCCTCTCTGTCCCAACAAGACCTCCCCAATTAGCCAGGACTGATGATAAATGATGGAGAGTGGCCTAACAAGCTTGTCAAACAACTTCCTCATCACTCTAGGATGAATCACATCTGGTCTTACACACTTGTGAGAATTAAAGTGGCTTAGCTGCTTCCTCCTGGATTGCAGGGAATCCATTCTGCTCCCCATCCCTATCTACCAGCTCAGCAAACTAGCTGTCCTGAGAATAACCAGTCCTACTGTTGAAGACTGAGACAAAGAAGGTGTAAAGTACCTCAGCCTTTTCCTCCTCACATGACTATAAATTATCCTTTGCAGAAGTGGTCAGATTAAGTTATAATTGAGCTTTCACCTCTCTAATTTTCTTTCTGCATGTCCTAATGAAATCCTTAAATATTATCTGATTGACTGGTCCTTTTTTCAGAAGTGACATTACCTCTCTTTCCCCTGAGCTCCTGTGAAAACTCCCTGCTCAACCAGGCCCATTTTTTAGCACATCAGGATGGCCTGCTCCTGTGCCTCCAAGATTTCTTTCTTAAAGTATATCCAGCCTTCCTGGGCCTCTTCCTTTTAAAAGGCTGCTTCCCAAGGGACTTTGTGAGTCAATGTCCTGAAGTGGCCAAAGTCTGTCCTCAGAAAGCCCAGGTTTTGTTAATGCCTCTCCTTACTTCACTGAGTACTGAAAACTGTCATTTCAAGGTTGCTGTGCCAAAGCAATACACCTTGTTGAAGCAAATAGTCTTGGGGTTTATTTTGACACTGTTTAACTGTGTTGGGTTGACAAATCAGGTATTTTTTGCCTCTCTGGACAAAATAAAATTTTAGCAATCTGATCATGACTTACACATTTCAAATGAAATAATGTCTAGCAACAAACGCAGCTGATAAATTTGCCAGACCAAAAGAAACTCTTCTGGCCTGGAAATCAAACTGCTGTTGGAAGACAAGGATGGACCAACAGAAATTCACCTCTCTCTTTTACACTTATAGTTTGCCTCTATCAAGAGTATCAACAAGTGGAGACCTACCATCAAGGTGTTAACAGAACTCTGCTTCTCCTTGATCCTGGTAGTGGTTCTGAGTGGAAGAATATTGTATTTTGGGAGGCAGTGATTCACAGTAGAGTAAACCTGAGCAGGCCCAAGCCTATGCTGGGCTGAATCTAGATCCTGTGCTCCAGTTCTATGTTGTGCAGCATAAATCCCTTTTCCACACAATAACCTCAGCCAGCTAACAGAGCAACCAAGAGGCAGCTCCCTGCATAATCACCCTGTTATTGGTGATTATGCCACCTGCATGGCCTTATCTTTATCTACGTGTGCAGGAAGAAGTTCTCATGAGAACATAATTTCTCTTTCAACTGTAGAGAGGACAAGAGAGTTTTTTCCTTGCAAGAAAATCCTATGGTAACTTGAATGACTGAAAAGGGAGTAGCTCTGTTATGGATGGGGTCAGCATGATGTACTGCACAAGGAGTCCTGTTTGATGCTGCACTGCCTGGGCCTTTCATCATCTAAAGGGACACAAGACTTTCTGTATTACTGCAGAGTGTTAGCTCTAACAAATGGCATTAGAAATGATAACTTTAAAAGTCTAAATGGCTTTCTGTTGGGATCATGATGAATAATGCCCTTTTTCTAAGACATTATTTAACATAACTTGTGTTACAGAAGCATAACTATCCCTGCAGTGCAGATCTGACATTTTCCTATGAACCTGGAAATCCACGGATGTAAAACTAAGTTCATTTAACAGCACAGGTACTTGGTCTTAGCCCACTGGAAATATCAATTAAAGTTTGCTTACACATCTTCCTTAGAGAATTTTCTTTTGTTCCTGCCCGTGTGTTGCTCTCTACTTCCTTTTTATCTTTTCCTCTGAAGCATCAAATTACTCTTAATTGAATCCTACCTATGTAGATATCAACCTTATGCTTTTTTCATAAACTTTGTTGCACAGGGAGACTTCTTGTTTATAATGGTGCCTAGGCTAGTTTAAGCCAGATCGGATCCTTTTTCTGAAAAGGCAGATTAGAGCCATATAATCCTCTCATTTTGAAACCGCTGTGTTTGTGAGTATCTTGTGTTCTCTGACAAGGAGAATGTTTATGTGTGATGTTGTTCATTAAATGGTTAGACCAGAGCAGTCCTCAAAACAAGGAGAAGAGGGTGAACAACCTGAAAGCCTATAGTCAGGGCAAAGACATCAAAATTGGACTAGCGAGAAAAAAGAAGTTCAAGGTTCCAAACTTTGTATTTAGCTACTGGGCACATCTGTGTAGTGGAATAATAGAGTAAATGTGGTGGGTACGCACATAAGAAGTGTTGAAGACACATTGAAGGTGCTGTAAGGGCAGCATTTAACCACCTAGAGCACTTTGTGTCAACACGTCATGCAGGTGCAATAAAGACAATACAATTTTTCACCCACTGTTTTCCTGGGCAAAATGGTTTAAAATGCACCCCCATTAGGGTTTAGGCTGTAAACAACAACAACAACAAATTAATTAAAACCAGTATTAAGAAAAATGGATAAAATTCTGAAGATGGTAATATAAGCATCTCTGAATTTTCTTTACATAGGAGACATTACTCTGTTAGTGTTAAACTGCTAGCTGTCCATAAAGATCCTTTAGCAAAATGTGTTTTGGAGACATTCATAGAAGACTTGGAAGAAAAAAGAAAAATTAGTTACTTAAATAGGTGGAGTCAGCCCATTCACTGTGTGAAGCAGCAAGCTGTCGGGGGGAAGCCTGTCCTCCCCCTTTCGCCCGGCAAGCAACAGCACACTGCTCGCAGCAGAGGCACTCTCCGGTCTCACCCGAGACAGCGCCTAGGGAAACAGCCCCACGCTATTGTGAAGGCAGCTCCCCGCATCGGACGGGGCTCGCAGCGACAGCCAACAGAAAAAAAGAGAGCTGACTCCAGCCGAGGGTATAATCACGCTCTTTTATGGCTCCAATAAAATTTGCCGGTTGGAGCCCCAACACCCGAAATGCAGCAGCTTTTAAGGGAGCAGGGGAAACAGGGGAGGAAACCACCTCTGGACGAATGGGAAACCAGAGGGGAGCAGGATGCAGGGATTGACATTAGGGACAGACCAACGGGAATACATCGAGGGAGGGGTCCTGGTCCCTGATCCAATCACTCGACGCTCCAGCTAGAAGTTTCTAGAGGGAAGGGAGGGAGTGCCAAGTGACAAACAGGGCACCAGGGAGGGATCAAAGGAAGGATACATGGGGCTGGGGAGGAGCAGGGATGACAGGCAGTGGGGAGGAGGGCAGAATGAACCAGGCTTGAGCCATTGCAACTAAGGGAGGGAAACAGAACAATCCAACATACAAACTGAGAGGGGAACAGAACAACCCAACACAACACAACAACTGGGCTTCTCTCGGAACTTTTTACGACTTAAAAGTAATGAGGAAAATGTGATTTGGGAGATTAATTTCAAATCCCAGCTTTTGTAATTTCTTATTCTGTAATTTCTTATTCTAAGAATTTATATCCTCAGGTCCGAAAATTTTTGTTTTACTAGAATTTATTTTATTTCCTTTCCTTTCCTTCATATATTCAATTACCAAGTTTTTTGCTTTCCCAAAATCATGCAGAACATAGCTGGTTTAAAAAAAAAAAAAAAAAAAAGAAAACAGATAGGAATATGGGAAGTATTTCTTTCTCTCTCTTTAATAGTTTTTAGTATCTAAAGAATATCTGAAGAATAAACTGAAGGAGTTATGATTTTGGGGGAATAAAAACCCAAAAGACAAAAAGACACCTGGGTTTGTAAATCCAGAATTCCCATAATATGTTTTTAATTAATTTTGACACATCATATGGAATGCTGGTTTCATTTTCACCCTGAGGCTGTCTTCTGCCCTAGAGTTCAAACCAAGGCAAATCCCTTCAAGTGAAATAAATTTATATCCTACAAGGCTGTCTTGATTTTTTTTGGGTTTTTTGTCCCCAAAAAATATTTTAAAAAAGAACAGGTATCTTTAAGTTGTATAATTTTTGTCCCTCTGCATTTACTTGGGAAATTTATGGCTGCTAGGTTTTCAGGAGGATGTCAGTATGGTTTTTATCGTATAAAGACAAAATATGGCTAAAAGAACCAAAAGTGTCTTTGTATTTTTTTTTTCCTGTTTTACTTTACTCTTACAATTATAACCCATTGGTTTTTAATGGGTTAATAGAAGGATTCTGCCTTCACGATGTCCCACATAAAATATTAAACAACTATGTCATAAAAGCCTGAGAGATGCACTCACAGTCAAAGGAACGCATTTGGAGTTTGAAGAACAGTGGTTTAATCAAATTCTGTGCCTCTGGACCAGCACATTGTTTTCCTCCCCTGTATGTTTCCACAGCTGATCAGGCAATCTGTTTGTACATTTTTCCTCAAGGCTTCTTTCTTCTCAAGCAAACATAAAAAAAGCCCACAATGCTGAGGAGAGGGCATATATGTCCATAAGATGAATTTCAAAAATCAAATGTACAGTCCAGTGCAGAATTTAACTAACTTTCTTCTAGACTGTGATATTTGCTTACTAATAATAATAATTTTATGTGTATTTACACAATTGTTTTCAGTTTGGTTTAGAAATCTGTGAAACTTATGTGGTTAGAAAAACCACAAGTATTTAATTTTATTTAGTTTTAACTGGTTGGTTGGTTGGTTTCTTTTTAATCCTTTTAAATTCTTTTTTATTTTTAATTTTTAAGTTGGTCTGTCTGACAAATGCCAGCATTTCTCAAAAGCCATCCTTGCAAACAAGAACGAAGGACCAGCAGTACATATTCTTTTATCCATTTCAGTTCACTTATCAGTGTTGAGCCCAAAACTTTTACCTGAGCTCCAAGAGACACTGGCAGCCAGAATTTTAACTTTTTTTTCAGGCAGTCTTTGTGATGCACTGGGTGCAGGTGCCCAGGCACTGGCAGCAGGAGCTGCAGTCAGCAGTGGCCAGGGCTGCCCTTGACCAGGTATGGATGGGCTCAGCTGGCTCCAACCAACACAGCAGAGGACAAGGCTCAGACCAGCTGCCAAAGTGGTGGTGTCTCAGGTTATGTGTTTAATAAAGAGGAAAAAAAAAAGTCAGATAGACTATAGAAGAAGGGACACAAAAATACAAACAAACAAGCAAAACAACAACACCAAAAAAAAAACTTTAAAAAAAAAAAGTGCAGTGGTAGGGGGAAACAGTGGAGAAAGCACCATGGTCAGAAGAGAAGATGGTGGTCCACACTGGAGCAGATAAGCACAACAGAGCTCATGGAGGACTCCATGCCTGAGCAGGTGGATATTCCCCAATGCACTTCAGCATGAAAAAAGCCTGTGCTGGAATAGATGATGAGAATGAAAGGAGCAGACAAGAAAAATTGCTATGTACTAACCATACCCTCCCCAAAACAAACAAACAGACACTGTGCCAAGAGCTGCCTCGCTAAAGGGACTGAGTGCAACCTGTGGAAATAACAAAGCAGTGGGGAGGAAAGGAGTGGGCGGTGGTAGAGCCAAGATGGTCACAAGCCCTGAATCTCATGAAGAATATTTTCACCACAGCATTTTCTGGAAAGAAATATAAGCAATCTGAAGATTTCTAGAAGATGTTAAAGACAATAATTTGACACTGCTGAGTAACAAGTTGATTAAATGAAAAAGAAAAGTAATATTGGAGATATTAAGGTTCATGACAGACTCGACTGCAGCGATCAAAAAACGGTGTTGTTTTAGCTATTCAGAGAAGTCAGTTAAATTAAAAAAACAGAAATTTGGACTTGCAAACTTGGACTGGAAGAAAACAGGGTTTATTTTGTGAATGAATGAATGAATGAATGAATGAATGAATGAATGAATGAATGAATGGATTTGGTTACACGTCCTAAGCGAAACAGACCTGAAGAGTAAAGATGTCAAGGAGAGATCCTTGACAAACTTCAGGCACAAGAATGATCCAAATCAAGATTCAGAAGGTCAAACTGGTGCAACATGACTCCAAGTTGGTTGAATAGTGGACACCTGACTCAACTCAAATAAAAAAATTAATAATAAAAAAAAAAGAGTATAGGAAGTATAAATGAAGACAGGATATCCAGAAGGAATACTGAAACATTGCCTGAATATGAGAGATGGAAATAGGAAAAGCAAAGCCCAAGTAGAATTAAAAATAATCAGGAAACCAAGAAGCTTTCTTTCTGCTGTATCCACAACAAAAAGAGAACTAGAAAAAATTGTGACTTGATATGAATTAATCATATTCAGTTAAAAGAAGAATTTGAAACTCCTTTTTGATTGTTAAATCTGCATGTAAACATTTGAAAAAGTCAACATGAAGATAATATTCTATAAATTCAAATATGCAAAATTTCTCAAGAGCCTGGGGATAGATTAATGGCTTATTATATGATTGAAAGAATTGGAAATATTATTCAGAGGGTGATTCATGTTTTTAGATTTATTGATATATTCATGTTATAGATTTATTGATATAGATATATAGTTGTCTTGTCTGCAACTCTGTTAATTTATACTTCTGTTACCTAGAAATATTGATCCAATATAAAAAAATCCCCAAGCTCTTGGTCAGATTGAAGCATTTAAAAAAATAAATTTAAAAAATCTCTTGATGCATTTATTTTGAGAATTTGATTTTTGATGTAAATCTTGAGATAAATTTTATAATTCTATTTCCTTCAACCTTACAAACTAGGTCTTTTACCATAAAATTTTGTTTCTTTAGACTCCAAATTTAATATAATTTCCAAAAGAATTACTATCATTAAAAAAATAGTTCTAGTGCCATCCATCATTATTATAATGGATGTAAATTGGTTCAGTCTTTATTGAATTATTTCTCAAACAACACGTACTCTTTCCAAGGAAAATACTGAAGTATTTCAGTCCTTCACTTAATATTGTGAAAACATTTCCAGTTCATTCAAACTTCAATAATTTGCTTTGCTCATGGACAAAGACTGTTCTATGTATGGCTTTTTCCTCATTTGTTCACTATTTTCCTCATTTTTTTCCCTACCTGCAATACATCCATTGTTTTAGGCTTGTTCTGACATTCAGCTTTTTCTAGCAACAAAAATGACATCTATAGAGGTAGATTCTCTGCATCTTTCCAAAGGCCTCTTTTTATTTGAAACATAACAGTCAAGAATGTCTTCCAAGAATACAACATGTTATTTCCCCTCATCCCACAATTCATCGTGCTATTTCTCTTCATCCCCAATTGATTTGGGGAATTTTCTTAGACTACTGTCAATATAGCCTTGAAAGGGCTTCACAGGAGAAGTTTTTATCTTGAAACTGCAAGGTACTGTTTTGTTGTCTTCTAAAGTGTGTTTCTATCTCCTTTAATAGCTGTAATCTGAGTGCTACCAAAAGAGGCTTAAGGCTTCATTCCTTATACTGTATTTCTCCACTTCAGGGTATCTTCTGACGTGTTCTTCTTCTGTTGTTTGCCATTTTCTCTCTTTTTACTGACAAGAGGCTATTTCACAAATAATCTCATAAAGGGAAAATAGGTAGCTACAGCTGGATAAGTGTAAACAAGCAATTTTGTACTACTCCAAAGTCCTTTTACTGGTGAAAACTGATAAATAGAACCAAAAGAAAGCAATTTCTTCTACACAGTGAACAAGTGTTATAAGCATGTTAAAAAGACAGTCAGGAAAATGAGGGAAAATAGATTAATATAAGTTTAAAACATTAAGTATGGTAACACTGCACATTGGTCTCCCACATTATTGGCTCTTAAAAGACAGAGCTTCTGTAATGAACTAATAAAGAATAAATACACACTGCAAAATGCTTTGGTGCCTTTTTCAAGGCCTTTTCTCACAAACTAGAGCTTTCCCTCTATATGCAGAGAGAACTAAGGGGTTTGTAAAATTAAATAGTGAAAATGCAGCCCAAACCATTTTATGATGCAATCTGCTTAACTGAAATGGAATGAAAAAAATAAAACCCAAATCCTTTGTTAGGGGAAGGGAAGGTCTCTCCTAAAATAAATACTCTAAGTTTCTGAAGTTTGAACTTCACTTTTTTTCAGCATTGTTGCAATAGAAAATATGTATAAATATTTATATATAGTTGCATACACACACAAAAAAAGCATGTATAAGTTAGGGATTTAGAGATCATCATCATTGGGGAGTTGAGAATACTGGGAAATAGGCATAATCTCTATGTTCACCCTCAGTGTCTAACTTTACGACTATCCAAAACCTGTATGAAGAATCCCTTATTTTTTCTGTTGCCCAGAATTTATCCCTGTTTGCCTCTTGCCTGCATAAAGTTCCCACAAGAAAAATGACAGCATTTCTCTTTTTTTTCCCAGTCCTTGTCCCTTTTTTTTAATCTTTGCCTTTTCAGCTGAACTCTCCAGTTGAATTCTTATGCTTTCTTGCCTATAAATTCTTTCTCTGCTTTTACAGAAGATACCTGGGAAAACTGGCTTCAACAGGTCTTCAGTCCTGCTCCAGCAGTCTCTGAAGCTCATGCCTCACACTAAGACTGGGTTTATTTTGGTTTAATGCTGGGAGTTTTCACCATTCTGACTGTTATCTTGCCTAGAAAATGCCCATAGTATATACTCCTTTTAGTATAATAATACCAAAGAGTAGTAATGAGATATAAGAAGAGGTATTACTGTGAAATAGAGGTATGAAGTCTTCCACATTACAACAAAATCATTTCATTTTACCTGATAGATTTTTTTTTATAGAACTGAAACATCTAAGCAAAGATAAGAAATAACCTTGGAAAAGGAGTTTGCATGCTCCCAGCTATAAATGCAGAACCATTATATCACAGGGCTGCTTCAGTGAGCAATATGACTGAAGCATTAAAATAAACCAGCTAATTTAACCTAATTTTCTTGTCATTACCATAGAAAGTACATGTCCACAGAACAGAATTAAACAAACAAGAAAAAAAAAACTTAAAAAAAACACACACGTAAGACAAAACACGGAAATACCCCAAGCCAAACAAGCAAAAAAAAAAAAAAAACCTTTGCAAAATATATAATTTATAATGGTATCATCAAATTTATATGCAAATACTGCATACAACTGCAGAATGCTTATTTATTATCTGGCACATTGTTATAGCCCTACACACAAATGAGTGAAGTAAACCATTGATGGATAAGCGTAAGTAAATGAAGACCTGTATCAAATGTCTGATGAAATAAATGACAGTTTTGATCAGATAAATAACTCTTGCCTTGGGTTGAAATAGGAATTATTATATTCAGATAACCTCTCCTGCCACTCTTACTACTCTGGCAGTATGGGATAACAGATAATTGTGTCCTATATGATGTCTTATTTTTGACATTATTTCAGGAAGGGAAAATCTATTTTTATGCCTCTTTCATATGGATCTGCATTGACAAGATGGATACATCTCTGAGTTCCACTAAAATAGAACTTTACATTTAATTTATACACACCTACCCCTATATTAATTAAGAATAACCTTAAGAATGTCCTTAAGAACAGCTTTACACAGCTTGTGTTCTCTTCCTGTGTGGTTTGTACCATCTAATTGCAATAAATATAGAACTGTACCAAAACATAGCCTTTTTCTGTGATTCCATCAGTTCAAAGGGACATAATGTGGCTGTTTTTTCCTTGATTTATTTATTTTATTTAACTTTTATTAGTTGGTTTCACTTTTAAATTGTGAGACAAAAGAACAGGCTAGTTAAGAGGAAATATATTGATAATCTTTAGGCTAAAAAAGGACTTGGAACCAAAAATTTTACTAATTTTGCCCACTTATATTTTGAAAAATGATTAATAATAAATTGTTTTATTGAATCCTGTCCCCTTTGAGTTTAGTGAATAAAAAGACTTAGCATTTTATTGAGTGAAAAATGTGAATCTCTCAAACTTTGGATACAACCACTCAGATTTTACCTTACAAGAGGATTTGTCTTCTAAAACAGTAGTAAATACAAATTACACATAAATAGATTCTCATCTATGCAAGTGATTGAACATGAGGAATAGAGAAAAAAATTTTTATGGTTTGGTTCAGTACAAAATATATCTAACTTTGGAAAACAGTTCAGACAAGAGAGTCTACATTCTGACTAGACAAACTGACATAGAGAGGACCTATGCCTGCCTCCTCAGCATTTAAAGTGCTCACCAAAAGGAATAAAATTTCTTTGTTCTTAGCAGTTTCAAGAGAAATGTTTTAGTGGCAGTTTCCTGAATGTCTGAATCCACTTTCACCAGAATTTACCCTTTTCTTACCAGAATTTATCCTATCCCCTCTGGTGTTAGTGGAAGATGCTATTTGGATCAATGTGAAATACAAGAAAGAAGCAATTAGTCTTTTTCTATTTTTTTTTAACTTTTGTAGTTATTTGCATGAAAAAGTTCATAATCAGCTAAAGTGATATAAAGCCCTCATCAGTTTGTGAACCTCAATTTTATATGCTGTGACATTAATTTCTTGGCAGGAACCATGGATGGAAGAGGAGATGTGCGCTACTCTGGTTTTCTCTTGGTTTTTGAGCAAGTGACTGAGGAACAGTGACTGAGGAACACTGATCCTGCAAAGACCTAGAAGCCATCTCTCAGGAATTCTGTATAAATACTTATTTTTATAGGAGTTATTTTTTTTTTTTTTTAGAGAAGCTCTCAGAGAAGTTACATTGCATGTCAAGATATTGCTGTTGACAAATCAGTAACACAAAGATGATGGATAATCCTCTGCATGCTCACCAAGCTGTATATATAGTGTTAGAAATCACAACTTTTGTACTGGGGTACAAAAACAAAACAAACCAGAAAAAAACCAAACCCAAGCAAGCAAGCAAACAGACAAGAATAGAAAAGACCAAGGGGTAATTTTGAAAGAGGAGCTGAATAAATAATACCATCAGTCCAAGCTCTGTCATTTAGCAGAAAATCATTAGCTACGGCTACAGTTTTGAAGCCATGGATTGCAGCCCAGATATTTAGCTTCCTGCAAGTAATAAAAAAATACATTAGCTAGCAGTTTAGTTTTTAATAAAGCTAACTTTGGTCCATGGAATTTTAATACTATTACAGGATAGGGCATTTGAAAGTTAAGCATATTTTCATCTCTTTTGTTACGGTAGTGTGCTTAAAGTAGGCATAAGTTGTATTAAGTTTATTTGCAGTTGCAGAATGTTTTTCTATACAAGGCTGAATGAGCACTTCATCTAGGTCTGCAGTGAAGAAAGAGTGGTGAGTTTGCTATGCTGACTGTACCTGAAGTCCAAGAACAAAGCTGTCAGCATTCAGTGGTTTTTTAGTTGGAGAAACACATAACAATTTTTAAAAGCACACACAAGCACAAATAAACATGCTAGTGATTACAAAAGTTCTCAGAGCTGCCCTATGCCAGTGGAGTGACTGGGTCTATATTATGCATATTATAGCAATGCAGGCAGTTAGCAAATATGCTCAGGTACAATATGGAATTGAAGTGGTTTTGAGCTGAATGTGACGTACAGCTAAACAAGCTCACACAGACTCAATAGGAAAAAAGATGTGGAAGGATAAGATCTGTAGAGGGCTTTTCATTTCTTGTAACTCTTCAAAGGAAAGCCCATTAAAAATTGCATCAGATTTTTAGATATGTTTAAGGGTACTTGTCAAACACAGGACACAATATAAGCTTCACAATGCTTAAAGAAGTTTTTAGCAACAAATAGGTATTGAAATTAGCTCAGTTTTCCAAAATGCATAGAAACTGAGAAAAAAGGGCACTTTGAGTGTAAAGGGGTAGAAAACACCAAAAAAAAGGTGTTCTCATAGAATATGTCTTCCTTTTGCTGTTTTCTTCTCCTTTACAGAAATGGAGAGTTTGAAAGACTGGGATGAATTCTTTGCACTGCAAAACATAATTCCCTGCTCAGGGAATGGAAATGTCAACACTGTAAAAATGAACTCAGTATCCTATATAAATGAAGTTAAAAATAATCCTACTGACACAGGAGACTATCATATAAACACTTCCTTTACATGTTTGTAGTTACTTGAGCAACCTGATCACTGTTTCAAGAAATAATGACAGTAATGATGACAATAATGATAAAGTAGGAGCTGTCCTTTGAAAAACTTGCCTATGTTGCAACTGTTACACCTGTGTTGCAACTGGTCTTGGTAGTCCCTTTTAGTCTCCTTTTATTTGTTGTCTCACAGGCATTTCGCATAAAAATTTGCTTTCATTATGAATATAAAGGCCTTAAGAAAATATTTCAAAGATTTTAATTTACATATTTTCTGGTGTGTGTTTCTCCTTCTGTCTTGTGTTTGCAAAATACAGTACTGTCCTCAGAAGATAGCCATATGAAAATTTAAATTGTGAAATGAACAGCATAACTTTAACTGTATTTACCTCTTTCTTCAAAATTTTCTGTCAAGGATATGTTTTGAATTTCCAGTAAGTGTGGCAAAATAAAAGCTCAATATATATGCCAGTTAAGTAACGATTGTGTAATAAATAAGAGGAAGATTGTAATTCCAATAGAATGGAATTATTTGAATGCTGGTACTTTTTCTTATTGAAAGTAATTTTTTTAAAGAACTTTTAAATTAATTCAGATTTGGGTTTTCTTCTTTGTTCCTATTGAATGTGTCACATATTTTGAAGTAGGCTTGTGATTCTTTGTTTTATCAGATCTCATAAAGCCTCCCATAGACTTTTTGAGTGAATGAGAAATTCTGGCAGAAAAGAACAAATCATTGCCTATTTATAACAGAAATTCTTGAAAGGTACCTTTTGTGGTTTAGCCATAAAAAACCTCTTGAAAAACACAATATTTTCTGAAACTATGCTGCTTAGTGTGACTAATGCTGGTGCCTGATGCCCACCAGTACAGGGCTGGCCCTCCTGACTGCCAGGACACTGCTGACTCATGTTCAGCTTTCTGTCAACC
Organism: Haemorhous mexicanus; assembly: GCF_027477595.1. Taxonomy (NCBI): domain Eukaryota; kingdom Metazoa; phylum Chordata; class Aves; order Passeriformes; family Fringillidae; genus Haemorhous; species Haemorhous mexicanus. Next base: position 74,348,131 of record NC_082342.1, on the reverse strand, counting down.
AGGACCTCCAGATCCCTTTCCATGTCACTGCTTTCCCTCCTTATTCCCTGGTTTATAGACCAGGGTTGCCCCATCCCAGATGCAGAATCTGCCACTTTTCCTGGTTAAATTTCACATGGTTGGTGAATGCCCCTTTTATTAATTTGTCAAGGTCTCTATGCAGGACCTCTCAGCCCTCAAGGGAATTCACATTTCTTCTAAATGAAACTGCTTTGACTGGACCTAATTTATTACTTAGATGTCAATACTATGGATCAGCTGACTAATAACAAGAAAGACAATCAGAAGCATCAGATTTACAACCTTAAGTTATGATTTTGTGCCAATGCATTTTTGCTTTAAACATTGTTTACCTTTTTTTTTTTTATTTAGTTTAGATTGTAGAGCTAAAGTTTATGTCTAGTGTTTGCATTTTTTATGCAAAACCAAATCAAAGAGTAACACTGTGTTTTCTGTTTAATTTTTTTTCATCATTGTAAGCACAGGCAAAGAAGATTAGGAAAAAAAACAAAAGAAAAAGAAAAAACATGCCATTATTCACCTCTTAACATTTAAACAAATGTTACATGGCTCAAGCTACAATACACACATCTGAAAGTGAAAAAATTTCCAGACTGTCCCCAAAAGCCTTAAGCTCTTCTACCATTGACACCCAGGTATTTAACCTTCTCTCCTTCTCTTCAGTCTCTTATTCGAATAATGGTTCTTCCAGGAACACAACTGCAGAAACTCCCTGCACTTCTTTCTGCACACAAATTAGGATGTGAAAATCAGTGGGTCTGTCCTCAAGGAGCTGCATTCTGGCCTTCTGACCTCACCGAGTTTCCACCTAGCTACCCGGTCTACTGGCCTAACTTGTTATCCTAGCACAATCCACATTCACATCCTACTTTTTTCAGGTGCATTTCAGTCTTGCATTTGAAGGTTTTTCAGGTTGTAATTGTCTGCCTATTATTTAACTGCTTAACCCTTGATTTTCCACTAAGTTGAAGTATAAATTTGCTCAAAGAATTTATCCTCATATAAAAAGATATTTCACAAAGAGAAACGTTATTTATTGTATGCCCTTTGAAGTGTCCTTTTGTCCTAAGCTTTCAGTTTTCATGTCCACAGTTAAGTCTCAGTGAAGCATTTTATCTTCTGAGGAGAAAAATATTATATTCTAAACCCGAAGCCTGGAGCATGTGTCAGTGAATGGAATCAAGCTTGGAATATCCTAGGAGGGTTTTTATTTAGTATTACTGTGTGAATTTATCCATAGTAGAAGAAAAAGTGAACCCCCCCCCCCCCAAAAAAAAAAAAAAGTAAATACAATGATGAATGAATCTGTACTGGAAGCTTCCTACAAATGAGTGAAAAATATAGAAGTAAAATTATCCAGCCATAGATTCTATAGGTAATATAGCCATTCTAAAACTGCAAAAATAATAGTATGCAAATTATTTTCAGAAAGTTCCTGAAAACAAATCCAGTCAACCAGCATAGAAACTTCATTTGAATCAAATAACATTTATTCTGTGGCTGCAGGCAACTTCTAGGCAGAGGAATTGGCTTATAATACATAATAGAAGGAATATAAGCTTCAGGTCTCTGAAGAGATCCACAGTGGAGCACAGCAGCAGCAAAGATCAGAGTACCTGGGTTCTGTTTGTGGTGGGAAGTGAAAGTGTGTCATTGGGAGTGGTACAAACCAATGGTGGCACAGGTAGTGACAGCCAAAGCAGCATGTGTTGGGATCAAAGCTTGGCTAAGGAGTTCAGAATCCATTCAGATTTCACACTTTTTAACCCTTTCCCACACCTACTCTCCAACAAGTTTAAAGCTTGAAATACATTCTTCTATGTAATATTAGTATCAGAAGTGAAGGAAAAAGGATTTAGAATACCCTGATCTATCTGCCAGCCATTGATCACTCATTATTTTTTCAATGAAATGAAGCAAAAAATAAAAAAAAACATGAGAATTGGCACAAAAAATGGTCTAAAGCTCATAAAACATCTTCCACATAGGTTACATTAAATGTTTTCTTGTTTATGTTTACTAAATGCCTTAGAATGAATGTTCTGCTGAGTTTATACTTTCAAAGGCTCAAAATATTTTGAAAAATGCACAAAATATTTTGAAGAGAGAATAGGTAACAGTTACTTGCATAAAAGGTGGTGTAAGCCTTTCATATTCCTTCCTCACAGCATGCAGTAAAAGCTGGCATCAAAATACAACTACTCCCAAAATAAATTGAGAGCAAATGTATACACATGACTGCATTCTCATTAAAATTTCTTTAAAGTATCTGTGTCTACAGAAAGGAATGGCCTTTTTCCTGAAGGCAAAATAGTTTCTGCATTTTTCTGACTTTGTCTCTCTCTTTCAACTTCATTTGTAAATGTATTCATCCTCAATATGAAAGGGAAAAAAAATTATCATCATCTGAGTTAGAAAAAAAAAGATAAGATAGCTAAAACAGATCCAAAAATAATTTTGTAAGTAGTTTCTCAAATAATTAGTGCTTAATTTCTATTTCAATAATGAAAATAAATCATTGCTATTTAATTATTGATATTAAAAAAAAAAAAACATTATACTACTGAGTAGGTCTCTGGATCCACAATGAGGAGCAAGAGAGTCCAACCTCATGGTGGAAAAAGAAACGCTCCTGTACCTTTTGCACCACACTAAAGGACCATGCACTAGTAATTTGGAATCCTACTGTTCATTCATTTGGCACCTACTGATCCCTCATCTTCACATCCTAGGGCTGCTGTACAGTGACACTGCCCTGGTGTGCTGAATACTCCTACCCTGACGGCCCAGCCTTGGCAGAGTGTGAATTGTTTTCATGCTGGATTTCTTACAGGAAATAATGGATGCTCCAAGAAGGAGACTTGTCTGCACTGCCCATTGCTCCTCATGGCAGGCCACTGGCCAGAAAGTTTCTATTGCTTTCTCTTCACTTTATTTATGCTTTTATTTCTATGTTTGTTTGGGGGTTTTGTTCAGTGTTGGTTACTTGAAATTGGTGAATTCTATTAGCTGTAGGTCCCACCAAGGAGTTTCTGAGCCTGTAAGCCTCTAACAGTTTTTGACTCCACAGCATATGTAACTGAGTTGTTTTGAGTTGGGTTGGGGAGATTTTTTTGTTTGTTTGTTTGATAGGGGGTTTTCTTTTGGGTTTTGTTGTTGTTGTTGTTGTTGTTGTTTTGGTTTTTCTTTGTGTAAAGATACATAGAGAATAAAATAAAAAAAGTGATATAATACTTCTCTACAAATAATTTCCAGTTAAAAGTATTTTAACCCTGACTGCTGTTAGGAGTGAAAGGATAAGTAAAGAAGTAATGTTTTATTTGAAGATTAATTTAGAATATAAGCATAAGAATTTATTTTTCTTACAGTTCTGGTCTGATTTGAAAATAGGCCTTTACATTTTATGCTAAATAAAGTGGACACAGATTCAGTTTGAGTTTCTAGAAGAATTTTAACAGATTAAAAAGCCCAAAACAAACACCCTCAAAACCACTCAGTTCACATTTTATTCTTTCACAGGATATTTAAGTCATTCTTTTAATCAACAAACATATTATATATATATACTTTATTATATACTTTTTAATATATACTTTTAATAATGTATATACTTTTAATAATATATAATTTTTTTAAGAACACCTGCAGAAAATAAAACTGCAACTAAAAGGAGAAAACATTTAACAATGGAAATAATTATCTCTTGAAAAAAATGAAGAACCCAATATGATGAACAGGTAAAAAGTCTGCAGTGTAATAGTATAAAGAATCTCATATCACAATGTAACAAGGGTATTTCTTGATTACAATAAAAATGAGTTTGAAAAATGCCATATAGAGATACTAACTAATCAAAAATGTGGTCTACAGGAATGTATTTTACCAGTGAAATAAAAACCTCAGGGGTGTTTTGAGACTTGAATCATAGAAGAAAATCTGATTGGGAAATGATGGGACTAATACAAGAACCTAGCAGTGTCCATAACTATTTTATTGTAAGAAACAGAGTTTTCAGCCATACCTAACAGTCAATTCTGTATGTGGAGTAAAAAACTAATAACGTGTAAAATAAAGAAAAACAATAACTTGCAAAATAAAGATTTTTTTCCCCAGTAAGGTAAATTAAACAAGGCACAAATCCTTAAATAAAAATTCTTTATATAAGAGTCTTTGTTTGTTGCAACAATCTCTTTCATGTGCCAACGTTACTGTTATTGGTCAGGGTGAATTTATTTATTGTTATGCTCTCCTATTGCTAGAACTAGCCAGTGAGGAATACCAAGTCTTTTGTCATGCAAAAATAGAAATGTCATGCCACTTCAAGACCTGCAATGGATCATGTTTGCCTCCACTCCAGATGAGGCTGAAGGTGACTTAATGCAGAAAATAAAAACAGTGTTCCATGATTCTGTGTTAGCTCAATTTTTCCCCCCCATTATTTATTATATCATCAAATAAAGTATTTAGCTACTAATAAATTAAACTAGTACTCCCAGTTATTACATTTTACCTGGGTATAATTAAGTGGTATAGCCAATGTTTTACACAGATATTAGTAGATGCAAGAAAGCAGTTATTGTAAGCGAATTGAAATATATATGACTTGTCATAAATATATAATGTAGAGGAAGACTGTTTCTGAAAGCAGGTGTACCAAATACAGGCACAATATAATAAGAAAAACAGCATAGGCTATACAGGAGACCTCAGGCTATAGAAAAAAAATTACCAGATACCAATTACAGATATTAAAAGAAATACCGGCTTGCAGTTCATGTAAGTTACTGAACATATGATAAATTCAAATATGGTAAGAACCTCGAAAGACAAAAGCAAAGCATAGATTTTACTAGCAAACATAAAAGGTAAAGACAAGCATGTCCTGTATTAAGGAGAAAGAAGACATAAATGTAAATTACATACTCTTTTCTTGGTGAAGAAGAAGAGACTACAATCACCAATACTACAATTCTGTTAGCAAAGAACTTGGGATAGAAATAACATGCTCTGAATCCCCTCCCAAATTGAATCTAAAGACCTCTGGACATGAAAAACATAGTATAACATCAAAGAAATTGGTAGATAGTAAAAAGCTTGTATCAGTTTAACCTGTATATACTTCCAACAATTGTCCCTATTGCTATAACTAAACTAATATTATGTCTTTGGCTAGAATTTTAAGTTTTATTTCTAATTAAGATTTTAATTAGAATAGCAGTACATTCCTGATTTTGAAAATAAGATGGACCTCATGGTCCAAGCAAAATTTTTAAGTACAACAGCTGACAGATATGACACGGGATTTATGGAATGTCCTGTTCCTTGAGCACCTGGTATTGCCCCACATTGTGCTAAGCATCTATGCATAAGTAATTGGACACTTTCTTATTCATAAATCCTTTTATTGTCAACCATTACTCATCAGACCCACAATGACCAGGAGCCATTTATTTCATTTGAATCTTCAATTTAGTTCCTTCAGTGGTAATTGAATTTATAATTGTCATTTGCCATTGTACTCTTCTGATTCTTAGTTATTGTTTATTCTCAAAGTAAAGTAACTCCATATCATAGCAATATTCTTCTAAGCAAACTTTTATTTGCCATTTCCCACTTTAAGGTGTTGTGTGACTTTGAAGTTTCTGTGAATCTGCTCTTTGCAGATAAGAAATAGGATGTGATGTTGTCTAACTTTAAATATCTAAAATACAACTAATTCTAAGTTCCTTGTATATGAAGGAAAGAGAATAACTATATCAGGTGATAACTGATTGGGTTACCTGGGTATATTAGGATGAGATGGAGTTTTCTAGAAGTCCCTGTTTCTGCCTTTAAAGGCAGCATGAATGTCTAATTGATGCATCTTTTAGTCAAAGAAATTACAGATTTAACTGCTATACTTAGGTTTGAGTGTAATCTTTGTACATTTTAACTGATTTTTTACAAGAAAAAACAGCATAATTTCTATATTTTTCATTTTTTGTGGGGTTTTTCTCTTTTTATTATTCTTTTTTTTGGTGAGTTTTTTTGTTTGGTTTGTTTTTTTTTTTTTGTTAGCAGCAATGATGCAGAATAAAATCAATGCTGTCACCAGGACAGTAGATGAAGGACATGGAAAGCTGATATTTAAAGAAGATAATGGCCCACATCTTCTAGATATTATTTCTGTTTTTAGGAGGGATTGGCAGTAATGCTAAGCAAGTACATTATTACCAGACTGCAACCTTATCAGCAAAGCTGCTGTACAGTTCTGAATAAGAATCAAAATTAGGAAAAAATATATGTGAAAATGAATGGACATGAAAATGAATGGACAAGAAAATGTCTCAGAGACTGGAGGAGCAAACTCCAGTAGTGTTCCGCAATCAGAAAGCTATTTGCTTCTGCATTTTTCTTTTAAATACATGTTCATAACTCATAATCATGCTTAACCTTTATTGTTCATTTCTCTTCCGTTTTAAAAAGATCTATAAGAGATTGAACTACGTTTCAGAAAAGGCCAAATTAAGAACTTGTTTGTTCTCAGCTCATTTCTGTTGGGATAAAGTGTGTAAGCAGTAATGTCACATTTCATTTTACATTTATATATATTTATGTTTATGTTTATGTTTATGTTTATACCTATATATACCATTTTGTCCCACGATGCAATATGAATAGAAAGGGCTTTTTCTTGCTTAGATTATCCACTGTTTCTCTCAAAAGAGCACACGCAAAGAATCATTGTCTTTGTTTCTACCAATAAACATAATTGCTTGCTCTGGTTTCAAGTGTTTTTGTCTTTTCCCCAGCTTACTGTTTCTGTCACAAAGAGATATGTCTTCATTCACAAATGGTTTCATGAGAACTGGTTTTGGCCAAATCTTTGCTTGGTATTTAACTGAGGAACTTATATAGTGGAAGAATGTTTCTCTTTTCCCCCCATTTTGCAATTCATGAAAATACTCCTTTTATTCATCCCCAAATCTTCCATTAAATGACTCATTAAGTTGATCGACTCATTTGACTTATGGTATTCATTGCAACTCCCCATTAGGCATTCCATTTAATCTGATCATAATGACATGTAATGGACAATATTTAGGCAAAATATTTAAACAAAATATATGGAGAAAAGTGGTACAGGTCAGTGATTAGATGTAACATTTGCTTTTTCTTATTAACAACTGATTTTTTTTCTACCTCACTTAGGCTCTAAGTAGGAACTCAAAAACACTGAAATAATCTGCTCTGTCTGTGGACATATCTTTACTTCATCAATGATTGAAGTGCCTTCTGCTGCCCTTCCTGTCACTGCTCTAAGCATATATACCAACAAAAGCTTTGTAAACTAACCTTACATCAATCTCTAGGAAAAATGATGCCTGATTTTTCTGTGTTATGCTTATTCTCTGGAGCACATCCTAAAATTTTTTGCTGTTTCATTCTGTATTTAGAGCACCTCTTCCAATGATCTCTTCAGAACAACCAACTTTCATAATGTCTGGAGGTTTCAGCAGCTGTGTAAAAAAAAACCCTTCTAAGTGCTCCAGGAAGCAGTTTTGTTAATCCAGTATTTGGCAATTTATTCTGAGTCAATAGTCAAATATTTCTTAGTGTGGTACTACAGCTTTTTAACATTGTAATTATTTTAAGTGTCAAGTAAAAACAAGCTACAAAGAAGTAACAGCCGTTAGTGTTTCAATAACAGTTTTTGCTATGACTTAGTCTTTTTTGACTTAATAGATGTAAATTAAATTACTTTGGTTGTTTGTCTTGATTTGCATTTTTTTATGCAACAGTTTTGTATAGCTTCAAGAAGAAAAATTTACTTTCAGTTCTAAATTGTTGCGACTGACTCTCTTGAAAAGAATGTTAACATATTTAAGCAACTAGTCATTTGCTTTCTCCTTGACTGGGTGTATGCCTTTAGCTTGCTAAAAAACTACTCTTACTACAAAACTTGAAAGATGAACTATATAGAGCTATGAAATCACACCTGGAAAGCTGTACCAAAATTCTGAAATCAAATATATATTTATGGCAGCCATTATCAAGGCCAGGTTGGATGAGGCTTTGAGCAACCTTGTCTAGGCAAAGGTGGCCCTGCCCATGACAGGGAGGCTGGAATAAAATAATTTTAAAGCTCCTTTAAACCAAAACCTTGCCATGATTTTGTGATTCTATGATATGTGGTGATAATCCCTTCCCTGCTCAAATAGGCAAATAAAGTCTCAGTTCACAAGCATTTGTACTCATTCCCCAGAATAACGTGGCCAGATGCACAGAAAATGTTATTCTGTTTCAAGCCCAGTTGTCAAAGCCAATGTGAGTTTAGTACAGCACCACATATACGAGTCACATATTTGCATGCATATTGCATGAAGCTATGCACAAGCAATAAAAAATGTTTCTGGGAGGTATATAAAGTTTTCTAGAGATGAAAAGTCAGATTAAATTAGTTTACCTTCAGATACCATAACTGGAAGAATGTATCACATAGTGTTAACTCACTTTGAGACCAGCCAAAGGAAAGACTATGTCTATCTGTAAAACTAAAATGTAAAAGAGACCAGAATATCTTTTAACCAAGACATTTATTACCCCTGTTTGGAATTACCTGACCTGAAATCATGGTTCCTCAGTTGCATTCTGATCCTAACTCCCAGGTCAATTGCCTCAGAATATGCTTGTCATGGACAACAAACATACACTTGTATTTTACTGATTTCAAGGATGTTTATAAATGGATCACCCACTAAAACAGCTATTGAACAATTTTTGAAGACAATAAATCAAGGTGAAGGGACGATGACATAAACCCTGGATGTTTAGTCAGATCAAATCAAGATCAATTTTTTTTTCTTATTCTTCCATTTACTTCCCAGCTATCATATCTGGTTTTGGTACATTCCTTCTGAAGCTGCTATTTCAGCAATTTCCATATATTTATTCAGACATCATTCTTAGACTGCGGTTCTTGCAATGTCAAAAAATAAAATATTTCTAGGTTTTTTTTTCCACAAAGTTTAAAAGCAAACTAATATTGAATAGTAAGGTATTAAAAAAAATCCAACTAAACCTCATTTGCTTTCAATTTCTGCAATTACGGGGGTAATTTCTTGAAAGCAGCTCTCTGCATTTTTACTGTAAACCTCAAATCACGCTGCAGCATTGTGGTATACATTTGGCACAGAGCAATTTGAAAGACTCGTCTTTTTTAAATGTCACACGGTGACTGGAAAGACCAGCAGAAGACTGATAGCCTTAGGAACCAGTTCCAAAAGTAAATCCATCTTCTCTGTATCCCTTTCTTTGTTTAAGTGTTAGCAGCAGAGCTGCATTCTTAGCAAATTTGCATATCTCCAATTATTCTTTGTTTCCAAGAATGAAAGTATGTAAAATAAGTTACAAATTTTGCCCCCACTCAGCATGAACAATAAAGGTTAAAGATCTGTAAGATTTGACTGCCTTAATTTCTTGTTTCTTATATTTTATAAATGGAGATTTACAGGACATGAAGAAAGAGAAAAGGTACTATTTTCAAGTAAAGAAAGCCAGACATAAGTGCATCTAACTGGATATGGTTCCACATGGCTGATTTAAGAAAAAATGTGAAAGTGAAAACAACTCAGCCTAATTTTTTATCCACTATCAAATGGAGTGCATCTGCTGAAACCACATGCACAATAATATCAATGCAGATTAAAATCCAAAAACTATAGCTAGTAACTATTTTCAGAATAAATTCCAGACTGGAATAGTTTTAAAAAAGAATTTGCAATAGAAAATGAAGATTAGAACATCATTATCCTGTAATTCTGGATTTTATACTCTGGGTAATCACTTAACATTTAGTAAAACATCAGCATTCCTGCATGCTGTGCAGCCCAGTTTTACATCTGTCAAATCGCTGCATGTATTCATGATCTCTTTAATATTAGTGAGCTATGAAAATGCAAATTTTGGAAGCAATACTTTCTGCAGGGCAGAAGGAGAACTAGCAAAGCACATTTTGGAAATGAGTTCAGTATTAGAAGTCCAAGACCTCTTACCACCAGTGTGTCAGGGGAAAAAAACCTGAACCAAATCTAGCGCTAAAATGGAAGAAAATAATAAAAAGTGCAAAAAATTGGGGTACAAAAATTGTGTAAAGGGTTAGATCAAGTTCCCCTTGAACTCAAGATTAAAAGACTAAATAGAACGCGCATTTCAGGGATAGTTTGAAAGCATACTTCCAGCATCTCTCATTATGTGAATATTACATTTTATTATTTCTTAAAATTTTATTTGCATGCAATTGCCAATGGAAGCAGAAGAACTTCAGGTGATATGCATTTTTATGCGTTGTGTGTTGGCTTCTTATGCCTGTCAATTTTCTTTTCTTCATATTTATAAGTAGAATAAATTAAAACCACAAAACAAAATGTCCCCTATCAAAACTTTCAGGTATTTCCTGCACAGACTGAGAGAAATACTCTATGATGCTTGCTCAGTTCAGAATTCAAGACGTTTTGCAGTAGTGAAGTCTGGGTACCAGGGCAGGAAAGGCAATGGTGACTGGGGTCAGCTGAATGCCTGGCAATCACCAGGTAAATCCATAGGAGACCTGAAGACAAGCTGGGAATTCAAATCATCGAGGCAGTGATGAGATCAGCAAGAAATGAGGCCAAACACAGCACACCTCTGATGTAGCTCAGGCAAGGACCGAGCCTAAATGCAATGTGTAGATCAATAGGCAAAATTTGCACACACAGGGGCCCAGGTGAAGCATTTGACAGCTCTTTGGCAGTATATGACTTTCTACTTTTCACTTCTCTTTTTGGAAATTTTTCTGTATTTATAGGTATCTGGTACAAGGTCACATGACTGCACTATGTCATAGTTGGCTTTTGAAAAAAGCTGCTCAGCCTTGGGGAAAAAGTTGCAAAGAATTGTGGAAAAACACATTTATAGGCTGCTCAGGTCAGCTAAACCCTCTTGATGCACTCAGGACTGTGACAGAAAAATTCTTTACTATCTAAAACCCAGAGAGTTGTGTATTTTTTCTTCCTGCATCAAGTGGCTCCTTAGCCAAATATGAGAGAAAAATCTACTGATGTTTTTATTTAATGAGTTACTTCAGAAAATTTTAGCCCCAAAATACTAATTCAAATTTGATTTTAGGGTTCCTTGTTTACCTAGTTTCTCTAGAGTTGCCATTGTTTTGGCAGCTGAACATTCAGCACTAGTATATTTCTCCAGGAAGAAGATTTTTTTCATATCTTCCACCTGATTCTTGGGTTACCCCATTATTCCCATCTTAATCTCTATGTCTCTTCATCTCTGTGATGCCAGCATCATTACCAAGGCTCAGAGGTACGCTCTCTTCTGCCTTGAGTCTGTCATTCACTGCACGACCAATACACAATGTGCTTATACTAGAAAATTTAACTCCTGGATTATTGAGGCAATCTCACTTAGCCTTCAGCAGAAGACTTGTGGAGAAGTCCTTTTCAGTTTTAGGATTTCCACAGAAAATTGTATGCAAGTCTTGTCTAACATCAGGATTAGTCACATATTTGCTTTCTAAACTAAAACACCGTCAATGCCAAAAATTGTTTATTGCCAGTGATCAAAACTGTTCAACACACAGGAAACAAGCACAGTTTCTATTTTAATGTAACTAATAACTCTGTGAACAGAATATCTTGAACTATGCAAATTGCATAACAATAAGCATCAGATTCAAAGACTAGTACTGTTTTCATATGTATAACCTGTGCTTGAAAACAAATGATAGATTTGTAAGGCTTGTACCGCAATTACACGCAGCTGAGCTCTGCATGTCTCTGAAAGCTAAGGATGAAAGTCCTGTTTGGCATGAAGTCCAGAGATCAAAGGTGTCTCTAAGACTCATGTCCCTGAAGAAATCAAGCCAAGTTGGACTAACAGTCAAGCCGCTTGTTGTATTGCTTAGCCTTAAAAGGTTACATAATTTTACTCTGTAACTATGAACAATAATTCACTGAAAACTATTTTCAATAAATCAGTTCATGTGGTCTGCTCCAGAGCTTCTCAAGTCCTTGACCAACAAGACATCAACTATAAATAAAAGGAGCTATAATCCTTCTCTAGAATTCTTTCTCAGAGAAAATATAAGATTCAAAACATGGTTGGATACATATACCATTAATTTTAGAAGGACAAGTGTTAATTTGAATGTAAAGTATGTATCATATCTAAGTATATGACTTTGTTTCTGTTATGAAAGCACCCAAAAAAAAAATTCATCTAAAAAAGTAATGTTTTCATGCCCAGCTTTAATAGAGCATTTGAAGCCATGGTACAGGTATTAAAAAGGTTAAAAACATATCATGAAGAAGGCAAAGTACCCCTGCCTTCAGTGTTTATCTCTCAGTGAAACACATAGGTCATTCATCAACCTCTACATGCCTATCCCATTCCTAGAAGGACTCTCTTGTTGCTGTAAAGAGGTGAAGCAAATACATACACATGCTTATTTCTGGCATTTTTTCCTAACTCATATCTTTCATTTCATCATGACTGAAAAGTTCTGGGGGCAAAAAATCTGAATTCTCAGGATTCTCTCTGAAAGGACAAGTCCTGCAAACTGGCCATTTACAGTACTCTATAGTCCTTTCAAAGAGTTCTTCAAGCACTAAACTTCACAAAAGGTGCACACATAGACAAATATTTACCCTGCATCTATAATATCTCCTGTCTTGTAGTAGCATGATATTCACACACATACTGCATGTAAGGAGATGGGGGAAAGAAAAAAAAAATTATAAAAATTATCTGTTTTTCTGTTTAAAGAACAGTCACAAAAAACATGTGAATAAAATGTGACTGAATAAATGAAGTCTGAGTAATTAAAATGCCTACTGACCATGGGCAATTAATATCTTTTCAATGTACTAGTAACACCGAATAAATGAACCATATGCTAAATGAAGCCATCTGTGTTAGTAAATACTCCAATACAGGATGTTAAATATAATTAGAAAATTTATCCTGTCCCTTTTATTAGCAAAGAAATTAGGGGAATAAATGATGGTATTTGGAAATTTAAAAGTCTAATATTTGAAATACAGCTGGTAGACTTTAGTGAAGGAAGGAAAACTTCATTGCTGTCTACAGCTGTTGAAAAATCAGGAGATTTATTATGCAGAGGGGTTTAATCTGCTGGGGCTTACATCTCCAAAATTCTTTGAGATTCAGATGTGAACAGAAATCTCAGAATAAAATTAATTCAAAACCAATGAGCTTGAATGCATGAATTTTTGCATAGGTAAAACTGTTTAAAACAGAAGTCACAAAGCATTTCTACACTGCATAATAGTTATGTGAAAGCATACTAAGACTGACCTTAGTGTTGTGTTGGATCTCAATGTACCCCCAAGGCAAGAAAGACTGATCCACACTGGGACAAAATCAGAAGGCTTCTGGGATGCTTGGAACAGTAGCACTTGTTGTGTTAGAGGAACCTGGGAGAATGGGACTTGGTTAGCCTGGAGATGAGACAGAACCTAACAGCAGGAAGGTCTCGCATCAGAGACAGGCAGGTCCTTCACTGCAGTGAGTAATTGGAGAATGAGAGACAATGGCCCTAAGCAGGCACACAACAGACTTGGATCTGAAAACTTTTCCCAACTGAGGAGCGCCTAGTGGTGAAAGGTGATGCCTTAATAAATTATGCTGTCATTGCCCTTGGAGGTTTTTTGTCACCTGACTGGACAAAGCCCAACCTGGTCTGACCTCACAAGTGCCCCTGTCTAGAGCAGAGTTAGAAAATTTCTCAAGTTCCCTACTGTAGCCATAGGTCTCTCCATAGAGAGCAGCAAGCATGACTTTCCCAGGCATTGTCCTGGGGAAGGCTGTGAGAAGATCAGAGAAAAGAATGATAAACAAGTCTTATCTCCACTTGCTGCACCTGTTGTTGTGCACATGTGGAATGTGTTATGGACATTTGTTTACCAATGGGTGATTTCTTAATTGGACTCTGGATGGTGTTTTATTCACTGACCAATTGGATCTGTCTGTGTTGGACTCTCTGTAAGGGTGGTGAGTTTCTTAGTAAGTATAGTATAGTATAGTATAGTATAGTATAGTATAGTATAGTATAGTATAGTATAATATAGTATAATAAAGGGATTGATCAGCTTTCTACAATCATGGAGTCAATGCTAATTATTACCTGGCTGAGGGCCTGCAGTGACACCTCACCACCTAAATTATTCTACAGTCCTATGGCTTCAAAGCACTACAGTTTCTCAGCAAATTTCTGTGAAACACAGAAAGATTTTAAATGCCTTTTGTCAGTACCTGACTCAGGTAGAGAATGATGTAATCTTTCACAGGTAAGCCAGTAGCCTGGACAGGAGCAAACTGTACATCTTAGCATTTCAACTTTTAAGGTCACTCTATTAGAATAAACTGAATTGAGAAAAAGGAATCATGCGTGTTTATTTCCGGCAGCCTTACAGAAACCTGGCAGAACTAGCTTAGATATATTTACATTTAAACATGTCAGTAAGGCTCCTTCCTAGTAAATATATTAATATTCCAAGGAAAGTTGATGGACTTACAGAGGCCTCAACTATAAATACAGTGCTATATATTTTATGTGAGTATATGGCCAGGTAGAGAACAGATAGTATCACTGATGGATTTATTCTGTCAAGTGTGTGCCTGTTGTCATCAAATCTCACACTACTATGAGATTTCTTCATGCTGATAACATCACTTCTCAATATAAGCCTGATAATTCAATCAGTTCAAGAACACTAATCCTAAAGAAACTCGGAATTTTTAGTTGTGACATCCATGGAATGAATTCTCTGCTTTAGTTTCGTGCTCAGAAGAGACTCTTCCCAAAAAAATGAAATTGCTGTCAAGTTTCTAGGAGCTGAGCACAAGATATTTTCTGAAAGTTTCTTTAAAAAAACCCAAAAACCAGAGAATGAAGTTATTCAGTAAGTGAAATGACAAAAAGAAAATGTAAAAAAAACCACCCGGTATATTTTTATGGTATAGACAACTGAATGCTGCAGTAAAGAGGTGAATTTTATCCATATTTCTGCCATGGATACTTAAGTAATTTCTTTTGCTCAAAATTGTTTCATGAACAAAAGTGGAACACACTTGATTAGGGAAGGAAAAACTTTACTATTGATTAAAATTTTAGTAGCTGAATTGTTCAAATTATTAGTTTGTTAATAACAAAGTTAAAACTCTTCTATAGAATAATATCTTCAGGCCATCTATCTCTTTCCTGGTGCTATGCTCGAAATTCCAGCTTTTCTTGAGGTCATAAGGGTGACCTCGAGGTCCTCTGTTGATTTCAGTCAGAGATACAAGTCAGCCGTTAGAATCCTGTAGTTTTTGGCAGGCAGTGTTCAAGAGAGGAGCTTCTTCTGCCTCTCCATCAGAGAGGGATGTTGGTTTCATTCTCCTCAGTTTTGAGACTGCAGGGGTTTATTTTAATGTTACCTGAAAACAGTACGTACCACTTCATAGTTTCCAAATTTTTTTTTTTTATACTCTCATTTCTAAACCTAGATTTACCCAAGCAACACCATGTTGCACTTCTTTAGCCTGGGACCTCGGATACTTTCCCTGTATTTCCATTCTTCCATGTCACATTTTAATCTGGAGTCATGGGCAGCTCAGCTGGTAGAAAATAACTTCTTGGGTTTTTAATAAATTAAAATTAAACTAAAACAAATTCAAATAATACTTACCTGACTGCTAGAAAATTTGTAATTACAGCTAAACAAGCTCAAACCAGCTCATTCCAGGGTACATCCAGACAATCCTGTCCCTGTACTGCAAAGTGAGTGCAAACACCATGTCCTTCTACTACGGACTATCTGCCCACTAATTCTAAGCATATAGTTCATCCCACTATGCGAGGAGAAAGCCCTAAAATGATTAGATGCCATTTTCCAAACAGAAAAAACAATACAAGATTTTCATTAGTATCTGTACACATAAGTGCCCAAGATTAAATATGCCTACCCTCTTCAACCAAAAAGCAGATATCTAAATTCAGATATTGTGAAATGTTAGTCATCTAAATTTGAGCACACATTATTGGCAGACACTTATTACTGGGTCCAAATGGGATTAATTTAGTTTTCTCTATAGAAGCCAATAGGGGGGTGTGTTTTGGATGTGTGACTAAAACAGGGTTCGTGCACCAGTGTTACTGCTGCTGAGCAGTGCTTACACAGCATGAAAGTCATCTTTTTCCCCACTCTGCCCACTCTGAGTGGGCTGGGGCCACACAGCAAGTTAGGAGGAGCACAGCTGGGTCAGCAGAGCCTGGCTAACCAAAGAGATGTTCCCTACCAGGTGACATCATGGTGAGCAGTAAAACTGGGTGTGTAATGGGAGTTGTGATCCCAGCTAGGTGTTGCTGGGAGACTGGATGGGTATGTTTGCTGGTGGGAGGTGGTGAGGTTTTGTTTAATCTTTGAATCACTTGATGTTTTTTCTATCTTTTCCCTTCACTTATTAAACTGTGTTTATCTCAACAACATATTCTCACTTTTTCCTGGTTCTGTCTCCCACTCCAGTAAGTGTGAGGAACTGAACAACTGGGCAGTAAGTTATCTTCCATATAGGGAAACTCAGCATTGAATGTTTTGGTTTTTTAATACAGTTTTGTGTGTGATAACCAATGTGTGTTTCTGTGTGCATTTACATAATTACATAACTCTAAATCACCAAACATTATTGCCACTAAATTGCAGGGCTTGACACTAATATGTTATCCAATTAATTAAGTGACTCAATTTAGTAGGTCTGCACAATGTATTGTCTGAAGGGAAAAAAAAAAAAGGTGATTTCACTTCCTCATCCTTGTTCATTGGTTTGTTTACTAAAAAAAATTCTATTTTATTTACCTGAAGTAGACTTAATTTAATGAAACTGAAAACTAATCTTGTGAGCAATCCCATTGCAGTGTCTGTTAGCTGGAACTATGTTTACATGATATCATACTAATTTCCTCTGAAATGTCTAATAGACGTACAGCAGTATAATCTAGCTCAACCAAAGTACTACAAATGTATTAATTTCCTAGGACTCTCCTCAGAGGGAGTTTTCCATTTTGTCACTCTTAAGATCCAGTTATTAAAATTATTAGAAAGATGCTTCTGCCCAAACTAAGATGCAAACAAGACCATATGCCAAAGTCAATAGTATGGAGTTTTATTTAACAGTAAATGTGAGGTAGAGAGATAAAAAGAAATAGGAAAAAACCCAGAAGGAATAAGACAGGATCCCATGACAAGACTTGTCTTTTGCAATATCAGTGTCTGTTGATGAAAATGATGGTTACAGTCTTGATCAAAGGTGAAAGAAACCCACAAAAGATAAGCTCAATGCTCTGTATGCTCTCAGTTTCAGGTGGGAACACTGAGGTGACTCCCCTGGGGCAGGGAGTTTCATGTGGACTGATGTAATGATGTGGATGACGCAGCTATCTCTCATCTCAGCACAACTGAGCCAACTCTGCCCCATCAGAAAGACTGAACACCTTCAGACCACCTGTGAATATCACCGTACATTCCAGGAGGTGAATTTTCACAGCTGAGCCATTATGTAAGGAAGGACATTGGGAGGATTAAAAAAACTCCCAGAATTTGCCTCTTATCAGCCTCTTCCCCTATCTTGTTCAACACCGCGCTTTAGCTTCCTGTGATGGGTGTGCACACCCTCTGCACCTGGGCACTTCAGTAGATTGTTTGAGTCACTAATCAGTCCAGTCTCTCACTTCCATCTAAAATTATTTTTCCTGTCATGTAAAATAAAATTGTGTGACATCTATACTGCTATTATTCTAAATAAAAGAAAATCAGCAAAGAGTTCAAAATTTTTATTTTTTTTTTCAGGAAAACAAGAGTCAAACTCATCTCACTCTTTCCATATTACGGGGTGCACTGATTGGTTTAAGCAAGTCCATTCTGACAACAAATTACACTCCCACTTTATAAAATTATCCAGTGCTAAAAACAGCATAGAAGGAATATTTAAAAGGCCTGTGATATATTTGCATTAGGATTCAAAATAAGCAATATCATGGGGGTTTTGTGAGAAATTAGTTTTAATAATGTTTAGATTAGACAAAGGAAATATTTTTATTGATTTATTTGCTTCTTTACGTGCTTGAGAAAGAAAAATATTGGAAGTTAGGATGCATGGCTCAGTCTATAAGGCTCGGGAATAAAGTTTTGCTATATAATAAATAGGAAAGTTATAAGATTTCTTCTGAGATGAACACAAAGAGGGGAAAAACTAGATAGAATTAATTTTAAAAATATGGCTAATTTGCTCATTTCTAAACCCAATTTTTATTACAAAATTTTTGTAACTCTTGAGGTCCAGTGAAAATAGGAATTACCCCACAGATGCAAAAAGATGGAACATGACATCATTAGAGATTCTTTTCTGCATTAGTCACTATTTCCTTTTCATAGTTGTTATCACTTTTCTGCTCTGTGACACTGAAAAGTATCTTTATCTACAATTTAACATACAATTTATTGTAATATTTTCTTTCTTGTAATGCAGATTGCTTTGGTAAGACTTAAAATAAACCTTGTAATGTTCCTGTGAGTGATTTTTTAAATTTTATTTTTATTTTTTATAAGATAGATGACAAGACTTTTTACCAAGGTCTGTAGTGACAGCATGAGGGTCAATAGCTTTATACCAAGAGAGGGTAGGTTTAGATTACGTATTAGGAAGAAATTCTTCCTTATGATGGTGGTGATGTCCTTGAAAATGTTGTTCTAAGAAGCTGTGGATACCCCATCCTGGAATTGCTTTAGGCCAGGTTGGATGGATCTTTCAGCAACATGATCTAGCTGAAGATGTCTCAGCCCATTGCTGGGGAAAATGGACTAGATAGTGTGTAAATAGTATGGGCATTTCGTTAGAATAACTCCTTGTTTCACTAAAATAGTATAAATTATATAAAAAGAAAGAGACATATTTTACTTTTATAGTTACAGCTTCAAACCACTATAATATACAAGTTCCAGCCATCTTGTTTACTATTTCTCCAGTGATTCTCAGAAGGTGCTGTCAGATCTGTCAACAACGTTCGCTCAGTAGAGCAGGAATGTATAAATATACACATATGTTCCTGAATTCTTCAACTCTCCATTTGCTGATTGTAAGCATTATTTTAAAAAAGAAGTGTGATTTCCCAAGTCTGATAAGGAGTTCCATTATGGAACAGACTCCAAACAGTCTAAGGAGGTGAAAATGAAGGGTTTTTATGATTACATACACAGTGAAATATATGAGAGAGACAAGTGCATCAATGTTTTGCTGATTTGGGCAATCATCTCTTTCATCCATGTAAGCCAGATGGCAGCCCATAGAGAAGACTGAAAAAAATAATAATGTTGTCTACAGTCATAGATGGCTGCACAGGTAGCCATCAAAACAAAACCACCGTATCTTGTCACTGCTAGGGTAAAAGCATGGATCAGAATGAAACAAAAAATCCTATCCTGAAAAGCACCAGAAGAACTGAGTACTTCATGCAAGGTAAGTATGGGTCTAGCATACGAATCTTTCTTCCCAAAACTCACAATGTAGAGCAACAGGAGAAACTAAAAAGCAGCAAACAAATTACCAGTTTTTCAGTTTGCTTCTGTGATGCTACTACTTTGTGCAGTGGATGTGCTGTAGACTTTTAGTAGTCTGCCTTGATTTCTACAAAAAAACATGGGAGAAGGCAAAAAGTAGAGAAGAACTGGTGGTGGGGATAAAGTAATCATAGATTAGGTAGAGCCATAGTCCACTTGAGATACATCTTGCAAACCCCATTCACATTGATCACTTACACTCATTAAGGTTGGCCAAATTTGGCCCAGAAAAATGCTAACTGTGAGCTTCATTCTATTCCATTAATTTATAGACATAGCAGGGTCCTGATGTTTCATTGTTTTCATGCATTTGCAAATCTGGGGTGCTCAAAATAAATGCTTAATTGAATATTTTTTGATAATTTTTTGCTAAGTCCATGCTCTTATTTCTGGAAATCATGTTCTATGATAACTCCTTAAATTAATACTTGCCAAGGACATTGAAAACAAAAAAACAAACAAACAAGGGAGTGTTCCCTAAAAGATCAGAATATAAGTTTAGGAAGCAAGGAAGGCAGTAGAGATACTCGTAGTATTTATGAGTGCGAGTAACTCATAGATAATTCTAAAACAACTAAACTTCTACCCTATATTTTTTAAATTCTTACAGGAAAAGATGAACATTTTCTGAGAATTAGTAATTAATAAACAGAAGATCAATATAACTGTTGATAAGAGTAGATAAGAAAGTATCAGGAAAATTTTTTGCATGTATAAGTTAACAGGTCAGTATGGTATGAATGCCATTATAATAAGGGAACTAGGTAATGACTTGCTGAACCAATTGCAATCATTTAACAATCTTGATACACTACAAGAAAATTGAAAAGAATTTTAGTAAACAAAGAGCAGATGGAAGTGAAATCTTTAATTAGACTTTAATTCAGTATCCTAGAAGAAATAGAGGTCTCTGTCTATAAAATTTAAATATAAAATTTAAAATTTAATTATAAAATTAGAGAGAAACAAATTCAGAGTCAAAAGCAAGGTAATGAGAGGGTGGGAAAAAAGCTTCTTTTGATTTCAGTAAGCTTGCTATCAAGCCCACCTTGCAAACACACTGTCATATTTTAGAATAGATGGACAGGGAGAGAGATTTCCAAGAGATTTCTTGCTCAGTTCTTTAATGACTCTTAAAATAAAAAAGGAAAACTGCAGAAATCCGTCAACTTTCTAGTTATCCTCTGACAGGTGCAGAACAAACAGAGAAAAAATGTGACGTGTTCCTCTCCACCACAGGGGACAGGGGTGCAGTTAAATGATCTTGAAGGTCCCTTCCAAGCCAAACCATTTTGTGATTCTATATTTACTAAGATTAATAGTCAAACCATCAGTCAGTGATAAGAACAGTATAAGATTTTAAAGCTGATTCATAATGGAGATTATTATAGGAGCTGGAGTTACCAATTTCTTCTGCATTAAACTACTATTGATTGTGTTTTTCTGAGGAAATTTAACGGAAATTACTTGATTATAGTTGGATTTCTACAGGCCTCAGGTTCATTTTAAATTCCAAGACTTAGATTTGCCATTCCAGAAAAGCAAAAACGGCAAAAGTTAGGAGAAATATGGCAGAATGAGCTCTGTGCTTGTCACCCAACTGAGAGACACACAAAATGCCTCAAACTGATGCTGAGGTGTTTCTGACTCTTGTGCTGTGTCTCTGACAATGAAGGCTCCTCTGCTTGGCTTTATTTTAATGCTTTTCACAGGAAACTAATATTTGTTATTAACAAAAACATTAGAACAAAAATTTTGTTTAAGACCCGTTGACTGTTTCTTGTTTATTTGGAAAAATTAGGCTGGTAAGTGGGGAAGAAACTTTTCAGTTGGAATAGGCAAAAATTTCTATGTAATCACACTTGAAATAGCAGAAAAATAAGGAAAAATTGAAGCAGTGTTAGACAGAAACAACAGATATGTAAAACTGGAATACATCTATTTAACAGGAAATTTTAGGATGACTAAATCATCATTTGGGAATCATTGCATGAAACATGTCTGCACAGGAAAGGGGAAAATAATAGGTAAAAAAAAGGAAAAAATAATAGAAAAACCCTATAAAATATTCTCTTAATACTCTAAAATGTTGTTTCATCTATAGATCAATGGTGATTTGATCAGTTTTTTTACATTTCTTAAGAAATTTATGAATATTTAATAAGTCCATTTTAAAAGGCATAGAATTTTTTTCATCTGTTTTTGTTACAGAAAAACAGAATAAGAAATCTGCTGCTGTGTCTGCACAAGCATTTGTCTGTATGCTCAGAGTATTATTTCCACTCCAGAAGAGTACATAAAGAAATTTCCCTCAGTCTCTCGAATGTCAACCTTATTTCATCCTCTAGACCCCTCAGTACACAAGCTAATTGATTAGCATGTTCCAGTTCTTCATCAGAAAAATAGGAACAATGCTTTCCAATTTGAATTACTTGGTTTAGGTGGTTTTTTGGTTTCCACCCCCCTCCCAGTCTTCATCTTTGAGGGGAAAGGATTATCTCTTATCATTACAGATATGCAAAATAAGTTTTATATGTGAACTAAAGTTTTATCTTTTCTGACAAGTGTTTACACTAGGAAAAATATTTTGCTTTGGATAGAAAAAAGAGTTTCATTCAGGACTATCTTTAGTCTTCTAAAATAATTTAAAAATTCATAAATTGAATCAAAATGAAAACTACAAAATTATTTTGTTGGGAATTTATAAATGAGACACCAATTTTCCATGGCTGTTTTAAATGAAAGTAAATGCACTCAGACCTTGTAATATATAGTGTTCAATCACTAATTACTTCTGTTGCTTAAGTATTTATGATGAAAGTTATCTAGAAAATATAAGTCTGTATAGCTGTTACTTGTTTATGTAACCTCAGAATACTTTTAAAGGATATAGAAGAACATTTAAAATAACTTTCACTTGTAGTGCTTACTTTTAAAAACTTATAAGTGTATGCACATCTTCATAGATATTCTAAGTTTTAGTCCTCAATGGGATTTCAAAATGCAGCTTAAAACTAGTGGAATGTCCTGAAATCATAGTCAGACATTATGGGAAAGGTTAGCCCTAGAAGGTGAAAGGATTGTTTTTTCACACTGAGAAAAATTTCAAGGGTAGCATTTTAACTCCTCTATGCCCTCTGTGAGTCTCAAACTCACAGTACAGTGGGTGTCACAGGCAGAAAAATAAATCCTCAGGCCCCTGAAAATATTAGAGAATATTTTGTTAGAAACAAATGCCAATGCTTTCATTGCATTTTTTCTGGAAAATAAGCTGGGACAGAAATTGGCGAAGTTGAGCGTTGCTGTCTACTTAGATACCATTTCCTAGTCTTATAGACAAAAGCAAAAAAGACACAAATCAAAGGGTAGCAGCCAGACTTAAAATAAGAATTAGGTGAGTTTTTGGGCAGCAAGAGCAATAACAATGTTGAGGGTTAAAAGCTTCAGCTATGACAACATCACCCTTTGGTTTCAAACAAGTATGTACAAAAGCTTTCGTTTTGTGTCCTAATTTAAAGTTTGACCCTGAGGCCACAGTAAACTACTTTCTTAAGGGCTATAGAGGAATAAAAGTAGAGAGACATATATAGAAATGCATACCTATGTCAATAGATAAGAAAAAGACTAAGAAAAAGGAAGAAAACTAAGAAAAAAAAATATGACTAATAAAAAATAAGACTAAGGGAAAACCTACATGTGATGTTTGTATTGGGGGTTGTTTTTGTACAAGAAAGAAACAGCAAAAGCCAGGTTTCTTTAAAAGAAATAGAGCAGAAACAAACCATATTAGGCTATGCTCAGAATTCCCCAGAAGACCAATTTTCAAATTATTTACCTTCAAAATCACAGAATTATTGCTTATTAAATTTTTAGTTCATAAGCCAAATACTTTGAAATTAATATATGTGTATGTTTACAGCCCATATTTACAAACAAAACACAAAAAACCCAAACATAAACAACCAGCAATGACCAAACAGATCCTTTATGTGAAATTAAACCATAATCTATGATTGATTGCCATTAACTTCTAACAGGGAGAGGGTGACTTGGGAGTTGGAGCCATACTTAGCATAACTTTTATTGACTATTCAGGGGGTTGGCAGTGATTAATTACAAGTCAAAAAAAATACCCACCAGCAATCAAACAACCTGCATTGGTCTATTGCTATAATGCTAGAAAATATTAAGTATTACAGAAATTATATGTCTTGAGAACGTCAAAGTAGCTGTAATTCCTACAAGAACTCTTGTGTTTGGAATGTTTGCCTGATTGAAAGATTAAAGCTTGATAGAGCAAGAACATATAGAAAAAATCAAAACTTATAATGCAGCTGTCTAAGAGTCAATCAAATAAGTCACCCTGCTGTTTGATAGCTTGTTATGCAAAGGAGTGATAAAAGTTCATTGCAATACAGGCTATGGAAATACAGGAGAAAAAAGATAATGTTATTTTCAAGTATATTGTAATTTAAGAACCAATTCCTAAGTTACTCAAAAATTGTGATTCCCACACAAATATAAATTCCACATGTTAAACCAAAAATATCTTTTCATTGAAGAACATTAATAGGAAACCACCATGTGAACTATTAATTACAAAATTTAATTTCTTTTTATTATTATTATCTTATTTGAGTAAAATTATTGCATATTTTAAAGGCTAAGTTGGAAGAGACTGATTCCAGATTATGTTAAAATTGATTTTAAATGAATTCTTATGAGAAGTCCATGAGATTACTAATGTCAGGCAGTAATGTTTTTCCTTACAAAATAATTACTTGTAGGCACCTCACCTAAAAATTTCATTAAAGTGACACACTAGCATTTTCAGAATGACCATAATAAGTAAACAACTTTAAAATTTTTTTTATCTAATATTAATTAACTACTCTTTGCTAATTAATGAAATTAAAATGGTTTTTGCAGATAAAATCCAGCTGTTATTTTCATTTATTTTATCTAGTAAAATCCAATGGTCTGTGCTCCCTCTACTGGCAGTGAAGAAGCAATTCTGCAGAAAAACAACCGCTAAAGATAACTGCGGCACACAAAATGATTAGACAAAGAAGAATTTGCCTTTGCACAGGTACCCCAGATTACATTCACAACACAGAAAAATCTTCTCCAGTTACAGAATAAAAATATTAGCCCGGAGATAAATAAGATTTCTTTCCAAATATTCTCAGGTGATAATTAAAAGATATTTTCCTAAAACCAAGGAATTTAGAACTTCTCTCAGGTCTCCTTGCAACCTGAAAGGGTTTCCTTTCTCCCTGTATTCTCAAATATTGCACACATTTTTGTTTAATATCTTGTAATTCCTATCTGTTATAGTTAAACACACAAGTCCATGGGGGAGAGATATTTAGGTAATTTTTAAGAAAATATGAAATGTAAAAAGATTTACTAAAGATTGAGGAATATCTTTTGGATATGGCTTTTACTCTACTGACAAGCATAAGTTAAAATGACCTGTGGTGGCACTGGCTCAGAACTTGATGATTCATGACCCACACCTTTTGCCAAGATTACAGTGAACAAAGAAAGAAATTAAACTAAATT
This sequence comes from Haemorhous mexicanus, assembly GCF_027477595.1. Lineage (NCBI taxonomy): Eukaryota > Metazoa > Chordata > Aves > Passeriformes > Fringillidae > Haemorhous > Haemorhous mexicanus. The sequence continues at coordinate 74,322,896 of NC_082342.1, read as the reverse complement.
ACCCCTGATCACTTGTAGGTCATAAAGGCAAGATAACAGCAAAGGAAGGGGGAAAAAAATAATTACTACATTTAGATTCCCCATTTAATGGACAAATACAGAAAACAAGAATTCTCGGAAAAATTCAGGTAATCTGAAATCTACTTCTCACTGACTATTTGGAATTGATACCATTTAATTTTTTATTCTGAAAGTACAATTACAACTGACTGGTAAAGTGGACTGTCAAGAAACTGGGACATCTAGAAGACATCTAAAGGACTGAAACAATCAGTTTCTATGCTGCTGAAACATAAAACAAAGCCCCTACCACAAGCAATCCAAGCCAGTGATATTGGTTACAGCCATAAATCAGTGGCTATTCTCATGCTATATCCAAGAAGAATTGTCAGAAATTGGCTGGTTTTGCACGTTACCATACTCCAAAATTACTTTTGCAATTAGAATACAGGTTCTTGAAGTTCCAGGCTTTTGTTCTAAAAAAGATGAGACAGTAACAATCTTCTCTTTATGGGCAGAATTGATGTTATGTAAGGATGCAAAAAATCATCAGCTCTGACTCTGAAAGGTTCATTTTAGGGTAGCAATTTACTGTGAGCTCTATAGTCAACACAGATGTGAGAAATGGCAATTTTCCTCTAACCACCTGTCTCTCTGGGGGTATAAACTCTCCTCAGTAATCTGTACTCTGCAATAAAACATAGCTGGTAAGAGCTTTTCCTGGAACAACACCCATCAGCATCTAAAAACTGCAACACATACAAATGACAGTAACAAACATGAACAGAGATGCCTTGGATTGCTGTATTTTCAAATTTTCCATACTCTGACTCTGATTAGCTCAGTTCTCAGTATTAGTGAGAAAAGGGATAGTGCTAATACAAGGCATGAGTTATGCCCACAGTTGTTGGCAGGTGTTTAATGCTGCAGAGGAAGGGCGTAATCTTTCTGCTATCAGGACAGCACTTTGAGAAAGATTATTTACTCACTTCTCTTCCTTCCTGCAATTTAATATTTGAATTATATTTATATCTTTTTTAGAAAGTTTTGAAGATGCATAGTTTTATTTAATTTTGTCCTTCTTTCCTAAATATGAAGTCTCAACTCACCCTTTATTATATTTTCAGTCCGCTCAAGTCATTACTATTCTATGCATAGACTTTCTTTTTATTTTGCATAGAGATCAAATATAGACTATAGCTATTAAGATACAGTAATGAAACTTAACAAGTTTGGTACACTTTATTAAAATTCAATTTATAATCTAGTAGCATGAAAAACTTAAAACAGAAATTAAGCTGATTTTCACCTTAAGAAGATAAACTAGTCACCGGCTGGACTGATTTTTTTTTTTTTTTTTTTTTTTTTGCTTAATATTTAATTAAAATTAGCCTAATGATTTATTTTACTGACATCTTAATAAATGCAACTGAGTAAAAGGGCATGATCTGTTTAATATATCCTATGTTTGTTATATGATTTTATGCTTATACAGTTAAACTACTTCATGAGTTATTTGCAAAGTTTTAGCATTAAAGGAGTGGAGTAGACATGGTTACCTTTAGATCATTAGGTTTATTTTCTCTTATATTAGTTTTCCATTTTTATAAGTACTAATGTCCTTTCTCAGCTACAACAGGCATTTATGACTCCCTTTAATTTCTATCACTATAATGTATTTAGCCATTACAATTTAATAAAACACCTGTTGGAAAAAAAAAAAGATCATAAGTTGAAACAAGAGAGGTTCTGACCTGATATTAGTAAAAAAAACAAATCTACAAAAAAAATAGGTGAGCCATGGAATAGTTTGCCTTGAGGAGTTGTGATTCTCTGTCCTGGGAAATTTTCAGGTACCAAAAGCATGAAACTGGGACCCATTAACTTAATTAATAGTTAGTGTTTTGAGCTTTTGTACTATGGAAATTCTAAGGTCTTTTTCGAAATGAAGTATTTATTAAATCAGTAGTTTTTCTTATAAAGACAATTTTTATTAAAATACATTAGTAATGATGAGATAATTTACTGAAAGCAGACACAGAGTTATTTTTGATTTACCACACAGATACAGCAAAGATGGATGAATAGTGTAACCTATTCTTCAATGAGAATGTTATTAATAAATCAGTTATTTTTCTATTTGTTAATTAAGTATTAATGCCTGTTCTTAAAATAAAAATTCAACCACCTTAAACTATGAATTAGAATAAATTCAGAGACATTATTCCCCCCCCCCCCCCTCAGAATTTTCAAATTGCTCTTTTTCCATTTTCTTTATTTTTTTCTTGAGGTTTATCTAACCACAGGTGGACTTTTAAGATCTTTCAAACATAACTTTTTCGCTGTCACTGCATAACATGTAAGTTTAGTTTGTTGCAACAGCAGTTTTTAGCCTTGGGAAGATATGATTCTAAAGGTATGAGTTTTCAAAATACAGGTTAGAGAAATATGAATTCACCAAGAGTTTGTTTCACTTTTGAGGGTGAAATAGGGGTCCCTTGGATATAGATCAAAGCAAAGTTTTTCCAGTTTGCTATTCCTATGTTTTTCTCAGTACTCCTATGCCATGTACAAGAAGCAGGACTTGGGCTATCCACAGTCATGCACTGCAGCAATGCATGGGTTTGTAGTGAGCAAGTGCAGGACCCAGCATTTCACCTTATTGAACACTCTGCAATGGATCTCAGCCCATTGATCCATCCTGTCCAGATCCCAGAGTCTTCCTTTCCTCAAACAGATCAACATTCCCACTCAGCTTGGTGTCATCTGCAAACTGAGTCAGCGTGCACTAAGTCCTTTTGTCCAAATAATTGATAAAGATATTAAACAGGGCTGGTGCCAGTACTGAGTCCTGGGGAACACTTGTGACTGGCCACCAGCTGGATGTAACTCCATTCACCACCAATTGTTCATCTTGGCCACTCAGCCAGTTTTTCACCCAGTCAAGGCCACACCTGTCTAAGTTGTGAGTAGCCAGTTTCTCCAGGAGTATGCCATGGGAAATGGTGTAAAAGACTTTACCAAATTTTGGATCAGCAACACCCACAAAGCAGGTCAATTTTTCATAGGACATCAGGTTGATCAAGCAGAAACTGCCCTTCATGAATCCAGCTGGACTCAATTCCCTGTTTGTACTGCAAGTGCTACATGCTGTCACAGAAGATGATCAGGTCCATGACCTTCCTAGCACCAAGGTCAGGCTGACAGCTCTGTAACTCCCTATATCTTCCTTGGTGGTGTTAATGAGCAACACATTTACTAACTTCTAGTCACCTTGACGTTCCCATTTAGCTAAGACTGCTAGTAAATGATTGAAAGCATTTACTGTGGAAGTGTCTAAGGCCTGTCACTAGCATCACTAAGAATTCAATGCTGGACCTAGTGTTTTTTAACTTGGTTGTCAATGGCTTGGACGAAGGGTTTAGATGCCTCCTCAGCATGTTCACTGATGGCACAAAGCTGGGAGCAGTAGCTGATATCCCAGATGGCTGTGCATCCTTTCAGAGGGACTTCAGCGGTTTGGAGAGATGGACAGTCTAAAGTTCAACAAAGACAAATGCAGGATCCTGCACTTGGAGAAGAATAATTCCATGCACCAGCACAGGCTGGGGATTGACCTGGAAAGCAGCTCTGTGGAGAAGGACCTTAGTGTCCTTCTGACAAGCTGCCTATGTCTTTGGGGCCAACAAGGTCAATGGGATCCTGAGCTGCATTAGGAAGAAAATTGCAAGCAGGTTGAGGGAGGTGATCCTGCCCCTCTATGTAGCCCTGGTGAGGCCACATCTGAAGTGCTGGGTCCAGTTCAGGGTTCCGCAGTATCAGAGAGACACAGAGCTTCTGAAGCAGCTCCAGCAGAGTCCTACAAATATGATTAAGGGACAAGATCATCTCTCCTATGAGGAAAGACTCAGGGAGCTGGGCCTGTTCAGCCTCATGAAGAGGTGACTGAGAGGGGACCACATCAATGCCTATAAAGATCTGAAGGGATGTGCCAAGAGGATGGATCCAGGCTCTTCTTGGTGGTGTCAAGCAATAGGACAACAGGCAATGGGCAGAGGCTGATGCACAGGAAATTCCATCTGAACATGAGGAAGAACTCCTTTACTGTGTGGAACAGATTGTCCAGAGATGTTGTGGAGCTTCCCTCACTGGAGAGATTCAAGAACCATCAGGATGCAATCCTCTGCCATGTGCTCTAAGATGGCTCTGCTTGAGCAAGGAGGTCAGACAAATGATCCGCTGTGGTACCTTCCAACCTGACCCATTCTGTGATTCTGCGACTCTAGGAAATCAGCTCAGTGAGTGCTTCTACCAGCTCCCTCAGTACTCTCAGGTGGATCCCTTCCCATCCCACAGACTTGTACGTCCCTAAGTGGTACAACAGGTTATCGACCATTTCTTCTTGGATTACAGGCGCTTCATTCTACTTTCAGTCCTCGTCTTTCAGCTCAGGAGGCTGGGTACCAGGGGAAGAACTGATTTTACTATTAAAGACTGAGATAAAGAAGGCATCTAGCACCTCAGTGTTTTCCTCATTCTTTGTCACTATATCCCCACTGCATCCAAAAATGGATTTTGTTGCTAATGTATTTATAAAGACTTTTTTTCATTCTCTTTTAAAGAAGTATCAATATAATGGTAATTTATGATCATTATAGGATAGTGGTAATGAAAAACAATTCAATAAATTTAATATTCATTACCCCTAAGATAGGTAGGTTAATTTAAGAAATCATCTGTGGCCAAATACTGCAACCTAGATCTATTAACTGACTCAAAACCAGATAGGATGGGTAAGCAGATTTGAAATACTGAAATACTGGGTTACAAGAAAGAAAAATGAAAAAAATCTATTCAAAATTAGGGAAATAGTGAGGTTGTAAACATATGAAAACAAACAAAAAAACCAAGCCTCTTATGTTAAAAAAAGCCTCAAACCTGAACAAGTCAAATTAAATGAAGAGTTTTCTCCTCCTCCTCCTCAAACACTTAACCAAATCAAATATACTGTTGGCTAAATCTTGATATAACATAGGATTTTGTGATTGGGAGTGGTACTTATTTTTTTTTGCATCTATCAGTTCAGAAATTGCTTCAGAGTCTCAAGAACTGAAGTGTGAGGAGTATGGGAAATCTAAGATATATCAAGAGGAAAGTATCTGACTGACAGACTACCAGGTCAAGTGAGTGGGGAAAAAAAGAAAAAAAGAGAATTTCAAGTGGGGCAGGTTTGCTTTTATTTACTAATGCTCAACCCAATTTCTCTAGTTCATGATAACTATATCTAGATGTAATGTTGTGGTATAGAGATGTAGACATTTCAACCACTAACAGTGGTCTCAAAAATATGATTTCCCACTAGTCAGACCTGTTGTGTAATAAGGTGATTTTACTAAATGAAGAACAGCACAGGAGCTGTTTTATGACTGAGAAATCACTAATTGCCAGTCTCAACATCTTGTCTGGTAGAGTGAAGGAAGACTAAAGAATTGTCTCTTAGCTAGCATATCTTCTGCCAGTTCTCCTATTTTTGTACCTGCAACTACTCGCCTTATTTCCATTAACGTATTTCAGCAAATCACCAAAAAAACCCCTCAAAACAACAGCAGCAAGAAAAAACAGCCCAAAACCAAACTCCCAAACAAACAAAACAGTTTATCCCAAGAAGCATTAGAGCGAAATGAAAAAATAAATCGTTATTATTTTATCATAGTATGCGGTAGTTCTGTAATGGTGTAAGTAAAATTTAATTTTATTTCCTGAAAAGCTGCTAACATGGTTAACCCAAGGGAGCATAATCCTATCTAAGAGAGAGTTTTATGAATGTTTGCAACTATCAGTCTGCTCTTTAGCTGGTTTTTTGTTTGTTTTCCTTTTACAAACAGAAGCTGCAGAAGTACTCTCAGTACTGAATCGATTAAAGAGCTGCAGCTCTTGATCTGTGAAGAGAGAGTGAAGGATCAAGGTTTGCTCAGCCTGGAGAAGAGAATTTGATTTTACAGAAAGGATGGCACGTTGTGCCTTTCTTCGTAAATAAAGCTTCGTCAAGATTCAGTCTTGAGTACTGGCTCACAACTGCCTTTACTATTCACTTATTGACATGAACCTTATGGCTTCAGCTTGCACCACCTAGTATTCTCCTAAACAAAACTCAATACAGTTCAGGAAATAGCAGAGAACATAACCTGGTGCACAGCATGTGTTTCACCACTCTGGTTGAAGGGATAAAGGAGAGTTTTGCTGTTAGGACATGAGCCATCCAATTTCAGCAGTCCTCAGACAAAGAAACCCCACTTGTGTATAAAGTTTTTGTGCAGGGATGCACCCATAGATCTATTTTCCTCCTTCATGAGCTTTTTCCTCTAATTTTTGATACCTCGCTGTATTAAGGAATCCTAAATAAAATTGTCTTATAACAGCAGTGTGTATTTAATATATATGTTCTCCTTGAAACTTAAACTGGGTTTTCAAAGAGACTGAAATTCTTTCAATAGATCAAAGAACGATCTCATATGTTTATGGGTATTTCATTTCTCGTCATAACCATGTAACTGGAATATAAGTTGTTCAGAGATTCATGTACTAGAAAATTATGAAACAGCCTGTCAAAAGAGAAAAGTTTTCCTCTTTATATTGCTTTTGTTGCATTCATTATTTTTTCTTCCAATTAACTTAGCCGTCGAAGACTTATTTGCATCAAGTTCTTAAATATTTTTAATCTTGTCTCTTTTTTCTTGTCAGGTGGTTTCTGTGGGCTGACTGAGGTTTGTGTATCTCTATGTGGGCTCTTTGCCCTATCTGCTAAGTAACTCTGTGGTCTCCTTGTTCATTCTGTGATCCATTAAAAGAGTTGACATCTCTTTTAAAACCCAGTTTATGTTTCAAGGATGACACTAACCTTTACATGAAAAACTTTTTAAACCAGTTTCATGCAGAAAATAGCAATTTGAGGGGCTCTACTTCTGTATAGAGGAAATTCAAGAAAATAACAGGGATTCAGAATATGTGTCACTTTAGAAAATTAACCATTTCCAAAATAATAGCAATAGAGTTATTAGTATAATTTAAGAGTTCTAGAGACACTTAGTTATTGCAACCCAGCACAACCACTGCTGTGTTGGGTTGGCCAGCTGCCAGACCCCATTTACCTGCTCTCTCACTCCCCCTCCCTGACAGGACACAGGGGAGAAAATGAGATGTAAGTGTTCATGGGTTGAGATAAAGACAAGGAGACCTCTTACCAGCTGTCACAGGCAAAACAGACTGGATTTGGACTTTTTTTTTAAATTGCTTAAATAGATTAAGATGGTGAGAAACAGAGACTGAAATACTGCCACCCCACCCTCCTTTTCCTTCAGGCTCAACTTTACTCCTTCATTTCTAACTCCTCCACCTTCCCTCTTCCCAAGCAACAGATGGAAGTGGAGACTGGGGGGTGGGGGCTGTAGTCCAGCCATAATCATCCCTCTCTGCAGTTTCCTCCACATGTGCTGCAGCACTTGTCAGGAAAATTTGCTCCAGCATGCATTCTCTGCAGGACAGAGTCCCTTCAGGAAACATTTACCTGCTCCATAATGGGAAACTACACAGGCTACAATGTGTTTATCTGCTCTGGTGTTGTCTTCCCCGAGGCTGCAAGGGAATCACATAGACAAAAGCAGCAGTGGAGGTGTGTAACAGGAACAGAGGCATTTAGTACCTGTGCCAGGCTAAACAATCCAGGGGCTTTGCTTGCACTCTAAAAAGCTCTTGTCATTCTGGTGACTTAGCAGGTACTGTGGGGGTGGTGAACTGTATGTGGTGCAGTTTGGGGTAGTTGTTAGATTTCCTCTTCAAGCTACAGAAAATATTTATGAAAACCCTCTCATTCTACACTGATTAAGATTCTAACTAGTGTATGGTAAAAAAAGATAGATGGGAAGAAAGTTTCCTTAGAAGCTAGAAAAGGATGTGATTGCTTATTTGGATTTTTCATCTCTGTGTGACAGAGAGTGAATAAGGATGTTGTAGCATGGGGAAAAGGGACTAGTAATATAACATATCAAGAATGAAACTTACTGCTTAGAACTAGGGATAAAATACGTACAAGTACTTGAAAAAATGTTGTTTTTTTATTACTGTGAAATTATTTGTGTTTATTCTCTGCAGCAGTTCTGTTTTCAAATTGAACTTTTGTTTTATGCATTACTAAAAAAAAAAACACAGCAAAGCTTGGGTTGGATGAAAATCACCTTCTTCCAAAGCCCCTTCCATGGGCAGGGATGGTTACCCACTAGTGCAGGTTACTTAGAGCCCTGTGCAACATGAACTTGAACATTTCCAGGGAGGGGCATCCACAATTTCCCTGTGCAATCTGTACCAGTGCCTCTACCCTCTGAGTAAAGATCTTTTCCCTCACATCTAATCTAAATTTCTTGAAGTTTAAACCCCTTCCCCCTTATCCTATCTGCCCATGTAATAAGCTGCTCTCCCTCTTATTTATAAGCCCCTTTGAAGTGCCAGAAAGCCACAATGAAGTCTCCCTGGAGTTTTTTCTCCAGGCTGAAAAATTGCAACTCTCTCAGTCTGTCTCTATAGGAGAGATGCTCCAGCCCACACATCATCTTTGGGGTCCTCTCCTGGAACTGCTTGAAGAGGTTCACGTTTTTCTCATGCAGAGGACCCCAGAGCTGGATGTAGCATTTCAGGTGGAATCTCACAAGGGCAAAATAGAGGGGGAGCTTTCCCGCTGGCCTCCCCTCTTTTGATATAGCCCAGGATCTGCTTAGCTTTCTTGGCTGCCAGAGTACACTGTGGGCTCACACCCAGCTTTCTATACCTGAGCCTGTCCAAGCCCTTCACTACAAGGCTACTCCCAATGAGCTCTTCTTGCAGTCTGTGCTCATGTCTGGGATTGCCTCCACCCAGGTGCAGCACCTTGCCCTTTGACTTGTTGAACTTCTTGAGTTCCTCATGCACCCAATTCTTGGGCTTGTCCACGTTCCTCTGGATGACTTCTCTTCCTTTTGTTGTGTCAATTGCACCAGTCAGCCTGGTCTTATCTGCAAAACTGATGAATGTGCTCCTCTTTTCTGACCTATGTATACACAGAATCCTATCTTGCTATTTTTCACATCTGTTCCCAAGTCCCATTACCTCCATGCCTTAAATTCCATGCCCACATACTAACAGTATCCCTATACTCCTCCCAGGTTCACTGTCTGTGCTTCCACTGGCTGTGCATTTCCTTCTGTGCTGGTTTTGGCTGGGGAAGAGTTTATTTTCATCACAGGGGTTGGTATGGGGCTGTGTTCTGGCTTTGATCTAAGAACAGGCTGATAATATAGAGATGTTTTGTTATTGCTGAGTGGGGCTTACACAGAGCCAAGGCCTTTTCTGCTTGTACTGCTGTGTTTCAAGGAAATTGGGAGTGCATGGGAAATTTGGAGGAGACATCCAGAACAGATGACTCAAACTGATCAAAGGGATATTTCAGACCATATGACATCATGTTCAGCATATAAAGTGGGGGGAAGAAGGGAAAAGTGGAGGATGTTTGGAGTGATGGTGTTTGTCTTCCTTAGTAATCATTACATGTTTGGTGCCCTGCTCTCTTGGAGATGGCTGAACATTTGCCTATCCATGGAAAACAGTTAATTGATTTATTGTTTTGCATTGCATTTTTGCATGCTTTTTGCTTTCCCTATTAAATTGCTATCCCAACCCACATGTTCTGTTCCTTGTGCCCTTCCAATTCTCTTGCTGATCCCACTAGTGTGGAATGAGCGATTGTGAGGTGCTTGGTTGCTGTTTGATGTGGGAGTTTTCAGGTTAGAAATATTTAAGAAAGATGCAGAGGGTAAAAGGGGCTCAAACCAGAGTTCTCTGTGGAATCAGGGCAAACTACAGTCAGTCTTTCTCACTGACCCCTCACTTTCACCTCCCTCCTTGCCCCAAAAGGCAGTGGGAGAGAGTTGCATGAGGAGGAGATTCTGTCAGCACATAACTTCAGCAGTTAAGGTCACGTCTTGAAATATTTATGAAATATTTTTCTAATAATTATAGATCCTTGCCTTTGTTTTTATGAGTGCAAAATAGTCTTAAGATTCAAGCTGAACTGAGATTTGGAATTGGGACATCAAGAGATGGAAAATCATACTGTAAATGAGCACTAGCTGAAGTGAAGAGAATGCAGTGTTCTTGATACAGTCTTCGTTTTATGGAGGTAAGAAACCAATTGAATCAGTGGCCTGGTCACAGAAAAGTTCATCAGCAAGGTTAAATTATAAATTCCAAAAACCTTTGTTAGAGAGTGAAACTACAGCATGGCCATATTAATGTGATGTATATGTGTACATTGTCATAAACCTTTTGGAACTGTAGACCTTTTCAGGATGCTATTAGTATAATTTAGGAGAACCAACACAATTATATTGGATTAGATAATGGAAATTGGCAAGATAAATAAATGTTTGAAAGCTCTTGGGGATATGGAACTGCATTATTAAATTAGAACTTCAGCTAAAATGATAAGGTCTGGTGATTACATTTTCATTAGTTGTACCTTCTGCAGTGTCACATAATAGCTTTGTTGATTGTGCATAATTTACAATGCTTTCAAAATGCAACACAATTACATGTCTCCTTAAAATATTATAGTTGTGCTGGAAAATAAATTGATGGGCCTAAGCATAAGTTAAAAAGACACCTGGAACTACGGGCATGACTCTCATATTTTTTGAACCTGAGGCATTTAAGGGAATACAGTTGTATTTTGTCTGTACAGAATATAATTTTGCAATAAAATAATATTTGACTTGTTCATAAAATTAAAAATAAAAAATACAGATCTCAGGGGAACTAAACCATATAGATGCTACAGAAAATACTATGTATTTTTCTTTTTTAAATTAAATTTGTTTTCGTTTTGTTTCTGTTTTTGTTTTGAACATGGATGAAAAGAGTAACATGGGATCACCAGCAAATGTTGGTACCAAACATAAGGCACTTCCGTAAGTTTAATTCTTTAAAAATTATTACTACACAGTGCTTGTTATTAAATATTGATTTAATATTACATGTATATTGTAAACTACACTTTATAACAGGTACATTGCTATAACCAAAGTGCTGACAGTGAAGCTTTCTGGTGTGACCCAGGTAAATGTATTTAGACCCAGAAAACACACATTGTATTACCCTGAATGAAATTTATGATGTGGCTGAAGAAACTGCATTTCTTTGTCATGGACATAAGTCCAAATGATCAAAATAGAAGCCATAAAAATCTTAAACTTTTGGGATTTCAGGCTGAAATTTAATGCAAAAGGTCAATCTTTAATTTATTTTTTTCTTCTATATCAATAGGAATTTAAATAGTCAAATGCAAAACAATCTGCCTTCAAGCTTAACTGAGGAAAACTATTATTAAAGTGTTGGAGTTGCTTTGTTTTCTTTTCAAACAGGGTGTAAGGGAGAGAGGGCACTAAAATTTTCTTTTGACAAGTATCATTTTCTGGAATGGAAAGTTCTGATTTCACTCTTTGCTAGACCCATCTTGTAAATTTCATCTCTTTGTAGCACTGTATAATGTCACATACTGAAGAAACTCAGCAATAATTGCACAAAAAAATAGACCAAGTGACACTCAGGACTGAGAAAATGCTGGTGCAACCAGAGCAGATAAAAGTGTGAGCAAACAGAGAGACTTGAGGGACGGAGATTACAAGTTTTTACTTACCTCTGTAAGATTATGACGCAGTCTGGAAGCAGAACTATCGAAACAAGTTTTGTGATATATTTTCTGTCTCCTTGCAATGTTCATAGGACACAAAGCTCCAGTTCTAGCTGGCATGTTTGCCTACAGCCATTCATTAATCTTCCTGTCATGAAACTTTGTCCTCTGCTGTCCTGATTTGTTCATGATGTTTCCCTAAGCCAAGACACTGTTTTCACAGAAAAGAAAATTCCTTAAAGAAGCCTTTCTAAAAGTATGTTAAATTTCCAAATCTAAAAACAAACTTTGAGTTTGTAAAGTTTGTGCAATTTGAAAAATTTTTTTTAATTCATTCTTCCATTCCTTGGTTTTCTTCCTGAAAGAAAGAAAGACTGAATTTGACACCTATTTTTTTTCTGAATTTTTACTAATGAAATCTCTCTCCAGAATTATTTGCCTAAATCTATTTAGAAAAAGATAAATGAAGACACAGTAATCAAAGTAAATGTAGTTTAATTGAATATTTAGGAACAAAACCATAAATTACAATAATTGAAAATATTTTAATTAAATAACTGCTGTGCTAATTATTCAACATATTATTATCTTCAATGATAAGTAAACAAACTTTTTCAACTGCTGATGAAATTTTAGCTGCATAAGAAATGGGAAAAATTAATACTGTTAATTTAATTTGATATGGTAAAAATGTTCAGTTAAAAATACAAACAAATATGAAACATATGACCAAAAAACCAGTAAGTGAAGATCACTCCATATAACTCAAACTGAAAATTCTGGTATTGTGCCTATTTATATGCAAAATGTTTTGAACACTAAATGCAGTGGAACTGAGTAAAAGAAAAATAAACACTAGTAAGGGGAGTATAAAATGCAATAGATTCTTTTGTCTAATCTCCATGGATTGGAGAATAAATTGCTACCATGAAGTGAAGTTATTAAATAGAAGAAGAAATATTAAATGTATTAAGGTTTGGGTTTTTAAAAAATCAAATTATTGCACTGTAATCTTGTTTTATTTTGGTGATTAGTTGAAAGAAAACAACAAAGGCTTACAAGACATTTTAGCTACAGCTTAGTAGTTGGTAGTATATTTTTTGTTTCTTTGGTTGGGTTTTATTTTATACTAGGGTAGAGATAAACTAATCTCTTAGCAAAAGTCAATATTTATATAAACTATGTTTATACAGAACTGATTTTTAAAAATCTAGTTAATTTTGAATTTTGCTGGACAATTACTGGATCTTTAGATAAGATAATAATCTTTCATTTGTTGTCTAAAACCTGAACATCTTAAAGAAATTTTATTTTTAAAAAAATGTAGAATTTCTGTGTTGGTAAATATATTCTCATATCAGTTATTTATTTTTATCTTACACAGTTTAATTTCAGTTTGTAATATTTGGGTTAAGATTTTTTTCATTTAAGAGAGATTACAGCCTTTCTCTCAGTCTTGTCTTCCTCTCATGAAATAACTCATGAAGTTCTATTTGAAAAAAAAAAAAAAAAATAAAAACTTCCCCAAAACCCCAAAGAAAGGACCTGCAAACTCTCCACAGGATTTGTGGGAGAAATCAGTCCTCATTCCATGACAAGACATAGTAGAATTTAGCTGATTTTTGTAGATTTATGACAGACACACACCCCACCCACTCAGAAACTAATGTCAGTTTTCAACACAGATCAACAACAGGTTTACAACTTAGTTGTCATGAGTTATCATAGCTGCAGTTATCAAAGCTGATTCCAAAATAGAAACAGCAGTAGCAAACTTATTTTCAAGAGAAAATAGAATTTCTAATTTCAGGTAATATTGACAAATTTCATAAAATTATAAGGATAATTTCTAGGAGGAAGTAAGTAGCAGTCTCGTGGATTTTGTTCACAGCTCTGTGTTGATGGCGCAGCAGATCTAGATCCCAACCCAGGAATTTTGCAGGACAGGTTTATGTACCTGAATAAGTTTATAGTTATTAATTCATGTGCTCTGATTATTTGAAGTTTTAAAAATATTTCCATCAAAATTACTTCTTCCTCAAGAGACATATTCCCATTGGTTTTTTAATCTCTTTTTTTTTTAAACTCAGGCTTGTCAATGCTTTTGTTTAAAAGCACACTGCCTAAAAGATTCATGCACTTGGCCCCTTTCCAAGAATGATGTTATCATTCCTCTTTGCTAGTCCTAGCAATATTCTCAGTAATTTCATTGGTTGCTGGTTCATGAAATAAAGGTCAATTTAGTCTTCCACATACAGTGCAGCTGACGGAGAGTCAGCCTACCTCATACATTTGCGGTTCAGGTTTTGGAACTCTTCACTCATTTTAAGGAGACACCAGAGAACAATATTGTTGTTTTAATACCAGCACATCTTTGCAAGAGTTGATAAATACCAGAAACTATTATACTGCTGACACTGCCTTTTTCCAATATTGCTTTCCATCTTCATTTCCCTCAGTAATTTTACTAAGCAATTTTTTAAAATGCACTCCAAGCAAACGTTGTGCTTAACTTGCTAAAAGAGGAATGAAAATATAATTAACATACTCGTGCAATATTGAGAAAGTATGGCTTTATCATTATTTTTTGCAAAGGAAGAAAATGAAAGTAGGAAAGAAATAATTTCTTTCTTGCCATACTGTATCAAAATGATCTGCAATTTTAAGTAGTTCTCTGGCCTAAAAATCTGGTTTTGTAAGAAATTCTCAAGAAGGACCCATAGGAATTATGATTGATTCCTGTAAAATACCTGAAATTGTTAAATTCTGAGAGAATGCATTTTATTCACATTATGCAAGACCAAAAAAAAAAAAAAACTGTTGAAATAAAAATTCAAGGTTTAAATAAAAAAAACCCTAAAAACACAAAAACAAAGCAAAAACAGAACACAGAAGTGAAAATGCACAGAATTCTAATGGAAGAGGGAATTCTTTCTGAGCAGCAGTGATTGTCTCCATTTCAAGAAGACACTCACTTTCTACCACATGAGTAGTTACTGCCAAGCTGGGAAAGATTTGTTGGGTGCCGTATGGGAATGGGGAACATACTAGTGCTTAGCATAGTGAAACGTTATTCTCAGTTACCTTTGTGTGCATCAGCACATAAGAAATTACTTTGTACTTTGAAGCTGTGTTTATCCTGCCCGCAGAATATCTTTGTGTATGGTAAAAGTTGCCCAAATTGTTACAGACAGGAGGAGAGTTATACTGGGAAAAGTGGAGAAGACTGATGCAGCATCCAGAAAGAAGCTGGGAAAGAGATTTTTGGATAGAGGCTTGGTGGGAGTGGTGCCTCTGGTAAGCAGGGTGGAGTGAAGGCACTGATTATATTACTCCCATGCTCCCAACAGATCTCTGTATTTTGATACACTGAAACTCCTCTTTGAGCAGTGACAATCAGAACAAGCTCTGTCACTGAATCCCAAGATAAAGGGGGGACAGTAGGAGCTTTATTGAATTCAATAATCTCTTTTCATAGAATATTTCATATGTATTGTGCCTATAATGAATGTTGCCTGCACATAGAGATAGATTTATAGTATCTCAGGGTGTTTGCAGGATCACAGTCTGTGTTAGCAATAAAAAACAAAATTTTGTGAAAATAGTTGCTAGTCTTTCTCTAAGGATAAAGGTTTTTTGCTGCTGAAAGAATTGGATATGTATTCCACACAAAGGATTTATCATTGGTTTAATGGAGTAGTTTCATTTCTAGATTCAGAATGAAATGTGGAAAGATAAGAGGCAATGCCTTTTAACATTACCTAGAGTTTATCTCTCTCAAGTTTAACAAGGAAAAGATTACTATCAGAAAAGAGAACAGCTTATGTAAAAGAATAGCTATAAGGCAAAGTGTCAAGGAAACAAAAAAGCGATACCTCTGAGGAATCTGCCCACAATCAGGTGTATGGAAAGCAAAACCAAAACAATAAACTAAGCATTAAAATTGAAGCAATTTTTTAATCTTTTTTCTTTTTTTTTTTTTTTATATACTGTTACCTTGCCTTTCTTTGAGAAAAAATATTTTTCCATTAATTTTTTAAATTTTTTTTTTATTATTTCCATTTAAAAATCAGGAGCTTTTATCTGCCAACAATCTGAAAAGTATTTATGGTTTATTATATGAAATAACCATATTATCTTTGAAAAAAGGCATTTTTCTACAGAAATGGTTTGTTTTCTTTCATGCTTTTGTGATACGCATATTAACAGATGTATTTCCCTCAACAAAGTTGCATGAAGTATAGTAAATTTTCATTCAATTACAATTTTTCTTCACATATTATTTCCATAATACTATTACTGTAGTATGATGAGATGATTGTTGTTTACTTGGACTTGTATTCTTATTTCTAGCACAGAGAAAGACAAAAAATAAGCCCACATTGCTATGAATGATACTCCAAACCAATTAGAGTGGGCAGAATAATTGCATTTATTTTACTTATTTCACTAATGGTCACATTGAGATGCACTTCTAAAATGCAGTGTAATTTTTAATAATAGGGGAAAACAAATTTTGTCTTTTGTAATATGAAGTAGACTGAGGAAATGCTCCAAATGAGCTAAAGGACTTGAAGGGGTTTTTGTTGTTGTTATTTTTTTTCCCCCTAGCTGAATCACGCAAGAGAAATAGATGTTCTGAGAACTCTCCTGTTACTCATTGCTGTTTTTTGAAAGATTCAGAAAAAGATTGCTTTTCTATGAACCACTTATCAATGCACAGAAATCATACTTCATCTGTTCAAGATATTTCTAACTTAGAGTATAAAAGATTGCCTTTAGTAAAAAGACATAGTTGGGTGGGGTTTTTTGTGTGTTTTTTTTTAAATACAAGATATCTGTATGCTCAGATATCATGTATTAATCTTCTATAGGTATGAGCTTACAACTGAAGGAAAAACTAGAAGGTGCTTAGAAAACTTATGTTCTTGTTTTTAATTTTGTGTATCTCAATTGAGTTGAAGAAACTCTAGAAATCTCATGTCAAAATGTCAGTAAATTTTGTTTGTATGTACTTCAAATCTTTCTGTGGTGAGAAGGGAATTATAGAGACAATTAAAACCGCAATAGTGGAAAATTTTTTCATCAACTAATGGTGAAGATTTTGAAGCTCTTATTTTTTATATATTTTGGGAATACATATCACATTCTGATTGACATTTAAGCAATATACAGTCCATTTGAAAATAAGGTTATAGTGTGTTCTCTAAACAAACTGAATGACTATCAAAGTTACATTCATGGAAAAGCTGTGAATAAACTTCAGTCACCAATAACAGCACTATATACCTATCCAGTACCCATGTAGTAGCAGATACTCTGCTCACTTTTCAACATATTGAACAACACTGATAGCAGAAGAGTCCACAAAAATGTCATTGGTAATAAAAAATTAGTGATAACACTCAATGTGTCAGGAGACAGAAAATGTAGACATTTATGTTTGCAAATCCAAAAGAAAATTCTCCAACTCCAAATGCTCCAATCAGTTTTTTAGAAACTGACTTTCAAAAAAAAGACTTTCATGACTTATAATTCAATAGTATTTAAAGACTCATTGAAGCTGGTGTCAGAAACTCAGCACAGGTGGAAGTTCTTGTCAATGATTATTTTATTACACATTAAAGTGTGTAGTCTTGTAAACATACAAGTAGTAGTTTATTTTTCTCCACCTTACCTCCTGTTTCCTTTAAAATCCTCTGAAAAGAATACACTGAAAAATCAGAAATATGCAACTTACCCATCTCATCAATAATCTAAAACTAAATAACAGAAACTGATGCAGGAAGACATTTTAATTGAATGCCTTTTGATCACCGTAAAAAGTAAAAAGATCTTAATGGTTTCATTGTCATAAACCCTTTATAATCTTAATTTTTTTTTTTTTTTTTTTTTTTTTTTTTTTTTTTTTTTTTTTTTTTTTTGCTAGTCCAAAGGGGTATTTTAATTTTAGGATTTAAAATTAGAACATTAAAAGATCCATGTGTCAAGACTGAAGAAGTCAGAGGCGGTGTGTTCGGTGTGTTGCATTCTTGCTATGTAATTAAGAGAAATTCGGGGATCAGACATTCCTGTCTAAACATGCTGCAGAGAGATGTCAGCTGAGCTACTGAACTATGACTGCACATTAGCACAGAGCCAGAGTTAAGCTACTCAGTCTGTCCAGTGTTGTCTCAAGGACTGAAAATCATTCTTCTTCTGTATGTAACATGAGTGATTTTCCACACTGTGGGTCACTAAGGAGAAGAGACATTTGCTAAGTTGCTTAAATGTCTTAGTGTTTACTAAGGTCAGGGCCAAACATGCATTGGAACTTTTATTTCCTTAATTTTGTGTGCACTTGGCACTAGATCTTGATCTTCATGAGGTGTTTTTATCTATCTAGTACTACATTGATTTCACTGGGATATATTCACACTACAGATGAGTCTGTATTCTGCATGCAGGTTTTATTGAGAGAATCAGCAGAATTTTAGTAAGAACAGCTCTTAAAATGCTATTTTTAAAGGAAAAATTTGTATGCTTAGTACCAGAGTAGCCTTTGTCCAAATATTAACATTAAAAAAATCACTTTTGCAATTGGCAGTGCTCCTTTGTGACTGCAGAAAAATAAAAAAAACCCAAAAATATAAAAAAAGAAAAGAAAGAATAATGATTTCTCAAAAAAATGGAATTTTTGATGCCGATATTTCCACCAGGATGAATTTGAATTAAAGAACATTGCATAAAAATCAACAAACAAAGCCTCATATGAAGATAACCTAAACTGACAAACATTTTTATAGCCAGAAGTTATCCTGAAGATATATGGATGATGGCTGTACAATTCTCTGGAAAGATGAATATTCTCTTCACTTTATAGGAGTGTTCAGTTACATCTTCTCATAAAATCAGCATCAATTGACTTCTTGGATCAACCAGTGTTGCTGATCTGGACAAAAGCTGGACAAAAAAAAGAAAAAATTAACTAAGTCAAATAGGAAGAGGTCTTATGATAAGATCCTAACTTAGGTGCCTATAACAGTGTGTTGTGAAGTTGAGCATAAAGAAGCTGAATGCTAAATTACAAGTATAGGCTCATTCAGGTATGTTCATGCTATGTAACTTCAGATTAAAAAATAAAGCATCCTTTAAAGAATATGTAAACATTTTTACAGGATCTCTGTAGTAATTAAAGTTAAATCTACAGTTAATAACGTATAAGAAACTTTGTACAGGAAAAAGTCTTCTTAATTATGATAATATTTCTTTATATATATTTTAATCTATCAGGAGCAGTTCTGCCCTTTAATTATAGCAGCTATTTATATTCTTTTACATAAAACTTTATTTTATAGACAGAAATTTTTGCCAATTTTTTTTTTAATTCAAATGTTCCATGAAGGAACTAATTTTCCTCATATATAACACTTTAATTTTTTAAATTGATTTTTTCTTTTCTGTGTGATAGCATTTGTGCAGGAATTACATTATGTGTAACCTTCAGAAAATGATAACTATAAATTCCAATTCTTTTTTACTTATTTTTAATAATGGACTTGGCCTTATATGCTTAATTATTTATCATGCATCCATTATTCTGTTTCTTTAGTAATAGTCTGAGCAGGCTCTAAATTTCAGCATTCCTTTTCCTAAACATGTTCTTTAAAAGAAGCTTGGAAGGTGACTGAGACCTCTGTGTCTTAACCACCAAACCATTAAAGTTTCCATAATATGAATGAGCTTCAGTGTCTCTTTCAGATTTCTTTAAAGGCAACCTGAAAGGTGCTTCAAAGCCTGCTCACAGCACACCATTAGTATAACACCCAGTAATCTTTACCAGAAGCACACACATCTTGGCAGCAAGTCAACAATGGCCACTGTCCCTGAAGTGGTAAGGCATGGAACCAATATGAATGTTAGCCATAGGCAGTCCCTGGAAACTTCAAACCATTTTGCAAGAGCAGTTTGAAAACTGCTATTTAAGGAGGCAGCAGCACGTACAGTTATATTTAGATGCAAGACATTAAAATGTTGCTGAAAGGGTCTTGGTATATCAGCATCAAAGGATCAAAGAGTATCTGGATATTCCAACATTTAAATCTTATTTTGGCTGGGGTTTTTTTTTGTGAGTTTGAACTCAAAATTCATAACACAACTCATCTCACCTGATGTTAGATAACCTTTGAGCTAAACTAACATTTAGGATCTTGCAAGAGCAAAGGAGCAATTATTTCCAGGGAAGATTCACCATATTTCCCTTCAAAAAAATTTATAATTCAGCATCAACCAGTTCTTATAAATGCATTTCACTGACTATTAAGAAAGTTAATATAATAATTATATATTATATATTATATATAAGTTTATATTACATGCCCAGCTTTGAGATACATAATTCCATTTATGACAGCTGACTCCATTTCCCATTTTGTAAAATAAATTCTAGATTTTGTTAAAAATAGTTTTAAATTTCATTTGTTTTTAAAATATATTTAGTGTGCTTTTTCTTTTTAATTTAACATAAGCAAAATGGGCATCTTAAGTCCAATATTGCCAATTGGGTGAATAAGTAACTGTAGTAAAATTTTAAAGGTATTTGATAAATAAAAAAATTCATTTAATAAAAAGAAAAACGGAAAAACATTGAAAACAATTATCTCTGTTCTTCTCAGAATTATAACCTGACTGCTAATTAATGAGTTTGGTAAAGAGTCCCTTTTCATAGTTTCGAGTTCTATTGCAATACAGAAAACTTAAAGAGAAACATCTGGGCAGAATCCTCCATCTTTGACTCAAAGGAGATTTTCTCAAGTGTAACATAACACTTGATGCAGCTTCCAGTCAGGCCATGAGTTCAAAAGGCTTATTCATGCTTGAAAGCTTTGGACTATCTGCTAGAGACACCTGCACTCAGTCTTCTTATTTTTGAGAGGAATCCTTTTCACGCTGTCACCACAACCAACCTCACTTCAGGAGGATTTTCAAAATGCAATCATTCCATGAGCAGTGGCTGACCCCGGCAGCAGGCAGTGTCTTTTAGCAATGAATGCTTATAAAAGCAGACAACTGCTAGAATTACTGCCGTCTTTCCAATTCTACCTCCTGCACACCTAAAGAGATAGAATATGAAAGACGAAACCAGCCCATTTTAGTAGCACTAAATACAAGCACAGCTAAATTTGGAAGTATTTTCTGAAGATTTTGATGACTGTGGAAGTCCTCTCTGAAAAGCTTCTTACTACAAAAGTCTCTAAAGGATGCCTCAGTGCTGTTTTTTTCAGTTCTCAGCTATTTTTCTCCTTGCACAGTGCTGTTAATACCCATGCCCATTAAACTTAACTTCAGAACTTCTCAAAACCAAGTGTTGGAACTTTGTAACTACACAAATAATCATGACTCATCTGTGATTTTGCCTGAAAAGAAACAAAGTCCACATATGGTTGTTTATGGCTTGCAACTAACACTCAGAAGATATATAGCTCTTGAAAAGTACTAGAAGTGTATAAACATGTCTAGGATTAAAAGGAAGTGCTAATATGTTTTTGGTAAAGGTACTTAGATATTGCAACTTAGAATAAGTAGAGAGCTCCCAGCTCTCTACTGAGAGCTCTTTTAAGACATTTTTTCTGATAATGACAGAGCTCTTAATCCTCATGTGCCAGAAATTGGGCAGTGGAAGCCGGAGACAAGCATGGCTGTGTGGGCTGGTTTGGGCTGGGATAGCGTAAGTTTTCTTCATAGAAGCTAGTATAGGGCAATGTTTTGGATTTGTACTGAAAACAGGGCTGATAGCACAGTGATCTTTCTAAACAGAGCTAAGGCCTTTTCTGTTTTCACCTTATCCCATCAGTGAGGAGGCTGGGGGTACATTAGAAGTTGAGAAGGGATACAGCCAGAACAGGCGACCCCGAACGACCAAAGGGATATTTCATACCATATGGCATCATGCTCAGCACACAAAGTTGGGGGAACAAAAGAGGAGAAATTTCAGAGTGATGCCATTTGTCTTACCAAGTAACTGTAGACTGTGACAGAGTCCTGGTCTCCTGGAGATGGCTGAATACCTGTCTGCCAATGGGAAACGGTGAATGAATTCCTTGTTTAGCTTTGGTTGTCTCTGCTGCTTTTGCTTTACCTGTCAAACTGTCTTAATCTCAACCCACGAGTTTTCTCACTTTTTCTCTTCCAATTCTCTCCCCCATTCCACTTGGGGAGAGTGGGTGAGCAGCTGTGTGGGGCCTAATTGCCATTTGGAGTTAACTCTGACAGGATATCATTACATCAACACAAGCTTACTCATGACAGGTTATGATACCTAGTGAAGCTTCTCATCTGAGGGAAAGCAAGGAACATGTTGTGTTTGCAGTTAGGGTTACAATGGTTTTACTATTTTTGTAGATAGAGTCTACCCTTTTTTTAAGGCATGGTGAAAGTAACACCTTCTTCTGGTCAAAATAAAGTGTGGGAAGGAAGAACACAGGCAATGCAATTAGGGTCATATCTTGAGAAGAATAAAGAAATTCTGTGTAGGCACAGGATAAGAAATGCTAAGGTAGAGTTGAAGATTAATTTGGCAATTGTGAAGAACAGTAAGAAGGGATTCTACAGATACATGTATCATAAAGGGAAGATTAAAAAAAATTATTCCCCCAATAAATAAGATAGTCTGGAGAATATAAGGCTCCAGAGTGAACTCATCAGGGGCGTTCAGTACTTGAAGGGGCTTACATAAAAGAGGCAAAGGTACATTTTACATGGGCAGATAGTGGTAGAATGAGGGGGACAGGTTTAAACTTAAAAGTGGAGAGATTTAGATCAGAAGCTAGAAATATATTATTTACTCACTGGGTAGTGACACTCTGGTTACCCTGAGAAGTTGTTGATGCCCCACCCCTGGAAGTCCAAGGTGAGGTTGGATGAGGCCCTGTGCAGCATGATCAAGTCAGTGGAATCCCCTCCTGTGTTTGCACTGCACATAACAGAGTGCTGAAACTAGATGATCTTTATGGTTCCTTCTACCCAAGCCTTTCTATGATTAAATTTCCCATCTAGAAGACCTTTCAAGCTCAGCTACTTCCCTCTGGGCAACTAAAATCCTCAAGGATGTGAGCTATAAGTGCCAATTTACACCCAACAGCTCCATGGTACTGTATACTCATGGTCCATGGAGTATAGAAATTCTAAGGGCAAACAACTTTTAATAAACAATGATCATGACTGATAATAAGTAAGAACTACTAACATAAAGAACATTGTCAATAAATGCAAAGTAATATTTTTTTAAGTTGAAACCGTCCCTGATTCATGTGATTTAAATGCTTCCATCACAGTGATTGCTAATTGTCTCGAATCTCTCTAATTCTCATAGATATATTTATCACTTATATGACAAGATGAAATAAAACCACTTGAATGCACCTTGGATACCAATAAATGCCAATGTATGTGCAGCTTATCCATTCTTTATTTTCTGTATTCAGTAGTCCCCATTTATTGTTTGGTGATGTTCATGTGTGCTTATGTATAGTCGCCCTTTCTGAGGTTTCAGAATCCAGAGCTGTGTCACACTCGGGCTGTGAGTCATCTTCCTAAATCACAGGTGTGCAGTGCCTGCTGAGATGCCAGGGAAT
The DNA here is from genome assembly GCF_027477595.1 of Haemorhous mexicanus. Classification (NCBI taxonomy): domain Eukaryota; kingdom Metazoa; phylum Chordata; class Aves; order Passeriformes; family Fringillidae; genus Haemorhous; species Haemorhous mexicanus. The sequence goes on along the minus strand of NC_082342.1, from coordinate 74,299,571 downwards.
AATCACTGGTTCATAAAGATACCTAACTCTTTTGTCATATTTGTGATTCATATATGATCTTTTAGGCTATTTGAGGCAGTCTCAAATGGCACAAATTGGCTGTGTACAGATATCTCAGTCATAGACTGTATGTCCATTGAGATTGTCACACCTGTCTCTCTAAAAACATGGAAAGAAATCAGCACCTCTAGAGAGCAATTTACACAAGAAGAATCTAAATTACACAATTTCTCTCTGGAAGTACCTGTTTCTCTCAGTGGCCTATATTCTCCTGTAATTATTGAGGTGTATTTAGGCAAACAAATCCCATTTTGTGAAATCAAAATATAAAAAATAATTCAGTAAAAGTCCTATCAAAGATACTTCGAATCACCATGTTCTGACAGAAAGGTTTATATTTTCTTTTGCTTGTTGAGAGTCGTAACATGTTGGAAAGTTTTCATAATTTTTTGTGTCCTTATTGCTTGCTTTTGGAAAGGCAAAATTTTTGTATATATATAAATAGAATAGCAAAATAACTGAATTGTAAGCTATGGTTCTACACATATGATGCAGAGAGAGACATCACAAGTAATTAGTTTAAATTTTTGAAAAAAGGATGACAAAACTGGAGAGAAAAAACCTCCTTTCCTGTCTTAAATTTGGAAAGGTATGAAAATAAAAGCAAGCAGCAAATAAAAATTATTCTATGAAAATAGTTTTCTTTTTGTACAGGATTTTATAGAGGAGGTGTCAGTTTTACCATGCCTTTGAGAAAGGATAGTCTCTTCCTACAAAAACTGTAAAGCCATCTTAACCCTAACTTCAAACACAACATGATCCTTGCTTTCCCTCAAAATAGAAGCTTCAGTAGGTAATATAACCTGTCATGAGTGAGCTTGCATTAAGGTAATGACACCATGTCAATCTGGCTACCTAAACTTCTTGATTGTATCACACTAGCTGTTGTGGGTTAACCCCAGGTGGTAACCAAGCACCACACAACTGCTCACTCTCTCTCCCTTGGTGGAACATGGGAGAGAATTAGAAGAGTAAAAGTGAGAAAACTCATGGGTTGAGATAAAAATAGTTCTAAAGAGAAAGCAATAGCAGCAGAGACAGCCAAAGAAAATGAAGGAATTCATTCACCACTTCCCATTGGCAGGCAGGTGCTCAGACACGTCCAGGAGAGCAGAGTTCCATCAGGAGCGACAGTGACCTGGGGATCACTCTGAACATCCCAATTCTCTCTTCTTTACCCAGCTTTAAGTGCTAAGCAGGATGTTCTCTTGTGTGAGATATCCTTTGGCCAACTGGAGTCAGCTGTCCCAGACAGGTCATCTCGCAGGTACCGGTGCACACCCAGCCACCTTGCTGAGAGGCTGCAGTGATAAACAGAAAACTCCTCAACTCTGTATAAGCTTTGCTCAGAAAATCTATAACACAGGTGTGTTATTTTCCCCGTTTTCATCACAAATCCAAAGCATTTCACCATGAAAGCTGCTATGAAGAAAATTAATTCCATTCATGTAAATATGATGCAACAGTATATGGGATTCCAAAGAAAGTTATGGTTCTTTTCACTAGGGACTACTGAAAAATATAGTTATGGTGTGATTCAACATCAGGCTTTGAAATGGAATTTAGCTCAATTTCAGTACACTTGTATTAGGTGCCAATATTGGTGACAATAGCAAGTTCTTACTATAGTCAGTGGAAACCTGGGCTTATTTATAATGTAGGAACATTATACCATTCTTTCTTTCTTAAGTTCTTGAGATACCAACAATCCTAGCCCAATGATGTAGACTATGAATAATGTACACCTTATAGAATTCAAAGATTGTTCATATGATATGAAGGAAATACCATTTTAAGTCAAGTTGACTTACAGTTTATGAACCTAACAACCATATCTCAATAATTGTTTTTTTAATGCCTGTCATTTTATTAGCTATATAGGATTTTTCTATTTTCATGTACTTCATTAAAAATCTACCATTTTTTTAGTTGTTTTGTCGTTATTACATGAAAAAATATCATTTAATTTATACTGAAATCATGCCATACCTTAGTATAAACAGCAAAACCTTGAATTGATATAAATATTCTGTTTAAAAAAAAAAAAACAGAAAAAGAAAAAGAAAGATACCACCACCGCCCTCTGTTACCTCCACACCACAGGATTTAATCTATTGTGCATTACCACTGACCCATTTAGTGTAGAGAAGACACAATAAATCAATATTTGTTAACATATGCTTAAGTAGAAAAGCAATTTCACGGGTCAGGCAACATAGTCATGAAATGTCTGTGAAGCAGCGGTGCATTTACTGTTGAGAAGGACACAGACAAAATGAAAAAAAAAGTCTGATTTTTGTGTGCACTCTGATTTTCTTTTTATTATTATTTTAATCAAACACTTGCTTCTCTGTCAATAGCAGTGATTAGCAACACATCCATAAACCTCAGATTTAAAATAGTATTGTTTTTTAAGTGACTGGGGTGGGGAAGAAAGGAAACAAAATCAGCAGTATAAAATACATTGCAGTGCTTAGAATGTGTAATTTAAGGTCTGGATTTGAACCTTCACTAGCTCCAAAAGTTAGTTTTCTTTCAAAGTCAGAGGAGATGAGGACAGAAAAACTCACCATTATGCCAAATTTGAGATGAAAACTCAGTGGGTGAAATAGATGGCAGAGACTGAAACACCATACATATTCATGTTAGTACCATTAAATGTGTCCACAAGATATATGCATTCCTAAAGGAAAGAATAAATTATAAAATCTGAACCATCTCCTGCGAACCAGGAATTACACAAGAAATATATCTGTGTCTTTAAAAGAGTCTGTTCCCTACTATCTTAATTTTATTCAAGTCCAAAGCCTCTTTGAAATTTTTCCAGCACTGTTTCTAATAAGGCTCAGTTGACTGCCTAATGCATATAAGAACTTTCTTCAGCTAAAAATATTAAAACTTTTATCCACCTACCTTGACCTCCAAATTAGCATGTAAGGAATATGACAGTGAAAGTAGATGCTGAATTTTTATTAGACACTCTAGTATCTTCAGTTCTGTTAATTTAGGGTGAAACCAAAGTGTCAAGAAGTTGCCTTTTTTGTATTGTATAGAAAGAATCGTTTATGAATTATTAAAATACAGCATATCCTGGCAGAATTTTTAAAAAGAGAAAAAAATCCTAGGCATGCATGTTCTTTAATGATCTACCTTTAAAAAAATCAGTTTCCATTACCCTTCTAGTACAAAAAGTTAGCCGACTTTTCCTTTATGAATAGAACTTACTTCGTTTTACCTCAGAGGTTTCAAAAATATTTAATGGATATTTAAATTTATAATGCTTAAAGTTTGATGTCTTAAATTCTCATTCATATAAAATTGTTATCAAGTCAAGTTTGTCAAAGTAATAAGAAAGAAGCTTGGCCATATTTTAGTTTTGACTTTAAATATTAACTGATATTTCAGTGAGTCTGTTCGTAATATATTTAGATTTACTGTTCAAGTCCATTTGTATTTGAATGGTATTTTCAAGTGAACATATAATTTTTGTGTATTTCTACAGCATTGCTCATAGAAAGGTACATTACTATTGTGAAATTGATCTTCAATGTATACAGATTAGTCAAGTAGCAACCCTCTCTATTAAGATAATTTGAAATGTCTCCATTAACATCGTGTCCAAATGATTGATAATTGTATGTACACTGGAGGGAAGGGAAGCCTTCCACAGGGACTTTGACAGACTTGAAGGGTGGGGCTGTGTGAGCATCATAGTGTTCAACAGGTCCAAGTGCAACATCCTGTGCTGGGTTGCGGAAATCCCAAGCACAAATACAGGCTGGGAAGAAAATGGATTGAGATCAGCTCTGTGGAGAAGGATTTGGGACTGTTGGTGGATGGGAACCTTGACATGGACTAACAATGTGCACTTGCAACCCAGAAATTCAATCATATCTTGGGCTGTGTCAAAAGAAGAGTGGCCAGCAGTTTGAGGGAAGTGAATCCCTCTGCTTCTTTCATGACATCCTGCCTGGAGTTCTACACTCAGTTCTGGGCCCCAAAACCTAAGAAGGACAAGGACCTGCTGAAGCAAGTCCAAAGGAGGGTCACCAAGATGATCAGAGGGCTGGAGCAAGGGCTAGAGCACCTCTTCCATGAAGACGGGCTCATGGAGTTGGGCTTGCTCAGCCTGCAAAAGACTCAGAGGAAACCTTATAGCACCATCCAGTACCTAAAAGAGGCCATCAAGAAAGCTGTACAGGGACTTTTTACAGTCTGGTGTTCGTTGGAATATCAGACCATGACTTACAAATTCCTCTCAGTTCTGTAGAAATATAATTAGGTTTGTATTAATAGTAGTTTATTTCCTAGCAATCCAGAAGGTAGGAACAGAAGTGTGCTAAGGGAAATATATTAACTTAATTATGGAATATTTGTTAAAGTCAACTGAGCTCCAAAATTCCTAAAAGAAGAAAAAAGTATTCTATGCTCTTATCAAGCATATTTTTATTTTTGGAATATGCTATGCTACAAAAATAGTGAGAGACAGCGATGATGAAATATTTTCTGAGACTGAGTGTTTTCACTTCCATAGTTATTTAGTGGAAACAAGGTGTTTGACCAATACATAGGTTTTCAAGAGATCTTTTTAAGAAAATCATGTTTTATGCATTTTTCTTTTCTATGTGTGAAGAAAGGTACATCTTTTTTGTCCACTGTTCATTTGTTCACTCTTTCTACGGCATGTTCTATTAAAGAATTCTCTAGGTCGTAGTGAGGAAGTCTGTCTTCTGTCTGGTCAAAATCAAGTGGAAACCTCTGGAATGAGAAAGACAGCAAATTCTGAGAATACCTGAATAGCCCAGTTGGAAAACAGGCATTCAGTTTTTTAGAGGCATGTCAGAAATCATGCTTTAGATTGGCTACATATGCTGTTCAAGACTGTGGGCCCCATTCTCCAGAAATCCTAAAAGTTGCTAATTTAAGAAAAACAAGAGGTGTCATATTGCAATGAGCCAGTGGAATTTTTAGCATGCCCTTCATACTACAGTCTATCTTGACTACATCTAATTCACAGTGTTAAAAGAGAATTCAAAAGACCTTAAGGTGTTTCTATCTCTAGGAAAGAGGGGGATTTTTTAAATTTGATTTTCTTATAAATCACAATATTAGAAGCCCTTTCACCTAATGTTCTTACTTAAGAAAGGGGAGCAGGCATATTCAGAGGAAAGATTTAGATGAATTGCAGCCCCATCACAAAACTTGAGTAACTGTGACTAACAGCTGTGGAAAAGTTAGCACTATGGTTTTAGTAGGTATCATGATTGTAGGAGCATATGTGGTGTTCTAGGCATAACTAACATGGCCTGAAGCAGCATGCAAAAAAAAAAAAATATATAGTTGAATATTTATGGAAATTTTAAACTGCGTAAACTGTGTAACTGCATTTATGCAGGACCAAAATTTTATATAAGCAAGATTTTGTAACAGTTTCTAAATTTTGCAAAACATTTATGGAAGCTGGAAGCCAAATCAGAGACTACAAAAAAAGAACCTTGGGTGTTTTGATAATTACAAAGCATTCATGGCCAGCTGGAAGTCAGAGCAATGTGTACTTAACTGCTTTGAATAGTCTGTGTTTTGCATGTAGTAATCTGTGTGCATTTTCTCTGATTGCTCAAGGGGAAATAATTACTGTTTATGAAAGATTGTCCATTATTCTCCAATTAGAGAGAAAAAACATTCTATAACAGAGAAAATCTGGCTGTTCTGTAGACTTTGTGAGAAACCATTCCTTAGTGATGCAGTGCTCCATTAAAAAACACGGTTGTCATCCCGGGTGCTACAAAAGCAAGGGGTCAAAATCCCATGGATTTTTAAATACATCTTGAATGTCTATGAATTTACTACAACATTTTAATTGAACATGAGATGGCATATGAACTGTAAGGAATTCATGCTCAGTTGTGATTTTCTTTCTTTCTCCATAGTTTAGGGTTAGAAAAGACAAGGACACAGGAAACAAAACCCAACAAAAACAACTACAAACAAACAAAAAAAAAATCAAACAAAAAACCCCCACTATCTCAGTTTCTGACCCAGAAACAGAGAAGACAAGGTTTCAACATTTCCTTTCCCATCAATTTTTTGTCTTGAGGGGAATATGTGGAACACCGTGTTCATGTTCCACATCCTTGTAGGACTAATGTCTGCATGGGTCCGACTCAGTGCCATTTCCAGTCCCAGTAAGCAAAGAGTCAATTTCTTCTATTCATACTTTAATTGGTTAATTATAAGGTGTCTATTAAAACTTAGTTTAGATGGTAGCATACACAGATTAGAAGTAAGGGAATTCAATAATATATGAAAACTCTGCTCCTAGGAAAATCTAACATAAAATATTTCTTAGTCCATCATCCAGAGGCAATGCTGCAAAAACTTATGCTGAGCTGCACTTAGAGATGAAAGATGGCCTCTAATTTCTATTATAGATTTGTTCTAAAAGGAATAGGATTTCTGGGTCTGACAGTGGTATTAATTTTTATTTTCCTAATGTTTGTCCTTCATTATTTTAGAATAATATTTTAATTCAAGGTTTAACTCTCTGTGATTCTGTCTGTGCTGTTCAAACTGAAGTTGTAATTGTGGTCTATATAGACAAGCATATTTCTTCCTTGACAAAACAGCAGGAACACTATTCCAAGTATCAATTGTCATTTGTGCATTTCCAATGGTTTTTCTGTTCTCAGGAGAAACACTGTCTGGATTTACTCAATTTCATAAGGATTTTCTGTTTGAATAAAGCTATGACCTAACTCAGAGAGACAAAATTGCTTCTCATTTCCTCACACTAACTTCATACTTGCTTCAGATTTGAAGTGAGACGCAAATGGGCCAAGATCTGCACCCTAATTTCTACTGAAAAAAGTATAAAAGTATGTAAGTTGGATCAGTTTCAGAGTGCTGAAACCAGCCAGCTGGAAGTGTTCACATGCACTGACAAGTCTATTTAGTTATATTTTCAAAGTCTTTCACTAAATAAAAACCCAACCCATGAAAAAAAAATAAAAAGAAGAAAAAGAAAAAACCCCAACAAAACAAACAAAAAACCAACCAAACAAACAAAAATAAAAAACAATCACAAAAAAACCCTAAAACCAAAACCCCAACATATTTTCAAGAAAGACATTGAGATGAACTTAAACTAGGACAGATCTCCTGTCAGTTGAATAACTGTGGAGAAAATCAGGTACCTGCAAGCACACAGAATCAAATAAATTTCCATTAAGTTTTCTTTTAAGGAAAAACAAATGAGTGCAAATGTTAAAGGGGCTGAGGAGCAGATTTTAAACAACAAAAACAATGAACAGAAAAAAAAGTACCAAAAACCCCAAACAAACATCAGCTACAATTCCAGCCATAATCTGTGCTGTATTGATCTAGCTGCATACAGCTTCTCAAGGGGAGAGAAGATATAGGTGTTAGCCTCGGGTTCCTCAGGATTGTGAAATTGTGTATCTCTGTATCTAAATTATTTTTCACAAGAATTAATATGAATTTTATTTTTCACATAAAAGATATGCAATCCAGATATGGAATGCAAGAAGGAAAACAACAGCAATTTCTTTCTGCTTGTCATTGTATTCTGCTTATCTGAAGAGTAAAACATGCATTATCCTCATGTCTCTTCAGGCTATTTAACTATTCAGAAATAATTATTCGGGGGGACCTTTCTGTCTTGTTCTGTGAAGACTTCAGGACTTACTAGGTTGTATTTTTATATCAGACACCAATTGTCTAAGGCTTTTTAATGTATCTGTGTAAATCATCTGCATATGATCCCCACAGAGGCAGGAATGTCATACAGTTACTTACACAGCATCATCTGCATAAGAAGAGATAAATATTCCTGGGGTATTATGACACTTTATCATATTTTTTAGCTCCAGTGCGCCTGCACATGCAATGTGTTGTTTACTGTGCTATCAGTGTAAGAAAGATCCTACTTTTAAAATAAATGTTAAATTTTAGGACATTAAAAATCCAATTCATGCTAATAGGTCTATTTTTTCATGTATATATGCAAGAATTTGCAGAATGAAAGTAAATTCCTCAGATTCAATATTCTACATTTCTCTCTGGGAGTTAGTAGACCCTCATAAAAAGGAAGTGATCTTAGGTTTAAAAAAAAAAAATTTGTCTGCTGAAAAAAAAAAATGCACTTGTATGATATGATAAAAAAAATCACATTAAAAGGATGAAGGAAGAACAGAGTACTGGATACAGATCTGAACTCTTCAGGGTCATGAAATCTATGCACTTTGGCTGAAAGCATAGCACATAACTTCAGTAGTGTCTCTCAGTCTAATAAAAATCCAGCTGTGAAAAAAAGGTCAAATGAGAGCTGACAAAATTACTTAGATGCTCCATTTGATGTTGCAGTCATTTCTTTAGTTCAACTATTATTTTTTTATCACTGTGGTTTCATGGTACAATTCTTTTGAAAACGATGATAGAAAATAATACATATACCATAATACTAGAATAATTTTGTAAACTCAATGTTTACAAAATGCAGCTGAGTCTGCTGCATTATTATAAAGATTTTTTAAAAATAATTTAACTAAAAATAGAACAAGACCTCAGTTCCCTGAATTTTGGGTGCCTGAAGACTCCTGAAATGACTAAAAACAGAGCTCAAACTGTTCTGGACAAACACTTATGCTAAGAAAATGGACTCTGTATCATTCCCCCCATCCTCTACTACCTGTAGTATTCACATTGCATCCAATCCTACTGTAGTTACAGATTCTTTGAGTTTCTCCAGGCCATGAAGGATGGTTGTTTTGCAGCTTCACAAAAGACAAGTCTACAATTACCTCTCCTATATTCTCTCAAGATATGAGCCAACTTCCATTCCAAACAGCTTCCTGAAGCAATCTGCCCCAGATTCTGTCAAAAAATATACAGGATGTCAGTTTTAGAAAAGACAAGAGATTCTAGTTGTGATAACTGTTTGGATCCCTTGCTGCAAAGAGGTAAAGACAGCTATGCTGACTGTCAAGGGCAATTGCAATTTTTTTTCTGTTTTTCTCATATTTTTTTTGCTAGGGAGGGAAATACACAACCATGTGACAGTCAGAATGACTCTTTGAAAAGTGAATTCTTGCATAACCATTTCATGATTAAGTTAATTATTTTGAGGTCCTTTTCCATACAATGTTTTTATTGTGTGCAAGTTTTCTTTTTTTATTGCTAAGCTGAAGCAGCTAGATTTTGATAAACAAAATCATAAGCAAAAAGAACTAGAGACAGATGATAACATGAAAGCCAAGTTGATTATTCTCTTGCACTTCTCCTTAGAATCTACTATAATTTAGATAAGCTAGATTTGCCTCCAAGGCTGGCTTGCAAATGGGCCTGCAAACATGCTGAGCTCCTGAACTTGCCCAGGTTTCACTATGATCCATAGTCTGCCTGTAGCCCAGATTGCTTCTGATCGAAGAGCTACAAAGTTCTTGCAACCCTAGGGCTCAGACATGGACATGGGCTCAAGCATGGGCTGAGATTTCTTCAGGTTTGAGCACTCTTTCTTCTGGCACAGTGTTATTTTAGCATTTCAGATATTCGTGTATCCCTTTTCTCACTTCTGAAGCCATCTCCATGGATCCAAGAAGAAAACTGACATGGATTCTATGATCCTGTAAGTGACAAGTAAAAAATTTAGCAAAACCACAAACCATCTATCTAGCAAAAAAGTGATTCAATTGTTACCATGACATGTCTCCAGAGAAGGTATATTTTGTTCTTTGAGATGCTAGGTCCCTTGACTATGGGAGGAGTCTGAGGAGTACTTTGGAGAGGTGTTCCTGGCAGAAGCCATTTTTGGCAGGATCATCGTATTAATTCTTTGCAGATTAAATGTATTAATTCTTTGCAGATTAAATGTCAACTCTGTTGATCAGATATGACAGTCTCTAGAGGAAATATGTATTTGGTAAATCAACCCCTTGGAGATGTCTCTTTTTCTTAGATAAGTAGTGAGTTATGGCTCCTAATGGGTTATTACATCCTTATGAAAGGAAAAGGAAAAGGAAAAGGAAAAGGAAAAGGAAAAGGAAAAGGAAAAGGAAAAGGAAAAGGAAAAGGAAGAGGAAGAGGAAGAGGAAAAGGAAAAGACTTGAATAATAAAAAAAGATTGTGTCTAGTAATCTGATTAACTTTTTTTTTTAAATGGAAAATGGCTGTCTCTTAAGATTATCACAGAGCCATTCATTGAAAACCCCAAATCTGTATAGGGCAGGGCACATAACCACATCACAAGAAATCATGCTCTTCTGCTAGGCTTATATTGTTGAATTCCTTATCTGGCAGGCACTTTGATGGTTTGTCTCACAAGAAAGAGTAGGATAAAAGTCTTCATTCCTTATGCACCCAGAGGAGACTGTAATTTCCAACTCATATGGAAAAAGTAATTTTGTACCTCGCAGGTCTATTGCAACATAAACCATAATGCCATAGAGTAAAAAGAATTTTTAATTTTACCACTTCAAAGGAGCCATTTTTGGATGTGCTTTGTTTAGGGGACTATCCTTCCAGCATACTTCTGCATCAGTTTCAATATCAAAACCAAAATCTTCATTAATAAGCAGAGGATAAAATCAGCTATGCATTTCTTCCTGTACAATGTTGTTATGAAAATGCAGTCAAATCTTATTGATATAAAGTCTAAAACACCTACATGGTAGACAGGACAGTTTACAAGAAAGTTGAAAGACCTTGACCCTACTTTCAGACCTTCACTACAGTTGATGTGTAGAATCAATCAGAAGCTCAGTGCTCTTATGTCTGAAACATTTTGGAGTTTCTTTTCTCCACTCCAAAATCAAAATATGGTTGGTTTTGGTTTTTTGTTTGTTTGCTTGTTTGCTTCTGTTGATGTTCTTGTTGTTTTTAAAAGGTGATTACAGAAGATCATCTAAGTGCAAGCCTGCTAGGAAACAGAATACGGGAAATGTCACATTTTTAAAATACAAATAATTCAGGCTGAAAATTAAGAGATAAGGCTCATTTGTTTTTTCTATACATTTCCTCAAATTATGTGATGTATTTTCCCTCATTGCAAGCTTTTTTTTTTTTCGTTTCTACAACTTTTGTATTTTTCTACAACTTTTCATTTCTTTCTTCTCCAACATTCCAATATTCTTTTTAAAACTAGTTTCTAGATGGGCAATATTTATATCATCTTCTACCTACAGGAGAAACACCACAGGCTTGTAGTAATTTCCCTGATTTCTTTATTTTCTCCTTCACCCCTGGTTAATGTCTTTGATTTCTGTTGGATAATATTAGTGAATTCTGAATCAAAGAAGAATAAATATATGGAAAGATACATGTAGTGGAACAGAATTATTAACGATCTCCAAAGATATTGATTCTAGTCTTCATATGCAATTAGAAAAATTAGTATTATTCATCTAGTTGTATGGAGCATTTCTTTAAACAAAACATAACATGCACCAAAATTAAGAAAACAAAAATTCCCTGTATTTTAAACACCTGGATCTCCTTCTGTGACTGAGGAAACTTTCCTTATGTAAAAGTAAGACAAATTATGTAGACTAGTTACTGCTTACTACATTCTCTTTCTTAATTTGTGGTTAGAAAACACAGAGCACAGTAACCTTTTCAATACTTTTCAGAAAAGATTACTATAAAACTCAAATTTGCTATATTTACAAGTCACATGCTTTCTGGATGAATTGCTCTGACTTGTGATCAAGACAGAGCCCAGCTATGTTCTACTATATGAATACTTGCATTTCATACCAGGGTAACAATTAATTTATATTGTAATAGAACCATCCTTACAACCTTTATCAAAATAAACCTTTTTACTAGGACATAAACCTAATGTTCCCAGTCCTTAAAAATATTAATGAGGTTTACTTTGAAAATTATTTTAGGGATAATATAATCTTTCACAAAATTTTAGCATGGCATTAATACTTTTATTTATAGTTACCATTAATGTTCTCTTGCTCTGTCTTTCCTCAGAGTCATTGCTTATCTTCTGACCATCAGAGACCCTCACCTATAATATTAGATGGGTATCCTCTAGGATCTATTTAAACAGTAAATAAAAAATAGTTATTTTCCAAGGAATTTTGAAACTGACTTGTTTTGAACTGTGATGATCTAATTTCAGTAAGGATTCTCTAGTCCTAGTACTGGATAACAACAGTGTTGTTTACCCATACGCAAACATTTGAGTGGCAACAAAAAGGTGACAGGATTCCTTCTTCACACTAATTGCTTTGCTCTCATTAATTTGCTGAGAAAGTCTGTTGAAAGATTTTATATGCTGGGAGACTAAATTTTACAGTCTGAGACATTTACACACCTTTTTGTTACACAGTATTAAAATAATTTCTGAAATTCAACCTATATCAAATGAAGAACCACTTATGCAGTAAAACCTTTTATAAGAACAAGCTAATCCAGTACGAAATTGTTCCTTTGATTATCTTTGTTTTCAACATTTCAAAACTGCAATTAACTATATCAAGTGATACACTGCATTCTACTTCTGTTCTACACTTAGATTGGCAAATGTAACCATTTGACTTAAAAGGGTATTGCTCTGCTTCCTGGATACAACATCATTCTAACAAATCCTATTCTTCTCCAACCCATTCTTTATTTTTCTCTTTTGACTTAGTCAAATAAAGACTGTGCAATAGAACAATCAGCATGCAATATGTTGTGCATAGCAATTATGATTGAATTATTTAGAATTAGTCCCTGCAGAAAAATATTCTTACAGGGAAATTTTTTTAAGTATTTATGCAACGATGCTGCAGTACAATATCTAGAGATTGCAACTGTATCTTAGAAACAAAGTAATTTTTCTCTTCATGTGTGCTAACCATCTATATTTATTTTCTAAATAGGAAGGAGTAATTTTTTTAAGTATTCAAAAGTGCTCACTCTATTTTCTTACAGCTGTGGAGTTCTGCTCTATTTTTGTTTCATCCAGAAAGTAAGTCAGAATCTGATGTCCGAATACCAGTCTGAGAGCCACCATATGCTCTTACACTACCTTATTATATGTCTTACACTACCTTATTATATGAGCCACACATGCATTTCACTCAGCACACCTGGTAAAGTCTTATTCTAATTTACTTTTATTTATTTGAACACAAATTGGAGAAAGTTGAGTCTAGATGTCGGTAAAGTCAGTGCTAACCCCATCATCTTGGTTTCCTCTAACTTGCATGGCCAGAGAGAGTGGTAGAGGGGGTTTTAAACAGGTAAGGTGGAGTTCCTTGGCTTTGGTACCCCCAGCCTGCCCTCATTTAGCCCTCGTGGGCTGAAGAGAGAGAATGGAAGTATTAAGAGGTCATTTGCATCTCACTTCTGCAGTAGGGACCCACAACTATTCCCATGAACATTGATGCAGAAAAGCACCAGGGTCTCTGGGACTTACCAAATGAGAAATGCTTAAAACCAGAATTTTCTGTTGCTGCTGTCTTCACCAGCCACAGGCAAAAGTGATCCTACCTATGATTACCATAAATGAAAATATGAAGAAACTCAATAAAATGTGCAATCAAATGAAATTAAATAGGTTTAGATGCCATCTGACACATTCAAGTACACAAAGCACGTTTAATGCTGACCTTAATTTTTTTTTTACTGGATACAGAATGTCTCCCTTTGTTTTGCTATTTTTTCAGGTAAAAAATGTGCCTAATAGGAACCTATTCCTGTGTGCCTTAACATTCGTGAAGGTCTAAAGCAAATCAAAATGAAAATAGCTACAATACAGCTGTCAGCAACACCCTTAGGCAGCAAAGTGCCTAGCAAGCCAGTTATGTTTATCTGGAATTTAGATTTTGTAGTGCAGAAGCATCTAAGTAGACAAATTATTTTTAAGGGGCAAATGTTGCTGGGCCATAACCGTGATACAGCCAGTCATGTTCAGTACTGTATAAGATTGTTAATAAATATTGAAGGACAAAGTAAAGACTTTGAGTTTTTATAGAACATGATGTGAAAAATCAACGATTAATCATATTTGATTTTGATAATAACTTCCCCAGAGAAAGGAACATTCATTAGAAAAAGCCAATAACCAGTGGAGATAGCACTATGTAATCATTAGCTGATGGAAAAGGGAAAAAAAAAAAGAGAAAAAAAGAGGGAAATAAAACCTGAAAGTGTGATTCATCATGATGCACAGAGAAATATGACTTGTATAAAAATGAACGTTTTAAAGCATGGGGATAATGTCAGCAGGATAGATTTTAAAGTTTTTTATCATGGGGTGATCTTCAAAATGAGCTTTGTTTGTGTTTTTTGCTCTTTAAACTATGGTTTGGGCAATAATTAAATGCTGGAGGAAATAATATTCTGTCATACTTGTTTAACTCTTAGCTAGTTCAGTTGTGCATAGATGTGCTTGGAATACCCAAAAACCCTCTCTAGTCTTCTTCCTTCGCAGTTACAGTCTTTCTGAGTTTTGATTTATTCATAAGATCTTATTAGGGGAAAGCAACAGCTTCTTTACTTAATAATCCCAGAAGAGTATTTGCATATTCCAAACGGTTATAATCTAAGAGTGCAGTGGGGCAGAGCTGGGTCATGTAACTTTCTTAAAGTGATGCTAGAGCTTATGTAAGGCTTCCACTGAGGAGATGTAGGGACAGAGAGAAAAGGAGACAACAAAATATGTTGAGCTTACTAACTGTACAAGACTGAGTGCACTTTCAGAATATGGATTTTCCACCCCTGTTTTGATTAAATATTTGTTCGGTGGGGACTGGAGGTGGCCAATTTTGTAATTCTCTTTTAGTTACACAGTTTCTTTCAGCAGATATTTCTTCTTTTCCAGGTCTTTCTTAAAATGTACTGGATTCTATACCTTTTCAGCTAGATGTTTTTTGTTTCTAGTACTTGTTTTCTTTCATTTTTATATGTGGATAAGTTTAATTTTATTATAATCCTCCATAAAATTTCATTATTCATAAATGTTATTACGTTGATGAAATTTGTGGTAAAGTTCACATCTTAAAAGACATACAATTTTCTGATTTTATATATTTAGGATCGATTTCTTAATTTTCTTAGTCTCTCCTTTTTTCTTTCTTCTTTTCTCAGCCTAATATCTGTTGTTAAATGTCCATTTGACAATAATTTTTTTGGTAGTAATAAAATTCTTAGCATTCATCATTCCAAATACTTGATTTGCTCATATTTTTCTTCCCTTTTAACATTTTGCTCTATAAAATTTATTTTAAAAAGTATTATAATGATGTTCATATTTCTTGATATGAAAAGTGTGAGATAAATCCACTTAGAGAATGAAAAAAAATTAGCTTTCCTAGTTGAAACAAATTATTGTTAACTTGTCAGTTTTATTGGTTTTATTTCACCTAATGATAGCTAAACACTTAATTGTTTCAACAGCCTAGTTTTCCATCTATGAAATCAAAGTTATTTACTGTTTATTTATTAGAACATTCAGCTTTAAATTTTTCAATCTGAGGTGTTTTATATGAACAATTATTGTCCTTAAAAAACAAAACAAACAAACAAAAAAAAAAAAACCCCAAACTAAAATTAACTCTTCAATAATAGTAAAATAAAATTAAGAAAAAAATACCAATTTAATAACAGGATATTGCCTAAGTACCCAAAAAAGAGTGAAATTTTTTATTTTTTCCCACTAACTTTTTTATCTTTTCTAGCCGTTTGGTCCCTGTTTTCTTCTCCAAATACGTAATGCCCATCAAACATTTTTGTTATTGAATCAGAAAAAAAAAAAATCTTTTTGCACCATTATATGGAAAGATTCTATTTCATTCTCACATTGAACATGTGAGCCTGCATGAGTCCAAAGTTTTTTTTAAAATGTATTTATTGCTAATATTTTTCAACATTTTAACAGAATAAATTTTAAGAGGTAGTCATTGACCTAATATCACTGCCACTGTTAATATCAATTGACAGTTAATATAAACAGCTAAACAATGAGCCTAAATATTCCTTAACACATAAGAGCTGTAATTTAAGCCTGCATTCTTCTCACTGACTAGTTCCTGCAAATCCTGACAGACATTTAATGAGTAAAATAATGATTTCAAATAATTTCACTGTTACTTGGTCTTTTGTTTTTTAATGATGGGCAATATTGATCTCACAGTACCTCCACTCATTGACTGAACATTATTAGCACAGGAATTTCTTTTAAGATGTGTATAACCCAGTGCTATATACTAAAGTTATGCATTTTATTTTACTGATAGATTCCATTAAGTTCAGCATCACAACCTTTAACACATTAAACAATATGTATATTCATATTTCTTAGCAATCTCAAATATAAGATACAGTTTGTAGCATCCCCTAGTTAAATTGAGTCAGAAATGAAGAGGACAAGCTCAGTGTTCATTGTATATTATCTTTGATGGTATTCAAATTATTTCAGCACCATTAAGCATATTTTTTATTCCAATCGTTCTTCATTATTTAGACAAAAAAAAAAAAAAAAAGTAAAGGAAAAAAGGAGCTAGAGTTTATGTCCAAATGGCTTTCCATTTCACTTAGACTCAGCACCATTTTACTTTTTCTTATCCATGATGCACTGGAATCTCAAGCATGAAATTATAAAACTAAATGTACAGGAAACTTTCTTTATGTCAGATATATTTCCCCCAGCCTAAATTGCCCTTTTTTTACTTCTTTTTGTTTGGTTACTTGGCATGAAATTTTTACACTTTTTATATAGTGGAATGAATAAGTCAGCAACTGTACACTGACTTTTCTAAAGTACTGTGGATTCTCACAAGGCTAAATCTATTCATATTTTGGATTGATCAGTCTGATTAGCTCAGGAAGCTGTTATTTTTTTCACACTGTTGTCACTTCAGAAAGACAACTCCCAATGAGGACTGTCTACAGAAGTTCTTCATAAATCTGTTAAAAACCTATTCCTATGCAGAAGTAGGTAATCTTGATTAAATTTTTTTAATGTTACAATTTCCCAATACCTTTCAAAAATTCTAAAGCTTATTCAACTACATTTCACTATGTTTTCTCCAATTCCTGCATTGGTTTAGTTTATGTTATTCTTTACTATCTTAACTGTGCACAATTAAAAAAAAAAACTCGAGTAAATTGATGGGTTTTTTCTGTAGTTGAGTACCCTTTAGAGTATTTTGTGTTTGAGTAACAATACTATGATTTTATTACACAACCTTTTGTTTTATTTAGGGTTTCACTTTTACTTTCATAGCCATAATTCTTTTAAACAATTGTGTTACGAAATGTCACTGCTGAACTATTTTATAGATATCCTAGGCTTCTGCAAAGTGGATGGAGCAACTTGGATCTAGCTGCTTTTGAAGTAAAAAAAAAAAAAAAAAAAATCTTGGATTGAAATAAATTACCTCTGTCCATTTTTTCAATCCCATTTTATCTGCAGTTTTCTTGAACTAAGGAAGACTGAAGAATAAATGCCATTCCCCCTTACAGTTGAGAGGAAGTACTCAGGGAAGTGGGACTGAAATACAATCATCATGATTGATTTTATTACTTGCCTGAGGCCTTGTCATTGTCTGCTGGTAACAGATTTAGACTCTCATTTCAGTTACATAAAGATACACTACTTTGAAGACAAGAAGTCAGGCATCATTTTGGATTTGTTTCTTATTGCTTGCTTTTGTTTTTCCCCCAAGGACTCTTATCAAGACAGAAGGTTCTCTGTTACCCCTAAAACACCCTAGTTCCACAGAAAGTACACATTGGGCTAAAATCCAACTGACAAGATAAAATCAAACCAAAATAAACCAAGTATCCTGCTACTGTATTTGAAGGCATGCATATGAAACTAAGTTTAAAGGAGCATTTGGTCACCAGATAAATATAAATTTAATTTTTAGAAAAGACCAATAATACTTTAGAGGAAAAGATTTTCCTCTGGATCTATCCCCTATCATTACATCTCTTACTTATGCATCAATAACAAAAAGTAGACCCTCTGTACTAATGATGAAAAACTGAATTGATGGTTAATAATACCTAAAAAAGATGGACATACAATCAAAGCTGTACTAAAGCCATCCGTTTAGTATTATCTGTATCTCTGCTTTGATCAGATTTCTGAACAACAATAACCAAGTTCATGAAAAACACTTTGGTTACATGATGACAAGTGTTTTACATGACAGTTTACATAACAGTTAAAAAAATAGGTATCACTGTAGCATGTGAAAATATTTCTGTGGTAGAAACTAGACATGTTCTCTCTATGAGTAAAACTCAGTGGAGAATGAATATAATCAAGGAATAAAGAGAATGAATGGAATTAACCATTTAAGAATGGTTAACAACCAAATAACTTATAACAACAGGAAAACATTCCCTCTTTTTACAATTTCAAACATTACAGAAATGATACAAAAATACGCTGAGTTGGGGTTTGGTTTTGTTTGGTTTTTTTTTTGAGAAACAAAGGGAACAAAATAAGGAACAAAAAATGAGTTTACTGTCAAGATTTGGGCTAGGATTATATTTTCTAAGGGAAAATATACCAGAATATATTTCATTATGTTTGATGCTTGAAATGATGTATGGATTAAGGAAAGCTGAGGACACTGGGACCCATGCTAAAGACAGGAAACCAAACAAGTCTATTAAGGTCAGCCCCATAGCTTGCTCTCAAAACTCATGCCTAAGCATAGGGCTAAAAATGTGGTTAGAACCATGGAAAAAAAAAAAAAAAAAAACCAAGGTGAATTTTGTCTTTAGTGAAATTTCCCAACTCTCTGAGGCTCAACACAAGGCTGTTGCTCCCAGGTGTTTCAGCTTGGCCTGACACTCCTAGTTACAGCCTATGCTGGTGCTCTTGAAGGTGACAGATTTGAGAAATTAGGTGCAAGACAAGTGGCATGGATGGTACTACTTTCAGCATCAGCAAGAAAAAAAATTGTGGCCAAGGACAAGGATTGACTGATCTGTAGGTTTTCTAGGGGTGTAGCTGAGGAGGAGGATCAGCAGATCCCTTGAAGTGTACTGGCAGCTGTAGCCTGATTAAGTTCTTTGACAAAAGACCAAGACAATTTGTGGTGAGTGGGTCTAAATTATGTCAAAACAGAAACTTAAACTGGAGACAAACACAGTTCAGAAAGGCTGAGACATCTGAGGGTAATCACAAAAGACCAAAAATGCCATGAATTTAGCAATTTGAGTTATGGGAATATGCTTCAGTCTTTGAAAAGGTAGATGTTTTAGACATTAAAAAAAATCTTTCACTGAAAGAGCGACTGCCTGCTGGAATCATCTGCCCAGGAAGGTTGTGGAGTCCCCGTCCCTGCATATGTTTAAAAGAAGACTGGACTTGGCACTCAGTTCCATGGTTTAGTTAATGAGGAGGTATTAGGTCATAGTTTGGACTAGACAATCTTAAAGTTCTTTTCCAACCTAGTTCATTCTGTGATCCTATGATAAATTCAGGAGAAGAAGGGTAAATGGAAACCCTCAGTGATGACTGAAGGAAGCAGATGTTGATCCTGGGACCAGAATGGGGTAACTGGTATGACCCAAATCTTTCTTCTTTACACAGTTTCTTTGCAAGTAGTAGATGGAATAATTAACAGTCTTCACAGTTCCAGTATCTCTCTTTTTAAATAAAGCAACCACAAGAATTAATGATGATGGATTTGAGCAAGTCTATGCAGTTATGTCTGGTATCAATGGGCCTTCAGTATGGAAAAAGGATGGTAAACAAGAAGAGTCAGCATTTCAAGGTCAAAGCAAAGACCAAAAACTTAGCTGGACTACCAAGGCAGATATTCAAGAGAGAACTGCAATGAATTACACTGAAAAGTCTAATGGGAGAATTTTTCACAGCTGAGAGAAACAAGATTATGATTTGGACTAAGCTGAGATACTAAGGAGAAAATATGGATGTCTGGAATTGTTAAAAACCCCTGAGTTGGAAAGGAAACTCACTCATTTTTGAATCGATGTTACGGTGTGAAGCAATATCCTGTCCCAGTTCCTTTTCAGGTGTGCCAACCTGTTCCTTCACCTCCCCCTTGCCCCCTTTCCAAAGTGATGTCCGTCAAGCTCCACATGCCAGCAAGGGCGTCGTGTGATTGGCAGAAGTTCAAAAGATGCTTCTCAGACCGGGGGTCATTGGCCTGTCCAGGTGTCATTTTCCCCTGAGACCCTTCCCCTCCCACCTGGTTGGTGGCTCACCCATCCTTTCCCTCCCCCCTCCCTGTGGACTTAAAAGACACAGACCAGGTGGTTGGTGTTTCTGTTGGAGCTGTTACCAAGATTCAGAGTTCTGTGACCCTGGAATAAAACTGGATTTAACCCTCCAGCAGAATCCTCTCCTTTTCCTCTTCACCATTGCCTGAACCTTTTCCACTAGAGGTAAACTGAGTTTCTACCATGCCTGGACTTGTTCTGAGTGCCTAAGTGCAACTTCCAGCCAGCCAAAGGTGTCTCTGAGGTGAAATACCACAGCTGCTGCTTTTGGTCCAGAGCAAGGGCCGGACGAGCCCAGGCACGTTCCACTGAGCAATATTGGGATTTTATTCCAATAAATCATCATTTAATATTGGAAGAAGATTTTACATATCAGGATTTTTTCAGAAATTTAGGTGCTTTCTGGATTAAAGAGACACCTAAAAATATGAAAGGTCAATACTGATGTTCTGAAAATTTATTTTTTGCTTAGGTATAATTAAAAATATTAATAGACCTTTAAAATATATTGTATAATGAACATAGCTTTTTCTTGGAAACACACCAGTATTCCTACAGGCCTAAAGCAGGACTGTGTTGCCAAAAACTTCAGATGGTGTTTCATTCTGCTTTCTACATATTAGAGACCTGCCTATACTTAAAACTAAGGCGGAAATTCCTGTTTCTCTTATTGTTATATGCTCATAAATTATGAACTCCATATTTAATTATTATGCATGACATTCACATGACCTAGAATCTAAGGTACATGAAGAGGTGTCCAAAAGTTCATGGATTTATTGACACTGCTACAAGTGGCATACATCTGGCTGTAATTAATGCCAGAGATTGTGCTATAAAGGCAAAACTGAAGAAAACAGTTTATAAAGTCTGTGCCAGACTCCAGGGCTAAATTGGAGACATGGCTTTTAAAGACCAGCAATTTATATTGATCTGCACTTCTGCCAGGAGGCACTTGGTGACTGTAAAATGCTGGAGTTAGGAACAGTGCTACAAAAAAGACAGTTGTTTTTTTTTTTTTTTTGAACATGAATACAATTGAAGTACTGTTTTTTATTGAATTTAGGCTTCACTTTGCTTAAATAAAAAGACTGCATGATGAATTATTTCTTCTTTCCTTTTCTTCCTATATCAATATCCAGAGATGCAAATTTAATCAAACCAATATTTATCATGCTATACAGAGAATCTTGTTAT